>NC_060119.1:110144423-111394153 GCF_021461395.2 Schistocerca americana
TGAGACAGGTAATTTGAAACGGCAGTCGCCGTAATTGTAGGGGAACTTGTAAAACTTAATTATGGTAGGAAATGTGGAATACGTTGGAATTACTATACACCCGGCTTCATTACATTCAAGTAGTGGGTACAGCTCCCAGCGACACGATCTACCATCTATCACCGGAAATCGAATATGTTTAGAAAGGCAGCTGTTAGGGAAAATATAATTGCAGACTTTCGTGGGCAGCTTCACACTAATTTAACATGAGCGGCGCACGTATCAATGACGAAAATAATTTACAATATGTTAGGTTGTATTAACGTGTGTACTCAATCTGCGGAAGCCCAAAGGATGCTCTTGGCTACCAGTAGTGTATTAACGCGATCGAACAGGTGTGTCGAAAAAAAAATTTTAGTATTATCACAATGAAAATAAACCTGAATTTCCAGCTGGAGCCCTACACGTTGTGCAGGATGGTTGCAATTAAACTTTCGCTACTTGAACGAGTGTAGACGGAAAACTATTTACCGTAAGAATATCCAACTTTATAGGAATGATGTGGACACTGTACGTTGCAGGATTTGCGTTGTTAGTAGTTAGTGTAATGACTTGCCGTTACGATTCGGTACTGGTACGGCGTCGTAAGGTTCAAACAGAAGCATTAGAGTGCATTACAGTTGCAGAGAGTCAACATGGTCTGGGTAAGGTGAATAGGACTTTACTTGTCAAGCTGTTTTAACAAAACAGAAGAAGTAGTGCTCCTGCTCTTCGTAAGTATCGGCGCATTAGAGGAATACGGAGAGGTGTTCTTTCCGCAGCGGGGGTTGAAGAACATGATTCTGGTGTTCGAATTAACTGGCGAATTTGGAATTGCTCCTGGGAGAGGCCGACGGCCAATTTTGCCAGAAATTGTTGAAGAGGTTATTGTTGCCATGGCTGAGAATGTTGGGTGCAACGTGCGATCTTCAAGTAGTGCAGAAGCTGCATCACAAGAAATGAAAATCGCTGAGAGTAACTGTGAAATGGTTATCTCTAGTGCTGTTCCAGTCGGTTGTGTTTGCAGTTCGTCGTCACATAGAGCAATGTTTGTGACCTGGAACTTAAACATGGTAAGCAGTTAGCAAATGTTAACCTCTCATGTAGAAATTAAAATGTGATTCATTCAACGGTTTGTTCGTTATTTCTCTCCCGCATGTCCTTACAAATGTTTCTAAAACGTTTCGTTTTACTACGATCACTCGGTTGACATGGAGGCCATCTAAAGTATCAATAGTTTAATTATAACCACCGTGCAATACTGCACCAACTCATTTCAGAGCTTTTGATGTAGCATTGATTTACCAAATAAATGCGTGGCAGGCATCAGCCAGCCCACCTCGGGTATATACGTCAGCGTAACACCTAGAAACAAGTGAAATGTTCAGTAGCATCGCCAGCTTTCTTGTCGCGTTAACTAAGTATCAAAGTGAATCTATATAAAATCACTAATCTTTCGATGTGTTTGAAATCACCGTTGAAATTTTCTGTTTCTAATCCAGAATGAAAAAAATTATTCTTTGATCCTTTGTCGACGACGTGGTCATTAGAGACAGAGCGTGAATTTGTTTTAGGCAGCGACAGCGCGTGAAATGTGCCACGTCTTTTTCAAAGGAATCACGCAGCCGTTGACCTTAAACTATTTAGGGCAATCACGGAAAATCTAAATTAACACGAGGATTTGAGCCCAGCTGTTGCCTCTAGTCAGTCTATTGTCTTTTGTTTAAGGAAGCTGACTTTACGTTTTGTTGTGCCCATACTGTGCAACCTTGCTGTTAATATTCTGCGGTTGGTTTTACTGTGTCCATTATACAGTCGGTTAATTTGATTTAACATCAGTTCACAGCTTACGTGACAAGCTTGGAACAGTTGAATTCACGGACTGCATTAGAGTAAAATTCATTTATATTATGAAAAAAAAATAATGTACTTCACAATTTATCATCTTAACGAATCATTATTAGTATTCTGACCGGCTTGATTTTAACCCCTCCCCTCTCCTTGGCTTCCTCTACTGCATCAAACTCTTTCAGCTAGAGTGGGAATAGCAACAGCTGTCCATATGGCTGGTGTTTTTAAGCAAAACAAAACAAGACCGCATCAATGCAATTAATGTTGAGATGAAATCATAAATCGAATAATCTGTCACTAAATACATAAATAATGACGTAATGAACTTGAATCAACGTCCCTCATACGGCATTAGGTTACGTATTCTTAGATCTCCTATTCACATATTTTTATACATTTTTAACATAAAAGAGATTGAGGTGTGTTTCATGACAGAACACTAAGTCAAACAAATCCAAACGTTGTTCTCATAGCTTACAAAATGTTCAGTGACCCTGTGCAGAGTGTATTAAATACTGTAAGGAGTCTCCAAATACACAAAAAGCAAGTTAGCAGAGCACATTACCTGTAAGGATATTGTCATTCCAAACTACTTTGACGGAACTTGACCAATTGGGAAATCACATGCGCTCATTGACCTTGGACGCATTATGTCACTAGCGTGTGTTCTCTACATGATGTGGCGAGATTTTATGTCATCAGTAACCTGATACAACGCGTCGTCAGCAACAATTTCGCCTCGCCAACAACACACATACATACACACACACACACACACACACACACACACACAACACACAACACACACACACATACACACACGCACACGCACGCAGGCACATACACACAAACACACACAGACACACACTCACACACACACACACACACACACACACACACACACACACACACAAACGTATTTCGCTCAGCCAGTCGCCGCCCAGTGTTTTACCAGCCATTAATACGGAATGTAACTGACAATGTCAACAATAACCGAACGTCTTGCTCTGCAAAAAACTGATGTCATGATCAAAAGTATCCGACCAATCGTAATTTTTCATCGTATTCAAAATTACCCGAACTATCTAAATTTTCTAAAGAATTCAAATGTTTCTGAAAGATCTGAATTTTGCCTGCTGGGGAGAGGCATCCAAACAATCTGCATCATGTATCAAAAACACTGAAGATATTGACAATACAGTATTTTCACATCAAAAATACGTAAACACATAAACAGACACCTCTACCCATTGTTTATGTCAGTGTTATTCCCACAGACTCTGATAGTGTATGTAGGCATAACTTAACAGTGCGTTGCAGCTACTGGATCTTAAAACGGTATTCTACACCAGAATTTGAGAGTGCATGTGCCACAATCTGCTTTAAAGGGTCAAAAATTGTGTGTATAATTTCTCAAAATGTAGACCGCATGACACTGCATCAAATCGCCTTTCTATACATTGCAGCATTACAGACAAGTATCAAACGAAACTGTAGAAAACTGCCCATACTCGATACCTTTCATGTAACGATCAAATAGTCTATTGTAATGAGTCAAAAACAGTTCATTATAATGAATATTTTGGTACTTACTGAACACTTAAAAAGGTACAGAGTGTTCAGACACTATAGTACAGTCTCTCTAGAGTAACTATTATTTTCACATTTACTTCTGAAAATTATTTTATATTTCGCGAACCAATAACCCTGCATTGGTTGCGAATCATAAACAGAACTACAATAGTCATCCTTTAGAGATGGACCATTACTTTGTCTTATATTTCACTGTCAATGTCAGATACCGTACAGCCGGTAAGTAAACTTCACTTCTTTATTATCTTCTATGCCTTACTCAAGGACATGGAATATTCTGGTATAGAAGTTCAGACGACAAACAATCCATCTGCAACATATAGGAGACAGTTCTCAGTTGACCTCATTTTCTATACCCGCAGCATACAGTTTACACTTTTATTCCATGTCTTTTCTACATTCACAACATTTAGCTTAAATGTACATGTTAGGACGGTGATAACTTTATATTGCTTTTATTTTGCATGTTGGTATTCTGGTTGCTATGTGTTTATTTATCGAATGTCTTTTTTATTTGTTGTTCTTTATTGCTATTTGAGATACATACTGTCATTCTGTCATTTGTAGACAGTGACTGGAGCTACTGATGCTAGGAAATAGCATTGCAAGCGGAGAAATCGGAACATTTGCGACATAGTCTTTTCCTTGCATTCAGTAGAGGGGTGACAGCAGCGTGGGCAGACAGAAACATTTTCGCCGTGTGCGGGGATAATGCCGCTAGACAGAACACGGAAAGAAAGTGGTTTTCTCATTTTAAGGAGGATCGTTTTGACATTAGTGGCTCAAGACATTCAGGGTTTGATGAAGATCTTTTAAACACATTACTCTGCAATGATCCACGTCAGTGTACGCGATAAATGATATTTTCATGCAATAGGGAAAGTTCAAAAATCGAGTGTATCGGTAACGCATGCTCAAAGCCAAAATCACAAAAATCAGTGAGTGGCCATATGTGCATCTCTACAAGATATAGGTATTCAAATATAAGTCAGAATGATCTCCTAACATGTTACATTCATATAGACTCCACAGTTCACATGCTCCACAACAATTAATTTCTTCGATTGCTATTATATTGCTCATCAATGCCTTAACTGGCGGCAACAATTCTTACAGAAAAATGCATTAGTTACTTACAGGTTCATAAGGAAAAACACCTTTCTTACTGATTAAATTAAACAGCTTGCTGTTGGGGAAATAGTCTCTCGTTAATTTCAACTCATCAGGTTTTAAAAATATTAAACATTTTGCTAGAGAAAGTTAAAGAAATCTGTAGTCTGAAATTTTACATCACTATGATGTTGTTGTTGTGATCTTCAGTCCTGAGACTGGTTTGATGCAGCTCTCCACGCTACTCTATCCTGTGCAAGCTTCTTCATCTCCCAGTACCTACTGCAGCCTACATCCTTCTGAATCTGCTTAGTGTATTCATCCCTTCGTCTCCCTCTACGATTTTTACCCTCCACGCCGCCCTCCAATACTAAGTTGGTGATCCCTCGATGTCTCAGAACGTGTCCTACCAACCGATCCCTTCTTCTAGTCAAGTTGTGCCACAAGCTCCTCTTCTCCCCAATTCGATTCAATACCTTCTCATTAGTTATGTGATCTACCCATCTAATCTTCAGCATTCTTCTGTAGCACCACATTTTGAAAGCTTCTATTCTCTTCTTGTCCAAACTATTTATAGTCTATGTTTCATTTCCATACATGGCTACACTCCATACAAATACTTTCAGAAACGACTTCCTGACATTTAAATCTATACTCGATGTTAAGAAATTTTTCTTCTTCAGAAACGCTTTCCTTGCCAATGCCAGTCTACATTTTTTATCCTCTCTTCTTCGACCATCATCAGTTATTTTGCTTCCCAAATAGCAAAACTCATTTACTACTTTAAGTGTCTCAGTCCCTAATCTAATTCCCTCAGCATCACCCGACTTAATTCGACTACATTCCATTATCCTCGTTTTGCTTTTGTTGATGTTCATCTTATACCCTCCTTTCAAGACACTGTCCATTCCGTTCAACTGCTCTTCGAAATCCTTCGCTGTCTCTGACAATTACAATGTCATCGGCGAACCTCAAAGTTTTTGTTCCTTCCCCATGGATTTTAATACCTACTCCAAATTTTTCTTTTGTTTCCTTTACTGCTTGCTCAATATACAGATTGAATAACATCGGGGATAGGCTACAACCCTGTCTCACTCCCTTCCCAACCACTGCTTCCCTTTCATGTCCATCGACTCTTATAACTGCCATCTGGTTTCTGTACAAATTGTAAATAGCCTTTTCCTCCCTGTATTTTACCCCTGCCACCTTCAGAATTTGAAAGAGAGTATTCCAGTCAACATTGACAACAGCTTTCCCTAAGTCTACAAATGCTAGAAATGTAGGTTTGCCTTTCCTTAATCTAGCTTCTAAGATAAGTCGTATGGTCAGTATTGCCTCACGTGTTCCAATATTTCTACGGAATCCAAACTGATCTTCCCCAAGGTCGACTTCTACCAGTTTTTCCATTCGTCTGTAAGGATTCGTGTTAGTGTTTTGCATCCATGACTTATTAAACTGATAGTTCGGTAATTTTCACATCTGTCAACACCTGCTTTCTTCGGAATTGGAATTATTATATTCTTCTTGAAGTCTGAGGGTATTTCGCCTGTCTCGTACATCTTGCTCACCAGATGGTAGAGTTTTGTCAGGACTGGCTCTCCCAAGGCCATCAGAAGTTCTAATGGAATGTTGTCTACTCCCGGGGCCTCGTTTCGACTCAGGTCTTTCAGTGCTCTGTCAAACTCTTCACACAGTATCGTATCTCCCATTTCATCTTCATCTACATCCTCTTTCATTTCCATAATATTGTCCTCAAGTACATCGCCCTTGTATAGACCCTCCATATACTCCTTCAACCTTTCTGCTTTCCCTTCTTTGCTTAGAACTGGTTTCCATCTGAGCTCTTGATATTCATACAAGTGGTTCTCTTTTCTCCAAAGGTCTCTTTAATTTCCCTGTAGGCAGTATCTATCTTACCCCTAGTGAGATAAGTCTCTACATCCTTACATTTGTCCTCTAGCCATCCCTGCTTAGCCATTTTGCACTTCCTGTCGATCTCATTTTTGAGAAGTTTGTATTCCTTTTTCCCTGCTTCATTTACTGCATTTTTATTTTTTCTCCTTTCATCAATTAAATTCAATATTTCTTCTGTTACCCAAGGGTTTCTACTACACCTCGTCTTTTTACCTATTTGATCCTCTGCTGCCTTCACTATTTCATCCCTCGAAGCTACCTATTCTTCTTCTACTGTATTTCTTTCCCCATTGCTGTCAATTGTTCCCTTATGCTCTCCCTGATACTCTGTACAACCTCTGGTTCTTTCAGTTTATCCAGGTCCTTAATTTCCCACCTTTTTGCAGTTTCTTCAGTTTTAGTCTACAGTTCATAACCAATAGATTGTGGTCAGAGTCCACATTTGCCCCTGGAAATGTCTGACAACTTAAAACCTGGTTCCTAAACCTCTGTCTTACCATTATATAATCTATCTGATACCTTTCAGTATCTCCATGGTTCTTCCATGTATACAACCTTCTTTCATGATTCTTAAACCAAATGTTAGCTATGATTAAGTTGCGCTCTGTGCAAAATTCTACCAGGCGGCTTCCTCTTTCATTTCTTAGCTCCAATCCATATTCACCTACTATGTTTCCTTCTCTCCTTTTTCCTACTTTTGCATTCCCGTCACCCATGACTATTAAATTTTCGTCTCCCTTCACTACCTGAATAATTTCTGTTATCTCATCATACATTTCTTCAATTTCTTCGTCACCTGCAGAGCTAGTTGGCATATAAACTTGCACTACTGTAGTAGGCGTGGGCTTCGTGTCTATCTTGGCCACAATAATGCGTTCACTATGATGTTTGTAGTAGCTTACCCGCACTCCTATTTTTTATTCATTATTAAACCTACTAATGCATTACCCATGTTTGATTTTGTATTTATAACCCTGTATTCACCTGACCAGAAGTCTTGCTCCTCCTGCCACTGAACTTCACTAATTCCCACTATATCTAACTTTGACCTATCCATTTCCCTTTTTAAATTTTCTAATCTACCTGCCCCATTAAGGGATCTGACATTCCACGCTCCGATGCGTAGAACGCCAGCTTTCTTTCTCCTGATAACAACGTCCTCCTGAGTAGTCCCCGCCCGGAGATCCGAATGGCGGACTATTTTACCTCCGGAATATTTTACCCAAGAGGACGCCATCATCATTTAATCATACAGTACAGCTGCATGCCCTCGGGAAAAATTATGGCTGTAGTTTCCCCTTGCTTTCAGCCGTTCGCAGTACCAGAACAGCAAGGCCATTTTGGTTAATGTTACAAGGCCAGATCAGCCATTCATCCAGACTGTTGCCCCTGCAACTACTGAAAAGGCTGCTGCCCCTCTTCAGGAACCATGCGTTTGTCTGGCCTCTCAACAGATACCCCTCCGTTGAGGTTGCACCTACGGTACGGCTATCTGTATCGTTGAGGCACGCAAGCCTCCCCACCAACGGCAAGGTCCATGGTTTATGGGGGGGTGATCACTATGATAGCCCACTGGAATTACTTTAGTGAAAGATTAATATTTTTCTTGCTTGTTGCAGTCGCAAATACATTGCACAGATTTATTTCAGTCTTTCCTTCCACTCACTTGCGTAGCTCCATAATTATAAAATTGTAATTCATTAGATTGTGAAACATAATCGGTAACGTAAAATGTGGTTTGTAGCTGAAACTGCATCTATCATATGTGGCTACACGAAATCTGCGTGTAAGACAATGGTCACTCTATTTCACATGTTTGCTTAATGTGTTGGTTGCAGATGTGAAAAATTTTTGCTGTTTGAAAGACTTCTTCCGCTACTACTAATAATAATCTGCTTGTTTTGCAACAAATTATATGCTCAGTACTGTTGTACAGCTGTTTGCTAAATCGTTCCACGCACTCTGCATGCTGGGGCAACTGAAGCTCTAAGTATTCGTCACCGTAACTGCAGTACACACAGAATGCGCCTGCATGCAGTTTGTACACATGTGCACATGTATTTCGTTATTAAAACCTACTTGCAGCAAGCATTCAATGTCTGTATAAATGACCAGTGACCGTTTTAATTCTTTGTTACATCAGTCGAATTTTATTAACTGTTTTTTCACTTGCAGCGGCATGCTGTGAATTGTGAACAATCAGCTAAATGTGCTATCAACTTATATTTAGAATGAAAGTAACACAAACAGTTATCGTATAGTACAACCGAATATAGATGATCAGTAATGCTACTATATGCTAGCCTTGAAAGGTTTTTATGCAATAGAAATGGTACGTATTTGTATTAGCGACCTGCAACATAAATAGATTTGTGTGTATCTTGCGATTGATGGGGTTTCGAGAGATATAATGGTAAAATTCGAAATTATTTCTCGTCTTTACTGTCGTCTATGGCCATCCACTCAATCAAAATACTGGATGCCAGGGCATTAATTGAAACGCTAGCGTTGTGCTTTTCGAAAATGTGAACATGCTTCACCTTTTTAGGAAAGAGTACGTTACAAAACTTAATTTATTTACTTACGGGCAATACGGCCAATAGCTGGACATACGTTGCGATGCTGATTTACAGGATGCAAATCAGACAGAACTGACTGTTTGATACAGGCGTTGTTCTTGAGTGACCATTTAATGTTGCAATTTTCTTTGCTACCACCATTGACAGTTCTTGTATAGTCCTCCATAAAACCCTTTATTTTCTTTAAGATGAATTTGAACTATTTCCTTTGTTGCCCTGCCAGACTCTCTCTCCTGAAAAGTGTCCATTTTCTTTAAAAGCTCATTACTGACATCAGTTGAGTATCACTCGTCACTAATTTGGAATGGTATTTAACTTAAATTTATGTAGGAACTTGTCTTTAGCTTCATGTGAATAGGGCAAGAAGAGTTCGAGAATGATGAAATATTGATTTTAATAGGTTGATTATTTTGATATGCTCTGTGTTTAAAAATGTGGACACAAGTGTTCAATTAGGGTCATTACACCCAAGCCGATTAGCTACCATACCTGAGTACATATGACCTTCAATGGCAAATTTAGCAGAAACCCATTCCAGATCATTGGTTGGATTTAACTGGACCCACTTTGTAGAGGATTAACCCATTACTGCAAACAACAGACAAAACAGAGAGCACACAGAATTATTAAACTCGCTCTCAGAATGCTCGAGCACTATTTCTGCAAGACACTTGACTAACCCATATTCCGTGGTCTTCCACTGTTGTTGTAAGACACTTCACTAGCACAAATTTAGAGGTATGGTGTTTATCTATAAATACTGCTATATTAGTATTTATGGAAACAACTGTAAATGTTCCGCCACTTCAGACTTGTCCAGAGTTCATGAAAACTCAAAATAGTCTTCGGCCTTCTGCAGTCTTTTTTAACTACTGCCCTGATTGGGAACCTTTTTCCTTACACAGAGGACAGCCACCGCTCTCTGCCCTCCAACTACTTCAAATTCTGCAACACAGAATGCGAAAAGGATTGTTAAGTTACAGCAAGCAACCAGTAGGTGAAAGATATAAGATTATTAATAATAATAAGTCGTCGTTACATGTTGGGGCACACAGGTACAATGATAGGGTTGAATGACCGCTATCATGGCTCAGCGTAAATAATTTGGCAAGCGTGGCTCTTCCTTCTTCTGTTACCTATTTTTTTGGTGTGTCATCAGGTTCGAACTAGTTACATCTTGTGCAGACGTGGTCTGACAAATTCAAACTTTATCAAAACGGCAAAAGTGATTAGTCACGAATTTCAGACCTGCAGATGCCAGAAAGACAAGACTTGTTGCAACAAGTAGGACACTTAGTGAGAAAGTTCAGAGGTGCTGATGTTTGCAAGGAATGATCATATTTTGCTGAGGTGACTCAAATGAATTTATGAGTAGTGTTAGCTGTATAACATAATTTTTGATGCTTTCCAAAATGGGTTACAGGTACACCAAGATTTATTTTGACAAGCATCAGTTATATTTTTAACCTGTATCCATTAACTAAGCAGTATAATGGTTGATTATGTAGTGTTATTAAAAAATCGAGCACATCTTTTAGATACTTTTGAACACTATGACAGTTTATGGGAACTTCAGATTGTCAGGATGCTTTCGACATGTTGTCAACGTATGCAGTATCCAGATTGTTCAGCTACTTTTGAAATGACACCTACTTACACGACATTCACATCGTTAGGATACATTTGAACATGATGTAAATTTGCACACAATTCAGGTTGTTTCGTTATTTTGGCACATGGGGCCAAATTACACAAAAATCAAATCGTTTGCTCACCTTTGAATATAGCGATAACTTGTATAAAATTAAGATAATTTAGATTCTTTGAACATGGAGGTCATTTATACAAAACTGAGGTCACTCACATACATTTGAACTTTTCGCCAATCTGCACACATTGCAGGTCATTCTGGTAGTTTTGAACCTGACACCAGCGCACACAAAATTCAGACTGATCAGATGTATTTGATCATTACGCCAATTCGCACATATTTAGGATTGTACAGATGCTTTTGAACATTATGCCAATTTATCCAAAGTGTAAGTCATTCATATAGTTTTGAACATGGTGCTAAGTTATGCAAAATTCGAACTGTTGAGATATTCTGAAAAAAATAACGCTAATTTACACAAAATTCAAAATGTTCAGAGACTCTTTAACATGGCGAAAATTTAAGAAAAACTGTCGTTCGAATGGTTTTTTTGATCAGGTGCTAATTTATGCAGAGTTCAGTCATTTGGGTGCTTTTTAATTTCGCACTAACTTTTGCAAAATTCAGATCGTTTGAATACATATGAAGATGGCGCCAATTTACATGCTCAGACCTGTAATACAGCCACAAACCATACGTTGTTGAAGCTCCATGTCAGTAATTATACCGTCTCTGGATATAGAATGAAAATAATCTCACATCAACATAAACATGTCTGCTCGTTTTTAACTGATACTCCAGCCGTTGCCAAGATACAGTGTCATGAACATCGTCACAAACAGTGCTACCAGTGCAGCATCACCTAGCTTCTGGCAGTCACGTGGTCCTGAAGTACCTAGCTGGTATTTTTCAGTCACGTGGGTAGTTAAGATGCTGACTGACCATCCTGCACTCAGTTCACACTCTGGCTTATGCTAGCTGGGCCTATCAGCTTCACATTCGCAGTTTACATAGCTAAGCCAATGAGCAGCATCCACAGACTCTCACCATACTCAAGCCATCACATCGCTGGACCACAACTGTCCTTAAGCTCACAAACTTGTTGATCTCTCATCTCTGAGCAGCCGATAGCTCTTCTCTGACCACTGCCTAATGGATTTCTCGTAAGAACATTCCAGTACGATATTAGTGACTGACTTTCAGCTTGAGCAAAGCAGTGTTGACTGGCACCCTAAGGAAACTCTGTTAATATATTCTCTTTATTAGATTTAATGAAAGTATAACTGTTCCTCGTTAAATGAGCACATCAGTAGTGCCATGTTGTTGCCATCGATCATGAACGCTGCAGTGACGATGAGGATAATTGATCTACAGATCATGTCCCAAAAATGACTGGTGTCCATACTGTCAGACTTCTCATGCTTTTCTACTTGCCCAGAATAGCTTACCATACCCATTACTACGGACTGTTGCTGATTCATCGCTGCATATGTGTGCTCCTAACATTCATGTTTTATTTCAATATGGCAAGACAGACTTTAGACACAGTAATGCAACACCTGATTGGCCTACAGCACCTATGACATGACTCCAAGTTTATCCTCCAGACGTCAACCTGCTCAGATGCTGCGCAGACCCCAGGGTCAAATACACAGCTGTTATTCGCTCAGGAATTCAGTCGAGTTGGTGCCAGGGCTCTCCATCCTCACATGTCTAGAGTAGTGGGTCTGGTAGACAGCAGCAAGTTTTTTTCCCCACCTACTTCATTGCTTCTTTCTGTAATGCTCTTTAGCTCCACAACCTTGGTGAAGAACTTGTGACCATGTCCTATGTTCATTAATAGGATCAAATAAATTTCTAATATGAGACTTTCTGTGCTCCTCTAAACAGTGCCCATACTGATGCATGACCATCAATGCCAAGTGTTCATGCTCCTGTGCAACTCTCCATTCTGAGCCACCTCTCTCGATGCCACAGGTCTCACTGCTTGTCATGTATACTTCTCCAATTTTCTATGGTCATTTGCAAATTTCACAAATGCCTCGTCCTTCACACCACTCCTCAGTTCTCCCATGGTTCTATATCCTTCTCCACATACATCTAGCACCTAGGCCCCCAGCACCTTCACCATGTGCAACTCCACCCCCAGCACCTGCACCACCAGCACACCTGCCTCTGCACATCCACCTCTAACACATTTGCCTATGCATCTGCCTCCAGCTATTCTGACTCCTATGCCACCAGTCCTTCAGACACTGGCACTGACGCCACCAGCACTGGCACCACCAACACTGGCACCACTGGAAACAGCACCACCTCTGGCATCAGTGCCACCTCTGGCATCAGTGCCACTGGCACCAGCACAGACAGTCCAACTGCAATGTGCCTACATACAGTCAGCCCACCTGCAACTGGCCACACTGAAGCTAGTCTGACCTCTGCAGGCCCCACCACTGCATCCTCCACCTCTGTTAGCCCCTTTGCTGTCCAGCTTTTCCTTGTCTGCACACCCTCCTTAGCCCACCTGATCGACTTCCCTTGGCCTCTGCTTGTCCTCTCATGGAAATTTCGACTCAAACCCTGCCATTCTGGGTCACACCTCCATCATGGCCTTTGGTGACCCAATCAATATTCGAAGATGATGACTTCCCGTCTCCATCGCCGCCTTTGGCGGCCCGTTCGACTTTCCCAGATGATGACATTATGTGTCTGTCATTTTCAGGTTTTCTCCTACCAGTTTCACCTAGCCAGAGCCATCGATAGTGACTGACTCTGAGCTGCCTACTTATGTCCAATACACCATGTGGCCCAACATCCGCTGTTGCAGGCACTCATTGCAGCGATTGTTTCCCTGACTGTCGGGTCCTTTTCCCCCTCAGGTGTCTCAACGTCTGTGAATTGGCTCTACCATCTCCCCCTCGTGAGGGGAGAGATGCTGCATCTCGAGGCTATTGCTTTGACACAACCACCAACCATACAGTCGTATGCCATGTGTTACCGAAGCTCTGGCCTGCTGATGACACTACCTCTGGAAATAGAATAAAAACAATCTGAAATCGACACAAATGCGCCAGGTTATTTTGAAGCGAAGCTCGTAACAGCTGCCAAGACACCGTATAGTACCAGTGTAGTTGCCGTAGGTGCTGGCATAGCTCCAAACAGCACTGCCATTATGAAACTATCTCACTTCCTATTTTATATTCTGGGCAACCGCAGCTGTTGAAAGACATGGTGTTAGGAAGAACTCTGCTTACAGCAGGTGAAACTGTTGTTTATTATTGTTTCAATAAACAACAATTTCACCTGCTGTGTGTGGAGTTCTTCCTAACATCATACCTCACTTTCACGAGTCATGTGTCCCTCGAGGGTCAAGCTGAATTACTCCCACTGAGTGGCTACATGAAATGCAGCTCGAATGATTTGCAGTCAGTTCACACTACAGGCTTGCGCTGACTGCGCCCACAACTCATGGATTTGCATCTAAATCGTCAAGCCGATGAGGAGTATCTCACCTAATCCTCCGTGGACTTTCACTAACCTCAAGCCACCGCCACAATGGACCTTACCTCAACTGTACACATCACTGGACTCTTATCTTCGATATGTCTTCAAGCAACCTACCGCAATCTTCTGGCCACCACCTCATGGATTTCGTTTGCTTAAGAACATTCCAGTGCAACATCGGTTATTGACTGCCTCGTTCAACCTAGTAGTGTCGACCGATATCCCAACGTAACTGTGTTATTATATTCTGTTTATTAGATTTAATAAAAGTCCACTTGCTCCTTGCGATCGGTCACATCAATAGTAGCGTGTTGCTTCCTCTGTCACGAACACTTGTGCAAAATTCAGATACTTTTGAATAAGGCGTCAACTTACATGTAATTCAGAACGTTTGGATACTTGACAACACGCCAAAACACGTTATTTGGATACTCTTGAACATGACGTTAATTTACGCAAAATCCAGAGCGTTCACTTTCTTTCCAAAATGGCGCCTTGAGGGCTGATAGCCAATGAGAGCTAGTTCCGCTAGCTTGGATGAATTAAAAAAAATTCTCTCAAACACAGGCGTGTTAGTGTTCATCTCACATTTTTTTATTTCTTCAATATCCCATGAGTACCTTCTTGGAGTTTTTAATTTCTTACCATTGCCATCTTTGTTCCACGACTGCAGCACAGTGACTACAGTGCGAGCTATTGGTGCTCATGTGAACTCTAGGATGGAGTGTCCATAGCCATTGTGCTGTCAACTGTGATCTCAAAACTATACACCGAGTAACAACATTTTGCAAAATACAATGTAGACAGGAATGTAGAAGTTTGAGGTATACATAATACGTACATTACGTTGTGGTGTGCGTACTGCAAGACCTTCGGTACACACACCATCAGGTTATTTGACTCGTCGCTCTAACGAAGTAGGCGAGTGTCAGCAATATGTCTCGTGGTCTTATCGTGGTGTGTTTATCTTCTGCCGTTAGGTCAGACGATAGAAATGCCACTTGCACGCTTAGAGTAGCAGATTGACGGTGACCAACCTTAAACAGAACTTGATTAATTTTCACACACATTTATTAAAATAATAAAAAGCATAGACATTACGTAACTTGATTCTGGATGCTGTTTACAATTGACAGTCTGAAGTTCCTTTGGTCCTGGTATGCTAATCTTATTCTCCCATATCTCTGATACTGGACAAAGTGTCTATTCATTTATCTTCATGGCTACGTACAGGAATATGGTAATCTTATTAGGCGCAGACTGAAACTTGACTATAGACTGATACAGACTAATGGAGACTGGCACAGACTGTTGCAGACAAATGCAGACTGACTCATTGGAGGTCTGTACACTCGTTGTAATGCCTTGCACGTTCAGGTATCACTGCATGAGTGTGATTTGCGATGAGAAAAGGTTCTACGTTAGCAGCAATCTCGTTGGCTGCGTTACATATTAATACGCGGATCGGCGGTAGCAGAATTTGGACCATCTCTAAGGCAGCGGCATCTCGTAGTGCGGAGACGGACGAGCGCTGCGCCTGCGCTGTTGTGCTTAGCGGGGCGCGCTCTAGAGGGAAAGTTGTGTACGCACTGACTACGTGGAACTATGTACACAACATATGTGTAGAATAAAGAACAGTAAAGATAAACAACAGTTAAAGAGTGGATCTATTCCAGTCTTCTACTTTTCAAACACACTTCAGCCAGATTTCAGTTCGCTACATTGCAGGACTGAAAGGAAAGCAAACCTGTATGTTGACATAATTTTCTTATCTTTGAGAAGTAAAGTTCTGTAGAATAATATTCTCATGTTAGTAGGTGTAAAGAAATTTTTCAATCCATAAAAACATGTAGGAAACCCAAGATTGTCTAGCTGATATTTATTTCGAGAGTTGGGTATTTTAAACAGAATAACTGTAGACCTGTGCATATTAGCAGAAGAAATCTTTTACTATGCAGCGGATTTACAGTGTGTGTTGAATCTTCCTGGGAGGTTAAAACCTCGTGTCGCTCTGCTACAGGAACCCTACAAAACCCACCTTTCTTTAGTGTTGCTCTTAAGGACCATACTATCTAAGTACAACTCACGACCTACCCTCACACCTTTCTGTCCACCAATAACTCTGTTAGAAAGGTATAAGAGGGCAGCTGATGGTATTAAAGCTGTGAGATGTCGTCAGCTGTGTCGTGGTGTTTCGGACATTAACAGAAGCGCTGGCAAAATGCAAGGTTCTGGGATCAAATCGCAGTCTATGTTGGAAAGTTTCCTCATGGAGTTTGCTGTACATAGGTTTAGTATACGTACCAGGTATGACAACGCGACAAACTGTCACATTCTGCTAGAAGTAAAACCACATAAGTTGACTGCTGTAGATCGACAACAAGCCAGGAGCTGAACCCTGGGGAGGGATCCAAACTCGACGAGCAAGTCAATCTACGGATGAGCAGGGAGTTTCAACACCGTTTAGAGACGAGGCACAGACATAAACAGTAGCTCAACCATCGCATACGACTGACACTAGCATGCAAAAACGGGAGCACGGTGTGAGGTGAGGGACTGGTCGGTGATAGTTGAAACCAGTTTAAGAACTGCTAGGCAAGCCCTGTCGCCACGAGAACGTAGCAATGGCGAGTGAGGGAAGGAGGTGCCTGGTCAGTCTCTGGGACTCCACATGAGTTGTCACGGGAATGAACCCTGCTGATGCTCCAGTCTGTAGTCGGTGACAGGATAGTGGAAAGCACAGATGGGGCGGCAGTGGACACAATTGGGAGCCTTCCACCTGACCAACACTACAAGTAACTCCATCACCCAAACACGCTACAGCCATCCCTTCTGCTGACCAAAAGACTTGGTCCAAACAGCCATCCTGTGAGGAAAACAGTGTTATCCATAGTGGTTGGGGTGTGCGACATTGGGTGTAACAAATACTAGAGACACTGAGTTTGGAACCCAAGCAAACACTCCACTGGACTGCACATTTTAACGAGTGTCCCTGGTGCTTGGCAAGAGAACTTTATAATACATCTTTGCATTATGAGGCAGAAACATATTTTTTCACTCTAGTTTAAACCTTAGCATGAACTGACGTGCATCATATTCCAAGGTTGGTCCAGAACTGGTCCCAAGAACTAGGTGGCAAATATTGAAATCGGTCACTTGCCAGTAGACATTATGCCACACCAGGTGTCTCATATAACCCGCTGAAGCGCATGCAGCAACAGGAGTATGTGAGAAGGCAGGGCTGGAGGGATGACCACTGGACAGCTTTCCTGCACCTGCTGCAAGCATGGGACCCCTTGGACAATGCTGAGCCAATATTGCAGTGAAAAGAAGTACGTTACACAGAATCTGTTCCTGATTTAGTATGTATCGTTCAATCTGCCTTCACACCTGAAACGATTTGGCAGAAAAGCAGGTCAGCGGCCTTGGTGCTTGAGACCTCAAGCAGTCTCAAAAGAAAACCCAGAAATATCTGCTGCAAGGTATCATATGAAGCAAAAGCTACAGTATCCGATATATTGAACTCTGGATTGGGAGCAGCTGGCAACAGCAATACTGCATCTTCCTGACCGTTTTGGTGATGGAATAGTAAAGAATATCGTAATTATAGTTACTGAGAAAGAGGGACCACTTCTGCAACAAGTCTGCAGTCCCCATTGGTAGCTTATGGCGAAGATGAAATAAGCAAACCAGACGCTTGTGGTCAATAATAAATAACAAATTCGCTCCATACATGAAAATGTGAAACTTTTAATGCCCTAAATAATAGCCATCGGCACTTTTTCCACCTGTGAATAGTCATGTTACACAACAAAAATGCTTTCGATGCATAACATATAAGTTGCTCCGTCCCATCTGGGTTCTGATCACAAACACTCCCTGAGAGACTGAAATGCCCATTGAAAGTCTGCAGACCACACGAAATTGGCACCCATTTGGCAAACCTGGTTAAGGGAATGGCAAATGTGCATGGCCTGGGGAATGAACTTAATGAAGTTAACATGATATAAAATGTCTCCAAAAAGGACTGTAGCTACTTCAGGTTCTTGGGCTTAAACGAGGCCATCTTTGGTAAGCACATGTCCCAAAAAATGCACCTTTGAGGTCATAAAACTGCGTTCATCGAGCTTCCAACGAAGGTCGTTTTAGAGAAGGTGTTGGAAAACCAGTTGCAGAATTCACAAATGCTCCTCGAGTATAAAGTCCATTACCCAGATGTCACTAAGGTAGTTTACGCATCAGAGAATGCACTGAATCAGCTACTCCAAATATCGTTGATAAATTACTTGTGCTCACGAGATTCCACACGTCGCCGCGCGGGATTAGCCGAGTAGTCTAGGGCGCTGCAGTCATGGACTGTGCGGCTGGTTCCGGCGGAGGTTCGAGTCCTCCCTCTGTCATGGGTGTGTGTGTTTGTCCTAAGGATAATTTAGGTTAAGTAGTGTGTAAGCTTAGGGACTGATGACCTTAGCAGTTAAGTCCCACAAGATTTCACACACATTTGAATATTCCAAACGTCAAGCGATTAAACTGATAAAAGCCATTGGGCATGTTGAGTAAGAAGAAATCCCAAGAATCAGCGTCCAATGGCAACTGCAGGTATACGTCACAGAAGTCGTTGCATACAAATTACTGGCCCCCTGCCAATTCGCCAACAACTCCTCTCTCTGCGGAAATGGATCCGAGTCCATGGCACATTGTACGTTCAATTTCGGCTTAAATCACTGCTAAGAAACATGGCACTGTGTGGTGTCAGAATCTCTATCAGAGGAGAGGCCCACTGACTCGAAGGAATAGGAGAAATGATGTTGAGGTCCCACCAACGCTGTGACTCGGCCTGGAGCTAGTCGCACAAAGCAAAGGAAATGGGGTAGTAGCACTTAAATTTAGATATCGGTGAGGACCTTAGAGAGACGTTTGCTTCAAAATTTTTTTGTCCGACCCAAGGTATTCTGGCAGCATGTGGTAGGACTGTAGTAAGAAACACAAATCTTGAAATGGGGCTGACAGAGACAGTGAATGCACTTTGTTAGCTGTCCGGAAGCCAAAAACAGAGAGGCGCCAAACCCAGAAATATTGTCGCCAATAGTGAATTTACTACTAACAACGTAAGTCGTCGTTCCACTTTATAACTTGCAGGGACGGCGAACTGGGATGATCGGAAATTGGAGTGAGACTTGTTGTGGGAAGATAAAGCTAATGAATCGAAGTTTTATGAGCAAATTGTGATACCTATTGAGATGTGAGGAATTGAAACTCAAGTATTAATTAATAGTGGTAGCCAAACTAGAGTCATGTCTCAATCATTTTATGAACATATCACAACAGTAACAGATATCATTTAGATGGCTGTTATGGATGTAAAAGTTATAGGTGCTGCTGGTGTCTATAGCAACCAATTAAGAAGCAAGTCTTCGTGCAGTTTCGTATTAAAGATATTTTATGGGAGCGTGATTTTTAGTGATGTATTAGTCATGTATTGAAATTATTATCGGCATAGATTGGATGATGAAAGATAAAGTAACTGTTGATTGTGAGAAAAAGTTAATGACGTGTTCTGTTTGAAACAGTACAGTACATGACGAACCCCGACCTGACGGCCGGCTATTGGCAGATTGCCCTCGAACAAGAATCGAGCAAACGGACCACATTCTTGTTTGCAGAAAATGTTATCAGTATAGAGTCATTCGCTTGAGATTGGACACGTGTGTGTCAGTGTTCATCCGAGAACTCGATAGCGTTCTATGGAAAAAACTTGATGCCAGAACTACAGTTTACGTTGGCGATTTCTTAAAATCAACCTCTTCATGGGAGGAGCATTGTGGACTGTTAAATGAGATTTCCAAGCAATAAGGCACGGAGGAATGACATTTAAAATATTATTACAACTTCTGGAACAACAAAAGACCTGTGAAAAACAGAGGCGAAAAGAAGCTGCTCGCCACCGAAAATCAAAAAATAACTGCAGATGTCTATTGACCTTTGTACTACACGAAGGAGCAAGTTTTAATGATCCAGAGTTATTAATTTACTGAAGAATAGTAGTACATTTGTATGGAGAAAGGGTTGTCAACTAGCGTTCGAAAAATTAAAAGAAGAGCTTACGATACTCGCAGTTTTACATCATCCAGATTTGGCGGTGCTATTTTACATCGGGAACCAGTTCATGGGACTATGGTATCACAGTTCACATTTTCCAAGATGTGGGGGAGGATGGAAATAAGGACTGTCGACCCATAGCTTTCGCTAGTAGGACTTGGATGAATTACGAAAGAAGTTGTACTGTATCCGAAAAAGAAGCTATAACTATCGTATGAGAACTCAACAAATTAGTAGGTTTCTTATCGGGTACAAAGTTATACTGCATATTGACCATAAGGCTTTGGTGTATTTAAAAAGTTGTAGATTGCTGCATGATCGGTTGATCAGATGGGTGTAATACACGGAACAATTCGATTACGAAGTTTGTCATGAAACGGGTGTAGACGATAGTGTTGCAGACGCATTTTCTAGGCTACCATATGATCCTGGTTGGATAATTAATAAGGAAAATTCACAGGGAATGTTTAAATTCATGTACTTCAAGGGAGTTGACAGAAAAAAGGAGGTAGAAAATGTATGTAAGAATATGTGTCGTTATTAGAACGAAGATGGGTGTGTGAAGTTGGTTAAGACTGATTACGATGCCCAGGATGAGAAAGATGAGAAATTGCGGAAAGATTAGATCTATGGTAGCATACCATATCCACGTAAGAATACCGGCAAGGAAGTGTGGCGAGTAAAGTAGCCAAGGAAGTATGTACCTGAGTTGATCGATTATTTTCATTTAGCTTTTCGTCATTGTGGGCCAAAAAGTGTTTAGACAAGGTAGCAGAGTAATAATTTTTCAACAATATGAACCGCAGAATATCTGAGAGAATAAAAACGTATGATAGATGTCAGAAGGCGAAAGCTACGAATGTAACTACTCGTGGTCCCATGCGGACTATCCAACCTAAAGATAATTCAGAAATACTGGAAACGGACCTTTACGGTGTGTTACCCAAAACAGCTGGTAATTTTGTATACTTTCTGGTCCTGTTTGATACCTTTTACAAATCTGTCAGTAAATTGGGAGTCTCCAGATGAACTTAGACTTATCGATTCATTTGCAAGTGAAAACCTAAAATAAATTGACGCTTATTGCAGCACAGATTTATGTGTTGCCTATTAAAATGGCAAAAAGAAAGTGATATAAAAAGGTTGTGCGTATGAACATGGATGACATGAAGTTACTGAAAACTCACGAGGCAGTGCAGCACTAATAATGCGTTTTTATTTTCAGAGCGGAAAGATATTTGTACTATTTATGTGAACTTCGCAAACTGAAAAATTTAGTAGTCCATAAAAACAAAAACAAAGAAACTTATGTGAGCATATGTAATATTACCTATGTGACTATTTCATGAATCGCTTGGGGTAATAGTATTCAAATTCACAGTACATTAGTTAATGAGAGTGATAGATTTAATGAATAGACGTTGCCCTTAGCTGTGTGTGTTTACACAACATATTTGCTTTGCAATGAAATGATTAATTAAAAATGACTTACGTAATGTAAACCATATACACTACTGATCATTAAAATTTTTATACCAAGAAGAAATGCAGATGATAAACGGGTATTCATTGGACCAATATATTATACTAGAACTGACATGTGATTACATTTTCACGCAACTTGGGTGCATAGATCCTGAGAAATCAGTACCCAGAAGAACCACCTCTGGCCGTAATAACGGCCTTGATACGCCTGGGCATTGAGTCAAACAGAGCTTGGATGACATGAACAGGTACAGCTGCCGATGCAGCTTCAACGCGATACCACAGTTCATCAAGAGTAATGACTGGCGTATTGTGACGAGCCAGTTGCTCGGCCACCATTGACCAGACGTTGACAATTGGTGAGAGATCTGGAGAATGTGCTGGTCAGGACAGCAGTCGAACATTTTCTGTATCCAGAAAGGCCCGTACAGGACTCGCAACATGCAGTCGTGCATTATCCTGCTGAAATGTAGGGTTTCTCAGGGATCGAATGAAGGGTAGAGCCACGGGTCGTAACACTTGTGAAATGTAACGTCCACTGTTCGAAGTGCGGTCAGTCAGAACAAGAGGTGACCGAGACGTGTAACCAATGGTACCCCATACCATCACGACGGGTGATACGCCAGTATGCCGATGACGAATACACGCTTCCAATGTGCTTTCACCGCGATGTCACCAAATACGGATGCGACGGTCATGATACTGTAAACAGAACCTGGATTCATCCGAAAAAAATGAAGTTTTGCCATTCGTGCACCCAGGTTCGTTGTTGAGTACACCATCGCAGGCGCTCCTGTCTGTCATGCAGCATCAACGGTAACCACAGCCATGGTCTCCGAGCTGATCGTCCATGCTGCTGCAAACGTCGTCGAACTGTTCGTACAGATGGTGGTTGTCTTGCAAACGTCCCCATCTGTTGACTCAGGGATCGAGACGTGGCCGTTACAGCCATGCGGATAAGATGCCTGTCATCTCGACTGCCAGTGATAATAGGCCGTTGGGATCCAGCACGGCGTTCCGTATTACCCTCCTGAACCCACCGATTACGAGGAGCAATGTCGCGGTACGATAAACCGCAATCGCGATAGGCTACAATCGGACCTTTATCAAAGTCGGAAACGTGATGGTACGCATTTCTCCTCCTTGCACGAGGCATCGCAACAACGTTTCACCAGGCAACGCCGGTCAGCTGCTGTTTGCGAATGAGAAATCGGTTACAAACTTTCCTCATGTCAGCACGTTGTAGGTGTTGCCACCGGCGGCAACCTTGTGTGAATGCTCTGAAAAGTTAATCATTTGCATATGACACCATCATCTTCCTGTCGGTTAAATTTCGCGTCTGTAGCACGTCATCGTCGTAGTGTAGTAATTTTTATAGCCAGTAGTGTATGTGAACCTGTGTATCAGATAAAATATTTTGTACCAGATAAGATGTTAACTGCAAAGGGATGTCATGTGAATAGTGTAAAATGTTTCAAGCAAAATACAGCCTAAAATAATTATTGGGTTAGACAGAGCAGCAATCAGTCGTGGAATTAAGTTGTTTTAATATGACATTTATAGTCACAACGCAGATCAGATATCGAACTGTGTCAGGTCATTACCAATGCAGTGCGGAATTGTAGCAGTTGTTTGTGCTCAAGTGAATGCTTACACAGTTCACCGCGGAATTGTAGCAGTTGTTTGTGCTCAAGTGAATGCTTACACAGTTGAACCATTGAACTGTGTAAGCATTCACTTGAGCACGAACAACTGCTACAATTCCGCGGTGAACTGTGTAAGCATTCACTTGAGCACAAACTGCTACAATTCCGCACTGCATTGATAATGACCTGACAGGTCGAAATCTGATCTGCGTTTTGACTATAAATGTCATATTAAAACAACTTAATTCCCGACTGATTGCTGTTCTATCTAACCCAATATAACCAGAGTCGTTGCGTGCTCCAATCCCATGGAGGGCAACCTGCTAATATAATTAGTTAGATTTTTAATATGTCGCTAATAAAACATGAACAATGCTAGCCACTCATTGTTGATGTTTGGACATTTCCTCGAGTCTACATGTGCCACTATAGATCAATGAAACGCGGGACATATGCAACTCAACAAGAAAGTATCTCATAATAGAAATTTTCTCAGTATCATTGTTGAATCCTGATTAAGGGAGTAACTTTTGTGTAATATATTTTGTAACTATTTTGTAAATATTTTCTTATGAATGAATATGATAATGTAATTTAAATGCTGTATGTATAAAACAATCACGTAATAAGAAGCAGTAAGCACGCTGGTCTAGTCAGGCGATTTTTTATTGTGAACAGTCATAGCGTGTATTTGAAGTAGGGATTATCGTCGCTGTGCGCGAACGCTCACAGTGCAGTTGAATCTGGAGCGATTTGTTGTACAGTTGACAAAAGCGCTTAGGCGTAGCGGTTGCTAGCGGCATGTACTGCGGCACATTCTAAGGTACCAAACTGGAAGCATTGTCTATTATGGCCAGTCATGATTATGGTGTTAATTAGGCACAGTGCAAAAAGCATCAACACGAATCAATATTAAAGAAGAGGACCGACGGTCCAAAATTGTTTACTGCAAAGCGTAGCTAAGAAGAGCCTGTTTGCCATGAATTGTCGGCGATTATTATATTAGGCGTCAGCAGCAGCCACTCACTGAAGTAAGACCAGCTCAACTTTAATATTTAGAGGTGTATCAAGGTTAGCCAGCATAGTAGTTTCATTTTGTGCTAATTTAAATGGGGGTTGTTTCAGTTTTCCCCTATCTCTTTCCTCGTTTTGACATAAGATATGTTTTACAATCGATATATTTATGTAATCGGCAGGTTCACCTTCCTTATCGCTCTCGCGTCCGTCGGCCGTCGTAATTTAATATATTATTATTGTTATTATTATTTTTTGATTGTTGCCGACTTACGTGGTGGGCCTTAATAAAAATGATATTTAAGTTGAACAATGTAATAAACTCGGCTAGTCAGTTCACTTTAAAGCAAGAAATCTTTAGTTATTAATTAAAATTGCGGCCCACACACGCGCGAGAGTATTTTTCTTACCTCCGTTAACCATTGTATTGTAGTCAGAGTCCTGGCTCTGGGTCTCGGCTATGCTACTGAAAATAAGAATCTTAAACCTAAGTATTTCTGCAACTTCGTGCGGCTGTGGAGAAAAATTAATATTATGCTAATAGCGGGCGAGTTTTCCGCTTCCGCTAATTTTTCATAAGTTAATATCGCCACGTAATGGCGTCGTTGGCTGCATCGGCCGCTGCGATTGTTGAGCTGTAAATTACTTGAATGCAGGTTAATTCAAGGAAGGCGGACATGAAATCGGGATCACCTCTTACAAATTAAAAGTGAACAATAAATTTAAATCAGTATATTATATGCTTAACTCATACAAATATGCTTACATTCGTCAGCACACGCAAGATGTCCTTCTAGACACATTCAAGACAAAAGAGGAAGTAAGGTCGACTAAAAAATTAACAAAAGAGTGTAACTGGGCGTCTCTTTAGATCATTCTGTCATAAATTATTTCTTTGCAATCTAAACCTACACAGAGAAATTATTATTTTAAGGCTACATGAGAAAAAAAAAAAATCTCTTACAAATTATGAATGTCTTCTTTATAAATATTGTCTTTTCGTAATATGGCACTGGGGACGCTATATTGCCCCCCGAAATGTTTATGTCATAAAAAATGTTCGTGTTTTTTGACATAAATATTTCCACTTTCATGTCCACAGTGTCCACACGCAGAGTTTCCTTTCATAGTCTATATATGTCACATCGTATGTTGTAATTACTGAGGTGTGTTGCACACAAAGTGTAATACAGATGAGGTTCAAGGTATACAACCACGAGTTAGTCCGGAATATTTGAAGTCCCAGGGGTGTCAACTGTTCGCTCCCCATTTGGCGCGGCCGTAGGGAAACCTGGGGAAAACCTCGGCGGAGCGACAGACTAACTGCTTTGGTCACTTTCACTTAATTGTTGCTGGAATGTCATTGGAGTACAGGATGTGCATACAAATATTTTTGTTGCACTATGCAAAAAATGAGGTCATTAAAACAATTGATTGCGGTGTCGTTGATGATCTACGCCGCGACGTTTGGCTCGCGACGGCGTCGGTTGGTGTGTTCGGTGCTCGGCGTTCGCGGCGGCTGCGGAGAGGTCAACGCCCCCTCGACGCCAGCGTGTGTCTCGCCGTCGCGGAACGTCAGAATCAGCTGATCGGCTGCACCGTTGGCGATGCGCTTCTGTCTCGGCCAGGCGTGGCGGAGTGGGATGATATCCGCCCCCCGCTCTTGTTGGCAGGAGTCAGCTCTGCTACGCGTCTCCGACGTAGTACATGAAACACACACACAACCAACGTAATATTTGTTTCCCGCTGCAGATGGTTACGTTAGTGGGAAAGGAGCATTTATTAGTGCGGCAGTTGTTGTTAAGTTTTCGCCAGTTTCCGAGTGTCAAGCTAGCACTGTCTTGCAGAAAACATGACATGGACCTTCTCCCGTGAATGCAGTTTTGATGCAATACTATTTCCATTACAACGTCAGTTTTTGTCTTGATAAAATTATTTATGTTTTCGCCGCACTCGCAGGCACTGGTGAGTGTCCCAATACGAGCTTAGCACAAACATTCGCCGTTTCTGCGGTCGCTGTTTTGCAACAGTCCACGCATCGTATTCCAATTTCGCATTATTGTGCTCACTGAAACTACAGTCTGTCCCAAAAATATTGACTGTGGGTTCACTTCACGTTAACAGTTCACATTTATAGTAAATTCACAGTTTTTCGTGCGTAATATTGGCGTTTGGCGTCTTCACCGCTGTTGAACGTTCAATACTAGCACTTCACTGTCCATATCACAGTTTCACCTTCACAGTATTTCACACTGTTTAAAGTAACTGTTTCGATTAGTTCACAAACACTAATGTATTTCATTCAGTCTGAACTGGATTTTGGCTTGTGCTGGATTTTACCAGTCTCTCGCACTACTTGTCTCTTTTCCTTTTCCACTTAGAGTCGTACTTGCCTTCAGATTTTTTGACCATACAATTGTATTTCCGTCTCATCTGAGGTAAGTCCCCATGTCATGTCTGCCCACTCATTGCGTACTTGCTCTCCAGAGCCAGGCTCGACTTTACAAAACTTTGCCTCTCGCATTATTGTAGACATTTTATAATCTAGGCCTAGCGTGCAAGTTCCTAGATTAATGTTAGATTTGTGACTTTTGTTTACACTACAAATTCGTGCAAATCTCTGCCTTAGCAGATGGTAATATATTTTAACAGTGCTTAGCGGTAGTCGCGTTTACTGATTTGCTTTGTACCTTGTCCACAACACATGAGGTACCTTGGGTGATGTACACCCTGCACTCACATTGTTAAGTAAATTATGCTTGAGCATATTTCAAGATCGGTATAGACATAAATACATAGAACAACATATACACTATAATATTAAATTTTCATAAGTTTCATTACTACTACAGTTCAAAAATATTCATGACACACTAATGAAAAATTCTTTCATCATTACATGCTATTGAATTTTTTTTAAAATATTTTTAAAGCATTTTTCAACATGAAATTTTTAACATATTCTTAAACCTACGTTCATTTTTTTTTTCAAAATGCAATTGCTTAAAAATACTATTATTCCTTAACATCTACAAAATTGAATCGCACTAATCTTGTGTGCCTCATTGTCTTTAAATATTACACTAAAATCGGAACATTTACACACAGAAAGCAAATACACTATAAACTTAACCTACTACATACAAATGTAAACGTTGCTCTACTGAGCGAACTTCTTTAAGTCTTTGTAAGTATTTTTTCTTATTTCCTTGGTAACTGCCTCCTTATTTGACCACGGAATGGTGTAGTTTGCATGACAGAAAGTAACGTGAGGTACCACTTCGATGTTATAGGTGTAGCCCTCGATAACACCGGGTTTTTCCGAAAACACATTCTCATAATCTGTAAGTAGCTGAGTCAATTTGTTTTGTTGTGCTTCAGTCAAATGTTCTGACTCCCTAACTTTCATGGCTATCAGTTTCCTTTTTTCCTCTTTATCTTCAGTAATAAATTCTTTATAATATACTTGTCTTGTACTTAAGTCAGAATATAAATTCATTACCTGTATTCCTTCGAATCTCGTTTCAAAGCTCCGGCAATATTTACCGTGCACTTCCCGTGTCCTCAACAACGGCAAAATTACACGTCTATCCTCATTCATAAGGCTTACTTCCCCGCACAAGAGGTCGATTTTTGCGTCCCTCTGGCGTAAAAATTCCATCCCCAGGATGCAAGCAACACCTAATCCCTTAACTACTAGGAACGAGCTTTTCATTGCTTCATTTCCTACCGTAAACTCGACTTGCACCTGGTGCTTTATGATATGAGATTGTGCACCTATTGCACCTGTAACACGACAATTCTTCACTGGCAATACTGGTATTCTATTATTTTGACTCAAGTACTTGTAAAAATTTGCGCTCATGACATTGGTTGACGCACCGGTATCGACTATTATGTGTATTGGTGCTCCATACATATCTGCTTGCAATATAGCCTGCACAACACTTTTGTCGGTTCGGTTACATGTCTGCGGTATGTCTACAAGTTCCTTTTCTATTTTTGTTCCTTCATTGTATCTCAGCATACAAAGTTCATGGCTGTCGTCTGTGAATGTGCCCTCACTACACCATCCTGCAGCCAACAACGGAGAGCGTATTGTGGCTGTCTTTAGTTTAACGGATGAGCATTAGTGGGTTGACAGTTGTCTGTCACTTCCACTAACCTCACATTGTGGTTCTGGTTGTTGTTGTTGCTACTGTTGGGTTGGCCGCCCTGCCTCCCCGTTGGTGTATTTTGATATTGTGTATGGCTCTGGTTTTGCGGTGGTCGGTTGTAACTTCCTGACATGTTCTGTGATGGACCTGGGTTGGCGTTCCATTGTGGCGCTGTGTTTTGTTGCCACTGTGGTGTCGGTTCGTTACGACCACGCCACTGGTTTCGGTTGTTCCGCCATTGCGGATTGCCGTTACCATTATATCCATTACTCATGCGTCCATCATGATGTCTCTTTCGATTTTGACGATTACAACCGTTGCCGTTATAACCATTGCCATTGTTTGTGCCTCGATTCTGTTGCCGGTGCTCTTGCCTATTCCCGTTACCATTTGGTACTAAGTTACTACCATTACTATGGCTGCTATTGTAATCGGCTTTGTGTTGATTATAGCCTGCATGGTTCCACTTGTTTTCGGTTTTCATATCTTCGATCAATAAGTCAACAGAATCCACTATTTCCATGAATTGTTCTATATCGTATTCCGGCACATTGATGAAATATCTTTTAATTTCACTGGGCAACTTCATTTTTATTAATCTGATTATGTCACGATCGGACATTGGCTCGTCCCAGTACCTGGTTTTGTTTATATACTTTTCGAAATATTTGCGTAACGTTCCCATCTTAGGATTGTACATTTCTGGACTGTACAACTCCTTTCGTAGTCTTTCTTGGACGCTATCGGACCAGAATTTTTGCAAGAATGCACCTTCAAACTGTTGCATCGTTAGACATTTTTCGGACACGTCGGTGGCCCACATTGCGGCGTCACCTTGAATAAAGGAGACCACGAACTGTATTCTTTGTCTTTCCGTCCATGTCCTGGGAAACACATTCCTGAAGCTCTTAATAAATACAACAGGGTGGACATTTCGTTTTTCGCTATTGAAGGGTTGGAATGTCCTGTGTTTTATTACATTGTCCTCTTTTTTGCATATCTGATTGCTACATTCTGGGACATTCATCACTTCGTGATGTACGCTGCACGGTATCGCATGTTGTTCGTGCTCATAATTCGCATTAGGTTGCGGTTGCGCACTCGCACCCTGGCTACCGTCAGCGTTATTATAGTAATCAGTACGCGGAGTCTGATTCATGATCTGTCCGCCACTGTTTACATTGCTTTCCAACGCAGACAGTCTCCGCGCGACCTCCTGTTGCCAATTTGGCAACTCCGCAGTCACACGGGACTTGATCTGTGCTAATTCGGCATGTAGTGCGGCAGCACTAGCGTCAATATTTACACTCGCGGCCGCAGTCGCTTGTTCTACAGCTGTTTTTACGTCGCTTTCAATCTTTGCAGATATCTCGCGATCCTTTACTTCTAGCCATTCATTTAATTCTTTTTCTACTTTTTGAGCTTGCACTTCCAAATATGCGTCAATACTTTTCCGTGCATCTATCTCCACATTATCTACGCGGTTGGTTAAAGTCTGGACATTATCTTCAAGCCTAGCCTGCGATATCTGTAATTTTTGCATTTCGCCGGCTAAGCTTTGCACAAGATCGGGTATTTCTTTGCACGCGTCCCGCATCTCGGCTAGTTCGCTTTGGATCCTATCTAGTTTTGCTTCATTGCGCTGCTCTTGCTCACGTAGCATCTGAGCCAGTTTCTGATCTCTTTCCCTATCTCTTTCTTCTAACCTGCGCAGAAATTCTGCAAATGGGTCTGCAATCGGTGAGCATACTGGTGCCCCGCTTAATCTAGCACTCGATTGGCCCCCCTGCCCAGGCAGTGGAGTTGTTACTCTATTCCCATTCTGCTGTGGAGCGTCATTCACCGTCCACAGATCCTCGCCCCCCACTCCGGAAATTATGTTATCCGAGGCGGTGGCTTGGAATTCGTTTACGTATTGCAAATGATCCTCACTTTCCATATTAACAGAATTTTGTTCTTCTGGTACGGATGCTTTAGGTTGTCCTATCTTACCCATACTAAATTCACTTTAAGCCACTGACGAATCTTTAACACTGATACACACACGATTAATTATCCCCTCCAAAAATAAACACATAAATACACAAAACGAATAATTATCCCTCCAAAAATAAACACATAAATACACAAAACACCGAAGGTATCTCATGTGCACATGGGTTCGATATTCCGCACAGAGCTACACAGGATGCTTGCACAATAGGCCTTACCTTACTTATTTTTCTTTCTCGCAATCCTTTTTCTTTTCTACACTTTTTCCTCTCCAGATCTCCTCAGGGTGTGGTTTTGTTGTTGTACATGTAAAAGAATTCATACAAGCATTAATATTTTACAACAATTAGACACATACATAATTACATTCATTACAATAGAATCATATTAATCGGGCCCCAAAGTTGCGGCGCCAATCTCGCGTCCGTCGGCCGTCGTAATTTAATATATTATTATTGTTATTATTATTTTTTGATTGTTGCCGACTTACGTGGTGGGCCTTAATAAAAATGATATTTAAGTTGAACAATGTAATAAACTCGGCTAGTCAGTTCACTTTAAAGCAAGAAATCTTTAGTTATTAATTAAAATTGCGGCCCACACACGCGCGAGAGTATTTTTCTTACCTCCGTTAACCATTGTATTGTAGTCAGAGTCCTGGCTCTGGGTCTCGGCTATGCTACTGAAAATAAGAATCTTAAACCTAAGTATTTCTGCAACTTCGTGCGGCTGTGGAGAAAAATTAATATTATGCTAATAGTGGGCGAGTTTTCCGCTTCCGCTAATTTTTCATAAGTTAATATCGCCACGTAATGGCGTCGTTGGCTGCATCGGCCGCTGCGATTGTTGAGCTGTAAATTACTTGAATGCAGGTTAATTCAAGGAAGGCGGACATGAAATCGGGATCACCTCTTACAAATTAAAAGTGAACAATAAATTTAAATCAGTATATTATATGCTTAACTCATACAAATATGCTTACATTCGTCAGCACACGCAAGATGTCCTTCTAGACACATTCAAGACAAAAGAGGAAGTAAGGTCGACTAAAAAATTAACAAAAGAGTGTAACTGGGCGTCTCTTTAGATCATTCTGTCATAAATTATTTCTTTGCAATCTAAACCTACACAGAGAAATTATTATTTTAAGGCTACATGAGAAAAAAAAAAATCTCTTACAAATTATGAATGTCTTCTTTATAAATATTGTCTTTTCGTAATATGGCACTGGGGACGCTATATCGCTGTCATGTGAACGTATCACATCAACCTTGACTTCTTAGCTATTGTAACCATCCGCTTCGCTTATTTCATACGGTTGTCAGAAGCTATATACTCTTGCCCTATATTCAGTTCCCTGCTATCTCATTAAATCTGTCGATTTTGAATGAATCGGAAATGACATCTGCTAAATTCTTTTTCACTCGTGCTTCACGTGGCCCCTCCTCCTCACTATATTCATTAATATCATCAACATTAACTCATTATACTCTTATCAACTTCATCTTGACCGCACGTCATTTCTCTCAGATTGCTCGCTCCCTTCGTCTCAGTCACTTAATAATTACCATTACTCTTAATTTTCTTCCTACTGAAATTTATTTTCCTACGTCTCTTCCATTCTTCTATCCCATCGCAAATTTTACTCAACTGCATTAGCCATTTCTTCTCCTTGCCTGCTGACTCGACCTGCTGAACAACAACACGCTTCTTCGCTACTGGACACTGATCCATTATCGGCACCGCAGTACTACTTGTATGTGCTGCACCCGATGACTCTCCGACAACACTTGTGATTTCATCCGCATTGATTTACTTTTTCCACGAAATTCATTGCCCATGCATTAACATTCATGCGCACTGTTCCTTACTTGAACCTGCTCATGTTTACAATGCTTTATTTCGTTGGTAACTAAGCGGTCTATTCCTACTGGTACAGTAACATTGTTTTGACGGTGGGGCCGCATGCTACTCACCGCACCAGTGTGCCGCATTACTGTAACGGATCTCCGTTTCCCGGACAGTAATTCTCACACATTCGTCCATTCTGATTTCCTCTTCCGCGACCACCATCACTTCCTCTCCTTCTACCTGTTTTCACATGAGCACGTCTCAACTCATAATCATTGTAACAGTTATTGCTGTTAAAGTTGTTCCTGTTTTTGCGATTGTTGTTGCTATGGCATTAATTTTCAAGGTCTCGGTACCAAGCATCAATGCCACCTACCTTTTTCAGGAAAGATGTCTTGTCATTTTCGCTCATTAAATAGCCTCGTACACTCCACGGCGATTTTCCGCTCAGTACCGTTGACATGCTCCTGTTCGACATCTGGTCTCTTACGTACTCGACTTTCTTTAAACAATTCCTCGCGGTATGACTTCATATTTGTCTCCTTGTCTGATCAGTATGAAGAAGTTTACATACATTCCCACAGTACTTGGTCTTGTTTATCTACAGATCAAAATTTTTCCTCAAACTTATTTAAAAGTCACGTCCTGCAACTGCCCACAGCGTGGACTGCCCAGCTACTCGCGTCCCCGTTTATTTCTGTTTGAGCAGTTCGAACTCGATTCTCATCAGGTAACCCTGAAGGGACTACTTTACTGCGTGCGTCCATAAAAATAACGCGATGGACCTCGCCTTTTGGGATGTATTTACTACTGTAAGTGCAGCAGCCAAATTTTTCACATTCTCTAGCTCTTTTCATTTGTTTTTTGATTTTATTAGTTTCAGACCTCAAACTCTCTACTTCTTTATTTTTAAATTCTACCAGTTTGAGATTCACGCTAACTTCTAATGTCTGAAAGCTACCCTGCACATTAGTGTTAATAGCAGATACGATTTTTGTAATCTAGTCTCTGTCTCGTTTTAAACTTTATCGACCTGTCACTTGAAAGTTTTCACTGATCGATCTAGTTCGCTACACATTTTTTCATGTTCTTCAATTACCATTTAATTTTCTGCTCTACTTTCATCTTTAATTTCGCACGAATAGCGTCTAGATCTTCAGTTATTTTACTGCTAACGCCGTCGTACAGTTCTTCTCTTCGTTTTTCAGACTTCGTTGCTTACCATTTTACTGTCAAATTTACTGTCTAGTTTATTTATGTTCTTAGTTACTTTATCGTCCATTTGTTGGGTCAGAGTTCTTTTATTTACCAATATTCGTATCCAACGAACTTACTTTATTATCCAGTGATTGACTCGACGAAGAGATTTCATTTTTCATATCATTATTCACCATTAATACGAGGCGAGAACGGGGACAATATCACTGACTCGACCTCAGATTCAAAACCACAGGTAACAACATGAAATAAATGTAATTGTGAAATAAATAAGGAAATTGAGCTAATCATACGCACTTGACTACTAGTTGTTTGACAATCAGTTTGCGTAATAAATAGCTTCACGCAGGGTACCATAATGCCTACTGTTAATATTTCTGCTGTTGTGATTGTTATTAAATAAATATTTTCTGTTAAGCAAAATATGTCTTATTAGCGGGTAGCTTTCATTTGCATAATGCCGTTACATATCCTGGAAGTGAGGGCCCAAATTATTGATCACACAGACAAATTAAACATTCCGATCTACAATAATCTTTAAAAACTCACTAAAATTACTTTTTGTCAGTCACTGAACACTAGTTTCAGAAACTGACGATTTCGCTGAGCAACGAAGTATATTATCTTTATTATCAGTCTCAATTTATTTTTTAAGTTTTGATAACTTTCGCTTTTTTAAAGAAATCATCAGAATTAAATTAGCTCAGCAATTTTAGCCTTTTAACCATCAACCGTGAAACCCAGTATAGGACTTTACTTGGTAACTGTTCAGGTTAAGCCGGCCGAAGTGGCCGTGCGGCTAAAGGCGCTGCAGTCTGGAACCGCAAGACCGCTACGGTCGCAGGTTCGAATCCTGCCTCGGGCATGGATGTTTGTGATGTCCTTAGGTTACTTAGGTTTAACTAGTTCTAAGTTCTAGGGGACTAATGGCCTCAGCAGTTGAGTCCCATAGTGCTCAGAGCCATTTGAACCAGCCATTTGTTCAGGTTAAAGCACTTGTAGCACAGCGTTAACGATACATTGGTAATTATTCACAGAATGAAACGACTTCCCTGGTTAGCCTCCATATACTTCTAAATACACTCCTGGAAATGGAAAAAAGAACACATTGACACCGGTGTGTCAGACCCACCATACTTGCTCCGGACACTGCGAGAGGGCTGTACAAGCAATGATCACACGCACGGCACAGCGGACACACCAGGAACCGCGGTGTTGGCCGTCGAATGGCGCTAGCTGCGCAGCATTTGTGCACCGCCGCCGTCAGTGTCAGCCAGTTTGCCGTGGCATACGGAGCTCCATCGCAGTCTTTAACACTGGTAGCATGCCGCGACAGCGTGGACGTGAACCGTATGTGCAGTTGACGGACTCTGAGCGAGGGCGTATAGTGGGCATGCGGGATGCCGTAGGGGACCGCACCGCCACTTCCCAGCAAATTAGGGACACTGTTGCTCCTGGGGTATCGGCGAGGACCATTCGCAACCGTCTCCATGAAGCTGGGCTACGGTCCCGCACACCGTTAGGCCGTCTTCCGCTCACGCCCCAACATCGTGTAGCCCGCCTCCAGTGGTGTCGCGACAGGCGTGAATGGAGGGACGAATGGAGACGTGTCGTCTTCAGCGATGAGAGTCGCTTCTGCCTTGGTGCCAATGATGGTCGTATGCGTGTTTGGCGCCGTGCAGGAGAGCGCCACAATCAGGACTGCATACGACCGAGGCACACAGGGCCAACACCCGGCATCATGGTGTGGGGAGCGATCTCCTACACTGGCCGTACACCACTGGTGATCGTCGAGGGGACACTGAATAGTGCACGGTACATCCAAACCGTCATCGAACCCATCGTTCTACCATTCCTAGACCGGCAAGGGAACTTGCTGTTCCAACAGGACAATGCACGTCCGCATGTATCCCGTGCCACCCAACGTGCTCTAGAAGGTGTAAGTCAACTACCCTGGCCAGCAAGATCTCCGGATCTGTCCCCCATTGAGCATGTTTGGGACTGGATGAAGCGTCGTCTCACGCGGTCTGCACGTCCAGCACGAACGCTGGTCCAACTGAGGCGCCAGGTGGAAATGGGGCATGGCAAGCCGTTCCACAGGACTACATCCAGCATCTCTACGATCGTCTCCATGGGAGAATAGCAGCCTGCATTGCTGCGAAAGGTGGATATACACTGTACTAGTGCCGACATTGTGCATGCTCTGTTGCCTGTGTCTATGTGCCTGTGGTTCTGTCAGTGTGATCATGTGATGTATCTGACCCCAGGAATGTGTCAATAAAGTTTCCCCTTCCTGGGTCAATGAATTCACGGTGTTCTTATTTCAATTTCCAGGAGTGTATTAAAGCTGGTCTGGTCTTTCTTACTTCAGTGAGTGGCTGCTGGTGGTGCCTGAGGTAACAATCACCGACAATGCATGACAACAGGCTATTCTTAGTGTAGCTTTGCAGTAAACAATTTTGGGCACAGTGCTCTACTTTCATATGAATCCCTCTTAATGCTTTGTGAACTGTGCCTAAAAAATTTGGAAATTAGTTTTAAGGTCTTATGGGACCAAACTGCTGAGGTCATTTATTCCCAAGCTTACACACTATTTAATCTAACTTAAACTAACTTACGCTAAGGACAACACACACACCCATGCCCGAGGGAGGACTCGAACCTCCGACGGGGGCAGCCGCGCGGACCGTGATAAGGCGCCTGAGGCCGCGCGGGTACCTAGCGTGGCACTGTGCCTAAGTAACAGCGTAATTATGCCTGGCCGCAACATACAAGCCTTACAGTGCGGTACCTTATATTGCGCCGCAGTGCATGCCACCAGCAACCGCTACACCTGAGACCCGTCAGATTCCATCGCAAAGTAGCTCACGTAGACTAAACTGCACTTCGCGCTTCCGCGCTGGGCGGCAGTGTTACCTACTGCAAATATACTCTTTGATTTATGCGACTGTAGTCTTTATCGGAGTATTACACTGATGAATTCTTCTCGGGTTATCAGCCGAGTGGTGGCGTCGTCTTGTCGCAACGTTTCAATGAGTTTCGGACCCATCATCTTCTAACGAAGTCAGACTTCACCATTTAATCTTTGCAACAAGACGACGCCATCACTCTGCTGATAACCCAAGAAGAATTCATCAATACTCTTTGATTGCTCACAATAGCAAATCGCCCCGACTAGACCAGCATGTTTACTACATATTATTACGTAAGTCTCTTTTAGATATTGCATTTAAATTATATTATCAAATTAATTCATAAAAAAATTGGCAAAATAGTGGCAAAACAAATTTCATAAAAAATTACTCCATTTCTCAAAAGTACAACATTAATACTATGAAAAATTCTTGTATTAGACACTGCTGTTGTGCCACAAGGTGAGGGACATGTCCGCAATATCTGAAACCAGAGTAAAAACTGCCTGGCTAGGCCTATCGCCTCCGATAAATAGACACCAGAGCCAGAGGTTGTGCCCATGCCTCGCCTCCGTGAGAGTGTTCTGTAATATTCCACTTGCCTAATTTTGTCATCTCATGTGCATCCATCTACATGTCTGCTGATGGAGTTACTAAATATTGCATAACAGTTACGGACAAATATCCATGCCGCTGATTACAATATCTGAACAAAAAAATTATCCTTCTTCCTCTTCAATAATACTGACTTTAACTAAGAAAGGGCTTAGTAACGTGGCCAGCACAGTCACAGACCACTTACCACACGCCAGATACATATCAAGTGTTGGTTGGTTAATTAGAGGGAGGAGAGCAAACAACGAGGTCATAGGTAACATCGATTAGGGACGGATTTGGAAGGAAATGGCAAGGCTGACTTTTTGTACAGATGTAGGTTGAAACTCGTAATAATACCATTACTTAGGAGGCTGAAACCTGTGGAGTGAAGGAGTCTCATAATGATCTTGGGAGCTTGAAGAAATGTCGTCGGTTAAGAACTGTATACCCCGATAGCGTCAGAGAAAAAAGGATTATATTCTTTGGACACTTCCTTAGAATGGTCCATGGGAGGTTGATACAAGTGAAGCAAAATACGCTAGATGCAAGGGATACAAAAGAATAAGTAAAGTGAGGACGTACAGGAAACATAGATTTACAGCAGAATAACTTTCAGATAAGAGATCAAGGCTGCCATAGGTTTTTAGGACAGAATTAGACACAGGGCGAAACCCCTTGGTACAGAAGAACGAAGAATATTTTATAGTATAAGAATAAAAGAATACTAAACAGGGGTAAAGAGCAAACGAATAGCCGTTGATCCAAGTTAATGTGGTCTTCAGGTGGCCAAAACAAAAAGAAAGACGGAGGAAGATGTAATCGCCATATTGCTACAGATATCTGCGCAAGTATCCTAAATCGCTTCCTACACAGAACCACGCAACCGCGCAATTTAGCACCACTCACCCTCGGGTAAGCGCAGATTGGCCAGTTATTTTTCTTATGAACATCATTAATCCAAGATATTGACATTTCTGGTGTAACCAGTGTCCACATCCTACGTGTTCTGTTCATTTCCTTTGTAAGCTTTTTCATGAGTAAGCAGGACGAAGCCTTATGCATAAATTTACTGAACTTATTTTTTTTCTTTATACACTTTTTTCCTTTATTATTTTACTTTATGATTATTCATCTCTTCAGTTTCTCTACCATACTGATATATGTAACATTCCTTTCCAACTTCGTAGAACTTCACTTCCATTCCTTATCGTCCTGATAACTTGCTTCCTTGTTGGTAGATTATTATCAGTATCAGTCCCGAGATGAATCACCTACTTGATGTGTAGGGTGAACCCAAACTCCATTGATAAATTTTTGGTGACTGCTCATGGATATTTTATGAGTACTTCGATATTTTGCCGGCCGTTGTGACCGAGCGGTCCTAGGCACTTCAGTCCGGAACCGCGCTACTGTTACGGTCGCAGGTTCCAATCCCGCCTCTGGCATGGATGTGTGTAATGTCCTTAAGTTAGTTAAGTTTAAGTAGTTCTAAGTCTAGGGGACTGATGACCTCACATGTTAAGTCCTATAGTGCTCAGAGCCATTTGAACCATTTTGAACTTCGATATTTTGAACCCCTGGTCTCGGGGGGCTCGTTACAGACTAATAGTGTAATTTCAGTTTATCTGCTTGTTACTTCATTTACCTTTGCTTATGATAAAATACTTTTGCGTCAGTGAAAAATCTAATACATCACTATCACCAAAGCATACGAGAGAAAACAAACTAAAACCGTCAAACGAAACCCGATCATTGTTGTAGTCGCTGCGCGAACAACAAAGCAATGGGTCGTTGTGCAGCTCTTCCATTGTATTCGGTGAATATTATACACGACGTTCATATCTGCCGTTTCTTCTTCAGTAAACCTATACGTAACGCTGTGTCTGACTCTTAACAGACACTAACACTCGCGGAAAAGCATCCCCGAGACAAAAATGAGCGGTAATGAATGGAATTTTGGATAGATTCCAAGCAATTCAGCACGTAATGTTCGAACAACGCAGTGTAAAAGTGAGTAGTCTATGAAGCTACTGCAAGTTCGACAGACAATATATATTTTGTATGATAGAACGTTTCACACAAGTTCCAACATTCTTGACAGTACCTTTTCTTTGGGTTTCTGTGAAACCGACTAATTCCGTGATACTGTTTTGATTTTGTATATTATATCGTAATACTTGTGTTTTTTAAAGTAATAGATATTTCGAGCTGTGTCGTTGGAGGTGAACCCTAACAGAAATGACACCAAAGTTGTATAGAATGAGAACAGATCACTCTATTGTTAGTCCTATGTTATGAGAAATCAGGACAGCAGTCGCCTTCAGGGACTGAAATAAACCAGTGTTGGAAGCTGAAAATTTCTGCCAGCCTGGTACTCGAAGCCGGATGCTTCGATTCTGTAGAACGATACCTTAATCGCATCGGCCACGCGGACACGCTTTCCGTCCAACCGAAATTCTCAAACTGTCACGCTTAGATCAACAGATGAATCGTTTCAATCGGAACTTGACGATGAATTTAGCTGGATTTTGATTGTAAAAGTATTTTATTGCAACTGAAATGATTTAATCTTTAGAATCAGTAGTTCATATTACTTAGGAGTGTAGTATCAACATGAAATCAGTAACTACTACCGTCGACTGCACAAGTTAATAACATTCCCAAAGTAAATTTTAAGGTACACTGAGTGACTCCCAGACTTAATCGAGATGTTATAGTGGGACAGTGGACGCACACGAAGGCTTTTAATTGCTGCATATCTAAAGAAATGCGAAACGGAATCATACTGTAAAATAACTCTGTACGCAACTTCACATATACTCTTCGGTCTACAATCTACTTGTCAGTTCTACATCTAAGTCAATACTGTGGATGCAACCTTACTGCCCTTACTGTGCTGATATTTGTTCACCCGTTTTCCGTTACACTGTGTTGTGGGCAGAGTACTTTAAGTAATTATTGTAGTCAGAGAATGATGAAGCATGAGAACTAACTGAAACCAAACAGGCGGAAGAAGAGGAAAATCGGATGCACTCTGTGTAAGGGAGTCGGCTGCCAATAAAGAAACTGGAACAGTAAGTCACTTGGCAACAACAACCGCCAACTGAGCTTATTGAATGTGATGGAGAACATCTACATCTACATGGATGCTCTGCAAATCACATTTATGTGCCTGGCAGAGGGTTCATCGAATCACCTTCACAGTTCTGTATTATTCCAATCTCGTATAGCGCGCGGAAAGAATGAACACCTATATCTTTCCGTACGAGCTCTGATTTCCCTTATTTTATCGTGGTGATCGTTCCGCCCTATGTAGGTAGGTGTCAAAGTTGGTGATTGGAATTTCGTGAGAAGATTACGTCGCAACGAAAAACGCCTTTCTTTTAATGATTTACAGCCAAAATCCTGTATCATTTCTGTGACACACTCTCCCATACTTCGCGATAATACAAACCGTGCTGTCTTTCTCTGAACTTTTTCGATGTACTCCGTCAGTCCTACCTGGTAAGGATCCCACACCGCGCAGCAGTATTCTAAAAGAGGACGGACAAGCGTAGTGTAGGCAGTCTCCTTAGTAGGTCTGTTACATTTTCTAAGTGTCCTGCCAATAAAACGCAGCCTTTGGTTAGCCTTCCCCACAACATTTTCTGTGTGTTCTTTCCAGTTTAAGTTGTTCATAATTGTAATACCTAGGTATTTAGTTGAATTTACGGCTTTTAGATTAGACTGATTTATCGTGTAACCGAAGTTTAACGTGTTCCTTTTAGCACTCATGTGGATGACCTCACACTTTTCGTTATTTATGGTCAACTGCCACTTTTCGCACCATTCAGATATGTTTTCTAAATCGTTTTGCAGTTTGTTTTGATCTTCTGATGACTTTATTAGTCGACGAACGACAGCGTCATCTGCAAACAACCGAAGACGGATGCTCAGATCGTCTCCCAAATCGTTTATATAGATAAGGAACAGCAAAGGGCCTATAACACTACCTTGGCGAACGCCTGAAATCACTTCTGTTTTACTCGATGACTTTCCATCAATTACTACGAACTGTGATCTCTCTGACAGGAAACCGGAAATCCAGTCACATAACTGAGACGATAGTCCATGAGCAAGCAATTTTACTACGAGCCGTTTGTGTGTTACAGTGTCAAAAGCCTTCCGGAAATCCAGGAATACGGAATCAGTCTGAAATTCCTTGTCAGTAGCACTAAGCACTTCATGTGAGTAAAGAGCTAGTTGTGCTTCACAGGAACGATGTTTTCTAAGCCCATGTTGACTGTGTGTTAATAGACCGTTTCCTTCAAGGTAATTCATTATGTTCGACCACAATATATGGTCTAAAATGCTGCTGCATATCGACGTTCACGATATGGGCCTGTAATTTAGGGTATTAGTCCTACTGCCTTTCTTGAATATTGGTGTGACCTGTGCAACTTTCCAGTCTTTGGGTACGGATCTTTCATCGAGCGAATATATGATTGTTAAGTATGGAGCTAATGCATCAGCATACTCCGAAAGGAACCTAATTGGTATACAGTCTGGACCAGAAGACTTGCTTTTATTATGTGATTTGAGTTGCTTCACTACTCCGAGGATATTTATTTCTATGTTACTCATTTTGGCAGCTGTTCTCGATTCGAATTCTGGAATATTTACTTCGTCTTCTTTTGTGAAGGGATTTCGGAAGGCTGTGTTTATTAAATGCGCTTTGTCAGCACTGTCTTCGATAGAATCTCCATTGTTATCGCGCAGAGAAGGCATTGATTGTTTCTGGCCGCTAACATACTTCACATACGACCAGAATCTCTTTGGATTTTCTGCCAGGTTTCGAGACCAAAGTTTCTTTGAGGAAACTCTTATAGGCGTCTCGCATTGAACTCCACGCTAAGTTTCTAGCTTCTGTAAAGGATCGCCAATTTTGGGGATTTTGCGTCTGTTTAATTTTGGCATGTTTATTTTGTTGTTTCTGCAACAGTGTTCTAACCTGTTTTGTGTACCAAGGAGGATCAGCTCCGTCGTTTGTTAGTTTGTCTGGTATAAACCTATCAGTTGCTGCCGATTTAAGCCACATCTGGTCTACACTTATTAATTTGGAATGAGTGAAGACTGTCTCTCAGGAAGGCGTCAAGTGAATTTTTATCTGCTTTTTTGAACAGGTATATTTTTCGCTTATTTTTCGAGGATTACCATATTCAGTCTCGCTACGACAACCCTGTGTTCACTAATCCCTATATCGGTTTTGATCCTGGTTATTAACTCAGGATTATTTGTTGCTAAGAGGTCAAGTGTGGTTTCACAACCGTTTACTATTCGCGTTGGCTCATGAACTAACTGGCCGGCCGAAGTGGCCGTGCGGTTAAAGGCCCTGCAGTCTGAACCGCAAGACCGCTACGGTCGCAGGTTCGAATCCTGCCTCGGGATGTTTGTGATGTCCTTAGGTTAGTTAGGTTTAACTAGTTCTAAGTTCTAGGGGACTAATGACTCAGCAGTTGAGTCCCATAGTGCTCAGAGCCATTTGAACCACCTTTTTTTTTAACTAACTGCTCGAGAACATCGAGTTAGATGAATGCATGTCCTCATCTCAGATACGTGGACGCTAAACGTCATCCATGATGACTGTAATATAGTGTAATATGGAATGTTCAGATTGCAGAGAATTACATTACTGAACAGTGCATATAAAATAATCCCCTCGCTGCTTTGTACACGTGTAAAAATTTTGCAGAAAAAAGCTACGGGGAGATATCAGGCAGACGTTAGATGTGGTAAATCAACTGTTGACCAAGTATCCACCATGAGGCAGATACTGAGATACTGAAAAAAAGACAAGGGGTACAATGTGGACACACATCATATAATTGTTGATTTTAAAGCATCATATAACACAATAAAAAGAGACAAGCTTATTGAAGCATGAGTGAACTCGGAATACCACAACAGTTAATAAGCTTTATAAGTTTGACTTTGAGAAAAGTAGTACGTAACGTACATATGCAAGGAAATTTAAAGCCAAGTTGTGTCGGTAACATGGACTGAGGCAAGGGCATGCGCTCTCTTAACGCAGCACTCGAGAAGGTTACAAGGACAGGTAAAAATCAATACAACAGGCACAATGTGCAATAGAATGGTGCAGGTTCTGGCCTACGCAGATGATGTGGATATTATTGCAAGAACAGAACCAGCTGCAAAAGGCACGTGTAGGGCACTGGTGGAAGCAACGGTAGAAACAGGAGTGGAAGTGAATATTAATAAAACCAAATACACGCGAATAATACGACCATAAGTAAATACAATGGTAGAAAATGACAAGGCACAAATAAAATCTGTTAGTGACTTGTCTACGTGGGAACACTGGTAACATCACAGAACGATGTTAATATTGAAATAAAGCGGCGCATTCACCTAGCTAATAAATTCTGTTGTGTGCTGGCCCCTCAGCTTACGTCCATAAATCTGTCCAGTAGTACAAAGCATTAGCTGTCTAGAACTTTACTACGTGCGGTATTAAAGTATGGCGGAGAAAATGGACACTGACACAACAGAGTGAAGAGCTAATAGGATGTTCTGCACGAATGGTGTTACGCAAAACTTATGGGGCGACTATTAAAGCCAGAGCGTGGAATGGACGATATAATGTTGAACTTAACAGATCATATAACATCTTGATATAATAAACCGCCCGAAACGGATCGGCCATGTTTCTCGTGTGAAACACGAGAACACTACAAAAACAGCGTTCCTATAAAACTCAGTGGACGGAGAAGCAGGAGGGGAAGACAAAGACTTCGATACTTGGATAACATACAAGGAGATTTAAAAATTATTGATGTTACAGGATGGAGACGCAAGACGCTGGACATGGAGGAATGGAATGATATCCTAGAGCAGGTGAAGGCCCATCAATGGCTGTAGACTCAGGAAGAAAAAGACTTAAGCCACTTTTCGTAATGTGGTGGAGGGAACCTTGTGCCACTGCCACCTTGCTGCAACAGTGCGCGATGCTAGGCAAAAAAGACCATTGACACGCATTCGTGTGAACTAGAATTTCTCCAACTTTATCTTCCTGGTCACATTACAAGATATCTGTAGGTGAAAGCAATACCCCACCATGATTCATAAAGCCTCTTGTACCCTTGCCACTCCGGCCGTAGTTGCCGAGCGGTTCTAGGCGCTACAGTCTGGAACCGCCCGACCGCTACGGTCGCTGGTAAGACTCCTGCCTCGGGAATGGATGTGTGTGATGTCCTTAGGTTAGTTAGGTTTAACTAGTTCTAAGTTCTAGGGGACTGATGACCTCAGAAGTTAAGTCCCATAGTGCTCAGAGCCACCCTTTCCACTGGGTTGAATGAACATGTCTGTGACGCTTTCCAACCTCTGAAGAAACGTACTGCGCTTCTTTCGGTCTCACATTTTTTATCAAACTTATTTAGTAAGGATCTTAGAGTGGGGAGTGATAAATATGGGTCGAGCAAACGTTTCGTAAGCTAACTAAGTCGTGGGAGAATTACACTTCCCGATAGTTCTTCTAATGAATGTCTGTGTATATTTCCTACGGCTAATTTTGCATTGTCATTCTACTTTCTGTCACTCTGTTCGCTTGCGCCCACATTATAAAGAATGTGACTGTTTTCAGTGATCTTTGGGCAATCATCTAACCAGTCAGTAACGAGTGTTTCCAACCACATACACGCAGTGCTAGCTAGATTAACCTAGGACACAAAGCCTCTTTTCATGGACCTAGAACATGGTGCGCCAGCGAGGTACCTGTCAGGCCGCAAAGAAACTACTCCTTCCTAAAAGAAGAACAAGGTGCACACGAGCCGCCGTTGCTAATAAGAGTGACGACATAATTCCCGAGCTGACTTGCAGCTAGGTAATCCGAGCTGAAGGCGCCCTTGGAGGCGTGCCAACGTATGTTCAGCGCTTAGGCGTGGCTTCCTGATAGACTAGATATTTCCGTATCCATGTGATTCAGCTGTAGCAAATTTCTTAGGGTAGAAACCGTAAACTGTCCGATTAAAAGTATCCGGTCGACTATTAGAGGACATTAATATGGGATGTGTCCACCCTTCGCATTTATAACGGATTGAACTCTGCTGTGAAACACCTTCAATGAGGTGTCTGAAATGTTTGATGAGGAATGGGAGCCCATTCTTCCTCAAGAGCGGAAACCGGAGAAGGTAGTGGCGTTGGCGCTGGGGTCTGGAGCTAAAGCAACGTACACAGTCATTGCAAATGTGTTCCATTAGTTAATGTGGGCATTGGGTAGGACAGTCGATTTTAGGAACATCACTGTCCACAAACCATTGCCTCACACGCTGCTTTATAGCAGTGTGCATTGCCATGGTGATACAAACGATCACTGTCTGAGACCTGTCCCTGTACTGGATGCAGTGCTCAGTGGTATAAAATATGTCGATATTCTTCCACATTTTGCGTTTTCTTAAGCGCAGTAATGGGATCAAACCCTAACCACGTAAAACATCCCCATACCTCCTCCTAACTTCATTCTTGATACTGCACTTGAAACAGGTAGCATTGATATACAGGACACAGAATTCCGTCTGAGGCCGGCGATCATTTTTATGTTAATAGTTGTCAACCAATGCTGTACAATCGCAATAAAGTCATGAGATCTTCAACTGACTCTTTTATTAGAACATGTTACGCGTTTCGGGATTACACTCATCTTCAGACATCACAAACTTCAACTCCTTCCTAAACAACCAGGCGTTCGGCCTTGACAACTCAAAGAAAGTGTCGAATAACATACGACTATAGCTGCGACACAAGCAATCTCGAAGCAGAGTGTAAACGCTCTGCTTCAAGACTGCTTTCCTTCCCACAATCTCCGTTTAGCTTTGAGGCACTTAGAATCTGTTTCAGTATCTTCCGAGAAGTAAGAACCAAGATTTAGTTCCGTTCCAAGTTTATTGTTAAAAACTGGGAAGCAAAACAATGAATTGGAAAGCAAAACAATATTTGTGTGTTAGCTATTTACTTAACATGTCAAAATTAGGTGCTTAGGGAAACGAACGTGTGTTAATCAGCGGTCGCCACTGCGCAGATAAAATAACTCCAGCAACAGCTACTCGTTAGCGCCAAACTATTTTTCTTTGTGTAATGCTGGTAAACTAGACCCAACCGGTGGTAAATGCGACCATTCAGTCGATAACTAGCACCAAATATGGCGAAATACTGACCACCGTAGCGAAATGTAGCCGACAACTCGGACACCTTGCTTTATTACCGCCAGAGCTCTATCCCCCCATTGTTTCTTTTCAGATCGTACCCTGCTAAACGTTCGAGAATGTTAATGGTATCGTTCTTCGCTGGAAACACACCTTACGCGCTCCACAATTGGACGCGGTGTATTCAGTCTCCCATTGTGTTTAATAGTCGATTGTTATTGCACCAAAGTTAGGGTGGTCTTAATTGAAACTCGGTCGAAACTGTCTCACATATTGCTGCTGAAGGTCCCTGTAGATCACATAATATAGACGTTTCTCTGTATCATCAGATCTGTGTTTCCGCGTTATAGCTATTTTTCTTGTCCCCATAAAAATGTTCGGATGCTGGTGTTGGGACTAAATTTATGGCACCGCCAGTTGTTACATGCAGTTGAGTCGTCTTCACTGGTATCCCAGTGCACTGCCAAAATATATCACATTTAACGTTTTTTAACTGATATTTTTTATTGAAGATCTTCGATAACCTCTTTGTTCTTGTACGGCTCGTAAACAACTGCCATGTATATATTGTGCAGATGGCTTTTGAACTGTTATTTCAAATACACATTTAAGAAAATGTCATGCAACAATGGCAAGGAGCTTGCAAAGTTTCGTTCCATCACGATCAGATTTTGCTAAGCTTGTTTGAGGTGGCACCTTCTGTATGTCAGGGAATATAATAAAGCTGCCTTTAACATTTTTCTAGGATATATTTTACCTGTCCAGAACATCCACCGTCATAAATCGTCTCTAGAAGCCTATGAATGAATTACGTACTTCAGCTGAAACCGTCTAACAGTCGATACATCCGAATGAGAGATGATAACACCGTCCGCTACGGTACCGATCCACCACCATGTCATTCTATGCTGATAGGCGTCACTGGATGCCGGTTATGGAGGGGTTTGTGGTCAGCACACCGCTCTCCCGACTGTTGCCAGTTTTCGCTACCAGAGCCGCTACTTCTCAATCAAGTAGCTCCTCAATGTGCCTCACAAGTGCTGAGCACATCCAATTTGCCAACAGCGCTCGGCAGCCAAGGACGGTGACCCATCCAAGTGCTAGCCAAGCCCAACAGCGCTTAACATCGGCGATCGAACGGGAACCGACGTTACCACTGCGGCGAATATGAGCTGCTGCCTTGATATAAATACAAATTTACTGCAGATAATCAATTACATATTTTCATTAGTTTCACGCTTCAAACGTTTATTACGGATTTAAGGTGGAGTTTCGTCCATAAACAGGCGACTGCTGAGTTATTCTGGCACCTTTTCTCGTCTGAGGCAGAGTTTCGTCTCTATGGCTTCCATACCTACGAGCCATGACAGTCTAACCGTCTCCTTATCAGTCCCTGGGATTCTCAGCATTTGCCTCCATGTGCGCTTCAAATGTACTCGTACACGGCGGTTCTATGTTTTGAGAGCTAGAAGTTCAGATCAGTTCTGGAACCGGAAATCATAACCAGCTACACAGTAGCACAGCTGTTACCACGCTAACATTGTTCCACACGTCAGTCAGAGCCGTCAAGGCAATTTACTATATCACAGGTATTCGTATTTTTCTGTCGTGCGCCAATCTTCATTTTAAAACAATTGCAAAGTGTCAACGATCAATTCATGCTACTGTTGTTGAGCCCTCTGGCTGGAAGTTGTAAAGCGGCTGAGAAGAATTGAATGAGGAACACCGTTGAGAAAAACACATGCTATTCCTGCTACACCAATCAAGCCACTGATTTTTTTTATTGGTACAGTGTCGTGTCCCATTGATGCAGAGGACGGCCAACGTAACCGTAGCCGAAACGATGGTTTTATAGTCTTTGAGTAATGCTCTAACCAATGAACTACTTGTATACCTAGCGCCACTCTAACTGTCTTCGTGCGGTATCGACCCATGGTCGTTACAGAAATTTTTCTGCTACAGAAAACTGCAAGATGCCAGTCTGCATGTGTGCTACGACACGACATTCTTTGCTGACTCGATAAGACAATCTAATACTCTGCGATGTATGCAGCAGTAGCGTTCTGTGGACCAATTTTCCAGTGCATATTTTAAATTAAGTTCATTCGTTGGCTATTCGGAGCTGAGCATGTTGGGAGCTTCGTTGAGTGTTACGTGTCTCCAACCTGGCAGTAGTATGCTCAGCGAAACTGGAAATTCTTCAGCGCGGTTACGCAGATACGCGTCGGTAGAGTCAAACGGCACGCATAAATCACTTATAAAAATGAAACACGACATTATATAAATGAATGTGGAATATTACGGTCATCATGCAAATGTTCACAAATAATACATGAATGATAGACTTTAAGAATCTTTCAACATTTTCCGAACAATATCTGTTTTGTTGATTAGTACTAACAACCATTTATTGTTGAACTCACGACTAGTTGAAGTCAATATACACATTGCTACTGTAACTGTTCAGTATGTAACTCTGATCTAATTTTGTATTATAAGTGATGTCCTCATGAAATCGCCGACTGCCAAACACAGTTAAAAAACTGAGACGTATAAAGTTGTGGTTTGCGCATTCTGTATGCAACTCAGAAAGTTTTGTGTAGATTTTTTCCCAAACGATTATTTTTGTTTTGTATCAAGTTCTAAATAATTACCAGAAATGACTACAAGTCAAGAAAGCGCAATGCCTGGTGTGGTATGGGAAAAAAGACCACCCACTGGCGTTCGAGGAAATTCCCGTCGTGAACTTCAAAGGGCGCCATTAGATGTTGAGACGATGAAGGCATGGAATAACGAGTTCCTAGCTTGTTGGTAGTTTACTTACTTCGGGATGGTAATCGGTTTATGGGAGTGAAAACAGTCAGGTTCTGGCAGAAAATGGACATCTGACGAAATGGTAGAGGGTATCATTGACACATTCTAAAGAAGCGCTTCAAAGACATTTCTTCTACAATCACGAGAGCTAAACATCCCTCACTCAACAGTTCACAATGTGTTTGCTCACTTACAAAGTTGAAATTGTGCAAGCACTGAAGCGAAACGATTTGCACCCTCGCCACGAATTTACTGTCGTGGTGTTGGGACCGGATGGAGCAGATGTTTTCTTATGACGTAGCAACCTTCTACATATGTAGGAAAGTAAATCGGCACGACATTCCCATCTGGGGGTCATAAGAGCCCCATTGGTTTCGAGAAGATGTAAGAAACGGCGAAGAGGTGAATGTTTAATGTGGGCTGATGAAATACAGCATAACTGGACCATTTCCTCCATCGAACAAACAAGTTTATGTTACAGCATTTTGACTAAAGTATGTTTAAATGACATAGGTAACCGGTTTCGGTTATTTTTACATAACCATCATCAGACCCACGGCTCCCTTAGGATGGTAGGCGGAGCTCTCCTCAGCTAAGGAAGCCATGGGTCTGATGATGGTTACGTAAAAATAACCGAAACCCGTTACCTATGTCATTGAAATATAAATGGTGTGATCAAGACTGAACTTTAGTCAAAATATAATAATCTATTGATCACTGTATTCCAAAAATGTTTACTAAAATTATGTTACAGTATTCTACGGAAGCCAGTTCACAGATGTTGGCCATTGATGGAATCGTGTATACTACTGAAGTTCATCACCCCCAGCGCCAATTAAGGCCTGAAGATTTGTACTGCGCCACCGAAATTGGTTGCAATATCGTAAAATAACATCAAAAGGACGGCTGAAGGTGTTTCATTTTACTACTTATTATTCACCATGGTGCTTCAGACACACAGCTACAGACATGCACACAACGTTTCTGAGAATCTTAAATTTCGTTCAAGTTATTAGATTTGTTGGTACTTAATTTACTTCGGCATGTTAATCGGTTTATGGCAACCATTTTCACTATTTGTACCTGCCGGGATCTATTTCAGTAAAGTTCACTGTGCTGTGCGGTATTCTCGTGTTCTTTGCTGGCGCAGTGAGTGCGAAACCAGTTAACTTGTGCATGTTTGCCTTCCACAGACCTATTACATAAATGCCACTAATAAAATCGGCATTTTATCTACAACGTTATTAACTTCACCACACTTCTTACTCACAAAAGTTGTCTGAGTTGGGTATTCACTAACTCAAGGTCTTTTAACAGAGTGGTTGAATATGACGTTCTGGAATTTCTCTCTAGGCAAGGTGGTAGGGAAGATGTCAGTGACTACCGTCCTGTTTCACTACTATTATCCCTTTCCAAAATTTTGGGAAATGTAATGTATTCTAGAATACTATCCCACCTGAGCAACAACAATACCCTCAGAAAACCGTAGTTTGGGTTTCAGAAGCGCTGCTCTGCTTAGAATGTCACTTACACGTTCACTCACCAAATTATACAACCATTAATAACAAAATAGCACCACTAGGTATTTTCTCTGCCGTTTCTAAGGCATTTGGTAGTGTGAATCAATATATCATCGTAGATGAATTGAGAGTTGATGGAACTGATGGTAATGGCAGCCAATCTATAATGTCGTAAGTAAAGAAAAGAATGCAGAAAATTGTAATTAGTAATTCCACCAATGACATCAGGAGAGATTCTTACGACTGGGCAGAAATCACATATGGGGTTCCCCAACACTCAATTGTAGGTCCGCATTGTTCCATATATGGCAAACGACCTTCTGTCTAATGCACAACAAGCAGAATTAGTTCTTTTTGCAAATGACACTGCTATCGTAATAAGTAAAAGGACACATACAGCAACAAAAGATATGGTAAAAGGTGTTGTTAACAGTGTCATTTACTGGTTTTCTGCGAATGACCTCACTCTCTATTTTAAAAAGAGACAAAGTATTCAATTCTGCACGTCTAAAGTTACTACACCAACGATAATTAGGGGTCCATACTCATGAGAATTTAAAGTAAAAGAATCAAAGTTTGGAACTCCTAAGGAAACTTAGTTCAGCCACAGTTGTACTTAGAATCCTTGGAAATCTTGCGGACACACAAATCAGTAAGTTGGCATATTTTGCATACTTTCGTTCAGTAATATCACATGCGGTAATATTCCGGGATAACTCATCCTGAAGAAAAAAATCTTCATTGTTCAAGAACCTGGTGTCAGAATAATATGTACTGCTGACTCACTATCATCTCGTAAGCTTATGTTTAAGGAAAAGGGCGTTTTGACTACTGCCTCACAGCATTGTTCCTGACAAACACTCCTTCGTCAGGGCGTATTTCCAACATCCTATGTATTCACGCCTGTCCTGTAGTATGTAGTAACGACTCAATCTCTAGAGGTTGAATCGTAAATAAGAGCGAAAACAGACTCTGATGGAAAAACACTACGACAGTTGGTCTTGCAAACGAGCATAACTGAAAAAAAAATGTGGCTACGAGTCGCCACTGAATTCAATATCAAATATGATACTCGTTGGTGGAAATTTACTTGAAATGTTAAGTTTTTGATTAGGTCCTCATGTAAGTCGGCTTGAACTTTACCAGTGGCTTACCGCAGCAATAACTGAAATGCTGCTTCTGCACGTTGCATCTTACAATTTACTGCACACTGGTACCTGTAGAAGTAGATATTCCACGTTTCGTCTACGAATTTGGATGTAATACTGCACTCGTCTCTGCACTAAGTTATGAATTATGTCAAACATGCCTGAATCATGTCGTAAATCTTGATCGAACGGTACAGATCACTGCTCCGTTATTTCAGCCATATCAACAGGGGCGCTGTACAGTTCAGGTTTAAGACAATTGTAGGCTGATAAATACATAAGATTGAATTTAAATGACTTTGGAAGCCACGATACGGGAACTGGTCGACGTTTCCACTACGAATAGTATTAGCACGTTGTGTCCTACATCAGTAGCAAAATGTGCATTGTGCACCTACCACATGTCCGAACGATGAGGGACTGGTGGAAGTTGAATTCAGTTCGACAGGTAATTCACAGCATTGTTTACATTTGAAATACATTTCCTGACTAAAAATTGAAGCACTGAGAGGGTATGGTCGGCAGTCAATGTAACTTCGCTCACGTATTCACCATCGGCGGGTATCTAAATGATTTTTCTGTAACTTGCAGAACGGCAACCAGAGTGCGTTAGAGTTGTTCGTGTTTAATGTTTTATCAGGTTTGTTAGGAAATATAAGGAGAGCCAACGGCATCTGATGTTGAGTGATCACTGCAAGGGACATGGGGATGCAGCGTACAACGTTATCAGTGCGTGACAGACTTTGAAATGCGCTTCATTTTCGCATTCACATAGTAATCGCTTCTCATTTTCGTTTGCCAATCGAGAACAAGTAACAGACTACCTACAACATTTTGTGTCATCATGCCGCACCATTGGTCGGAGACTATACTGTGTTCATCATAAGAATAAACCTGTTCAGCCGGCCGCGGTGGTCTCGCGGTTCTAGGCGCGCAGTCCGGAACCGTGGGACTGCTACGGTCGCAGGTTCGAATCCTGCCTCGGGCATGGATGTGTGTGATGTCCTTAGGTTAGTTAGCTTTAAGTAGTTCTAAGTTCTAGGGGACTGATAACCACAGCAGTTGAGTCCCATAGTGCTCAGAGCCATTTGAACCATTCGAATAAACCTGTTGTCAACATTACACCATGTATTTTTCCGCGTTTGGTTGAATCCCAATGGATTTCGTTTCACGTGGAGCGGAAGCCAAGCCGTGTCCAGTACAGTCAAGTGCTATCATGAGGATACGTTTTATGTTGTGTTGCACGCACGTAGACTGAGCGCCAATGTGGGACAACAGCTTTACGGCCGCATTGAGCTAGGACAACACTCGCCAGCCAGCTGGCCCAGCTAACCTGCAATGATGCGAGCAGTTGCAGACGTAAACAGAGACGAGCAGAGAAATTATATTGCTTCGAATGTCGTCTAATTTTTCAAGAGAATGAAATAATATTCGGCAAAACTCTAGCACTGCTGTACGCTTCTTAGGTGACCAGACGGAAGACATAAAATGCTCTCGTTCTCATCTAACAGATTATTCCAAATACAAACAGGAGAGATGAAAATTCCTAACACAGGGTAATTTTTCTGAGCGAGGTACGAGTGGCGCGAAAGCATACTGCAGGGATTTTACCGTATTACTGAATATTTGAAGCCACTGAAGGTATCAATTACAGTGAACCGTCTGGTAACCTCTTAGCTCCTTCCTTGTCCGAATCCGAAAAATACATTTCAGTTGTGGAACTGTCATCTGCTACGTTGATAACGAGTCGATGAACAACACAATCCACGAAGCCACCCAGGTTCAAATGGTTCAAATGGCTCTAAGCACTACGGGACTTAACATATGAGGTCATCAGTCCCCTAGGCTTAAACTACTTAAAACTAACTAACCTAAGGACATCTCACACATCCGTGCCCGAGGCAGGATTCGAACCTGCGACCATAGCAGCAACGCGGTTCCGGACTGAAGCACCTACAACCGCTCGGTCACAGCGGCCGGCGCCACCCAGATGCCGAATTTCTCTCATGACGTCCCGTTCTATATCCCACAGGCGTTCGGCAGTGACACGTGGAAAAGCTGCGTGCGTTAGATCCGATACGTCTCGCAGCTTAACAGCCTTGTTATTTTTCGCGACAAATACCTTCGTTAACTTGGCTCCAGATCAGTTCTGGTGGGTTCATATTGCAAAGGTACAGTGGCAAAAGCAAAAATGCAGCATTTGTTTGCTGTGCTCGCTGCTACGAAATAGATTTTCCTATATGTTTCTACGACACTTATCACTCTGGTTCGTGTCAGACTAAAACTGCGGTGTAAAACGATGGACACAATTTAAATAAAGAGTATTTGGTTTTTCATTTTTTGTCCAAAAAACTGAACTGTTATGTTTCCTTGATTTAAGGAAACTGTATTATCAATCTTCCATAAAATATTCATGATTAAGAATTCATATGTGAAATCAAAACAGGAATTTGGCGTGCAATATTCGTTTAGAAACAAAAAGATGTGCATTATCCATAAAAATAATGACTATGTAAGTATTTCAAATCGAACGGACAAAATGGATGCCAAAGGCGGGACTTGAACCAGCGATCCACAAACTACACCATATCATCAATCTATTACGATACCGTTTTCGCTATACATCCAGAGAGTAATGGTATTTAAACTGAATTAAATACAGTCCCTCGGAAAACTGGAAGGCCGATTTTTTTGTAAATTTATGAAAAACGTTAAGAAACAACTTATCTATAAGAACTTTTTAACCGTGTTCCATACGCGTGTTTCACTACGGAGCAGGAAGTAAACTCAGCCATTTTCGGCATATTAACAGTGTGGCAATCAGAGCAGAACAGTACAGAAACTGTGACTGAACACGATTTTGAAAAAAAAACTACATAGCTAAAGCACGATTAAGAAGAACGTTGATGGCTGCTAATACCATAGAATGTCTTACAGTTTCATTTGACGTAACTTAGTAATAAGATATCTGATACATCAGTAGGACTTACTTCGAAGAGCGTAACAGCACGAGTGGACGTGTGCTGCAACTTCTGACCAATCACTGCATTTGTGTTTGTTTACATCAGGTTTATTCTTATGATGAACAGAGTATAGCGGCAGTCCAACTATAGAATCACGTCCACTGCGTTGGTTGCCGTTATCACCAAAATACAAACGGTTGCGTTGGGAGTGGCGTCGTGACCAGGAAGCGTAGACTGCTGATGAATGGCGCCGCGTTGTGTTGAGGGATGAATCGCGGTTGCGCACTATGCAAGGTGACACTATCGTCGGCGAGCATGACGACGTCCCGAGTAGAGGTCCTACAGTTCCTATGTTTCGGAGGGCCATAGTGGTGTTAGCCCTGGTGTCTTGCTACGGGAGTCATCCGGGGTGACTTCAGGTCACGGCTGAGCGAAATCTAACTGTACACGACGTTCAAAGTCGTCGCTTGAAGCGCAAAAAGTCCTTTTCCATCATGACAAAGCATCAGCACACAACTGCTGTTGTGGTCGCAAAATTAATGGAAATAGGATTCCAACTCGTTTCACATCCCCCCTATTCTCCAGACTTGGCTCCTTCGGACTACTATGTGTTCCCAATTTGAAGAAATAGCTGGCGGGACTAAGATTTTATTCAAACGAGGAGGTCACTGCAGCAACTAATAGCTATTTTGCAGAATTAGACAATTCGTATTATTCGGAAGGGACCAACAAATTAGAACAGCGTTGGACGAAGTGTATAACTCTAAAAGGAGACTATGTCGAAAAATAAAAATATGTACCCCAAACTCGTAAGTAGTTTTCATTGTTGCACGGACTTTTCAAACGTCCCTCGTACAATGCAGTTACCATTATTACCAAAGTGGTTATCGCCAAGTGTGAACGTGCATCGCTTTCCTTTCAATTCTTTCTCTGAGGGGAACAAGCAGGCCGTTAGCCTTTTGATGTACAATATATAAATCAATACTTAGACAAAATTGTCTGTCTAAATCCATACTTAAATATACGGCTGTAAAACAGGCAATGTGTTTACAATATGTAGCTGATATTTTATAGGTATGTCGATATTTTTGTTGTATTATATCGACGCTTTTTTCCGGTATATCGAGAGCCGGTGTGACACTTCTTTAAATATCCATCTATCAGATTTCCTATATTTTTTAAAATATCAACAGTCCTACTGCGAATTATCGTTCCTGTCATATCCCTGAATATCGACCATCCCTCCAGGAACATCCTGTACACAGACCGATACTGAATCTTACATGATTCCCAAAAAGTGTTTTTACCTCATGATACTGATCAAAACAATGTGGTCTTACACATACTGGGTAAATTAAGAAATCAAACGCAACAGTCATTTCGCGTACATTGTTTTCTCCTCCAGTCCTACAGGAATACGGTCCTTTCCCTGTTACAAACAGAACATATTTATACTATGAGGATGTGCTACCAATGCTGCAGAATCAAAAAAAATATCTCCTGCTTCGTCATTCTGTCATGAAATAGTTAATCAAGAAAAATGGTTCAAATGGCTCTGAGCACTATGGGACTTAACAACAGAGGGAATGAGTCCCCTAGAACTTAGAACTACTTAAACCTAACTAATCTAAGGACGTCACACACATCCATGCCCGAGGCAGGATTTGAACCTGCGACCGTAGCAGCAGCGCGGTTCCAGACTGAAGAGTCTAGAACCGCTCGGCCACACCGGCCGGCTGTTAATCAAGAACACATTGAAAAAACTTGTATAAGTCTTCTATCTATGTATCTGATGGGCTATAAAACGAGAGCGCCACTTTCTACTGCTCATTTAGTGTATAATCTTACTTCAACATGTTGCCTGAAAAATTTATGAACGATAAGACTCCAACAGATTCCGTGTCGCGTCTACGGCTCATCAGTATGTGAAAAGCTACTAGTCAGCCTCAACACTGCGACTCCATTGTATATATTTATTATCGTTCCTCTTTATTGTGTTTATGTTGTGCCTTCTTACGTGTGCGGTAGATGGTAATGCGTGCCGAGCCTTAAAATATGTAGAAACACGCGGAAGAGGATTGCCGATAACCCTGCAAAGCGGGAGATCCGCGCTATGATAAGTCTGCAGCTCCTTTTGAACTGTCTGAAGGCGCACAGGTAGACCGTACGTAAGCGTTCACGCTCAATATCGGGCGCTGCGCCCTCGGCTGCAGTTCCCGCTCGTAACGGGATATGCATGCGGCGGCGGCGGCGGCGCCTCCCGGCCGCTTAGCAGACAATGCTGCCCCCTCTGCCGGTGCGTGATGCCGCCGCGGTTGCCCCGGCAACAGGCATAAAATTTTACAACGCAGCCCCGGCGTAAGAGTCTTATTCGCAGATTACGGACGCGCAACACTTCAAAGAGTCGTTCGCTCCGAAGCCCTTTGTAACACTGCTCCGGGTTGACTTCGCCCTCTTCCGGCTCACCAGCCGGCAAGTACCTCGTCGAATCGCCGAACGGCGTGTAGGCTGGGTAATGCGCCAGCCGCTCGCCATTCGCGCGCCCGGACGTTGGTAATTCTAATTACAAATTCTCCACGGCTGGTTGCGGCGGTGCAGGGGAGGTCCGCCAACAGCGTCTGATATGCGCGCCTCCGAGGACGCGCAGCTCAGGAGGTGAAAAACACTGTGCAAAACAGATTCCAGTTATGTTTCCGGTCTGCTGGTCCCCAGGCTCTTCAGGTGACAAAGAGACATGTAGCATTCATGCGATAGCCTTACGCTGCAGCTATGCCCATTAACGCTACAATTGTTTACAGAGACGTCACCAGCTCGACATGGCCTCTAACGTTCAGGATTTGTTGACGGATGAAGTCGAAAACGTGGAGGATTACGCAAAACTAGCTGCCTTCTCTGTTACTGCTTCCCTATTGCCAGATAAAAGATATCTTAGCTGCAGCTCTGCTGACCGGGGCAGCATCGGAATTCGTCCCTATAGCAAGCATTTCCACAAGTAAAAGTTACTGTAATGTAGGTTAATTCTTATAACGAAGAAAACAGCACCCAGCCACTATTAATACTGCTATTTATTTAAGTAAATAGCGCCTTTACCGGTTTCGAACTGGCAAGTTCATCATCAGACGGCTGTTCGCATGATTTTCAAGATACACTTTATATTATCGTCCGTTTTCGATTTTTATTGTTCCACCAAAACACCAAAAAAATACTTCGCCACAGTGGAATGATAAAATCGAAAACGGACGATTATGTAAAAGTGTATTTTGAAAATCATGTGAACAGCCGTCTGATGATGAACTTGTCAGTTCGAAACCGATAACGGCGCTATTTACCTAAATAAATAGCAGTATTAATATTGGCTGGTTGCTGTTTTCTTCTTTGTAAGAATTAACCTACATTAAGTGTACACAGTCACGGTCTAAACATGTCAGTTTTAGACAAAATAGTAAAAGTTACGTAATAAAGGATAGTGGGAAAGCCAAATATTCCATAAAGAAAAGTGGTAAATCAACAGAAAATTATGCAGGATGTTTGTTTTAACATGAGCCAACTAATATCTCGTAAACGAAGCATTGTAAGAAAAAACATTTCTAGTTGAAAAGTTAGTATTAATAAAGGGGTCATCTGGCTGTGCTACAACTGGGCACCACAATGCCAACCTCTCTCCGTGGGAACAGCAGTATTTTCCAATGGGATCTCCCCATTTTTATTGCATGTTAGGACTCTACGCCAAAAAATCGAAACCATTGTTTCTCACTCGTGGAAGATGGTGCTGTCATCGACAGTTATAAAGCGTGCCTGTTTTGACAATTAAGAATTGACCCCTTTTGAATTAAATTTCATTTACCTTCGTGTTCTGTCGATTGATGTTTGCGTTCGAAATTTACTTTAGTGTTTCCAATGTGGCTGTACAGTACAAGTAATATGGTTAGACACTGCCATTTCTGGCACATAAGTTTCTTGTACCGTAACGTAGTTTTCTCTTCCCTATGGTCTTGACTCTAATGAGACCACAAACCATCGGAATGCCTGATTACAAGTGGCCGCTTTCGAAAGGCATAGCTACTGGCGGAACAGAAACCAAAACCACTGTAATGAGGTAAAATGTCGATGAAGTGACAACGGCAGGTGCACCTGCCGTAGGTAATCACCGAAATCAGGCACTCCAAAGGTGATAGGCAAGTGGACTCACCGTTACCAAGCATTCCGATGCGAAAAGCAGACTATTACACCCACGTCGTTGTTCCTGGAACAGGCTAAACGTAGTTCCTAACCAGACATTAAAACGGCTAACAATACTATACTATACAATCAAATTTGCAACGCTGAAGTAAATTTCCAACATAAAAGTCAACCGTTAGACCACAAATATTTACATTTACATAATAAATGAAATGGAGAATCGAATGTGTGGATTCTTAAATCGCAAAACCAGGCACACTTAATACCCGTCGGTTACAGCACCATTTACCGGGAGTGGGAAACAATGGTTTGAGTAAACCGTACGTTCTCTTTTGCAGTAAAAATTGTGGAATAACTGTTCGAAAATACGAAGTTGACCCCGCCACGCAGGAGGCGTGACTAGGACGTGGTGAGTTGCAGGCAGACAGATGTCCCCTTTACTAATACTCAAACGTCCCCTTAGAAAATTTATACAAGACTGTGCTTAAACTGACACACAATATTTTTAGCGCAACGCAATCTGACTTTCGAAAATCCCTACAAAAGAATGGCCCTGACTAACATTAAACTATACCTTTCACAAATCACTTACCTCACAAAAATCTTCGCTACTCAAGCTACTGCAATATAGCGAGCGCCACTACTGCCAGCTAAATAAAAGATTCAAACTACAGAAGGCACTAACTACTGATAGGCATAGTTAGCAAATGAAAGATTTTAATAGAGAACAAACAATGTATTTACCTTAATAGTCATAATATATATAGCAGTTCATGACAAATTTCAAAACTCAGCCATCTCTCTCCCCACATCCACCACTGCTGGCGGCTCACCTCCAACTGCGCAACGCTACGCGCTGTTCACATCCAGCTGCCCCTGCCCAACACTACAATGGCAGACAACAATGCAAACTAGACACAGACTGCACACAGCACAGCCAGTGATTTTTATACAGAGGTGGCGTTAGCAATAAAAAAACCTAAACAGCCTACTTACAATACTAAATTTTCACCTACAACAGTTTTTCCATACCATTCGTCCTTTTCGAAGTATTTAGTTCAAATGGCTCTGAGCACTATGGGACTTAACATCTATGGTCATCAGTCCCCTAGAACTTAGAACCACTTGAACCTAACTAACCTAAGGACATCACACACATCCATGCCCGAGGCAGGATTCGAACCTGCGACCGTAGCAGTCACGCGGTTCCGGACTGAGCGCCTAGAACCGCGAGACCACAGCGGCCGGCGAAGTATTTAGTTGACTCAAGTTAAAACAGACGCCTGTATATCGACCATTCAGAAAGAAGTTTGGATGCAAGGTAGGCTTGTTACTGCATGGTACTACATCAGTCTACAATTTTAGATTGCTCTTCGGGTAGCGAGCCCTCCACAGTAGTGAAAAGGAATAAGAGAGAGAGACAACTGAATCAGAAATAAAGGTTCAGCCAGTCCCTAGAGCGTTCTAGCTAGTGGAACGTGACAAATCATCTTATGAAACGAACAGGGGAAATTATTGTTGATCATGAAGGATGAGATATTCGAATACGAAGACCAGCAAGCGCAGCCGCTCTGATCCCATCAGCATCGGCGAGTTTCGCGCAGGCAGCTGCGAGTGTGTGTGATTGCAGCGGTCAAGGTAATCGTGAGCATTATCTCGTGGCGCAAGCCGAATTCTACCAATGCGATTTTACACAAGACTGATTCCAAAGTAATGGAAGCCAGTTCATGTTAACGAAAGATGGCAGCAACTTGTGTGCTGACAGCTTAACAACTCCATCATAAATCTGCTACCGAATGGACTCTGTCTGACGACAGCGTAAGAATGGGTTCGGAGAGCAGTTTACGGTGGTTTTATTTTGTGGACTGCCTGCTCCAGGAAAAAATGGTTCTTTTAGCCGTCTTTTCGATGAGGGAGGGGGGGGGGGGGCGGGGGAATGTCATCTCTGGCCGTTGCAGAGGCTTTTGACCGACAAGGCGAGTAGGACAACCTGGCGCTTGAATTAGCTACTCTGCAGAGGCACTACAAGGACGACTCTGACAAAAAAAAATGTCTCCTACCTTGCTGCCGTGCTTGCGTTGCCAGTGTGAACGAACGGCTCTCTCATTTACTGATTTAAGCCTTAGACAAATCATTTATCTGTTTTAAAATTAATTCGACCTGTTGCATCCAATGGTCCTGCATCTAAGCAACAGATCGACGTCACCAGGCCAGGAAAAGCTGATATGACAACTGATATCTGCCAGTTATGTTGTCCCAATTGTGAAACATTCATGTAATCAGCCATTGTGTATTATTGTTGGATTTGTAACTTTGCCTCCTGTATGAACGTATGACTGCAAATATTATTAGCCCATCAATTAAGCACTCTTCCTTTTCAAATTACTGGATGACAGAGCAACTGGGACGTCTTCAGGCGTGGGTGACACGTTGCGAATAAATCTTAGGTTTACAAAGCGCAGAGTAATCTATATTTGTTCGATGTCACTTAGCAGTAAAATTGAAAAGTAAAATACAGGGGGATTCAAAATTAATATTGCGATACATCGATAAGAATTGTAGAGAACGTGAAAGTAAGTTCAAAATTAGGATTATTATACAGCCATATGAACTGGAAGCTGGGATATGAAAAGTAATGCGAAAGAGAGAAGTTCAAAGACACAAATGAAAATGGTGAACGCTGTACCGCACATACCTGAGCATTGTGTGATGTGACAGCCTTATACGCAGTACATGAATTACAACTTTCAATAAGATGGCGCACCATGGTATTTAGATATGGAATTTTGCTCACTTTTATACTAATATCTTCCTAACCATTGGATCGATCGCACTGGACAACTGTTCTGCTCTTGGTAACATACATCTTCGGACCTGAACCCACAGATTTTTTGATTTGGATATGTGAAAGACACTGCATACGTGACTCCATTTCCGAAAACAATTCCAGAATTAAAAACACTCATTTGTAATGCACTTTCGTCGGTAGCTTCACATGCGCTCCATGAAATGAATTATCACTTAGGTGTTCCCCGTGCGTTCAGTGTGTGTCATATAGAGCAACAATGTATGTAAAGTCGTGTGATCTTTAGTTGACATTTTCTGCAGTTCTTGTCGCATTAGGTAGGTATAGCCACACTTAGTCCCCACACTGGTTCCAGTTCTAAAAAGTATCCACCCTGAATAACTAAACAAACCATTTGAAAAAATAATCACCTCGAAGAGACAACTTGCTAGTCGTCGATGATTACATGTTATAATCAGTATATTAATTTCGAATTACCCTATAACAACTCGATTACAAGGTAGTTGAAATTTTTTTCTGTGCATCACATGCTTAACAGGATAACCGCCAGGTGTTGATAAGTAGACTACTGGTGCCACTATTGTGCGTTTGTTTACTTATTTTTTCACTAAATATCGAAAGTAGAGTGTTAGTGGAATTGTAATTCCACTGTTCGCAAAGCAATCATTCACCCTCAGGGAAATAAATGATTAAACGATACTAATGGCAAACATTTCGCCTACTTATTTGAAGATGTAATAGAAGAAACAAGCGATACAAAATGGGTCGATAACATGAAATCAGTATTAGGGGACGCAAATAGTAATTTAGGTTTGTTGGAAGGATTATGAGAAAATGCAGTACAGTTGTAAAGGATATCGCATACAAGACAATTATGCCACCCGTACTGGAGTACTGTTCCGGTGTTTGGAGTCCTTATCAAGTAGACTTGACTGGCAACAATGAACGAACTCAGACACACGACAGTAGGATCAGAAATGTTTGGGGAAATCTTTGGGAATTCCTGGAAACCATGTTGGAGAAATGTACAGAACTTGTATTTGAACGAAAGGAGAGCAATCGTTGTAAGATCACCAACGTATCCTTCGCTTAGGAATTGTGAGCATAAGAGATGCTAGGGGTGTGCAGAACTGTGTAGGCCAAAGACGCCCAAGAATTTTGCATGCGTACAGCGCACTCACACAGTTGCGGCGATCTGTCACTAGAGTGCGCACTTATCCCACTATCTCACCACGCTGACTGACTATAAGGAGGAGCAATATGGAGAAACGTCGAACGCGCCTCATTTGGATGGCAATGCAGCTGGCCAAAAAACACTTAAGGCCAGGTTCTCATTCAAATTAGCAAAAAACAGGCAAAGTCTGCAATTTTTTTTGAGACATTGAAAAGACACATTAAGGATCTGGTTGAGGATTATGACTGATTATGCTCTGATCTTTACAGTAAAAAAATCAGAAAGGTGCCCGTGATTATGATTTGACCAAAAAACTGAGAGTTTGGAGTACGCAGACTGCGTGCAGTGTAGCCTCTCAGGAGTTACCTGACATCAATCGGTATTACATTAAATTCATGGGAACTTGTACCCACCCACAATGAAAGAAACTTAAATTTAACGATATGCTAATTCGAACTTTGAGTTCCATTTTTGTTTTTTTTATCTGTTTATGGCTTTCCCTAGCACACTTGATATTAACAAATTCCTTGTGTTGTAGATATAAGCGCCCAAGAAAAGCGTTTACTTTTCGATGGTCAAAGGTAGAAGTTAACAGGTTTGAACCGTTTCTGCGAGGGGCGTTTGATAAGTCCGTGAAAAGTCTGAGAGATGGCACCACCGGCGGGTATCGAGGTCATGTTTATTTGTTATTATCTTTGGAAAGAACGCACACCAAGTTTCAGCCGTATTGGTCTATTTCTTTGTGTTTGACATTAGTGTGAATCAAGGAAGTCGAGTGATTGTCAAAAAATGGACGAAAAAGAAACGCCTCAGGAGACTAAAGAGAAGCTTGATAAACATTACGACGACTCTGCACCTTCGATTAGAACAGTTTATAAGTGGTTTCAAAATTTTCGGAGCGGCCATATGGGCAGAAGTGATGCTGAACGTTTTGGACGCCCTGTGGAGGTTACGACTCCAGAAATCATTGATAAAATCCATGACAATGTAATGGATGACAGAAAATTTAAGGTGCGTGAGATTGCTAATGCTGTGGGCATCTCGAAGGCACGGATACATAATATTTTGCGTAAACATTTCGACATGAGAAAGATACCCGCAACATGAGTTCCCCGATTGCTTACTCTTGACCAAAAACGGAATCGTGTGAAGTGTTGCAAGGATGGTTTGCAGCTGTTCAGGGAGAATCCGCAGAACTTTAAGCGTCGCATCGTCACTGTGGATGAAACATGGATACATTACTATACTCCTGAGACGATACAACAATCTAAACAATGGGTTATCGCGGGCGAATCTGCACCAAAACAGAGGAAGACCATTCCTTCGGCCGGAAAGGTTATGGCTACTGTCTTTTGGGATTCGCAAGGGATAATCCTCATAGACTATCTAGAAAAGGGTAAAACTATTGTAGGTGCATATTATTCATCGTTATTGGACCGTTTGAAAACCGAGCTGCAAGAAAAACGCCGGCGATTGGACCGCAAAAAGTCCTTCTCCATCACGACACTGCGCCAGCACACACCTCAGCAATTGTGGTCGCAAAATTAATGGAAATAGGATTCCAAGTCGTTTCACATCCCCCCTATTCTCCATACTTGGCTCCCCAATTTGAAGAAATGGCTGGCGGGACAGACATTTTATTCAAACGAGGAGGTCATTGCAGCAACTAATAGCTATTTTACAGACTTGGACAATTCCTATTATTCGGAAGGCATCAACAAATTAGAACAGCGTTGAACGAAGTCTAAAAGGAGACTATGTCGAAAAATGAAAAAGGTTTACTCGAAACACGTAAGTAGTTTTTATTTTTGCACGGACTTTTCAAACGTCCCTTGCATTTGACGCTGCATGCAGTTTTAAAAAATCGTTTCTCGAGAAGAACCTATTTAATATTTGGGGAAATGATTTATGTGTCTTACTAGTTCTATTGGCATAACTACGTTATTAAGTATTTTTGATGTCTCTGAAGGCTAATCTGAGGTTAGATTTTCGAAACTCGAAATGATTAATCTAATAAGGCGGACCAAAGTTATGGTTTGACAAGTTTGACCAAAATCTGACCAAGAAATCCGTTACTTACGTTTAGTCTGGAATTCCGGGACCGTATATCAGCCCTGCTTCTAACTTCAACCGTTCCTGGAGAGCAATTCCGTCATTCATCTTGGTAAGGAAAGCCGACTTGCCTGAGCTGGATATGCTGTGCTGGGCGGCTGCCACGCGTTGGTCGTCAGCATTTTCGGCCAGTATGTTTGCATGCATACTGCAACATAAATCATTCTGTGAACACTGCGTCAGGGCACGACAAGTCTTCTACCTGAGCCGAGCGTCTCCGGCTGGGAGAGTCCCACAACGGCCGTGACGCAGATCCGAACAGTGGGCTGCAGGAACTATCGTAACTCACGGATTAAAAAATCTTTTCGTGCCAACATTCTAGACACATAAACTCATCAAAAATACAATTAAAAAATCTAAATTTCGGTCATTTTGAATGAGAACCTGGTTTTAACGTCTTCACGTGACTCGGCTCCTTGTTTCACAGTCCTCAACCACGAACATCACCAACAAAACTAATTTTAAAAACATTTAGTTATTTTTGTCGTGCTGAAGACATAATAAATTAGTGCAGAGGTCACTGCTATTGTTATAAATATAACGCTCCAGAGTCGTTATAGATATCTTAATATTCGCTAATTTTGATAAGTAAAAATAAATGTAAATGTAGGAAATTTCTCTTGATCAGCCGTTCCTCCTTTGAAAAAATAAAGGTAATCAATATTAATCAATATTTCCAACATCGAATCATATTTGAGTAAACTAAGTTCAGTAAAGTTTTTCATCCACGCTTAATGAAATTCCGAGGATCTCCTTAGCGTTGGATTTTCACAAGGAAAAAAAAAAATTAACAAAAATCAATTTTAGTTTAGCGATGACCACTTCTGCTTCATCTTTTTCTTATCCAAACAAATTACACTGAAGAGCCAAAAAACGGGTACACCTGCCTAATATCGTATAGGGCCCCCGCAGGCACGCTGAAGTGCCGCAGCCCGACGTGGCATTGACTCGATCAATATCTGAAGTAGTGCTGGAGGGAATTGACGCCATGAATCCCTAAGAGTATGAAGGGATGGAAATCTCTTCTGAACAGCACGTTGCAAAGGCATCCCAGATATCCTCAATAATGTTCGTGCCTGAGGAGTTCTGTGGCCAGCGGAAGTGTTTAAACTCATAAGAGTGTTCCCGGAGCCACTCTATAGCAATTCTGCATGTGAGAAGTGTCACGTTGTCCTGCTGGAATTTCCCCAGACAGTCGAAATGCACAATGGACATGAATGGATGCAGGATGCTTACGCACGTTGTAAGTAGGCTGTTTATGTTTTCTCTATGTAAGTAGGCTGTTTATGTTTTCTTATTGGCGACGTTACGTAGCGCTCAATATGAAAATCACTGGCTGTGCTGTGTGCAGTCTGTGGCTGCTTTGCATTGTTGTAATACTCGCCATTGTAGTGTTAGGCAGCTGGCTGTGAACAGTGCGTAGCGTTGCGCAGTTGGAGGTGAGCCGCCAGCAGTGGTGGATGTGGAGAGAGAGATGGCGGAGTTTTGAAATTTGTCATGAACTGCTATATTTATATATGATGATATCAAGGTAAATACATTGTTTGTTCTCTATTAATATCTTTCATTTGCTAACTATCCCTATCAGTAGTTAGTGCCTTCCATAGTTTGAATCTTTTATTTAGCTGGCAGTAGTGGCGCTCGCTGTATTGCAGTAGCTTGAGCAGCGAAGATTTTTGTGAGGTAAGTGATTTGTGAAAGGTATAGTTTAATGTTAGTCAGGGCCATTCTTTTGTAGGGAATTTTGAAAGTCAGATTGCGTTGCGCTAAAAAAATATTGTGTGTCAGGGTTAAGCACAGTCATGTATAATTGTTCAAAGGGGACGTTTCATATGGCGACCCTGCCAGGATACCTCACTGGAATCTTCTGATTTTTTCTTGTAGTTTGTGTATTTAGTGTAGCTTTTGTTTATTGCTAGCGCGTAATTGTAGAGAGAATTTCCTTTGTAGTTGCAGTCTTTCATTGTTGTATAGTAAAACAGTTGTGGCATGCATGTAGATTTGCACCAAGTATTTCGCAGCTGCGCTTGCAATTAACTAGATATTATTTTCAGTGCTATGTTAATGTATTCTCTTATTTTTGATCTTCAAATTGTGTTTTTCTGTGTTGTCGTGTGAAATACTGTGACAATAATGGCGTGTGAAAAACGTAACACTAGGCTCCAAACTAAACTGAGAAATAATAGTGATGACGAGCGTAGCTTATCAGCGCCGCCGAGTAATGAATTTACTAATGTTCAAAGTAGTAATTTGGTAACTGTGCACAGGGAAATGGAGCGGGCGTCAAACAATGGCGTGGACAGTGAAACAATTAGTGAAGAGGGAAGTATTATCGATCGACCGGTCGGCAATAGCTCGCCTCAGGAAGCCGAAATGACACGACACAATCTCGCAAATACTGTCGATTCAGGTTTTGGATCCTCGCCGTTTTCTCGAATAAGTCAAGACACATTTTCTGCTTGTCAAAATGTGAATGTTTCCGGTGTAAATTCACTGCCGAAAAGCACTGAGGAACATGTTTCAGACACCAATGCATTGTTATTACAATTAATACAACAAATGGGACAGACACAGCAAAAGCTTCAAAAGTTAGACACAGTGGAACAAAATCTAAAAAAGTTAGACACAATGGAACAACACCAGAAACAAACACAGCAACAGTTAGACACAGTGGAACAAAATCTCAAAAAGTTAGACACAATGGAACAAAATCTTCAAAAGTTAGACACTACACTTGAACAAACACGTGAAGATTTAACCACTGAGTTACATAACATTGAATCGAAATGTCAAAAAGTCTGTAATGACGTAAAAACACAAATTGTGAGCATTTTCAACCTATTTTTTCGCGGCATGAAAATGCATTACAGAATCACGAAGCAGCCATAAAAGAACTGCAAGCCATTGTTCATGAAAATCATGAGACCTTGTGGGCTAAAATTGACTCAGTTGCATCTACCGATTCGGTTACGCAACTTGCAAAAACTCAGGAAAACTTAAAGGACACAGTAGATACTCTGAAACTTGGTTCAGAAAAACACACTGAGGAAATGTGTTCACTATCGGAGAAAGTAGCCGAACTTTCGGATCAGGTCACTAACTTATCTACAAAGGTAGATGATGATCTGAATGACACAAGACCTGTAGCCTTCACTGACACTGAAGAGTGCGAACAAATTAGGAAATTCAAACAAAATCAGAATCAGATTAATACGCAACACCAAAGAGAAATCCGGGAAGTACAAGATCAGCTGACACAGTTAATACAAGAATTACGTATTTCAGAGGATACTCGTGCCCCAACTTGGGAAGAGGGACTTAGAAACACGGAAAAGCCGCAAAATAATAACACAGGGCATTTCAGAAGTTATGAAAGAAATTGGCAATGTGCACCGAATTTTGAGATGGAACGGCCGACACGACCTAACAATGACCGATATGCGACTCGCCGACATGATGATTTTGACTATAAGCTGTTCATTACTACACGTAAATTCAAAACGTTTAAGAATTCTGGCAACGACATTCATCCACAAGCATGGCTCCATCAATTCTCTCATTGTTTTCCTCCCAACTGGTCATTGGAGCACAGATTAGAATTTATGTGTGGCTACTTAGAGAATGAACCAGCTGTAAGAATGCGATCGGTCATTCACGATTGTCACAGTGAAGGAGAATTTTACCATGCCTTCCTCTCAGCATATTGGTCTCAAGCCACACAAGACCGGGTAAAACATGGTATCATAATGATGAAACATTTCGAACAATCTGAATTCTCCAGTCTTGTGAAATATTTTGAAGACATGTTGCACAAGAATCAGTACCTGTCAAACCCATACAGCCCCTCAGAACTCATCCGCATTTGCTTAATCAAATTACCTGAACATTTACGACATATTATTTTGGCAGGACGTTGCAAAGACGACATTGAGGCTTTTCAGGGACTGTTACAAGAATTGGAAATTGACACTGACAATCGCGGAATGCGGAAACAGGAACACAACAATTACAGGTCACATCCGTCGCAATTCCGCGATGAAAGAAGTAATAACTGGACACGACAAGGCTATTCTCACAACACAAATCGTGACCAAAACAGACACCACCCGTATGATAACCGTTGGCAGAGTAAAAATAATTACAGAGAAAGATTGCATTTCCGTAGTAATGACTATCACAGAGACAATCAGGGAAACAGACAATATGGGAACCAAAACAAGTATTATCAAGGGAGGCAGAATAACTTCAGACGCAACAGTTCGGCGGAGAGTTACGATTCAGGGAGAAATTCTCCACCACATGACCGACAAACAAGAAACTATGTAAACTACCGACAAAACGACAGACGTGAATTTCATCAGAACTGGCGGGATTCTAACAGAGCTGGGCCCTCTCGGCAAGGCGAATTTGTAGAAGTTAGGTCTCCTAATCCCAATAACAACGCGCGCCAACAAAGAGACAGACAATGACTCGCGCCGGCTGGCTCAGAGAAAAATAACATAGACGCTAACCTTGAGAAAAACTCCAGTATTCTTTGCCGACGTATACCGCATGACAATTGCATTCAAGTTCAAACTCTGAGTACTATGAAGAGTAAAGGTTTACACCAGGTTTCACATGTAAAACCATTTATTGAAAGATAATCGGCTTTTTAACTTTGTCTTTGCCATATAACTTTTCCCTTTACATTACTAGTATGCTGTGTTAGACTTAAGAAACTGTTAACATACAACAATGTTTGAAGTTAAATATCCAGTCTAGAACCTAGGGAACATTTTTAAACAGAAATTACGAATGGATTGTTATAGTGAACAGACGACACAGTGTTGTATTTGTACATTCTTGCTTGATAGTTACACGATTACGTAACGACTATCAGGCTTACATACTTAGGACACATACTGGTACTGCTAATGAGATTTTAATGCAACATTTTGGTTTACTTGAAAATACATTCTGGGTTTAAAGTACTTTCTGTGAGATACCAGAGGACACAGTGGTTAGTTTATGTGACAGCTACACGATGTTATCACGACGCTACTAATGAGTGACAATTTACAATGTTGCTTTTGCAGTGTATCTGTTTTATATCTGCACAGTTTTCTGAATTCTTCTAGGAAGAAAAACATGTTTTAGTAGTAACTTTTGTGGTATAGCAACAATGAGACAACCTTTTTCGTGGCATAACAATACGTTACTGTACAGTACTTTCCTCATCATTGCAATAAGCGTAATAACTAAGATATCTATACGCAAAGCATTTCACTTTTGTGTATCATGAGGTAAGTACATTGACTTTAGCAGAACTTTGCTTACAGAGGATGATAACTACGACAGTTCCACAGAATTATCTTACAGCAAGACGCGCATTTAGCGCTACAGGACACACATTTGAGTGATTAATCTTATACTTAAAATACTTATTTTTAAAGATTTTTTAATTACAAAGAAAGTTTTCCGTGATACATTTCATTCCATTGCTGTAATCTGTAACACCTGAGGGTATAATTACATTAATCCTCAGGGGGGTACACGCTTACTTTGTGTACCATGTGTTTGGCAAGCACAAGGAGCCCTAGCTAATATGGTATTTGCTTATACAACTTTACACATCGGTACCATATTTCTCTAACACACAAATTACACAGCTATCTGATCATTTAACTGAGAGATAAACATGTTTTTTACTACATCAGTGACAGATGTTTACGCAATTACACCGTTGGATAACTTCACACTTATGAAACTGTATTTTGTCTGTACTTTGTAAACTGTTCATATTTTTTCGGAATCATTGTGATACTATGAGAGCTTTGAATGATGTATTTGGTATGAGATCATGATTTTTAAAGTACGTTTGAGGCAGCTGACACTTTTGACATGAGCAGAGAATTATTTTAGGCTTAGAAATTATTGGAGGAATTTACGACGATTTTGAGATTTGACTGAAGTGTTATGATGTTATTATTACGACGACGATGTGTATTATGTTGTTGAGGAATGTTTATTATGCTACGTATTTCTCATGATGAAATATTGAAGAAGTGTCGATGAATATGTATATGTATAATGAGGTAAGGAATAATGAGTAGTGTTTAGGGACTCTGATTTATGAAAAGGATGTTGGAAACCAAGAAACGTACTTTAAGAGTTATGAAATGTGTGACTGTATCACAATGCTGACCAATATTTTTTTTGGACACTTATATTTATAGGATTTTGTTTCTACAGATTTGCAACGCTAATTCTTGACCTGTGAAATATTTTTATGTGCGACTGTCTCTGTAGCGGAAACTGCTGTCGTAAATATTTCCGTAAGAAAGTTAACGGACCACCTACACATAATGCGTCGTGGGCACCCAGCTGTGTCAGACGCCTGGAGAAAAAGCCATTAGCGCGTGCCTTTCAGAGCAAAGGAAAACACCTGGAGAACAAGCCATTAGGGTGTGCCTTTCATCGCTAATGCGACACCCTCGTTACTTGAAAACATATGATTACTCGTACTTTGTGCTAATTACTGAAATGCTTATGAATTGATGGGAAATATTCGTACATCTGCACACCTGATTATGACAAATGTCTTTCTACGAGAGTTGAGAGCTACTGACTTACGAAATGCCACATGACTATTGAATGATATTTTTATGCTTTGGTTTGCGTAATTGCTTATTTCACTTGATATCTGGTTTCCAGCTGTGTTGCAGCATTGCTTTTATAAAATAAAATGCATTTGCTAATGTGAACACTTTCTGTCAACAGATTTATTAAATAAGTATTTTCTGATCCACATTCTTCGAAAAAGGAGGTCTTAGAATGGAGAGAACTATAATAAGGGACTAATAACAGGAACTGCATACATAATTTACTTTTCAAGTACTTGGTAACGTTTTTGGTAGAATAACGTCTTGTGGTGCACCACTTTAATTACTTAGACATTAAGATGTGATTATACATTGTTATCTTTAGTGTACTATTTTTTCTGCTTGAGCTATGTCATGTTTAGATATAAGCTGCTGTTTGCCAGGCATAGTGCTACTGAACTTTAATCTATGTTACTCTGCTACACCAGATTTATTTTTTTGTTTGCTGCGCATTGCCTCATATTAGTTGTAATGTTGAATTGCTTGGTAATTTAGATTTACTGTAGCTTGCTTTGCGATTTTCCATTTTTTTATTGCTGTTTATATTAACTGTTTTGTGATGCTGCATTGCCTCGTCCCTTAGTTTAGCATCTGAGCTCAGTAGATTTAAGTTAGCTTAAGAGGGGGTAGCCTCTAAGAGAATGAGTTGCGATGAATTGGAAGAAATGCATTGAGAAAACAGGTTTAGGTAGGATTTTCTTGGAAATAAATGTTGAGGTAAGAAATGTGTGAACATATAAACACAGAAAGCATGCTTGGATAGGATTTTTTTGGTGGAAACAAAGGATGAAATAAGAGGAAAGATATATGAAGTTTTGGGTTGGACTGCAGTACCAAATGTTACACTGAAAACGAACCCTGTCCTTTCCTATTGGTGTTATCCCACTATGTGTTTGTGTACCCTTGAGTATTTGTTTTCTTCCTGTCTCTGTGTACTGTTTCATAGAATTTTTTTCTCTTCTAATACTAAGTTATATTCACTATGAGAAGGAATACTGTTATCCTCAAATATAAGTTGCATTAATAATATGTTATTTTCTTTGTAAAGTTATTTACAATTCTGTTCTGTTTCAATGTTCATGTGTGAAATTAATGTTTCGAAAACTATTCTCATTATTTTATGTATGTACTTATGTCACTATTTTTGTAACACTGATGTATATGTTTATTTCTATTCTTTTGTAAAGCCTGTACTACAAATGTTATCTGTATTATTATGTTTTTAATGATGTATTTTGTACCTTTGTTATTGTATTCTTCTGTTATAAAATTGTAATTGTTACCAGTTCATCAAATTAAGTAACTTGTAAGCATTCCTTTCACTGCACACGTTTCTGTTGGTCATAGTATATGGACAATATGTGAGAAGTAGGGGCTGTTAGTGTTTGCACGTGTGTTGATAATTCAGCAAGGGACTGGATAACAGCATTGCTCGTTCTAAGGACAATTTCAAAAACTTTGTGAGTGCACAAGTGGTGTTTTATGGACTTGCTATATTATCCGCAAGACTCTTCGATGGTGAATGTGCACCTGCACAATCGCAACAGATGGCTGCTGGTCATCTCTACAAGGACTACAGTGGGTCTACATCTCTGATGATCCATCAGTACCATTATTTCTACAAGGACTGCAGTGGGTCTGCGCCTCTGGTGGCCCACCAATATCGTAATCTCTACCAGGACTCCAGTGGGTCTGCTCTGTGATGACCTACCTACCAATATTCTTCAAAACGTCGACTGACTCTGCTGTGGGTTTACTCTGTTGTGGCCCATTACCTGTCTGCATGTCGAGTCAGCACTGTCTTTCCGTTGGAAGGACAACACTACTTCTTCAAGACTGCATGGAAATCCACTACGTCTGTGTGCATTGTCTTTTACTGGTCAGACTTTGAGAAAAGAAACGGCAGTTTCACTGTGATGAACAATGTGGACTGTCTTTATGGACTGCGAGAAATTTTGATCTTTTGACCAACATAATATTAATAAGTGTGTGCATTTTATATCTTTGTTATTGTAATTGTGAAAAATTTTTGTCAAATCTGTATTGGCCAGTGCCCAACACCATTTGTAAAAATTTTTGTGGGGAGCATGGGGGCTATGTAAGTAGGCTGTTTATGTTTTCTCTATGTAAGTAGGCTGTTTATGTTTTCTTATTGGCGACGTTACGTAGCGCTCAATATGAAAATCACTGGCTGTGCTGTGTGCAGTCTGTGGCTGCTTTGCATTGTTGTAATACTCGCCATTGTAGTGTTAGGCAGCTGGCTGTGAACAGTGCGTAGCGTTGCGCAGTTGGAGGTGAGCCGCCAGCAGTGGTGGATGTGGAGAGAGAGATGGCGGAGTTTTGAAATTTGTCATGAACTGCTATATTTATATATGATGATATCAAGGTAAATACATTGTTTGTTCTCTATTAATATCTTTCATTTGCTAACTATCCCTATCAGTAGTTAGTGCCTTCCATAGTTTGAATCTTTTATTTAGCTGGCAGTAGTGGCGCTCGCTGTATTGCAGTAGCTTGAGCAGCGAAGATTTTTGTGAGGTAAGTGATTTGTGAAAGGTATAGTTTAATGTTAGTCAGGGCCATTCTTTTGTAGGGAATTTTGAAAGTCAGATTGCGTTGCGCTAAAAAAATATTGTGTGTCAGGGTTAATCTTGATAACGTGCCACTAAAGCAGCAGTAACCGATCTAAAAACTGCGCCAGACACTTCTTGTCTTATATGGCATTGCCGACCGCAGCGCCGTATTCTGCCCTTTTACATATCTCTGTATTTGAATACGCATGCCTGTACCAGTTTCTTTGGCGCTTCAGTGTATAATAATGGATGTACTGGTGTGCGTACGTACGCATGTTCCACATCTCCTTCCAAACGACTGGACAGATATCAACCAAACTTGGTACACACATCATTTATTGTCTGGAAAGAACCAGTGTGAGGGTAGTAACCATCCATCCATCAGAGAGGTGGGGATGGGGGTGGAAAAGCAGCGTGGCCGATGTTCGGAGTATACCTGTACTTTAGCCATTCGGTATTTGAGAATGAAAGCACTTAGAGACTTGCAACAAACTTTAAACACTATTTCGAACCATAACGGAATTTTTCTCATTCACGATCCTCGAAAATAATGGAAGGAAAAGAGATTATCCCATACTATAATTTCTCCGTTCAGTTTAATACCCCCACATGGGGCATGACGTTTTAATTTGTTACTTCTTTATCACTACCTGTATTCGTGACACATTTTGCAGAAGGTATCCACATATGACGCTAAATATACCTAGAAAGAATATATCATTATACACACACAATTTACGAGGCATGCCTGAAGAACCGCCGCAATGTGTGTTACGGTTTATGTTATTGCTTCTTTCATAATAAAACTACTAGCAACATATTTCGGAGGCAGTACGCAAATACACTGCTGAATGTAACAAGCAAAATATATCAGTGTACGACACTTATTTCATGAGATATGAGGTCTTAAACACTGAGATGTGTGATAAACTGGCGCATCATGCATGACGTTTTCATTTATTATTTCTTTTCTACCGTCTCTGACCACAACACATTCCGCAGAGGGTATCCCCATATGAAGCTACATATACCTAGAAAAATCTATCATTGTGCAACTCCTAGTTCAAGAGACATGACGTTATAAACACCGATATGCGTTAGAAACTGCCGCATCAGGCACGACGTTTTAATGTATTATTTGTCTACTACTAACTGTATTCACACCACATTAGACAGACAGTAGCCACATATACCACTGGACCTACCTGCAAAATTATATCATTGTTCAGCTCATGGTTCAGTAGATACGAAGTTATAAACTTTGAGATTCATGAAAATGAAATTGCTGGGCAAAATTCACTAGACGCAATATTGAAATATGTGTACAAATACGCGTGAAGTTTGTTAAATATGAATGAGTGAAATGTATTTGACATGCACATACGTAGGCAACATCATCGATAAAAAATTTATGCTAAACCTCTGGAACGATTTCCGTCAAATTTGGTACACGTATTAGTTAGAATCTGGAAAGAAATATTGCAGGGGTAAGAACCACAAGCCTCATATTGCGGTAAGTGTGGTAACGTGAAGAGGGAATGTAGGATCAGGAGATAGACAGACAGCAGGAAGAAGAGGAGATAGATACAGATAGGAGGAGGAGGGGGTGGAGGAGGAGGAGGAGGAGGAGGAAATAGACAGAGATAGAAGAGAGGGACACAGAAAGGAAAGGGCAGGAGATGAAGGTAGGGAGGGAGTAGAAGGAGATGAACAGATAGAGGGGAAGGAAGAGAAGGGCTAGGAGAGGGGGAGGAGGAGATGGACAGAGTGGGAAGGAGGGGGGAGGAGCTGACTTACAGTGAGAGGGAGTTGTATGAAATGCACAAGAGAGGGGCAGGAGGAGATGAACCAAGTATGGGTTGGGGGGGGGGGGGGAGGGGGGGTGAGACGGGTGGAGAAAGTGTGCATTGAGGTGGGGTAGTGGAGATGGACAGAGAGACTGGGACGGAGGACATGGAGTACTAAAAAACTGGAGTAAGTACATACCTGTACAACACCAGATACTCAGTTAGTTATTAAGTATAAGAATGCTCCAATATGAGCGGCCACGTCGAGAAACTATATCTGTAAGAAATACAAAAGTCAGTCACATTAATGTTAATCAACGACGGAGGCTGGAATTTGCACGCAAATACAGCAACTCGAAGTCCGTTAAGTGGCGACGGGTGGCCTTTTTACAGGAATGATATTTTATGCTCCATCGGACAGATGGCAGTTGGTGTGCACAGAGTGAAACGTCTCAAAGCAAACACCATACATGTTTTATGATCCGGGGAATGTATTCGTGGCATTCCATGGGTGATATCGTCAGTCTGGAAGACACAACGAATCAACACACTTAAGCATCTAACATCGGAGACCTTGTTCACCCCTACATACAGTTTATTTTCCTCGGTAACATGGCATCTACCAGCAGGACATTTCAGTGTGCCAAACAGCTCGCAGTGTACGTGCGTGTCCGAAGAGCGCCGGATTTAAGCCCAGTCGAGAATCTGTGGGAGAACCTCGATCAGGCTGTTCGAGTCATGGATTACCAGCCGAGGAACCTAGAGCAACTGGTCACCGTACTGGAGTCAAGTGGTTCAAATGGCTCTGAGCACTAAGCACTATGGGACAACGTCTGAGGTCATCAGTCCCCTAGACCGTGGAACTACTTAAACCTAACTAACCTAAGGACATCACACACATCTATGCCCGAGGCAGGATTCGAACCTGCGACCGTAGCGGTCGCGCGGTGCCAGACTGTAGCGCCTAGAACTGCTCGGTCACCCCGGTCGGTGTACTGGAGTCGGTAGCTTCTGAAACCTCGTTGACTCACCTTCTGCACTTCAGCGCTGCCAAAGGTCATTATTCAGGCTTTTAACAGGTGGCCACATTTATCTGACTGGACTGTTTCTAAGATGCTTTTCTCCTGTATGAGTTACACTTAATTAATATTTTTCCAGTTAATCCCAACCTGGCATCTGCACTTCCTGCACCCCTAAATATTTAATGGTAGGCTCCAGTGATGTATCGGCAGTAGTGTACTCGAACATTAATGTGTTTTTCAGCTTAATTTTGGACAGTTGGTTATGTATATTTACATTGAGGGCCAGCTACCAGTCCCTCCATGCTTTCCGAGCCTTTTTGCGTCGTGTTACAGATTTCTAAAGTTGCAACTTTCCCATAAACAACCGTATCGTCCTTCAGCAGCCTCATGGAGGATCCGACGTTATCCATCATATGCCCCAAGCGGCATGGATGCATACACTGATTTGACTCGAAAGTGTGTCATAAGACCGTTGTATCCTTTTCTGGAGCATGCTGGTCCACAACTGTTATAACGGTCCGTGTTGGCCCTGGGACGGAGCCAGTGTACGAGTATCCCACACATGATCAATGAGAGACAGATCTGACGGTCTTGCTGGGCACACAGATATCTTGACATCCCGCAGGCAGTTCATACAGACACGTACCATATGTGTACGATCACTGTCCTCTTGAATAATGGCACCATGATACTGTCACTTGAAAGGTCACACATGGCATTGGTGTTCCCTGAATCGTTACCAGCTGCCAACCTGAACCCATACACGATGGATCCCCACTCTATGAAACCTCTCCAATACAACGGAAGAGTGAGTCTCTAACTCGCAGCCACACTTGCCGACGAAAGTCATCTGGTACAGAGCCGAATCGCATTTCGTCGATAAAGGGAATGTGATCCCATTAGTCTGCAGATGCTTCCCAGCTATGGAACCACTCCGAATCCAGCCATTTGTTTTACGTTGTTAACGGCATCCTGCGGATAGGACGGTAATCCCAGCGTCTAACCAGTGGCGCGGTAAGGCATAGAACGTTGCAGGGAATCCATTACTTCTCCTCTGATGGCAGGGACAGATGTGAGGTGGTTACGATGAACTCGGGGAACCATATGGCAATCCTCCCTTGTGATAGTCAAACGTGGTTGACCGGTACCTTGGCGGCGAGTATGCCAGCCCTCATGTTCCCATGCGGTCTCACATCGGGGCACAGTCACATCAGAACGTCCACAAGTCTAAAAACTGCAAGATTCGAAGGAAGGAAGACGGAAGATGAATGTTTAAAAGTCCAGTCGACATCGAGTTCATTAGAGAAGCAGTGCAAGCTCGATCTGAGTGAAGGACGGAGAAAGAACTTGGCCATGCTGCTTGAAAGGAACCGTACCGTGCTTTCCTGGAGCGTTATACACTACGTGATCAAAAGTATCCGGACACCCCCAAAGCATACGTTTTTCGTATTAGGTGCATTATGCTGCCACCTACTGCCAGATACTCCAGATCAGCGAGCACTGTAGTCATCAGACATCGTGAGATAGCAGAATGTAGCGCTCCGCGTAACTCACGGACTTTTAATGTGTTCAGGTAGTTGGGTGTCATTTGTGTCATACGTCTATAAGCGAGATTTATGCACTCCTAAACATCCCTAGGTCCACTGTTTCCGATGTGATAGTGATGTGGGAATGTGAAGGGACACGTACAGCATAAAAGCATAGAGACAGGCCTCCTCTGTTGACTGACAGAGACCCCCGAAAGTTGAAAAGGGTAGTAATGTGTTATAGGCAGACAGACATCCGGGCCATCACACAGGAATTCCAAACTGTATAAGGATCCACTACAAGTACCATGACGGTTAGCCAGGGGGTGAGAAAACTTGGATTTCATAATCGAGCGGCTGCTCATAAGCCACACTCCACGCCGGTAAATGCCAAACGACGCCTCGCTTGGTGTAAGGAAGCCAGCCGCTTTGGCCAAGCGGTTCTAGGCACTTCAGTCCGGACCCACGCAGCTGCTACGGTCGCAGGTTCGAATCCTGCCTCGGGAATGGATGTGTGTGATGTCCTTAGGTTAGATAGGTTTAAGTAGTTCTAAGTGTAGGGGACTGATGACCTCCGATGTTTAGTCCCATAGTGCCATTTGAAACATTTTTTGGTGTAAAGAGCGTAAACATTGGACGATTGAACAGTGGAAAATACTAGGGTGCAGTGACTAATCACGGTACCCGATTTGGCGATCCGATGGCAGGGTGTGGGTATGACGAATGCCCGGTGAACGTCATCTGCCAGCATGTGTAGTGCCAATAATAAAATTCGGAGGCGGTGGTGTTACGGTGTGGTCTTGTTTTTCATGGAGAGGGCTTGCACCCTTTGCTGTTAGTGCGTGTCGCTATCACAGCACAGGCCTACATGATGTTTTAAGCACCTTCTTGCTTCCCACTGTTGAAGAGCAATTCGGGGATGGTGATTGCATCTTCCAACACGATCGAGCACCTGTTCATAACGCACGGCCTATTGCACAGTGGTTACACGACAGTAAAATCGCTATAATGGACTGAACTGCACAGAATCCTGACCTGAAACCTATACAACACCTTAGGGATGTTTTGGATCTCCGACTTCGTGCCAGGTCTCACCGACCGACATCGATCTCTCCTCAGTGCAGCATTCAATGAAGATTGGGCTGCCATTCCCTAAGAAACCTTTCAGCACCTGGTTGAACGTATGGCTGCGAGAGTGGAAGCTGTCATCGAGGCAAAGGGTAGGCAAACACCATATTGAAATCCAGTATTACCGACAGAGGGCGCCACGAACTTGTAAGTTATTTTCAGCCAGGTCTCCGGATGCTTTTGATCACATAGTGTAGGGAAATCACAGAAAGCCGAAATCAGGATGTCCAGACGCAGATTTGAGCCATTTTACTCCCGACTGCGAGTCCAATGTGATAACCGCTGCGCTACCTCTCTCGGTGCACGAATCGGCCCGCTGGAAACACCCCAGTGAGGTCCGTTTTAAACTACGCCAGGTGCTAACAAAGTTGTCTTACACGAGTATGCGGCGTCTCTGTGTTCTTTATACTCAAAACTCAGCATCTGGATTGCCCACACACATCACACACCACACCAGTCTCATCACAACACTAAACACGAACAAAGCTATTGAGCTCTGGTGGTCGTTCTACTTGTCACAGAGAACTGCAACTCTAATCATTTACAAACTCTCTGACGATATACACTTGTACTAAGGCACAATGACATTCACTTTTTTGGTCAGGCAGTGTATATTATGAACAGTGCTCCGAAATTTTTTGATACTGTAACCTCCCAAAAGTTTAAATTATTATAACATTCACATTTAGTGTAACCTCCCAACAGTTTCCTTCCGTAAACTCGGAATAATTATATGACTAGCCTCTCAATAAAAATGGGACTCATATAAATAACCTTTCAAAAATTAACTGACTGTGAACCTAAACTGGTAAATCTGGACGTGAGCAATGCAGCGTCATGGCCCTGAAAAATCATTCTGAATAAATTGAAAATTCTTGCCTGAATGAAGTCGTCGGATAACGCGTATATATCTGCTCCTATAAGAAATTTTTCTGGCACATGCCAGTGCAATGCTGGCCGCTAGATTTTTTTTAAGTATAAAAAGAAACAACTGATCTTTTTTTATGACAATAGGGATGACCATGGGTGGGAGAAATTAGTAAAATCTTTAAATTCAAATGAATGACTGTCAAAAGTTACCTTTATAAGGAAAATTATTATTAAATGATTTTTAAAAACATTTACATGGGACTTGATATAACAATAGTACAAAATTAGTTGTTACAAATTACTTATGCGCGCGGCTGCTTTTACCTTATACTACATCGCTCAGGCACCACCATCGCTCTCCACGACCGGCCCAGCCGCCCGACTGCGAGCTACTACTACAACTGCTAACACAGCTCCTACTGCAGCCCACACTGCTCTCTGGTCTGCGATTCTATTGTAGCATACATATCGCAGGCAGCGCGTGAGCAATCCATCCAAATTACATCTGCTCGAGGGCGCTAGCAATAAATTCCTTAGTCATGGACCTCTTACTATACCTAACGTTTTCACCCGCTTAAGAGCTATTTGTTTAATTGCATCTCCTATAAGTCACGAACAGATTGCGACACCGTAACTTCACATTTCATCTACATTTACATCTAAGTCTAAATACATATTCCGCAAACTACCGTACGGTGCGTGTCGGAGTGTGTAGTCAGTCTAAGAGGCCGATTCTTTAAATTTCCGCAATAGCCTTCTTCGAAAAGAACGTCGCCTTCCCTAGATGGATTCCCATTTGAGTTCCGGAAGCGTCCCCGTAATACTTGCATCTTGATCTAACCTACCTGTAACAAATCTAGTGCCCGCCTCTGAATTACTTCGATGTCTTCCTTCAATCCGACAAGGTGCGGATCCCAAACATGCGAACAGTAGGTCTCACTAATGTTTTCTATACACCTCTCCTGTATAGACGAACCACACTTTTCCAGAATTTCCCGAAGTAACGCGAGTCGACCACTCGTCCTCCCTACTGCAATCATTACATGCTCGTTCCATTTCATATCGCTTTGCAACGTTACGCACAGATATTTAAACGATGTGACGGTGTCAACAGGACACTACTAATGTTGTATTATTTGCGTGAACTTACATTTTTCCACATTTAGGACTAGCTGCCGTTCACCAAACTAACTACAAAACTTGTCTAAGTCATGTTACATCCTCCTACAGTCACTCAACGTCGACATCATCCCGTACATCACAGCATCATCAGCAAGCAAGCACAGACTACTGGCCACCTTCTCCGCCAGATCTACATCTACATCTACATTTATACTCCGCAAGCCACCCAACGGTGTGTGGCGGAGGGCACTTTACGTGCCACTGTCATTACCTCCCTTTCCTGTTCCAGTCGCGTATGGTTCGCGGGAAGAAGGACTGTCTGAAAGCCTCCGTGCGCGCTCTAATCTCTCTAATTTTACATTCGTGATCTCCTCGGGAGGTATAAGTAGGGGGAAGCAATATATTCAATACCTCATCCAGAAACGCACCCTCTCGAAACCTGGCGAGCAAGCTACACCGCGATGCAGAGCGCCTCTCTTGCAGAGTCTGCCACTTGAGTTTGTTAAACATCTCCGTAAAGGCTATCACGGTTACCAAATAACCCTGTGACGAAACGCGCCGCTCTTCTTTGGATCTTCTCTATCTCCTCCGTCAACCCGATCTGGTACGGATCCCACACTGATGAGCAATACTCAAGTATAGGTCGAACGAGTGTTTTGTGAGCCACCTCCTTTGTTGATGGACTACATTTTTAAAGGACTCTCCCAATGAATCTCAACCTGATACCCGCCTTACCAACAATTAATTTTATATGATCATTCCACTTCAAATCGTTCCGCAAGCATACTCTCAGATATTTTACAGAAGTAACTACTACCAGTGTTTGTTCCGGTATCATATAATCATACAATAAAGGATCCTTCTTTCTATGTATTCGCACTACATTACATTTGTCTATGTTAAGGGTCAGTTGCCACTCCCTGCACCAAGTGCCTATCCGCTGCAGATCTTCCTGCATTTCGCTACAATTTTCTAATCCTGCAACTTCTCTGTATACTACAGCATCATCCGCGAAAAGCCGCATGGGACTTCCGACACTATCTACTAGGTCATTTATATATATTGTGAAAAGCAATGGTCCTATAACACTCCCCTGTGGCACGCCAGAGGTTACTTTAACGTCTGTAGACGTCTCCCCATTGATAACAACATGCTGTGTTCTGTTTGCTAAAAACTCTTCAATCCAGCCACACAGCTGGTCTGATATTCCGTAGGCTCTTACTTTGTTTATCAGGCGACAGTGCGGAACTGTATCGAACGCCTTCCGGAAGTCAAGAAAAATAGCATCTACCTGGGAGCCTGTATCTAATATTTTCTGGGTCTCATGAACAAATAAAGCGAGTTGGGTCTCACACGACCGCTGTTTCCGGAATCCATGTTGATTCCTACATAGTAGATTCTGGGTTTCCAAAAACGACATGATCCTCGAGCAAAAAACATGTTCTAAAATTCTACAACAGATCGACGTCAGAGATATAGGTCTATAGTTTTGGGCATCTGCTCGACGACCCTTCTTGAAGACTGGGACTACCTGTGCTCTTTTCCAATCATTTGGAACCTTCCGTTCCTCTAGAGACTTGCGGTACACGGCTGTTAGAAGGGGGGAAAGTTCTTTCGCGTACTCTGTGTAGAATCGAAATGGTATCCCGTCAGGTCCAGTGGACTTTCCTCTGTTGAGTGATTCCAGTTGCTTTTCTATTCCTTGGACACTTATTTATGTATACAGAAAATAATAACAGTTCTGTTGCACTTATCTGGGGCATTCCTGACGATACTCTTGTCTCTGGTCTATACTCTCAGTGAACTTTTCAAAAAGGACCATTCACAGTAATACAAGGGGCTATCAAAAACTTTCCTTCCGAAAGCCACATTATCCTGTTGCCTATATGTCGATGATTATATGTTCGCATTGGAATCGCGCTGGGTTGCGTATACGCTGCAGCGTCGCCTTCGAACGAAACTTTTTGATCGTCCATTGTAACAATCAATCTGTGTGGTGGACCAAGACTCGAAACCGAACATTTCCCTCCCGCGGGCAACAGTCCACTGAATGCAATAAACCAGCTTTGCATCCGAGGTGGAAACGTCATTTTAATGCTCTTTGTAGCCCTTCTACAGCGTGCAGTATAACACGGAATGATTTTGCCACTCAACGAGCTACTGGAAATAGCTTATTCAGAGCAGTGAAGTTGCGAAACTCTTTATTACTGCACGAGTAGCAATCACAAGACGCAAAATTACTGCAAACTGCATGTGGCAGCTGTAACGACACAGTTCCTCGTCTCGGCTTAGCGCAACTGCAGCCGTCAGTGTATTACATTTGCCTCCAAGAGTGCTGTAATTTAGCTTCAGCCAGCAATTCTGATGGACACCAATAATGGTGGTAAGAAGTAACTGCGTAGCTGTTCACATTTACCCATCGTGAGTATTCATAACGAGAGAAATGCTTCCGTGGTGTTCATTAGACGAATGTCTGTTGTTTCGATAGTCACTCACATACATTATACTTCGCGGCACCCATACTAGATGTTCTCAACACCCTTGAGCAAATGCATACACTAAGTCCTAACAGGGCATATCTTAATTTCGGACACAGTGTCTCAGAAATTACTGAACGGCTATGTATGAGAAGCCCACTGTCAGCGATGTAGCTGATAAATTCAACCGTCGGGGTAGCATTACGACCAATCACACCCCCGAAAGGTCTACAAAATTATTTACTAGATCTTTCATCTCTAACAATGAGGTGTACAACGTCAACCACTTGTCAGACATCTTTGATAACTATTGGCGCTACTTCCGATGGAGCTCATACACAGAATGAATGATAGGACGATCCGTTAGGATGGGGATTGCTTAAGCTTCATGGTCATGCTGGTTCCCGTCAGCTTCTTCTTATAAGAATGACTGGGTAGCGTTGCTTATTAATACGTTTGCCCTGTGTCGGGACCAGAGAATGTTTGAAAAGCCATCAGGAAAGATAGGAAAGTTGCTCTCTGCTGGTGAAATGACGAACTCAGTCACTGTATATCCAGATACGGTGGAAGAAACTCGACATATTGGCATGTATCGCAGTACACTCGAGAGTCGCCAATAGCAAATGACAGACACCTCAATTGCCCTCTAAGTTGTACCTCGACATCTAATTATAAATTTACACCCATACACTTCAAAACCACCTTGAAGTGCGTAGCTGAATGCGCTTCCCACTGCATTAGTTTTTAGGGCTGCTTTGTGTTCCATTTAAGCTATTGCTTAAACTCCTCTACGCGCTCCGCAGTTAATCTAATACTCTCTTCGCGAATCCTAGGGCAGTAGATGGGTCTTGAAACTTTCTAAACGTGCTATGAAGAGATAACTAACGTTTACGTGTCTGCCATTTCAGTTTCTGCTCCATCTCCATGACACTTTCCCATAAGTAAACAAAACGTGTGACCATTTCTCTGCCTTTTTCGTATATGTACATTACACCCCGTTAGATCTAAGTCGTATGGGTTTCCCGAGTGAAGTGGCGCTGTGGTTAGTGTACTGGACTCGTATTCGGGAGGACGACGGTTCAAACCCTCCCCCGCCCATCCAGATTTAGGTTTTCCGTGATTTTCCTAAATCGTTCTAGGTAAATGCCGGGATGTATCCTTTGAAAGTGCACGGCCGATTTCTTTCCCCATCCTTGACACACTACGAGCTTGTGCTCCGTCTCTAATGACCTCACTGTCGACGGGACGTTAAACCCAATGTTCCTTCCTTCCTTCGTACGGGCTACACGCACTTGAATAATATTCTGCTATATGCCACACCTGGCACGAGTGTTCTGTAAGCCGCCTCTTAGCAGACTGGTTGTATTTCCGTTATTCTACCAATAATCCGAAGCTTGCCATCTGCTTTAGCTATTGGGAAAGCACTGCATCGATTCCGTAAGAGGAAGCTTCAACTTGCAATACAACTGGTTTGTCAGGATTAAAGTGAATTAAGCAGCGATCACTGCATCTTTAAGCTTTTGAAAAGTTTTTTGGCACTCAGCTGTCCAAAGGAGGCATTCTTGCGACGCAAGCGATGCCGTGGAGCTGCGATCTGTGCAGCATTCGGTATGAACCGAATATAATAGTTCATTTTCCCTAAGACTGACTGCAGTTCTGTGACATTGTGAGGAGCTGACAAGTCACGTATGGCTAACGAATGTGACTGAAGAGGATGTACACCTTGACTGTTTACGACATGACCAAGATACTGCAATTCTGGTTTAAAAAAATGACATTTGTCCAGTCTACATTTTAGCGCTGCATCAGATAACGTACGAAACAAATGAACAAAAGGTTTGTTAGAGTCGCGTAACACTGAAGAAACTGTTTGCTTGCTAGTTTTGGTAATGCCTCCAGCAGGCTTTAAATACCCTGCATTAATTACTTGCTCTAGTTAAAGACTGGCCGTTTTATAAGCTCTACAGCAGCGACTTGTTGTTGTTGTTGTGGTCGTCAGTCCTGAGACTGGTTTGATGCAGCTCTCCATGCTACTCTATCCTGTGCAAGCTTTTTCATCTCCCAGTACCTACTGCAACCTACATCCTTCTGAATCTGCTTAGTGTATTCATCTCTTGGTCTCCCTCTACGATTTTTACCCTCCACGCTGCCCTCCAATACTAAATTGGTGATCCCTTGATGCCTCAGAACATGTCCTACCAACCGATCCCTTCTTCTGGTCAAGTTGTGCCACAAACTTCTCTTCTCCCCAATCCTATTCAATACTTCCTCATTAGTTATGTGATCTACCCATCTAATCTTCAGCATTCTTCTGTAGCACCACATTTCGAAAGCTTCTATTCTCTTCTTGTCCAAACTATTTATCGTCCATGTTTCACTTCCATACATGGCTACACTCCATACGAATACTTTCAGAAATGACTTCCTGACACTTAAATCAATACTGGATGTTAACAAATGTCTCTTCTTCAGAAACGCTTTCCTTGCCATTGCCAGCCTACATTTTATATCCTCTCTACTTCGACCATCATCAGTTATGTTGCTCCCCAAATAGCAAAACTCCTTTACTACTTTAAGTGTCTCATTTCCTAATCTAATTCCCTCAGCATCACCCGACTTAATTAGACTACATTCCATTATCCTTGTTTTGCTTTTGTTGATGTTCATCTTATATCCTCCTTTCAAGACACTGTCCATTCCATTCAACTGCTCTTCCAAGTCCTTTGCTGTCTCTGACAGAATTGCAATGTCATCGGCGAACCTCAAAGTTTTTATTTCTTCTCCATGAATTTTAATACCTACTCCAAATTTTTCTTTTGTTTCCTTTACTGCAGCGACTTAGGAACTCCTATTGTTTCACTTGTTTTAGGAGTTGTGTGTACTGAAGACAGTATCGTATATTGTTTGTCTCTCATTGGTTGCGACTCACCATTGTAAATTCTCAAAGTTAAGTATTGTCATTTATGTTACTGTAATAAAAATTCATTAATACGATTTGCTTAAATTGTTGTCTAGCAATCCGAGAATGCAGGTTTGCTAGGCACCCCATATTCGACGAGTAGGCAGAACACAGCACCTATAGCTAAACCTATGTGATTGTTCCATTTCATATCCCTAAAGACTGTTACAGTCAGGTATTCGTATGAGTCGACAGATTCCACTCCTTGATATTGTAGTCCTAGAATACTAATGATGTCTTTTGTGAAGTACAAAAGTTTGTAAACATTCAAAGTAATTTGCTAATCTTCACACCACTTTGAAATTCTGTCAAGATAAAATAATATTCTTGCCGTTTTATGCAGACAGTAGTTCCGTATAGAGAAAGGCGTCATCTGTGAGAAGTCTGAGGTTACTACTAATATCATGTTCAAGATTATTAATACATAACATGAACATCATGGCTTCCATCACATTTCTCTGAGGCCCACCTGAAGTTTGTTCTACACCCATCGATAAAATGGTAGCATAAATGTGACTAGCTTCAACTTAGAAACCTTACTATCTGCTTTGGATCACACCTACACCTAACGTAAGGAAAGGACAGTGTACCTATGATCAATTCCAACTGAGATTCTTTGTTGGTCTTCATATCGGGTCTCCAGTAGGAACATAACATCATCTTGTCACAACATTTCGGCGGTCCACCTTGCCGCCATCTTCAAGTGAGAAACCCGACGCACTAACTCGCCGGACCTGAAGTCAATCGGCAGCGGCGGCTCCTTTATACACCGACTGTAACTGTGGACCCACAGTCGGCGTATAAAGGATCCGTCGCTGCCATTGACTTCAGGTCCGACGACTTAGTGCGTCGGGTTTCTCACTTGAAGATGGCGGCAAGGTGGACCGCCGAAATATTGTGTCAAGATGACATTTTGTTCCGGTTGGAGGTTCAAATGCCTCTGAGCACTATGCGACTTAACTTCTGAGGTCATCAGTCGCCTAGAACTTAGAACTAATTAAACCTAACTAACCTAAGGACATCACACGCATCCATGCCCGAGGCAGGATTCGAACCTGCGACCGTAGCGGTCGCTCGGTTCCAGACTGTAGCGCCTAGAACCGCACGGCCACTCCGGCCGGCCCGGTTGGAGGCCCGAGGTTCGAGTCCTCCCTCGGGCATGTGTGTGTGTGTCGTCCTTAGTTAGATAAAGTAGTGCGTAAGCTTAGTGACCGATGACCTCAGCAGTTTGGTCCCGTAAGGTCTTACCACAAGTTTCCAAATGTTTCCGAAGTTTAAGAGATTGAAAGGAAGGCGTTACATACCTACGAGCAGCCCCAACCAAGAATCTTTATTACCTGCCTGGCATCGTACTATCATTGATTTGAAAGGAAGTGGCAGAAACTTCACGAGGAACCCCAAATGAGAAAGATAAGGTTACTGGCATTGCAACTACACTACTGGCCATTAAAATTGCTACACCACGAAGATGACGTCCTACAGACTCGAAATTTAACCGACAGGAAGAAGATGGTGTGATATGCAAATGATTAGCTTTTCAGAGGACTCATACAAGGTTGGTGCCGGTGGCGAAACCTACAACGTGCTGACATGAGGAAAGTTTCCAACCGATTTCTCGTATACAAACAGCAGTTGACCGGCGTTACGTTGTTGTGATACCTCGTGAAAGGAGGAGAAATGCGTACCATCACGTTTCCGACTTTGATAAAGGTCGGATTGTAGCCTATCGCGATTACGGTTTATCGTATCGCGACATTGCTGCTCGCGTTGGTCGAGATCCAACGACTGTTAGCAGAATATGGGATCGGTGGGTTCAGGAGGGTAATACGGAACACCGTGCTGGATCCCAACGGCCTCGTATCACTAGCAGTCGAGATGAAAGGCATCTTATCCTCGTGGCTGTAACGGATCGCGCAGCCACGTCTCGATCCCTGAGTCAACAAATGGGGACGTTTGCAAGACAACAACCATCTGCACGAACAGTTCGACGACGCTTGCAGCAGCATGGACTATCAGCTCGGAAACCATGGCTGCGGTTACGGTTGACGCTGCATCACAGGCAGGAGCGCCTGCGATGGTGTACTCAACGACGAACCTGGGTGCACGAATGACAAAACGTCATTTTTTCGGATGAATCTGGGTTCTGTTTACAGTATCATGATGGTCGCATCCGTGTTTGGCGACATCGCGGTGAACGCACATTGGAAGCGTGTATTCGTCATCACCATACTGGCGTATCACCAGGCATGATGGTATGGGGTGCCATTGGTTACACGTCTCGGTCATCTCTTGTTCGCACCGACGGCACTTTGACCGGTGGACGTTACATTTCAGATGTGTTACGATCCGTGGCTCTACCCTTCATTCGATACCTGCGAAACCTTACATTTCAGCAGGATAATGCACGACCGCATGTTGCAGGTACTGTACGGGCCTTTCTGGATACAGAAAATGTTCGACTGCTGCCTTGCCCAGGACATTCTCCAGATCTCTCACCAACTGGAAACGTCTGGTCAATGGTGGCGGAGTAACTGGCCAGTCACTACTGTTGATGAACTGTGGTATCAAATCAAATGGTTCTGAGCACTATGGGACTTAACTTCCGAGGTCATCAGTCCCCTAGAACTTAGAAGTACTTAAACCGAACTAACCTAAGGACATCACATCCATGCCCGAGGCACGATTCGAACCTGCGACCGTGGGCAACTGTACCTGAACACGCCATCCAAGCACTGTTTGACTCAATGCCCAGGCGTATCATTACCGTTATTACGGCGAGAGGTGGTTGTTCTGGGTACTGATTTCTCAGGATCTGTGCACTCAAATTGCGTGAAAATGTAATCACATGTCAGTTCTAGTATAAAATATTTGTCCAATGAATACCCGTTTATCATCTTCATTTCTTCTTGGTGTAGCAATTTTAATGGTCAGTAGTGTATGTCAGCTAGCTGTGTAACATTTCGTACATATAACCAATGCAAATAGAGAAACATTATTAACTTGTAGTCATCGCAGCTGCACTGTTTCGAACAGAGGCGGCAGCGTAACTACGACCAACCTCATCTCAGAAACTTTATTTCCTATCTGGTGTCGCACTTATAGCAATCAGAATGCAAATGGCAGCCTACTTAAAACCAACCCCAATTGAGAAAGTCTACTGTCTAGCTCGCAACACTGCTACACCAACTACAAGCAGAACGGCAGTGTTCATACTATAAACCCCAACAGAGGAACTTTATTTCCTGGTGGCATCGCAGCTCACTATTTAGAAGGAAAGCGGCAATCTAGCTACGGTCACTCCGCCAGAAAAACTTTATTATCTGCCTGGCAGCGTACCGACATTAATTAGAAGGAAAGCAGCCGTCTATCTATGACCAATCCCAACTGAGAAGCTTTATTACCTACAACAGTTCAAAGGGAATTCGCGACCTACACGGAGAGATGCAGTCAATCTACTTCCACACGACACCTGCATCAAGACACGCAACCAGCTGCTTCACAACTGAGGTCCAGCCAAAATTTTATTATGAGGTCCACTGCTTCCTTCTAGGAACAAGGCACTTTCTGCCCATATACATGGATTAAATTCCAAGAACTCAATGACACTTGGACCACATGGAAGTCTCTGAACTGACATTTGACTAGTTTTTCTAGATTCAGCCGAAGTTATGCAGCTGGTTTTCCACTGATTTTCAAGGACGTTGTGAATATAGTGCAACATACGAGTACTAAGGACGTTCCGAAAGTAGGTTACGTCATCATTTTTCACAAGGGAACTTTACTGAGAGAAACAAATACACTGTGGCGTCATGATCTATACACCCTGCACTGTTACTCGACATTATCGACATTATCTCGCAGAACTCGGTGCTCTGTCATGGAATCATCTCGAAGCGTGCTCCATCTCGATAATGATTTCGAAGTAACTTCTCGAGAGTGCAGCTTGATATACAGGGAACAGGTGAGCGTCCTTCTTTGACAATGCAACGCCAGCGACCAACCATTTGAGGGGACATGACCACTTCATCATACACGGTCTACAGGTGTTCATGGAAGATGGACACAGTAGTCCCAAGTGCCCATCCTTATTGAATAACAGCACACGTTTCCATTGGTTACCACGTTGTCGGTATAGGTCCTCCTGCCATCGTGAGGTGTACTCGAATAACCTCGAACGCGCCGCTCTGGTGCTACTCTCTCTTCTTCGGCGCTCTGCGCGTGCGTCATTCCTCCTCCGCTGCCGCTCCTTTCGTTGTTGAACTGGCAGTGGGTGTGCATTCTTATCGCGTTTGCTTGTCCCACCGAGTGTACCATCTTCTCTTTCAAAAACAATGACGAATCGTAATTTCGGAACGTCCATCACAGTTATTCCTCCACACACGAATCCTCTATGCCCTGTTTAGTGTTCTCAGAGCAAGCCACCACAGTGGATGTAGTCTGTTTCTGGTATAAAACTGTACAGTGCTTCAACTTGTAGTCATTTATAACATTTTAGTCAACTTTGAACTACACGTATGTTCAGAAAAAACCTAGAAAGACTGGACATAAGACGTTCACATTCACAGGACATGTACATTAGTATTTTGCTGCAGAAATTATTAGCAGTACAGTTACCTCGTTTTAGCAGGTGTCCTGTTGCCTACTGGGAGCAGGGTCCACCACGAGCCGTGATAACTTGCTCCATGCCTGACGGCACCGACGTGTATAAGGCGTGAATGGCGTCGTGTGGTATAGCCATCGATGCTGCATTCACCTGGTTCCAAAGTTCATCTGGTTGGCATTATGTCACAGCACTGCGATCGTCGTTTCACCATGTCCCACACATTTTTCGATTGGCGGCAAATCTGGTGAGCTGGCGGTCCAGGGCAAAAGACTGATACCCTGTGATACCATGAAGGCATATGCTCGTTCAGCAAGATGTGGTCGTGCAATGTCTTGCTGAAAAATGGCGTCTGGGGTGTCGTGCAGAAAGGGTACGGCTACGGATCGCAGGATGTCACTGACGTACGTCATACTGGACACAGTACCCTGGACACGCACCAGCTGTGATTTGCGGTTATACCCAATAACACCCCTCACCATAAGACCTTGAGTTGGGACTGTGTGTCTTACGCGAATGCAGTCACTGTGGTGCCGCTCCCCCTGAACCAAAATGCGGCCGTCATTTTCAAAAAAACAGAACCTGAACTCGTCCGAAAACACTATCTGATGCCAATTCTGTCCCCAGTTACGTCGTTCAATACACCGTTGCCGTCTAGCATGCTTCTGCACATTCGTCAAAGGTAGGCGGAGATGTCGACGGTGTGACCCATGCCGTAGTAAATGGCGACGGACTGTCAGCTCTGATGGGGTACGATGTGTTACACTGTTCCAGTGTTGCGTCAGAGCGGAAGAGGACGCAAATCTGTCCTGCACTGCATTTGGATGAGGTGTCGATCGGGGGGTGGTGTGGGTGATGCTACCTGACCCATCTCGTCGTGTTCTATGGCCTTCCGTGAACCATTCTTCACACACTTATTGCGCTGCCGAAACACTTTGTCCCACACGAGCAGAAATTTCCCAGATGGTTGCATCACATCTCTCACGCCAATAATGGGCCTGTTTCAAACTCACTGATTTGACTGTACTCTTCGCGCATATGTGTGCGAGGCGTGCTGCATGCCTGCTCAAGTCCCACTGTCCATTACGTTCGGTTTATAGCGACAACGAGAGCAGCAGGCACATTATGCCAATAGGTGGTGTTGCGTCGCGGTATCGATGTTGTCCTTGAACGCGCAGGCCGACATATTTCAAATGCTAATCATTTCTGCACAACATACTAATGTACGTGTCCTGTAAGTATGGATGCCCTGTCTCTAGTTGTTCAAGGTGTCTTCTTTTTTTTCGAACAAAGGTGTTTGTCCTGCAATGTATGTTGCTATTTATGAGTAATAATAACGCGCGGACCGGCAACTCAGGCCTAATAAAGCGGTGTGGTGTACAAACCAACCTTCGTATGACGGCACCTTTACTTTACAGCTTGTAATACTTAAGCCTCTGCGAGCCGCGGCTTCTGTGTCATACACGGCATATCATTACATTGTTGTACAGTCCATTTTTTGAGCCTATGCATTAGTGATGTTCAAACAGTCTTCCGCAGTGGCCCTTGATGTTATTGTTGTTAGTCGTGAAGAGCGAAGTCGGCTATGGTTTGCAACCAAGACTTCTTGATGGATTGGTAGATTTTTGTTATTTATGATCTATTTGTACTCTTTCGAGAGAACATTCATGTGACATAGTTGAGGGGGTGGAATGTGGCATAATGCAGGTACCCATTCTGTAGGTGTTGATTTATTGACGCCAGCAGTCATTCGCGTGGCGTTATTTAGTTGGACCTCTGTCATTTGCTCGTTTGGCCAGATTTACCAACCTGTGGCACAATATTTAGCAGATGAGAAGACAAGACCTAGAGCAGAAGAACTTAGGGTGGATGCTGATACTTCCCAGGTTGTACCACATAAATTTTGAATTCCACGGAAGCCTGCCAGCAGTGAACTGGGAGCGTGGCAGTGGTTTAAGTGGCGGCGGGCGAGGTTAATGGGCTACACTTGGGGATGCGGAAAGTGGAGCTGCAGATGCGGTGACGTCAAGGAAAGCCTCCGCTGGTAGCCATAATGCAAGTGGCTGGCGAATGAAGGAGTGTCGCGAAGCCTGTGTTGGGACGTGGACCCGACTCGTCTGAAATGTCCTAGCAGGTTGTAGGCTTCACTGTACCCGCGGTCGCAGTAGCCGCAGTGGGAGCCGCAGCAACTGAAAAAGGGCCAATTGGTGGACAGCCAGCAAGATCGTGGTCCGATGCGGGTCTGGGGTGCCCAGGACCCGAGAACTCAAATCCAATGTGGAGTGTGGTCACGGATTGTGGATACAACATGCCTGGGGGGTGTTTGGTGCCATTCCTAGGGTGAGAGGGTGGCGATTCCTGAAGATCCGCACTCAATGGTTTCCGTATTACAGGACGAGCACTAACAGCTGGGTTTGATGACCGCCCGTGGAATCTGGTCGGTTGATTTGAGTGTACAGTGTACAGTGAACAGTGCACACTGAAGGGAGCAAGCAATACGCACTGAGTGTAACGGTTCTGTCACTCATACTCCACATGGAAGGACCACATGCACAGTGTCGTGTGTTGTGGTTTAATGTGTTCGCTTGCATATTGGCCGAGCATTCGTTCCCTTCGAAACCAGAGTTCTGAAATTATTACGCAATCAGCATAGCAAAGGTTACGTATATATATTTGTTCAGAGAATTGTTACTGCGTCTGTAGAGTTCTAGCGGGTTGGCAGTACTGTTGCTAGCAGTGAGTAGCTGATAGCAGGAGTGATTGGTAGATCTTTTATTCGGTTCTACTTTAAAACATGGTAATACCCAAGTATAAGGTCTGAGAGCTGGGTAGTTTAATTTTATTGTTCCTATTAACCTGGTTCTGAGTGAACATTATCTTCATGTGATGCTTAACTTATTTTCCGACAAAGAGGCCAAAATGATTGTGTTTCTGTTATAGCCCTCAATTTTAGTGTTAATGGTTAAGTATTATTTTAATTTGTTTTACTATCGTGCTGAAGAAAATGTCATTAATTTTTCTTATTGTCCAAATGACCAATGCTTCAGATACCATTTACTGGATCATATGATTGAATTCCATTTGCTTTACTGCTGTTTTGTTTATTTTAGATGAAAATATTTTTGTTTAACAAATAATCTTGGTCAAACAATCCCGACGCCTGCACAACCCCAGACCGAACACACGCATATCCTACGCTACAATTGGTTCACATGGCTCTGGGCACTATGAGACTTAACTTCTGAGGCCATCAGTCCCCTAGAACTTAGAACAACTTAAACCTAACTAACCTAAGGACATCACACTCATCCATGCCCGAGGCAGGATGCGAACCTGCGGCCGTAGCGGTCACGCGGTTCCAGACTGTAGCGCCTAGAACAGCTCGGCCACTCCGGCCGGCTACGCTGCAATTGTGTGAGGACGAAGCACTACTGTGGAATCCAATTATAAGCGCATTGCTAAGTTTTTAAATTCAGTTTACCTATTAAATTATATCAAGATACGCGCTGAATGAAGATAAATACCTCTTCAAATACAATATTTAGACCCATGGATCAAATTTATAGCGCGGGCTGGCTGCAAAGAGTTTGTAGAAAATATTTAGACATTGAACGGCTCTTCGTGCGACGACTTACAATGGGCATTGCAAAAGGTAATTTAATTTAATTTAATATAGATGAACTTGAGCAATCGCGCCAGATGTGTCACCATGCACAAAGATGTGTAAGGTAACGTGGCTTAAAGTGAAGTATCAAATAAGCACATTTTCCGTAGAATAAGCCGCTGTTTCTCTCCCAATTGTGTCAACACAAACATCTACCTTTTCTGCTCAAAAACCAAGCAAGGAAATCCCAGATATAATATTTGTAATGATCACTATTCTTGTTGATATCAATTACTGTAATAAATATCTAAAGATTCTAGTAATTGTTGAAGGCAAATAGGGCGATTCACATCCAGTGATCTTCGTGCGCCGGCCGCGGTGGCCGAGCGGTTCTAGGCGCTTCAGTCCGGAACCACGCACCTGCTACGGTCGCAGGTTCGAATCCTGCATTGGGCATGGATGTGTGTGATGTCCTTAGATTTGTTATTTTTAAGTAGTTATAAGTCTAGGGGACTGATGACCTCAGATGTTAAGTCCCATAGTGCTTACAGCCATTTGAACCATTTTTGATCTTCCTGCAACAATTGAGTGCAAATCGACCTAATTCATCTAAATAGGAAATGAATGGCAAGGGGATCTGATTTGAAACTTATTTGAATGCAAATCCATATAACTGACACCCAGTAAGTAATTCAGCCACATTAGTATGTGTAATATAATTTCCCTGGTAGCACAGGGCTCACAGAGTTCCGCTACGTAAGAAAATCAAACGAAGTATAATCCTTACAAGTGGCGAATCATTGACAAACGCTCACTGATAGGGAGTCTGAAAAAACTGACTGTACGAACATTTGGATGAATGGCGCCAGTACTTGAATGGGTGGGCCGTCTGTGTACGGCACGTGCTGCTGGCAATTTTCTCTGTCTTTATCGCAAAGGGGAGATAAGGTGGTGGCATAAAATTCCAGATGAACAGAGTTTGTGCCAGTATCCCGGACTAAATTCCAAACCTCGCCGCAGTGTCTCATGAAGTGAGGGCATGTGACGCTGTTGATGGTGATTAGAGGTGGGTCGATCGCCAGCGAAAGGGTCCGGACAAACGTTAACGGAAAAACCAAGGAACGGCTTCAAAAAAGGGTCGTTCACTGCTCCGTTCTATCATGGTCGATATCGTTATCGGGAACTGTCGTTCACTGATCGCTTTGGCCAGTCTCATTCCCGCCTCGCTCTCGTTCGGCCGGTTTCGTACTTCTTTGTGTAGTCATTCGATCCTCGTTGCAGTTTGCCTTTTTTCGTAATTACATCCATAGATATAATAAAAACGGACGTATGTATGTACTTTTGTGTATATGTATATACACTGAGAAACCAAAGAAACTGGTATAGGCATGGGTATTCAAATACAGAGATATGTAAACAGGCTGCGGTGGGCAACGCCTATATAGGACAAAAAGTGTCTCGCGTAGTGTTAGATCTGTTACTGCTGCTACACTGCCAGGTTACCAAGAGTTAAGTGAATTTGGTGTTATAGCCGGCGCACGTGCGATGGGACACAGCATCTCCGAGGTAGCGATGAAGTTCGGATTTTTTCGTACGACTGTTTCACGAGTGTACCGTAAATATCAGGCATCCGTTAAATCGTCGCATCTCCGTCATCACTACGGCCGGAAAAAGCACCTAGAGAAACGGGACCAACGACGACTGAAGAGAATCGTTCAACGTGACAGATGTGCATCCTTTCCGCAAATTACTGCAGATGTAAATACTGGCGCATCAACAAGTGCTGGGCCATCAGCGAGTGTCAACGTATGAACCATTCAACGAAACATCATCGATATGGGCCTTCGGAGTCGACGGCCCGCTCATGTACCTTTGATGACTGCGCGATACAAAGCTTCACACTATACCTGGACCCTCAATACTGTCATTGGACTGGAAAAGTGTTGCCTGGTCGGACGACACTCGTTTTAAATTATGTCTAGCGGAGGGACGCATACGGGTACGGAAACAACACCATGAATCCCTGGATGCTGCATGTCAGCAGGGGACTGTTTTGAAGCTGTTGGAGACTCTGTAATGGTGTGGGGCGTGTGCAGCTGGAGTGATATAGGATCCCTCATACGTCTAGATACGACTCTGACAGGTGATACGTACGTTAGCATCCTGTCTGATCAGCTGCATCCATTCATGTCCATTGTGCATTCCGGCGGACTTGTGCAATGTCAGCAGTACAATGCGACAACCCACACGTCTAGAATTGCTACAGAGTGGCACCAGGAACACTCGTCTGAGTTTAAATACTTCCGCTGGCCGCCAAACTCCCCATATATGAACATTTTTGAGCATATCTGAGATGCTTTTGCAACGTGCTCTTCAGAAGAGACCTCCACCCCTCGTAATCTGAGGGGTTTATTGACAGCTCTGTAGGATTGATGGTGTCAGTTTCCTCCAGCACTACTTCAGACATTGGTCAACTACGCCACGTCGTGTTTTCGGCACTTCTGCTTGCTCGCGGCGACACTACACCATATTAGGCAGGTGTACCAGTTTCTTTGGTTCTTTAGTGTATGTATGCATACATGTTCCGCATGTTCTCCTAAACCACTGGACCGATTTTAACAAAACTCGGTTATCATATTAGAAAGTACTTACTGTCTGGAAAGAAATTCTATGGGGATGAAAGACACGTAAGTATCAAATGGTTCAAATGGCTCTGAGCACTATGGGACTCAACTTCTGAGGTCATTTGTCCCCTAGAACTTAGAACTAGTTAAACCTAACTAACCTAAGGACAGCACACACATCCATGCCCGGGGCAAGATTCGAACCTGCGACCGTAGCGGTCTCACGGTTCCAGACTGCAGCGCCTAGAACCGCACGGCCACTTCGGCCGGCACGTAAGTATCAAACGGGTGGGAATGAAAAAGTGACGTAGCTGACGACGCGCAAATGGCAGGCATATATTCATCTAGTATTTGAGAATGAGAGCACTTAGTGACTTTCAACAAATTTTACACATAATTTCAAAGCTTTGCAAAACTTTTTCTCACTGGCAGCCCCCACAAAATGATGAAAGGAAAAATTTTCTCGCTTAATATGTTTTCTCTGTTTATTCAGTAAAATTTATGCATCAAGTATGCCTTTTAAAATTATTACTTCTTTACTAATAACTGTACTCACGACATGTATTGCAAACAGCGTTTACATATACCACTGAATGTACCGCCAAAATTATACAATTGGACGACTCACAGTTCAGGAGATATAACGTCATTAATCGTGAGCTGCTTGGTAAACTGCCGCATCATGCATGAGGTTTCAGTTTATTACTTCTTTATTACTAACTCCATTCGTAACACGAATTGCAGCCAGTACCCACATATAGCACTGAATGTGTCTGTAAAATACCTTATACTACGGCAAGCTAAACAATGAGCTGCGTGGAACGAAACTGCAGGGAGAATTTCGAGACTGACTTAGATGAAATATGTATAAAATACGTGTGAAATATATCAAATAGATGTGAAATATATGTGACACGGAGAAAGTCATGGGTAAGAATATCCTTCTAAACTTTCTTATTGCTTTCAGCCAAATTTAATACTCATGTTACTTACTATATGGAAAGAAGTCCTGTGGAGTAAGAATCAGCAACTTACAACTGCGGTGGGGGTGATAAGTTGAAGAAAAAATGGGGCAGGAGGACATGGAGTGACAGAGAGGGGGAAGGAGAACTGGCACACAGATTGGAGGGAGGAGGTGATAGAGAGAAGGAGGGAAAATGTGAAGAGAAAGGGGTGAGAATAAGATGGGCAGAGAGGGGGGAGAGCAGGAGATGGAGATAGAGAGGAAAGAAAAGACGATGGACAGAGTCAGGTGATGGAAGAGATGGTCAGAGAGAGTGGGAGGAGGTGATGGACAGAGAAAGGGATGAGGAGTGGAAGGTCAAACAAAGGATAGAGGAGGATATGAACAGAGAGAAGAGGGAGGAGGCGAGTAACAGGGGAAGGGGGAGGAAGAGACATACAGAGAGAAGGCGTGAAAGAAATGGACAGAGAGAGGGAAGAGAAGGAGATAAAGAAAGAGGTCAGAAGATGACTGACTTGGAGGGACTGCCATAGAGGGGAGCATGAGGTGGACAGAGTGGGAAGGAGCTGATGGACAGAGGAGGGAGGAGCGAATTGACCGAGGGAAGGGGACGAGATGGATGGAGAGAGACCTCGGCGGGATGGACAGCGACGGAGGGTAGAGAAAGTGGACAGAGAGAGGGTTGGAGCAGATGGACAGAAAAGGGGGAAGGACGAAATGGATAGAGAGAAGTAGAAGCAGTAGGCAGATTAATAGAAGATTGTGATAAATACAACTTATACCAAAATTATGTTGTAATAAATACATACATATTTTTTCAGGCAACAAAGAGAGAAATCTGGTTATTTATTCGTTGTTTTGATCAACTTTTAAGGGGCAAGTTTTATTTGTCTTGAGAAAGTAAGGAGCAACCACTGTTCTTTTATTCTTAGTTGTTAAGTTTCATCTGCCTGACTCAACGACTTGTTTTGAAACTAAGTTTTAACCATGTTTTTAATTGTAGTGTGAAGAAGATTACATAAAACTAGCGAGTTTCGCAGTTGTTCCAAAAATGAAAGACTAAAATTAGAAGGCTGTTATTTTTCAAGTTTGCTTATTTATTTGTTATACCCCACAGTGTGGTTTCCCTGCACAAAAAAACGATCTGTGTGCAATTTCGGTTCAGTAGGAAAAGGGAAAGCGCTGCCTCTCTATTTGAAAAAGCGTAGAATGGCATAAAATAGTATTTTTTTATCCCTCAAAAATATTGTTCAGAAATAACTTAATTCCAATTTACTTATTAACACACATTGTTGCATTGTCTTTAATAATAAAACCTATAAACTTACTATTTACTAAGTACGACGAGAAAAATCACATTTTATTTTAAGTGTACTTATTTTTCGATAAACACTTTTTTTGCCCAAGGACCGTATGGGAATACTCAGACACAAACTGAAGTACATGTAACTTCCGTTCCCAGTTCTTTTGTAAATTGTTTATTGCAGTGTTGAGCTTGACGCCTGTCTCAGTCGAATAATTTGCAACTTTTAGTTTAGTAACTGGGTGTCGAGCGTTGAGGGCATCTTCATTTTCACGCCACTGTGGAGAATCTGTAGTATCACTCAAATCTGACCTGTTTGAAGACACCCTTATTTTATAAGAAACGAACGGCTCAATCCCGTTAGTCATAATTCTTGGGATGTGATCGATTCCTACTTGAATCCGTACATAGTTTAGTCCTTTGATTCTGCTTCATAATTCAGTGTAGTAACTGTTTTAATTTTTGATTCGGAAGATTAAGGCGACAGAACAGGCCGCAGGAACCAAGTCACACGGTATGTATCACTTTCAAAGACCTGATATATATATAGTGGCGTAGGCTCATGCTTCGACGTACATACTGGACAGGAAAATACAAACAAAACAAATTGCAGTCTCGTACTGTGATCGTAATTCAGTTTCCTCACGGAATATTCGCTGTGCACCTTGCATGATGGATGCCTTGGGCACGGAAAGTTACGCAATGTGATGTTTCGACGAGCAGGAAGTTCGCAGTTACTTCAAAAACTAGCAATATAATCCATTAACATATCTCATGCCTGCAAGGCAAAACGTTTTGAATCGAAACATACACACCTTTCAGAGTGGCCGTATTTTATGCTTTGTGGCAGAAACTAATGATTTAACTAAATACCCATTCAGAGCGAGTTTCACGGACAACATATTCCTGCCTTTTCTGTAATAGATACATAGCTACAAGTTTTAGTATGCAGTTTCTCAGCTCGTGTGTTGAAAGTCGCTATTTTTTTTAAGATAAATCTTCAGTTCCCACGCTCATAGTATGCACCTCGATGTATACCGGTAGTTAATTTACGTACCTGCAACAATGTGAAAGAAAACTATTAATATTCATATTATAAATAAAAAACGCCTTTTCTTGCTACAATGAATTTTATTTGTTCCAGACACGTTTAACCTTTTACTTTAAGGAATTTTCAGTGGACTATAGAATAATACAGTTTTGTTATGATATGCGATACCTGCAGCTCATAAAACAGTTGACATCTAATTTTTTACGTGAATAAGTATTTAATTACACAGGTTAGGGCAAATAAAACTGGCCCCGAGAACAGAGTTCCAGGGTAAAAAAAAATTAAGCAGAGGAAAGGAAATACAGTACTAACCTGACTTAAGCAAATGTTGAAACTGCCTACCATTCATCTCTTGGTACTTTTAGGCCCTGGTCAGCAAACTGCTGAAGGTGGATCGAATCTCCACTGCTGTAATTTCTGCAGTCTCGTCCGAAATTTCTGCTGCAGTTCTTGAGAGTTGTGGCAAAACAACTTCAGATTTGAGGGCTCTCCACACAAAGTAATCGTACACTGGCAGATCAGGTGACCTGGCCGGCCAGCTAGGGCTAGGTTCTACTAACACCTCTTTCAGGCTGGAAGATTGTGGAAATACGCTCTAAGCTTCGGCCGGCTGTATGGGCACTTGTTCCATCCGGTTGGAATTAACTGTAGGTTTTCTCCTAGTCCGTTAGTGACGCTACAAATGGTTTCAAAATGTTGGGAAAGTAACACGCCGAAGTCAGCGTCTGATGGAAGATGGTGGAACCAAAAATGCGGCGTGCAGTCATTTGAGACCAAACCCCAAACTTCTGATCATGTAATAATGTTTCGTGGAAGTTACGGGGATTCTCCTGTGCCAGAACCTGTGATTCTCCGAGCTGACATATTCACTCAGATGAAACCGAGTTTCAGACATAAAGAGCGGATCCATGCCCAAGCTATTGATTCTTATCTCGATGAATAACCACTGACAACACTGGAGGAACTGAGGAGCTCGATAGTGATGCAGTATTTGTCTGCATGATCGACTTGACATGCCGGGCCCTTGCGACAGGTGTCGGGTGGAACTCTGGTATCGCTCTGAAGCATTTTCTGGTGAACTGCAGCCACATTTTCCTGTGTGGCGACACTTCGAATGTTTTCTGACTTGTTCAAAATGGATCCTGTCTGATGCCATTTTCGAACTAATCGTTGCATGACACTCTTTGCTGGCAATTTGACACCATTAAACTTCTCTGCCAACTACTGACCGCCGGCAGGTGTGGCCGAGCGGTTCTAGGCGCTTCAGTCTGGAACAGCGCGACCCCTACGGTCGCAGGTTCGAATCCTGCCTCAGGCATGGATGTGTGTGATGTCATTAGGTTAGTTAGGTTAACGTAGTTCTAAGTTCTAGGGAACTGAGGACCTCAGATGTTAAGTCCCATAGTGCTCAGAGCCATATGAACCATTTTTTTTTGCAACGAGTAATTGTTTGTGGAGATGATAATATCTTTGTTTTGACGATCCGTAGTATCTGCTGTAAGAATGTAGGGCACATTATTTTGAATGCTCATCTGACGACACTTCTTGCAGGTTCACAACTATTTACTTCTTCATTTGAACCACTCGTGCTGTTCCACTCCTGGACAGCCCCTGTGCCACATGGCTTGGACGCCGCGGGCTGGAGAGCCGCTTTGTGTACCTGCTGCTCACGTGAGCCGCCTCTCGGCGGCCCGAGCCTAATAACAAGGCCAGCGACTCGTGCTACACATGTGGTCGCCACGTACGCCAAATGATCTGAGACGCCATTACCATTTTCTATTAGCCACACCGGACTCTTTCCTTAACATTACTCGCTATAAACAAGAGAATTCCCGAGCAACAGCGCCATCATACTTTTCGCTATGCACGTTACCGGCGCGAGATGGCGATCGTAAGTGAACGAGCGTAACACGACACTGCTCCGAAACGCAGCGATCGATCGGCGGGGCAGTGCGCGGCAACGATAGCCCACCGTGCGGGCCGAGGATTCGGTCCGGACAGTCTGCAACCTGCAAGTGCCTGCCCTCTATGAGGGCGTCCAGGGCACAGCTGCGAAATGCCAGCGTCGTGTTATGCCGGAGCCGTGTCTGCATCCATACGTATACCCTCTCCAACAGTAACTTCGACATTCACCTCTCTGCTAAGAAATTTTGCATCGCTCCTTTCCTGTACTTTGTTCTGGTGCTCTCGCTACATGCATTAGGATTCCAGACTGTATTGAACTTTCCTGGACTCGTGCTAAATACGCAGTAACTGCCTCACTCCTCTTCCATTTCTGGCTCTTCCTGCTTAAGTTGTAAGACGTGTATATTTCTATTGTCTATTGTCAAACCACAATTTATGAAAGATGTTTATATTTTATTAATAGGATTACGCAAGAATAATTAATATTTGTCATGTTGTAAATAATTATGGTAGCAGGGAATGTCTGCACCAAAGTATTGTTAGCAAGAGAGACCGCACATTGATATAACTTTAAAAAGGGCGGGATAGACCGCATATGGATACATTTTAAGAAAAGAGCGGGAAAGACCGCGCATTGATATATTTTGTAATGGTAGCAGGGATTGTCTGCACCAGAAAGCATTGTTGGCAGGAGAGACCGCACTTTAGCGTTCGTAGGAAGTCAGTAGTAAGCGAGATGTGAAGCGAGTTGGTAGCAGGTCTGAAGCGAGAGGTTGAGAAGAGCAGTGTACCTGCCAGCCACCAGCTATGATTTACAAGAGATTATAAACGGATGTACAGAGACATCAGTTATCTATTATCATAAGAGGCTGGCTCTGAGCACTATGGGACTCAACTGCTGAGGTCATTAGTCCCCTAGAACTTAGAACTAGTTGAACCTAACTAACCTAAGGACATCACAAACATTCATGCCCGAGGCAGGATTCGAACCTGCGACCGTAGCGGTCTTGCGGTTCCAGACTGAAGGGATGAGAACCGCAAGACCACCGCGGCCGGCGCCTGGTGCAGGTATTTCGAGTTGACGCCATTTCGGCGACCTGCAGCGCCTTTAACCGCACGGCCACTTCGGCCGGCTATCATAAGAGGAACTAATATTATTGAATTATTTTCTTTGCGTAACTCAAGACTACTGATGGTATGTTTGCGTAATGCTAGTTGTAAGATTATTGTAAAACGTAAGTCCCATTTGAACGTTTGTAAAATCATTTCATTACCAGCGGTAAATATTTGAAGAAACGTTTTCAGAATATAATTAATTTTTGCCAGCAATGTTGCATTACTGATTATAATCCATCCCAAAAACCATCGACGTAAAACTTTGCAAAAATTCTATTGTTTTCAAGAAAAAGTGTAATTATGAATTACGTAACTTCAGTCAAATTAATTAAAGAATAACGTCAGCTTTGCTATTACAGAATAACGTCAGCTTTGGTAATAAATACAGCCACTTATTACGACAGCCCACCAGCAGTTAATATAGTATAGTAAACCAGAGTAAGTATATTCATGCCGCAGTTCGATGAAGCAGTCAGATGGCGATCCAGTAACAGTAAAAAAAAGGAAGGAACAGTTTTGGGTTATTGCAGGTAACGACTGAGGGCCACGATGACGACACATTCTATGTTTCGTCGAGATAGTCAGAAAATCACTTTTAATAAGCAGCCATTAAATTTCTATTCGAAGATTGAGAAAGAGAATACATTTCAAATGGAAGATTTCATTCGTTATTATTAAGCAACAGATAGAAATCCTAAGGGAAGGTTTCATAGGTTATTGTACAAGGGAAGGTTGCGTAACAAAAGAGATATAGAGGAGACGGGAAGTTTTCAAAGTCACAGTCACATAATCCGTCTACCTTTATCCCACTTTTTTCAGAATCATTACATGTCCTTCACATTTCTGAAGCATACGTTCGTACCCTAAATCACTACTGCACTTCACTGTAATACACTAGGTCACAGAGAGAAAGTTGGAGCCTTAATGGACGAAGACATGCTCGCTACTAACGTGCAAACAGTTGCGAATCCGTCCGTCAGACTGGAGTATTGTGTCTTTGTTGGTAGAGAGGTGAGCTGTATGACAATACTGAGTTTCACTATTCTTTAATAATATTACTATCCAGGCCGATTGATCTTTGCCTCAGAATTCTACAGTCCCTAACTGGTACAAGACAGAAAACTTTTACCAAAAATCTTTTCTATGCTACCAGTCATCAATTAAACAACAGCAAATAGCGCTCACGATACAATTATCGAAAATTTCTAATGTTAATTTTTTTGAGATATGTGTAGGATGATTAGAATTGATGTTCAACTTTCAAAACGCTGTAGAAATAACACCCCTGTTCAGAATGACGTAAAACGCAACGGAATATTATCGGGGAAGGGGGAAAATGTACTGCAGAATAAAAAAAAAAAATGTGTGAAAATTGATCAACAGATGGCGCTGTATGTGTCAGAATACGTAAATGGAAACACCTGTCATGCTCACGACTCATTGAAGTTGGTATAAAGACGCCGGGTACACGGCTTTTTCTCCTTTCGCGCCTGCGGCGTTCACAGTCGCTCTGCAGAACTTCCGGACACTGAAGGGTATTAAAAAGGCGTTGGTCCGATGACTGCCGTGGGTCTGGAGAAAATGATCCGGAAATTCGAAAAGACGGGTTCTTTTGGTGTGCAACCTGGTAGAGGAAGGAAACGAATTGATTGGACGTCAGTGGAAGGAGTGGCCACAGCAATGCAGGAGGAGACGAGTGGTGGTGTGCAAACGTGTAATGCACGGAGAATTGCCCGAGTATTGGACATACAAGTGAGCACGGTGTGTAAAATCCTACGAAACACCCTTCTTTGCTATCCATTCAAAATTACCCATGTGAACGAGTTGCTTCCTGTTAACCTGCCAGAAAGTGAGACCTTTGCTTTAGAATTTCTTGCTCACATGGAAGTTGACAATGACTGGCCGTGGAAGATTTTATGGACAAACGAAGCCCACTTCCATCTCACAGGATACGCCAATACACACAATTGTCGAATAGGGCCAACGGAAACCCAAACGCAAATCAGCCAGTACCACTTAATCGTGAAAAGGTGACTGTGTGGTGCGGGTTTACGGCACCATTCATCATAGGGCCATATTTTTTCGAAGAGACAGTTGCTTCCTGTCCTGTTACCTGTACTGCTACTGGTAAGCGCTATCAGTGTCTTTTGCGCAACCACGTAATTCCAGCTCTCCAGCAGCGTGAATCTGTAGATGGGATCATTTTTATGCAAGATGACGCAGCTCCGCACATTAAAAAATCCAGTTAAGCAGCTGTTGAAGCGCCATTTCGAAAATGCTAGATTTATCAGCCGCCATTTCCCTACAGCCTGGCCGTCCGATCACCTGATCTTAATCGGTGTGATTTCTGACTGTTGGGCTATCTGAGAGATGTTGTGTTCAGTGTTCTGATTGCAAACTCAGTTGCACTGAAGGCACGCACTGCGCGACACAGTCTGAACGTGACCCCGGAAACACTTCCATCAGTTGTGGAACATATTGTTTCCCGATTTCAACTTGTTGCAGAAAACGGTAGACAGCGTGTTGAACACGATTTGGCCAGTCACGGGGAAATTAATAATCCGATTTGATTTTGATTGATACGTTTTATGCGGTTTTTTGGCGTCAGGGCAATTAAAAACCGATGTGGTTGATGCTTTTTACGCGGTTTTTGGGCTCAGGACAATTAAAAACTGATGTGAGTGATGGCTGGCTTTTATGCGGTTTTTGGCCTCAGGACAATTAAAAACCGATTTTTACCATCCGATGTGATATGACCTTGCCGTAGTGCATGGGCTAACGTAACTAACACTATCACAGCTGTACACCCATGCACACTTTGTTTACCGTCAAACGTACACCTTAGGCATTGTTGTATTAATCATTTGTCATTTGTAGTAGACCACTATTAAATTATGACCTTACAGCGCCATCTATTGCTACATTTTCTAACTATTTATTTTTCTTCCGCCATATGTTTTCCCCCTTCTCCGATAATATTCTCTTGCAGTCTGACATCATTCTGACCAGTGGTGTTATTTCTACAGCGGTTTGAATGTTTAATTTTAATTATAATCACCCTGTATATCGTAGCAATGTACGACAAATGTCATTATACTAATATGTCAGCTTTCAAGATTATTGAGATCCTCAACTACGTTGACATTGTATATTTAAATACCTGTCCGTACGGTCGCAGGTTCGAATCCTGCCTCGGGCATGGATGTGTGTGATGTCCTTAGGTTAGTTAGGTTTAAGTGGTTCTAAGTTCTAGGGGACTGATGACCATAGATTTTAAGTCCCATAGTGCTCAGAGCCATTTGCACCATTTTGAACCTGTCCGTATGAACATTACATCTCATCTTCAAATGTAGTCTGCAGTACAGTCTTGGATTATTTCGTTTGTTTTTGCCATAAAAACTAACTCTTTTAATACATTTGTTCCTCTAAAACATTCCGTTGAGTGCAATGCTGTTGGTACGGTGAAACTTGTTATACAGTTATACAGGGCTTTTTATGGCCTACATTAGCTCATCATCCGTAAGAAAGTACAGAGTGACGATTATTGAACTATATTAAATAATAGCGTCGTAACTTATGAACGGTTTGCGTTAGGTCGTTCAAACTGCACGGTTGGCCGCGGGGCATGATGGGAATCAATATGCGCATGTATGGTTTGGATTAGCGACGAAGCCCACTTTCATTTGCATGGGTTCGTCAATAAGCAAAACTGGGGCATTTGGGGGACTGAAAATCCGCATATCGCTATCGGTAAGTCTCTTTACCCTCAACGGGTGATTGTGTGGTGTGCAATTTCCAGTCACGTAATAATCTGTGCGATATTCCTTAATGACACGGTAGATACCGAACGGTACGTGATGATTTCGGAAGGTGATTTCATCCCCATGATACATAGTTATGATCCATAGTTACTCTGATTTCGACGAGATGTGGATCATGCAACACGGAGATCGGCCCCATCGAAGCAGGAGAATTTCCTGGAGGAGCACTTTGGGCACCGCATTCTGGCTCTGGGGTACCCAGAGACCACTGGCATGGACCTCGATTGGTCGCCATATTCCCAGGATCTGAACACATGCGACTCCTTTTTGTGGGGCTAGATTAAAGAGAAGGTGTACAGCAATAACACCAAAACCATCTCTGAGCTGAAAACAGCCATTCAGGACAGCATCGATATTCCGACACTTCAGCGGGTCATGCAGAATTTCGCTATTAATTTGCGCCACATCATCGCCAATAATGGCAGGCAAATCGCACATGTCATAACCTAAATCCGAATATCAGTAGTGACGTTTACATGTTGAATAAAGTGTGTGCACGCTGTAGTTCGTAACTAATTTACGTTTTTTTCTTATAGTTCAATAATTGTTACCCAGCATATTCGCCATAAGCCACTTTCATAATTTAGGTAACGGACAAAAGTCACATAAATGGTAGGACAGACAGGAGAAAACTCCGAATTCCAGATCGCAACTTCTCTATGACCGAATTGTGGGCAAGCGTATTATACTAAAATAAAACAGCACTTATATGTGCGCTAATCTAGATCGCGTTTGCTTCAATTCGTTTCGTAAACGTTACAGTAACGTTGCGCAATGACTTCCACTCACTATCTCACCAATAGTCGTAACGATACCACGACACTGACGTAAAAGAACGTTCGCTATCCCTTTCCCCTCCAATGAAACCGTTAGTGCAATTTTATCTGTACTTTCACAGACGACAGTCAACTGATTTGAGTGCATAATTACGTTTGAGGTATAATTACGGGTACAAGTTCCTTTTGCACTCACAAAAAGTCCGCTTTAACCCTTCATATTTTGCTTCGAAGTTTCGAAACACTATTTGTAATGCACTTCCTGTGATTCTTTCGCCTGAAGTCACTTACAGCAACGTCTGTCATAAACACAAAAATTTCACATCGAGAGCTTCATCAGCACTTCTGTGTATCGATGTTATGAGATGACTACCATCTCAGAAATTCTCACGAACCTTAATCTGACCCTATTCGATCCTGGTATGACGAATTTTATTTATCATGTTTTCAGAATGGTTGTGATAAACCACCAATGGCTATAAGAGCTGTCCATACAATATCAAGGGGTGATTCACCACAGGAAATGGCACAATGAAGATCGTGTGTATACATATACGAAATTAATATTTCATACGTGAGACGGAACTCTCCATATTCCAGATACCTATTCCTAGAATACATTACGAGCCATGTGATCCAGTGTTCAGTTCGTGTCATGATGTGAAGTGGAGGAACACTGGCCTGTTTTGATACCAAGAACAAACTGACACAATATTCGACTACGATAAAGCAACTGTAAGTGGTCGAGACGTTGCACGGATTTCATCTGCAAAGATACCGCAACAGACAGCATCAACGCTTTCACATACTTTTCTGAGTGTGTGTGGCAAGAGAACCTTCAACGTCCGCAGCAAACAAAGAGGAAGACACGAATGTTCGTGTTCCAAACGTGAAGAAACAGAAAACTCTGGCGAGTGACCTGCCGGTTTCTTACAAGCCAGATGAGAGTATTACGTTTCCTTCACGAGAACCTTGTTAACATTATCACGCGCAACGTATGCTGCGATCATATGTGGCCACCACTATCCTTGTATTTCGATCGTCTTTTCCACTGCTGAATGGTCCTATGTAATACTGATACATGTAGCTAACATGTAACCTCTATGCAGTGGATGGATCACCTCATCAGCGAAGAGGTTTGGCAAGCATTTGTAGACAGTCCCGTTCTTGAGCCAACTGTTCTTCCGGGAAATATTCCAAGTTCCGTCTCTTTTGCTTAAGGGGACTGATACGTGAACACAAGGGGAAATCTTGATAAATTTGTCGTTTTTCTAAATAGTGTAGCTCAAAGAATAAGAAGTGTAAGCCCATGTAGTGCTTACCATTTCTAACAGATATCTTGTGAACAATTTTATGTACAGACCACAGCTTTTGGACTCAAGCATAAGCATTTTTCTGAATTGTGTTTTGTGTTACAAGTGAAATAAAGCATGTTAATTACTTAAGTGCAGCACAGCTACACATACCTTTTTCTTTCCCTTTTCTTTGGACCTTTGTCTCGCAACTTCCGCAGGGTTGGCGTGGTTACAACGGATGTGACAAGGTTAATTTAAAGGGGTGGCCGGATGCCCTTTCTGCCACCACCCCACACCCCTGGAACGGAATCAGTGTCCCCCTGCTGTCTGCATCTAGTGTAAGCCATGAAATAGTGCGAAAGTGTTTCAAATGTCTGCGAGTCATGTAACTGAGGCGGGATGAGGGGATCAGCCCAGTATTCACCTAGTGGGATGTGGAAAACCGCTTAAAAACCACATCCAGGCTGGCCGGCACACTGGCCTACGTCGTTAATCTGCCGAGCGAATTCGACCTCGGGCCGGCGCGCCTACCCGAGTGCAGGAAACAGCGCATTAGCACTCTCAGCTAACCTGATGGGTAGCACAGCTACACATATCCCTCAGTAAAAGCAAAGAGAGGCTTGATTTTTTGTAGAAGTTCATTACAAGATTATGTTTAAAGTAGACTTTTAAAAAGGTGTTGCTGTCATAAATTGTGATTTAAAAATGTTTTAGTAATAATTATGAAAAGTTTTTGTTTAAGAAAGTGTTTAATTTTAAAATTGAAGTCATAAGAATAGTCTGCTTTCAGTTCAGTACGTTTTAAGTCTGTATGCAAAATTTGAGCCACCTGAATTTAATAGTTTTTCATCAATGTGTACCAGAACATAAAAAGTGAACTTCCGGGAAATTCAAGTTAAAGCTTGTTTCTCTACCTACGCTACATAATACTAATGCTTCCCAAGTACATATTCATCTTGTTTTTGGTGTTGTTCACTCTCCCTTTTCTTTTTTAGACTTATTTTTCTTACTCTTGGTTCTTTGGTGGCTTCAGCACTGACTTCTCGGCTTCTAAGAATCTCTTTCGACTTGTGGAAATTAAAGTTCTTTGCATATTTAGTTCACCAGGTGCTCCCATCAGTTCCATAACCTTAAACCCTGACGTTGCACCATCACTGAAACATAGCAGTGCATCCAGTACACCTAATTGCTAAGTATTCAGTCCTACGAGAACAGTTTTACCTTTCTATTCCCATAAAAAGTTGTTAAAACTCTCGCTTGGCTTTTGAATCCTACCATGCAGTTACTTCTCTAATAAACTTGTATCACTATGACATTAGAGGCTAAAAAGTCATAAAAACAAACAAGTGAGAATAAAATTGTGTTATATAACAGAGCTGTCTGCATGACGTGGGGCCTTCGTCAGCACCTTCAAATTCCTCTAATTTTGGGGCTTCCTTTGGTATAATTTCCTCGAAGTAAACTTTTTTATTGTGCAGAAAATTACAGAGAATTTTTTAACTGAAAAATTGAGCAGTCGATTTTTTGACACCTATTCCTTTGCTAGTCCCGTTAAGAACGTTCCATTGAAATTGTGTAGTTGATATACGATGGAGCAACAACCAACATCCCACAGAAGTATTCGTCGACACATAAATAACTTCCCCACAAACAGGGTGCAGGACGAGGGCACGTTGTCTCATTACCCTCCCCCCTCCCCTCTTCCGATTACCGAGGTTCAACTCCCTTTACTTACGGAACTTGTAAAAATGTATTGTGTAGGCTGAGTCAGTTTTCTGACACGCAGGCTCCTGAACTGAACTTGCGACGAAATTGAGGAGAATACGGGAATATTCGAAACCACACGTTACTGAACTATGTGGCGTCTGAGATTTTGTGTTGTTTCACATGAAAAGTTTTTAAATATCTTTTGTAAAGATGTCAAATGCAATACCATATTTCCATAACTCCAAATGAAATTGTGTAATGTGACTTCATACCGGAAATATGCATTTCTGAAAATAATGAATTTTTGAAAGTTTGAGCCGATTTCGGAAGACTGTATGTTTCACATAAATGAAAATAAAAGTTTGGGGTGACTTTAACTTACGCAGAAGACTAAATGTTATTTTCAAAAGAACCACAAGGTACTACAAGGGTATGTCTTATACATGCATGCTCGTAGAACCCTGCGGTTTTGTGTGGTTACGTGTAGGGTCAGTGTTCTCATTTACCTAACTTAAGTGTTAAATTCCCTTCACAGGTCGCACGGCAAAAATCTAGACGTTAGTCAAATTTGTCCCAGACGTTTGGGAGCATCTCTGGAGTTACTGCATTCATTGCTGTTGCTATGCGGTGTCGTGGTTCACTCAATGTTCTGTAAGTGATGGCATATAGACTGAATGTCACCCCTGCCACTAAAAATAAAGAAACAAATATCACATTTCGTGAGATCAGACGACGTCGAAGGCCAACGCTGCAATGCGAGATCCGAACGCCTCCACGGCTGATGCGTCGTTGCATAGTTGACTGGAAAGTACCGGTATAGCTCCTACATGCAGGTAACAATGTAGTGGTGCTCTGTCCTGATAAAAATTATACTTGCGGCATGTTCTCGTCTTTATAGAAGCAGTCAGATGCCCAACATGATTGCGGATGTGATTACTGATTCCGCAAAAAGAATGGACCTCCAATTTTTTCTTGTGAAACAGCACGAAACATACATATGAAGCGTTGTAGAGCCTCTATGGTCATTTTGTTGCTTATTTATTGCCGTCTGTACTACACGCACAGTGGGTAGGAAACGAACGACCGAACGAAATGGCTACGTCAGGGAGACGCCTACCATCATATGCATGAACCGCCAGTTTACAACTGTCGACAAGGTAACTTTTACACTCCTGGAAATTGAAATAAGAACACCGTGAATTCATTGTCCCAGGAAGGGGAAACTTTATTGACACATTCCTGGGGTCAGATACATCACATGATCACACTGACAGAACCACAGGCACATAGACACAGGCAACAGAGCATCCACAATGTCGGCACTAGTACAGTGTATATCCACCTTTCGCAGCAATGCAGGCTGCTATTCTCCCATGGAGACGATCGTAGAGATGCTGAATGTAGTCCTGTGGAACGGCTTGCCATGCCATTTCCACCTGGCGCCTCAGTTGGACCAGCGTTCGTGCTGGACGTGCAGACCGCGTGAGACGACGCTTCATCCAGTCCCAAACATGCTCAATGGGGGACAGATCCGGAGATCTTGCTGGCCAGGGTAGTTGACTTACACCTTCTAGAGCACGTTGGGTGGCACGGGATACATGCGGACGTGCATTGTCCTGTTGGAACAGCAAGTTCCCTTGCCGGTCTAGGAATGGTAGAACGATGGGTTCGATGACGGTTTGGATGTACCGTGCACTATTCAGTGTCCCCTCGACGATCACCAGTGGTGTACGGCCAGTGTAGGAGATCGCTCCCCACACCATGATGCCGGGTGTTGGCCCTGTGTGCCTCGGTCGTATGCAGTCCTGATTGTGGTGCTCACCTGCACGGCGCCAAACACGCATACGGCCATCATTGGCACCAAGGCAGAAGCGACTCTCATCGCTGAAGACGACACGTCTCCATTCGTCCCTCCATTCACGCCTGTCGCGACACCACTGGAGGCGGGGTGCGCGATGTTGGGGCGTGAGCGGAAGACGGCCTAACGGTGTGCGGGACCGTAGCCCAGCTTCATGGAGACGGTTGCGAATGGTCCTCGCCGATACCCCAGGAGCAACAGTGTCCCTAATTTGCTGGGAAGTGGCGGTGCGGTCCCCTACGGCACTGCGTAGGATCCTACGGTCTTGGCGTGGATCCGTGCGTCGCTGCGGTCCGGTCCCAGGTCGACGGGCACGTGCACCTTCCGCCGACCACTGGCGACAACATCGATGTACTGTGGACACCTCACGCCCCACGTGTTGAGCAATTCGGCGGTACGTCCACCCGGCCTCCCGCATGCCCACTATACGTCCTCGCTCAAAGTCCGTCAACTGCACATACGGTTCACGTCCACGCTGTCGCGGCATGCTACCAGTGTTAAAGACTGCGATGGAGCTCCGTATGCCACGGCAAACTGGCTGACACTGACGGCGGCGGTGCACAAATGCTGCGCAGCTAGCGCCATTCGACGGCCAACACCGCGGTTCCTGGTGTGTCCGCTGTGCCGTGCGTGTGATCATTGCTTGTACAGCCCTCTCGCAGTGTCCGGAGCAAGTATGGTGGGTCTGACACACCGGTGTCAATGTGTTCTTATTTCCATTCCCAGGAGTGTAGTTTGGAGTATAAGTTACAGTTCACCGCAGCTGTCTGTCTTCATTAATGTGGAGAGATAGAACCTTGTGGATTCGCATGAATCTTTTTGAAATACACGGTACATTCGCACGAACTTTTCTTCCCGTCTCCTGTCGACACTTTCCGTCCTGGAATCTGAATCATTTTAGATGAAAGAGTGAATAGAATCCGTTTTTCAGCCAAAGACACGAGTATCAACTACACTATGTCATCAAAACTATCCAGACACTCTCAAAAACATACGTTTTTCATATTAGGTGCATTGCGCTGGCACCTAATGCCTGTTACTCCATACCAGCGACCTCAGTAGACATTAGACATGGTGAGAGAGCAGAATGGTGGGTTCTGCGGAACTCAAGGACTTCGAACGTGGGGAGGTGATTGCATTTCACTTGTGTCATACGTCTGTACGCGAGATTTCCACACTCCTAAACATCCCTAGGTCCACTGTTTCCGATGTGATTGTGAAGTGGGAACGTGAAGGGAAACGTACAGCACAAAAGCGTACAGGCCGACCGCGTCTTTTGCCTGACAGACACCGCAGACAGTTTAAGAGGCTCGTAATGTGTAGTGGGCCGACATTTACCCGGACCATCACACAGCAATTCCAAACTGCATCAGTATCCACTGCAAGTACTACGACAGGCGGGAGGTGAGAAAACTTGGATTTCATGGCCGAGCGGCTGCTCATAAGCCACACATCACGCGGTAAATGCCAAATGGCGCCTCACTTGTTGTAAGGAGCGTAAATATTGATAAATGTTGGACGATTGAACAGTGGAAAAACGTTGTGTGGAGTGACGAATCACGGTACACAATGTGGCGATCCGATAGCAGGGTGTGGGTATGGTGAATGCCCGGTGAACGTCAGCCAGGGTGTGTAGTGCCTACAGTAAAATTAGGAGGCGGTGGTTTTATGCTGTGGTCGTGTTTTTCATGGAGGGGGCATGCACCCTTTGTTGTTTTGCGTGACAGTATCACAGCACAGGCCTACATTGATATTTCAAGCACCTTCTTGCTTCCCACTGTTGAAGAGTAATTTAGGGTGGCGATTGTATCTTTCAACACGATCGAGCAGTTGTTCATAATGCATAGCTTATGGCAGAGTGGTTACACGACAATAACATTCCTGTAAAGGAGTAACCTGCACAGAGTCCTGACGTGAATCCTATAAAACAACTTTGCGCTGTTTTCGAACGCCGACTTCGTGCCAGGCCTCACCGACCGACATCGATACCTCTCCCCAGTGCAACATGAAGAATGGGCTACCATTCCCCAAGGTACTTTCCAGCACCTGATTGAACGTATGGCTGCGAGAGTGGAAGCTGTCATCAAGGCTAAGGGTGGGCCAACACCGTACTGAATTCCAGCTTTACCGATGGAGAGCGCCACGAAATTGTAAGTCATTTTCAGCCAGGTGTCCACATACTTTTGATCACATAGTGTATGTCGCTGAATAGCAAGAGTGAAAGTGCTGGACATCATTATCTGTGCACATACAAACATTTATATGTTCTACAGACACGAGGGACTTTATTTACCCGCGGGTCCTTCAAGGTTCGATTGTTACTGCCCTTGATTTGTAACTAGAACAGATAATAACTTGCCCCACCAAATAAACTGTTATAAATCAGGCAGTAATAGATTCAGTTTCAGAGGCTAAATAACGAAACGGATTATGATTATGTTAAGTGTTTCTGTAATTACATCACACAATTTATAGGCCGACTCATCTATTTTTCTTTCTAATTTTAAGAGGCTTTTTTCTTGTAGGAGGATTGTTGTAGGAGAGTGGCATGGAGCGATTCCAAAGCAAACTCTTTGTCTGACGAGATTCCTCTTTTGAAGTAGACGCTGCATGCAAGCGGATTGGATTTTGATGCGATTAGTGAAAATACCTGCACACACACGAGTAGATTTCGAGGGTTGGAAGGTGGAACGTCGGCGGTGGCTGTGACTCGATCGCATCAATTTCTTTTTCTCTTTTTCGAATAATCAGTCTTCTGATTACTTCCATGTGGTCTCCCACGAATTTCTCTCTTGTGCCAACATATTCATTTGATACTAGCACTTGCACCCTAAAAACTGAGTTGTATGCATCTACTATCAGTCTTTACCTACAGTTTTTACCCTACCTCCTTCCACCATCTTAGAAGCTATTCGTAAAGTACTAACACAATTCATATAATCCTGCCCATTTTTGTTGCCAGTGTTTTCCGTACATTCCTTTCGTTGCCGGTTCTGCGGAGATCCTCCTCATTCCTTACCTTACCAGTTCGCAAGATTTTCAGCACCATTGTACAATATAACATCTCAAACGCATCGTCTCTCTTCTCTCCCGGTATCCCCACAGTCAATGTATCACTGCCATACAATGCTGCTCTCGAAACGCATATTCTGAGAAATTTGTTCCTCAGATTAAGGGCAATGGTTGATAGTACAAGATTTCTCATGGCCAGGAATGCCCTCTCCGCCTCTGCTAATCGCCGTTTTATGCCGTTCTTGCAGAATTCTTTAAGGGTACCTGGACGCGAACTGACTGAAATTTTCGAAAACATTTTTTTGTCACCATCTGAAAGACAATTTAATTCCATTTGTAAAAGTGTTTTTGTATGTACTTCTCAGTTGTTGATTTGAAAAAATGTCTGCAAACCAGCCACGCTCATGTGACAGGCAAGGAATATCACCACAAACCTTTCCTACCTGCCACAGTCACGGAAACAATAAATCCAATATACAGGGACCTTGCAGATGCAAAATTACGTAGCAAATGTCTACATGGCCGTACACAAAACCCTAATGAGAGTTGCAACAGCAGCGACTGGCAACGAGTACCAAAAACAGTGTTTGTTCGATGTACAGCACACAAAATGGGTGTGATGGATTCTGTCATCTGTTTTAATGATGATGTAATCAGCAGGACAAAAGTAATAGACAAATTAGGCATCCAGCCAGGAAATGATATGATAGTTGCTCTGACTGCCATAGATCGTTAGCGACTCGTTGAAGCTGAAAGGGCTCTGGAGGCCACCACTAAAGAGTCCGGAATAAGGTAAAAGGCTCCTGAAGAAGTCTGCAGAAAGTAAAGAAGCAGCTGGCTAGCAAAATTATGCTGCTGGAATGTTCTGAAAGAGGCATACTGTGAACATTCTTTTCTCATTTTCTCGAAACTACATTTCAGAACCTTAGGTACATATAACTTCACAATGGGTTTATCCATGTTCACCAAATTTCTCTCAAGTGAAGAATGGGATAGTCTCTTTCTATTATACCTAATACATCGCAGAAATTATCTATGTCTGTCATTCTGCATATAGTTTTAGCTGTACTTTTTAGACAAAATGGTAATGTTGTATAATAAGGGTTTTTGTAATTCCTCAGATACACTCCGAACTACAAAACGAGATGCATAATGTGTTCCTATGAATGTTGAAAGCAGCCTGCCAGAGTCTGAATTCTATTAGACTGATGATGCACCAGAAAATGGCACCAGAATGGGAACGTGTATTTAAAAAACATCTATTAGGAAAAATACTGTAATTCTTAAAATATAACAGATATTTCAATAAGTTTCCTTTAACATCTTGAGTTAATGTCATTCGTTGTTGGTAAAAAACCACAACTTCCTCCGCATTGTAGATCAAGAGTAATGTGCACTGAGAACGAGGTATAAAAATGCATCCCGTTCACGTCCAGGTCCCCTTAACTACTTGTACTTCATGGTCGGCAGTATTGTAGGTACGTTTCTGACTTATCACAATTATGCTACTCCTTATTCCTTTCGTCTTTCCATGTTTTACTCTTAGTCCTTATTCCGTGTTCGTTAGACCATACATCCCACTCAATAAGGCCTTCGCTTCTTCTTCTCTTTCGATGAAAATAACAGCATCAGCGAGTCTTATTGTCGTTAACCTTTCACTCTGAATTTTAATCATACTCTTGAACCCCTCATTCGAGTCATCACTTCCCCGTGTTATTCCATTTTTCCCATATTGGTTACACCAACTTTTCTGAGTATTTCGAACGCTTTGTACCATTTTACACTGTCGAACGCGTTTTCTAGGTCGACAAATCATAAGAATGTGTCCTGACTTTTCTGCAGTCCTGCTTCCATTACCGAGCGCCAAGTCATTGCCTTTCTCCTTTTCAAAAGCCGCACTGATCTTCATGTAACAGATTCTCAGTTTTCCTTTCCAGTCTTCTTGTCAGCGACTTGAATGCATGAGCTGTTCAGCGGACTGTGTGCCACTTCTCGCAATATGCGCCCTTGCGGCCTTCTGGATTTTCCGACAGTGAGAGGATATGTCTCCAGCCTCACAGATTCTACACAACAGCTAGAATAATCGTTCCGTAGCACCTTCCTCCAGTGAATTTAGAGATTCCGAGGGAATGTTGTCTAACCATTCTGTCTTCTTTGTTTGAAGTCTCCCTAAGTTCTATTAAATTCTGGCTTTCGTACTGGATCGCCTATAACTTCCATATCGACTCCCATATCTTCCTCTGGCCCGCTGTCAGACAAGTCCTCACTTTCGTACGGGCGTTTAATGTACTCTGCCCACCTAACTGATCTCTTCTCTGTGTATAACAGTGCAATTCCTATGCACTGCTATTGTTGACGCCGATTGTTTTAATTTCACCGCCGCGCGGGATTAGCCGAGCGGTCTCAGGCGCTGCAGTCATGGACTGTGTGGCTGGTCCCGGCGAAGGTTCGAGTTCTCCCTTGGGCATGGGTGTGTGTGTTTGTCCTTAGGATACTTTAGGCTAAGTAGTGTGTAAGCTTAGGGACTGATGACCTTCGCAGTTAATTGCCATAAGATTTCACACACATTTGAACATTTTTTTTTTATTTCACCGAAGGTTGTTATGACTTTCCTGCATGTCTGAATATGCCTTTTTAACGACCATTTATTTTTGCATTTCCTGACTTTTCTGTTGCAGTTGGTTCGCGTTGGCTTAAGGTATTTCATATTTGTTTAATTCTTTAGTGACTTTTATTATAGTACACCTGTCTTTCCGCGAACATTCTTGTACTCTCGTCGATCTGTTGAAATATGTAGTCTGTTAGCCACGAGTTCTGCGCAGCCACATTCCTCCTACCTGTGTTTGTGCCCAACTTCCGTGATGCCCCTTTCCGGAGGTGTCCTTCCTCTGCAGCTGTAGTACCTACTGTGGTATTCGTGCATACCGTACAGGTCCCACGATTATCAGTTACTACAGACCAAATGCCGCGCAGAGGATCCGCCCTGGGAAGAAGACGGTCTGGAGCCGCCAGACAAGTGAGCGCTCGGCGCTCCAGCCTGGAGCCTGCGGTCACGCGCAGCCCGGAGCTGACGCCGCCGTCACGACCCGCCCCGACCCCCGTGCAGCCGCAGCATCAGTTACACCGCGCCGCTCTGGCTCCGACATAACGCAGCACTCCGTAACAGCCCGGCCAGGCACGAGGCTGTCGAACCTCGGTTGCCCGAGGGCGTCGGCAGCCATGGGCAGTCGACCACAGCGTTTCCCCTGTGCTTCCCCACCCTATCAGTCATTCGCTCTGGCGATCCTGCGTATCTTGCACAAGAAAAAATCCCATCGTGGAGAAAAACACAGAAAATCCTTTATCAAATCGCATATACAGAGTGATTTGTTGCCGTGAGAGGACACGGAATGTAAAAGGTCTAATGTCCGGAAACCTATGGTATCCATGCTAGAGACCAGTTGCCCCCCTTCTTGCAGCGGTGTACCGTAGGTCTCTAGAAGAGCGTAGCGTTCCAAAGGATTGGAAAAGGGCGCAGGTCATCCCCGTTTTCAAGAAGGGACGTCGAACAGATGTGCAGAACTATAGACCTATATCTCTAACGTCGATCAGTTGCAGAATTTTGGAACACGTATTGTGTTCGAGTATAATGACTTTTCTGGAGACTAGAAATCTACTCTGTAGGAATCAGCATGGGTTTCGAAAAAGACGGTCATGTGAAACCCAGCTCGCGCTATTCGTCCATGAGACTCAGAGGGCCATAGACACTGGTTCACAGGTAGATGCCGTGTTTCTTGACTTCCGCAAGGCGTTCGATACAGTTCCCCACAGTCGTTTAATGAACAAAGTAAGAGCATATGGACTATCAGACCAATTGTGTGATTGGATTGAGGAGTTCCTAGATAACAGGACGCAGCATGTTATTCTCAATGGAGAGAAGTCTTCCGAAGTAAGAGTGATTTCAGGTGTGCCGCAGGGGAGTGTCATAGGACCGTTGCTATTCACAATATACATAAATGACCTGGTGGATGACATCGGAAGTTCACTGAGGCTTTTTGCAGATGATGCTGTGGTGTACCGAGAGGTTGTAACAATGGAAAATTGTATTGTAATGCAGGAGGATCTGCAGCGAATTGACGCATGGTGCAGGGAATGGCAATTGAATCTCAATGTAGACAAGTGTAATGTGCTGCGAATATACAGAAAGATAGATCCTTTATCATTTAGCTACAAAATAGCAGGTCAGCAACTGGAAGCAGTTAATACCATAAATTATCTGGGAGTACGCATTAGGAGTGATTTAAAATGGAATGATCATATAATGTTGATCGTCGGTAAAGCAGATGCCAGACTGAGATTCATTGGAAGAATCCTAAGGAAATGCAATCCGAAAACAAAGGAAGTAGGTTACAGTACGCTTGTTCGCCCACTGCTTGAATACTGCTCAGCAGTGTGGGATCCGTACCAGATAGGGTTGATAGAAGAGATAGAGAAGATCCAACGGAGAGCAGCGCGCTTCGTTACAGGATCATTTAGTAATCGCGAAAGCGTTACGGAGATGATAGATAAACTCCAGTGGAAGACTCTGCAGGAGAGACGCTCAGTAGCTCGGTACGGGCTTTTATTGAAGTTTCGAGAACATACCTTCACCGAAGAGTCAAGCAGTATATTGCTCCCTCCTACGTATATCTCGCGAAGAGACCATGAGGATAAAACCAGAGAGATTAGAGCCCACACAGAGGCATACCGACAGTCCTTCTTTCCACGAACAATACGAGACTGGAATAGAAGGGAGAACCGATAGAGGTACTGAAGGTACCCTCCGCCACACACCGTCAGGTGGCTTGCGGAGTATGGACGTAGATGTAGATGTAGATGTACATTGTTACAGAGACTGTGGTCTAAAACGCTCTGTACCACGCAGCCACAGTTACAGTACGCTTTCAAAATGGATTCCATGTGCCTCAACGCATGCGTGTACATTCCATAGCATGTCCTGTCGCACACGTCCACATCGGCCAGACTGCATCCGAACAGTGTCAAGGGCAACAAGAATAAGGTGCTGCATTGTCTCTACATTTGGAATGGGATCTGCATACATGATACTTTTGAGATGGCCCCCTAGTCAGAAATCGCACTGGTCGAGATCCGGTGAGCGGGCAGGCCATGCAACTGGACCCCTTCATCCAATCCGATAGTTCCGGGCTGTCTGGCTACGTGGAAGCAAGACCGGTCCCAAAATACGCTCGCCAGTTATCGCGGCACACATTACGGCTGCACCGAAGCTGATGGTTCGCTGTCACTATACCATTTGGGTTCTGTGTACTATACCACACACGACTGGGATGCCTCTGGGTGTTAAAGGTGAAGTGGGCTGGAGCACCATCATTTAGCAGCCACATAATCTTTCGAATCAGCAATGGCACTTCTTTCAGCAGGGGAAGCCAATCAACCTCAAGAAACGCTTAAAGTTCCGATTTTTCAGGCGACGTGGAAGCAAGACTGGACCCAAAATACGGTCGCCAGTTATCGCGGTACACATTACGGCTGTACCGAAGTTGGCGGTTCGCTGTTACTATACCATTTGGGTTCTGTGTACTATCCCACACACGACTGTTACGAAAATTGAAGACACCACTCCGCGTACATGTGGCCTCAAAATGGTTCAAATGGCTCTGAGCACTATGGGACTTAACATCTGAGGTCATCAGTTCCCTAGAACTTAGAACTACTTAAACCTAACTAACCTAAGGACATCACACACATCCATGCCCGAGGCAGGATTCGAACCTGCGACAGTAGCAGCAGCGCGGTTCCGGACTGAAGCGCCTAGAATCGCTCTGCCACAGCGGCCGGCAATGTGGCGTCATCTGTGAATAGGATGAATGACACATACCCCGCAATCGTGGTTGCCTGGTGAAGAAACCAGTGACAAAACTGTTCCCGATGTGGAAAGTCTGTCGCTAGTAAGTCCTGCACAGGCTGTAACTTATAAGGGTGGTAACAATTGTCATGGAGAATGTTCCACACGGTCGTCTGGCTTATTCGGTACTGGCGTGCCAACAATCTGGTACTGACACAGTGGTCGGCTTCTACAATGTTAATCACGTTTTCCTCCAAGTCCGGTGTCCAAACATTTCGGGTACGTCCTTCATGATTTCCTGCTTCCTGAAACGATCCTTTCTCAGACAAACGGCGAAACGTTGTCGCAAACATTCATAGCTGTGGTTGCCGGCGGGGATGGATCTCCTGATACAACTTGTTGCCCGCCGCCCGTTTCCACTTGCCTTTCCATAAGTAAACACCATGTCGGCAAGCTCTCGATTCCAATATGGAACCATTGTCTACAACTATGTATCACATCCACTACGAGGTGGGTCAGCAAGAGAAGTGAATCGGACGCAACATTTACGAAATACTATGGCAGGAGAGGCCACCAGAGCATGACGTATGACGAACAGCATCACCCGCTAGTAGGAAACCATGCATACAGTAACTGTGACTGCATGGTACAGCGCATGAAAAAATGAACACTAGCATGGAAACCATGCACTTCCGAACATAAGTTCATTATACTTTTTTTGTTCCATATTCTCTCATCGATCAATCCCTAGAGATTGTACACGGAGGAAAAAATCACCCTCTATATTCCTGTCGTTATCAGTATGGTGCGATCTGTGATGTATGGTAACTGCAGAAAATTTCGAAAACCAAGATCGCTTGAAAAGCATTTAGTTGACTGACCGGTTTCGACACAGCTATGCTGTCACCAATGGATCTGCAAGAGGCTGAACAGAAAGTGACAGCAAAAAAAATTTGGAATCATGGTATCGTAACTCGATAAACTGTCGTGTAACACAACATATGGAAATGTAACATACCTTATGCTTCAGCATTGTTGTTGTTGTTGTGGTCTTCAGTCCTGAAACTGGTTTGATGCAGCTCTCCATGCTACTCTATCCTGTGCAAGCTTTTTCATCTCCCAGTACCTACTGCAACCTACATCCTTCTGAATCTGCTTAGTGTATTCATCTCTTGGTCTCCCTCTACGATTTTTACCCTCCACGCTGCCCTCCAATACTAAATTGGTGATCCCTTGATGCCTCAGAACATGTCCTACCAACCGATCCCTTCTTCTGGTCAAGTTGTGCCACAAACTTCTCCTCTCCCCAATCCTATTCAATACTTCCTCATTAGTTATGTGATCTACCCATCTAATCTTCAGCATTCTTCTGTAGCACCGCATTTCGAAAGCTTCAGCATATTAGAACATATTCTCCATGAGTGTTGCAAGTCGCTTCGCAGTGCATATACACTTGCAACTATCATGAAGATCACTACAAATTGGCATGCAAAATGTAAAATTACTATGAAAAAACATGAACATAAGTCTATTACACCGATTACAAGGGTTCACGTTCCCCACCAGCTGGTAACTGGCAGAGAAAAAAAGTGGAAGCATGCGTGGTGTATACGTATGTGGCGGTCGTTGGGTTTATACCACTTCTCTGTCAGGCAGGAGCTGGTGGGGATCATGAACACTTGTAATCAGTGCAATACAGCTATGTTTATGTTTGTACATAGTAATTTTACGTCTGACATGCCGATTTGTAGTGATATTCATGACAGTTGAAAGTGTATATGTAGTACGAAGCGACTTGCAGCACTGATGGAGAATATGTTGTAGTATTTTAAAGCATACGGTATGCTATAATTCCGTAGGTTGTTGAAAACTGGTTCAAATGGCTCTAATCACTATGAGACATAACATGTGAGGTCGTCAGTCCCCTATACTTAGAACTACTTAAACCTAACTAACCTAAGGACATCATACACATCCATACCCGAGGCAGGATTCGAAACAGCGACCGCAGCAGCAGCACGGTTCCAGACTGAAGCGCCCAGAACATCTCGTCCACAGCGGCCGGCCCGTAGGTTATGTTAGAAGACAGTTTATCGAGTTACGTTATGATGATAGCAAAATGGCTTTCTTATCAGTATCTGTCCATTGTCTTGGTAAGAGCATAACTCTGTCGAAACAGGTCATGCAAGAAAATGCTTTTCTAGCGAGCTTGGCTTGTAAAGTTTTCTTCAGTTAATATAAATTCATATAACTGACTTTCTTTTAGATGTGAAAAAAAACTTATAGATCACACTCCCGCACTTCGTGAAAATTTCTTGATCACGAATGTGGTGGGCTAAGTCGATATCTCTGGCAGATAATTTATGCTTTATGTTGCACTGGTGTGCTAAAACGCTATTTCCTCCTGCTTAACAGCGTATTAATCGATATGTGGAAACCAGCGTAGCAGCGATTCTTCGTGACGTGGATTCGACAAGTCCATGGTAGGTTTATGGACGTACGTGACACCACATGTCTTCGTACAGGTCACGCAAAACCCGAAAATGATGAGACGCTGGTTTCCGAGCGCGGATCTCGTACCCTTTAGGGTCCCAGATGGGTTCCACCAGGTTGAGATTGGGAGAATTTTTTGGGCAAGACATCACGTGAATACACCATCATGCTTCTGGAGCTCCTGTATTTCGATTCTGACCTTCTGAGACAGGCATTTATCCCGCCGGAAGACGCCATCACTGTTGGTGAACGCATCATTCAAGAAGGGAAGCAGGCAGCCTGCTATAATGTTCACTTAGTCTTTTGTGTCGTCTCGTTGTCGCTGCAGGCTTGTACCATGGGAGGCAATGAGAGGATGTTGTTGGTGGCCGGTATCCTCTTTCTGTAACACAACTGCACAAGTATATTAACTGGGTTCTTTACCCATAAGAAAGCCAGCCGGTGTGGCCGAGCGCTTCTGGGCGCTTCAGTCTGGAACCGCGCGACCGCTACGGTCGCAGGTTCGAATCCTGCCTCGGGCATGGATGTGTGTGATGTCCTTAGGTTAGTTAAGTATAAATACTTCTAAGTTCTAGGGGACTGATGACCTCAGATGTTAAGTCCCATAGTGCTCAGAGCCATTTGAACCATTTTAGCCCATAATAACAAGAAGTTGCTTAACTTAAGATAGTCCAAGTGTTGTGGAACAAGCTCTTCTGTAACAGTCCACGTTAGCTTCACTGCTGGTGAAATATAAGTCCGCTTTGTACAATACTCTGGTCGCTAGGTACTGACTGACTCTGAGCTAGAGGCGCAGCTAACCGCGACTGCGATTCCCTCTGGGCTGCGACTGATGACTCGACTCGTTGACTCACTGGGTGACTGACTGGCTGGTTGGGCACATTTCAGTCAGCTGTTCCAGGTAACGTTGAAAAATGGCGGCTACGGAATGACTGCCGAAGATCAAACGCAAATATTTGAACAGTCTAAGTGTGTATTTGCAACAAACATTTCCTGTGATTCTTCATCCAATGGAATTTGCAAGTAGGCATCACGCAAATCTATCTTAGAACAGTAACGTCCTGCACCAAGCCTGTCCATGAGTTCCTCCAGACGAGATAACGTATAAGTGTCAGCCACTGTCTGTGGGATGACTGTAGACTTGAACTCAACACAAATGCGAATGGGACCAGAAGGGTTAGGCAACAAAACGAGAGGAGTTGTCCACTGAATAGCTTGAATGGGAGTAATTACATCATTATCTTGCAATTCTTTCAATTCACTGGCTACTTTGTCTCTTAAAGCAATTGGAACGGAGTGGGCCCAGAAAAACTTGGCTGTGCATTGTCCTTCAATGTAATATGCGCTACAAATTTATTAGCTTTTCACATTACTTCTGGAAACAGTTCAGGAAATTCTTTAATCAAGCTAGTGACATTGTCGTTTGGTGCAAATGAAGATATGGAAAGTACGTCCTCGTGGACGCGAAGTCGAACCCCAAATCAAAGGCATCTAAACCGAAAATGTTCTTACTGTGTCTGGATTGCAAGACAGTTAAATTGACTGTCGTAGATTTATAAATAGCAGACAAAGGACACTGTCCAAGCACTGCAATTTCCTGTCCGTTGTAAGCAGTGAGGCGCTTGCTAGATTTAGAAGGGCTGAGCCTAACTGTTCGTATGTGGCGCGATTAAGCAAAGTTATTCAGTCACCTGTGTCTAACTGAAAGTTCACACGACGGCCGCCAATGAGTAATGAGACAAATAGTTTGTTAGAATTCCGTTACACAGCACTAGGGCGAGAATGAGGCACAACCTTAATCTTACTGTTGTCAGAACCTATTGTAGGTGTGGGAAACACAACGTTCACAACATCTTCACGAGCCAGTTTTTTCTGGGAGGGAGCAAAATTGGAGTTTTTGTGCCGTTGCAAGTAAACTGCTTGGAGATCGCCTTTTTTGCACACTTGTAACCCAGTGCGTTACGTGATTGGCAATCCTTTTTTTACGGTGAGCAAAACACCTAGGGCAAGACATTACTAAATTCACAAGTCCGTTTATCTGTCGACGTGGCGGTCTGCGCTGCTGTGTAGGCGCTCGTGTTGTGCCTACTTGGGGAGGTCGCGAGAAAGGGGTGACTCGACCCGACAAATTGGGGTCTGGTCAGACTCATCGGCCGCTATGGTACCGGAATCATATTGCTCTAAGATTTGCAACACTTGAGGAAGTGATGGATCCGAGTACTTAAGGATTCGATCCCTTAATCTACTACCTGGTACACTGAATGTTATTCCATCCCTAATCATTAAGTCACTTTAAAAGTTCCCACAATTACACTTACATTTACACTTCCTAGTCATATCCGTAGTTCTGTGTACCACTGGTACGTCTGTTCCGGATTTTCGTGCAAGCGAAAAAACTTATATCTGGCTGGAGCTACTTGGACTTGCTGGTCATAATATTCAATTAATGCAGCGATTACTTCGTCATAGCTGAGTTCGTCGGGTATTAACCTGAAAACAGGGGACACTGGAATCGAAAGAAAGTATTATATCTTAACAATACCTTGAACTCGATGGACTTCACAATGCGTTTGGAACTGTGTCAGGTATTCGAGCCATTCCTCTTCGTTGCTCGTCAGCGGCACACGGTGGGCTAGTCAGTTGGGCGGTTGCTGTTGTGTGGCCGACGCGGCTTGTGAAGCCAGAAGTCGTTGTACCGTCATCAGCAAAGCAGCAATTTGTTGGTTATGAAACTGAAAAACTTGTGTTACATCCATGGCATTGGCCGTCTGCAGCTGGGGTGCGAGGGCAGGGGGTGGAATGGGCGGTGTAGCCATGGTTTACACAAATATAGAAAAAAACAATGAAAGCCTCTAAAAAGAGACAATTATTTCTGCAGCGTTCCTCCTGGAATTCATGCAAGGACACAACATCACATTATCAGATACCAAGGAACACCCTTGAAAGCGAAACCACAAGAGGAGCAAGCAAAATCTGCTCTGAATTACACTCGTAGGCATTTTTTGTATCGTCTCATTGTAATTGTAGGCTTGTACCATGGGAAGCAAGGAGAGGTTGTTGGTGGAGGTTGGTATCCTCTTTCTGTAAGACAACTGCTCGCATATATTAACTGGGTTCTTTATTTGTAAGAACAAGAAGTTACTTAACTAAAGATAGTCCAGGTTTTATGGTACAAGCTCTTCTGTAATAGTCCACGTTAACATCACTGCTAGTGAAGTACAAGTCCGCTGTGTTCACTACTCTGGTTGATAGTTACTGACTGACTCTGAGCTAGAGGCTGAGCTAACTGCAGCTGCAACTCCCACTGGGCTGCCACTGATGGCTCCGTCCCTTGACACTGTGTGACTGAATGGCTGGGCCCTCCTGTCCGCGGCAGTGATCTAAATACTGTCGGCCGAGAGGACGTTGGTGTCGCGTTTCTTGCGAGTCTGTCTTTGGCCTCTCTGCTGATAGGCTCGCTTGCTCTGGTGCCTAATATCGATCATCTCGCAGCTTCTTTGCCACCTGGAGTGCTGGCGCCAGCTTGCTCCAGCACATAGTCGACATCTGTTGCAGTGCCAACCATTTGCTTAGATGACAACATACACAGACACGATCATTGACTATGTGAAACAAGAATCGTGTTCATTCGACAGGCGACACTATTCCATTGATCAACTGTCCATACACTATGGTCCCGTGACAAATGCAGCTGTAGCTGATGATGTCGTCAGGTCAACAAGGGTTAACGCAGTGGTTCTATTGTAACAGTTACGATATGTGGCTAGTATAACTTTGATTATTAAATTAACTAATGTTGTGCAAAACGGCAGTTAGGCCCCAAAGATGTAAGACTTTGTGGAATTTCCATAGGAAACAGAGACGGGGATGGGCGAAGATCCGCGAAAATGAATACGAAACGTGTCATTTCTGGAGAGATAGAGAATCAAATTCAAACAGCAACATTTTGTATTAAATCATGAGTCCTTACAATGTTCAAAATAAGATGAGAAAAAGTGAAGTGGTCGATATTAACCACAGATTGTACATTATAACTTTATATTATTTTCTGAAGCATGCGAGGGTGTAAAAGTATTATGGCAGTAAGTAAGCCAAAAGCGACCAATAGGAACCCACCCTAATGAAACGCAGCAGTGGAGGAAAACGAAGCGACAGGGGGTCCGTAGTGGATCATAGGCGGCGAAAGGTTGGCCGAGTCGCTAACGCAACACGAAGTGGGAGACCTGACGTGGCAGCTTATATTATATCAATGGCATTCCACATCGCATCTCGGAGATCAACAACACGATGCACAGTGCCATCTCAAGGTGGTCTCACCTACAAGACTTCTGAATCCGTTTTAGCAGACTACAGCTATAAATACGATAAGTCAGCCTAATGTCTAATGTGCCAACTGTGAACCTGGCAGCAATATCGTGTGCCATAAAGAAGGAGGCATTACTGTCATATTAGAGAACAGACGGTGAGGCGTAGGTCTGCTGACAAGCAGTGTAGTAACGCCCATTAATTATGGAGTGCTTGTTCTGAATTTTTTTTCGATGGATACTGGGAATAAAACGTTCAGACACGATTTTCTTTATCAAAGCCTTAAACATTACAGACTCTAAGCGTTACCACCTTTCTTCACAGGAATCAGAGACAAGGTCAGATCAGGTAGGATACGACCTGACTATCAATGACTGCATCAGTCTGATGACTTCAAATAAGTTTGCATTAAAAACTTTCAATTTTAATAACAGTTTTTCACTTTAATAAGTTACGTCTCTGTTGTGGCTTGTTGCTGGAGCCTTAAATACTCTCAGTAGTGTGTCTTTTAGCAGCAATTTTAGCGGTAAATACAGTAAAAATTTTCTTTACTTTTGTCATTATTACGAGTGTATAAATAAATGTAGGCTCGACTTCTTCCAGGAAGTCGAGAGTGGACTCCCGATATTACTGTGCAGTAAACTTTGCACAGAGCTTGGTTGGAAAGGTAGGATTGGTTGTAGCATATAGGGAATTTTACGTCACCAAGAGTTACCGATGATCAAGAACATGGCGTGGGGCAGCAGTGAAACGTAAAATGCCTGCCGATGATCCTACTTGTTTCCATCAGCGAAGAGATATTTATCTGATTCTATTACCCTCGGCGAGGAAACATAATAGGACCAGCTGGCTCTTTAAAGTGTGCCTTCAGGCGTCGCAATATTGTATGAGGAACATGAAGATGTGAGAAACATGACTCTTGTTGAATGCAGAGAACAATACGGAAGTTGACAGCATTACTATTATTGCAACTAGTACAAAACGACCGAAGGCATTTGGTGCTCCGTATCGATTGGTGGATTAGAAGGGACGAGAAAGCAAAGTCATGTGATCGGGGATGCCACCAGTAGCAGCCGTGAATGGGAAAATCTCTCTGTAATAACATTAAAACTAAAGAGCCAGAGAGTTTAGGGGAACAAATACAGTTCTCAATGATTCTCCAACGAGACCTTAACACATGAGGAGATAATATACAATGTCTCAGAGGCCATGGTGACGGAATTATGGTTTAATTACCCCCAAATAAAGAATAAACGAAGCCCGATAGCGAGAGCTATGGGATCCGTCGAAGTCTACTGAGGAACAGCAGGATAAACAATGTGCAGTGAACGGTGCGCTCCAAAACACTTGTCGGTGCACAGCCATTGTACTATGTCGTCAGATCTGTCACAGATCGCCGGTCTTCCTACTTTATAACATCACCATTCTGTGATGACAAGTGGATATCCAACACCTTATCGCTTACTCAGGTTTTCGTAGTCCTTCGTCTGCTTTCCACAAATCGTCACGACAGTATCACGCAAATACGCAACCAGCTTTGCCGTTCCCGACACACTCGGTCCCTGATGACAGGCAATAACAATATGATCTTCGTCACAGTCGCTTTTGTCAGTGTATTTCCCGGTTTGCGGTTAGTGTCGTCGCCAGAACGTTTCCCCCATTCCCCTCCGCTTTACTATCACAGAAGTGCCGAAGAAACTGGTACGCCTTGTAAGTAGCCTGTTTATATGTTTGTATGTTGGCTGCGCTATAGACTGCATTAATATCACTGACAGCGCTCTGCGCCCTCGCTAAGATACTCTGTGGTTGGAGGGACTCGCAATTAGAAGTTAATAGTTAGCATTGTTGGAGGTTAGCAGTGTTAGCGCGAGCGGACGGTTTGGACATGTGTCCGTCACGGAGATTTAGTATTGGTTGGTAATGGATTGTAAAATGATGATTGATGTATTCGCTAATGTTTGGGTAATGGAATTATTGATGATTATATGATTTTTGGAACTAGATGTCACATGAATAATGTAAAATTTGCTAAATACATTGTTTGCTCTTCAACAAAAATATTTTCTGTTGCTAACCACATACCTACTAGCACTTAGAGCCTATAGTAGTTAGAATCTTTTTATTTAGCTGGCTGTAGTTGCCGCTTGCTGTATTTGCCGTGGTTCGTGAAATGAAGATTTTCTGAGGTAAGAGAGTTATGAAAAAGTGTAGGTTATTGTTAGGATTTCTTCTAATTCAAGGACATGCATTTGTGTTAATTATTTGCAGTCAGAGGGCGTTGGGTCTGTACATTGTGGGTCATAAATGAATAGAACATGTCTGAGTTGTATTTGTCAGGGAAAGTTCTGTAGTACAGTGTTTGAAATGATAAAAACAAAAAAGAGGCAGTAGATTCAGTTATTTCAGCAGTTTAGCTAAAAACGTATAATTTTTGTCAGTTGAAGTCAGCAGTTTTAGACTTACACATGGAACTTCCACCTGTCGACTCTTAGCCGAGGAGACTTCACTGGAATCTTCTGTATTTTTTGTAGTTTCAATAATTAGAGCATGATTACAAGTTCGTTATTATTTACTGCTAGCGCGTAATTTTATATGTAATTCCTTTGTAGTTGTAGTTTCTTATTATTGTACTGTATTGTAATGAGCGATGCAGTTGTGGCATGCATGTCGATTTGCACTAAGTATCTCGCAGTCGCTTTTGCAACTTGTTAGATATTTGTTATTGCTTTCTGACTTAGTCGTTGCTATTAAATTTTTCATTTCAAGTTACAATCCTTTTGTCACAGTTATCATGCAGCGATGTTTTGAAGTTAACTATCTAGTAAAGAAGACATGGAACATACTACGATAGCAGTTTTATAGAGAACAGACGACACAGTCTTATTGTGTGTACATTTTTTTCTTGTTAGTTGCACGATTACGTAACGACTATAAGGCTCACATTCTTGGAATGTATACTGATAGTGAGGTTTTACTGCAACATTTTGGTTTACTTGAAGAAAAAATATTTTTATTTAAAGTACTTTCTGAGAATTACAGATGTCACAGTATTTGGTCTGTTTGACAAACACGGTTATTCTACGACGCTACTATCATGTGACACAACTTTCATTAATGCTTTTATGCTATATCTGTTTTACATCTGCAGAGTTTTCAGCGTTCTTCTGAAAAGTAAAACATGATTTGGTAATGAGTTTTGTGGCATGGCTACGATGAGACAGTTATTTTCGTAACACAGCAATACGTTATGGTATTGCACTTTCAAGGTCACGGCAACGAGCGTAATAACTACAACATTTATACGCATAGCACTTTAGATTTCTATATGACAAGGTACGTTTATTGATTTGTGGAGAACTTTACTTATGAACGACGATGTCTACGATACTTGACACATTTTTACAATTAAGCAATGACAGAAACGTTTGTACAGCAAGAATTACAGTTTAGCGCTATATGACACGAATTGCAGTGATTACCTTCTGTACTTGGAACATTTTTAGAAATATTTTTGAACTACAATGATAGAGAGAAGGTTTATGTGATACATTTCAATCCGCAGTTTTAAATACATTATCTCTCGTAGCGGTACACCTGCTTTGTCTATCATGCGTGTGGCAAGCACAAGAAGCCCTAGCTATTATGGTATTTGCCAACGCAGTTTTACACATCGGTACCATATTGCTCTGACAAAGAATTACCCCTCATGTGGATATGCCTACTTTTTCGTACAATGCATGTTGCAAGCGCAAGGAGCCCTAGCTAATACGATGTTTGCTTATACAGTTTTATACAGCACTATCATACATCTGTAACACAGAACTACACAGCTATCTGGACATTTATCAGAGACAAATTGATACTTTCACTACATCACTAACATGTCTACATAATTATGCAATTGGATTACCTTACAGTTATGACATTGTACTTAGTTTGCATTTTATGAGCTGCTCACATACATTTTTGGAACCATTGTGATATTGTGAGATCTTTGAGGGATGTATTTTGTATGGGATCATGATTTTTGAAGTACGTTTGAGGCACATGACACTACTGAAACGAAAGGAGAGCTTTTTTCAGAGGTTTTGAGGTTATTGAAGGAAACTACGACGATTCTGAGATTTGATTGATATGTTAAGATAATATTATTATGACGACAATATGTATTATGATGCTGAGATATATTTATGATCAATAAGGCGATACTATATGAGGAAAGTGATTATGCTATGTGTTTATTATGATGAAGTATTGAAGAAGTATCGACCAATATGTAAATCTGTAATGAGGCAATGAATAATGAGTACTGGTTATGGATTCTGGTTTGTAGAAAAGAATGTTGGAAACCAAGAATTGTACTTTAAGAGTTATGAAGAGTGAATGTATATGTGAATGTGAGTACCACAATGCCAACAGAAAGTTTTGAACACTGTTATTGATGAGATGTTGTTTCTACACACACCTGTAATTTTTCAACCTTAGAAATTTTTTTTATTTGTATCAAACTGTCATTGTAGCGGAAATTGTTGTAAATATCTTGGTAACGAGTATACGTGACCTTGATGCAATGCTCTGCTACTCCCCGCTGCATGTTAGCCACCTGGAAAATCGCATTGTTGTGTTTCCTGTCGGCTTTAATGGTGTCGCTTCAGCCACTTCTAAGCTTACTGCACTCCCACAAGTGCTCGCACAGTTGTAGAAAAGAGAGGCTGTTGACATCGCTACTGACATTTCTTTGCAGAATGCACAACAAACACCACACACTATTACTTGGAAACATATGATTACACTTTGGAGTTTGTACTTTGAGTTACTTACTGAAATGCTTATGAATTGACGAGAAATATTCTTACCTTTACACACCTGATCACGACAAGTGTCTAAGAAAATTAAGAGAATTTTACTGACTTATGAAATACCACTTGGCTATTAAATAATGTTTTTATGCTTTGCTTTGTATATATTTGCTTATTTTATTTCATTTATGGTTTCTGGATGCACTGCATCATTGGTTTTACAAAATAAATTTCAATACATATGCTAATGTGAACACTTTCTGTCAGTATTTCCATTAAATAATAATTTTATTACCCACATTCTCAAAAAATGAGCACTTGCAAAGGGAGGAACAATAAGAAGGAGAAGGGATTAGTAACAGAATTACATACACAATTTTCTTTTCAAGAATTCGGTAAGTTTTTTTTTTTTTTTTTTTTTTTTTTTTTAGAGTACGTTGTTGTGGTACACCACTTTAGCGTTGAGATGTGACATAGACATTAATATGTGAATAGATATTTTCCTTATCTGCATTGCTGTCATTACTGTAATATTTTTTCTCCTTGTGCTTTGTCATGTTTAGGTATAAGTTATTGCCTTTGCTTGGCTAATTTAGGTATGCTGCTGCTGCCTGCTTGGCCAATTTGTATTTCTGTCATTGTTGTTCGTGTCAATTGTTTGGTGATGCTGCATTGCCTTGTTCTCTAGTTTATGTATCTCAGCTCAGTAGATTTAAGTTAGCTCAAGATATATAAGAATGAGTCTGGTGATGAGTTGCGAAGAAATGCTTTGAGAACCTATAAGAAAAAGGTTTGGCCAAAGAGTATTTTACGATGACAATAATTTGAAAGAGGAGGTGAACAAATATAACTAGGGTTCAGTGGTAACAGGTTTAGGTAGGATTTTATTGGAAACAAATGAGGAGGTAAGAAATATATGAAAGTATAAATACAGATAACATGCTTAGATAGGATTTTTTTGTGGGAACAAATGTTGAAGTAAGAGAGGTAAATGAATTTTTGATTCGAAATGAAGTAGTTTTAAAAGAGGGATCAGCATGAAATATATTTTTGAAAGAAAAGAAAATGAAACAGAGGTATAAAATGCTCACCACAAGTACTGCAGTTCCAAATGTTACACTGAAAACTGACCCTGTCCTTTCCCTTTGTGTCATTACGTTTCGTTTATGTGTACCCTTGTGTCTCTGTGTTCTTCCTGTCCTTGTATGTTTACCTGAGAAGTTCGGTAGAATTTTTTTCCTTCTACTACTAAGCTGCATTCAATATGATGAGGAATACTGGTAATCTGTTTTTGTAGCATATTCTTCGCTTTGAGAAGATGTGCAGACATTATTTATTCTGTTATGCTTTCTTTTAATGCTCATGTGTCAAGTTAATGTTTCTAAAGATATTCTCATTTTTCGTTTATTTGCTTATGTCATAATTCCTGTAATTCTCATGTATATGTTTATTTATATTCTTTTGTAAAGCCTGTTTAACTACAAATGTTATTTCTATTATCATGTTCTTTACTATAATGATGTTTTCTTTGCATTTGTAATTGAATTTGATTACTGTTAAACTGTAATTGTATAGACACCAGTTTCTCCAGTTAGATAAATAGTAGGGATTCATTTTACTGCACACATTTTGTCTGTTGGTCATACTATATGTAGTAAATATCAGAGATTATATGACTGTGTTAGTGCTTGTACATGTGATATAATTCAGCAAGGGACTGGTTAACAACATTGCTGGTTCTAAGGATATTGCAAAAAACATTTGTGTGCGCACAAGTGGTGGTTTAGGGACTTGTTACATTATCCTCAAGACTCCGCAATTGTGATTGTGCATCCACGCAGTCGCAACAGATGACTGCTGGCCATCTCTGCAAGGACTACAGTGGATCTGCACCTTTATGGGCCCATTAATACCATTATCTCTACGAGGACTGCAGTGGATCTGCACCTTTGGTGGCCCATTACTACTATAATCTCTACAAGAGATACTGTGGATCTGCTCAGTGGTGACATACCATTTTTACCAACATTATTCAAGAGTTCGACTGACTCTACTGTGGAACTCCTACGTTGTGGCCCATTACCGATCTTCTCGAATGGAATCGTCATGTCAAGAGTCAACACTGTGTTTCCATGGGGAGGACAACGCTACTTCTTCAAGACTGAATGGTGGTCCACTACCTATGTATGCATTTTCTTTTACTGCTGAGCCTTTGTGCATAAAACTTGTAACACCTAAAATGCAGGATGCATGGCACCTGTTACCAATACATAACTTTTTTTTTAATTGTATGTAAATATTCGTAATTTAAATGCTTTCTTTTAATAAGTAAGGACATTGCTTCACTGTATGTGTACATTTTGGTAGAAGTCTGTTGTCGTTTCGTTGTATTTATCTGTGTTTTACTGTGAAACTTATAAGCTCTGGGAAAAAGCCAAAGGAATTGTTATTTGCATCGACTATCAACAATAATATCAGTGCTTGTGCGTTGTTAGATCTTTGGGTAGGGAGTTGTCGCGCAGAGCACGCGGAGAGAGGGAGACGGGTTCCAGCGCTTGTAGTGTGCGGAAGTGTGGTTCAAAAAAATGGTTCAAATGCCTCTGAGCACTATGGGACTCAACTTCTGAGGTCATTAGTCCCCTAGAACTTAGAACTAATTAAACCTAACTAACCTAAGGACATCACAAACATCCATGCCCGAGGCAGGATTCGAACCTGCGACCGTAGCGGTCTTGCGGTTCCAGACTGCAGCACCTTCAACCGCACGGCCACTTCGGCCGGCGGAAGTGTGGTGTTAACACTCTCGTTGTAGAGAGTACCAGTTTCCTCGTGCGCCGGCGTGATGTCTAGAGCTGGAGTATGGACAGTGGCTGAAGAGGCTGTATTAATTACTATTGCCCATTCCTCTAATTAGCCGTGGTTCCACAATATCCTAGCGTCTTCAACAACAGCAGCAGTTCCAGCAACACAGTTTCGTCGTCGGCTCCGAGTTTCGTCGTGTGCACAGCACTGAATTAAGACTGTTCATTGGTAGAAAGTATTAATGGCTAACCCAGCCGCACAACTGAATGTGATTTTATTCGTAAGATTTATTTAAACAATAATCAGTTAAACTCAGAGCGATTGTGTCCTCATTACCCCCAGACATTGTTACCAAGCAGGATCCTTCTTCCTTTCTTTTCCTAATATGCTAACTGAGTGTCATAATAAACAAATCGAATAGTTACAGCCAGTTTATTAATGAGTAAGTTCTCTTTTAAGAATTGTTGCCTCAATCTACTTTAAATTAACTGTTGTACAACAGAGGCTTCATTTTTCAAGTTTGAGAATCAATCATCGAAAAAAAAATCCAAATCTAAAGAAATTCACAAATTAAGAGTGTGGAAGTTTTATTTATTTTACATATAGCTTGGAGCACATGGCTGTTTGGTTTGGTACTTATTCTAGTTTTTAATTCTGTTCAAGTCAGTAAAAAAGGCTCAGTTGTTCAGACAATAATATGAAATCCAATTTGCAAAATAAGTAACGGCAAATTAAAAGTGCCTGCTTTCTGTTTCTAAATTTATTTGATGACGTTATGATGAGGTCACTGAAAGTCCATGTTCACGTAACGAAGTTCAATACTAGCATACAGTTTAACTGCATATTTTCAAATCATTGCTCGATTGCTTTTTTCAAAATTTAATGCCAAACGTACTGTAAGACTGACATTTCAGTTTTTCTTTATCATTACATGCTCACTTAAAATATTAGTGTCAAAAAAAAAAAAAAAAAAAAAAAAAAAAAAAAAAAAAAAAAAAGAACTTGGCAACCTCTAGTTGCCACATCAGTGTTTACTTCCTTTTCGTTCATTAGTGTAACTTTTGGATTCGTGATCAGTGGTATCCCTTCCTGTACAGTGTTGTTCGTGAGTTAATGCACAAAATAACTTTCATTTTCCAAATTATATCCCTGTTCGGTTTAATTACTTTTATTTTTAGTAGACTTTCCATCAGAATGGTCGGTTGTACACTTTCCTCCTACTTATCGGTATCACTTCTTTGGGAAAGATAGTCTCAGACAATTAGAAAAATTCCATTAGACATACATGCGATCCACAGTCATATTTTATATCGCAAGCAGGATAGGCCGATTAGTAAGAGGGAGGTTACAAACTGTCACAGACTTTTCTTCTGATGAATGATTAGCACTGTCTTTAGGGACTGTGACGAGAATTTTTGCTTTATTGATGAACAGTCTATTACTAATTTTGTGCGTCTGATCTATTTGATATTGTTAATATAAAAAAATAACATAAAAGACAACTTAATATTGGCCACTGCCCAAAGCACTTCGTAAAATCTTTTGAGGGTAGTAGGGGGACTATGTACGTAGCCTGTTTATATTTTTCTATGTTGGCTGCGCTGTAGACTGCATTAATATCACTGACAGCGCTCTGCGTCCTCGCTAAGAGACTCTGTGGTTAGACGGACTCGCAATTAGGAGTCAACAGTTAGCAGTGATGCAGGTTACCATTGTTAGCGCGAGCTAACGGTTTGGGCGTGTGTCCGTCATGGAAATATAGTGTTGGTTGGAAATTGATTGTAAAATGATGATTGATGTATTTGATGATGTTTCGGTAATGGAATTATTGACGATATTATGATTTTTGGAGCTAGGTGTAACATGAATAAGGTAAAATCTGCTAAATACATTATTTGCTCCTCAACAAAAATCTTTTCTGTTGCTAACCACATGCTCACTAGTACTTAGAGCCTAAAGTAGTTAGAATCCTTTTATTTATCTGGTTGTGGTGGCTGCTTGCTGTATTTACTGTAGTTCTTGTAATGAAGATTTCCTGTGAGGTAAGTGAGTTATGAATTAGTGTAGGTTATTGTTAGGATTTCTTCTAATTCAGGGCAATTCTTTTGTTTTAATTATTTGCAGTCAGATTGTGTTGCGTTTGTATATTGTGGGTCATAAATGAATAGAACAAGTTTGAGTTGTATTTGCCAGGGAAAAGTTTGTACGTCAGTGTTTGAAATGCTAAAAACAAGCAAGTAGACAGCAGTTATTTCAGCGGTTTAAGTAAAAACGTAGAAGTTACACCAGCTAAATTCAGTAGTTTTAGACTTAGCTAAACAAAGAGGTTTCAACCTGCTTAATGTCGTGTAGGGCCCCCCGCGAGCATGCAGAATTGCCGCAATTGACCTGGCATGGACTTCATTAATGTCTGAAGCAGTGCTGGACGGAACTGAAATCATAAATCCTCCAGGACTGGCCATAAATCCGTAAGAGTAAGAGGGGCTTAGATCTCTTCTGAACAGCACGTTGCAATGCATCCCAGAAATGCTCTATAATGTTCATGTCTGCTGAGTCTGGTGGCCAGTGAAAGTGCTTAAAGTCGGAAGAGTGTTCCTGGAGCCACTCTGTAGACATTCTGGACGTGTGGGATGTCGCATTGTCGTGCTGGAATCGCCCAGTGTGTCGGAATGCACAATGGATATGAATGGATGCAGGTGATTAGACAGGATGCTTACGTACGTGTCACTTGTTAGAGTCTCATCTAGACGTATTGAAACCCATATCACTCCAACTGCACACGCCTTCCCCCCGCCCTGCCCACACACACTGTTATAAGTGTCTCCGGCAGCTTGATCAGTCGCCTGCTGACATGCAGGGTCCATGAATTCATAAGGTTGTCTCCATACGCGTACACGTCCATTCGCTCTATACAATTTGAAACGAGACTAGTTCGACTGGGCAACATGTTTCCAGTCATCAACAGTCCAATATCGGTGTTGACGGTCCTAGGCGAGGCGTAAGGGCTTGCGTTGTGCAGTCATCAAGGATACATGAGTGTGGCTTCGGCTCCAAAAGCCCATATTGATGATGTTTCGTTGAATAGTTCGCACGCTGGTAATTGTTGATGGCCCAGAAATGGAATCTGCAATAGTTTACGGAAGGGTTGCACTTCAGTCACGCTGAACGATTCTCTTCAGTCGACTTTGTCCCCATTCTTGCAGGATCTTTCTCCGACCGCAGTGATGTCGGAGATTCGGTGTTTTAGCAGATCCCTAATATTCACGGTACACTCGTGAAATGGTCGTAAGGGAAAATGCCCACTTCATTGTTACCTCGGAGATGGTGTGTCCCACCGCTCGTGCGCTGACTGTAACACCACGTTCAAACTCTCTCGAATCTAAATAACCTGCCATTGTAGCAGCAGTAACTGTTCTGACAACTACGCCAGACACTTGTAGTCTTATAAAGGCGTTGTCGATCGCAGCGCCGTATTCTGCTTGTTTAGATATATTCTTTACGTATATTCTTTTCTTACGGCATCGCATGCCCACAACGCCTGCAGGCGCATTAAACCTAGTAGTGCATAGTGGTAATAACGTTTTGACACATCAGTGTATGTTCAGCTTCACGCCAGACGTAGTGGAGTTTCACGTGCTTTCACGCAGTAAACAGTTAAGTGTATCAACTTCATTACCAACTCGTAGCCGATGTACGACCAGTTCGGATAATTTGTGATTTACAAAACCTAGTACGCTACACACCATGGCGAAAGTTCAAGCAAAGCGAAAGCAACTGTGCGTCTCGTAAGACGGTTACAGGACCGCTAATGTCCTCGCCGAAAGGTTTATCGTGTCAGTTGAGCAGGAAACTCAGACTGTTCGCTGGCAATGCAGTTGCGAATAGGAGAGCGTAGTTGCTCGACGTCGTAAGTAAATGTACAACAACTCTGACAGTATTTACAATCGCTGCAGAGAATTGCCGCTCTCTGTTACTGTGGGTGGACGTAATACAGTGTCCATAAGAAAAGGAAACCGACACAAGCCGATAGGAAGATCAATTTATAGACGTTTTTGTGCTAGCCAACGGTAATAAGCCGAAGTGGGTATTGTTGTTGTTGTTGTTGTGGTCTTCAGTCCTGAGACTGGTTTGATGCAGCTCTCCATGCTACTCTATCCTGTGCAAGCTTTTTCATCTCCTGGTACCTACTGCAACCTACATCCTTCTGAATCTGCTTAGTGTATTCATCTCTTGGTCTCCCTCTACGATTTTTACCCTCCACGCTGCGCTCCAATACTAAATTGGTGATCCCTCGATGCCTCAGAACATGTCCTACCAACCGATCCCTTCTTCTGGTCAAGTTATGCCACAAACTTCTCTTCTCCCCAATCCTATTCAATACCTCCTCATTAGTTACGTGATCTACCCACCTAATCTTCAGCATTCTTCTGTAGCACCACATTTCGAAAGCTTCTATTCTCTTCTTGTCCAAACTATTTATCGTCCATGTTTCACTTCCATACGTGGCTACACTCCATACAAATACTTTCAGAAATGACTTCCTGACACTTAAATCTATACTCGATGTTAACAAATTTCTCTTCTTCAGAAACGCTTTCCTTGCCAATGCCAGTCTACATTTTATATCCTCTCTACTTCGACCATCATCAGTTATTTTACTCCCCAAATAGCAAAACTCCTTTACTACTTTAAGTGTCTCATTTCCTAATCTAATTCCCTCAGCATCACCCGACTTAATTAGACTACATTCCATTATCCTTCTTTTGCTTTTGTTGATGTTCATCTTATATCCTCCTTTCAAGACACTGTCCATTCCATTCAACTGCTCTTCCAAGTCCTTTGCTGTCTCTGACAGAATTACAATGTCGTCGGCGAACCTCAAAGTTTTTATTTCTTCTCCATGAATTTTAATACCTACTCCGAATTTTTCTTTTGTTTCCTTTACTGCTTGCTCAATATACAGATTGAACAACATCGGGGAGAGGCTACAACCCTGTCTTACTCCCTTCCCAACCACTGCTTCCCTTTCATGTCCTTCGATTCTTATAACTGCCATCTGGTTTCTGTACAAATTGTAAATAGCCTTTCGCTCCCTGTATTTTACCCCTGCCACCTTTAGAATTTGAAAGAGAGTATTCCAGTCAACATTGTCAAAAGCTTTCTCTAAGTCTACAAATGCTAGAAACGTAGGTTTGCCTTTCCTTAATCTTTCTTCTAAGATAAGTCGTAAGGTCAGTATTGCCTCACGTGTTCCAGTGTTTCTACGGAATCCAAACTGATCTTCCCCGAGGTCGGCTTCTACTAGTTTTTGCAGTCGTCTGTAAAGAATTCGTGTTAGTATTTTGCAGCTGTGACTTATTAAACTGATTGTTCGGTAATTTTCACATCTGTCAGCACCTGCTTTCTTTGGGATTGGAATTATTATATTCTTCTTGAAGTCTGAGGGTATTTCGCCTGTTTCATACATCTTGCTCACCAGATGGTAGAGTTTTACCAAACATTTATGGGACACTGTAGAGGAGACCTTTGTCTAGCAGTGTATGTAAAATGCCAAACATTCATGATGATGATGATGAAGATGATGACGATGATACTGAACATAGATATCAATGTCAGTGAAAGCAGTGGGAAGAAAACTGAATTGGTGAGTGACATGTACTAGAAGGAGGTAAATGAATACGAGGGATGTCCAAAAGAAAAGGTAATAAACAACTCTGTGGGTGTAAGTGAAGTCTTTATTGAACAGAAATTACCAGACGCCTCAGCACAACTATCCCATTGTCTCACGAGGCGAAGGATTCCTTGTTCCCAGAATTTCTGTACCTGTGACAGGAGCGAGTCCTCCTCTGTGTATTTCGGTTCGTTGTACGAGTTGATGCGATTCCCTCTGAGGGAGAATTCTCAAGCTGCTCCTGAAAGACCTCAGCCATTACACTTTGTGTGACGTTGAAGATGTGTGGACGCGCGTTATCATGTAGTAGAATCACTCCATCCATGAGCAGCACAGATACTTCGCTGTTGATGAACCTGCGTAGAGCATGGAGTGCTCACAGTACACGCCACTGTTAATGATTTCTCCGATCTCTGCCATCGTGACTAGGCCAAATATCTCAACTACAAAGAACGAAACTTGTCTAGCTTGAAGGGGGAAACCAGATGGCGCTATGGTTGGCCCGCTAAATGGCGCTGCCACAGGTCAAACGGATATCAATTGCGTTTTTTAAAGTAGGAACCCCCTTTTTTATTACATATTCGTGTAGTACGTAAAGAAATATGAATGTTTTCGTTGGACTACTTTTTTCACTTTGTGATAGATGGCGCTGTCAAAGTCACACACATATGGCTCACAATTTTAGACGAACAATTGGTAACAAGTAAGTTTTTTAAGTTAAACTAAAGAACGTAGGTACGTTTAAACATTTTATTTCGGTTGTTCCGATGTGATACATATACCTTGGTGAACGTATCACTTCTGAGAACGCATGCCGTTACAGCATGATTACCTGCAAAAACCACATTAACGCAATAAATGCTCAAAATGATGTCTGTCAGCCTCAATGCATTTGGCAATACGTGCAACGACATTCCTCTCAACAGAGAATAGTTCGCCTACCGTAATGCCCAGACGCATGTTGTCAGGCGTTGTCGGTGGTTCACGATAGCAAATATCCTTCAACTTTCCCCACAGAAAGAAATCGGAGAACGTCAGATCCGGTAAACGTGCGGGTCATGGTATGGTGCTTCGACGACCAATCCACCTGTCATGAAATATGTCATTCAATACCGCTTCAACCGCACGCGAGCTATGTGCCGGACACCCATCATGTTGGAAGTACATCGCCATTCTGTCATGCAGTGATATATCTTGCAGTAACATCGGTAGAACATTACGTAGGAAATCAGCATACATTGCACCAATTGGATTGCCATCGAAAAAATGGGGACCAATTATACTTCTCATAATGCCGTACCATAAATTAACCCGCCAAGTTCGCTGATGTTTTACTTGTCGCAGCCATCGTAGATTTTCCGTTGCCCAGTGGTGCATATCATGCCGGTTTACGTTACCACTGTTGGTGACTGACGCTTCGTCGCTAAATAGAACGCTTGAAAAAATCTGTCATCGTCCCGTAATTTCTCTTGTGCCCAGTGGCAGAACTGTAGACGACCATCAAAGTCGTCGCCATGCAATTCCTGGTGCATAGAAATATGGTACGGATGCAATCCATGTTGATGTAGCATTCTCAACGCCGACGTTTTTGAGATTCCGGATTCTCGCGCAATTTGTCTGCTGCTGATGTGCAGATTAGCCGCGACATAAGCTAAAACACCTACTTGGGTATCATCATTTGTTGCAGGTCTTGGTTGACGTTTCACATGTGGCTGAACACTTCCTGTTTCCTTAAATAACGTAACTATCCGGCGAACGGTCTGGACACTTGGATGGTGTCGTCCAGGATACCGAGCAGCATGCATAGCACACGCCCGTTGGGCATTTTGATCACAATAGCCGTACATAAACACGATATCGACCTTTTCCGCAATTGGTAAACGGTCCATTTTAAGAAGGGTAATGTATCACGAAGCAAATACCGTACGCACTGGCGGAATGTTACGTGATACCACGTACTTATACGTTTGTGACTATTACAGCGCCATCTATCACAAAGCGAAAAAAGTAGTCCAACTAAAACATTCATATTTCTTTACGTACTACACGAATATGTAATAAAATATGAGGGTTTCTATTTTTTTAAAAACGCAATTGATATCCGCTTGACCTATTGCAGCGCCATGTAGTGGGCCAACCACAGCGCCATCTGGTTTCGCCCTTCAACCTAGACGAGTTACGTTCTTTGTAGTTTTTTCGTTTGATGCTTATTTCCTGAGATATTTCGCCCGGTCACTATCAATGTACCACCCCGTACATATATATATATATATATATATATATATATATATATAGTGAGTCAGGAGGAAAGGTATATGCTTTGAGGGGTGATAGCATTAGTGCCTCTAAACAAAAATCTTCATATGGACGTATGCCCTTTCCGAATGGTTCGCTTCTGTAGGTTTTTCTTCAGTAACTCGTAAACCGCACCCTCCATTGAAAACGTGTCGCCGTACAAAATTAAACTACATTAAATTTCCTACAAAAACGGTCGAATTAATTTTTTTTCTTTAGAACTACTGCTTTGAGCGCAGAGAGCGCGACGACGCGATTTCGCTATAGCTTACGTAGATTTTTTTAGACCAATTTCAGGTAGTTTTAAGACTTGATGGACCACAAGTTTGACTTCTTTTAGTAACTCCTGAGCGAAGTCTACGCGACCTCTTATTTGGCCTAAATTCAGCAATTTCGGAACAAACTTAGTTGCTACACGTTTCATGTACAAAACACCCGAAAAAATTACTTGGCGTGAACCAAAGGATACGCTGACGTCAGTAGCAAGCTCTCTGATGGTGGTTCAGAGATTTTCCAGAATCAGTTTCTTTACGTCTTCCACAGTGTCGTAATTAACTGACGTTCTATGGCGCTCTGGACGGTCGTCGTCCTCTCGACTCTCTTTGAAACTTCGTACAACTCTTAAACTCTTGTCTTACTCGTAATAGATTTGCTAAAAGCCACAGTCGACATTTCGAATGTGGTACTACACTTTATTCCAATTTTGTAAGCAAAATTTGATGCATATTCTTTGATACCTCTTTTTTGAAAATAAAAAAATCGCCCAGCGCTCGAAAACACGTATAATCCTTTCGACTGTCGTCAATAAATGAAATATCGTAAATAGCAGTCCGGAATCGCGCTGCTGCTATGGTCGCAGGCTCGAATCCTGCCTCGGGCATGGATGTGTGTGATGTCCTCAGGTTAGTTACGTTTAGGTAGTTCTAAGTGAAGGGGACTGATGATTTAAGATGTTAAGTCCCATAGTGCTTAGAGCCATTTGAACCAAAACAGCTGACAAGGCAAACAAACATCAGGATAACAAAACAAGATAACAAAAAATGTTGGAAATTTGAAACGCATGCATTCCGAGATAAACACGTGCTTATAGGAGAAGTTGCGCGATGCTTGGTTGCGGATGTTAGCACAGTCGTTGCATATATATTTATATACGATGATGTCGGTTGTACGATGTTTAAAAGCAAGTCATCACGCCCTTACGAGATGTTAGCACGCAAATCACGTGGGGGAGGAGGGGGGGGGGGGAGAGGAGGTACAGGACATGATGACTGTTCCCCAGGCGAAGTTGCTTATAACGTATTAAAACCCACATATGAATTGTAAAAAATGGCGTCATGATACACTAAACTTTGACACTTGAAATAAATTAGCCAAAAGGGTAAACAGCCTGGGCTAGCTACCTACTCAGCCCACGCTGACTCCGGTTTTAAATTTGAATGAGATGCGAAGCCGAAAAAATATTGGACCAGTGTGGCGCCGTATAAGAAGACTAGGAGTACCGAAAACATAATAAAGCATTGTGATATAATTTCGTAAGAATAAATTCTTTTGTCAAAAACTAACGATAAAAGAGATATTACTTTGTCTACCGCTGCCGCCGCTTCTCCGCCTCCAATCGCTATCTTCTTTTGTTTTGACCTCACTTAACGTTCATATTCATTGCTTCAACTGCCTCCTCCACATAATTTTACCGGTTTCGTCGTGGGCGGCCATTTTCTTCCGCTGGGGTGGTATCCACCGTAGTATCCCGTTTGGTATCCTGTCTTCATCCATCCCATTCTCATGGCCAAACCACATCAACTGCTTTTGTTGGATGTCTTCACGGGCATCCCTATCCATTTTCATCTTTTGTCGGAGTAGATCGCTTCTTACCTTATCTATCCTAGTACGGCTACAGCTTCGCCTTAATTAATCCATCTCAGTAGCAAGCAGTTTTTTTTTTCACCAGCATCCCAGGCTTCTGCTCCGTACAGAACAACACTCTGGGCTATAGCCTCACACGATGAGGTGAAAAAAGTCGTGGGATAGCAATACGCACAAATACAGAAGGCAGCAGTATCGAGTACACAGAGTATAAAAGGGCAGCGCAGCAGCAGAGCTGTCATATGTATTCAGGTGATTTATATGAAAAGGTTTCCGACATGATTATGGCTGCATGACGAAAACTTTGAACGCAGAATGGTATCTGAAGCTACAGGCATGGGACATTCCATTTCATGAATAGTTAAGAAATTTAATACTCTGAGGCCCACAGTGAAAAGAGTGTGCCGAAAATACAAAATTTCAAACATTAGCTCTCACCACGGACAAGATCAGCGGCTTTAGCATAGAGTTGTCGGTGCTAACAGACAACAACACTGCGTGAAATAGCCGCCGATATCAGTGTGGGACGTACGACAAAGGTATCCGTTCGGGCAGTGCTGCGAAATTTGGCGTTAATGGGCTACGGCAGCAGATGGACAACGCGAGTGCCTTTTATAGTAGCGCGACATCGCCTGCAGCACGTCTCCTGGGCTCGTGGCCGTATCGGTTGAACACCTAGACGACTGGAAAACGATGGCCTGGTTACATGAGACCCGATTTCAGTTGGCAAGAGCTGCTGGTAGGGTTCGAGTGTGGCACAGACCCTACGGAGCCATGGACGCAAGTTCAAAAAATGGTTCAAATGGCTCTGAGCACTATGGGACTCAACTGCTGAGGTCATTAGTCCCCTAGAACTTAGAACTAGTTAAACCTAACTAACCTAAGGACATCACAAACACCCATGCCCGAGGCAGGATTCGAACCTGCGACCGTAGTGGTCTTGCGGTTCCAGACTGCAGCGCCTTTAACCGCACGGCCACTTCGGCCGGCGGACGCAAGTTGTCAACAAGGCACTGTGACACTGGTGGTGGTTCCATGACTGCATGGGCTGAGCTTAGGTGGAGTGGAGTGACTCCTCTGATATAACTGAACCGATCACTGACTAGAAATGGTTATGTTCGGCTGCTTGGAGACCACTTAAGCCATCCATAGATTTCATGTTCCCAGAAATGTTTTCGTTTAGTTTGTGGACAAACCGAGGCAATGATTTGGCCACGCATATCGCCCTACATGAATCCTATCGACAACTGTAGGCATGTAATCGGGAGGTCAGTTCGTGCACAAAATTCTGCACCGGCAACACTTTCGCAATTATGGATTACTATAGAGAGATCATGGCTCAGTATTTGTGCAAGGGACTTCCAATGATTTATTGAGTCCATGCCACGTCACACTACGAAACGTGCCCTTAGGAAAATTATACATGACTGTGCTTAAACTGACACACAATATTTTTGGCGCAACGCAGTCTGACTTTCGATAATCCCTACAAAAGAATGGCCCTGACTAACATTAACCTATACCTTTCACAAATCACTTACCTCACAAAAATCTTCGTTACTCGAACTACTGCAATACAGCGAGCGCCACTACTGCCAGGTAAATAAAAGATTCAAACTACGGAAGGCACTAACTACTGATAGGCATAGTTAGCAAATGAACGATTTTTATAGGGAACAAACAATGTATTTACCTTAATAGTCATAATATATATAGCAGTTCATGACATCCATTCTTACAAATGTACTGCTTCTGATGCTCTCAAAAATCCGCCATCTCTCTTACCCACATCCACCACTGCTGGCGGCTCACCTCCAACTGCGCAACGCTACGCGCTGTTAACAGCCAACTGCCCAACACTACAATGGCAAATTCCAACAATGCCACCCAGCCACAGACTGCACACAGCACAGCCAGTGAATTTCATACAGAGCGCTACGTGGCGGTGGCGTTACCAATAAAAAAACCTAAACAGCCTACTTACAACTACTGCATTACGCCAGGCAACAGGAGTTCCGACACGATATTAGGAGATATCCCATGTCTTTTGTCACCTCAGAGTACTTTCCCTTCTTCGTTGTTCTTCTTGCCTTTTTGTTGATAGAACATAATTCTTTACCCTTGTTACAGCTCGTCCTTTATGAATCCTACTAGCGATTTTATCCGAATATTCAGCAGCGGACATGGCAGTTGCTAAAGCGAGGTCATACACGTGCATACGTCATATTTGAAGTAGAATCTTTACTGAATATAGTAATGGTAAACGATAACCGTTGCTCTGTTCAGTAAACATGCTACTTTAAATTTGACGTTTGCATTTCTATGTCCGCTGCGAAAAGACGGATATGTTACGACATGTTCGTACCTACAACACTTGAGAATAGCCTGTATTATTTTACTACATGTATTGACTCATTTTTTTAAATGCAAAGTGATTGCATCTCTCTCAAGCTGTTCTCTGCCGTCCTGGAAAAGGAAATGTCTAAATTGAACTGGGAAAGAAAAGGAAAAACCCCAGACTTTCAGGTGACATTCTATTGGCATATCTGTTTGAAGATCTACAGATGATGGTACAGCATCTCGCCTTGAACTGTCAGGCGAAGGACAAAATTTATGTGAAAGAAATAGAACAACGCAGATAACGTTTCACTAAAAAAGCACACTACTGAAAATTGTCACCGAATACATCTACCTTGGGCAGCTAGTAATTACGACGGGATCTATAGCCGTGTGGGGTAGCCGTGCGGTCTCAGGCGTCTTGTCACGGTCCCTGTGGCTCCCCTCGTCGGAGAGTCGAGTCCTTCCTCGGGCCTGGGTGTGTGTGTTGTCCTTAGCGAAAGTTAGTTTAAGGTAGATTAATTAGTGATTAGGCTTAGGGACCGATGACCTCAGCAGTTTGGTCCCATAAGACATTACCACAAATTTCTATTTTTACGGGAGCTATAAGATCGGAAATCTTTCCACGGATCAAGCTAGACTGACAACCCCTAGGAAGACGTTCAACTACATTAGTATGCAAAACGTAAGGAAGAAAGTAACCTTCACATGATGTGTCACTATCAAAGAACGTAGCTCAATGGAACTTGGAACTTGGACCATACACAGAAAGAACTGTTGGTAACTGAAAGAAATATGCCATGAAACGGCGCTTTTATTTAAAAAAAATCATGCTTAAGTCACCGCCATTTACGATGTGCTCAATGAACATTACAAAGGCGGGAGATGGTTCTTAACAGGGTGTGCGATCAACACGAACGACAATGGATGCAAACTGTTTGTTGAAAGGTATGATGTTAGGAAGAACTCTGCTTACAGCTAGTAAAATTGTTGTTTATTAAAACACTGCCGGTTTAGCGGCCGCATCATCAGGTAAGCATACAGGATAAAAAGCAAAGTACACTGTCACCACATTTTGTGGATAATAAAATTAATGCAGGAATGTCTAAAATATACTGACAACGTTAAAGGATCATAGGCATACCCATCGCTCTAGTCGAAATTTAACGTTCAGAGAATGCTCTGCAACGTGCTTCCGTGCAGGACACAAGCTTGGTAAGGAGTTCTGGTTGCAGAACGTTCCATTCCTCCACCAGCCTGGATAACAACTGCCGGATGGTCGCACGTGCACGTGCACATGCTGCAATACGTCTCACCTACGCATCCCACACGTGCTCGATGGGATTTAAGTCCGGGGAAGGGGCAGGCCAGTCCGTCGCCGAATACCCTCTCGTTCCAAGAATTCCTCTACTTGCGCTATTCAATGGGATCACACACCGTCATCCATAAAAATGAAATCAAAGTCGAATGCACCCCTGAAAAGACGTACGTGGGGTTGAGTTCAATGTTTAAATAACGTTGAGCCGTGAGTGTACCGTGTTCAAGGATTTGGTTGCTATATCATGCCTCCCCACAGCCTCCCCATACTATAAAATCTGGACCACCAGAACGACCACGTTCCTGGGTGCATTTCGTGTTCTCATCTCTCGCCAACGAGCTATGGCAGTGACAGAGCATACTTCTGTCCTTAAGTTTTGTACACCAGTGCATATTCACTTAAAAATGGCAGCATAATTGAAAAAAAAATTTTTTTTGTCGGTGTGTTCTCACCACTTTGAATTCTACTGTGAGACGCGCCACTTCACGAATATACAAGACGGAAATGTAGACCTGCAGAGTTATGTGTGGAAAGATCTATGCTGGGAAAGGGCAGAAGACATCAGATAAATTCCCAACTTCGAAGACACCTTGGAGAGAACAACCTTAATGAAATGGAAATGCGCCGGCCATGTTGCCAGAAGAAATTATGAGCGATAGGCAAAGATGGTGCGAGAGTGGAGGTCAAGAGACCAGATCACGAAAGAGACCACCGGACCGATGGGGAAAACCCCTACAGTAGATTTTCAGCATATTGCAGCCCCGTCAGCAACTGTTATAGACTAATATTTTGAAGAATCAGCCTCAGATGAGGAAATTTTCTGGTTTTCACCAGGTTTCGGCTAAATTAATCTTGCTTTCTTCCGAAGCATAAAATTACTAAAACATGCGATAGTAAGGCACAGTCCACATTAAAATTAAAACCTCTAGCACTGTGATGCCATGTCGAATTAAAACTACTTAACTGAAGTCCAGCACCGGCATCTCTTCACCACGCTGTACAGCAGGTTGCTAGAGTTATATGGCTGAATATCGCTGAACGCAGTTCCTCATAGAAGAAGAAGTTGCAGACGTACTTGAGCTCAGTACTTGGAAAGCCCACATAGTTTTATGACAGAAATGGTTAATGATCATGATGATGGTGACATGCTGCTACCATGACTTTCTATAAAAATTTATTTTTACTCGAAGAAGGTTCTTGCTATCCTTGAAAGTAATTTTGGCGTCGTTTATTGAACCTGGATAATACGAAAATTAGTAATCTACTAGGGCTATCGCGATTCATGTGGTGATGGCAAACTAATGAGCATACATATGCGTAATAGTTTCCACTGACGCATTTAGTCGTTCAACGTAAACAAATTTCACTAATATTTCTTTAATCTCATCAAGGGTATCAACGGATAATTTGTAGCAACACAGCAAGCAGACTGGTGGACAACCTAGCCCGGATATTTCTATTTGCATTTTGATTAACAAATTCTGTGCCGGTGAGTGACGTCTTTCATTTTAGATTACGACATTTCATTTATCACGCGAGATAAGCTGCTGCAGCTAGCGGAGAGGCAACTGAAATAATGAAGCGGTGCTATTCCCGTACAGGGAGGCTCGCACTACACCGAGCGGCTCTACGCGTGGCGTCCGATTATGCCTTGCGAAGAAAAAGGCTTCCTCCCGCTCTGAAACTATGTAGCAGTTTTTAACGAGACACGAGATGCATCTGGTGATCAACCTGGGCTAGCCGCTGAGCGTCTGCCATTTAAATGATACGCAGAGACAATTGCGAATGACGTTGTTCCCTCTGTATAAAATGTTCGCCGACAACGGGACTCTGAATCAGATCTTCACGCTGACAGTGCCGGACGAAAAACCTTCTCAGCTGAGTGAGTGTCATTTATCAAAACGTGCTTAATGTTACAAACAGTGATTTCCTTTAGAAAGTAAGAGCTATATACCACTGTTTGCTATTGTAGCTCGTTTAAAATGAAATTATCGGAATGTCATAGTTGACTTACAGCGTGGCTCACATACGTGGGTAGTATTGTTAGTAATAAAGATCCTGTGACTTGACAAATGCAATCATGATTAGATTACTTGTTCAAAATTAGATACTATTGACAACATGAAGACTTGAAATGAGAACAATATTAAAATTTGATTTCATCGTTCTGCTGGTTTATTTTACAAACAGTTGTTTACGCATTTCCGCTTCATGTCACACAAATCTAATTTAGAGATCACATTTCTGTAGTTTTCGATTAGTACGTAACTGGAAGTATAAGATTATTAGTCATCTGAGAATGAATTTAACGTGAATATGCTTTGCTGCTTCAATCACTAGTGGTCGCAGAAGTTCACACCAAGTTTGTTGAACATTCACGCGTGAGCCTACCAACGACAATTACAATTAAATGCAGTTAAAACCCACCCAATCCCTAACAATTTGTGGGGTCTCAATTCTTGATAAACTTCCACCGTACGTAAATCAAAATGCGTATACTCCCGAATTTCATTAGGTGTCTTCTCTTCTTTCTCGTCCCCGGCCCTTATCCCGTATCATCACGAGGTCGACACGTCATTCTGTATTTCGCGGCGTTACTGGCAGCGAGTGGCCAGATGCCCATACTGTCGCCACTCCAACCCCCGGAATGGAATTCGTGTTCCTCATTAGTTTGTGTGTAGTGATCTCCCAGGTAAAAGTGTGAGAATGTTTTTCTATAAACTTCTGTGAATCGTGTAACTGTAGCTGCTATCAGTCCGGTACTCGCAGAGTGGGACGTGGGAAACCCCTTAAAAACAACATTTAGGCTGCCCGGCAAACCAGTCCTCTTATTTTGCCGGTTGGATTCTATGCAGAGCCGGCGCATCTCCTGGGATCGGCGAAGCGACGTAGTAACGCCTAATGCCATTCGGGCCCCTTTTCTTAGGAGTATGACATACAAACAAGGCGGAAGGGACTGATAACTTCCCTTCGGAATTTATAAAATCATTGAGGGTAGTGGCAGCCAAACGACTATTTAAGTTGGTGTGTAAAATCTTCGAAACTGGAGACACACTATGAGACATTCGTTAAAATATGATCCATCCAATCTGGAAGACAGAAAGGGAACATAAGTGCGAGAACTATCGCACTATCAGCTCATCATCTTAACAGCTCGTGCATCGTCTTGCTGACAAGAATAACATGCATAGTAATAGAAAAAGAAATTTACGTTGGCGACCAGTTTGGCTCTATGGAAGGTGAAGGCCCCAGAGGAGTCATTCTGATATTGGGATTGATAGTGAGGGCAAGGCATAAGGAAATCCAAGTCGAGTTCATAAGGTATGTCGACACAGAAAAAGAGTTCGACAGAGATGTGGAATTCTCCGCAGCTCGTGGTCTCGCGGTCGCGTTCTCGCTTCCCGAGCACGGGGTCCCGGGTTCGATTCATGGCGGGGTTAGAGATTTTTTCCTCATCATTCATGCAAGAGGCAAGATTGGACTGAGAAAAGGTTGGGAATTTGTAAGGGCGCTGATAACGGCGCGTTTGAGCTCCCCACGATCCAAACATCATCATCATCATCGTGAGATATTCGAAATTGTCAGAGAAATAGGTCTAAGTTATAGGAAAATACGGGTAACACACAGTAAGACAGAAACTTTATAATAAAAGACCGAAAACGAAGAGCTCGAGTTAAAAAGTTTACAAGACAGAGATACAGTCTTTCGCCCCTACTGTCTACTCTATCTATCGACGAAGCAATGACGGATATAGAAGATACGTGGTGGAGTAGGTTCAAAGTGTCGCCGATTACACGGCTATCCTCAGTAAAAGTGAGGAAGATTTACAGAACCTGTTAAATAAAATGAACAGTCTAATGAGCGCATGCTAAGGATTGAGAGTAAACAAAAAAGGATGAATGTAATGAGGACTAACGGGAGCGAGATTAGCGATAAATTTATCAAAATTGCAAAATTGGTGTCCATGAAGTAGATGAACTGAAGGAATTGTGCAAAATAACTCATGACAGATGAAGCAAGAATGACGTAAAAAGGAGAGTAGTACAGGAAAGTAGGGCATTCCTAGCAAAAAGAAGTATCTAAAAACGGCCTTAATTTAAAAAAAAAAGGACTCAGAATGTATAATTAGAGCACAGCATTGTAAGGAAGCGAATCAAGGACTGTGTAAAAAACAGAAGAGAATCGAAGCGTCTGGAGATGAGGTGTTATAGAAGGATTTTAGAAATAAGGCAGTCTGATGAGATACGAAATCTTGCGACACTCCTGAGAATAGGCGAGGAAAGGAATTTCTGGAAAACATTGAGAAGAAGAAGGTACAGGATGATAGGATACGTGTCAAGGCACCGAGGAATAACTTCATGGTACTCGAGGGAGCTGTAGGTAGTAAAGAACTGTACGGGAAGACGGAAATTGGAAGGCATCCAACAAATAATTGAGGACGCTGGGTGTGTAAGTACTGTTTCCTGAAAGTTTGGCCGTACCTTTTTGTAACACCCTGTATATATATATTCTTCTATTTCTCAGTAATATATTAAAATAATAAGGTAACTTGGATACATTACTGAGTGTGGAATAATAAATGATTTCTAGGCTACACAGGAGTCTACAGCGTTCTCGAGCAAGAAATACAGAATATGTGTGTACATACGTGAAGTGTAACTTTTTTTGGCTTCAGAATCGTTTTTTTAAATATTATATGAAAGGTATGCTTAAGTACACAATCATCTTTTTCTTTCACAGAAATAAACTGACACCCACTTTTATGCGACATATTGTATTGTTTTGTATTTATACACGTACTTCAATGCAGAGATGGCGTTTAGAATTTACCTATTACCAATCAGCATTTACCTTTTAGTGTGTACCGTTAAGCATTAGTGTTTTACCCATTTACCATCTACTGTTAAGTGTTTGTGTTTAGCGTTTAGTATTTACTATTGGGCATTTTTCATTAAGTATTTAGCATTAAACATTATCATTAAGGGTTTAGTGGTTTACCAGTTTACTGTTCAATGTTTATTGTTTACCGTTTAACGTGTGTGTACCATTTAGAACTTACTGCTATGCTTTAGTGTTTACCATCTATCATTTAATGTTTACCATTTACTGTTTAGTGTTTATCAGCTAGTATTTATCACTTAGTGTTTACCACTTACCATTTAGCATTTACCGTTTAGAGCTTACTGTTACTGTTTGCTGTACAGAAAATGGTTCAAAAGGCTCTAAGTACTATGGGACTTAACAGAAGAATTCGGGGCAGGCAGCATGAAATCAGTCAGCAGACTGATGACACGTGCATATTCCCATAGTCTGTGAGATCACTTGGCAAACTCCCCTCTTCCCACGTGACCAGATGGTTCGCATTGCAATCCAAGACTTCCATTCCGCGCCCCACCAATGCAAAAATTCGCAGTGCTTATGCGGCATCTCAAGGACATTTCCGAAGGGTATAAAGTACTTCCACATATAGGTCATATGATGTTCCCCGCTACTTTATTTTAAGCTGTCGTTACATACTAAGATGAGGGACTTCCATAGCAGAACACACGATGATCAGGTTCAGGAAATTAACCTGAGTTAACATCACCATAGTTAACCAGAGAGTTGTTGGCACTCGTACACTCGTTGACAAATACGTTACATTCATCCTCGCAATAAGAATACAGTGCACTTCAGAGTCGCCTCTTAGTCATGTGTGGGAGCACGTCTCCGTGATTGCTCTGGATATGACCTCCATGTATTGTGATTGCTGTCTTGGCTGCTTGAGATCCCGTAGAAAAACCACATCCTGCTGATCAAGGCTTTTTCTAAGGTGAGGTTTAGGCCACTTGCTTCACCACTTTCTCTCTCTCCTGTTTTCTTTTCTTTTTGATATGATTCAAATGGCTCTAAGCACTACGGGATTTAACATCTGAGGTCATCAGCCCCCTAGACGTAGAACTACTTAAACCTAACTAACCTAAGGACATAACACACATCCATGCCCGAGGCAGGATTCGAACCTGCGACTATAGCAGCAGCGCGGTTCCGGACTGAAGCGCCTACAGCCGCTCGGCCACAGCGTCCGGCTCTTTCTGAGATAAATTCTTTTACATAGTTCTGTAAATTTGTCATACCTGGTGTAGTCGGTTAAGGATACATGTGATGCGTAATTGTTAACTTAAAAATTTGCTTTTCTTGATGGCAATCAAAGAAGCAGTTAGATAACTGGTTCTAGTTGCTGAACAACCACCTTGAGATCATAGCTCTTAATGCAGGAGCTATCGTAAAGCATATTGTAAGGCATAACCAATGAGGGTGCGTTGCAAACAACAAAATTGTCAAGGCGCTCAAACTGTGCGAAACGCACTACCAGCACGAAATCTGTCATGCTGGTACTGCATTTGGTACATTTCATGATTTCTCCTTAGTTCCTGTTCCCACGAACTGCTCAACTTCTCGTATTTCATCGTGAAACACATGTGACGGATTACAACGTAGTCCCGCGCAATATGAAATAGATTTTCCGTTTAACTTGAATGATAACCAACGGAGTTCTTCGTTTACAATTGCAGCAAAAACCGGTAATACATACCGTCTCCCACTGCTAAAAAGAACGAACGAAGCTGACACAAAATGTGAAAATGGAAACTTTCCATTAAAAAAAGGAAGGTTTACCTCAAGAACAAAACAGTAAAAAACGATTTAAGTTTAGCAGCACATATGTTTGGCAGGGACCATGCATGCTCTCTATTACCTCCTTCAGGAGTATTGGCAGGAGACTGCGACTGTATTCTAGGGAAAGAGCTCTATGGAGGTCTGGAAAGTTCATTAGTAGCGGATGAGGACCTCAAATTCCTGGCAGATTAAAACTGTGTGCCCGACCGAGACTCGAACTCGGGACCTTTGCCTTTCGCGGGCAAGTGCTCTACCAACTGAGCTACCGAAGCACGACTCACGCCCGGTACTCACAGCTTTACTTCTGCCAGTACCTCGTCTCCTACCTTCCAAACTTTACAGAAGCTCTCCTGCGAGAGGAGAGCTTCTGTAAAGTTTGGAAGGTAGGAGACGAGGTACTGGCGGAAGTAAAGCTGTGAGTACCAGGCGTGAGTCGTGCTTCGGTAGCTCAGTTGGTAGAGCATTTGCCCGCGAAAGGCAAAGGTCCCGAGTTCCAGTCTCGGTCGGGCACACAGTTTTAATCTACCAGGAAGTTTCATATCAGCGCACACTCCGCTGCAGAGTGAAAATCTCATTCTGTGACCTCAAATTCGTTTCCCGATGCATTACAGACGAATTCTATGTAAATCACATTTGGAAACCTCTACCTAGAACATGAAGTGAATATTTTCACCTATGAGAAATTCATCCCTTAGAGCATTTCGATGTTTGTCCGTGAAGAAGAAGCCTACACCACCTGCACAAATCAGCAGTAGCACTTCCCAGATCACCTGCAGTATCTCATCCGTATGACGCCTTGTAGTTGGCAATAATACTCCAACTCGTAATTAAGATGTGAAGTCCATATAATAGCCTCTATCAACGACAAACAGGTAGCTTATCACTACCTTATTTTTTTCTTTCAAACGAATTGAAGGATTTTATATTTCATTTGAATATATTTCGAAAAGCTGTCTGCTAAATGAAGCAGTAGTACTGAGGGGCCGGCCGGGGTGGACGAGCGGTTCTAGGTGCTACAGTCTTGAACCGCGCGACCGCTACGGTCCTAGGTTCAAATCCTGCCTCGGCCATGGATGTGTGGGATGTCCGTAGGTTACTTAGGTTTAAGTAGTTCTAATTTCTAGGGGACTGATGACCTCAGAAGTTAAGTCCCATAGTGCTTAGAGCCATTTGAATTTTAGTACTGAGGGGGCTGTAGCCCGAATAGAATTTTGTCTTGGAGGCGTTGTTGGGTTTCATCGCATTGTCAAGGTCAGATGTTATCGAGTAATTAGCTTCAGTCGGCCTTGAATGGCCTGTTACCAATACATATTGTATCTTGGAACAGACGCCAAAGCTTTGATCCAGCATATTGTGGCAGGTTCAGCATTGTCAAATTTGCGGTATGTGTGTGAAATGTTCCCAAGTGTTTCTAGCCTTCTGTATATACTGAAAATATTATTTTTTATGCCTGGCAGTGATATCGGTATCGACTCAAGAGACGTCGGTTTCCATTCTGGGGCGGCAATGTGCCAGAGGACGCAATGGCGAAAATTCTGTACAGATTGACGCTCTAATAGACGATGTCTAGTGCATGTGGCTAGCAGCCTTGAAAAGGTACATAAATGGCTCTAGAACCAACACGGTGATATCACGTATCAGTACTACCTCATGGGTCATACTTGTAAATGGATTTACAAGTTTCTACCTGACGCTGATAGCGGACGTGTGAGATCCGGTAGACCCAATGGAGCACGTCCCCTGAGTCGCGCCTCCAGTGGTTCCGCAACACGAGCGCCCCCTGACGCTGAGATACAGGACGACCTGCGGCCGCCACACAGCCCCCTCTGTCTTGGGTCCTCTTCGCTACGTGACGCTACGCACACGCCGCCTAGTCGCGACTCCCACACCGCTGTTCATGCTTCAGTTCAGAGAGCCTCATCACGTCTTTGGTGCTTCAGTTCAGAGAGCCTCATCCTTGTTGGCATTGTAATAGCTGGACTGTGTTTCTTGCCGCATTATTTGTAATGAGTCTTCACAAGCATGGAGAACTACAAGTTTAGTAATTTTTTTGACTTAATCGCTAATCATTTCTGCTCCTGTCCAGTTTTCCTAGAACGACATAGCCACACTACTGTGTATCCCACCTGTACTTACCATTGTGTATGAAGCTGTACACAACAAGCACACCGCTTGTTCTTTGACTTCCTGTTCAACCTGCTATCTTCGAGTGGACAGATGATCTTACGAGGACTAGAGTGCCGCATGGATTCCGTAAGAATTGTGAGAAAAGGACAGGTGAAAGATTAGTAATCACAGAAGAATAAGATTTCTTTTTATGAACTATGAATTACATGCAACAGTTTGTGTCGAAGACAGAAAACTAGTGCGCACAATGTAATATGAGAGATATATGTTGAATTCACAGATACCTTCTTCTACAAATAAGAGTAATCGACGGAAGAGGGTATTTCAAGTGTCAGACATGCTAAGTTAACTTACATTAAAAAAAAAGCCTTTGACAACGTGAACAAGTCATGACTGTGCATTTTTACACACACACAAAAAAACAAAAACAAAAATAGGACATAAGGATATGACTGTATGATTTATATGGGACGAGACAACAGTTTACTATTACATAAATGGAGAATAACACAACAGATTCCCAAAAGAATCAGACAGCAGCATATTTTTTTACCAACTATATGTAACAAACATGTGGCTGATATATTCTAAAAATGAAAATATCAGTTTATACCAAGACCATTTTGTGGTGAAATATTTCACTTAATGCGCTGATCTGTATCAATGGCTCTCAATGTCTGTGCCCTGCGCAGTGCTCTGCTGCTATATTTGCTGTGTGCGCCACGATACTGTTGACGGTTTATGATATTGCTGATAAAAGTAATTCAAGTAATTTCACTGAATTTTTGTTTTTAAAAATGAAACTGAAGTAATTTCACTGAATATTTGTTTTTAAAAACGAAAATAGAATATATAGCAATATTCTATAACTTAAACTTATTTACGGGTTGTTTATTGGTTTACACCTTACATGTTTGAGTTACCAATGAGAAACTGGAGCCATTCGCTGCTTATAGAATTGTTGAATTTGTGCCAGTGTAAGCTGGCGCCGGCACTCCAGGCGCAAATAGCTTGTTAGAAGATCGATAATAGACACCGGAGCAAGGGAGCCTATTAGAAGAGAGGCCAAAGATGAACTCGCAAGTAACGCCAAAGCCCTCTCGGCCACCAGTATTTAGATTGGCACCACAGACTGGAGGGCCTGGTCGCTCATCCAGAGAGTCACCCTGTCAAGTCACTTGCAGTTGCAGTTAGCTCCTCCTCTAGCTCAGAGTCAGTCATTACCTAGGGACCAGACTGTACATAGTGGACTTGTACTTCACCAGCAGTGAGGCTAACTTGGACTGTTATGGAAGAGCTTGTACCACAACACTTGCACCATCTTAAATTGTGTGACTTCTTCTTCTTAAGAATAATGAACCATGTTAATACATGCGTGCAGTTTATGTTACAGAAGAGGATACCAGCCAGCAAACAACATCCTCTTCTAGCTTCCCATGGTAAAAGCCTACAGTGACAAAGAGATGACACAAAAGAATTGGTGGTTGGTTTGAAAACAAGCACATATGCATTTCCTGTTCAGCTGAGAGATGTGTGTTGCGTTTCTTGATTTTATTTTGGTTAGTTCTGAAAATCCCAAATAGGTGGAAAAATGTAACAGGGTTACCATTTTCACTGTATTGCTAGGTAGTCTTTCTTCGCTAACATCCAAAGCTTGGTGAGGATTGGTTTACTATATTTCATTTGAAATGTTCGGTCTACCTAAAGTTGTGCAAGCTGTTCTTCTGCCTACAGAGAAATGTTGGTGATAGGAGACACAGCATTAACATAGCACACCCAGTTATATATGTCGATACTGATGGAGGGAAAATACTGTGACATGTTATTGTCAAGAACCACAAGGTGATTTAAAATCAGATTCAAAATGGTTCAAATGGCTCTGAGCACTATGGGACTTAACTGCTGTGGTCATCAGTCCCCTAGAACTTAGAACTACATAAACCTAACTAACTTAAGAACATCACACACATCCATGCCCAAGGCAGGATTCAAACCTGTGACCGTAGCGGTCGCGCGGTTCCAGACTGTAGCACCTAGAACCGCTCAGCCACTCCGGCCGGCCTTTAAAATCCGGTTGTAGGTGATGTTAACATGGGGATCTATCTCGAAAGTAAGAGGAAACATCTTAAGATTTTTCTTTTCCCCGGGTGATATCCATATACTGAACTTTTTTAAGGATGCAGCGAGTTTATCACTTGGCATGAGGATGTTTTCTTCTTTCCTTTGCATACTCTCGTTCAGGCAATTTAAAAGGGGAAAAATTTCAGCCGAATTGGCTACCTTTTACACACCACTCCCTATCATTTAAGTGGCCTGCAATGTCTGGCTTTTCGACTCTAAATATATTTGATAGCTCTTTCCTCAATCCAAAAAAATATTCCAGGACTGTACCTTTCAACAATCAGAGGAGCTCAGTATGCAAAACCGTAGCGTCATGTCGAGATCTCGCTTCGTGGTTCAAATGTTTCAGGAGTGTTGTCTTAACCGCCTTAGACTTAATGAAATTTACTATGTTAATGGCTGGAGGTAAGACACTTTTAAGTTCTCTTGGAATATCTTCAACACCAAATTCTGACGACGTGTGAAGCAATGTGTTGTCCTTACGGTACATAAATAATTTTTCTGTCTTGGAAAAAATCCTTTGAATCTGCCATTAATTGTTAGTGCACCGCCTGTGGAAGGAGACAGACGACTTTTCTAGGTCATCTCGGTTTGTTCTAGTGGACTGGATATAGAATTGTACACATCAGGACCAGGTGACGTTGGGGGCAGTTCAGTGCGCGAAAGAAATTGCTCAGAAACGAATCCTCATCAACAACTCTTATCTAACGTAGTATTTGACATTTCTTACACATATCAGGTGACTCGCCGATCAGTAGTGAAAATGCATGATCGTCGCTTAGCTTTTCATAGACTTTGCATTATATATTTGAAGAAATGTCAACAGTTCACCGGGAAATAGCATCGTTTGACAATAGAACAAAAATATTTTCTTCTCGGCGCCATCACCTAACAAAGATTACATTATTTTCTTACATGGAGGGAAAATTACGTTATCTGGAATAATACGGGGCGGATTTTGTTCGCTACTATTTCGGCGACTTTATAACAGGCCACTTGTGCTTTATCAGAAATAGTAGCTCTTCATACTACATCTTTGGTTGCCTTTCTACTGATGAATATTCTCGGCATATTCCACTGATGGAATTCTTCTCGGGTTATCAGCCGAGTGGTGGCACCGTCTTGTCGTAACGTTTCAATGAGTTTCCTACCCAAACACCTTCGCCACATCGCCGACGAAAATGTGTGCATTGCTTGGGCGCCCTCACTGGTGCAGCAAATCTTCGTGTTGACTCACTCGCTGCCAAGCGTACCACATTCCTGCGACTGCTTGGTTAATTACTTCCTAATATCATCTTCGTTTTGGCTTTCGCGTAAGCATAGCCCCCTGACGGCTTTAAATGAAGAAACAAATGAGTCGATAGTAAAAAACCTCGCCTACCGTATGGCTCGGACACAATGGTGTCACGTGAGGCAGATTATAGACAATTACTACTAATTACGCGCTGTGATTAATGTTGCGGCTGGAGGTAGGTATCTCGCAGCGGCCGGGCTCGGTGGCATCCAGGCATTCGCTTCTGAGAGCCTGGCCGCTAGCAACAACAGTCTCCAGGGACGGCAGTGTGGAGGCCGCACCAAAAAGCAACAAATCCTGCCCTTTCCTAGTTGATCGTAACGCATGAGTACTTTGCGAGTGGTACAAGAACTGAAAATACGCTAATGAACACTACAGTAGGTAGGATACCGGTTAGTTATCTGCTATGTCATACTCGCTTCGTGCCATTGACTGTAGGAGCATGAGGAGCGAGCAGTTCAGTTAGGTTCATGTCTGCCCTGTAGGGAGCCGGTCTGCGAGGCAACTGGACTTGACATATTCTTAAAGATGCTTGTCATAAATGCCGAATGTTGACGGTATTAGTCCTTTTAATTTCACTTGTTACCGATATATATTACAAAAATATATTAAATCCTTTTTATTAGTCTCCTGTTATTCAGTACACTAAACCATTATTTGAGCTCACTTTTTTCTGCCACATACAGCTTTGTTACAAACGGACTCCATTACAAATCAGAAACGTGGCAATACACATGTAATACAGTGAAGAGCCAAAGAAACTGGTACACCTGCCTAATATCGTTCTGGGCCGCCTCGAGCACTCAGAAGTGCCGCAACTCGGCATAGATTCGAAATATCTGAAGTACTGCTGGAGGAAACTGACACCATGAATAATGCATGGCTATCTATAAATACGTAACAGTGTGAGGGGGTGGAGAACTCTTCTGAACAGTACGTTGAAAGGCATCCCAGATATGCTCCATAATGTTCATGTCTGGGGAGTTTGGCGGACAGCGCAAATGTTTAGACTCAGAAGAGTGTTTCTGGAGCCACTGTGCTGCAGTTCTCAACGTGTGGGTTGTCGGATTGTCCTGCTGGAATTTCCCAAGTCCGTCGAAATGCACAGTGGATATGAATGGATGCAGGTGATCAGGCAGGATCCTCAGGTACGTGTCAACTGTAAGAGTCGTATCTAGACGTATCAGGGCTCCCATATCACTCTAATTGCACACGCCTCGCACCATTAAAGAGCCTTCCCAAGCTACAACAATCCCTGCTGACATGCAATGACCGTACACGTCCATCTGCTCGATACAATTTGGAACGAGACTCGTCCGTCCAGACAACCTGTTTCCAGTCATCAACAGTCCAATGTCGGTGTTGACGGGGCTAGGTGAGGCGTAAAGCTTTGTGTCGAGCAGTCATCAAGGGTACGTGAGTGGGCCTAATGCTCGGAAAGGCCATATCGATGATGTTTCGTTGAATGGTTGTTGATGGCCCAGCATTGAAATCTGCACCAATTTACGGAAGGGGCGCACTTCTGTCACATTGAACGATTCTCTTCAGTCGTCGTTGGGCCCGGTCTTGCAGGATCTTTTTCCAGCCGCAGCGATGTCGGAGATTTGATGTTTTACCGCATTCTTGATTTTCACGGAACACTCGTGAAATGTTCGTACAGAAAAATTCCCACTTCATCGCTCCCTCGGAGATGCTGTGCCCCATCGATCGTGCGCCGTCTAAACACCACGTTCAAACTCACATAAATCTGCCATTGTATCAATAGTAACAGATCAACAACGGCTGGGCACTTGTTGTCTTATATAGGCGTTGCCGACAGCAACGGTGTATTTTGCCCGTTTACATCTCTCTGTATTTGAATACGCATGCCTACACCAGTTTATTTGGCGCTTAAGTCTACGAACAATTGTGTTATTGAAGTATGAACATCTAAACTACTCCTCATTACGTCAGAATTATATGTCCAGTGGTTTATATCTCCTTTCATTGCATTCTCCTTAAAGCATCCAATGTGGCAAATCTCCGATTACTTAGCTAATGTATGATACATCTTGGTAAAGCGATCGACGTGCTCTCTCAACATATTGGTACGCGAGCTGCCTCACATCACCTTTGCATCACATTGACGCCTTGACGATGTTCCTCACGTCCTCACGGTCTAAATCCTCTCCTGCTTCTTACTTTCCCGTGTATGTCATACGACTTACATACACTAAAAATTAATGTCTGATGCGATGTAAGTGTATATTGTTACTGACGTGTTTGCGAGGATGTGATGCCTCGTCACAGTTGTAAAATGTTTTCAGGGGAGCAGGGGGGCTATGTAAGTAGCCTGTTTATATGATTGAATGTTGACAACGCTATTTCCGTAAAGAGTGTATGTGACCTTGACGTCATGCTCTGCTGCACCCGGCTGCACGCTAGCAGCCTGGAAAAACTCACTGTTGTGTTGCCTGTCGTCTTTAATGGCGTCGCTTTAGCCACTTTGAAGCTCACTGCACACCCACAAGCACCAGTACAGCCGTAGAAAAGAGAGGCCGTTGACCTCGCCATTGACATTTCTTGAAGAATGCACCACAAACTTTTACTTCGAAACATATGATTACACTTTAGAGTTTGTACTTTGTGCTAGTTACTGAAATGCTTATAAATTGACGAGAAATATTCTTATGTCTACACACCTGATTATGACAAGTGTCTTTCTACAAGAGTTGAGAGAATTTTTACTGACTTATGAAATGCCATATGGCTATTGAATGATGTTTTTATGCTTTACTTTGTAGATATTTGCTTATTTTATTTCATATCTTGTTTGTAGCTGCGCTGTAGCATTGGTTGCATAAAATAAAATGTAATGCATATGTTAATGTTAACGCTTTCTATCAACAGATCAATTAAATAATAATTTTATGATCCACATTCATAAAGAAAGAGCACTTGGAGAGCACTTGGAAAGGAAAGAACAATAAAAGGAGAAGGAACTAGTAACAGGAAATGCATACATAATTTTCTTTTCAAGGATTTGATAATTTTTTTTGGTAGAATAAGTTGTGCACCACATTAGTGTTAAGATGTGACATAGACAGTAAGATGTAAATAGATATTTCCCTTATCCGCATTATTGTCTCTACTGTAACATTTTTTCTGCTTGTGCTTTGTCATGTTTAGGTATAAGTTATTGCATTTCCTGCTGCTATTTGTCAGGCATTGTCGTACTGAATTTTATGTTTATTACTGTGATAAGCCAGCTTTACCACTGATTTATTTTTCTTGTTTGCTGAATATTGCCTTACATTAGTTGTAATGTTGCATTTTCTTTGCTAATTTAGATATGCTGCTGCTTGCTTTGACAATCTGCAATTTTGTCATTGCTGTTTGTGTTAATTTTTTCTCCTGCTGCACTGCCTTCTTCTCTAGTTTATGTATCTGAGCTCAGTAGATTTGAGCTAACTTAAGGGGGGGAGGGGCATGCTATATAAGAAAATGAATTATGATGAGTTGGGAAGAAATGCATTCAGAAGCTATAAGAAAAAGGTTAGGCCAAAGAGTCTTGTATAACAAGAAACAATTATTTTGAAAGAGGAAACGAATAAATATAAGCAGGGTATAGTAATGACAGGTTTAGGTAAGATTTTCTTGGAAACAAATGATGAGGTAAGAAATATACGAAAGTATAAATACAGATAGCATACTTCGATAGGATTTTTTTGTGGGAACAGAGGTTGAAAGTAAGAGAGATAAACGAAGTTTCGGTTGGAAATGAAGTAGTGAAGAGGTATCAGCATGAAGGATATTATTGAAAAGAGAAAATTAAAGCAGAGATATAAATTACTCACCACAAGTACTGCAGTACTAAATGTTACACGTGAAAACAGATCCTGCTATTTCCCTTTGTGTTATCCAATTATGTTTGTGTGTACCCTTTTGTGTCTGTGTTCTTCCTGCCTCTGAGGTTTGTTTGATAAGATAAATTTGGTAGAATTTTTTTCTTCTAATACTAAGCTGCATTCACTATGATGAGGAAAACTGTTATCCTCAAATCTAATCTGTTTTTATACTTTGGGAAGATGTTCAGACATTATTTATTCTGTTATGTTTTCTTTTAATGCTCATGTGTCAAGTTAATGTTTCTAAGGACATTCTCATAATTCATTTATTTACTTATGTTATAATTCTTGTATTACTCGTATATATAGTTGTTTTTATCTTTTTTGCAAAGCCTATATTATTTCAAATGTTATTTGTATTATCATGTTCTTCATTGTAATTACGTTTTCTTTACCTTTGTAACTGTATTCTTATGCTGTAAAATTGTATTGTATAGACACCAGTTCTCCAAATTAGCTAAACAGTAGGGACTCATTTTTCTGCATACATTTTTTTGTTGCTCATACGGTATGCAGCAAATATCAGAGATTATATGACTGTGTTAGTGCTTGCACGTGTGTTGATAATTCAGCAAGGGACTGGTTAACAGCATTGCTGGTTCTAAGGATATTGCAAAAATAATTAGTGGGTGCACAAGTGGTGGTTCAGGGACTTCCTACATTACCCTCAAGACTCTTCAATTGTGATTGTGCATCTGCAAAGGCACAACGGATGGCGACTGGGCATCTCTACAAGGACTACAGTGGGTGTGCACCTTTAGTGGCCCATTACTACCATAATCTGCACAAGGAATACTGTGGGTCTGCTTTGTGTTGACCCACCAATTCTACTAATATTCTTCAAGACTTCGACTGACTCTGTTGTGGGTCTGCTCTGTTGTGGCTCATCACCAATCTTCTCAACTGAAATCGTCATGTATAGAGTCAGCACTGTGTTTCTGTTGGGAGGACAACACTGCTTCTTCAAGACTGCATGGTGGTCCACTACCTACCTATGCATTATCTTTTACTACTGAGCCTTTTTGCGTAATACTCTCATACAATTTTCTTCTGATGTTTGATTAGGATTGTCTTTATGGACTATGAGCACAATTTTTGCTTTATTGATGAACAGTATATTACTAATTCTGTTCATCTGATCTGTTTGATATTGTTAATATAACAGGTTGTAAAATTTTTTGAGGTGAGCATAGGGGCTACGTAAGTAGCCTGTTTATATGATTGAATGTTGGCAGCGCTATAGACTGCATTAATATCACTGACAGCGCTCTGCCCCCTGTCTACGAGACTCTGTGGCTGGAGGGACTCCCAGTTAGAAGTTAACGGTCTGGACGTCATATAGATTAGCGTTGGCCGGAATTTTGGATAATGAATGAATAGGTTTAGCTTGAATCGTCCTTGTCAGGGAAAATTCTGGAGGTCAATTGTGAAATCAAATAATAAAAACAAGCAAAGAGACAGTATGATCAGTTGCACTAAGCAGTTTCAATAACAATCTAGGTAGTTTCAGCCAGTAGATTCAGTTGCATTCAGCAGTTTAAGTAAAAATGTAGAAATTTCACAGTACGTCTATCATGGTTGTCAGACGAAGAGACTGTATGGTTCAAATCACCTGCTGATGATGCGTCGGACGTCCTAGGTGTATTTGCGGAGTTGCGCATATCTATACTGTGGAGATATCTGGGAAAGTTTCCGCAAGGGAAACGCATACTAGCGATTGAATTTAAGTACCGTTTACCGCATATCCAGCCTGTAACTCAAGATATTCAAAATATCTTGCCCATCAAACTAATTTCTATCTATCAGCCATAGTATTTCATTTTTTCTCTCTCATTTGCATGCGTTAAATGCCCTCGCCTTAGAGACAAGTATGTTGTGTGATGCAATGATATATCTGTGATAAGTTCGATAAGTTAGGTGCCCGCCGTGGATTACATCGTTTTCCGGAAAACGAAAGTCTTATATGGAGCCAGGAAGCTGAAAGAAGACATTGTATTCAAGATGAACAACAGACTGCAGCTTGTTTCCATTTGGTGTGGTGAGAGATGTCTAAACAGTGAAAATATGCTAGAAGGTTGGGCTGGGCACCGGCAAGTGGGTCAGTGCTGTGGCGTATGCAGAGTAGTCTGTCATTGCAGCAGGAGATATCTAGCATTCTATAGACCATACGGGCACTAGAATATGGGATGCGACTGCAGTACTGAGTAGACGTTCACACTCCTTGCTGTAGCCGGCCGAAGTGGCCGTGCGGTTAAAGGCGCTGCAGTCTGGAACCGCAAGACCGCTACGGTCGCAGGTTCGAATCCTGCCTCGGGCATGGATGTTTGTGATGTCCTTAGGTTAGTTAGGTTTAACTAGTTCTAAGTTCTAGGGGACTAATGACCTCAGCAGTTGAGTCCCATAGTACTCAGAGCCATTTGAACCAACCTTGCTGTATTGGTCTGTGACCAATGATGCCGAATGACACACAATGTTACAGGGGTCCATTAGTTGTCGTCGGATAGCAGGTGCAGAAGCGAAAGACGATGTGCTTGATGCGCAGTATGCTTCCTTGTGGTACTCAGATGTGGTCAACCAGAACCTTAGCGGCGGTTATGCCTGTCCTCATATTCCGTATAGTCCAACATCAGGCCATCTTCACAGTGTCAGGAGTGTGCTGAAAATACCATATTTCGGGCATTACCCGCCACCACAGATAACGCAGTGGCCGACGGCTTCACGTAACGACCGCGAGCAGTGGCATTTGCTAAGAGCTGTCAGTGTTAACAGACAAGCAACACTGTGTGAAATAACCATAGAAATCAATGCAGGACGTCTGACAAACATTACTGTTAGGGCGTTAATGAGCTATGACAGCAGACGAACTGGGCTGATGACCATATCGATTGGAGTCTTGACAACCATAAAATCGTGGCCTGTCACTTGAGCCCCAGTGTCAGTTCGCAAGAGCTGATGGTAGTGTTTGAGTGTAGTGCAGACCTCATGAAGCTATGGATCCAAGTTACCAACAAGGCTCGGAATATGGTGGTGGTTCTATAACGGCGTGGATTGTGTTTACATGAAATACAGTGGATCATCTGAACCAGCTGAACCGACCATTGACTGGAAATGGTTATGCTCGGCTACCTGGAGACCTTTTTCAGCCATTCATGAACTTCATGAATTCAAACAAAGACGAAATTTTTATGGGTGACAACGCATCATGTCACGAGGCCACAATTGTTCGTGATTGGTTTGAAGAATATTCTAGATAAAATTCTAGAGCAAATGATTTGGCCACCGAGATCATGAATCCCATAGCACATTTATGGGACATAAGTGAGGTGTCATTTCGTGCACAAAATCCAGTACGGGCACCACTACCGCAATTATAGACCGCTATAGAGGCAGCTTTTCTCAGTACTTCTCAGGGAACTTTTGAAGACTTGGTGAGTCTACGTCACGCCGAGATGCTACAATACGCCAGACAAAAAGGAGTTCCGACACGATATTAAGAGATATCCCATGACTTTTATCATCTCAATGTGAACATAATGCTAAAATACATGTGTTCGGTAACTAATTGAAAAATGCAACAGGATTTGTTCCTGGTTCACAGACTCAGATTGTTCAGTTGGCAAACTCTTTTTGCATAAGAAAGCGAAGGCTCAAATATAAACTGTTTACTAAGTTGAAATGAATGTATCTATGCACATCACCCAGTTAGGTTAACATAGGTGTGTCAACATGTAGTTGAGTTAAGTATTACGAACAAATGAAAGTTAACAATGATCACGATATGTTCGGGATGCGGTTCAGACGGTTATTCGTTCGTGCAAAAAATATACAAGGATCACATAAGTGGTTCAGTTTTAGAAAATATGTAAATTCGGCCCAATGAGCACTTGCTGGGTGTCAACATCCTCGTGAACTGCAATAACGCTCTAACAGTGTTTACATTAAATGTGTGGCAATGACACAGCCTACAAAAACTTTACTCCGATAACATCATTACTCCTATAATTGCATCAGCCGAGAAAAATTGCTTACGTTTGGCCTCTCTGTGGCCTCACTGTAAGTGGATAAGAAACTAACAGCCTCATAGCTGTATGCATTTATTCAAGAGACAAAAATAATACATGAAACTTCTTGGCGGATTAAAACTGTCTGCCGACCTGAGACTCGAACTCGAGACCATTGCCTTTTGCGACCAAGTGCTCCGCCGAGTTCGAGTCTTGGTCCAGTACACAGTTTAAATATGCCAGGAAGTTTCTTATCAGCACAAACTCCACTGCAGAGTGGAATCTTCATTCTGAAAAGTATTACGTGTTTGTAATCCGAAATAAGGGACTTGAATGATGCTGTATAGCAAAAGCAAAGTGTTTAATATGTCAAATGCAATAGCCGTTCGTTCTAGTGAAATGCTGGTCAGATTTTCTACTACGAGAATATACAAAAAGATGTCCTTCACTATAATGAACAAAGTACTCTATTTACACCAACTTACTACATCTAATTTCTTATTCTGTGTTGATATCGCTGTATTAACTAGGGGATGAACAATCCATCAATTCTCATCAGATACTATTCTTTGATGCTAGTCCATTCTTTTCTGTTGTACTAGAAAAATCCTTACCTTTAAACATAAATATACACAAAATACTAACAAATCATCAATAATCATATAGGAAAATTCTGCTCCATATAAAAGGAAATATTCACACCTGTGCTGAAATACAAGATCTAGAATTTCTGCAGTCGTTGGCGAAACTATCTGGTGGACTAATTCCACCTGTGGAAATAGCAACCATTATACCCAACTGCTGAAAACAAATCGTAAAACCTAGGAGACACATACACAAATTTAACATCGTGGCACAACCTTGTTGCTTTACTTTTGAAGTATGTGCCCTGGGGTCTGAAAACTATACACATAGGTTAACTCTTTACATCACTATGTCTCTTCATGTTCATGAAAACATCAATAATACATTTCCCGCAAATGTCCCTGTCTTTAAGAGACACTGCTAGCCACATTTTAGAACACATTAATGGAATAATCTTATAGTAACACAGAAGTCAAAAACACTATAGACAAGCATCAACAATAAAGAGGGTGATATCTTAAACAGAACCAGAATCACTTCTCTCAATCGAGTTTACTTTATAGTACAAAACATTACCTGCAACAGATACACAAGAATAAATGGTTCACTGGGGACAGTAACTACAATGAAATAGAAGAATATAGCCATATGTACTAAAATAAATAAGATACCATAGTTAAACGAAGAGTGCCGCTAATAGGAGACAACATAATGTCAGTATAAAATGTACAAAGAGCTACAAATCAATCAAGCAACTCACCGAAAACAGTGTGCGTGCAACACTCAGTCGAACCATACACCTAGAACTTCAAAAAAGAAATCGTACCTTCTGAACATCATCGAATCAAGCTCACGTAAAATACATCCCCCAAACACAGTCAAACCACACACACACCTATCCTCCATCACCCCCCCCCCTCCTCGCCCCCTACCACAACGCACCAAAACAGACATGCTGGTTGGCCTACTCATACCCATCAAAAAAATTGATCCCTTCAATACGTATGTGGTTGCCATTAACCTAACACTTGCAAAATACTTCATAACTCTTGGCTTGGTTATTTTCCATTCGGATACTAACATACACAAAGTCATCATCAATTCACAACCAGGCTGCACTGTTACTGATACCAACAAAAATTTCACTATTCCTCCCTTCATAAACTCAAGTGCCGAGCTAAGTACTGCAAAATGTTTTGGACTACTGCTGAACTTCAGACAATAAGCAGAACGTGAAGTCAACCAACAACAACTTCCATTCAGTGGGAAACCAACAGACCTCATACGCTCCTAATTAAGACAACAGGAGATCACGACCACATCACATAAACCTCTACATTGAGTTGTTGTTGTTGGTGTGGTCTTCAGTCCTGAGACTGGTTTGATGCAGCTCTCCATGCTACTCTATCCTGTGCAACCTCCTTCATCTCACAGTATCTACTGCAGCCTACATCCTTCTGGATCTGCTTAGTGTATCCATCTCTTGTTCTCCCTCTACGATTTTTACCCTCCACGCTGCCCTCCAATGCTAAATTTGTGATCCCTTGATGCCTCAGAACATGTCGTACCAACCGATCCCTTCTTCAAGTCAAGTTGTGCCAGAAACTTCTCTTCTCCCCAATCCTATTCAATACCCCCTCATTAGTTACGTGATCTACCCACCTAATCTCCAACATTCTTCTGTAGCACCACATTTCGAAAGCTTCTATTCTCTTCTTGTCCAAACTATTTATCGTCCATGTTTCACTTCCATACATGGCTACACTCCATACAAATGCTTTCAGAAACGACTTCCTGACACTTAACTCTATATTCGATGCTAACAAATTTCTCTTCTTTAAAAACGCTTTCCTTGCCATTGCCAGTCTACATTTTGTATCCTCTCTACTTCGACCATCATCAGTTATTTTGCTCCCCAAATAGCAAAACTCCTTTACTACTTTAAGTGTCTAGTTTCCTAATCTAATTCCCTCAGCATCACCCGACTTAATTCGACTACATTCCATTATCCTCGTTTTAATTTTGTTGATGTTCGTCTTATATCCTCCTTTCAAGACACTGTCCATTCCGCTCAACTGCTCTTCCAAGTCCTTTGCCGTCTCTGACAATTACAATGTCATCGGCGAACCTCAAAGTTTTTATTTCTTCTCCCTGGATTTTAAACCTACTCCAAATTTTTCTTGTGTTTCCTTTACTGCGTGCTCAATATACAGATTGAATAATATTGGGGAGAGGCTACAACCCTGTCTCACTCCCTTCCCAACCACTGCTTCCCTTTCATGCCCCTCGACTCTTATAACTGCCATCTTGTTTCTGGACAAATTGTAAATAGCCTTTCGCTCCCTGTATTTTACCCCTGCCACCTTTAAAATTTGAAAGGGAGTATTCCAGTCAACATTGTCAAGAGCTTTCTCTAAGTCTACAAATGCTAGAAACGTAGGTTTGCCTTTCCTTAATCTTTCTTCTAAGATAAGTCGCAGGGTCAGTATTGCCTCACGTGTTCCAACATTTCTACGGAATCCAAACTGATCTTCCTCGAGGTCGGCTTCTACAAGTTTTTCCATTCGTCAGTAAAGAATTCGCGTTGGTATTTTGCAGCTGTGACTTATTGAACTGATAGTTCGGTAATTTTCACATCTGTCAACACCTGCTTTCTTTGGGATTGGAATTATTATATTCTTCCTGAAGTCTGAGGGTATTTTGCCTGTCTCATACATCTTGTTCACCAGATGGTAGAGTTTTGTCAGGACTGGCTCTCCCAAGGCCGTCAATAGTTGTAATGGAATGTTGTCTACTCCCGGGGCCTTGTTTCCACTCAGGTCTTTCAGTGCTCTGTCAAACTCTTCACGCAGTATCGTATCTCTCATTTCATCTTCATCTATTTCCTCTTCCATTTCCATAAAATTGTTCTCAAGTACATCGTCCTTGTATAGACCCTCTATATACTCCTTCCACCTTTCTGCTTTCCCTTCTTTGCGTAGAACTGGGTTTCCATCTGAGCTCTTGATATTTTACAAGTTGCTCTCTTTCCTCCAAAGGTCTCTTGAATTTTCCTGTAGGCAGTATCTATCTTACCCCTAGTGAGATAAGCCTCTACATCCTTACACTTGTCTTCTAGCCATGCCTGCTTAGCCATTTTGCACTTCCTGTCGATCTCATTTTTGAGACCTTTGTATTCCTTTTTGCCTCCTTCATTTACTGCGTTTTTATATTTTCTCCTTTCATCCATTAAATTCAATATTTCTTCTGTTACCCAAGGATTTCTAGTAGCCCTTGTCTTTTTACCTACTTGATCCTCTGGTGCCTTCACTACTTCATCCCTCAGAGCTACCCATTCTTCTTCTATTGTATTTCTTTGCCCCATTCCTGTCAATTGTTCCCTTATGCTCTCCTTGAAACTCTGTACAACCTCTGGTTTAGTCAGTTTATTCAGGTCCTATCTCCTTAAATTCCCACCTTTTTGCAGTTTCTTCACTTTTAATCTACAGTTCATAACCGATAGATTGTGGTCAGAGTCCACATCTGCCCCTGGAAATGTCTTACAATTTAAAACCTGGTTCCTAAATCTCTGTCTTACCATTATATAATCTATCTGATACCTATTAGTATCTCCAGGTTTCTTCCATGTATACAACCTTCTTTTATGATTCTTGAACCAAGTGTTAGCTATGATTAAGTTATGCTCTGTGCTAAATTCTACCAGATGGCTTCCTCTTTCATTTCTTATCCCCAATCCATATTCACCTACTATGTTTCCTTCTCTCCCTTTTCCTACGCTAGAATTCCAGTCACCCATGATTATTAAATTTTCGTCACCCTTCACTACCTGAATAATTTCTTTTATCTCATCATACATTTCTTAAATTTCTTCTTCATCTGCAGAGCTAGTTGGCATATAAACTTGTACTACTGTAGCAGGCATGGGCTTCGTGTCTATCTTGGCCACAATAATACGTTCACTATGCTGTCTGTAGTAGCTTACCCGCACTCCTATTTTTTATTCATTATTTAATCTACTCCTGCATTGCCCCTATTTGATTTTGTATTTATAACCCTGTATTCACCTGACCAGAAGTCTTGTTCCTCCTGCCACCGAACTTCACTAATTCCCACTATATCTAACTTTAACCTATCCATTTCCCTTTTTAAATTTTCTAACCTACCTGCCCGATTAAGGGATCTGACATTACACGCTCCGATCCGTAGAACGCCAGTTTTCTTTCTCCTGATAAAGACGTCCCCTTGAGTAGTCCTCGCCCGGAGATCCGAATAGGGGACTATTTTACCTCCGGAATATTTTACCCAAGAGGACGCCACCATCATTTAACCATACAGTAAAGCTACATTGCGGAAAGGTCACAACTACACAAAGATTCACTTTAAATAACTCCATCTTCACAATACTGAGCACAGCCACAAATAAAAATAATCATATTGTTGATCTCAAAAAAAAAAAAGTTCCACAATAGTCTACAGAAATTTATAATAATCACAGAAAACTAACTTTTCGTGGAAACAGAAACCATCTCGTGATCATATTCAACATTTTTCATTCTCTGACCCAACTTACAATGATTCACAAACTGAATCACCCTAACTTATTTTTAAATGAACACACCATCATTTGACTGTATTGTTGTTTATTTAATTACGATCGATGTTTCGGCCTTTTATTCCCTTTTTGAGTGATTGCTTTAACCGTTGACATTAAACACATCCTCAAATGCCTGTCTGAGCAAGTCACTAATCAATTTTTGATGTTGCTCAGCAACAATCGCACAATAATTTTTAAATGAACCCACCGCCGTTTGACTGTATTGTTGTTTTTTTTTAATTGCAAACCAGATTTCGTCCTTTTATACCATTTTCAGTAGATTGTTGTAACCGCTGATACACTCCTGGAAATGGAAAAAAGAACACATTGACACCGGTGTGTCAGACCCACCATACTTGCTCCGGACACTGCGAGAGGGCTGTACAAGCAATGATCACACGCACGGCACAGCGGACACACCAGGAACCGCGGTGTTGGCCGTCGAATGGCGCTAGCTGCGCAGCATTTGTGCACCGCCGCCGTCAGTGTCAGCCAGTTTGCCGTGGCATACGGAGCTCCATCGCAGTCTTTAACACTGGTAGCATGCCGCGACAGCGTGGACGTGAACCGTATGTGCAGTTGACGGACTTTGAGCGAGGGCATACAGTGGGCATGCGGGAGGCCGGGTGGACGTACCGCCGAATTCCTCAACACGTGGGGCGTGAGGTCTCCACAGTACATCGATGTTGTCGCCAGTGGTCGGCGGAAGGTGCACGTGCCCGTCGACCTGGGACCGGACCGCAGCGACGCACGGATGCACGCCAAGACCGTAGGATCCTACGCAGTGCCGTAGGGGACCGCACCGCCACTTCCCAGCAAATTAGGGACACTGTTGCTCCTGGGGTATCGGCGAGGACCATTCGCAACCGTCTCCATGAAGCTGGGCTTCGGTCCCGCACACCGTTAGGCCGTCTTCTGCTCACGCCCCAACATCGTGCAGCCCGCCTCCAGTGGTGTCGCGACAGGCGTGAATGGAGGGACGAATGGAGACGTGTCGTCTTCAGCGATGAGAGTCGCTTCTGCCTTGGTGCCAATGATGGTCGTATGCGTGTTTGGCGCCGTGCAGGTGAGCGCCACAATCAGGACTGCATACGACCGAGGCACACAGGGCCAACACCCGGCATCATGGTGTGGGGAGCGATCTCCTACACTGGCCGTACTCCACTGGTGATCGTCGAGGGGACACTGAATAGTGCACGGTGCATCCAAACCGTCATCGAACCCATCGTTCTACCATTCCTAGACCGGCAAGGGAACTTGCTGTTCCAACAGGACAATGCACGTCCGCATGTATCCCGTGCCACCCAACGTGCTCTAGAAGGTGTAAGTCAACTACCGTGGCCAGCAAGATCTCCGGATCTGTCCCCCATTGAGCATGTTTGGGACTGGATGAAGCGTCGTCTCACGCGGTCTGCACGTCCAGCACGAACGCTGGTCCAACTGAGGCGCCAGGTGGCAATGGCATGGCAAGCCGTTCCACAGGACTACATCCAGCATCTCTACGATCGTCTCCATGGGAGAATAGCAGCCTGCATTGCTGCGAAAGGTGGATATACACTGTACTAGTGCCGACATTGTGCATGCTCTGTTGCCTGTGTCTATGTGCCTGTGGTTCTGTCAGTGTGATCATGTGATGTATCTGACCCCAGGAATGTGTCAATAAAGTTTCCCCTTCCTGGGACAATGAATTCACGGTGTTCTTATTTCAATTTCCAGGAGTGTATTTAAGCAGATCCTCAAATGCCTGGCTAGGCAAGTCAGTATACGGTTTTTAATGTTGCTGAGCAACAGTCTTACAATAATTTCTAAATAAACTCACCGCCATTGACTGTATTGTTGTTTATTTAGTTATGACCGAGGTTTTGGCCTCGTATGCCCTTTCCAAGTGATTGCTGTAACCACTGATATCACTTGAAAATGGCATAAAAGGATGAAACCTGCATCTTTTTTAAAATAAAGTGCAATAAAGGCAAATTGCAGTGTGTTCATTTGCAATTTGTTGGTCAGCAACATCAAAGACTGTTTACTGACTACACAGCCATATGAGGATGTGTTTGAATATCAACAGTTAAAGTAATTACTTCGAAAGACATCATTCCAAAATGCCATGAAAGGCCCAAACCTGGGCTGTAATTAAAGAAACAACAATACATTCAATTGGCGATGTGTTCATTTAAAAATTATTGTATGACTTTTGCTCAGCTACATCAAAACTCATTACTGACCTGTCCAGCCAGGCATTTGAGGATGCTTTTAAATGCCAACGGTTAAAGCAGTCACTTGAAAATGCCATGAAAGACCGACACCTGGATCATAATTAAATAAACAAAAATAAAGTCAAATGGAGGTGTGATCATTTAAAAATTATTGTATGACTGTTGCTCAGCAATTTCAAAAGATGTTTACCACTAATATACTTTCATTAACCACAGACTTACCATCATGTTTTTACATCTGACTAGGCTTTTCATAACTTCCACACTAAGATATACCATCAGGGAAAGGAATTACACTCATATGGGGATGAGACAGAAATATCACTTCATCCAATTACTTAACAACCATAAACTCAAAAATAAAAATAAATATAGGTCCATGCTAGCCTGTTAGTCCCACGAAGTAATAAATTTTGTACACAGAAAATTATCACTTCTGACTACATATCACAGCTGAAGATTCACAATCACAAATCATCATTTCATATGACCTCAGCCCCCATCTGATGATAACAAACATCTGTTACAAATTTTTCAAACTCTTCATCGAACTTCATGTGGCACATGGCAAAATCATTCCCCAGTGTCATTCCTCTAAGGTCCCATAACATTCACACATCACTATCATACCACCAGAAACAACTCTCTTTTCAAAGTAATAAACACTAATGTTCAGAACTACATTTATAACCAGTGGCAAATGTGCACCTTCTCCTTATAATATCCATTCGCAATGGGGAAACGTAATATTAAATACAGAAAAACACCTCATCATGTCAGAAAATATTATCACTAAACAAAATATGCACCAAAAAGACATGTGGCCTACCTGGTTCTGAACATGAGAAAAAAATTCGTTTAGACACTGGAAAACGCTGGCTCTGCTCTTCTGAGCATAATTCATCAAAATTATAGTGCTGCTAAACAATACCACACAGGCTCTTAATCTTCGATTAGTGTGGCAAACCTAAGCTTTCTATCACACCTTCGCCAGGTTGGTCCACATCATCCAAGTGAAGAGATCCCATAAGTACCTCCCTCAACAGTATTTGCGAATTGTCGAATGAGGTGAATAGAAACAGTACGGTTGTAATGACATTATCACGAAAGGCTGGCAGAAAAAAAAGAAAAATAATCAAAATGCGAATATTAGGTGTAAGTCTTGTAAGCCAGGTGAGGTGAACAGTGCAAGCCGCCTTCATCAGAGCATTAAGAGGTCATACACATTGAGGAACCACTGATTTCACACTCACTTATTCCGAATTGGAGGTAAAAAGCGATATAGACACTTGTCATCTATAAGCAAACTGCCTCAACGCCTTATATAGAAGACCTCACACGCTAAGCAAATGCAGAATTCGGCAGACAGCGGCAGCCGCTTTGCTTGAATTAGTCTAATTAGCCTATAGTAGATGCTATGTAACTGAGCTGTCAGATTCAATTAACTTTGTGCACAGAGCTGAACTTGCGAAGCTTGCTTGTAAGTACTTCTGGGCTATAGTTATTGGTTTCCTACATACATTTCTCTATGTGTGCTTATGTCAATATGTCACTTGCACTTTGATGATTTTTTGATCCTAAGGGTTAGATTACAACAATAGAATCTGGCACTTTCATGGTTCATGGTCTGTAGTACCATGCGTTACTATGTGTGACAGAATCTTAACAATGTTATAGGCTGGTGTGGTCATTTGCTCTGGTCATTAAGTTGTAAGCTTCATTATGTTTTATGCTTGTTGGGAGACAGGGGGTCATGCTGGACACTCCTACGGTCGCTACGTCTGCCCCCTCCCCCCCCCCCCCCTCACCCACAGTGAGGATCTCAGGCTGCGTGACCAAAACCAGCACCACCTGAAGCTATGAGCCAAGGTTCACCAACTCGGCTCTCATCTGAACATAGCAATCACAGTTTATATCCATAAAAAGACGGTCAGATAAATGCGCAAACACGCACGAAATGTAGAGGTTGAAGTTGAAAAGCGCTGACGAAATTTAAAATAAGTCATGTCTTATGAAAACCAGTGTCAACTCACAGTTCCCTGATGAGCTATTGCTTGTATGAGAGCTGCCCCTCGACTGAAGAATCAAATTACTGCAAGTGACTCTTGAAACACAAAATAAATGCCTGGCGCGAGGCAAACAGCGGTTCTGTGCACTACACAGTCAATAAAGCGCTGATCTGGTTATTAAATCTCAAAGGATACAATTAATTTAAATGAAATACAAGAATTAGTGTTGCGAGAACCATGTGATTGTTATACAATGCAAGACAAGGGCTTCATTTAAAAAGTGTCCTCGAAAATTACGAAAATAAAAAGAAAAATTAATCGAATAAATAGTGTATTTACTCAGCTCGTAACGAACATACTGTATAAAACAACGAGAAGGATCAGTCACTAATCGAAACTGCAGGTCCTCCTTTGTTACTTACAACGGCTCTGTACATATAAGAACACCTTGCTTGAACGTGGCTTGCCAAGCACGCATTTGCAGCAAATATTACCTCGTTTTCCGTCGCTCGTTCAAGAAGAAAATTCTGGTCACAATTCTGATTATAATCTCACCCATACGAACCCAGGCTGCATACACACATCACTCTGCTTCTTTCTCAATATGCTTCATAGCAGCAATATTTCTTACGACTCCACACCATACAAAAGAACCGACACAACAGGAGCCGGAACAGAATAGGAATCTTTGTTCATATCCAAAACCACCGACCATGTCGCCTACTCAGCAGCCTTCACTTCTCAATGGCTGAGCGACTACTCGCCCTGAAGACCGAAGTAAAGACCAATAAGCGAAGTTTAGCCATAAGTAGTAATTACACAGATGTCAACTATTGGGCGTAGATATCACATCTGCTCGTGAGAACAGATGCGTAAAACTTGAGAGATGACGGGTACAACAGGTAGTTTTCAAAGTCCGACGGTATGTCGCCAGTCTCGTTGGTTTTATGAGCCAGTCCGAATAGCTTCTTGGTTGTCACACCCCCCAATACTTTTATAAATTCCAAATGAATATTATCTATCCATTCTGCCTTATTTGATCTCTAGTATTTCTAAGGTCTTTTAAATTGTGACTCTAATACTATGTCTTCGATGTCGGCTCTAATTCGTCTGTCAAGACATAAGACAAGGTCTTACCTCATAGTGGCCTTCAGTGTACCCTTTCTGTCGCTCTTACTTTTAATTTCACTGAAGGTAGTTTTCACTTTTCTGTGCTTCCGACGATCAAATCATTTTCGATCTCTTCAAATTTCGTCTCCAGTCAGTTCAACTCGGCTTTCCTGCACGTCCTATTTATTTACTTTGTAACTAACATACTGCAGTATTCCTGTCTTTTCCTCAAAATTTTTGTAGCTTACTTCCTTTTTTCCTCGATCATTAAAGTATTTCTTCTATCACTCAAGGTTTGTTCTCACTTACTGTGGTGTCACCGCCAGACACCACACTTGCTTGGTGGTAGCTTTAAATCGGCCGCGGTCCATTAGTATATGTCGGACCCGCGTGTCACCACTGTCAGTGATAGCAGACCGAGCGCCACCACACTGCAGGTCTAGAGAGACTTACTAGCACTCGCCCCAGTTGTACAGCCGACTTAGCCAGAGATGGATCACTGACAACTACGCTCTCATTTGTCGAGACGATAGTTAGCATAGCCTTCAGCTACGTCAATTGCTACGACCCAGCAAGGCGCCATAGCATTAGATATTATTTTATATTGTGGTTATAACATGTATCGTCAAGAGAGATGTTCTACAATTGTGGATTAAAGTTAAGTATTACATCAACTACGTACTTTATTTGCTACTATTAATTCCTTTAACTGTTCCAGACCTCACGCCAATCTGCGTGAGCTTAACGCGTGCCTTTCGGCTTCCTCTCATTGTGACTTGGCTGTCTTGCCAAGTCACAACACTTACCTTCCTTATAACTACATTCGTCTGTGTAACATCTATGACTGCCCATTACAGAGCTGCCCAGTACTCTTGAAATAAACTGCCTACTGTGATATTGCTTATCAGTCGACCCTCATCCTTATAGACCTTCAAACGCATCTCAGAACTCTTCAGTACTTCAGTATCCCGCTTCCTTCCACAATGATTCTCCCGGACTATTATCTTAAACGTCTGTCTACTCTTCATCAATACATTTGTTGTACATTTGTTGCCGGCCGGAGTGGCCGAGCGGTTCTAGGCGCTTCACTCTGGAACCGCGCGACCGCTACGGTCTCAGGTTCGAGTCCTGCCTCGGGCATGGATGTGTGTGATGTCCTTAGGTTAGTTAAGTTTAAGTAGTGTAGGGGACTGATGATCTCAGATGTTAAGTCCCATAGTGCTCAGACCCATTTTTTTGTACATTTGTTCCTGGGCATTTGGAATTCTGTCAGACCATGGCGTAATCCAGGTGGAATCCTCCCGTGTCTTCCAGTCGTTTCAAATATACCTCCTCCTTTTGTGATTCTTAACTAGAGTATCCGCTATTACTAGCAGAAATTTACTGCAGAACTCAAAACTTTCTCCTCTTTCAACATGTAACGAAACCCATAGCGTCCCGAAAACCACACTTCTATTCCTTCTCCTACAACGTCGTCGCAATCCCCCATGATTATTAGGTTATCATTTCCCCTTACATACTGAATTATACGTTCAATATCATTGTATACTTTCCCTGTTCATTCATTTTCTGCTTTTGACTTTACCTAATGTTGTCGGTGCTGGTTTGCCGTGGAATATGATGTCACTGAACCGTTGACAGGAACTCACTGTCGGTCCTACGTTACTATTCATAACGGAACCAACTCACATCACTCCATCTTCTGGAACTGTCGATAATATCCTATTTTCGTCGGACCAGAAATCTTTATCTTCTTTCCATTTCAGTTCACTGACGCCCTCTGTATTTAGACTGCGACTTTGCGTTTCCCTTTTCAGATTTTATGGCTCTCCTTCCTAGTTCAAACTTCAAATATGCCACGCTCCGACGCGTGGAATATTTCCTCCTGGTGGTACGAATGGGGGACAATTCCGGTATCTTTTGCAAACGGAGAACTCATCATGACACTTCTTCAGTTACAGACCATATATGTTGTCCACAACGTAACTAGTCTTTAATGCAGTGATTTCCATTGCTTTCTGCATTTTTGTGCCGTCGATCATATCGGATTCTTTCGCCTTTTACCAGAGTTTCCCACCTCAAGGGTAAAAATGTGCCCTGAACCTCCGAGCGCTCCTTCTTCCTCTTTGACAAGGCCATTGTTAGAACGAGAGTGAATTCTTATTTCGGAAGTCTTCAGTTGCGATTGCTACTGATTTTTATTCAGAATTTAAAAAGTGGCTGAAATCGAACCCGGGACCCAGGACGTTCTGATTATCAGTCAAAGGTGCTACCAGGAAACCACTGTTGCATGAACGGCCTGAGAACGACACTGAAGTCGAACAATACTAATGCACTCTGGTGGCCTTTTCACCCAATATAGAGAATTGTGTGCCTTTAATTCAAGTACAAATGAAATAAGTGGTACAGATATACTAGAAGTAGAGGTTCAAACAGCCATCAGTCAGATGGGACAGAAAGGCTGTGGGACCAGATAAAGTAGAAGCAGAGTTCTTAAAATAGAAGAATGAAAATCATGCAAAATGGTTAAACCAAACTTTCAGTCAAATTTATATACCTGGAAACATTCCATTGGAGTGGCTGAAATAAGAGTTCATTACTCCGCCTAAAAATCGAAATTCAAAACAGTAAGGAGATTGTCGTATGAGTGTAATGAGCCATATCTTGAAATTGTTTTTGACAATGTACACAGAAGAATGTATAGTATATCTGAGGACCAGATAGCCCCTATTCAGTTTGGGTTTGTTAATGCCGTGGATACGAAAGAAGCCTTGTTTAGTGTGCAAGTATGGTTTCAGAGGTGTAGAGGAAGATTACCTGGAGGCTTTTGATAGAATAAAACACTACAAATTGATGGATATTTTGAGAAAGATTGAAACGGAGGAAAGTGATCTGCAAATCACAAAGAACCTGTACTGGAATCAAACAGCGGTGTTGTGTATTATGGTGAACACTACGAATCAGTCAAAATTCTCACGGGAGTAAAACAGGGCTGTATCTTGTCACCTGTAGTAATTAACATATACTCAGAAATCATATTCAGAGGATCCCTGGAAGACCTAGAAGAAAGAATCGTGACAAATAAGATTAGGCAACATAAGATTAGGCAACATTCAATACGATGAAGATACTATTGTATTTGCTGACACTATACAAGCTTTAAAAATATTAATGGATGGAATTTTAAGATTTAGCAGTTAGTATTGGCTTGAAATAAAGACCTCAAAGACAAAACACATGGTCGTAGGTAAGAAAAATGTTACAGGAGTAAACTTAGTCATAAGCTAAATAACTATAAAAAGGGTAAAACAACAGTCATTATCTTGGAACCATAATGAATGGTAATTGGGATTATTTGCAAGAAATCAAGATTCACACCGGGAAAATCAAGAAATGGGTTTTTCAGAAAATGAGTGCAGTCTTCAAAAGCCATAACATAACTCTAAGAACAAAAATGAGACTTTTGCACTGCTATGTATATTCTGTCCTCCTGAATGGGGTAGAGACATGGATCTAAAATAAATACATAAAACATGGAGAAGAAGCTGGAGGCCTCTGAATTATGGCTTTGTACGTGGATCCTGAGAATGCCTTCGACCAAGAGAGTGACAAACGTAGATTTTTTTTAAAAGAATAAACACTGCACTTAATTTAATCAAGATAGTGAAATGCCGAAACTTACAGTACCTAAGACATACCAAGAGGAATACAAATAGATACGACTGGCTACAAAAAATGCCTTAAGAGAACATCAACAGCAAAAGAGCTCCTGGAAGGTGGCGAAAGCTTTGTTTGACTACCTTAGCTGTTGGTTCAGTATGTCTCAAACAGAACTATTCCTTATTGCTACCAACAACAGAAGAATAGTCATCATAATCACCAACATCCGAACGGGATGGACACCGAAAAAAAGAAATCCAGTCATTTACAAATCCACCGACGGTGCGTACGTGTGCGAAGTACACGTCCGACCATATTGCCTAGGTGATCCGCTTGTTTTGTCAGACAGTGTAGTTTACAGACCCCCTATCTGACCAAGATTTTCTGGAAGTTTCCCTTGACTCTTGGGAAAATGCTGGAAATGGAGATTCTCTCCACATATATTCTCAATTATACAGAGTATATTTGTAGTCCCACCATTGCGTGGCGGAGATACTACTGTATTCAGAGTCTGCACTTACTCAGTGTCATACCACATTAACAATAGTACAAAAGACTTCGTAGCAAACGGTAATTACTTTGTCGTCTGAGAGAGAAATGAAAAGAGTTGCTGATATTCCTCCGGCAGGTGTGATCTGAGTATTGCTGATTACAAATCACAATTCAGTCAACTAAGCCTTTAAATACTTCTGGAGTTGGTAAAGACATCGAAACACAGTATTAGGAAAAGGAGTATCTTCTGTACTGATAATGTTGCTGACGTCTTTATCTAAGAATCTGGCATCACTCAGGCTTATAGTGATACAAAATGTGCACTGAAACTTTCTGAAAAGCAACTGGAGAATGTCCTAAGCAAAAAAGATAATTCTAGCTACAAATTTCACAGAACTCTGCTTGTCACAAAGCATCTGTAAACGAGTCGGAAATACAGCTCTCTTTACGTATAGCTGCTTGCCGAAAATCTTGTTTCGTATAAAATCAAGGTTAATAACCCCATTACTCCGTTTTCTATACAAATGAGACGATAGCTGGCGTTGGTACCTTTTTGAGGCTGTGCGGGATCGATACAGGAAGGACACATATTTAGGAATCTGTGGACAGAAGACAGTTTTGTCGACGTTCAACGCATTTTACAAAGAATAGCAGCTATTTTTAACATTAGAAAAAAATGAAAAATAAAACATAAACACCTATCAGTCATAGGAATTAGACACTAAACTTAAAGTAAAATGAATGATTTCGTCATCTACATCTAGACTTATACTGCGCAAGCGGTCTTATGGTGTGTGACGGAGCCTACCTTATGCAACATTTTCACATTCCCAATTCCTGTTTCTCTCGTAAGTGGGTCGCGGGATGAACGATTCCTGGTAAACCTTCGTCCGAGCTCGAATCACTTTAATTTTGCCTTCATGGTCTTTCCTCGAAATATACGTATGAGGAAGAAATATATTGGGTTATTCTTCTAGGAATAAAAGCTCTTGGAACTTTAGCAGCTTATCTCACCGCCATGCAGAATTCTTCTCTTACAGTGTCTGCACCTGTTGCTCGCTGAGCATCTTGCGCTGTTCCGATATAATACACACTTGCCGTCACGCTACTACTGCGGCCCATACTCGGAGACAGTCACGAGATGTATTTTTGGCAATGTTATCTTCCTTATACAGTGCGTGCATGTTTACCGATGGTATAACTTTGTATATACAACACGATATTATGCCGCCCCAGCACAGTTTTTTCTAGTCAAGTCACATACCAAGTACTATATTTGCAAACACATGTTAACATGAAAAGATTCTCAGGTAATGTATTACGTTGCTAGTACTAAGGGGCTATAACATGTAAACGATGTTAATTTTTCGGTTGACTTACCTCTAGTTGACTGATATTGTATTAAATGCACTAAACCACCCAGCGAAGCAAAGCAGAAAGTAATGTGTAGGCCTGGTCTTTACGTCTCTATCCTATACATTATAGACTTCCGTCTTTCCCGTAATCTCCATTAATTCGAGATAGTTATGTATGCAAAATCTTAATGAATCCATCATTTAATTAAGAGACTCGGATAATAAAATCATGTACATCCTTTGGTAACGTGTTCCGCTGACAGCAGCGACAATTCACGTATCACAGACTAGGAAAACAATTCCGTTGATAACCTACTAATACTCTATTATAGATCATCGTTTGTAAAGTATACACAAGCCGCTAATCAGCAAATAACTGATCATTTATTTTGCTCACGATACACGAAATGTATATGCTTCCTAATTCCCCAATTACCAGTCGTTTTAATGTTCACAGATATAATTTATGGCTAGTCAATGATATATCCGCAGTGATACGTTAGCCTCGGACTTTAATTTTATCTTTGGTTCTTGTAAATCTTCGTAAATTCCTTTTCTCTTTCGTTTTTATAGACGAAGACTACTATTATCAGTTGCTTTACCTATGATGACAATATAATATTTTCGTTTTATTAGTTGTAAAATGTATGACAAAATTACTCTTCGACATTGACGTGTCTCGAGCAAAGAATATCTATGGTATTTGTTGCCAAAAGCTAATATTCACAAATAATAGTTTCTGTTCTTCAATAAAGTATTATTTCTTTAGGTTATATTATTTTTCCGTTTCTGTTATTCTTTCTTCTTCTTTATTTCTCTTTTCTTTTCTAATTTTTTTTCTCTCGAGGCTTCAGTTAATACATGTGGTGTCCGTTCTTTCGGACATGCCCAGAAGAACAGATACCACATACGTAATCACTGCGAGGACGGGACAAAGATCCCTTCAGTGCAGACGCACACCAAGATCGAAGTCTTACGGGAGTCGGTGAAACGCTGCCAGTGACGAGGCTAACGAGCAAAGGTTACATTAGTAGTGTGTGGGTAAATCGAGAATTTGGGTCTGAGGGGACGCGTGCTTGGTTAGTCCGTGCAGCTGAGGTGATCACAGAGGTCAGATGACGTACTTACGCCAAGTCTGCCTAGTAGGCAGGAGACCAGGGTTTGAATCCCAGTCTGGCACAAATTTTCAAACCTCATCGTTGATATAAATCAATGCTGATTGGCAGCTAATGTTTTTAATTCCTTTATGTCTTGCTTTAATGAATATTATGGGGAAGTTACCTTTACTGAGCTCTTTATTTCAGCAGTACGACGACGGTACGGGGGGGGGGGGGGGGGCAATAGCCAGCGGGAGCTGACCCCACACGAAACGATAGTAATAAATAAATGGAAGAAAAAGCCTTAATGTCACCTCCACTTTGGGCTTTAACTTACGTAAGGCAAAAAAAAAATTTGCTGTTGGGAGAGGAGCAAGTTCTTTCCGTACACTACATAGAATCGTATGGCCACCGAGTTAGCTCCAGTTGCCTTTCCTCTGTTCAGCAGTTTCCGTTATTTTTCTATCCTGTGGTCACTTATTTTTGTACCTGTTATTTTGACACTCGTGTGATGATTTAAATGAGGAACCATATTACATTCTTGTGCAGTGAAACAGTTTGGAAAAAGACGCTTTGTACTTTGGCCTTCTTTGTGTCATCTGCCATATCGATGCCATTACGATCACGGAGTATGTTGAAAGATGCCATCGATCTGTTTACTAATTTAACACAAGACCCAAACTTCTTACGATCTTTTGTCACGTTGGTAAATAATATTTTACCTTTCAATTCGATAAAAGCTTCATACGTGGCTCTCCTTCCCCTAATATTGGCTTCGTTTCGGTTTTTATTTGTCTGAGGTTGTGGCTATCTTTAAATCTACTTTTAAGTGAAACAATCATAAAAATAATAAAATTATATCGCTTACACATATCAAACAAGAAATTTGTTTATTGACCTAAGTGGTACAAATGGCTCTGAGCACTATGGAACTTAACATCTGAGGTCATCAGTCCCCTAGAACTTAGAACTACTTAAACCTGACTATCCTAAGGCCACCACATACATCCATGCCCGAGGCAGCATTCGAACCTGCGACAGTAGCGGTCGCACGGTTCCAGACTGAAGCACCTAGAACCGCTCGGCCACAACGTTTATGGATCTCCTCAAAATAATTTCACCTTCAAAGGAGTAAATGTACTGTAGACATTCCTTTAGCACAGATATTCACCGGAAAAAATGTAAGGAAAAGTATTTCATACACGCGAGGGATGCCTACGGAAGAATACTGAAATACACACTGCCGGAAAAAGATTAGTACACCTGCAGAGACGAGGTGGATTTTGATCCGATGATGGCATATGACACGTAAGGCATAGTAGGTGTACTGATAATGGTTTGAACGTGGTCCGCCAACAGGTAGTGTAGTGGCATAGCTGCCAGTACGCCATCTGTGTCAACCCTTTAATGGGGAATGCTTACAGCCAAAAGGCTCAGTGTGGTGCAAACGTGTGAAGCAAATAGGCAACGGTGCCAGGGAGACACACTTGTGCTTCCTGCAGCCAAGTGAGTGAGTTCGAAAGGGGTCACATTACGGCATGTCAAGTGGCTGGATGGTCCTGCGGACAATTGCCACAGAGGCTGAACGCCCCGCGTCAGTTGTGCAACGGCGCTTGTATCAATGGTCAGGTGAACACTCGCACACTCGTAGACGACTTCCTAGGCGTCCACGCAGCGCAGACACTCGCCAGGATCGTCACATTACGAGGGCAGCAGCGGCAGAAAATACAACTACCACAGCATAGATAAGATGGCTTGTGAGCCCAGACGTGTCAATAAGAACTATTGCGAACCATTTATTAGCAATGGGACTACGGGCACGCTCACCTACAGCCCGTCCTCCACTCAAGTCAGCGTCCACGTTCACGGCTCTATTGGCTCTGACCGAGGATCATTTGGAAGATGGAATGCCTCGCCGTGGTCTTCAGCGGTGAAAGCGGATTCTGTCTGCACGCATGTGATGGTCCTTTGCGGGTACGACCTAGACCTGGTGATCGCAGTCTCGTAGAGTGTATTCCTCCTAGATACGCTGTCGCCATTCTTGCAACAGGAAGGTGATGTGTTGTTCCAGCTGAATAATGCTCGCCAATACACTGCCCGTCAAACTGAACGTGATCTGCAAGAAGTGCAACAACTTCCCTGACCAGCAAGATCTAAAAATGGTTCAGATGGGTCGGAGCACTATGAGACTTAACATCTGAGGTCATCAGTCCCCTAGAACTTAGAACTACTTAAACCTAACTAACCTAAGGACATCACACGCATCCATTCCCGAGGCAGGATTCGAACCTGCGACCGTAGCGGTCGCGCGGTTCCGGACTGAAGCGCCTAGAACCGCTTGGCCACACTGGCCGGTCAGCACGATCTCCAGACTTGTCTCCAGTCAATCACTTGGGGGGTCTGATGGGACGAAAAGCGAGTCGTCCTACTCGTCAACTAGTAGCTCTTACAGAACTACATGAACTGTTCGAACAGGCGTGGTAAACTTATCCCAGGATAGTATTCGCCATCTGTACAATAGACTGGATGCCAAAGTCAGCACCTGCATATCGATCTGAGGAGGCTACATCATACACTAAACCTGTCCGCAGCTTGTGGTCGTGCGGTAGCGTTCTCGCTTCCCGCGCCCGGGTTCCCGGGTTCGATTCCCGGCGGGGGTCAGGGATTTTCTCTGCCTCGTGATGACTGGGTGTTGTGTGATGTCCTTAGGTTAGTTAGGTTTAAGTAGTTCTAAGTTCTAGGGGACTGATGACCATAGATGTTAAGTCCCATAGTGCTCAGAGCCATTTGAACCATACACTAATGTGGGTGTTTCAGCATGGGTCGATACCTGATATCTCAGAACCGCTTGTGCTATTCATCTGTAAATGTAATCATTTCATGTAATCCATAATCACTGTTGCAAAAATAAATTTTGAGTGAATTGGTAACCTCTAAAAGGATGTACTATTTTTTTCCCAGCAGTGTAGTTCTTCTGTTTGGGATTCTGATAGAACTGTGCTAGCAGGAGAGGTAGAAAAGATAGTAACACAACTTACTGAATTCAAATGTAATATTTGTTGACCTCTATACACACAATTGTGCGTTTTATGACGATTTTTCCTGCATGTACCCAGAGTCATTAGAGGCGGAGGAAAGGGAGAAGGAGTGAGGAAGTTGGCTGTATCCTGTTGAGAGAAGCCACTTCGCAATTGCCCGCTCCATAGCTGACTGGTCATCGCGGCAGAAGACCCTGCGAGAGGCCCTGTTCGGTTCCCGGCCAGGTCGGAGATTTTTCTCCGTTCGGGGACAGGCTATTGTGTTGTCTTCATTATAATTTCATCCTCATAGAGTCGCAATCAGCCAATTTGGAAATAAACCAAAATAGCTTGCATCAGGTGACCGGTCTATCAGATGAGAGATACTTCCCACACGAATATTTTATGTCATTTATCCCGGAGTTTACCTGAAACGATTTACGGAATCTAAGACCTAGCTGGCCGGATAGGAAGTTGAAACCACCTCCTTCCGAGTGTGATTACAAAACCAAACCAACTGCGCGACCTCCGTCAGAAGGGTGACAGCTTCTCATAACGAAAGTGCTATGGAAGCAGGTGCAATAGAACGTTGTTGAACGTTGAAGAGACATTATATACGAGTGTGAGGTGTCTGTTGTTTCGGACATGCCCGAAAGCACAGACACATTGCATCCATATAAATGTCCAAAAGAACAGACACAACGCATTCCTATAACTGATTCGCAATGGGCAATGGATCCAACTTCTTCACTGCGGATGTACAAATACGTCTGGCCTCCTACGTGACTCTCAGAGTAGCCAACATGGAGAAAATGGACAAGAGACTGCGAATAGGTGGCGCCAGATGCGAACATGGGTCAGTCGTGAAGCGCGCAGAGAGAGTCTGCACAGTGGCATTAAATTTTTGTCATGGATGGCCGAGTGGCAAGCGCATCTGACCGGTAAGCAGGATATCTTGGGTTAGAATTCTGGTCCAGCACACATTTTCATCCATTGCCGCTTATATCACGTGATGTCTTGATGTAGCTGAGATCAGTAATCCCTTTCCTTTCCTTTCTTTCCCCGCCACCTTCAATTTACGTGAAAGAGAGATTTATTTATTCTATTTTGGACATAAGAAGTTCCAAAGTTCCAAAACGAGACGGAAAACGTATTACATCGTCCCACCTATTACGTAAGGATGGTGTGGTTAAGAGTACAGTATGCCAATAGAGAAAAGAAATGAAAATGGTATGAAAGGACTAGGATTGTAATTTCTTCCATACATCTCCCATAAACGCAATTAGAAATGTGAGAACAGATATCAGTCCGCTGCATCTTCGCACTACGCGTCGTACAGTGGGATACAGAAAAAGGTGCAGAAACACAGATGTATAAGGTGTCCGCTGTTCGCAGACTGGTGCAAGTCGTTTTCACTTGTATTATTTGAACTTGTAGGTTCGTCTTCGTGGTGGGTAGAAGTTGGTTTTTTTGTTATCTACATTTAACAATAATGTGAGTAGCCAGTTGTGTACTCGATTATGGGAAATCCCAGCGATCTAATAATCTCATCAAGGTGTTTTGCGAAGTGGGTGGCCGTTTACCTGTCACGAGATGAATACTGAATGTTCTTACACAGTCTGTCTACTTCCACACTCCCGATACTGGACGCTAAAAGAATATTAATTCCGATCGAGGTGAGGTCATCTGCAGTATTGCGGGTCTAATACAAATCCCCAGCGAACGCGCAGTGGGTAATTACAATGATGGCCCTGAATAATAATCTGCAGCTAACTGCGTTAAATTAAAGTTCTTCCCTGCGTTTGATCTAAAAGTTTCAGATCTCTAAGAATTCCCGTAAAATCCGAAGAATAACGGACACTCACTTCTTCTCGTAATAATTTTCAATTGAAGTGAAATAAATTCAGCGCCTTGAACTTCAGTTCACACATCATCCTCAAGTATTTTCACTTCGATAATCAAAACGGATAAAAGTGCTGGGACGTATTTTCACTTATGTTCTGGAAAACGCATATTACCCACAATTCGCCGAATTTTCCTATACTATCTTTAAAAATGGTTCAAATGGCTCTGAGCACTATGGGACTTAACATCTATGGTCATCAGTCCCCTAGAACTTAGAACTACTTAAACCTAACTAACCTAAGGACGTCACACAACACCCAATCATCACGAGGCAGAGAAAATCCCTGACCCCGCCGGGAATCGAACCCGGGAACCCGGGCGCGGGAAGCGAGAACGCTACCGCACGACCACGAGCCGCGGACTACTATCTTTAAAGAACGATATTCGAAATTAAATTAAATAATAAAAGTTAAGACATGGCACATCATAAATAGAATAACTCAGTCAAGCACTGACTGACCGTACATAGATTTCTATGTTTCTTTAGTGGCATCCTAATCATCTTTGGCTGCCGCTGTATTGCCGCCATGCTGTCGTTGTTCACGCAGACGGGTGATGGGTAATTTCAAATTCCCCAACACCTCCAGGAACTGCGTGGCTTGTTATGATACACAGTTTTCTGCAACAATTTTTCAGAAACATTAGCATACGACATTGCCGTCACTTGTTGTTTCGCTTTGCCGCTCAGGAATATTGATTGATAGAAGACCTACCTTTATAGTGTATACGAGGAGGAACATTATTTACTGATGGTCATCACGGGGAATCTTCCACAACTACGTACACAGCTGAGTTCACCTGAAAAACGAACCGTCAAATCATGCAGAGAACAGGTAAGTTACAGCGCGTATTACTAAGAAAAAATTGAGAAAACGCTGAATTCAAAGTAATCGAAAGATTGACATGGGAAAAATGTTATGTATGCGGAGTAAAGTTGCTGCGAAATGTGCAGAAGCACATTGAATCAAGGAAGGAACACATACAATGGTATTAGGTCCAGGGGTATCCTTTGAAATATTCATTGCTGACCATCCTTCCAAACGGCTTTGGATTTGAACCTAGAAATGTCAGTGCCCCCTACAGTACCCCTTTTCATTTCTACATTCCTTGAGCCAGCTATGTGAGTCATTTATCCTCTGCCCATCTTCCACTACATACGATTAGAAATCTTTCACGGATGCATTTATAGTCAGTATGAGGATCACTGTTGTAATTAGCGATTCCTGTATCCCCTATGCACAATACAGTGACCAGTACCCTGTTCAATCCCATATATATTAAAATCAATGACCAATTGAAGTTAACAGCCTTTGACACAATTTCCTAGAGTATCGAACAGCTCCAAATTCAAGAAGTGCGTAAAGCATACAGAACGATGGAAGCAATCACGGCGTTTTAAGAGTCTTCTGTTTGGTCCGTGATTGCATAAAAAACAGTATGAGGTTGTCGGTCCGTCATGATGCAAAACACTATTGTTTTATTTTCTTTCCCAAATTAGTTTCAACGTCAACGTAACTACAATCAGTGGCTTTTTCTTTATTCTAACACTTGCAAAATTAGCATCGTTAAAAAGATTAAAAAACGTTATTACGCGTGTAATAACAACCCTTGTAATGTTTGTGCCGGCCGCGGTGGTCTCGCGGTTAAGGCGCTCAGTCCGTAACCGCGCAACTGCTACGGTCGCAGGTTCGAATCCTGCCTCGGGCATGGATGTGTGTGATGTCCTTAGGTTAGTTAGGTTTAAGTAGTTCTAAGTTCTAGGGGACTGATGACCACAGAAGTTAAGTCTCATAGTGCTCAGAGCCATTTTTTTGTAATGTTTGTAACGATGCTAATTTTCATGTTTACATGAACACTATGTTTTTGTATTGTTTGAAACTGTGCTAGTTTTGCATGTTTTAGACTAAAGAAAATCCTACTGACGATGGTGATATTGTCGCTGAAACTAGTTTGAGAAGAATGTAAAATGAAAGTGTTTTGCGTAAGGTTGGACCCACAATCCCATGCAAACAATAGAAGCAATGTAACACTCAAAAAAAAAGTTTCATTGAACTTGAGAATAATATTTCCGGTGTTAGTACACAAAAAACTTATGCAAACAATGGAATGCACAAAAATGGAATTAATTTATATGTGCCTAACTCTTTTACTGTGCTGACAGTGCATGAATCATTCAGCATCAAAAATTGACTTTTTTGCAAGGGAAATTCCAAAAACAATTTCAGGTTGGATGTAGGTACTTGTGACTGATTGCTTTGTTGTTTGCTAAGACTATCACTATTGCCTCCCTTGTGGCTTCCATTGCTGTGCCTACGGCTTCTTGTTTGTCATTCATAACGATACAATATCGGGCCTCATGGCAATCCACGACACAGTTTAAAAGAGAGAGGAAAAAAAAGCACGATTCATTCATAGGCTGACACAGTTATACAGGGTGATTCAAAAAGAATACCACAACTTTAGGAATTTAAAACTCTGCAACGACAAAAGGCAGAGATAAGCACTATCTGTCGGCGAATTAAGGGAGCTATAAAGTTTCATTTAGTTGTACATTTGTTCGCTTGAGGCGCTGTTGACTAGGCGTCAGCGTCAGTTGATGCTAAGATGGCGACCGCTCAACAGAAAGCTTTTTGTGTTATTGAGTATGGCAGAAGTGAATCGACGACAGAATCCGCGGTAAACAACTCAGTATGAACGTGACTCGCCTAAGGTGAACGTTTTATGTGCCATTTCAGCCAATAAAGTTTTTGGTCCCTTTTTCTTCGAAGGTGCTACTGTAACTGGACTGCAGTATCTGGAGATGTTAGAGAATTGGCTGTTCCCTCAGCTCGAACAAGAAGCACAACAATTCATATTTCAGCAGGATGGAGCGCCGCCACATTGGCACTTATCTGTCCGTAACTACCTGAACGTCAACTACCCGAGGCGATGGTTCGGCCGCCAGGCAGCCCGTGACAGAGCACTTCATCACTGGCCTCCAAGAAGCCCTGATCTTACCCCCTGCGATTTTTTCTTATGGGGGTATGTTAAGGATATGGTGTTTCGGCCACCTGTCCCAGCCACCATTGGTGATTTGAAACGAGAAATAACAGCAGCTATCCAAACTGTTACGCCTGATATGCTACAGAGAGTGTGGAACGAGTTGGAGTATCGGGTTGATATTGATCGTGTGTATGGAGGGGGCCATATTGAACATCTCTGAACTTGTTTTTGAGTAAAAAAAAAACTTTTTAAATACTCTTTGTAATGATGTATAACAGAAGGTTATATTATGTTTCTTTCATTAAATACACATTTTTAAAGTTGTGGTATTCTTTTTGAATCACCCTGTATAATTTCTTCTACTTCATCCAAATACAATGAAGCTGCTCCATTGAAAACAAAGTTGAAATGTTATATGAATGCGTGAAGTCTGCTCTTTCGGACATGTCCGAAAGAATAGACACCACGCAGAATTCTCAGCTTTTATGCGTTACATGTATATTGAAGTTGGCGAGGGGAAGAAATGAAAGGAAAGGGAGGGAATCACAACTGTGAGCTGCATCGGGATATTACGCGGAATCAACAGCGATGAATGGAATCTCCTTTTTCTGGGCAGGTGCGGTAACCACTGCGCCATCCGGGACACAGCGTTGTCGCAACTGCTCGGGCTATCTCGGCGCGCCTCACGGCCGATCTATCGAGTGACACCCATCCACAGCTCCTGTTCATTTCTCCCGTGTTCGCTCTCTGAGGTTCCCACAGGATGTCGGACGTATTTGTTCATCCGCACTGAAGATGGCGAACCTGTTGCTCAGCTAGGACTATCAAATATTTGCCTTCTAGTTTTCTTCGCCCTGGTTAGCATGATTTTAACTCTAGCTTTCATGTCGAGCCATTGCAGTTGACTACTCTTCTCTGCGAAACCTCGTGCACTGTATATTAGGGCTTATGCAACTTTCTTTATTGTGTACAGTGAGAAGTAAAATGATTGTCCAGCTCGAATAATTTAGAGACCGAGAACAGAGTATTGCGCACGCCCAAGTTCAGAAGTGACAGTGTTCGCAACGCTAGCAGTCCGTGGAACTTCAGCTTCGTGTTTACATCGTCAGATAGAAGAAATATAATAGTTAGCATACGGTATATGTCGACATTCAGTGTCGTTTAGTTCATCGTATCATTTCTTTTGAAAATCATTTTCCGAGCACGTAGAAACGGTTGAAGTATAAGAACCCAACGTCGGTAGACTTACTACAAGGATGAGCGTTTGACCGCCGCTACGATATCTCAGGGTCTTGGACACAGACGCACCGAACCACGACGAGCAAAACAAGATTTAAAAAAAAAATGGTTCAAATGGCTCTGAGCACTATGGGACTTAACATCTATGGTCATCAGTCCCCTAGAACTTAGAACTACTGAAACCTAACTAACTTAAGGACAGCACACAACACCCAGCCATCACGAGGCAGAGAAAATCCCCGACCCCGCCGGGAATCGAACCCGGGAACCCGGGCGTGGGAAGCGGGAACGCTACCGCACGACCACGAGATGCGGGCAAACAAGACTAAAAAAGAAAGAAAAAAGAGTTGATGGACTGACGGTTTTCGAACGTAAAAGACAAGTGCTCGAATCTAGCGGAACTCAATTGCCTTTTTTTACTCATTCATGTGCAGGTAATATTTTAAACATTAATTCGCTAAAAGTTGTGCAGTTGCAGGCTTTTCTGTTTTCCAGATTCTTTCTAAAGATGCCATTTTATAATAGTTTTATAATTAAACAAACAAACAAACGGATATAGTGAAAATATTGAAAATGGGTGTCTTTATTTCTAATTACTTCGACCGCCACCTGGTGTCTCTATAGTTTTCAGTTAAGAGAAACGTATCAGCTGATTGCCATTTTGTTCGAAGTTCTTACGCTCAGTTTACACAACCGAGTATCAGTTGTTTCCAGTTTGACATTCGTTCTTCTACTACGGCAGGCCTATTCGACCGTTACGCTAAAAAAAAGAGATCGGTATCTCCTTGATAGCAAGTGACATGTGCCGGATTGAATCTCACCGCAAACTTCTTTTTAACGCGTTGTAAATGCTTCTTATTTACTTTTTGTTATTACATTTTATTTTCTTTCTCTACTTCTTTTCAGTATTCTCATCAGTAAATAACTAATTATGTTTTGTGAATCAGATGCCTGGAAATCTTCCCTGGAAGGTAATATTTATCTGACCTTCCATAAAATAAAAATAATCATCGTTGGAGGTTGATAATCAATTGACTTCCCATAAAAAGTACTAATAATCATCCTTGAAGGGTAATGCTCATTTGACCTGCCATAAAAATACAAATAATATAGTACCAAGTATATTTGTGTATTCAAACAAATATTGTTGGCCTAACAACTATGTAGGCCTTCTACAGAAAAAAGAAATAAAATAAACCGATGAATATGCTACGTAAAGCTTCAGTATTTTGTCAACATGTCAACTGCATGAATGACATTTTTGATACTTTGAGGCATAGAATTCACAAGTCTGTGACAAAAGTCCTCATCCATGGCAATTTTCTCCCATGAAGTATGAACCAAATTCCATAGGGCATTCACAGTTACCAGAAAGGGGGTCTGGCCGATAGTCCCGCAGAGTCTCCTTAACTTAAGCCCGTACGTGTTCTAAGGGCTTGAGATCAGGCGATTTTGGAGGCCTCGGGAGGCACTGAATATTATTCTGCCTCCTTTGAAACAAACCCTGAATCTTAATGGTAGTGTGTGATGGATGATTATCATGTTGGTAAGTGACGCGTCTTTCAAGGTACCAGACTCGAGTTCTTGGGATCATTAGTGTTTCAAGGAAATGTTCATAGCATGCTGAACTGGCTTTGGTCAAATTCTAAAGTTCTTGCATCCATGTAAGACATCCAAATCCAATATTTCATACTCACGAGTCCTCTTCAAGCGCGTGTGGCCGCGAAGCAAGAATGATATCGTTGCGCGTCTGTGCGGCAAACAAGACTAGGACCTTTTCTCGTGGACTCGATTGCGCACTCGTCGGAAAATGACTTTCCTCCAGTCTAAATCTTTCCAGGCTCTCACAGTTGCTAGTCAAAATGTTCAAATGTGTATGAATTCCTAAGGGATCAAACTGCTGAGGTCATCAGTGCCTAGACTGACACCCTACTTAAACTAACTTATGCTAAGAACAATACAGACATACCCATGCCCAAGGGAGGACCCGAACTTTTGGAGGGGCCGTGCAGTCCGCGACATGACACTTCAAACCTCGCGGCCATTCCGCGCGGCAATTGCTAGTCTGTCCATGGCCTGCTCGCCAGCAAATGTTCCATGGTCCTTTAATCTTCTGAGAGTAGTTCTCGACATTCCCGAGAAATATGAAGCTCTCCTTAGTTCCTGGATGAGTGACAAAGGAGCACTCTGGGCCGCCATGACAAAATTCTTCATGTTGTCTCCTAATCTTGCAGGTATTATCTCTAAATCGTCTAATCCATCTCATTGCTATGGAAGCATGAAAATCATAAAGACATCCTGCCTCAGGTACGCTAACCCCGTTTCCAAAGAGAGCAATTATTCGCTCGCAAAGCTTCACATCGGCCATTTTGAAGCTGACCTAAGACGTATGTCAATCAGCTGATACGTTTCTCTTATCTGAAAACTATAGACACCAAGTGGCGATCGAAGTAATTACAAATAAATACACCCATTTTAAATATATTTATTATACCGTTTGTCGGTTTGTTTAAAGACAAAACTGTGTAATAAAATGGGATCTTTTGAAAGAATTTGGAGCCTAGAAGAGCCTACAACTGCAAAATTTATAGCGGATTAAGGTTTAAACTATTACCTGCATAGGTCTATATAAAAAAAACGACATTTGACTCCAGTTAGGTTCTAACACTTGTCCTTTATGTTCGTAAACCGTCAGTCTATCCACGATTTCTTTTAATATAATTTTGCTTGTTGTTCGTTGCATTTGTGCGGGGCTGACGTTCCATGACGCCCGTTGAAGTTCATAATTCATCCATTCACTCAGTTTTTATTTTGTTATTAATGAGGATAGCCAATAGTTTGAGCGAACATGTTGAGATACCATGCCGGCACCCAGTCATCCACTGAAACAGATGTGAAACGCTCGTCATTGGAGTAATTCTAACTACGTGGAATTCTTATATTTTAACTATTTCTACTTTCTGGAATAATTATTTTCAAGAGAAATGATACGATGAATTAAATTGCTACGAATCTCGACGTATCCTGTATCTTAACTATTATATTGCTTCTATTTGCCGATGTAAACACCAAGGTGAAGCGTCACAGACCGCTAGAGTTGTGAACACTGTCACATCTGAACTTAGGCACGCGCAATGCTCTTTCTTGGACTACTAAATTATTATGAATGGGCAGTCGTTTTGCTTATATTGTACACTGATATGTATTCTTTAAATTTGTGCGCCACTTTTTTCACCTTACCGTATGACCTGTGAAGTATTTCTGTGTTAATGATGTATATATCTTTTAGCAGATTGTCTGATGATGGGCACGTCCGAAAGCGTAATAAAGAGTTTGGATTTAATATAACATTTACCTGCAACACCCAAGATGTGCAATTAGCGACAATCAGCATTGAATGTGTTTATTGATTAATCGTAATGGTCGCATACCTCATGCTCAACTTCAAGTAGAAGTCGCACCCTATAAAAGAGAGAGAAGTCCGTTTTCTGTTTGTCAACGACATTAAAATACAGTGTCAGGTACATTAATGTATATGCAGCTGGATTTGGGAGGAGGTCTCACTAGCAGTACTTCCCGCGTGTAGCATCGGATTTTTGGTATGTTCCTATGTGACCCAAACTGCTGAGGTCATCGGTCCCTAGGCTTACACACTTGATGCGTCCACGTCGACCTAGAGGTTATCGATCCCGTCTGGCGTAAAGTTTGCCTATATGGGGTGCGCCTGAGGCGAGGCACGAAAAGAGAGAGTGAACACAGAGTCGCCCATGTGTTTGGAAGGACGCTGGGAGGCAGTATAATAGCAACGCGTAGAACTAAGACTGTTGGTACTGGCGTTGGTGATTCTGACGTTCATTGGTTGACAGCCTTGTTTCTGCTTACGACGGCATTGGAACCATGGACAGGTTTTATTTGGGGGGGGGGGCGGGGTGGGGGAGGGGCGTAAATTTTCAGCCCATGAACTGTGGTAACTACGTGACTTAATTTATTGTTGGCTCTTGTTGCCTCATTCGAAATTCTCGTCAGATACTTCAATCTGTGCTATGGGTATTGCCAAATTAGAATTCCTCAACCATTTCCTTAGTAATGAAATGCCTGTGTTTTCATGGTTTATCAAGTGTGGTTAATTTTTTTTTTTTTTTTTGTTATTTTATTCACTGGATCAATTGGTTGCTTGAAGTTTTCCAGGCCATAGTTTAAATTGCCATTATTGAATTAACACCATTTGTTTGTGTGTTTTAGAAGCTTGTCTTGTTACTTTGTGTTTTCTCCCGTGCCTGAGGAGGCGGGCGAGCTGGGCCTGTTGATTGTTGGAGAGTAAAAGGGCTCGTACCAAGAGCGGCAGACCGTGTGTGATGGAAGGAAAGCTGTGTAATCCCGCTCTATGTACACACCTCCAATTATAACCATTATCTCTTGATGCATTTGTAGTTGGGTCAGTGGTGGCTTAATTTTAAAACCACGAGTTTGTTTAATGTTGTTTAATGAGCCTGTGTAGAACTATCGCAGAAATTAACTCTAAACTCATTTAATTGTCAGGTTGAAATTGTTATAGAGATTTCTATATTTAATTAGAGTAATGTTTTTATGAGAAACTTTGCCTTTTCTGATTGCTTTGGTAGTGGTTGTTTAAATATTACTGCTTAGTAAAGTACATTTTAGTCTTTTATTATTTTAATTGCTTTCCTAAAAGTTTAATGCTAAACGAGCTAATGTTTGTCTACCCTTGCTTAATATCAAGTCTGTAAGCGCAATGATTCTGTATGTATATTTTTTTAAATAAGTACCAAGGAATGAAACTTGTCCAGACAGTTATATTGCAGTAAAGTCAGTTATGTTTGAGAATTGCGGCCTAGTCCTTTCACTAACTGAACTTTTCCTCTGCTAGTGTAAAGTTGAGCTACAACACTACTTAATCCAACTTAAACTCAGTTACGCTAAGAACAACACACACACACACACCCATGCCGGAGGGAGGACCCGAACCTCCGACGGTGGTACATGGCAAAAAAGACCACATGCTTCCTCTTCTTCACTGGTGTTCAAGTGTTTATGAAACGCTCAGAATCAATATTTCATAAAGATTACAAAACTATTACACTCCTAATATTGTAATTTTTCCGTGAAGATAGTAAGAGTGATATCAGATAAACTTGTGTACCAGGAAGGACCCAGAAACTCACATTAGACCCTTCATACATTCAGAAGCTGCCAAGCGGACCATCAGGCACGTTAACGACGGATTTTGAAGGGTGCTAGGTATGTTGTAGAGATACCTATCTTGAATGCCTGGGTAGTGGTCTTACAAGCGACGACTCCTAATTTCCGGAACAAACTGATGCTGAAGTTTTATGTATACTCTCTATATCCGTAACATCAATCATGTTTTGGCTAAGCGAGCGTAGCGTTATGGGTAACGACCGTGACTACCACACCTGGCGATGTTAGTTCAAATCGCATTCGTCTACTACTTTTTTTTCAGTTTCATAGTACAGAATATTATTAAATCCTATATGTACGCAAAATTGTTCTAAAATTATGCCGCCCAAATGTACTCTACTTGCCGAACCCTGTGACGTTCGTTTTTTCTATCTGATTAAACTTTTCACGAAAAAAAAATTCTAAATGGTCCTAGTTTACTGAAGATTAATAGAGAAACAGCTTCGATGGAAGATTCCATAAAAATAAATTCTTTAATTATACATCAATGCAGTGCATTTAATTTCACAGTAATGATGAAATACGCGTGGTTCGCATAGAACTTGATCGAAGAAAGAACAAACTTGTCTAATTTAAACGAAATGTGTTTTCCGGTATGCCTTCTAAGAAATCCGTGTTCCTGTAAGGCAGCGGCTTTGACTAAATGTTCGTGGTGCTCTACTAATTTTTGTTGCGGATGATTCTACAACAGACACCGTCCGAAATTCCGTTCTTGCACAGCAACCGATAGCGAGTAAGACGATTCCGTAATCTATCCTGCGACAGACGGTAAAGGCATTTGAAGAAAGTTCGCTGTAATGATCGGTCTACTGATGAAATTACTAAGACAGAAATGATTGCCGGCCGGGGTGGCCGAGCGGTTCGAGGCGCTACAGTCTGGAACCGCGCGACCGCTACGGTCGCAGGTTCTAATCCTGCCTCAGGCTCGGATGTGTGTCATGTCCTTAGGTTAGTTAGGATTAAGTAGTTCTAATTTCTAGGGGACTGATGATCTCAGAAGTTAAGTCCCATAGTGCTCAGAGCCATTTGAGCCAGAAATTATTATTTTTGAATAATTCTGCATTGCAAATACTATTTTAAATTACTGTGAACCATGAAACTGAAAATAAAAACATAGATAGGGATTGAACACACACCGTCAACGTGTTAGCCACAAAGCTTTGCCGTTGCACTACGCTCTCCAAGTTGAAACAGTGCTAACGATACAGGAACAGCTGGTACACATAAAATTTTAACATAGATTTTCTCTGGGTCTTGGCACGAAAAGCCACTAGCCAAGTACTCAGGATAGGTCCGTTTATAATGTACCTAAAACGCATCAAAAAAATTGATTGACAGATCTGATTGTCCCCTTGTGGGTGGGAAAAGAAGCGACTGATAGTTTTAGGAAGTATCCAGCGCGGTTTGTGGTATGCTTGCTTGTGTAGTATATATACAAGAAAGTAAGAGCCAATCATATACAGAAGTTTTAGGAATTATCCACCGCCATTCCTGGTACGCTTGCTTGTGGAGTACATAAAAAAGAAAGTAAGAGCGAAACATAAACAGAAAAGAACCATCTGTTATTGCCCCGCGAAGACGCTGAGAATTACGCAGAATACAACAGGACAACGAAACATATCGCGTGATGGCCCATTGTTCAGCTTCGAAATGAATGTCCTAACACGCTGACAGTCGCGCAGCGCACCAGGCTAGCGGCAGGCTAGCGCCAATACCGGTAGCCGTGGGAGTCCAGGTGTGTCAGGAATGCCGCCCTATATATCATCTGCCGCGCTCTATGTAAATCACCAGACGTACTTGCCAACCCAAAATCTTTCACGAGGACAAAATGAAGTGCAGCTCCAGTTATCTATAGTAGTTCACTGACCGAGTAACGAACATTCAAGTATGCTACATATTTTCCGTAATTCTCACTGAAGTGTTTCTTTATGTACGGTGATATACGAGCACCGCTTTCCGGACAGGAAAGGATCGCCTGCTCCCCGGCACGAATCCGCCCGGCGGACTTGTGTCGAGGTCCAGTGCACCGGCCAGTCTGTGGATGGTTTTTAGTCGGTTTTCCATCTCCCTCGGTGAATGCGGGCTGGTTCCCCTTATTCCGTCTCAGCTACACTATGTCGGCGATCGCTGCACAAACAAGTTCTCCACGTACACCACGTACACCACCATTACTCTACAACGCAAATTTAGGGGCTACACTCGTCTGGTGTGGGACGTTCCCTGGAGGGGGGGGGGGGGGGGGTACACCGGGGGCCGAACCGCACAATAACACTGAAAGAGTGGTTCGGTGTGGGGCGGCGCGGAGGGGTGAAGTGGACTGCGGTAGTCGTCGTGGGATTGTGGACCACCGCGGCTGCGGCGGCTACGGAGCCTCTCCATCGTTTCTAGGGCCCCGGTTAACACACAATACAATATACGAGCAATTCAGAAAGTAACAGAAAACTATCGCTATATGAAAATTGAAGACGAAGGGGGGGGGGGGGGGAGACAGGAAAAGAAAGTGATCACTGAAGTCAGCTGTATTAACACATCACAAGGAATCAGCGGCGACGAGTGAAAACGTTTACCGAACCAGGATTCGAACTTGGGATCTGCCATCCACGGCACACCGTTATTGCAACTTCTCATGCTATATCTGCACGCCTTACGGCCATTCCACATTGCTGCCGAGTGCCACCTATCCACAGTCCTTGTCCATTTACTCCATGTTTGTCACTCTGAAATCCTCAAAGGACGTCGAACATATTTGTGCAGGTGTCCCAGTGCAGCTGACAGCTGTGATCCCTTCACTTTCCTTTCCTTTCTCCCCCTCTCCGCCTTCAGTTTACGTATAATGTATCACAGCTGTGGATTCTGCGTAGTGTCTTGGTCACGTCCGAAAGAACAGACACCATGCGTTCATATATCATTGATTAGCCTAGCTGGGCAATGGATCCACCTTCGTAATTTTTTTTTGTTTATTTAAGACGCAGTCACATGTTAATGACACAGCCATAACCGGTTTCGGCCATACAATGACCATCATCAGATTCTAAATGTGGCATACACTGAACACAGGTTCATGCGTTGTCAAACACAAACGGGTTGACAACGCATGAACCTGTGTTCAGTGTATGGCGCATTTAGAATCTGATGATGGCAATCCGAAAACAAAGGAAGTAGGTCACAAAATGGCTCTGAGCACTATGGGACTTAACTGCTGTGGTCATCAGTCCCCTAGAACTTAGAACTACTTAAACCTAACTAACCTAAGGACATCACACACATCCATGCACGAGGCAGGATTCGAACCTTCGACCGTAGCGGTCACGCGGTTCCAGACTGTAGCGCCTAGAACCGCACGGTCACTCCGGCCGGCCGGCGAAGTAGGTTACAGTACGCTTGTTCGCCTACTGCCTGAATATTGCTCAGCAGTGTGGGATCCGTACCAGATAGGGTTGATAGAAGAGATAGAGAAGATGCAACGGAGCAGCGCGCTTCGTTACAGGATCATTTAGTAATCACGAAAGCGATGCGGAGATGATAGATAAACTCCAGTGGAAGACTCTGCAGGAGAGACGCTCAGTAGCTCGGTACGGGCTTTTGTTGAAGTTTCGAGAACATACCTTCACCGAGGAGTCAAGCAGTATATTGCTCCCTCCTACACATATCTCGCAAAGAGACCATGAGGATAAAATCAGAGAGATTAGAGCCCACACAGAAGCATACCGGCAATCCTCCTTTCCACGAACAATACGAGACTGGAATAGAAGGGAGAACCGATAGAGGTACTCAGGGTACCCTCCGGCACACACCGTCAGGTGGCTTGCGGAGTATGGATGTAGATGTAGATGTAGATGTATGGCCGAAACCACTTATGACTGTGTCATAAACATGTGATTGCGTCTTAAATAAACAAAAAAAAATTACAAAAGAATCAATCACGCACTTCATAGGCAAAATGTCGTTTTTCCAGGATCCACCTTCTTCAGTGCGGATACACAAATATGTGAGACCTCCTGTGGGAAACTCGGCGTAGCAAACATGGAGCAAATGGAGAGGAGCTGCGTACAGGCGGCGCTCGATGGGACTGTGGATCGGCCGTGAGGCGTACCGACACAGTCCGCGCCGTCGCAATAACAGTGTGTCGCGAATGGCGCAGTGGTTAACGCACGTGCTTACTGAGCGGGAGAACATGGGTTTGAATTCTGGTCCGGTACACACATTCGCTCGCCGCCTCTGATTCCGCGTAGTGAGTCAATGCAGGTGACATCAGTAACCCCTCCTTTCTTTTCTCCCCAAATTCACCTTCGCCGGCCGGAGTGGCCGAGCGGTTCTAGGCGCTACAGTCTCGAACCGCGTGACCGCTACGGTCGCAGGTTCGATCCTGCCTCGGGCATGGATGTGTGTGATGTCCTTAGGTTAGTTAGGTTTAAGTAGTTCTAACTTCTAGGGGACTGATGACCTCAGAAGTTAAGACCCATAGTGCTCAGAGCCATTTGAACCATACTCACCTTCAATTTACATCTAACGTATCACAGCTGCGGAATCATATATAATATTATATATAATATCAATATTAAATGAAGTTAACACCATGTCAGGCATTTGAAACTCCCTTGAAATGAAGATGCATGTTTTGAGAAAGTTCCTTCCTATACCGACAGATGTCATAACAAGCTGAATACGAATGGCGGTGTGCACCGCACAAGAACAACGAGCAGTAACAATTTTTGTGGTCGGACGACGTAAAACCTCGACAACTCCATAAAAGGACGTTGAAAAGGTATGGAGATAGCATGGCTGCATTAGTGAGAGAAGAGTGTACAAGTGGGTGGATACCTTTAAAAGGTGACGTACGTTAGTCACAGATGAGCAATGTGCTGTGTAGTCCGAATAAGACACAGACAGGGCAAAAGTACCACAGGTGCAAAGACGTGAGCAGGTGATAATACCATAGAGACTCGCCACTTGCGCGACTTCCACCAACGCCACAGGCGGCGCTGAGGACGAAGGTATCGACTTCGCCTCGGCCAATTGCCAGTCGAGTATAATCAGCCAATGACCGGACGACATCGAAGCCTACTCGGAAGACAGAAGAGCGGCTTTCGCCCAGTTGGTCATAGATCATCGACCAGGGCTGACTTACACAGGGTACGTCATTTAGTGAACTCTTAGAACTGAACAGACAGCTGTTGTAATTGCCTTTGCTATGTACTGTGAAGCTTACCTACGGTTATATGCGCTTAGCCATTGAGGGGCACTTTTGTGTTATATTACAAGCAGTGTTGCAGACTTCAATATTCTGCTAATCACATATATAAGCAAACCATTAACTCATTTGTGTGATTTTGTTACTAATTTCAAAAATGGTTCAATAGTTCAAATGGCTGTGAGCACTATGGGACTTAACTTCGGAGGTCATCAGTACCCTAGAACTTAGAACTACTTAAACCTAACTAACCTAAGGACATCACACACATCCATGCCCGAGGCAGGATTCGAACCTGCGACCGTAGCGGTCACGCGGTTCGAGACTGTAGCGCCTAGAACCACTCGGCCACCACGGCCGGCTGTTACTAATTTGTTGGAGTGTTGCAGAACCTTCGTTCTCCTATATTCTTGTCTGACAATGGGGCATAGCTGTGTGATAGTGGTAGGGAGAAATTGTCTTGGTGGTGTACTGCTGCACAAGGCGTTTCACGAACTCACAAGCTCGACCTACCGTGACAACAGTGACAACTCGGCCTCCAGAGCAGTAGTGACGAGGCCGTTACAAAACTGGCGACGAGGGTCTACAAAACAATGCTCTGGTCGTTCCAGCACGGCCGTTGCTGACGAGAATATGGGACGCGGCTACTGCATGATTCACGAGCACCGGCGTATTCCTGTAGAAGCTTTAGCCAGCCAGCTGAGTATCGGCGTTGGATCTACTCATAATATTATTTGTGAGGTTCTCAAGGCCGTTTTTTGTATGCACGATGGATGCCTAGTACGTTCACTGGTAAGCATAAGATGATGGGTGTTCAGGCTGCCACATCATTTGTGGCGTGATATAACGCTGAAGACCTTTCTGACACGTACCGTCACGGGAAACGAAACCTGGGTGCATTACTATGAACTAAAAAGCAAAAAACAGCCTTCAGAATGGCGACACACCTCTTCTCCAGCCGAAAAGAAATTCAAGTTTCGGCCCTCTGCCGAAAGGTCCTTTCCACCCTCTTGTGGGATATGAATGGGCCGATGTTGCAGCACTGTCAGGGAAGTGGTGAAACAGTGAACAGCATCCAGTACAGCTCCATGCTGGACAATGAGCTAAGGCCAGCAATACAGAGCATTCGCAGAAGACTTTGTCTGGAAGCGTTCTTCTGTTTCATGACAACGCCCAGCCCCACACCACCGCAGTAACTGTTGCCTCCATTCGGTTACTGAGATTTCAGACTGTACTGCATGGGCCACACAGCCCTGATCTCGCTGCTTCGGATTACCATGTGTCTGGACCCCTAAAGGACGCTCTTAGAGGACGACGATTTGAAAGTGACGATGGGGTTAAACAAGCGGAGCACTCTTTCTAAAGGGCAAAACCGTAAACCATTTATTCGAATGGAGTACAAAAGCTGGTGCAACGGTATGAGAAGTGTATCGCAAAGGAGGGTAGTTACGTTGAAAAATTACTTCTTGTTTTTACCTGTAAGTGAAATATAAGCTTCGCAAAAAATAGATTGCTGTTACGTTTCGAATTTCTCTCGTATATCCCATTTCAGAACGATGATTTTTGTGACTATCAGTACACTCCCAATAAGGGGGCAACTGTCAGTTACGTGAATTTAACTTACTAAAAGTAAAATTAGTCCGGAATGAACTTTCTTCGATATTATCGTCTATATTCATTGATTAATCCACCAAAGTCAAGGTCGGGGCCAGCACGGTAGCTCAGCGTGTTCGTCAGAGAGCTGGTTGGCCTCTGTAATAAAAAACTGTGTGGAAGGATCAACATACGAACTTGACCGGATGTCATGTGACGTCCGCAGCGACCAAACACAACGAACAAACTGCAAAAAAAGAGAAAACAGACGGATAGAGCGTGTGCCATGTAAGCAGGAGATCCTGGGTTCGAGTCCCGGTCGGGGCACACATTTTCGACTGTCCCCGTTGATATTTATCAACTCCTGTAAGCAGCTAAATTCCTAGATTTCAGTGTAATTTCATCAGCAAGACTGTTCAGTAATAGTCAGCTTCCATACTCACTTTAAGCTTGTTCTATGTCAGGTATTCTAGGCTAGCTTCGCTTTTTTTCCCCAGTAATCTGTTTGCGAATCGCTCGATGCGGTCCGCACCCAATTTCTCTTTTGTGCCCGTCTCTTCATCTCAGAGTAGCACTTTCACCTTTCATCATCAATTATTTGTAGAAGTGTTGGAGACATTCGCCAATCCTCCAGAGAACTTCACCTTTATCTTAGAAGGCTATCTAATTTTGAACATCCGGCTGTAGCACCACCTCTCGAATGCTTCAGTTCTCTCCTTTTCCTGTTTTCCTAGTCCAAGATTCGCTGTAGTAGAAAGCTGTGCTCCAGACGTACGGTCTCAGAAGTTTCTTCCTGAAATTATGGGCTGTGTTTGATACCAGTAGACTTCTTTTGCCAAGGTATGCCCTCTTTGCCTGTCCCACTCTGTTTCCACGTCCTCGTTACTTCGTCCATCGTGTATTATTTAGCTTCAAAGATAGCTGAATTCCATAACTCAATCAATTCCGTAGTCACAAATTTCGATGTTGCGTCTCTCCCTATTCTCATTTCTGCTAATTCTCATTACTTTCGTCTTTGTTCGGTCTACTCGTAATCCAGATCTTATGTGTGTCACTTGGGGCTGCATAACATTAAATTTTAGATTTTCTGCTGGCTCTGACAATAAATATGTCGCATGTGCTACGTATCTTTACTGTAGATCTGTGACCACCATCTACCAGTACGCTAGCTCGCCGACCTCGAATGCAGCCGGACCATTGTTGAATCATCTGATAATTACTTGCTTCGAAATCGAAAGCGAGAATTAAATTATTTGCGTCACCCGTTGCGGAAAAATAACGTATAAGGATATTCTTTGGAGAAAAAAGCAGCTGGATGAATGTCAAATGCTGAGATGGGAAAACAGTCCTAAGTAAAGAAGGAGAAGCAGAAACATGGAAGGAGTATACAGAGGGTCTATACAGGGGAGATAAACTTGAGGTCTCTATTACAGAGGTGAAACAGGACGTAGGTGAATATGAGATGGGAGATACGACACTGCGAGAGGAATTTGACAGAGCATGGAAAGACCTAAGTGGAAACAAAGCCCGGGAGAAGACGATATTCCGTCAGAACTACAGATATGCTTCGGAGAGGCAGCCATGACGTAAATCCTCCATCTGGTGAGCAAGCTGTACGAGACAGACTTAAATAATTGCAGTTCCAAAGAAAGCAGTTGCTGCCTGTGTGAAAAATACCGAACTATTAGGTTAATAAGTCTTGGTTGCAGAATTCTAATACGAATGCTCTACAGAGAAATGCAAAAACCGATAGAAGCCGACCTCGGGGGAAGATCAGTTTGGATTTCAGATAAATGTAGGACATGCGAGGCAGTACTTACTTTACGACTTCCCTTAGAAGATAGGGCAAGGATGGGAAAATCTACGTTTATAGCGTTTGTGGACTTCGCGAAAACTTTTGACAATATTGACTGATCGTTTTAATTCTGAAGGTAGCAGGGTAAAATATAGGAAGCGGAAGGCTATTCACTACTTGTACAGAAATCAGATGGCAGTTACAAGAGGTGATGGACATGAAATGGAAGCAGTGATTGAGAAGGGACTGAGACTGGGTTGTAGCCTATCCCTGATGTCGTTCAATCTGAACATTCTGTAAGCAGTACAGGACATCAAACAAAAGTTTGGAGTAGGAACTGAAGTTTGGAGTAGGAACTGAAGTTTAGGGAGAAGAAATAAAAACTTTGAGGTTTGCCGAGGACGCTGTAATTCTGTCAGAGGCGGCAAAGGACTTGGAAGATCAGCTGAACGGAATGGAGAGTGTCTTGAAAGGAGGATATAAGATGAACATTAACAAAAGCAAAACAAAGATAATGGAATGTAGTCGACTTAAACCAGGTGATGCTGAGGGAATTAACTTAGGAAACGAGACACTTAGTGTAGTATTTGAATTTTGTTAGTCGAGAAGCAGATTAATTAATTATGGGGGAAGTAGGGTGGATATAAAATGTAGACTAGCAATGGCAAGAAAAGCGCTTCAGAAGCAAGCAAATTTGTTAACACGGAATACAGATTCAAGCGTTAGGAAGTTTTTTCTGAAGGTATTTGTATGGAGTGTAGCCATGTATGGAAGTGAAACATGGACGATAAACATGTTAGGCAGGAAGAGAGCAGAAGCTTTTGAAATGTGGTGCTACAGAAGAATGCTGAAGATTGGGTGCGTACACCAAATAACTAATGTGGAGGTTCCACTGTAGTCGACATAATCGTCTTGAGAGATTCAGCGAACTGTTAAGATAATTAAGATAATTCTCATTTATTGTTCTGCCTCAGTTGCACCTTTTACATATTAATGTTTCGACTCATAGACCATCTTCAGATCTAAGAAGTCACGTCAGCAGTTCTTCTTGTTCACTCACAAGGGAAACTCCCCATAGCCTCTCAACAACTGAACACAGATCAAGCATGAAAACAGGAAGAAGGTGTACCGAACTGTGAAAAAATAGCAAAATAGAAACAGTGAACGGGCCAAGCTGAAGCGGTGCAATATCTAGCAAGTACCACTACGTCGAGGTTACGTGGTTGTGGTGTTTGCAAAGCGGACGAACCGTATGCAAAACTCCCTCGTATCTATTATTGTTTATTTTTTTCACAATATTATGAACTTTCCATCCAATCACTGAAATGTTTTTTCTCTTACTGTAGTCTTGGCAACTGTCATACTGTTGTTACAGAGTATGTGAGTCATGTAGTAAGAATACGTTACCGTCGCAAGTTAGTGTGATAGGTAATGAGAGGAGACGAGGTAAACATAGACGTCTCACAGAAATGAAAATATCAAATAAACGGATGTGAACTATGTTACACCAAAGGTTTTCGTGAGTCGAAACTTCAAAAACGGTACGTAGCCTCAAAAACGTTAAAAACGTATGTTTTGACAGAGCACAGAGAAACCGTGTGGCTGTGAAGCTGTTGCGTTCATTTGATGCAGCTTATGTGACAAACTACTATATTCTCATCATGCCTTTGAGAGTGATCACATTCACGTTCTTACGAATACCTAAATCGAGCAAGGAGGCATATCTCACTCAATCACTGGGCGTGCAAGTTAGGTGCGTCGATAAGAGATTCCTATCATACGACAGACGTATTTACGTACTGTCAGTTATGCCGTGTATGACACACCGAACGTGTTTTCCGGTGCAGGATTCGATTGACTTGTCACATTGTCATCAAACGTTCGCCATTCCCATTCTAAAGCCACTTCCTTTCCGCTGCGAATAGAGCAGATGTGCAGAACCAACTTTCTTTACCGTACCGTTTACTGTTGCAAACGGACCTTATACCGCGACGCATGTATAAATGTGAATACAGCGAAAAGACACGTCAGTGACACGATGGCCAGTTCAAAATTTCGTGAAAAAACAAAAAAGGCTTGAGCGATCTTTGAGCAGGGCTCGCCCGCTTTACAGTCCAACACCGTGACCAGTTAACAGCGACGACGCGGCTCTTCGACTGTGATCGATCTGGTACTTTTCTATCTTGGACCGTCCATTGCTTCGATTTTGCTTCTTTCTTCTCAGTACAGTGCACCGTCTTCCTGTTTTCATGGTTGCTCTGTGTTCAGTTTTTCACGGGCTGTCCGCTGGGCACCTCTTATCACCAAATCTGAAGGGGTTCGATGGGGAGTTTCCCTTGTGAGTAGACAAGACGAGCCGCTGTCGCAACCACTTAGATCTGAAGATTTTCCAGAGTGATCGAAAACTGTAATGCGACTGAGACGGAGCACTAAATGAGAATTACACCGAAGCGCCAAAGAAACTGGTATAGGCATGCATGTTCAAATACAGAGATATGTAAACAGACAGACTATGTTACAGCGGTAGGTAACGGATTGCGTGGCAACTCCCGCCGGAGGTTATAGTCCTCCCTCAGGCATGACTTTGTGTGTCGTTCTCAGCATAAGTTAGTTTAAGTAGTGTGTAAGTCTAGGGACCGATGACCTCAGCAGTTTGGGCCCTTAGAAATTCACACACATTTAAACACTTTTTTTTTGTCTGGCGCAATTGTTCGAACGGTTACTGCTGCTACAATGGCAGGTTATCAAGGTTAAAGTGAGTGTTAACGTGGTATTATACTCGGTGCACGAGCGATGGGACGTAGCATATCCTAAGTAACTATGAAGTGGGGACTTTCCCGAACGACCATTTCACGAGTGTGCCGTGAATATCAGGAATCCGATAAAAAAATCAAATCTCCGACATCGCTGCGGCTAGAGAAACATCCTGCAAGAATGGGACCAACGACGACTGAAGAGAAACGCTCAACGTGACAGAAGACATGGGCTTTAGGAGCCGAAGGCCCACTCGTGTGCCCTTGATGACTACATGACACAAAGCCTCACGCCTCGCCTTGCCCCGTTCACACCGCCATTGGACTGTTGATGACTGGAAACATGTTGCCTGGTCGGACGAGTCTCGTTTCAGATTGTATCGAGAGGATGGGCGTGTACGGTTGTGGAGACAACATCATTAATCCATGGACCCTGCATGTCAGCAGGGGACTGTTCCAGCTGGTGGAGGCTCTGTAATGTTGAGGGGCGTGTGCAGTTGGTGTGATACGGGACCCCTGATACGTCTAGATACGATTCTGACAGGTGACACGTACGTAAGCATCCTGTGTGATCACCGGCATCCATCGATATCCACTGCACATTCTGACGGAGTTGGGAAATTCCAGCAGTAGAGTGCGACACCCCACACGTCTAGAATTACTACAGAGTGGCTCCAGGAACACTCTTCTGAGTAAACATTTTTGCCGGCCACCAAACTCCTCAGACATGATCATTATTGGTCATATCTGGGATGCCTTGCAACGTGCTGTTCAGAAGAGATCCCCACCCCGTCGTACTCTTATGGGTTTATGGACAGCCCTGTAAGATTCACGGCGCCAGATCCCTCCAGCACTACTTTAGACAATATTCGAGTCCATGTCATATCGCGTTGTGGCACTTCTACGAGGTCACGGATGCGTTATACGATATTAGGCAGCTGTACCGGTTTCTTTGGCTCTTCGGTTTATAACATTGCAGGTTAGGGCAGGTGGAGAAATCGGCCGTGGCAGAGCACGCTCTGAGTAAAACCGACCACGTAATAAAATTCGCCGACACGGAAGTTCTGGCTGTAGAGAAGCACATATGTTCAGAGAAACTGTAGAAATACAAAAACAGGCGAACAGTTTCTACTAGAAAGAAGAAAGCCTTAAGGTAAACGGATCATGGCTTCTGGTACTGCAGCTAACGACCGCCGCAGGTAGCAAGAGGAGAACCGCGCCGGAAATCACCACGGAGAAGCCCTCGGACGTTGGCGCGCCAGGTACATATAGTCTGCGGCTGCGAGCTCGGCTCCAGTTCACCTCCGGCAATGGAGGGTGAAGCTTTGACAATGCCAGCAACTCCTGCTGGCGAAACGTCAGTAAAATCATTAGACAAACGTCTGCCGAAGAACCCGAGACAGAAGCGAATAGGCAGTTCGTCAACAAGTGGCCACGAAAGCCTTAACAACTTTGTCTTCAATTTATCTTAATAATGAGGAGGTACTGAACAGAACTGGAGAGACAAGGAATCTATGGCACAACTTGACGAAAAGAAGGGATCGGTTGAGAGGAAGCATTCTGAGACATCAACGGATTATCAGTTTCATAGTGGAGGGAAGTGTGTGTGTGGGGGGGGGGGGAGGGTGGAGAGAAGGGGGGGGGGAGACCAAGAGACAAATACAATAAGCAGATTCAAGAGGATGTAGGTTGCAGTAGTTATTCGGTGATGGTGAGGCTTGCACGGAACAGAGTAGCGTGGAGAGCTGCATCAAACCAGTCTTGAAACTGAAGACCAAAACAACAACAATGTCGGCTTTTATGTGAGTGAAGGCTATCACGGCGAATTTCATGTATGAAGTCTTCACGGGTCGTCAGCCGAGTAGCATCGTCGTCTCCTAGCAACGTTTCGATAGAATGCGTCTCCATCATCTTCAGTCGCCTGAAGGCGATGGAGACGCATTCCATCGAAACGTTGCTAGAAGACGACGACGCTACTCGGGTGACAACTCGTGAAGACTTCAAAACGTCTGCTTTGTTTTAGTATTCAAATCATTATTATTATACAAATTAACCTACTACCTAAATACATTAGTAGGTCCTATTTTTAACTATTACAATTTACAATATGCAGCTTTTACTGTCTAACACTACAGGTTAATACTATAATGCCTTCACCACTATGGGGATTATTCTACTATTATTTACTACACATGTTGTTATGATTATTGGATTGAATTTTCTGCTACTGTTAGACTTTGATACTACTTTTAACAAGTTACTATAACTACTCTACCTGCAGCGTCAGAGGTGTGCCAGAAGATACAAACCTAATTTTGCTAGCCTTTCCCACTGAGCTAATCCAAGTGGGAGTGCCCCTGGCACTGGGATGGCCGATGACTTGGTCGCTGCAGTTCTATACTAATCTTATTATCCTTGTTCTGAACCTATAACTAATTTATATCTACTGTCATAGTCGGTGCATTGTCAAGTCCGGTGATGATGTACTACCCCCCCCCCCCCCCAAACCTAGCCCTAAAACGTGGCGGGTTCCAGCCTTGAGGCGGCTGGCCAAGTCCATGTCCTGGCGGAACAGGGAGGGTGTACGGAGTCTAAGTCTCATTATTTCTCAGGTACTCTCTGAGGACTTTGCTTGAGATTGCATCTGCTAGGTTATTCAGGACGTTAAATGTGTCCTCTTGCCTGAGCAAGTGGTGTGTGTCGTTGTTTGGTAGTTGTTCCCTAAATTGTTGTGCAACGTCGTCGAAGAGGGGGCACTCGTGCACCACATGGTCTGGGGTGCTTTGCGCTACTCCACAGTCACACGCTGGTGTGGCCCTCTTCCCAAACCGACACAAATATGTCGGGTAGGGTCCATGCCCAGTAAGAAAGTGCAGCAAGCCTCTAGTTGGTTTGATATATGTAAGTTTTAAACGTTCCTGTATGTCTGGAAGTAACTCATGTGTTCTTCGCCCTGTCTCATCTTTATTCCAAAGATCCTGCCATAATTCAATCCCCCTTCTTTTAATGCTTGGTTTATCTCCTACGTACACCCCCATGATTTCTTCTATTTTTTCTCTTCTGTCCTTCTTTATCCAGTACCAGGTGGCCTGTTTCCTTATTCCTAAAAGTGCTCCTCCCAGAGTTGTTCAATATGCGCCTACTGAGCATATTTCGCTGCACTCTTCTTATGGCCATGGCAGGCATGACCCTCGTGAGCCTGTGTGCCCAGACCGCTGACCCGTATCCTACTGTGGATGTGTAAGTAGGCTGTTTAGGTTTTTTTATTGGTAAAGCCACGTAGCGCTCTGTATGAAACTCACTGGCTGTGCTGTGTGCAGTCTGTGTGTTGTCTGCCAATGTAGTGTTGGGCAGCTGGATGTTAACAGTGCGTAGCATGGCGCAGTTGGAGGTGAGCCGCCAGCAGTGGTGGTTGTGGGGAGAGAAATGGCGGAGTTTTGAAATTTATAAGAGTGGATGTCATGAACTGCTATATATAATATGACTTTTGAACAATAAGAAAGTTACCAAGTCATTAAAAAAATTATTTATGCAATTCCTGTGGAGGGAAATGTCTATTTGTGCTCTCTTTTCTGGGAAAGTACACCATAAATGTATTCTTTACTGGGTCTGTAGACAGGAAATAGTGATATTAGTACATCTATTAAATTTTATAATAACCAATGCTGCAGTTCAGCTAGAAACTAGATATTAAAGAAAATGAGCAAATATGTACAAAGGAAGGCATGAAACATCATTCATTAGCCATATGGCATTTCATAAGGTAGTAAAAAAATCTCTCAAGTAGAAAGACAGTAGTCATAATCAGGTGTATAGACATAAAAATATTTCTCGTCATTTCATTAGGCATTTCAGTAAATATCATAAATTAAGAGCTCCACAGTGTTATCATATGTTTTCAAGTTTGAGCGTGTCGTATTTGCGATGCTTTCGACAAAGGAATGTCAATAGCGAGGTTAATGGCCCCCTTTTTTTTCCACCTGTGCCTCTGAAAGGCACACACTAATGGCTCTTTTTCAGCCAACTGTCGTGCAGCTGGGTGCCCATGACGTATTACGTGAAGGTGGTCACTTAACATTCTTACTGAAATATTTACGACACCAGTTTGCATTACAGTGACAGTCTCATATAAAAAATTTCACAAGTCGAGAATTTGCGTTGCAAATGTGTAGAAACAAAATCCTATGAATATAACAGTGTTCAAAAAGTTTTTGTCGGCATTGTGATACATTTGCGCATTTACACACATTTCATAACTCTTAAAGTACGATTCTTGGTTTCCAACATCCTTTTCCACAAATCAGAGTCCCTAACCACTACTCATTATTCATATACGTATTCGTCGACACTTCTTCAATATTTCACCATAATAAATACATAACATAATCAAATTCCTCGTGTATAGTAGCATCATCTTATTGATCATAAACATACCTCAACAGCATAATACAAATCGTTGTCGTGAAAATAACATCATAACACCTCAGTCAAATCTCAAAAACGTCATAGCTTTCTGCAATAATGTCAAAACCTAAAAAAAATTCTCTGCTCATTTCAATAGTGTCATCTACCTCAATCGTACTTTAAAATCATGCTCCCTTACCAAATACATCATTCAGAGCTCTCATAGTATCACAATGGTTCCGAAAAAATACACTCCTGGAAATGGAAAAAAGAACACATTGACACCGGTGTGTCAGACCCACCATACTTGCTCCGGACACTGCGAGAGGGCTGTACAAGCAATGATCACACGCACGGCACAGCGGACACACCAGGAACCGCGGTGTTGGCCGTCGAATGGCGCTAGCTGCGCAGCATTTGTGCACCGCCGCCGTCAGTGTCAGCCAGTTTGCCGTGGCATACGGAGCTAAATCGCAGTCTTTAACACTGGTAGCATGCCGCGACAGCGTGGACGTGAACCGTATGTGCAGTTGACGGACTTTGAGCGAGGGCGTATAGTGGGCATTAGAGATGGGCAAAACTGTTCTTTTCAGAGATCGGATCAGAACTGTTCACTCCCTGAAATGAATTAGCTCTTTTTCATGACTCACCACTCATTTACAATAGAAAATAAATGGAAGGCACATTGCCCTTTAAACTTGGTTTATTCCAGTACTATACCTGTATTTTGATCTTATTTGATCCTATTTTGAAGTAACACAGATAATGAGTAAGAATTTTGTATTGTTTATTGAAATTTCCACGATATGACAAAGTTTTTGATTATTGATTTATTTTGCACTATCGTGGTTTTTTGGGTGATCGGAAAATGTTGTAACTTGAGATTTACATTAACAATATATTTGGCTACAATGTATTAAAATTTCATTAACCTCATACAAATACATCGCAAGCCATATATTTTTAAAGTGAACGTTTCCTTCCGAAGACGCCTAAAATCGCAAAATCCGTACCAGAATAAGAAAAAAACTATAAATTTGACTGTAAAACGAAAGTGCTGCATATAGCCTTACGCAGAATAAAACAAGGAAAATATTGGTGTATCACATTTTGCCATACGTTTATCGGTTCGCTCGTAATTAAAGCGTAAATTCGAGTGTCCATAATAAAAATCCTATAGTAAGAGGAGTCGTCAGGAACCTAATCTAATCAGTTTAAACAAATAAAAATAAAATAAAAACAAATGATGTATACATAACATAATAATGTAATATACGTAGCGGTATTACTACGAAGAACAATATCCAGTAGAGACGAACTCCGATACAGAGCCGCTGAGTCGAGCAGGTCGAGCCGCGAGCTGTATTACTGCGTGAGCCGAGAGCGCAGAGACCAGAGTGACACCTGAGTCGCTTTGCTCAACGCTCTGGCTAGAGTCGAGACGGTGGGGTGAGCGTTGAGCGGGCGAGTTCCGTGGGTGGGGGGAGCGGTGAACTCACCCGCTCCGAGACAAATCGTCTGTTCTCTTGCGAGCAGGTTGTTGCAAGTAGTTCCTATGTTATCCGCTAGGTGGCTCTCTGTCCTGTTGCTCGCATCAACTGCCCAGAGGGCAGGACGTGCGACTGAAACGATCGCCGACAGAGTGCGATGCGAAGTCAAGCTGCGCCAGACACTGCGCGCGGCAGACGACGCACAGAGACGGCACGGCATGTGTGAAACACAAAATCCAATGGGGCTCTGCACAATGCAGGCAGCCAAGGTAGAAGCTGGGCAGAGGCCGGCGCTGGCTGTGTTGTGTGGCGTGCACTGTGCTGTGACCAGCAGAGGCGCCGCTGATATGCTCCGTCTCTCTCTCTCTCTCTCTCTCTCTCTCTCTCTCTCTCTCTGCCGTGGGAAAGGTTTGGAGCTACCGTTCTTTTTTTCTGAATCACTGATTGTTCACTCCTTTGAAAGATTCTACTCTATGAATTAGTTCAAGAGTGCATCCCCCATCTCTAGTGGGCATGTGGGAGGCCGGGTGGACGTACCGCCGAATTGCTCAACACGTGGGGCGTGAGGTCTCCACAGTACATCGATGTTGTCGCCAGTGGTCGGCGGAAGGTGCACGTGCCCGTCGACCTGGGACCGGACCACTGCAACGCACGGATGCACGCCAAGACCGTAGGATCCTACGCAGTGCCGTAGGGGACCGCACCGCCACTTCCCAGAAAATTAGGGACACTGTTGCTCCTGGGGTATCGGCGAGGACCATTCGCAACCGTCTCCATGAAGCTGGGCTACGGTCCCGCACACCGTTAGGCCGTCTTCCGCTCACGCCCCAACATCGTGCAGCCCGCCTCCAGTGGTGTCGCGACAGGCGTGAATGGAGGGACGAATGGAGACGTGTCGTCTTCAGCGATGAGAGTCGCTTCTGCCTTGGTGCCAATGATGGTCGTATGCGTGTTTGGCGCCGTGCAGGTGAGCGCCACAATCAGGACTGCATACGACCGAGGCACACAGGGCCAACACCTGGCATCATGGTGTGGGGAGCGATCTCCTACACTGGCCGTACACCACTGGTGATCGTCGAGGGGACACTGAATAGTGCACGGTACATCCAAACCGTCATCGAACCCATCGTTCTACCATTCCTAGACCGGCAAGGGAACTTGCTGTTCCAACAGGACAATGCACGTCCGCATGTATCCCGTGCCACCCAACGTGCTCTAGAAGGTGTAAGTCAACTACCCTGGCCAGCAAGATCTCCGGATCTGTCCCCCATTGAGCATGTTTGGGACTGGATGAAGCGTCATCTCACGCGGTCTGCACGTCCAGCACGAACGCTGGTCCAACTGAGGCGCCAGGTGGAAATGGCATGGCAAGCCGTTCCACAGGACTACATCCAGCATCTCTACGATCGTCTCCATGGGAGAATAGCAGCCTGCATTGCTGCGAAAGGTGGATATACGCTGTACTAGTGCCGACATTGTGCATGCTCTGTTGCCTGTGTCTATGTGCCTGAGGTTCTTTCAGTGTGATCATGTGATGTATCTGACCCCAGGAATGTGTCAATAAAGTTTCCGCTTCCTGGGATAATGAATTCACGGTGTTCTTATTTCAATTTCACAAAGTAAGGACAAATTACAATTTCATAAGTGTGAAGTTACCCAACTGTGTAATTGCGTAAACATGTGTCACTGATGTAGTAAAAAAATGTTTATCTCTCAGTTAAATGATCAGATAGCTGTGTAATTTGTGTGTTAGAGAAATATGGTACCGATGTGTAAAGTTGTATAAGCAAATACCATATTAGCTAGGGCTCCTTGTGCTTGCCAAACACATGATACACAAAGTAAGCGTGTACCCCCCAAACGAAGGGGACGTTTCAGATGTAAGAATGCTGTTGTGATACAATTTGATTAAATCAGGTGGGAGATGGAATCTTTTGTGTCCAATTCCGATTAAGTTGTTTAGTACTGTTAGTGATCGCTGTGTCAATATGTGATGCGTAGTTCCACTTCTCGTCGACGATTACATCTAGGTTTCGGGCTTCATAGCGCCTGAGAACCCGCAATCCGTTTATTTAACTGTTGGATTTCTTAGTAGCTGACCTTTGAGTAATAGGTAGGTGGACTTGTTAGGTGCGATAGTCATTTTTGTTTTGTGACACCATGTGGTCAATATAGCTATCGCTCTCTCTACCTTTGGCTCTAAATCATCGCGGCTACGGCCGCCGACCAGCAGGAGGAGGTCGTCTGCGTAGCCAATGACCTCTAGCAGACCTTCACTGCTCTTTAGTTCGTCTAAGAGTGGCTCCATATTTATGTCCCAAAAGAGAGGCCCCAGGACGGAGCCCTGAGGACACCCCTTGGTAATTTTCTTGCTGACTTTGCCGCTAGGGGCCGATAGCCAGACCTCCCTTTCTTCACAATAGCTCCTGAGACATCCATACAGCGGCCCTGGTCACTCCTTCTCCCGCAGGCAGGAGAAGAGTGGAGCACTTTGTTTTGGTATGTGGTGATATGTCCCTTAAAAAAGATTTTGGCAGGGTCGGCGCTTGAAATCTCTCACCGAGAATGTGTTAACGAGGAAGAAGGCCGCGGGCGCGGCGACAGCGACAAAATTGCGCGGAAAAGCGGATCCTGCGCAGTTCGTCTGGGGCGCAGAGGCGGCCTGCTTTCGTGCGCGGCTGTGGTCGCGGAGAAACCGGCCGGCGCGGCCCGTTTCGCCTTATACAGCGCCATCGTCGGGACGCGCAGGAATCCGCGGCCAGGGCAGGGCAGCGCAGGCCACGGCGCGCCACGCCGGCTGACCCCGCGCCCGCCGGACGCGCCAGCCAGTACAGTAGCCCCCAGTCGTCGCCGCCGCCGCAGAGCCATCACCACAGCTGCCCGCGGCGCGGCTTCCGGAAACACCTCGGCTCGCGCTCAGTCGTAACACCGCCACCGCCATCTGTCGAGTCTGGCGCCGCACCGCCGTTAAACTCCGAGTCGCTCGTAACGCCGTAATTGCCGCAGCTCTATGCGGAAGGTGGGCATATTCTAACGCGAACAGCTCTGGGCGACAGTTCAGAAATTACTTCACCCACGACGTCTTTGACGCCGCCGGAGCGGCGCCAGTATGCTCTCAGACTCGCACTTCCCTCTCTCATGCCCAGCCTATTACGGGCGGAGCACTAGCTCAGTCTGGCAAGGATGGCGGAAGAGAGAGAGAGAGAGAGAGGAGAGAGGAGAGAGAGAGAGAGACACGGAGAGTACGAGATTTCTTGCCAGTTTTTACTGTCTCGTAGACAAAGAGCAATTAAAATTTCTTCGGTACATTGTTCCAGAAAACAGCGATCTAATAATATATTTATTAAATACAGTCGTTGTGACTTACAAGTTGTCAGCTTCTATTTTTAGGTGACTGGTCCCGACCTACCACAAATATCATCATCAGATCTACATTCCGTGGTGACTGAATTTTTTTTAAATTTAATTTATTGCTTATTTAAAGAATTATTGCCTTACATTTTATAACAGATCGTTCACTTCACAGCTTTTCATGTGTATTACAAAACATATTCCACATTTCAAACAGCAGTTATTGTTTTCTGACAAATGTTGCAATAGATACATTACAGAATTATCATGGCTTGGCGATAAGAAGAAATGTAGGGAATTTATAAAGCATGAAAAAAGCCCTATGGGATATTTTTTCCATAAGCTTTCCACAAATGAAAATCCAGTGTACAGTCTTTGCCTGAATGATCCTGACACTTGGTGTAAGTACAGCAGAAGTGCCAGATATGAACACAAACATTCTTTACCTGCATCAGTAATGAATGAAATTAAACCCGTATTTAGGGACGTTTGTAGAGATACCTTAATGAAGAAATATCTTCATTGGAAAACCCAAAATTTAAATGAATGTGTGAATTCTGTCATTTGGAAGTGGTTACCGAAAACTGTATTAGTTCAGTTTAAAAACCTCAAATTTTGTGTTTATGATGCTATTTTATGCGTCAATGATGGTGCAACTAGCAAACTGGATAAACTAGCAAATAGAAAAAGAAAGAATCCGCAAAGCAGATATTGCTAATGTAAAATGCACAAAAGAAGCCAGACAGAAAAAAAAGAGAGACCAAGAGAAGAAAAGATCAGTATGATTCAACTGATGCTCAATATGGTGCAGGAAAATATTAGTGGTAAGTAATTCTCATCAATAACTATACTAGAATTGCAATATTAAACTTTAAATGGATTTTTCTCAAAACTACATTTTTTTTTACTTTCAGGTGCCATTATTTGATAAACTAATTGGGTTAGAAACATGAAATTTGGTCAATTTGTACTGCAGATGGCAATAAGTTATTACAAGTTAATTGAGAACCACCAAACAACCAGAAACTGTTTTATAATAATTAATATACAAAAAAAGTTAAACTTTACTAGTGAAAGAATAAAACTGTTTTTCTTCAAAACCATAAGAGGTATTATGTTAATTTTATTTGTAAATTGAAGCATATATGTTATATATACACAGTAAAAATTTTATTGTTTTATCACTTATAGTTTTTTTGAAAAGTGTACCTATTGAAAGGGTAAAATAGCATTGGCAGAATAGGGATAAAAATTGCCATCCGTCTCCCCTTAAATAACTCAATGAAATGGTTACGCTATTTAACTCATAATCCATTTATATGATTAATGATAATAAGAGTATGTTCTATGTTACGGTGATGACTAGGTCTTAGAGATTGTAGTGTGGCTTTACACAGGCAAGCCTTGAGGTGCAGGGAAGAACTGATGAAACCAGATATTGACACCCCATTCGTCTTACTGGGTGCCACATGAGTTTTGAGATGGTCGTTCGCTTGATGATGGTGTGTAAGCTCACCAACGACACTGCGTAACGAATGGGTCAGATAACTGATCGAAAGACCGTAATTACGAGTATTACGAGCCAGTGCGAACTGTTTTTACAGATTGTGCTCAAAGCAAGTTTAGCAAAGGACATCATATAAACTAGTTATCCAATGCGGGACTCATGCTCTACAAGTGCTCTAATTCCAATGAGACAATGGTAGGTTAGGACCGCCGATGTTATTTTCAAAGGAATCGTCTCGACATGTGCCTTACTACGGTTAATTCGCCTAGACTATGGATGTGTCGCCTATGGTCCATCGACACCATCCATACAGAAATTCTTAGACTCCTTATACCATAGTTGTAATAAGACTAGCAACTGCTGACTTTCTCACAAGTCCAGCCGACAGTCACACCGCAGGGGAGACCTCCGCGTTGAACACTACTGTCACCCCCCCCCCCTCCCCCCTCGCCCCCGCCCTCTGCCTGTATACAGGGTAGTCCATTGATCGTGACCGGGCCTAATAGCTCACGAAATAAGCGTCAAACGAAAAAAACTACAAAGAGCGAAACATACAGCACCTTCCTTCACAAAGCGAAAAAAATGGTCCAACTAAAACATTCATATTTCTTTACATATTACACGAATATGTAATAAAAAATGGGGGTTCCTATTCAAAGAAACGCAGTTGATATCCGTTGGACCTATGGTACCGCCATCTAACGGGCCAACCATAGCGCCATCTGGTTTCCCTCTTCAAGCTAGACAAGTTTCATTCTTTGTAGTTTTTTCGTTTGACGCTTATTTCGTGAGATATTTGGCCTGGTCACTATCAATGGACCACCCTGTATACGAAATCACATTCCAGACTTCTACATCCTAATCTACATCTATACTTCGCAAGCCACCGAACGCTGCGTGGCAGAGGGCAACCTGTGTCACTACCTTCGCTGTTCCACTCGCAGATAGAGCTAGAGAAAATGACTGTCTAAATGCCTTTTTATGAGCCCCAATTTCTCGTACCTTACAGATGTTGAAATGTGTGTGAATTGCTAAGGGACCAAACTGCTGAGGTCATCGGTCCCTAGACTTACATACTACTTAAACTAACTTAAGCTAAGAACAACACACACACCCATACCCGAGGGAAGACCCCAACCTCCGGCTGGAGGGGCCCCGCAGTCCGTGACATGGCGCCTCAATCCGCACGGCCACTCTATGCTGCCATACCTTACATTCGAGGTCCTTACGCACAATGGATGTTGAAGACAACAGAATGGTTCTGCAGTCACCTTCAAGTGCCGGTTCTCTAAATTTTCTCAATAGTGTTCCTGACAAGAACGTTGCCTTACCTCCAAGAATTTCTATTTGAGTTCCCGACGCATTTTCATAGCGCTAACGTGTTCCTCGAACCTGCCGGTAACAAATCTAGCAGCCCACCTCTGAATTGTTACATCTCTTTCTTTCATCCCAGCTGGTGCGGATCCCAGACGCATTAGCGACACTCAAGAATACTTCGCACTAGCGTCCTATTTATAGATGAACCACACTTTCCCAAAATTATCCTAATAAACCGAAGTCGATCAGACTTCTTCCCTACCACTATCCCCACACGCTCGTTCCGTTCCATATCGCTTTGCTACTTTACGTCCAGATCTTTAAATGAGGTGATTGTGTCAAGCAGGAAGCTGCTAATGCTGTATCGGAACATTACAGCTTTGTTCTCCCTACTCATGCGCTTTAACCTACACATTTCTACATTTAGAGCCAGCTGCCATTCATCACATGAACTACAAATTTTGTCTCAGTCACTCGTCTTCGACATCTTCCCGTACACCACGTCATCATCGGCAAACAACCACAGACTGCTGCCCAATCTGTCAGCCAGATCATTTTTGTACTTTATGTAGAAGATAATTGTGGTGTCACCGCCAGACACCACACTTGCTAGGTGGTAGCCTTTAAATCGGCCGCGGTCCGGTAGTATACGTCGGACCCGCGTGTCGCCACTATCAGTGATTGCAGACCGAGCGCCGCCACACGGCAGGTCTAGAGAGACGTCCTAGCACTCGCCCCAGTTGTACAGCCGACTTTGCTAGCGATGGTTCACTGACAAATTACGCTCTCATTTGCCGAGACGATAGTTAGCATAGCCTTCAGCTACGTCATTTGCTACGACCTAGCAAGGCGCCATTATCATTTGCTATTTGTCTTGTGATGCATGTACCGTCAGACCGATGTTCACCAATTATGGATTAAAGTTAAGTATTCCAGAAGCTACGTACTCTTTTTGCTACTATAAGACCTTGTCCTGTTCCAGACCTCACGCCAGCCTGCGTGAGCTAAACGCGTGCCTTTCGGGCTACCTCCTAGTGGCTTGGCTGTCTCGCCAAGTCGCAACAATAATAGCGGTCCTATAATACTTCCGTGGGACACTCCTGGCGATACCCTTATCTCTGATGAACACTTGCCATCGAGGACAGGTTACTGGGTTCTTTTACTCAGGAAGTCTTCGAGCCAGTATCATATCTGGGAAGTTATTCCGTATGCTCCTACCTTCATTAACAGTCTGCGGTAGGGTACTGTGTCAAACGTTTTTCAGAAATCTAGAAATATGGAATGTGCGTGTTGCCCTTCATCCATAGTTCATCTGTAGCATGTCTCCGATCAGGTGCTACGGAGGGACATGCTTCTCCAAAGAAAGCACCACTACACTCATTTAACAATGGATTTTCTACTTAGTCCGTCATAATTATCCAAGTTTTTGAATCGTCTACAAGGTTGATGGTCATGTTGGCAATGCCTTGAGTGCGAGCCGTTTACTAAAATCGTGCAGAATACTCGCCCCAGCACAAACAACATTATCCAGAGACCTACAACACTTCGGAAAGCTTCCAACCCAGAACTTTTTCTACGCTGCTATTTCCGCCGGTTACAATATTACCCACGAGACATACTGGTCTGCAATGTCCGCAAACTACACAAAGCTGGAATCTCCACAATTCCCCTCTGGACGCCCAGCCACGTGAGCATATCTGGCAACATTGTCGAATCAGCCAATAGTGGCTACGTTCGGTATGGATACCCCAAGCACGGTTCTATAGATAAATTTACGACGTCGTATTAGGAGGGGCTGGGAAAAGGAAAGTGGAGTAGGTGCCTATCCCGAAAAACTGTGAGCTATCAGAGAAGCTACTGAGGAGTGAGGATCTTCACTCTCACAATCAGTCACACATGAATTCGTTTTGGGCGAAGCGGACCGTTGTAGGCTAGAGTCCAAACAAGAGACGGTGGCCGGTGCGCAGTGTCCGAAGTGCTGGGCGAGTTCATTCGTTTGTTCTGGAGTCCAATATTGTTTGCCCACTTTCGCCCGGTTGGCGAAGGTCTGCGCCGAGAGAGTCGAAACACTCGCCCTTTAATCTATCTCAAACAATTTTATAGCAACTATTCGGTAAAATAATTCATTTTTGCTTTACTTATAGCATCTACGTCAGTTTCATGATGACGTGCCCATAATGTCGTTAATGGTCATAGTTATTGTGATACCAGCATTTAGGTAAGACATTACGCTAAATTTGGAAATAGTTTGCAACGAATAATAAGGGGTCACGATGATTTTCCGTTTGATGCATATTATGCCTCTTACATAATATACTGCTACCCATGAAATTTAGCTATCACATTGAGAGTCCTTTGCAGTTGGATGGAGGTCGATATCTGTCGCCAATGTCTAGAAAATTGATCTCATGTGGCACACTTATTTGCAATCGCGGGGGCCAGCAAGAAAGCCAGAATGAAATGTCCATAACATAAGTCATATTTTTGAGATATCAAAACGAGACTTCGGCAAATGGTAGCACGCAAAGTGGAGAGTATTTTGCCAGATGGTTACTAGGCGAAAGTAGTCGATGGGCGACCCGTGCTGGAGCTGGATGCATCATTACTCAGATACAGGCCCTTAGTACTACAGCTGCAGCCCGCGATTTTTCATTCCTTACGAGATGGGCATTATAATAAAATTTAGTGAGACTTCCTTCCCTGTCTGAGGAGGAGGCGCATATCTTTAGCAAGAATTTTGGCCATGAGGTGCCACCAGCTGCCATCCATCTCTGAAATAACACATCCAACAACTTTTTAACTGAGGAATTCCAAGTAAACACTGCGTAATTACGCTTTTAACATAGTACTAAAGCTTTAAGACTACTTCCCAAGGTGCTTTATGTGTGATGTTGCTGGGAGAAGGGGTGATCGATGTGCCTCCAAGCAATGATCAAGTTCTGTGGCCATCTTCGCCCTTTCCCCAGAAATAAATGATAATTCTATCACTATTTTGAAACACCTATTTGTTCTTTTTTATCCTATGTTACTCAACTAACACATGGTCTGTCTCTGTCTCTGTCTCTGTCTCTGTCTCTCTCTCTCTCTCTCTCTCTCTCTCTCCGTCCGAACAGGCCTCGGAAGCCCAATGTTAAGGACCGACCGCCGTGTCATCATCAGCCGACAGGCGTCACTGGCTGCGGATGTGGAGGGGCATGTGGTCAGCACACCGTTCTCCTGGCCTTTTCAGTTTTCGTGACCGGCCAGGTAGTTCTTCAGTTGGCCTCACAAGAGGTGAGTGCATCCCGCTCGCCAACAGCGCTCGGCAGAGCAGAACGGTCACCCATCCTTGAGCTAGCCAAACCCAACAGAGCTTAACTATGGTGAACTGACGGGAATCGGTGTTGTCACTGCGGCAACGCCGTTGGCGCTAAGTGACAGAGAGCAGATATTAACTAAAAGAAATAATGCTACAAATGCTTATAAATTTTAAACATATCTCTTTCTCAGACCAATGAGTATGCACGTACTGATGCACACGTAGAACGCAAGGAAAAGTATGATTGTCAAATGGGAATTTTAACATTGCTCCTGATGAAGTCGAGCTTAGTGGCGTAGCCACTGAGCTACATCGCTCTACACGATTAATGCCACTCATTTTTAACTATTGAGTAACACGGGAAACAGAAGCAAATAAGCATCTGTATTGTCTGTTAAAAATTTCTCTCCAAGCTGGAAATTGCGGTGTAACACTGGGAATTGACCAACAGTCAGGATAATGTGTTGAGTGCTCACTTCAGTTACTGTCCCATACTCACTACTCAACACTGTCGCAAAACTGTAGTGTTGCGGCTAGAAGTCACTGCCATATTGAAGAAGCATCCCAAAATGACTCTGAGCACTATGGGGCTTAACATCTGAGATCATCAGTCCCCTAGACCTAGAGCTACGTAAACCTAACTAACCTAAGGACATCACACACATCCTTGCCCGAGGCAGGTTCGAACCCGCGACCATAGCAGCCGCGTGGTTCTGGACTGAAGCCAAATTTCGGCACTGACAACTCTACGCAATCACCGGTGCTCTCGTATGTTAAGTAAAGGCCACCGGGCACTGCATTCTCCAAAGTAATGCCTGCAATTTGGTAGTCTCGCCACACTCTTGACGCTGTGAATCGTGGAACATTGAATTGCCTAATTATTTCCAAAATGGAAATGCATCTAGCTCCCACTCCACGTCCAAGGGTTGTTCATTGCCGTCGTGCCGACAAATCCACGTCGGAAACCTTTTCACATGAATCACCTGAGCACAAATGACAGTTCCGCCAACGCACTGCTCTTTTATACCTCGTGCAGGCGATACTACCGCCATCTCTATGTGTGCATATGACTTTTGTCACCTCAGAGTAATACCAGTACAAAAATACGACACGTAGTTTCCAGCTCACTCCTCGTTCCATTCCGCAGTTAATTCTAATGAGTTTCACGTCGGAATGGCAAACTGCAACTGTACATTTCCTCCTGTTGCCCACTGTTGAGGCCCTTGAGCTATACATGATTTAGCTTTCTTTTTGCCGCAGGGTGACACTTTCGTACGAAGCAGCATTTTGTATCCGAGAGTTTCCATACACCCTACTGAGCTGCTCTGCATGATGTTAGGTCAGGAAAGTGAGAGTATATAGCTGCAAGCACAAACCGGCACCTGCTCCATCCCTATCGGGGCGGGAGCCCATAGAAAAAAATGGACGCAATGGAAACGGACCCATATCCAGCACCGCCGCCTCCCAAGAAGAAGATGGCGGTGCGGATCTCCAAGGACTTGGAAGGGTTGCTTGCATTGGCCGCCTCCGAAAAGGTTGAGGTTGCCACCAAGGAAAACGAAGCCCTGGTCTCCGACGAAGAACAGAGGAAGGCTGTTTCACGACAGCCAGCAGACGTCCAAACCTTACCACGAGACGCCGGGAACGATCTCGCCGCCCTACTCAAGGGGGGGACCTCGTTCGCCGAGCCACAACGCAGTCGGCGCGTTGGGGCGAGAGAAGCCAAGATGACGCCGATATCCGATCCTATCCCAATCTCAGATCAATCCACACCCTAAATCATTCCAAAAATGTCTTTCCAAAACCATCCTACAAACAACCAAAGAGACACTACTCATGATTCCTTCCCAAACCCATCATTCCGAAACCCTATATTATCCGACAGAAGGTATGGGCTCGAGCAGTCCCGGTCCTTCGAAACAAAACGAGGGATACAGATATTCCATCCGACACACCACTGGGCAGGACGGTACGCGCGGTATTACCCACGGTAATGCGCATCCAGAATCATCGTTATCACAATACGAACAAGTCTAAACCTTACAATTGCGTGAAACTGATAATTTGATCTGAAATTACTTTGTAATTAATCACCAAGGACTGCCAAATTATGCAACATTCTAGACGATAATTCGCCGTCATGCCAGCTATTTCATAAAAGTTCTTCTGCTACGGACGTACAGAGGTGCGTGACGTAACGACTCATTGAGATGGGTGGAGCCTTTGTTCTTGTGGTAGTCGTGATGCTGCCTAAAAGCTATGGAACACAGGAGCTAATGCACGACATTGCTGAGGGCAGTGCGACAATCGCGGTCTTTATTACGGAAAAAATTCGAAGAATGATTTACGTGGATGATCGCCGTAAGTAATCTGACGTTCAGATAATCATACGTGCGCTTCGACTGGTAAATCCGATATAGTTAGTGTGACCCTCTATGACTTCTTTTCTTGGTCAGGGCTCCGACATAATTTTTGCGCAATTATGAAACGAACTCAGCCAGTCCTGAAAACATTTGGATCTTTGCAAAATTAGCTTGAAAGTTACTGTCCGCAGAGAAGCAGTCATTACATCACGATTTGTCTGATGTCAGAGGGTTTGATGGACTGCCTTGTTCAAATCAGCGACCTGAACGATGTTGTGTATCTTTGGGGCTAATATGAGCGCTTGGTGCGTGCCTGACTGTGATGTGTCTATAATGGACGGTGAGTCTGACTACCAGAAAATAAAATGAGTGTCGCCAGATAATTACTCCTTAGGTGCGTGTAAGACTGCAACTGTACTCACGTCACACTTCTTGTAGACTTGTAGATGCCAATAGCGCACAATGGATCAGCCAGTGTTCTGTCCACAGACAGTATAACTTTGGGCCCTATTTTACACGGAGATAGACCCTGAGGAACATGCAAGTGGAACCACTGTTTACCCTGGAATGTGTGTGTCCTTACCGCCAGGATAGAAGGCGTTACTGAAGAATAGTGAATGTTGTTAACATGATGATGATGAGGTCCCATACTACCGAGGAGCGTAGGGAACGATGCGGGAGACCCACACCGCCAACTAGGCAAGGTCCTAGCACAGCTGCTTTGCCATTGCCTTCCTCCGACCGTAATGGGGATGAATGATGATGATGCATGTTGTTATCAATGGAGAGACGTCTACAGACGTTAAAGTAACCTCTGGCGTGCCACAGGGGAGTGTTATGGGACCATTGCTTTTCACAATATATATAAATGACCTAGTAGATAGTGTCGGAAGTTCCATGCGGCTTTTCGCGGATGATGCTGTAGTATACAGAGAAGTTGCAGCATTAGAAAATTGTAGCGAAATGCAGGAAGATGTGCAGCGGATAGGCACTTGGTGCAGGGAGTGGCAACTGACCCTTAACATAGACAAATGTAATGTATTGCGAATACATAGAAAGAAGGATCCTTTATTGTGTGATTATATGATAGCGGAACAAACACTGGTAGCAGTTACTTCTGTAAAATATCTGGGAGTATGCGTGCGGAACGATCTGAAGTGGAACGATCATATAAAATCAATTGTTGGTAAGGCGGGTACCAGGTTGAGATTCATTGGGAGAGTCCTTAGAAAATGTAGTCCATCAACAAAGGAGGTGGCTTACTTAACACTCGTTCGACCTATACTTGAGTATTGCTCATGAGTGTGGGATCCGTACCAGATCGGTTTGACGGAGGAGATAGAGAAGATCCAAAGAAGAGCGGCGCGTTTCGTCACAGGGTTATTTGGTAACCGTGATAACGTTACGGAGATGTTTAACAAAGTCAAGTGGCAGACTCTGCAAGAGAGGCGCACTGCATCGCGGTGTAGCTTGCTCGCCAGGTTTCGAGAGGGTGCGTTTCTGGATGAGGTATCGAATATATTGCTTCCCCCTACTTATACCTCCCGAGGAGATCACGAATGTAAAATTAGAGAGATTAGAGCGCGCACGGAGGCTTTCAGACAGTCGTTCTTCCCGCGAACCATACGCGACTGGAACAGGTAAGGGAGGTAATGACAGTGGCACGTAAAGTGCCCTCCGCCACACACCGTTGGGTGGCTTGCGGAGTATAAATGTAGATGTAGATGAAGACAACACAACAACACCCAGTCATCTCGAGGCAGGGAAAATCCCTGACCCAGCAGGGAATTGAACCCGGCACCCAATGCGCGGAAAGGGTGAACGCTACCGCAAAACCACGAGCTGCGGACGTTGTTAACGTACACTGACGGAAAAAAATCGCGACACGAAAAAATAATTTATGTAGAGTAGTGAAATTTCGGAAATACGTTTGTCTGCATGAGATATTTACAGTGTTTCAAAAATGACCGGTATATTTGAAACGGCAATAAAAACTAAACGAGCAGCGATAGAAATACACCGTTTGTTGCAATATGCTTGGGACAACAGTACATTTTCAGGCAGACAAACTTTCGAAATTACAGTAGTTACAATTTTCAACAACAGATGGCGCTGCGGTCAGGGAAACTCTATAGTACGATATTTTCCACATATCCACCAAGCGTAGCAATAATATGGCGTAGTCTCTGAATGAAATTCCCCTAAACCTTTGACAACGTGTCTGGCGGAATGGCTTCACATACAGATGAGATGTACTGCTTCAGCTGTTCAATTGTTTCTGGATTCTGGCGGTACACCTGGTCTTTCAAGTGTCTCCACAGAAAGAAGTCACAGGAGTTCATGTCTGGCGAATAGGGAGGCCAATCCACGCCGCCTCCTGTATGTTTTGGATAGCCCAAAGCAATCACACGATCACCGAAATATTCATTCAGGAAATTAAAGACGTCGGCCGTGCGATGTGGCCAGGCACCATCTTGCATAAACCACGAGGTGTTCGCAGTGTCGTCTAAGGCAGTTTGTACCGCCACAAATTCACGAAGAATGTCCAGATAGCGTGATGCAGTAATCGTTTCGGATCTGAAAAATGGGTCAATGATTCCTTTGGAAGAAATGGCGGCCCAGACCAGTACTTTTTGAGGATGCAGGGACGATGGGACTGCAACATGGGGCTTTTCGGTTCCCCATATGCGCCAGTTCTGTTTATTGACGAAGCCGTCCAGGTAAAAATAAGCTTCGTCAGTAAAGCAAATGCTGCCCACATGCATATCGCCGTCATCAATCCCGTGCACTATATCGTTAGCGAATGTCTCTCGTGCAGCAATGGTAGCGGCGCTGAGGGGTTGCCGCGTTTGAATTTTGTATGGATAGAGGTGTAAACTCTGGCGCATGAGGCGATACGTGGACGTTGGCGTCATTTGGACCGCAGCTGCAACACGGCGAACGGAAACCCGAGGCCGCTGTTGGATCACCTGCTGCACTAGCTGCGCGTTGCCCTCTGTGGTTGCCGTACGCGGTCGCCCTACCTTTCCAGCACGTTCATCCGTCACGTTCCCAGTCCGTTGAAATTTTTCAAACAGATCCTTTATTGTACCGCTTTCCGGTCCTTTGGTTACATTAAACCTCCGTTGAAAACTTCGTCTTGTTGCAACAACACTGTGTTCTAGGCGGTGGAATTCCAACACCAGAAAAATCCTCTGTTCTAAGGAATAAACCAAGTTGTCTACAGCACACTTGCACGTTGTGAACAGCACACGCTTACAGCAGAAAGACGATGTACAGAATGGCGCACCCACAGACTGCGTTGTCTTCTATATCTTTCACATCACATGCAGCGCCATCTGTTGTTGAAAATTGTAACTACTGTAATTTCGAAAGTTTGTCCGCCTGAAAATGTACTCTTGTCCCAAGCATATTGCAACAAACGGTGTATTTCTATCGCTGCTCGTTTAGTTTTTATTGCCGTTTCAAATATACCGGTCATTTTTGAAACACCCTGTAGGTGATTAACATTGGAAGATCACAGGTTAACGTAAGCGCGAGATAATCTCTCGCAAATGTGAAATGCTGGTACATTAATAACAGATGTAACCGTCAGAATGTTGAAAGCAAACATGGAAACGTGCATGCATTTTGTTGTGCAGTCGCCGGATGTCAGTTTGTGAGATGACATCCCATGCCTGTAGCACTTGGTCGGGCAATTAGGGGCGGTTAATGCTGTTTGCGGATGACGCTGGAGCTGTCTCCGATAATGTCGTCCTATATGCGCTCGACTAGAGACAGATCTGGTGATCGAGCAGGCCAACGCAACATGTCAAAACTCTATAGAGCATGTTGGGTTAGAACAGCGGTATGTTGGCGAGTTTTATACTGTTGGAAAACACCACCTGGAATGCTCTTCATGAATAGCAGCATGACAGGTCGAATTACTAGATTGTGGTACAAATGAGCAGTCAGGATGTGTGAGATAACTACGAGAACGCTTCTGCTGTCATACGAAATGAGCTCTCGCTTGACACCACTGAAGCCGTAAATGGCGGTGGTTTGGGGCCAGTGGAATACACACTACAGGGCGTCGCGCTCGGAACTAATTTGTAACAGTTAGTTGTGTCACTGCGGTGCCAACTACCACTCAGATTGCTGCTGCAGATGGAGTTCAATGCACTAGAACCGTACACCGAAAACGATGGTCTATGGTCTTCCTTCTCGGTAGTGCTACATGGCCGTCCCGAGCCCGGTCTTCTTGCGACCGTACATTCCCGCGACCACCACTGCCGGCAGGTCGCTTCTTTCTGCAAAATCGCAGAAGTATATCCAGTTTCTCGTAGCCCTATACGACCTCGTTTGAATTATGTGAGGTGTGTTGGTAATCTGATAATGGTGCCTTCGTAACCTTAAAGGCATTCCTGACTAGCACCAACTCATCCCGTGCAACCTTGAAGTTAACTGACACTCAAAGCTAATCTGATTTGCTAGCACCACTCTCGTGCGACTGGCGGGAAATATGAGTCGACATCATTTTCCACATGGATAAACACGGCTACCAACTTTCATTTACGTCGTACAACTCCTTGGTGTTGCCATTTTTTTCCGTCATTGTATATCTTGATTTGCGAGCTACTGTAGTGAGCTGACCAAACAGAATTTTTGAAGAACTGTGGAGGAGTAAGGAGACTTCAGTATTCGCCTGTCGTTTCAAATATGCCATCATCACTTGCTAATGAACTGAAGCATATAACCAAGGCGCAATGCACCTCCTAATCTTTCATTTGGCTCAAAATCATTAATAACTGGCACACAGGAAGTGGTCTGATTTGATTGTAAATATAATGTGCGAATTATTTTTAAGCCATTTCGTGTGACTGAATAATCTTTTTGCTTTTGATTTCAGCACTTCAAAAGCGGTATTAATTAAAATTTCGTACATGACCATATCATTGGTGGGTATATCAATGATTAGTGCGGCAATTCTCTGTGAAAGCAAATATTATTGAATCACGGGAAGTACCTTAAAAATAATACGCTCATTATACCAGACCACTTTACACAGAGTGTGTGGTGTCACCGCCAGACACCACACTTGCTAGGTGGTAGCCTTTAAATCGGCCGCGGTCCGGTAGTATACGTCGGACCCGCGTGTCGCCACTGTCAGTGATCGCAGACCGAGCGCCACCACACGGCAGGTCTAGAGAGACGTCCTGGCACTTGCCCCAGTTGTACAGCCGACTTTGCTAGCGACGCCACACTGACAAATACGGTCTCATTTGCCGAGACGATAGTTAGCATAGCCTTCAGCTACGTCATTTGCTACGGCCTAGCAAGGCGCCATCACCAAGTTATATTGAGATGATAATACTGTATCAACAAGACCAATGTTCACCAATTGTGGATTAAAGTTACTTTTCTTTATAGCATTCATTACGTATCCTGTTTCAGACCTCACGCCAGCCTGCGTGAGTTTAAAAGCGTGCCTTTCGGCTTCCTCTCATTGTGTCTAGGCTGTCTTGCCTAGACACAACAGAGTGGATTACCGTTGTTCGCGGTTAGTTATGTAACCAGGCCTCATAAGGTACTTAAGGGGCGCGAACTGCAGCAGGTATTGTGTGATCATGGTAAAGGCCACGGAGAGGCAACTGACTCATGTAGAAAGCGTTATCAGCACCTAGCATAGTGTTAAAGGAGGCTCATTGCGGGTCTCCATTTGGCCACCTGGTAGAATGATGCGGCAGTAGCGCGATGTTGAATTCCACAAGAACGTGATGGCATACTCACTGTAAAGGTTCCGGTCGGCCACGTCACAGCACTGCTAGTGAGGCTCGACGTACTGTGAAGGAAGCACAGCGTAACACCTTCACACCTTCGTCTGCCATCCGACAACAAGGGAGGGACTACTCGCAGTATTCTGTGTCATCGAACACCACTGGTCGTAGGGCAGCACCACCAAAACTAGGGAATTACCGTCCTATGTGTAGGCTGCCGTTAACAAACGGGAAGATGTACTGATGATGAATCACGTCGCGTTGAGTTCAGCGATGAATCACGGTTTTGTATTGCCTCAGATGGCTATCATCAGCAACTACAGTGGCGACTTGTGGAGAGGTTCCTTCCTTCCAATATTTTGGTGAAGCGTAGAGGTCATATGGAGGGGAGCCACTGGGCATGAGTTCATATTGCAGATGGTAGTGATTGAGGAATCTCCGCCGGCACAATGGTACGTCGAGATAATCGTGCGTCCTCATGTGTAACCTCTAATGTGATACCATCTTGGCGCTACTGTTTGATAGGAATATGCTCGTCTGTACAAGAACTCTGTGTCTGTGATTTGTCTCCATTATTCTGTGGTACTTCTGTGTCCAGAAAGGTCCTCAGACCTGTCATCGATATCACATGAGCAGCATCGGCTCGGACATCAACTTCGTCGCAGCGCTGGTATCAAAGATATTACAAATCTGTTGCAGTAGGTGTAGACCAGCATGCCACAGGAGAGAATGCAACGGCTTTAAGACACTCCTCCCAACTGAATCGGTACACGCAGCTAGGCCCAGGGTAGGTCTGGATGGGAGGAGGGTTTGGACGGAGGTGGGAGGGAGAAAATTCGTGCGGTAAGGGGCTCTTGCTGCCAAGATCTTTTGCAACTTTAACTCGATTCTGTAATCACTGCAATTACATCAGGTGGCCTCTCCCATTGTGAGAGCTTAATTTTTTATCCAGGCAGTTTACCTCGGGTGCTGGAGGAGGGATGAGATACTTTTGGTGGAAATGGTTATCCTATTCGTACTGCTTCATTCAGGGTTTCGTGTATTTTTCCAGAGCATGTAAAACCAGAATGTGAATTTATTCTTCTGAATTTAATGGCGTGTCCTATTGTTCTTGCTTGTAGACATTCGTTTGTTATTCCCAAGGTAACGGCATACCTGATGGCAAAGTAGTCACTCACTGGGGACGTCATAAAAAACTGCCAGCCTTGATAACACCTCAGTTCTGTGAGGCAAAGAGGGCACACGTTTATTCAAATGGTTCAAATGGCTCTAAGCACTATGGGACTTAACATCTGAGGTTATTAGTCCCCTAGACTTAGAACTACTTAAACCTAACGAACCTAAGGACATCACACACATCCATGCCCGAGGCAGGATTCGAACCTACGACTGTAGCAGCAGAGCGGTTACGGACTGAAGCACCTATAGCCGCTCGGCCACAGCGGCCGGCTAGTTTATTCAGGTGTCCCATACGCATCTGAAGCTACCAAATTGTAAGGATATTCAACCACTGTTCCATATAGCTCCTGACATCTTTTATTTAAGATTGGTAATAGTGCGATAAGATACCTCAATGTTCCTCAAACCAATAATGGTACAGTCCTGTGAACACGCTTGTTGTCGAAGTGTAAGAAAGGAGAGTTCACACCTTAGTCTTAAGGAAGATGAAGCAGAAAAGGTAGCACTGAAACTTCCTGGCAGATTAAAACTGTGTGCCGGACGGATACTCGAACTCGCGACATTTGCCTTTCCCGAGCAAGTGCTCTAGCTACTGAACTACTCACGTACTACTGTCCTCACAGCTTTACTTCCTCCAGCACCTCGTCTCCTACCTTCCAAACTTCACAGAAGCTCTCCTTCGAAACTTGCAGGCCTAGCACTCCTGGAAGAGAGTTTATTGCTGAGAAATGGCTTAGCCACAGACGGAAGGATGTTTCCAGAGTGAAAGTTTCGCTCTGCCGCGGAGTGAGTCAAGTCTGGAAGGTAGTAGGCGAGGTACTGCCGGAAGTAAAGCTGTGAAGAGGGGTCATGAGTCGTGCTGAAGTAGCTCATTCGGTAGAGCACTTGCCCGCTTATGGAGAAATGTCCCGAGTTCGAGTCTCGGTCTGGCACACGGTTTTAATCTGCCAGGAAGTTGCACATCAGCGCACACTCCGGCGGAGAGTGAAACTTTCTGTCTGGAAATGTTGTATTGTTCACCGAAAATGATGAAATAAACGTCCTGGTGGTAACTTCAATGTGTGCGCCGAAGTGATGGTATGAAAACACCCCAAAAACCTTGTAGAGCCACGTCCGGACTGAACAAAATCCGACACACATTGCGGGTTAAACAAATCGTTCGACTGTTGATGCACTCGACCAAATGTCGATCGCAAGCTGTTAATATCGCAGAGTTGGCTCGGAAACTTCATAAGATAGACCTACACCCGTTGACAACTGTAATTCCTATCAGGCTTTGAACCAAATGTCATTATCAAAGGGTGACACTTGTCCTCGTTTCCTGCCCAATAGAATGTTTTTGCGACTCCTCACGCCGTGACATACGGCTGGGAGTATTACACCATTCCTTGCAGACACGACGGACAGTCTACAGTGATCGGGCAACCTCACTGACAGTGCGATGATGTCTACGTCCAAAGATGGTAACTCCTCTCTGCCATTCTGTCACGTTTCCACATCGACCCATCAAACTTCGTAGATTCTGCACAGTCGACTGGCACACACACACACACACACACGTACCTCTTCACTGACATGACTTCTGTGTGCAGTGGACGGTCATGTGGCCGCCTGGTGCCAGTTCTAGACAATATGCGGTTGAAGGACACCAGTGGGTGCTTTTCGGTAGTAGGTGGGGGTGGGGGGACGGAAGGGTGACTATCGTATTTGCTGGATAATGGTCTCTTCAACTTTTAGATCCACGTGTGAAGCTGAGTGGTCAGTGTGTATGTGTGTCATGCGAAGGACCCAGCTTGAAGTCCTGGTAGGGTCAGGGATGTTTCTTTAGTGACTGGGACAGGGTCCGCTAAGGAAGGAATTGCTTGAATGAGGAATAGGGAAAGCGGGATACATAGATTAAAGAGCTCTCTCACATTCACTTATAATTAACACTTGTAATATGTGTCCACAGCTTCCATACATTCTTTTTAATGATGTTAAGATGACAGCTTTCATTTGTAAGTATTTTGAAGACAAATGATGATGGTGTTAGATCAGCAACCAGCCACAAATTTACTTTCAGTTTCTTTATTCAAAGGGCACCGTTACCGGTTTCGAATCGTAGTGATTCATCTTCAGACGGTTTACACGCTTTCCTTATTTCCTTATAACATGTGGTGCATGTAAACCGTCTGAAGATGAATCACAACGATTCGAGACCGGTAACGGTGCCCTTTGAATAAAGGAACTGAAAGTAAATTTGTGGCTGGTTGCTGACCTAACACCATCATCATTTGTCTTCAGCTGGCCGTGGTGGTCTAGCGGTTCTAGGCGCGCAGTCCGGAACCACGCGACTGCTACGGTCGCAGGTTCAAATCCTGCCTCGGGCATCGATGTGTGTGATGTCCTTAGGTTAGTTAGGTTTAAGTAGTTCTAAGTTCTAGGGGACTGATGACCACAGATGTTAAGTCCCATAGTGCTCAGAGCCATTTGAACCATTTTGAACCATTTGTCTTCAAATAACAGCCAAGGTCTCCAACCGTGTCATCATATGACAAAATTGCTGTATTTTATTTTACTACTGCAATTTCGGCATTAAGCCATTTTGAAGCATCTACAAAACATAATACAATGTAATGAGGTAAATGTAAAGTAGGATTAACGGCATGTTTAATCAATTACACAGTTCGTTGACATTCATTCGTTTACCGGATTTTAACATATAGGTTTACCTTAGGCAGAGATAGCACTGTAATATGCACATCAAAGGACAGCTAGTTTGTTCTTCTAAATACACCGCGCGGGGTAGCTGCGCGGCCCAAGGCGCCTTGCCACGGTTTGCGCGGCTCCCCCCCCGTCGGAGGTTCGAGTCCATAGCGTAATTCACCTTAAGCTAGATTAAGTAGTGTGTAAGCCTAGGGACCGATGAGCTCAGCAGTTTCGTCCCACAGGAACTTACCACCACCACTTGAAAATACGAAATTGGTTGTACCTACTTATATCACACTTAACATCGTCCTCATTACGTTGTTTTATACTTTGTAGATGCTTTGAATTGGCATAATGCCGAAATTGCAATCGTAAAGTAGAACACCTACAGCTGAAAGCAAGATGGTTGTTATGACCAAACGAAACTACAATCGTGTGGCCGTAACTGTGGGCTCTGTGACTCCTCTGGGAGATGCCTCCTCGAACTGCAACATATGACATACTAGTTCACTTTACTGCATGAGTGAATAAAATATTTACTTAAGCTGATATAACCTATTGTGAAAGGAGTACTTGAATATACAGGGTGATTCAAAAGGAATACCACAACATTAAAAATGTGTATTTAATTAAAGAAACATAATATAACCTTCTGTTATACATCATTACAAAGAGTATTTAAAAAGGTCTGTTTTTCACTCAAAAACAAGTTCAGAGATGTTCAATATGGCCCCCTCCAAACACACGAGCAATATCAACCCGATACTCCAACTCGTTCCACACTCTCTGTAGCATATCAGGCGTAACAGTTTGGATAGCTGCTGTTATTTCTCGTTTCAGATCATCAATGGTGGCTGGGAGAGGTGGCCGAAACACCATATCCTTAACATACCCCCATAAGAAAAAATCGCAGCGGGTAAGATCAGGGCTTCTTGGAGGCCAGTGAAGTGCTCTGTCACGGGCTGCCTGGCGGCCGTTCCATCGCCTCGGGTAGTTGACGTTCAGGTAGTTACGGACAGATAAGTGCCAATGTGGTGGCGCTCCATCCTGCTGAAATATGAATTGTTGTGCTTCTTGTTCGAGTTGAGGGAACAGCCAATTCTCTAACATCTCCAGATACTGTAGTCCAGTTACAGTAGCACCTTCGAAGAAAAAGGGACCAAAAACTTTATTGGCTGAAATGGCGAACAAATGTACAACTAAATGAAACTTTATAGCTCCCTTAATTCGCCGACAGATAGTGCTTAGCTCTGCCTTTTGTCGTTGCAGAGTTTTAAATTCCTAAAGTTGTGGTATTCTTTTTGAATCACCCTGTATACAGCTGTCGTTGACTATGAAAACTTACTGATGCACTAATTAAGAAACTGTTCTCTACAAGTGCCATGTTCAACGTTTACAAAAGCACATTGTGTGTGAGACTTGATTAAATCTTTCGTCCTATTTGAAGATGCTGACTGCTTCAGCTACCTCAGCTGAAGAAGTCAACATCATCAAACGGACTGGGCAGAGCGCCTCCATGTTTGGTTCTATATTGACCTCTGTTCGAGTGCGCTGCTGTGCTGAGACAGAGGGCGTGTGTTCAAGAGTGCTTCCCATTCGTCGTTGCGGTTTACAACGACACCTCGCTAATGTCTGTGGTTTCGATGTACGTCGCCGACTTGGGTGTAGCACCGTGATCTCTGAATGATACCACAATGACATCATTTAAAAAATTAACATATTGGATGTCGGAATAGCACTTATACATTTGATATTACACATGATCGCTACAGTCTCACAAAGAAATAATGACACTGATATTTTTCAACAGTTGACGGCAGTGCGAGGAGAAGCACTACATGTTTTGTTTTTAAACCATAAAACCCTCCTTGAAATGGATGAACCATATGACGGCTATCTCATAACGATCCAAGAACTAAACGAGGCCCTAAATAAAATGAGAAAGCGGAAAGCAATGGTTTCCGAAGGAATAAATACCGAGATACTTCAATACGGGGGACTATTTTCAAAACTTACCCTTCATTTGTACAATATGTGTTGGCAAAGACGCCAAATCTCAAAACCGTGAACAATTGCAGATGTCATTCCAATTTACCAAAAAGGTAAATGAAAGGATTGCTGCAATCTTCTTGGTATAACACTTGAAACGTCTCCTTTGAACAATTTCTACATGACTGTGCTTAAACTGACACACAATATTTCTAGCGCAACGCAATCTGACTATCAAAGATCCCTGCAAAAGAATGGCCCTGAGTAACATTAAACTATAACTTTCAGAAATCACTTACCTCACAAAAATCTTCATTACTCGAACTACTGCAATACAGCGAGCGCCACTACTGCCAGCTAAATAAAAGATTCAAACTACGGAAGGCACTAACTACTGATAGGGATAGTTAGCAAATGAAAGATATTAATAGAGAACAAACAATGTATTTACCTTAATAGTCATAATATATATAGCAGTTCATGACAAATTACAAAACTCCGCCATCTCTCTCCCCACATCCACCACTGCTGGCGGCTCACCTCCAACTGAGCAACGCTACGCGCTGTTCACATCCAGCTGCCGCTGCCCAACACTACAATGGCAGACAACAATGCAAACCAGCCACAGACTGCACACAGCACAGCCAGTGATTCTCACACAGAACGCTACGTGGCGTTACCAATAAGAAAACATAAACAGCCCACTTACAATAGGAGCAGATCTCCGGATATATGCTATAAATGAGAAGACCAGTTCAAATCGACAAAGCTGGCTGGAACATATATCCAAAGGAAGACCAAGGAAAAATGGCTGCATACTTAGAATATGGTACAGGCCTGTGGCCCAGAGCGTGATGAAAGAAGAAGAAGATAAAAGAAGAAGATATAATAAGCATGAAAGCACCTCCTTGATAGGAAGTGTGTTATAAAACTGGTTGCTTAGCAGCATGGCTTTGAAGTGCTACTTCTGAAAAAGAAAATTATACTTCCTTCTTATTTCTCGCTGTTTTATTGTAAGTGCAGATGCCTAGAACAGTCCCAGTGGACGCGGAAGATAGCCGGGGAAGATACAATCACAGTTGCACTCTAGTCGTGGAGGAAAATTCATTACGAGTAATTCCCGTTTCGAATCTCTCGGCCAAACAATGCATTGTCTAACGTGTTGTACAATGCGTATAATCAAGGCGAACTCTCATTTCCAGACACACTCAGCAAGTGGGGAATTTAGTTCCTGCGCGAGACAGTAGAAATACCGCAGGTTTCAAAGTCACCGCTCCCGAACAGCAGAAACAGGCGAGTGTTGTCATCAGACGGAGAAACACGCCGGCACTCTCTGATTTTCCCCGATTCCTGGCTGCAGCTGCGGCGAACGATACCGAACTTGAAAAAGTGGCCTGAATTCCGGCTGCGATTGCTCGTCACGAGCGCTGCGTTTCTTTGGGCGGTATTCTTGAGAGAAACCGCAGAACGGGAGCCGAAGACTCGCAGTTAACAATTGCGTCTGTTCCGTCCAAACTGCACTTTCCTTCTGGGAAGACGGCTGCAGGAATGCACCGGTGTGCGGTTTCATTCCGCCGAGGCGGATAATTGCAGAAGAAGGGGAGGCCGGGCGGCGGCGGCCTCTATGTACGCCACATCCCTGCCTTCGCCCCGAGAATGGAGACTATGGGAAACACGTATCCGTGGCCGTGGGAAGCGAGTCTACGGAGTTCCGATAGCCGTAGGGAATTCTATTTATACCGGGTGGAATTAATTCCAGCTAACGTGCATGCGTACAAGAACACACACGGACGTCACTGGGCCTATAGAAAAGTACCTCTGATTGTATGAACTCGAAGGTCTCTTCGCCCACATACCATTGAGGATATTGATCCCCGAAGTTCCGGAAGCAGCGTCATGCCCACTGCTTACTGGCTGCAGCAGTGACAACAAGGCCAATAAATTGTAAAGAAGTTAACAACACTTGCCGCTTTTTATAAAAATAATGGTCCTCGATGGGAGGTTGTTCATGAGTCAGTCAGAAAAGAGTGGCGTAACCTTTAGACGGACACGTCCGCATGACAGATGATTCCCATGAGTGCTGAACATGAAAGTGTTATTTAGATAAAGTTCCCATAAACCCGAAGGTTGATCTGCACTTTAATGCGGTTTCCGAAATGGCGTTTTTCACACCAAAAGTTGGTGCAAGAGGTGAAAAAAGTGACAAGTGACAAATGAAAATCCTAGCATCGAACGGAGATCGACCCCGAGACCCAACATGTAATGCACAGATTCAATAGTCACACGGTCCCACTCAAGCCAGTCATTCCACATTACATAGGTATCAAAATATCACTGCAGTCAGTAAGATTCTACTAAGAAGTACCACCATAAATTGCTACAGAAATTATCTTTTACACTAATTGCAGTAGTGAGACATTCTACAATAGTTCACAAATGAGAAACTCTCTATAAGGTTCGTAATTATTTACTTTTTTTTGTAATTTTTATTTTTTATATCCATCAGTCATCATCAGTTTGTGTAATCATAGATACTGTCTTACATATATAATGACAATATGACTTTTGTGAGTACTGCTTTTTGTTCCTCTTGTGTTGCACATATTATTCTCTTCCACTATTGTTTATAATCAGTTTTTGCAAACTACTGTTTTCTAAACTTGAATGTTTCTCTGTACTTCGTACATCTAAATAAAAATCAATCATTTATGCGTTAATGACGCAAATAATATATTCAGTAATATTAAATTTTACTTTTAACTTGAGCTTGTATCTATATGTGATTACTAGGTTCCACACTCGTACGTAAGACCATTACCTTTGCCTGAAACTATTATGATTTCTTACAGTCAGGATACACTGAAGAGTCAAAGAAACTGGTACACCTGCCTAATATCGTGGACGGACCCTGCGAGCACGCAGAAGTGCCGCAATACAACGTGGCATGGACTCTACTGACGTCTGAAGTAGTACTGGAACGAACTAACACCAGGAATCCTACAGGACTGTCCATAAATCTGTAAGAGTACGAGGGGGTGGAGATCCCTTCTGAACAGCCCGTTGCAAGGCTTCCCAGATATGCTCAATAATGTTCATATTTGGGGAGTTTGGTGGACAGTGGAAGTGTTTAAACTCATAAAACTGTTCCTGAAGCCACTTTCTAGCAGTTTTGGACGTATGGGGTGTCGCTTTGCACTGCTAGAATTCCCCAGTTGCGTCGGCATGCACATTGGACATGAATGGATACAGGTGATCAGACAGGTCGCTTACATACATGTCACCTATCAGAGTCATGTCTAGACATATCAGGGGTCCAATATGACTACAACTGCACATGCCACACGTGATTACAGAGCCTGAGAGACGATAAGTTTCTCTCTCACCTATTTTTCGTATAAAGAAATTTATTAAAGATCTTGTTATGACATTACACACCTTGAGCGAGGGTCTAGAAAGTTGATGGCCTGAACAGACACTGATGGAGCCTGGTGGGGAGCTAAAAGCATGATGTATTTTTATAGTTATTAGCTCACAGAAACAGCATGTTGGAAGTTGGAAGCAATTGGTAGCGTGCCCACCCCTCAGTAAATCTTGATGGACAGGCTCAGAGCCATATAGGGGAGGCAGAGCAGCCCCTAGTGAAGACAGGTCTCCAGCAGAACAATGCCGAGCTACCTGCCGTGGCGCCAGTAGAAGACTGGGCTGAGGGCGACGGACTGAAGGGATGCATCTGGAATGGAATATACTCTTAAAACTGACAGACTTTTTCCACACACACCTGGTGGAAGCTTACTGGCCATCCCTGGGATATATCAGTTGGATGTCATGGTGTGTTACATTGCATTATGACGGTTATAATGTGAACAACATGATCCAGTACATGGAATGACACGAATCCACATACCTAATACGAGGGAGACTGATATTTTAGAGTTCCAAGGTACTAAAAAATGAATGAAATTTATTGATATATTACAGATATTTTCTAATGTTTTACGAATCGATTGCCATTTAGTTTGTTCTATTTCCTCTAACAGATTGTTATCTGTATTGTTATTTTTATTCATTTAAAGATTTAGTGTGCACTGAAAAATGAATTTTACTAGAGAACATTTCTGAGCTATTACTTTTACGACTAATTCGTCACTAACGCCTACACGATATGAAGATCGCGTTACAAATCCATTTCGCGAAGAAATCTCATTTAAAGTAAAAATTTATTACTGGTACATCGAATTCAAAGGATATCGTTTTTTATTAGTGATGAATTCCGTGAAGAACAGCCAAGAACATTTGTTACTGATGAAAATATTGCAACTGTTAGAGCAATGCTTGAAGCAAACGACAGGCATGTTATGAATTCTGGAATTGGTACGAGTCGAAACTACAGCAAAAGTAATAACGACGTATCTAGATGCCCTAAATGGCACCACCATCCTCCCTCCACCACATACACTATGTGATCAAAAGTATCCGGACATGCACAAAAACATACGTTTTTGATACTAGGTGCATTTTGCTGCCACATAGTACCAGGTACTTCATATCCGCGACCTCAGTATTCATTAGACATCGTGAGAAAGCATAATGGGGCGCTCCGCGGAACTCACGGACTTCGAACGTGGTCAGGTGATTGGGTGTCACTTGAGCCATACGTCTGTAGGCGAGATTTCCACACTCCTAAACATCCTGCGTCCACTGTTTCGGATCTGATAGTGAAGTGGAAACGTGAAGGGACATGTACAGCACAAAAGCGTACAGGTCGACCTCGTCTGTTGACTGACAAAGACTGCCGACAGTTGAAGAGAGTCGTAATGCGTAATAGGCAGACATATATCCAGACCATCACACAGGAATTCCAAACTGCATCAGTAGCCACTGCAAGTACTATGACAGTTAGGCGACAGGTAAGAAAACTTAGATTTCATGGTCGAGCAGCTACTCACAAGCCCCACCTCACGCCGGTAGGTGCCAAATGACGCCTCGCTTGGTGTAAGGAGCGTAAATATTGGACGGTTGAACAGTGGAAAAACGTTGTGTGGAGTGACGAATCACGGTACACAATGCGACGATCCGATGGCAGGGTGTGGGTATGGTGAATGTCTGGTGAACGTCCTCTGCCAGCGTGTGTAGTGCCATCAGTAAAATTCGGAGGCCGTGGTGTTCTGGTGTGGTCGCGGTTTTCATGGAGGGGGCTTGCAACCCTTGTTGTTTTGTGTGGCACTATCACACCACAGGCCTACATTGATGTTTTAAGCACCTTCTTGCTTACCACTGTTGAAGAGCAATTCAGGGATGGCGAATTCGCCTTTCAACACGATCAATCACCTGTTCATAATGCACGGCCTGTGGCGGAGTGGTACCACGACAATAGCATCCCTGTAATCTACTGGCCTGCACAGAATCCTGACCTGAAATGTATGGAACACCTTTAGGATGTTTTGGAACGCCGACATCGTGCCAGGCCTCACCGACCGACATCGATAGCTCTCCTCAGTGCAGCACTCCGTGAGAATGGACTGCCATTCCCCAAGAAACCTTCCAGCACCTGAATGAACGTATGCCTGTGAGAGTGGAGGCTGTCATCAAGGTTAAGGGTCGGCCAACACCATACTGAATTCCAGCGTTACCGATAGAGGGCGCCACGAACTTGTAAGTTATTTTTAGCCACGTGTCTGGATAATTTTGGTCACATAGTGTAGCATGACCTAGAATCATGGTGACTACTTTCTATTTCCAGAAATTAAACATCAAATGAGTGGACTCACTTTATCGTCATCAGATAAAACAGTAGAACGTTATAAAAACCTGGTTTCTGAAGTGCCTCCGGAAAAGCGACTTCATTGGTTTACAGAATGGTTTCATCGAATGGAAAAATGTATTGATCTCATAGGGGAATATCTTTGAAAACAAAGAAAATATATATTTTAAAAAAAACTGAACACTGTAGTATCGTCCTTTGTAAGGGACGCACAACAAACTAGGAACTGGATAGATGACAGTCTGATTGGATCATTGGGGCGTAAACTGTATAGTCCCGAGGATTAAAGATACCTACAACATGCATAATATTCACCTTACCAGGCGTATAGAGCATGGTCCATATTGAAATTCACCGGCCGACTAAGAATCACAGCACCAAAAAATAATTAACATAGAGTAATAAAATTTCGGGAATACATTTGTCTAGATAAAGTATTCACGTAATTAAAATTGCAAGACCACAGCTTATGGTAAGCGCGAGATACACCATGAGAAACATGAAGCGCTGGTATCATTAATAACTTGTGTAACGCCCAGAATATTGAATGGAAGCGTGCAAACGTACGTGCATTGTGTTGTACGCGTGTCGGACGTCAGTTTGCGGGGTGTAGTTCCATGCCTGTTTCATTTGATTAATACTGTTTGTGGATGATGCAGGGGTTGATGTCCCATATGTGCTCGGTTGGAGACAGATCTGGTGATCGAGCCGGCCTAGACAACATGACGCCACTCGGTAGAGCACGTAGAGTTACAACTGCGCTATGTAGGCATGTGGACGAGCGTTATCGTGTTGGGAAAAAAAACCCGTGGAATGCTGTTAATGAATGACAGTACAACAGATCGAATCACCACAATGTAGCACGGATTTGCAGTCCGGCTGGATGAAGGAGAGTGCTCCTGTTGTCGTAGGAAATTGCACCCCCGACCAAAACGCCAGCTATAGGTTCAGTGTGCTTAACACGCAAACATATTGGTTACAGGTCCTTAACTGACCACCTTCTACCCAACACACGGCCTAGGCGGAACCAGCTTTCATAGAAAAACGCCAAGACACGTCTACTCTGCCCTTTAATGAGCTCTCGCTGGACAGCACCGAAATCGCAAATGGCAGTGGTTTAGGGTCAGTGGAATGCGCGCTACAAAGCATCTGGCGCGGAGCTGTTCTTGAAGTAACCGATTTATACCAGTTCGTTGCGTCACTGTGCTGCCGCCTGCTGCTCAAATTCCTGCTGCAGATGCAGTAGGATGCGCCAGAGCCATACGCCGAAAACGATGATTTTCGCTCTCGGTATTGTCACGTGGGCGTCCGGAGCGCGCCCCAGTCCTGTAGTATCGCAGAAGGAACATTCACCTTCTCGTAGTCGCATTCCATTACCACGTTCGAGCTCAGTGAGGCGTTGACAATGGCATCTTGTCGCCTTAAAAGCAGTCTTGACTAACCTCAACCACCATGTCCAGACTAACACCCTCTTCCGCTATAGCATGCGTTTAGAGCAAACCTGAGTTGCTTCCTTATACCAGAGAAATTAGCGCCACTCTAATGTGACGGGTGAGAAATTTTAACAGATGCAGAAACACGCCGACCAACTTTAGTTTGCGTCGCACAACTCCTTCGTGTTGCGATTTTTTTCCCATAGGTGTATTTCTGTCAAGGAGGAGGTAGTAGCAGACCAATTTGTAAAAGCGGAGACAAATTTGTTGCACATTACGTCAATCTAAACAGCTATTTTTTGGGAGAGAAACAGAACAGAGAACTTGTATTTGTAAAAAAAAAAAAAATGTAAGATGGAAAGAGTAACAGAATCATGTTACTATCATACCAAACTGAATTTCAAAAACCAGTGACTCGCTTTCAGTTAAATTACAGTGCACAGTCTTAATATCGACCATCTGCATCGATACTCAGCAAATCACATTTATATGCCTGGGAGAGTGTTCGTCGAACCACCTTCACACTGATTCTCTCTTGTTCTAGTCTCGAACAGGATGCGGAAAAAACGAACAATTATATCTTCCCCCTGCGGGTTCGGGGGTAAGAATAGGCCCGCGGTATTCCTGCCTGTCGTAGGAGGCGACTAAAAGGAGTCTCAACTGTTTCGGCCTTTAATATGATGGTCTATGATGGTCCCCTAAGGGGTTTGACCACTACCTTTCAAAATTTTCCGTTAGTGCGTACCATTTGGGAAAGGACGCCTTACGTGGTGCATCTTAAATCCATCTTGCCCTAAGAACTGGCACACCCGATATTGTCATGGAGTTGGATTTACATCGAGCTTCCGGCCATATCCGCTGCAGTGTGTTCCGGATAGCATACATTCCCTCCTTTGTGTACTTCCATCTCTGCCCTCGTGATTTACATGGATATTTCGACACCTGACATCCAGCACGGTAGCCAGTCCGTTGTGGTGGGGTCGTCATGTACCCTCTTGGTGGTAGCCCCCTGAATACACAGAGATCACACTGCTGATGCCTGAGCTGCTAGCTCCCCACGTATTCCGAGGAGTAGATGCCTATCCCTCTGCGGCATCGGGACTCCTGGCAAAGGCCATCCTGCCAGGTGGTCTTTGCTGTGGCTGGGTGGCGCCCGTGGGGAGAGCCCCTGGTCCGAGTGGGTGGCATCAGGGCGGATGACCCTCAATGAAGCATGGTACATCACCTCTCGCTGGTGGGCCTCCACCAGCAGTCTCTAAGCGATCGAGGTCTAACCTCAATGGAAAGAAATTTGATCAGAGATCGTTTCCCTCCCTGGCCACTCCAAGGGAGGAACGTATGGCTAAAGAAGGCAGTGGAGATTATTCACCCCGGTATCTCGTGTGTACGCAGGTTGATAGGAAATCTTTTATGTCGCCCAAGCCCCAGTTTTTTGTGGAGCATTTAGAGGACAAGTTCGGGGAGGTGGAGGGCTTGTCCAAAATGCGCTCTGGGTCGGTTCTCATCAAAACAGCATCCAATGCCCAGTCACGGAGGTTGCTCACTTGTGACAAGTTGGGGGATGTTTCCGTCACCATCACTCCCCATGAAAGTTTAAACATGGTCCAGGGTATTATATTCCACTGAGATCTTCTACTGCAGTCCGACGATGAACTACGCGCCAATATAGAACGACAGGGTGTTCACTTCGTCCGGCGCGTCCATCGGGGTCCGAGGGATAATCAGGTAGCCACTGGTTCCTTCATCTTGGCCTTCGAAGGTGATGTTTTACCCGAAAAGGTCAAGGTGATGGTTTACCGCAGTGATGTGAAGCCATATATCCCTCCTCCGATGCGGTGTTTTAAATGCTGGAAGTTTTGGGCGCATGTCATCCCGCTGTACTTCCAGCATCACATGTCGAGATTGTGGACGTACTTCGCATCCCAATACTCCATGTGCTTCGCCTCCCATCTGTGTTAACTGCGGAGACCACCATTCCCCCTGCTTGCCGGACTGTAGGATCTTCCAGAAAGAACGGAAGATAATGGAATATAAAACCCTGGACCGCCTGACCTACTCTGAGGCTAGGCGGAAATATGAGAGGCTCCATCCTGTGCCAATGACGTCAACGTACGTCGCTGCTGCAACGACGGTTCTTCCATCTCCTGTGTCGTCCTGTATGGTTGGTTCTATGATTGGTCAGAATACAACAGCCCCCTTGATTGTGGGGGCACTCCACACCCTGTTGCTCCTGCTCCATCTTCTGCAGGAGCAACACCCTCCCAACCATCGGGGACATCAGATCCCCTTCCCAGCCGGAGAAGCGTAAGACTTCTTCGGATACTCTCGCCCTCCCTTGGGGACCTCCCTTCGCAAGTTCCGACCAGTGGAAAAACGGACACCCGCAAATGGCTGAAACAACCACCAGTCCCTGGTCGTAGGGCCTCACGGTCGTTGTCCATCCCTGAGATTGACCCAGTGAAGCCCATGAAGCCTGAACCACCGAAGGCACAGCGCGACAAGCAGAAAAAGAAGAAAGTCCCCAAGACCAACGACATTGCAGTGGCACCCGTCCCACCGCTTCCTACAAGCTCTGCGTCTGAGGACGAGGTGGAGATTCTGGCGTCCGCTGAGGACCTCGATCTCGCCGGTCCCTCAAACGCCATGGATAGCGCTAGCACCGGTGCTCGATTGGAGGCAGCAGGTGACCCAGAGGCGTAATCTGCCTTCCAAGACCCGTCACGCCTTTCTCAGACATGGACAATACCATCCTCCAGTGGAACTGCAGCGGTTTCTTCCACCATCTAGCTGAACTCCGACAACTTATCAGCCTTCACCCTTTCTTCTGCATTGCTATTCAGGAAACTTGGTTTCCAGCAATGCGAACCCCCGCCCTCCATGGCTATCGGGGTTATTATAAGAACCGGACAGCTTATGAAAGGGTGTCTGGTGGCGTCTGCGTATATGTCCTTAACTCTCTTCACAGCGAGTCTGTACCTCTACAAACACATTTAGAGGCTGTTGCTGTTCGGGTGTGGACGCCACAGGCTGTTACCGTCTGCAGTCTTTACCTTCCACCGGATGGTGCTGTCACGCAGCATATCCTGGCTGCTCTGATAGCCCAATTGCCGCCGTCTTTCTTGTTACTGGGCGACTTCAACGTCCATAACCCTCTGTGGGGTGGGTCAGTGGCAGGTCGAAGCGCCACCATTGAGCATTTATTGGCACAGCTCGATCTTTCGCTTTTAAATGATGTTTCCTTCACACACTTCAGCGTGGCGCAATGCACGTACTCCGCCATCGACCTTTCGATCTGCAGCCCTAGCCTCTTACCATCTGTCCAACGGAGAGTGCATGACGACCTATGTGGTAGTGACCACTTTCCGATCTTTCTGTCACTGCCACAGCGTCATTTTTCTCTGCGCCCTTGCAGGTGGGCTATGAATAAGGCTGACTGGGACTTGTTTTCCTCCACTGCCGCTATTGATCCTCTCTCTACGGATGACATTGATGTGGTGGTTCAATCGGTCACCACCGGCAACGTTACTGCCACCGAATCTCCCATTCCCCGCTCTTCTGGGTCCCCTCGGCGGCGGACTGTGCCTTGGTGGTCGCCTGAGATCGCTGAAGCGATTAAAGATCGCCGGCGGGCGCTCCAGCGTCACAAGCGACATCCCTGCGTTGAACACCTCATCACCTTCAAATGGCTGTGTGCGCGGGCCGGCCGCCTTATCTCCCAAAGCAAGCAGGAGTTCTGGGAGCGGTATGTGTCCACCATTGGCCTCCATGTCTCTCCATCGCAGGTCTGGGCCAAGATCCGACGCCTCTATGGCTATCGGACCCCTGTCAGCGTCCCTGCGCTCTCACTGAATGGAGCAGTTTGTACGGACTCCGACAAAATTGCCGACAGCTTGGCACAGCATTTTGCTATGAGTTCCGCTTCTGCGAATTACCCCCTGGCCTTCCGCTCCATTCAAGAGCGGATGGAACGTCGGAGCCTTTCATTTCGCACCCACCATCCAGAATCGTACGATGTTCCATTCAGTGAGCGGGAATTTCGCAGTGCCCTAGCCGCTTGCCCTGATACCGCTCCTGGGCCAGATGACACCCACTGTCAGATGCTGAAACGCCTTTCAGTGGACTGCCAGCGACGGCTCCCCGACCTTTACAACCGTATTTGGGTCGAGGGTGAGTTTCCGTCGCAATGGCGGGAAAGTATTGTTATCCCCATTCTCAAACCAGGCAAGAACCCTTTGGAGGTGGACAGCTACCGGCCCATTAGCCTCACTAACGTTCTTTGCAAGTTGCTTGAACGGATGGTGAGCCAGTGCTTGAATTGGGTACTGGAGTCTCGGGGCCTTCTGGCTCCATCTCAGGGTGGGTTCCGTAAAGGCCGCTTCGCCGCCGACAATCTGGTGAGCCTGGAGCCAGCCATCCGTACTGCCGTTGCCCGCCGTCAGCACCTGGTCGCTGTCTTTTTCGACATGCAGAAGGCGTACGATACGACATGGCGTCATCACATCCTTTCTACACTTCATGGGTGGGGTCTTCGGGGCCCTCTGCCTATCTTTATCAGAAATTTTCTGTCGTATCGTACCTTCCGCGTGCAGGTCGCGGCCTCCCATAGTTCCTCCCGAGTCCAGGAGAACGGTGTGCCACAGGGATCTGTTTTAAGTGTCCGCCTGTTTTTAATAGCCATTAACGGGCTCGCTGCGGCGGTTGGGACGTCTGTCTCAGCGTCCCTGTATGCTGACGACTTCTGCCTTGACTACAGCTCTATTGGCATTGCAGCTGCTGAACGTCAGCTACAGGGCGCTATCCATAAGGCGCAGTCTTGGGCTGTAGCGCATGGCTTTCAGTTTTCGGCTGCCATGACCTGCATTATGCATTTCTGCCGGCGATGCACTGTTCTCCCGGAGCCGCGGCTTTATCTTGAAGACGAACTTCTTGCTGTGGTTGAGACACACAGGTTTTTGGGTGTAGTTTTTGATGCCCGGTTGACTTGGCTGCCTCATATTCGGCAGCTTAAACAGATGTGTTGGCGGCATCTAAATGCTCTGCGATGCCTGAGCCACACCAAGTGGGGCGCCGGCCGATCTACTCGCCTACGGCTCTACCAGGCGTTAATTCAGTCCCGCCTGGATTATGGGAGCTTGGCTTATGGCTCAGCATCCCCATCCGCACTGCGGGTACTGGACCCAATCCTACACAGCGGAATACGCCTTGTCACTGGTGCTTTCCGGACCAGCCCAGTGGACAGCATACTTGTGGAGGCGGGTGTCCCTCCAATGTGGTTACGGCGCCAACGTTTGCTGGCCGCTTACGCTACCCATGTTTTCAGCTTGCCCAGACATCCTAACTATCGGCTACTATTCCCACAGTCGCACGTCCATCTTTCAGAACGTCGGCACAGGGCTGGATTTCCGATCGCGGTCCGCATCCGAGAGCTTCTCTCCATGCTTGGGGCTTTACCTCTTCCGCCTCCATTCCGGGCGCCTCTGCGTACACCCCCGTGGTGTGTGCCTCGCCCTCGCCTTCAGCTGGAATTGGCACAGGGCCCGAAGGACTCAGTGCCTCCGGAGGCCTTCCGCCGCCGCTTTCTTTCCCTCCTCGCAATGTATCAGGGCTCTGTCATTGTTTACACTGACGGCTAGTCGTGTCGGTTGTGCGCTAACTCTAGGGGACCATTACGAACAACGTTCATTGCCGGCTTTCGAGCCCTAGGGTATATCCGCTCCTGCTCAGGTGAGTCCTTCGTTATCTGTAGCGATTCCCTGAGCGGTTTACGAGCTCTCGACCAGTGTTTCCCTCGTTCTCGTCTGGTGATGGCTATCCAGGAGTCCCTGCATAATCTTGCCCGTTGCGGCCGCTCTGTGGTCTTTGTGTGGACCCCCGGCCATATCGGTATCCCGGGCAATGAACATGTTGACCGCCTGGCGAAAGAGGCCACCAGTACACCATCTCTGGACATTGGCCTCCCGGCGACTGATTTGCGGGCACTATTATGTCGCAACATTTTCGACCTCTGGGACACTGAATGGCGCAACCTGCCCATGCCCAACAAACTTGGCCCTATCAAGGCGACGACGACTGTGTGGCGGTCGTCCCTTCGGGTCTCCCGCGAGGAGTCTGTTGTCCTCTGCCGGCTGCGCATTGGGCACACTCGGCTTACGCACGGCCACTTATTGCGCCGTGAGGACCCACCTCTGTGTCGCTGCGGCTCCGTTTTATCTGTGGTCCATATTTTATTGGAGTGTCCGCTTTTAGCTCTGCTCAGGCAGTCGTTCGCACTGCCTGACACGCTCCCTGCCCTTTTAACAGATGACCCTGCTATGGCTGGCTTAGTTTTGCGTTTTATTCGGGCAGGGTCTTTTTATCATTTAATCTGAGTGTTTCTGTTTTTTAGTGTTGATTCTGGCTTTTGGCCTCCGATTTTAAACTGAATTTACAATGTGTTCTCGGTGGTTGGCTTTTCCTTTTTTTCTCTATGGTCGGCCAACCGCCGTCACACTTGATGTGATTTTAATTTGTTTTGCCTGATCTCTGTCGGAGTATTTCTTGTTCTGTGTCGTCTGCCGTCTTTCCTGTTGTTCGTTTTTTATTCTCTTGGGGTGGTTTTAGATTTTTTTTGGAAAAAGGGACCGATGACCGTAGCAGTCTGGTCCCTTTAATTCCCCAAACCAACCAACCAATTTGTATCTTTCAGTGTGAGCTCTGATTTTCCTTATTTTATTATGATGATAGTTTCTCCCTATGTAGGGAGAAAACTAGTGACTGAGATTTCATGAGACGACCGTACTGCAACGAGAAACGCCTTTGTTTTAATGATGTCCACCCCAAATCCTGCATCACGTCCGTGACACTCTCTCAAACGCAAAACGTGCTGCCCTTCTGTGAACTTCCCCGATATACTCCGTTAACCCTATCTGGTAAGTATACCACACTGCTCAGCAGTGCTCCAAAAGAGGACGGACAAGCGTAGCGTAGGCAGTCTCTTTAGTAGATCTGCTGCATCTTCTGGGTGCAACGCCAAAAAAAGCAGTCTTTGGTTCGCCTTCCCCACATCATCTTCTATGTGTTCTTTCCAAGTAATGTTGTTTGTAATTGTAATTCCTAGGCACATTTTTGTATTTATGGCCTTCAGATTTGATTGATTTATCGTGTAAACGAAATTTAACGGATTCCTTTTAGCACTCATGTGAATGACCTCACAGTTGTAATTTTTTTTGTTTGTCATCAGTCTACTGACTGGTTTGATGCGGTCCGCCACGAATTCCTTTCCTGTGCTAACCGCTTCATCTCAGAGTAGCACTTGCAACCTACGTCCTCAATTATTTGCTTGACGTATTCCAATCTCTGTCTTCCTCTACAGTTTTTGCCCTCTACAGCTCCCTCTAGTACCATGGAAGTCATTCCCTCATGTCTTAGCGGATGTCCTATCTTCCTGTCCCTTCTCCTTATCAGTGTTTTCCACATATTCGTTTCCTCTCCGATTCTGCGTAGAACCTCCTCATTCCTTACCTTATCAGTCCACCTAATTTTCAACATTCGTCTGTAGCACCACATCTCAAATGCTTCGATTCTCTTCTGTTCCGGTTTTCCCACAGTCCATATTTCACTACCATACAATGCTGTACTCCAGACGTACATCCTCAGAAATTTCTTCCTCAAATTAAGACCGCTATTTGATATTAGTAGACTTCTCTTGGCCAGAAATGCCTTTCTTGCCATAGCGAGTCTGCTTTTGATGTCCTCCTTGCTCCGTCCGTCATTGGTTATTTTACTGCCTAGGTAGCAGAATTCCTTAACTTCATTGACTTCGTGACCATCAATCCTGATGTTAAGTTTCTCGCTGTTCTCATATCTACTACTTCTCATTACCTTCGTCTTTCTCCGATTTACTCTCAACCTATATTGTGTACTCATTAGACTGTTCATTCCATTCAGCATATCATTTAATTCTTCTTCACTTTCACTCAGGATAGCAATGTCATCAGCGAATCGTATCATTGATATCCTTTCACCTTGTCTTTTAATTCCACTCCTGAACCTTTCTTTTATTTCCATTATTGCTTCCTCGATGTACAGATTGAAGAGTAGGGGCGAAAGGCTACAGCCTTGTCTTACACCCTTCTTAATACGAGCACTTCGCTCTTGATCGTCCACTCTTATTATTCCCTCTTGGTTGTTGTACATATTGTATATGACCCGTCTCTCCCTATAGCTTACCCCTACTTTTTTCAGAATCTCGATCAGCTTGCACCATTTTATATTGTCGAACGCTTTTTCCAGGTCGACAAATCCTATGAAAGTGTCTTGATTTTTCTTTAGCCTTGCTTCCATTATTAGCCGTAACGTCGGAATTGCCTCTCTCGTTCCTTTACTTTTCCTAAAGCCAAACTGATCGTCACCTAGCGCATTCTCAATTTTATTTTCAATTCTTCTGTATATTATTCTTGTAAGCAGCTTCGATGCATGAGCTGTTAAGCTGATTGTGCGATAATTCTCGCACTTGTCAGCTCTTGCCGTCTTCGGAATTGTGTAGATGATGCTTTTCCGAAAGTCAGATGGTACGTCGCCAGACTCATATATTCTACACACCAACGTGAATAGTCGTTTTGTTGCCACTTCCCCCAATGATTTTAGAAATTCTGATGGAATGTTATCTATCCCTTCTGGCTTATTTGACCGTAAGTCCTCCAAAGCTCTTTTAAATTCCGATTCTAATACTGGATCCCCTATCTCTTCTAAATCGACTCCTGTTTCTTCTTCTATCACATCAGACAAATCTTCACCCTCATAGAGGCTTTCAATGTATTCCCTCCACCTATCTGCTCTCTCCTCTGCATTTAACAGTGGAATTCCCGTTGCACTCTTAATGTTACCACCGTTGCTTTTAATGACACCAAAGGTTGTTTTGACTTTCCTGTATGCTGAGTCTGTCCTTCCGACAATCATATCTTTTTCGATGTCTTCACATTTTTCCTGCAGCCATTTCGTCTTAGCTTCCCTGCTCTTCCTATTTATTTCATTCCTCAGCGACTTGTATTTCTGTATTCCTGATTTTCCCGGAACATGTTTGTACTTCCTCCTTTCATCAATCAACTGAAGTACTTCTTCTGTTACCTATGGTTTCTTCGTAGCTACCTTCTTTGTACCTATGTTTTCCTTCCCAACTTCTGTGATGGCCCTTTTTAGAGATGTCCATTCCTCTTCAACTTTACTGCCTGCTGCGCTATTCCTTATTGCTGTATCTATAGCGTTAGAGAACTTCAAACGTACCTCGTCATTCCTTAGTACTTCCGTATCCCACTTCTTTGCGTATTGATTCTTCCTGTCTTGAACATCAGCCTACTCTCCGTCACTACTATATTGTGATCTGAGTCTATATCTGCTCCTGGGTACGCCTTACAGTCCAGTTGTCATTATTTAGCGTCAATTACCAATTCTCGCACCATACAGATATCTTTTCTAAATCGTTTTGCTATTTGTTTGATCGTGTGATGACTTTAATAGGCCCTAGATAAGAGTATCATCTGCAAAACATCTAAGACTGTTGCTCAGATAGTCACTTAAATTGTTCATATAACCTGTAAACTGTGACTTCTCGCCCGCATCTCGTGGTCGTGCGGTAGCGTTCTCGCTTCCCACGCCCGGGTTCCCGGGTTCTATTCCCGGCGGGGTCAGGTATTTTCTCTGCCTTGTGATGGCTGGGTGTTGTGTGATGTCCTTAGGTTAGTTAGGTTTAAGTAGTTCTAAGTTCTAGGAGACTGATGACCATAGATGTTAAGTCCCATAGTGCTCAGAGCCATTTGAACCATTTGTGACTTCTCTGTCAGGAAATTACGAATCCAGTAGAAGAACCGAGGCGATATTCCATAAGCTCACAATTTGATTACATGTGTCGAAACCCTTCTGGAAATCTAGAAATGCTGAATCAGTTTAAGATCCCTTGTCAACAGCACTCAGCACTTCCAGTGAGTTCAGAGCTAGTTGTGTTTCATAAGAACAACGTTTCCTAAAACCGTGTTGACTGTATGTCGGTATACATTTCACTTCGAGGTAATAAGTAATGTTCGAATACAATATATGTTCCAAAACCCTGCTGTATATCGACGTTAATGATATGAGCCTATAATTTTGTGGATTACTCCCACTACCTTTCTTGAAAATTGAGGTGACCTGTGCAATTTTCCAATCTTTGAATACTGATCTTACGTCGAGCGTTGAGCACTTGTACATGATTGTTATGTAACGAGGTATTGCAGAAGTATACTCTGAAAGGAACCTAATTGGTATACAGTCTGAACCGGAAGACTTTCTTTTATTAAGCGATTAAGGTGCTTCACTACTCTGAGAATGTATACTTCTAAGTTACTCAATTCGACAGCTGTTCTTGATTCGAATTCAATAATATGTACTTCGTTTCCTTTGGTGAAGTAATTTCGGAGGGTTATGTTTAGTAAGTCTGCTTTGGCAGCACTCTCGATGATAGTATTTCTTTTGTTATTGAATAGAGAGGGCATTGACTGTGTCTTGCCGCTCGTATATTTTACATACGACCAAAATAAGGGTTTGCTGAGAGGTCTCTAGGCAAGGTTTCGTTATGGAAAGTATTATAAGCATCTCGCATCGAAGTCGTCGCTAAATTTCGAGCTTCTGTAACAGATCGCCAATGTGGGGGTTTTTCGTTCGTTTAAGTTTGGCATGCTTCCTCCGTCGTTTCTGCAACGGTGTTCTGACCCGTATGGTGTAGCGCGGCGGACAGCTACGTCGTTTCTTAATTAATTTGGTATAAATCTCTCAATTACTGTCGATAGTATTTCTTTGAATTCAAGTCGCATCTGGTCTACATTTACATTGTTAATAGGGGAGCGGTAGAGATTGTCTCTCAGGACGGCCTCAAGTGAATTTTTATATGGTTTTTTGAACAGGTAATATTTTCGTTTAATTATGGAGGATTTGGGAGTTACGGTATTCAGTCTCGCTATAACATATCTTTGTTCAATAATACCCGTATCCGTTTTGATACTCGTTATTAGCTCAGGATTATTTGTTACTAAGAAGTCAAGTGTGTTTCCTCAAACTTTGCTATTCGACTGGACTCGTGAACTAATTGCTCGAAATAATTTTCAGAGAATGTGTGTAGCGCAATTTCGGATAATGTTTTACGCGCATCCCCGGAATTTAAACATGTACTTTCGACAACATATCGAGGGTAAATTAAAGTCGTCACCAACTATAATTGTATAAGTCGGGTACTCGTTTGAAATTGCACTCAAGTTTTCTTTGAACATTTCAGCAATTGTACTATCTGAGTTGGGAAGTCAGTTAAAGGATTCGATTGTGATTTTATTCTAGATATCAATAGGACCGAGCACCATTTTTTATGAGAATGATGTATAAAAAAATACGAAGTGCCATTTCTGCAGTAGAGGAACAGAATAATGTGCAGCATCTATAAAACTCAAGTCGGAGTAATAAAGGAAAAGGACCAAGAAAGGAAAGCAAAAAAGAAACGAGAAGTATTAGTAACAATAGTTGTGATGTAATTCACCCGTGAATCACCTTTCAATGATGCGAGAAAAGTCGTGGGGTCACAGTTTAAGAACAGAAAACGGGCAGGGTTGCAGCTTAACATCACAGGTCGGGACTCTGGTCAGGCAGGTCCATTTCAGAAATGTTATTGTCCACAAATCATTGCCTCACAGATGCTGCTCTATGATGGGGGTACTTCGTCATGACGGTACAGTCATTGCTTCCAAACTACACTCCTGGAAATTGAAATAAGAACACCGTGAATTCATTTTCCCAGGAAGGGGAAACTTTATTGACACATTCCTGGGGTCAGATACATCACATGATCACACTGACAGAACCACAGGCACATAGACACAGACAACAGAGCATGCACAATGTCGGCACTAGTACAGTGTATATCCACCTCTCGCAGCAATGCAGGCTGCTATTCTCCCATGGAGACGATCGTAGAGATGCTGGATGTAGTCCTGTGGAACGGCTTGCCATGCCGTTTCCACCTGGCGCCTCAGTTGGACCAGCGTTCGTGCCGGACGTGCAGACCGCGTGAGACGACACTTCATCCAGTCCCAAACATGCTCAATGGGGGACAGATCCGGAGATCTTGCTGGCCAGGGTAGTTGACTTACACCTTCTAGAGCACGTTGGGTGGCACGGGATACATGCGGACGTGCGTTGTCCTGTTAGAACAGCAAGTTCCCTTGCCGGTCTAGGAATGGTAGAACGATGGGTTCGATGACGGTTTGGATGTACCGTGCACTATTCAGTGTCCCCTCGACGATCACCAGTGGTGTACGGCCAGTGTAGGAGATCGCTCCCCACACCATGATGCCGGGTGTTGGCCCTGTGTGCCTCGGTCGTATGCAGTCCTGATCGTGGCGCTCACCTGCACGGCGCCAAACACGCATACGACCATCATTGGCACCAAGGCAGAAGCGACTCTCATCGCTGAAGACGACACGTCTCCATTCGTCCCTCCATTCACGCCTGTCGCGACACCACTCGAGGCGGGCTGCACGATGTTGGGCCGTGAGCGGAAGACGGCCTAACGGTGTGCGGGACCGTAGCCCAGCTTCATGGAGACGGTTGCGAACGGTTCTCGTCGATACCCCAGGAGCAACAGTGTCCCTAATTTGCTGGGAAGTGGCGGTGCGGTCCCCTACGGCACTGCGTAGGATCCTACGGTCTTGGCGTGCATCCATGCGTCGCTGCGGTCCGGTCCCAGGTCGACGGGCACGTGCACCTCCGCCGTCCACTGGCGACAACATCGATGTACTGTGGAGACCTCACGCCCCACGTGTTGAGCAATTCGGCGGTACGTCCTCCCGGCCTCCCGCATGCCCACTATACGCCCTCGCTCAAAGTCCGTCAACTGCACATACGGTTCACGTCCACGCTGTCGCGGCATGCTACCAGTGTTAAAGACTGCGATGGAGCTCCGTATGCCACGGCAAACTGGCTGACACTGACGGCGGCGGTGCACAAATGCTGCGCAGCTAGCGCCATTCGACGGCCAACACCGCGGTTCCTGGTGTGTCCGCTGTGCCGTGCGTGTGATCATTGCTTGTACAGCCCTCTCGCAGTGGCCGGAGCAAGTATGGTGGGTCTGACACACCGGTGTCAATGTGTTCTTTTTTCCATTTCCAGGAGTGTATATCTGTGCTGTATGCAGCAAAGAGTGCAACAAAATGTCTTTATATCCTTCCGCATTATCGCTTCCTTAACCAAAAAAAAAAAAAAAAAAAAAAAAGACTGGCAAACGCTAAACAAGAAAAACACCCCCAATATTTTATCACCTTCTCTTCTGTACTAAGTTGGCAGCGTCCTTTCGTCACCTGTTGTCACTGTCCAACATGGTTTGTAGTTTTGACAGCTTAATACGTATTTCATTGTGGATAATCACGTCCGTAACAGTTTGGTCTTTGAGTTTTTATGTACCGACTGGTGGCAAGCAAGTCGTCTGGTAGGTCGGTCTGTGACTGTATCTTGGTTTGAGCTACTGACGGATCAAGTGTAGTTGGGCTCACCACCTGTCCCACATACGTGAACGTTAATGTTTCGGAGGCAGACCCGATCTCTCCCTCTCCCTCCCCTGGAGGCGTCTGAATGCCGTTTTCAATGTTTTAGTTGGACCACTTTTTCCGCTTTGTGATAGATAGCGCTGTAATAATCACAAACGTATAAGTACGTGGCATCACGTAACATTCCGCCAGTGCGGACGCTATTTACTTCGTGATACATTACCCGTGCTAAAATGGGCCGTTTATCAATTGCGGAAAAGATCGATATCGTGTTGATGTATGGCTATTGTGATCCAAATGCCCAACGGGCGTGTGCTATGCATGCTGCTCGGTATCCTGGGCGACATCATCCAAGTGTCCGGGCCGTTCGCCAGATAGTTACGTTATTTAAGGAAACAGGAAGGGTTCAACCACATGTGAAACGTCGACCACGACCTGCAACAAATGATGATGCCCAAGTAGGTGTTTTAGCTGCTGTCGCGGGCTAATCCGCACATCAGTAGCAGACAAATTACGCGAGAATCGAGAATCTCAAAATAGTCGGTGTTGAGAATGCTACAGCAACATCGATTGCACCCGTACCATATTTCCATGCACCAGGAATTGCATGGCGACGACTGTGAACGTCGTGTACAGTTCTGCCACTGGGCACAAGAGAAATTATGGGACGATGGCAGATTTTTTGCACGCGTTCTATTTAGCGACGAAGCGTCATTCACCAACAGCGGTAACGTAAACCGGCGTAATACGCACTATTGGGCAACAGAACGTCCACGATGGCTTCGACAAGTGGAACATCAGCGACCTTGGCGGGTTAATGTATGGTGCGGGATTTTGGGAGGAAAGATAATTGGCCCCCATTTTATCGATGGCAATCTAAATGATGCAATGTAAGATGATTTCCTACGTAATGTTCTACCGATGTTACTACAAGATGTTTCACTGCCTGACACAATGGCGATGTACTTCCAACACGATGGATGTCCGGCACATAGCCCGCGTGCGGTTGAAGCAGTATTGAATAGCATATTTCATGACAGGTGGATTGGACGTCGAAGCACCATACCATGGCCCGCACGTTCACCGGATCTGACGTCCCCGGATTTCTTTCTGTGGGGAAAGTTGAAGAATATTTGCCATCATGATCCTTCGACCACGCCTGACAACATGCGTCAGCGCATTGTCAATGCATGTGCGAACAGTACGGAAGGAGGACTACTCGCTGTTGAGAGGAATGTCGTTACACGTATTGGCAAATGCATTGAGGTTGACGGACATCATTTTGAGCATTTATTGCATTAATGTGTTATTTACAGGTAATCACGCTGTAACAGCATGCTTTCTCAAAAATGATAAGTTCACATTGGAAGAACCGAAATAAAATGTTCAAAAGTACCAACGTTCTGTATTTTAATTTAAAAAACTTACCTGTTATCAACTGTTCGTATAAAATTGTGAGCCATATGTGTGTGACTATTACAGCGCCATCTATCACAAAGCGAAAAAAGTGGTCCAACTAAAAGATTCATATTTCTTTACGTACTACACGATTATTTAATAAAAATAGGAGTTCCTATCTAAAAAAAAAACGCGATATCCGTTTGACGTATGGCAGCGCCATCTAGCGGGCCGACCATAGCGCCATCGGGTTTCCCCCTTCAAGCTAGACGAGTTTCGTTCTTTGTAGTTTTTGCGTTTGACGCTTATTTCCTGAGATATTTGGTCTGGTCACAATAAATTATTTGCAATTTTAACTGCATGTAATTAGTCACTTGAAATTTATCTTGTTGTCTTTTAAGATTTCTTGTTTGGAGGCCTTCTGCCGTAAAAGAATTGGATTTTGGAACTCGTAAAAGTTCGGCCATGTGACGTTTTGGTTTTAAGGTGTTATTAAATTACAATAAATTACAATTTTGAAGTGAAACTGACCGACGCCTTATTTTGCCCTTAATCAATCCTAATCACCTGTTGCGCCCAGCGGGTTTAGCGACCGTCTCAGGTTTCTTATATACTTGCGTTCGGGCGCTCAATATCGTAGTTATCACGGCCCTTGCAAAGACTTAATGAGAGGAACGTGGTTAGCGATGATGTAATGCAGATATACGAAAAGCAACGGAAAATCAATTTTGTTCTTTCCCATTCTTTAGGACATTAGCGTACACTGTCAATCTCAAACATACAAAATCGAGAAGTATTAAAACCGTCTTTGACCAAGGATGTTCTAATAAATTGAAGTAGTGGAACAGCATAGTCACAAAGGTGCGGATCCGCATATTACGGTTTGTTAACCACCTATATAACATCTGAATGAGCAGCCATCCTCACCACACATCAAAATACCCTCCTTAGTGTAGAGCAGAAAATATGATAAATACAAATTCATAATACATGTACCGCACTTATGTCGTCGTTTGAAATTGAAGACCAATCTGCTGATAAACTGTCTTCTACCTTCTTTTCACATTAAAAATAAGGTAAAAATTTGCTTCTATTGATGGCATCTTGTTATGCACTCTGCAGCAACTATTTGTCTCGTAGAGGCATTACGGACTTTCTCAGCACTAGAGCACGGATATCACATTTTATCACTCAGTGTACCGTACATTCGTTTTTGGCTGCAAAATCGACTGCCTCATTACCACGGTTTCCCACGTGTCTCAGCACACAGTAGAACGACACCTCCTCCCCCTCCCCCCCTCACTATCCAAAGGATATTATGAACCATTTTCCTTTTGTATATAGACGCTGGATGGTCTCCATACCATTTACGGGATCTGAGCATGTTTCACATGAACCAAAACTCACAGTATTGCATAAACTCATTGGGAAGATAGATTTCGAGGATACGATCTAAAATATGTTGAAACAGACAACATTGTAGGTCGAAGGATCTTTGGTATAATCTTCCTTCAGTGTGTTAGTGTGTCAGACATCTAGATTTCTTAAATTTCGCCTTTCTCGAATATCGGGCGGTTTTGTCGATAGTGAGCAATGTCTGAAGTCGCTCAGAAGTTTTAAGGATGTTCACTGTTGCAGAATATGGTGCTGGGAACGACTGTATCTTGAATGCTGTTCTCCAGGAAAGTTCTCGCGGTCAAGTTATTCTTTGGACCGAGAGCTGGCTGAAGCACGAATAGAAAGCTCTGAGATATTTAGTGAGTCATGGAAAGCGGGAAGATACATTAGACGCCATATGGAGGGGAATGTTCATTGCAGTTGGCAAAAATATTGAATGTATTGAGGTCGGAACTGAGTGTACCAGTGAAGTTATCTGCTCGAGTATAACAGGTGTAGGTGAAACCAATTGGCTCAAATGGTTCAAATGGCACTGAGCACTATGGGACTTAACAGCTGTGGTCATCAGTCCCCTAGAACTTAGAACTAATTAAACCTAACTAACCTAAGGACATCACACACATCCATGCCCGAGGCAGGATTCGAACCTGCGACCGCAGCGGTCACTGGGTTTCAGACTGAAGCGCCTAGAACCGCACGGCCACACCGGCCGGCCAAACCAAGTTAATTGTTGTATGATTTACCGGCCACCTGATTCCGTCGTGACAGTTCTAGAGTTATTCAAAGAAAGTCTAGTGCCGGTAGCTCGTAAATACCCGGATCATCCAGTACTAGTTGGAGGTGAATTAAACCTAACGAGTATACACTGGGATGACTGTGGATTCATTCGAAGGCGTACAGACAGTCAGTCTTGCGATATACATTTGAACACTTTTTGGAAAACTGTCTTGAGCGGCTAGTTCGGCAGCCCACGCGCAACTGAAATATCTCTGACCTTGTAGCTACAAACAGGCCAGACTTTATCGATGATGTCCTTCTAGACACGGGGATCAGTGATAATGTCACCACAGCGACTATTTAATGAAAGTTAATAAATCAATCAACTAGGCTAGGAGAGTGTTTCTGTTAGAAAGAGCAGATAAGCTGTCATTAGCATCTCACTTAGGCAACGAATTGACATCATGTAGTTCAAGTATGATGGGCATACAGGAATACACCGTCAGAGGGTAGCAGCAATTTAGCAGATGCTTAGCCAGGTAGACAAGTGGAAGGCTTACAAGTTAAAGTGACTGCTGTCAGGGTGTTGTGTGATGTCCTTAGGTTAGTTAGGTTTAAGTAGTTCTAAGTTCCAGGGGACTGATGACCATAGCTGTTAAGTCCCATAGTGCTCAGAGCCATTTGACTGCTGTCAGCGAGTAAACATACAGTCGCCTGTAGCCCTCCTTTCAAACCGCAAGACCAGTGTAGTCTTGCAAACATGTTCAGCCAGCCGCGGTGGCCGAGCAGTTCTAGTCGCTTCAGTCCGGAACCGCGTGACTGACACGGTCGCAGATTCGAATCCTGCCCCCGGCATGGATGTGTGTGGTGTCCTTAGGTTAGTTAGGTTTAAGTAGTTCTAAGTTATAGGGGACTGATGATCTCAGATGTCAAGTCCCATAGTACTCAGAGCCATTTGAACCATTTTTGAAACAGGTTCACGAGTTTTACTTTCTGGATCATATCGAGACATCGAGACTTCACTTGGAATGTAGCTTATGCTACCACTAATTCTGTTCAACATCGATCGCCAGTTGACAGTCTGCTTCCGTTGTACCCCTGACACCAAATGCAGCCCTAGATCTCATATCTTTGATGCTGTGAGAAACCACTGTTGTTCTTCCAGCAGTAAAACTGTCCCCAAGTTCATTATCTTGGATTTGTTACAGCTGATCATGGCTTCTATCGCTGCACAGTAAATGTTTATTATATGTTTTGCGTGCGGTATCTGGGCTTTTGCCGGTACAGTTATGCTCAGATCATCTGCAAATGCTCGACGTACAATTTTCTGTCTCAGTAAAGCCTGGAAGTGAGCTATTAAGTTTCCTTAGAAGAAGTTCGACAGCAGTTGCATATAGGGACATCCGTAGGGGACAATCCTGACGAACCGATCGCTTTATATCGAATGGCCCAATTAGTTGCCGATTGACTGTGATGTTGGACTGACCTCCTTGGAAAATGACTCTGACAAGTTTGGAGAAGTTGTCTCAGATACCAAATTTTCTTGCTACTTTTAGCAGAAAACTGTGAGTGATCCGATCGAAAGCTTTTGAAAAATCAATAGATATTACAGAACCCCTTGCTTTACAGATCTCCGTGACGGCTATTATGTCACCGTAGACACTCATAGTATTAGTTATGCTGCGCCCAGGGACTGTGAATGTTTGGTAATCTATTACATTTTCCATTGCGTTCCTTAATGTTGCGTTTACTGCTCTAGCTAGTATTCCGTAGTCAACGTTCATCAAGGTTATCGGTCTAAGGCATTCGACGTTTGTCGACAGGTGTTTCTTGGGTACCAGTACTATGAATCCTTCGTGGAAGGTTGTATGGAGCTGTTGGACATCCTATGCATCACTCAACTCGTTAATTAGCTCTTGTTTCAATATGTCTCAATAAGTGAAATAAAATTCAGCTGGTACGCTATCTACTCCTGGTGACTCTCCTTTCAGACTTCTCAATAGCGGTTTACATATTTTCTACTCCGTAAATTATTCTCTGAGAGAAATGTTGTCTGCTTCAGCCAGCACATCGTCAATATTATCCAGAAAAAACTGACTAGAGGTTCTCGTCTATATTTACTGCTGGATAAAACTCGCTGAACTGTTGCAGCATTCCTCTTTTGGTGTCAGCCTGCTGTTATATTGCCTCGGCTTCTATCTTGAGTTTCTCAGTTAATTTTTTTTTTTTTTTGTTCTTTTCGATGTCCGGAGTAAGTTGTATAGTGACGCATTCTCCTCTATTCCACGTCGCTGGTAAAACGGACGTGATTTCTTGTTCGAAAAATTAAGCCCTGGCCTCTCTATGACTGCTTCCAGACGAGGCATACACATTTACAAATATTGTATCTTCTACGAGGGCTGATATTCCCTTACCACTTAGTAAACTCCCAGTTTCAGCCACTTGAATGCCATCGTTTGTTAATGTCACCGCATCCGCTCTTTCAGATCTGTTGAGAATTACGTCGTGTCCTGCATCTTCATGTAGACTGTTAGTTTCGACTTCCTGCAGTAATGATACATCTGTTTCAGCCATGTGTAAGAACCGTTGGAAACAGGTCAGTTGGAACTTAGATGCTATTCTGTTGATATTAAAATACAAATTTTATAATTTTAAAGGGTCATAAATGTCTTTTGCAGTTGTGAATTAATTTTTATTCGTTCCTGTGCCTATTTTTTATGTTCTTGATCTTGTAGTGGGTTTGGATTTTGGATTGAGAGTAAGATTAGGCTTCGCGTCTCTTTTGTTGCGTTTCCGTTTGGTCTACTTTAACCCACAATTCCTATACTCGTACTTCCTGTCTTTCCTTACGATTTTCCGCAGACAATTGATGTTCGGCTTGGGACATCATTCATGAGTCAGACATTATTAGATCTTTGATCTCGCTGTCCTCTAGGTCACTAATGGAAGTTGATGTGGACTCTTTGTTTACTTCGTTTCGCTCCCCCTTCGTTACAACTCGCAGAAATTTTTCTCTTAGATTTTTCAGTCGAAACTTGACCTAGCGTTTCTGTACCATCAAACATCTGTGGTCGTCCTACTGTTTCTGATGATGCATCCGCAGATGCTTCCGCTGGATGTATCATCGGTGTAGTTTCAAGACTTGGCTCCGGAACACCGCCCATCTCGTCAGCACGAACGAATTCCATAGTGGACATTTCTGAGTTGGTAAACTGTCTGATCGCGACTGCAGTTTCCCCTTGAAGGTCTTGCTGTTTGCCATTTTTTGCGTCCACAAAGTTAGTATCAGCTGTGCTATCATCTTTATCTACTACTGGTATGGGCGTGATTGTCATGTAATGGGTCAGCATATAATGAATTATATAATGTTATTGGGAGAATATCTTTATATTTATATTACTGACTGATGAATATATGTGAATGCAGCTTGCCGCTAACTTGGTGTAATGTTTTGTCTGTACAGAGGTGTATCTGTCGCCTTTATTACCCCTTCACTCTCACACATAAATCGGTACAATAAAGTTAGGGCCTCCTGTTTTATCTTTAGGCTGATCCGTGATAAGACAGGCAAACAATTATACTAATGGAGGATTCTGAGTATTTTCTCGAATTTCATTCGCTCTCTCTCTCTCTCTCTCTGTCCTTTATCTATGTACAGTTTTAAATATAATATTTCATTTACGTGAAATCAGCCCAATAGAATCTCTGGTGGAGCCCTTCGTCTTAATATTCAGCGGCTGGCTTGCTGGAAAAGATCTTTACATTTGTTATTATTGTTAAGCGCTGCATTCAGTTGGGAAAATCGATCGTTTGAACAATTCGTTCATTTTACGACAGATTTAGAATTTCAGATGTGGACGAAGCCTTTTTGGACGATTTTATAAAAACTCGGTGACTGCAGGCTCTCTTCGTCACAGCTGAAACTTCCCCACTAATTACAGGGCCAAGGCGATCGTCAATGATTCAGACAAAGAACTCATTCGTCATTCACTCTAGAATAAAAGGGTCACAAACCTTATTTCTGAGGAAAATTGTATATTCAATCCATCTCCATTACACGTTCCGTTTTCTGTTGATTCCAAGTCTTACTTAATTTGCGTTTACAGTCTTTCTCTCTCTTCAAATAACCCGCTAGTGGCACAAACGTTAATAGCTCGCTTTAGCGAGAAGAAAAGCAAATATGTCTCTTTTAGAAGCCCGTCAATCTTCCAACCGATATTTCCGAAGCTGTCCTTCTTACCCGTCTATATTAACCATGGAGAATACATATATGTATCTCTGTTATTCCAAAGAATAAACGTACTAGAAAAATACCTTGGCGTCGACGAGCTGTCGGCGCATATATTACTAGAAAATCCGATCAGATACTTTTCAAAAGTGAATAAATGTGGATGATTTGATTGACCATTATTAATTATTGCGTGGTAGAGGGTAATTTTCCGTGGGGAGATTACAATGCCCCTCGCAGCGAGCGAAGTTTGTGAGCTCAATTTTGATTTACCGAACCCACTTCGCGAGCTATCTATTAGTGTGGATAACCAGGAAGTGATTGTCAGTCCTCCGACTGAAAAAGAATATTATGTTTAAGACAGACGACGAAAAGAAATGTTGAAAACAGAAGAAATGAAGAGACAGGTACCGCGGCTGTATTGCTTTTACGTGCATCTAGGTGTTATGTTTGCTGTGCAAAACCAAGGAAGATGATCTTTCATGAAACTGTTATCAGGGTCTACCCATTCGGGAACTTTCTTAAGCAGGGAAACCTTGGAAAACCTCTTAAGCCTAGACCCCCAGCCTACGGTACATAGAAGATAGGAAAGCCTATAGAAGAGAAAAAAATAATAATTTTGAAATAGATCTCTAAAGGAAAGACAGGGATCAATTTATATCACGATTTGGAGAAGAGTGATTTGAGCCTCTAGCAAAAAAAAAAAAAAACATTTTACAATAAATAACGTGAATTTTCGTTTTACAATCTTGTTCCTAGGACAATATCTTGCGGTGCTAAAACTCCCCCGGGTCTTGCATGTCCCCGACGTCCACATTTGTAGTCGGTCTTCCACGCGGCCCACTTTGTAGTCGGTCTTCTACGCGGCCCACAATGGGAAGAGTAGAAGGGACAGGGATACTCGAATTCACATGCAACATTCATTCCAAAAGAATTAGCAATGACCAAAAGGGAAACTCTTCCTGTAAGAGAACTGGTTAGGTTGCACCGTCCAAGATTCTCCTTTTTGAAAGCAAAATCCTTATGGCTTCATGCATCCTTTTTGTTACGACGTACTTCAAGGAATTTAGCCATTAACTAATGATGTTGCCAAAAGCATCATCATATTTACTCTCGTTTGAATACTCTTTTTGACTTTGCATCCCCACTTGTGCTTATAAGTCCAAAAGTTGTGACACATTTTCTATCACTGATTTGTTCTCCGTAATTTAAAGGATTTAAAGGATTCATGCAACTTACAATAGATTTTGGATTCAAATCATCGAATAATGGAAAGTGTAGTTCATTTTATACAAAGACATAATCCATCATTTCCTTGAAAAGTCATATAATTTATCTATACTCAAAAACTTTTTATTCTAAATACATATATTTTTCCGCTTGATTGCTGTAATGTAAAAGTTATTAGCATTGAGGAATGCGGATTCACTTCTTTCATTTATTCTCTGATTCATACGGCGTTCATACATGCACATATATGGAAATGGATTTTTCAAACAAAATTCCCAAACGAACACGACCCATTAAATAACTACTAATTCTATGAATATTACTTTCTTTAATCATTCATTAATAAATTAAAAACTCTTAACTTCTAATTATAACACATGAATCAGTTTACCCTCGCGTTTGATGCGAGTCTCTTACAAAGCATATCTGTGTCGTCTATATCGATTTTAACTCTCGCGCCGACGTCAACTGTTTTGCGCGGGAAATTATCTTTGCGGCGTTAACCGTCACTCACGATTCACTGCCTCAACACATCCCTTCACACGTTTACACATCTAAGCGTGCACTTGAGATTTATATGTGAACATTCACTCGGAACCTCTTTTGATCATTCAGCGTCATTTGCGGGAAACATTTCATTCTTCTTGAAGGTCAGTTAGATCCTTTATAAATCTTGATGACATTAGCAATGCTAAAGTTCCATGTTCACCCAAACCACAGGTGAAGCCTATCTCCACTATCTTCTTTACAACACTCGATAGTAATAGTTAGTCACTATTTCTATAATCTATGTCACTGATTAACTATTTCAATTTAAAGTTTTCTAACACTACACACACAGTTTATTGTTATGTTTTTTTTTGTTTTTTTTTTTTTTACGAGCGTTCATCTCTGTCACTCGCAACACCATTCCTCCCTATCTTCTAATCTTCATTAAATTTTTTCAAGTCGTTATGGGAACATAACCCTTTTATTTTGTTCGATCCCGGGTATGCTAACAGATAAACCCCAGGATTCGGAATTTGTAGGATAATGTATGGGCCAGTATATAGTAACTCCCATTTCTTTATACTTTTCTTTATTAAGGATGATTTGGTATGTCTTTTGACTAGTACCTTCTCTCCGACATGGTATGTCTGTACCCTCTTGATTAATTTGTCATATTGTTGTTTTCTCTGATCAGCCTTTTTCGTCATATTTATGATGGCTTGTCTTATTTTTTCTTCCCAAGGCATCTCAGTTTCCTGAGTTTTGGGCATATGGTCAGTCCAGAAGTTTTCCTCTTTTGCTTCGAACATCAATTCACGAGGTGTATATCCAGTTGAGGAGTGTGGCATGTTATTGTATATCTGCTCAAACTCTTCCACATAATTTGCCCACGCAGTCTGCTTATTATGGCAATACGTCCTCATAAATCGATTGAATTCTCTAAAAATTCTCTCAACCAAATTGCCTTGTGGGTAGTAAAATGATGTTAGTATGTGTTTCACACCGACTTGAGACAAAGTCTGTTGCCATCGGAGTCCCGTGAATATTTTAGCATTGTCTGTTATGATCGCCTTAGGTGTACCAACGTGTGGAAGATAATCCCTTATCAATCTTAATACAATTACTTTGGCTGTAGCCGCCTTTATCGGGTATAGCTTTACGTATTTCGTACACACATCGAGAAATGCCAACACATATTTAACACCACCTCTTGAAGTAGGTAACGGTCCACACAGATCGCACGAAATTAATTCTTTTGGTTCTTGGACTAATATAGAGCATAATGGGTGCTTAGTCCCTTTTGAATCCGGCTTTGTTTTTTGACAGATTATGCATCTCTTTAAGACCTCATGCACTCTGCGCTTTATGTTGGGAAAATAACAGTACCCACTTATCTTGTCTGCACATTTTGTCGCACCGAAATGTCCCCAGGTTAAATGAGTGAACCATACAAGTTTCTCTATTTGCGCCTCAGGTATACAAACACACCAACGGACTTTGTTTGGCCTTCCATAGCGGAAAAATAATACGCCATTTACCAGCTTGTAATAATTTGCCATCTGATCCGAAGGTTGCTGTTGTAACCTTTGAATGACACTTCCCCATTGAGCATCTCTTTTCTGTAACTGGGCCATATGCGCACACAATTGACGTAGTACGTCTTAAATGGATTTTCCTGCAGCAGCAATACAGGGAATTCTGAGTTATTATTTACTTCAATCTCTTTGGTTCAACCCTGCGGTGACCTTGATAGAGCGTCAGCAATAATGTTTTGCTGCCCTGAGACATGTACGATCTTAAATTGGTATTGTTGCAGAGCGAGAGTCCATCTAGCCAGTCTGGGGTGTAACAGTTTACGCGTTTGTAAAAACGTTAATGATTGATGATCGCAATATACCATAGTCTTTGACCCATATAGATAATAATGAATTTTTTTAAATCCCCAGACGACCGCAAGAGCCTCTAATTCTGTCGTCGTGTAAGTTCGTTAAGTTCGTTCACAGTTGGACAAAACACGACTAGCAAACGCAATAGGACAGAAGGTAAGTTGTCCATTTATCGTGCGTACTTGCAAAAGGCACGCTCCAAGACCCACATTCGACGAATCTGTTGACAAGTAAAATTCTTCTTGCATGTCCGGATGGTACAAAAGCGGTGCATTTACTAATTGCTTCTTTATCTCTTCGAATGCTTCTTGACACTCTAATGTCCAGAGCCAGGGCACATCCTTCTTCAGCAAACTATTTAGAGCTGCTGCGTTCATGGCCTGATTTGTTATAAATCTTCTAAAAAATGAGGCAAGACCCATAAACCCTTTTAATTGCCTCCTATTTCTGGGTGTTGGAAACTTACTAATCGCAATTAGCTTCTCCTTGGTTGGTAAAATTCCCTTTGCGTCAATTATATGCCCCAGGAACTTGATTCTGTTTAGTGCAAAATGGGATTTCTGCAGGTTAGCAGTTATTCCCATGGTTTTGAACACGTCCAACACCCGACTCAGTAAGGTAATATGCTCCTCCCAAGTCTTCGATGCTATAAGCAAATCATCAACAAACACTGTTATCCTGCTTTTTACTTCTGGGCCTAGTGCATAATCTAGAGCTGCTATAAAGATTCCAGCACTAATGTTGAGTCCGAAAGGAACTACAGTAAATTGGTAACTTCTTCCGGAATAAATGAAAGCCGTATATTTCCTTGATAACTCATCCAGCTTGACTTGCCAATAAGAACTCCGCAAATCAATGCTCGTTAAATATTGGACATCCTGGAACCGTTGTATGAGTTCGTCTATGTTTTCCGGATGTGTTCTCACTGGAATTATGATTTTATTTATTTCTCTGGCGTCGAGTACCAGTCTCACAGTCCCATTTGCTTTTGGCACGACCAACAATGGGGAGCAGTATGGGCTTGTAGAGGGTTCGATCAAACCCCATTTCAACATGCGATCTATTTCTTTTTGAACTTGAGCCTTTAACCTCCAGGGAACAGGATAGAAAGTTCTACAATACGTTTCGTGCGGCTTAACGTCGAGATGGCATATGTATCCCTTAATAACTCCTGGCCTTTCATCAAACACGTTTTCATACGCTAATAATAATTCTTTGAGCTGCTTCTTCTGATCTTCAATAATGCAGTCGGATTCATTTAACTTCTCATACACTAATTGACCGAAATCTCCTTTGACTTGGAACTCATTAATTACGTGCTGTTTAGAATTTTGTGCCGTCCTGATTACTTGCACACTGATCCCACTATTATATTTTCTGGTAAGGCTTTCTTTTTTCAACAAGTCCAACTCAATTTCTTGTTTATTTACATTCAACCAAATTTTTCCTGTTTTAAAATCTATTCTGCATCCGTATTGACGTAGGCTGTCGACTCCGATAATGCAGTCTACCACCAAATTTTTCACAACAAAGAATGTGCTTAATATTGCTACATTTCCGACTTCTACACTAAGTAGTGACTGCACTTTTACATTAGCCGATCTAGCCCCAACGGCGCCTATTATTCTGCAATTTTGAACTGGAAAAATTGGTACTCGTCTTATATTTCTGATCTTGTTGAATAGAGCCTCCGAAATAACATTTGTGGTTGCAGCTGTGTCTAAAACCGCCACTATAGGTACAGTCTCCAAAATGACTTGCACTTCGGCTACTGCCACCTGTTCCTTATCCTCATCTTGGGGTTCTAAGTCCTCGGTCAATTCATCTGCCAGTAATCGTCCATCATTATACGTTAGCATGGGTACACATATCCTGTTGCCCCTCAACCAATTGTTGACCGCTTCTCCGGGGCACGAGTGGGTCCTTACAAGTTTGTTGGATTTTGATTCGCCTGGTGGTTGACATCGTCCGTCACTTCGGTAATTACCGGTTGATTCGCAGATGTCGGTCCCCACTGATGTTGGTTATTTGAGTTCATTCCCCCCGGTTGATTCCACTTTCTATTACTGTTATTGTTCCAGGCTTGAGGTCTGAAATTCCTTTCGTTCCCCCACACGGGATTGTATCTTTTCCCATTCCTGTTGTTCCTTGGATAGCCCCTCGCAAGACTATTGCCGGTATTACTATTGAGATTTTGAGGGGTTTCTCCACTATTTAACGATCTCTGTGCATTCCCTTGCCTACCATTTGGCGGAGGTTCTATCTCCCTATATTGGAATCTGTTATTACGGGCTTTCTGGTTGTTCTCTTCGATAATATCTATATGGTCTAACGTCGTGAGGAACGACTCCAAGTCTTTATCGTTGCCGTAAATTAATTGATTCCGGATGCTAGTTGGTAGTCTTGCCTTAAGAATGTTTATTATGTCTGGCAAGGGCATAGGTCTGTCCCAGTATCTAGTTTTATTTATATATTTTTCAAAATACTTCCTAAGGCTTCCTTTTGAAAAGGAGAAAGGCTCTGGGTAGAGCACCTCCTGCCTTAGGCGTTCCTGTACCCCTTCTGACCAGAACTTTGCTAAAAACGCCTTCTCAAAATCGTCATATGTCGAGCAAACAGAAGTCATGTCCGAGGCCCAGATCGCCCCCGAACCTTGTATATATCCTGTAACGAAACTGATCTTCTGCCACTCCGACCAATTTCTGGGTAGCACTCCTCTGAAACTTCGAATAAAAACAATTGGATGGACCCCCCTTTTGTCAGTGTTAAAAATCTGGAATTGCCGATGCTTTATCATTTTTTCTTCGGCATGGCAAAGGCTTTCGTAATCTCCGTTAGATAAGACTTCACGCGAACAACTAGCTCGTGGCAATTTAATGTTTGAGTTACTTACACGAGTCGGTATCGTATGCGAATGTGCAGTAACTGGCTCTATTGTCGCTGCCAACTTCTGCTGCTGGCCTGTATTCATTTGTTCTGAGCTTTGTTGTGAAACGCGCATCGACTCTTCTATCGTTTGTTTCCAATGCTCTAAATCAGCACCTAACTGCTGTCGCACTTCCTCAAGTCCTTTCGCAAACAAACTCTCTCCCTGTTGCCAGATAAACTCTGGAATGCTGCTTTAACATTTTGCTCAGCGTTTTCACACATTAGCCTTTTGTTTTCTAATGTGATTTCGGATAATTTACCCGTTAATACATTAATTTGGTGGTCTATAAGGTCTTGACGTTCTGTCAGATGTTCAACACTTTCCTTTAGGTTAGTCTGCGTACGTGCCAATTCAGGAAGTTGCGCAATTGCACATGACATGGCATCTTGCTTTTGTACTAATTGCGGAACCATTTCCTCCTGTTCCCGTACGGTATCTATCTTAATAGCCACATACTCCTTCATTTCTACACGTACGCGGTGAGTAGATTCCTCACATTGAGCTTTCACCAATTCTATTTGTGCAGTTAATTTTCGTTCCGTCTCTTCGGCCTGATCTTTGAGTTCCTTGGTCTTCGTCTCTATCCGCTGCTCTAATTCGAAAAAACTGTCTTGTAACTGCTGCTTAATCTCAGCTTTCAGATTTTCCTGCCCTTCCGTAACTGAGGCTAACTTCGCGTTAACGTCGATTTTCAAATTTTCCTGCCCTTCAGTAACTGAGGCTAATTTCGTATTCAAATCATTTTGCCCTTCAGTAACTGAGGCGAACTTCGCATTAATGTCAGTTTTCAGATTTTCCTGCCCTTCAGTAACTGAGGCTAATTTCGCCTTAATGTCGGTTGTCATATTATTCATGCTCTCGGTTATCATCTGCATCTGTCTCATGATAATTACCAATGGATCTAATCCGTGTTGCGTACTTGCTGTTACATCTCCAGCCGTGTCTACCGGGCATTCTATTGCGCTAACTGTAGCGATCGGTTCTACAACACTTCTTACTACATCATTATTATCAGCGCTAGCAGCTGAAGGCTGTTGCGTGCTGCTCTGCTCTGCTTGACTCACCTTAAACATTGCCCTAGTTAAAACCATATAAATGTTCTACTGTCACTATATATATATCTCCCTTCACACAAGAGTACTTCTGTGGCTACTTTCTTACTGTACTTATACAGATAAATGCAACTGGGACAGGTCAATCAAACTACATCTAGCATGAACACAATTAATCAATGTTCAAATATCCAATAATACTAAACAGAAAAGCGTATACTTCATCTATACTAGCAAGCTTTATTAATAAAAAGAAAACAAACTACATCTAGCATGAACACAATTAATCAATGTTCAAATATCCAATAACACTAAACAGAAAAGCGTATACTTCATCTATACTAGCAAGCTTTAATAATAAAATTATAGATCTGGCCTTTTCTCTGCGCCCAGCGTGTTGTCTTATGTTCTTATTTGTAGATTCACTTAATTTGACTGCGAGTATTTCCTCTCTTTTCCAAGCGTCAGTTAAGTTGGCTCGTCGTAGTTCACATGAAACAGAGAACAAAATTATTTTAACAACGTCCATAAACGTGTCCTGTCACGGATTGGCCATTATAATGAATTATATAACGTTATTTGGAGAATATCTTTATATCTACACTCCTGGAAATTGAAATAAGAACACCGTGAATTCATTGTCCCAGGAAGGGGAAACTTTATTGACACATTCCTGGGGTCAGATACATCACATGATCACACTGACAGAACCACAGGCACATAGACACAGGCAACAGAGCATGCACAATGTCGGCACTAGTACAGTGTATATCCACCTTTCGCAGCAATGCAGGCTGCTATTCTCCCATGGAGACGATCGTAGAGATGCTGGATGTAGTCCTGTGGAACGGCTTGCCATGCCATTTCCACCTGGCGCCTCAGTTGGACCAGCGTTCGTGCTGGACGTGCAGACCGCGTGAGACGACACTTCATCCAGTCCCAAACATGCTCAATGGGGGACAGATCCGGAGACCTTGCTGGCCAGGGTAGTTGACTTACACCTTCTAGAGCACGTTGGGTGGCACGGGATACATGCGGACGTGCATTGTCCTGTTGGAACAGCAAGATCCCTTGCCGGTCTAGGAATGGTAGAACGATGGGTTCGATGACGGTTTGGATGTACCGTGCACTATTCAGTGTCCCCTCGACGATCACCAGTGGTGTACGGCCAGTGTAGGAGATCGCTCCCCACACCGTGATGCCGGGTGTTGGCCCTGTGTGCCTCGGTCGTATGCAGTCCTGATTGTGGCGCTCACCTGCACGGCGCCAAACACGCATACGACCATCATTGGCACCAAGGCAGAAGCGACTCTCATCGCTGAAGACGACACGTCTCTATTCGTCCCTCCATTCACGCCTGTCGCGACACCACTGGAGGCGGGCTGCACGATGTTGGGGCGTGAGCGGAAGACGGCCTAACGGTGTGCGGGACCGTAGCCCAGCTTCATGGAGACGGTTGCGAATGGTCCTCGCCGATACCCCAGGAGCAACAATGTCCCTAATTTGCTGGGAAGTGGCGGTGCGGTCCCCTACGGCACTGCGTAGGATCCTACGGTCTTGGCGTGCATCCGTGTGTCGCTGCGGCCCGGTCCCAGGTCGACGGGCACGTGCACCTTCCGCCGACCACTGGCGACAACATCGATGTACTGTGGAGACCTCACGCCCCACGTGTTGAGCAATTCGGCGGTACGTCCACCCGGCCTCCCGCATGCCCACTATACGCCCTCGCTCAAAGTCCGTCAACTGCACATACGATTCACGTCCACGCTGTCGCGGCATGCTACCAGTGTTAAAGACTGCGATGGAGCTCCGTTTGCCACGGCAAACTGGCTGACACTGACGGCAGCGGTGCACAAATGCTGCGCAGCTAGCGCCATTCGACGGCCAACACCGCGGTTCCTGGTGTGTCCGCTGTGCCGTGCGTGTGATCATAGCTTGTACAGCCCTCTCCCAGTGTCGGGAGCAAGTATGGTGGGTCTGACACACCGGTATCAATGTGTTCTTTTTTCCATTTCCAGGAGTGTATATTACTGACTGATGAATATATGTGAATGCAGCTTGCCGCTAACTTGGTGTAATGTTTTGTCTGTACAGAGGTGTATCTGTCGCCTTTATTACCCCTTCACTCTCACACATAAATCGGTACAATAAAGTTAGGGCCTCCTGTTTTATCTTTAGGCTGATCCGTGATAAGACAGGCAAACAATTATACTAATGGAGGAATCTGAGTATTTTCTCGAATTTCATTCGCTCTCTCTCTCTCTCTCTCTCTCTGTCCTTTATCTATGTACAGTTTTAAATATAATATTTCATTTACGTGAAATCAGCCCAATAGAATCTCTGGTGGAGCCCTTCGTCTTAATATTCAGCGGCTGGCTTGCTGGAAAAGATCTTTACATTTGTTATTATTGTTAAGCGCTGGATTCAGTTGGGAAAATCGATCGTTTGAACAATTCGTTCATTTTACGACAGATTTAGAATTTCAGATGTGGACGAAGCCTTTTTGGACGATTTTATAAAAACTCGGTGACTGCAGGCTCTCTTCGTCACAGCTGAAACTTCCCCACTAATTACAGGGCCAAGGCGATCGTCAATGATTCAGACAAAGAACTCATTCGTCATTCACTCTAGAATAAAAGGGTCACAAACCTTATTTCTGAGGAAAATTGTATATTCAATCCATCTCCATTACACGTTCCGTTTTCTGTTGATTCCAAGTCTTACTTAATTTGCGTTTACAGTCTTTCTCTCTCTTCAAATAACCCGCTAGTGGCACAAACGTTAATAGCTCGCTTTAGCGAGAAGAAAAGCAAATATGTCTCTTTTAGAAGCCCGTCAATCTTCCAACCGATATTTCCGAAGCTGTCCTTCTTATCCGTCTATATTAACCATGGAGAATACATATATGTATCTCTGTTATTCCAAAGAATAAACGTACTAGAAAAATACCTTGGCGTCGACGAGCTGTCGGCGCATATATTACTAGAAAATCCGATCAGATACTTTTCAAAAGTGAATAAATGTGGATGATTTGATTGACCATTATTAATTATTGCGTGGTAGAGGGTAATTTTCCGTGGGGAGATTACAATAAAAAAGAAACAATAACATTATATAATTCATTATAAGCACTCCTCGATTCTACACTGAATAGCGAAAGAATTTGATACACCTGCCTAATATAGTGTAGGACCCCAGCGAGAACGCAACACGACGTGGCATGGACTCGACTAATGTCTGAAGTTGTGCTGGAGGGATTTGACGCCACAAATCCGGCAGGGCTGCGATAAATCCGAGGGGGTGGAAATGTCTTCAGGACAGGACGTTGCAAGGCATCCCAGGTACGCCCAATAATGTTCACGTCTGGGGAATCTGGTGGCCAGCGCAAGGGTTTAAACTCAAACTTCGGTAGCACGATATCTCCTCTTTCCCAGTTTTACCACAGTCCATGTCTCACTACCATACAACGCTGTGTTCCAAACCTAAATATTAGAAATATCTTCCTCAAATTAAAACCTATCTTCGCTACTAATGAGACGTCTCTTGACCAGGAATACCCTTTGTGCCAGTACTAGTCTGCTTTTTATATCCTCCTTCCTACGTCCGCAACGGCATATTTTGCTGCCTAGGTAGCAGAATTCCTTATATTCGTCTACTTCGTGATCATCAGTCACGACGTCAAGTTTCTCATTGTTTTAGTTTCTCCTATTTTTAATTACTTTCCTCTTTTTTTCGAATTACTCGCAGTCAAGTTTCAGCAGTGATTAACATGGTCATTCCATTCAACAGATCTTGTAATTCTTCTTCGCTTCTACTGACGGTAGCAATTGTGATATCGATAGCTACGATGCCAAAGCGTAGGTGCAAGCTAGTAGGTGGGCACTACGAGAGCGGACGATCCACACCGACGACAGCGCCCTCTAGCCGACGCTGTGCAGCTCAACGAGCGCCGCTCCATTTTCTCCCAGTTCATCAAGAGCAGACGGCCGAGAAGCTTCGCTTTAGCTTAATTTGCTATTGAGCCTGTGTACCAATTACTACGGGTCTACGACGTCGCACCTACGTACTCATCACCTAAAGTTATGTAATGTGTTTGCATATGTTTATAAACTAGTACAGGTTAATGCAATTTTGTCATATGATGACATGATGGAGACCGTGGCTGTTGCTTGAAGCCAAATGTTGATGGTTTTAGGACAGCAACTAGCCACAAATTTACTTTCAGTTTCTTTATTCAAATGGTAACGTTACCGGTTTCGAATCGTTGTGATTCATCCTCAGACGGTTTACACGCTTTCTTTATGAGATGTGGTGTGTTTTTTACAGATTAATTGTCCTAAAATATAAATCTACATAATTATAAACACACCTCACACAGATGGTTGCGTTGCAGATTTTCGTTGCATGCGACTTACGTGAGACTTCGGTTTGGAGTGTTCGTTTTCATAACATTCGTCCAACAGATGTGAATACCTTCCCACCGCATTCTTATTGAGGACAACTTAAAAATTTTACATCTAGCACAAAAAGGAGCCACTACGAATATATTAGAAGAAATAGAAATACACACACACACAAAAACAACACCCCAGACTATATCCTTAATGAACAAACAGAGTTAGCTAATACCCCTTTCCTGAAAAATTTCCAAAAACTATTTTCCAACCTCCAAAGCAAATAATATTAGTTATTAGTAAGCCCATCTGCAGATCAAGTAGCAAATTTATATGTTACTATAATTCTCATGATGCTAAATGTAATTTACCTACACGGTAATATATATAATATGAAACAATATCAACTCAAAACTTCAATGTTTCTGCACTAGTGTAAAAGGCATTACAGTTGCGTAAATGAATATATGATCCTTTCCAAACATAGGACATCATCGTCAAATGTTACGATATATCGTAGCATCTTTGATACTCATATGTTTGTAAGCTCTTTGTATGTATCAAAACATGTGGTGCGTGGTAGAAATCTTCTTAGTGACAAATCTAAAGTGTTCAGTGAGAAAAATTTACGTGTGCAACAATAAGAGTGTAGTGGGAATGTATTCACATCTGTTGGACGAATGTTATGAAAGCAAACACTCCAAACCGACGTTTCACGTAAGTCACATGCAACGAAAATCTGAAACGCAACCATCTTTGTGTGACGTGTTTATAATTATCTATTATTTATATTTTAGTACAATTAATCTGTAAAAAACACACCACATGTCGTAAAGAAAGCGTGTAAACCGTCTGAGGATGAATCACAACGATTTGAAACAGGTAACGGTTCCCTTTGAATAAAGGAACTGAAAGTAAATTTGTGGCTGGTTGCTGTCCTAACACCATCAACTAGTACAGGTGCTTTAACCGTATTTGCAGTAACGAATTGCTTTACCACACCTGCTCCTACTCGCTTCCTTCATTCGGCTTATGTTACAGATAACACGAGCAGACCCACGCGCCGCCTTCCAGGCGGGATACAAAAGCAATGTCATCACATAATCTTATCATTAATGTCCTTTCACCTTGAATTTTAATCGCAGTTTCGAACCTTACAGCGGAATATTAAAATTAAAAATAAATAAATTTTTATATACTATCAAGATTGGCTGAGTGACCTGCACGATATTAATATCGGGTAGCAATTACGACAGCAAGCCCAGTTAGGCATATGCGTCACGTATTAGCACGACTTAAGACACAGTCATCGCTTCGCTTCTCCAAATTTCTAGGGCTCGACTGCTCATGTCTTGTTGAGTGACGAAGGCAACGAGTTACAGTTACCGTAGTTATGGAGACAATGGAAAACCCAAGGCCGCGCGGGATTAGCCGAGCCGTCTTAGGCGCTGCAGTCATGGACCGTGCGGCTGGTGCCGGCGGAGGTTCTAGTCCTCCCTCGGGCATGGGTGTGTGTGTGTTTGTCCTTAGGATAATTTAGGTTAAGTAGTGTGTAAGCTTAGGGACTGATGTCCTTAGCAGTTAAGTCCCTAAGATTTCACACACATTTGAACATTTTTGAAAACCTAAGATAACAGAGTCGGGTAAGAACGTGAACCAATTTTTGTTGATTACAATTCTAGCGCTTTACAGAGGACGTGCTTTCGTGAACAGTAGCTTTTTATTGCACACGAAGTTATTAGTTAGTCGAAATAAACTGAAGAGTACATTTTTTTTGTTAAACGGTTTATTACACTTCGACACATGCAGCGCAGAACACAGTGTTGCAAAAGAAGAACGCCGGCAGGCTATTTTCGACAGGTGCAGAATTCGATTCTCGGAGCACTTCTTCTCTGTCCGCACTTACAAGTATCTATAAAGCGTATTATGTTGACCAATACTCGGTCAATCGCGAACGGTAGCAAAAAGCTGTTAATACTGTCAAAATAACAGGGAGTGGACGGTTATTCCGGCGGTGGCGGCGCGCCTCGGCCCCACTGTCTTTTTATTACTCGTAACCACTAATCGCGGCCGGGGAATGATATGATTGCCTGTGTGAGCGCTGAGTTGATTGAGAGTCCCGCCGAGCGGTAACCACAGCACAGCACCCCGGCTCGGCCCGTCGCGCATGCGCTCTCCCGTCGCCCTTTTCGGAGGCTGCGACAGCGCCGCCGCCACCGCCGCCGCCGGCTGTTTACTCAAGGCGAGACCGGGACGCTTCGCCCCTGTGATCAGGGACCCCGTGTCGCGCACACCCCCCTCCGCCACTCGCCACACCTCCTCCCGGGAACTGCGGCTTTAATCAGGCCGTCTCTCGCCAGTCCTTTTCGAATTACAAGCGCCTTTTATTACTCTCGGCCCATCGGCTACGCCGCCTCCGTAATCCAATACCCGGCAATCAAAGAGCGGCGGCGCCGAGCAATATTTTCGCCTCGCACGTCGTCGCGTCGTGCTGGTCCCTTTTACCGGGCCAGCTGGAATTCCTCCACTCGATGGCCCGTTTCTCTTCCTCCTGGTGCCTGCTCCATTATACACATTGAAATGGACTTTCGCGTGCGTCGGCATCACACAATTCCCGGACAGAACCACTGAGGAAAGGAGGGAGAGAGAGGCCATTAGTGTAACAGAATACGTCGAGAAATCGGCACGAAAGGCTTGAGCGGGGCGTAGCGTCCGTGCAAACACGACCGGCACAGAAGCACACCCTTGGGCTGGCTCCGCGGACAAATTACTCAGAAAACCCTCGGTAATCCCCGCTGAGCTATTTTGCTCTCTGTTCCGTTATTTTCTGAGGTTAAGGCTGATATTGCACTATCAGACTTTCTTTTAATTACAAACGACATTCGCAACAGGTGTGTAATTGGGATGTTATTTCATTTTATTTTGAATACCGGTTTCGGCGTTCCAGAATGCCATCTTCAGGCCCCATATGCATCTCTCAAAAATAAACGATATTGTCACACAGTGCCTTATACACTACTGGCCATTAAAATTGCTACACCACGAAGATGACGTGCTACAGACGCGAAATTTAACCAACAGGAAGAAGATGCTGTGATATGAAAATCATTGGCTTTTCAGAGCATTCACACAAGGTTGGCGCCGGTGGCGACACCTACAACGTGCTGACACGAGGAAATTTCGCATCCGATTTCTCATACACAAACAGCAGTTGACCGGCGTTGCCTGGTGAAACGTTGTTCTGATGCCTCGTGTAAGGAGGAGAAATGCGTACCATCACGTTTCCGACTTTGGTAAAGGTCGGACTGTAGCCTATCGCAATTGCGGTTTATCGTATCGCAACATTGCTGCTCGCGCTGGTCGAGATCCAATGACTGTTCGCAGATAGGGACATTTGCAAGACAACAACCATCTGCACGAACAGTTCGACGACGTTTGCAGCAGCATGGACCATCAGCTCGGAGACCATGGCTGCGGTTACCCTTGACGCTTTATGACAGACAGGAGCGCCTGCGATGGAGTACTGAACAACGAACCTGGGTGCACGAATGGCAAAAAAAATCCAGGTTGAATCCAGGTTCTGTTTACAGCATCATGATGGTGGCATCCGTGTTTGGCGACATCACGAAGAACACGCATTGGAAGCGTGTATCCGTCATCGCCATACTGGCGTATTACCCGGCGTGATGGTATGGGGTGCCAATGGTTACACGTCTCGTTCACCCTTGTTTGCACTGACGGCACTTTGGACGTAACATTTCAGATGTGTTACGACCCGTGGCTCTACCCCACATTCGATCCCTGCGAAACCCTACATGTCAGCAGGATAATGCACGACCGCATGTTGCAGGTCCTGTACGGTTCTTTCTGGATAGAGAAAATGTTCGACTGCTGCCCTGGCCATCACATTCTCCAGATCTCTCACCAATTGAAAAATTCTGGTCAATGGTGGCCGAGCAACTGGCTCGTCACAATACACCCGTCACTACTGTTGATGAACTGTGGTATCGTGTTGAAGCTGCATGGGCAGCTGTACCTGTACACCCCATCCAAGCTCTGTTTGACTCAATGCCCAGGCGTATCAAGGCCGTTATTACGGACAGAGGTGGTTGTTCTGGGTACTGGTTTCTCAGGATCTATGCACCCAAATTGCCTGAAAATATAATCACATGTCAGTTCTAGTATAACATAGTTGTCCAATGAATACCCGTTTATCATCTTCATTTCTTCTTGGTGTAGCAATTTTAATGGCCAGTAGTGTATATTCCTGGATGTCGTGAATTCAAAAGCGTATTCCAAGAGCTTCATTCGAAGACTTGATTACATCCTCATGGCAAAGGTTGCAATCAACTGTTCGATCGAAGCAGTTGGGATACAGTTTCGAATTCACGACATCCAGGAATATGTGGCACTGTATGACAATATCGTTTATTTTGACAGATAGGTATGAGGCCTGAAGAAGGCATAGTGGAATGCAGAAACTGGTATTCAAAAATGGTTCAAATGGGTCTGAGCACTATAAGAGTTATCATCTGAGGTCATCAGTCCCCTAGAACATAGAACTACTTAATCCTAACTAACCTAAGGACATCACACACATCCATTCCCGAGGCAGGATTCGAACCTGCGACCGTAGCGGTCGCGTGGTTCCAGACTGAGGCGCGTAGAACCGCTCAGCCACACCTGCCAGCAAACCGGTATTCAAAATAAAATAAAATAACATCTCAATTACACAACTGTTGGCGAATTTCATTGATGATTACTTAGCCAAACGATGTCCCATGTCCATGATGGCTCAACAGAGATCAAATTTATCGAACAAAGCTGATGTTTACAATAAACTGGACGTAGTTTAATGGGGAATTTTGTCAAATGTCGCCCTTCGTCCGGTTCATTTGATTACATCTGGAGTCTCATCTTACATTTGATCAAAGTAATCTTTCGTCTTATCTAGTGTCTCGCCTTAGATCTGATCAAAGAAAGCCGACCGGGGTGGCCGAGCGGTTCTAGGCACTACAGTTCGGAACCGCGCGATCGCTACGGTTGCAGGTTCGAATCTTGCCTCGGGCATGGGTGTGTGTGATGTCCTTTTAAGTCCCGTAGTGCTCAGAGCCATTTGAACCATTTTGATCAAAGAACTCGTTCTTCTTCTGTTTACTGCAACGAGAAACGTAGCCGCCTGGAGCGCTAGCATCGGTAGCTGTCTGACGTCTAATGTACATCAACGTGGCTTCGAAAGTTAACTGTGTGTCGTATCTACAACGAAACTGATAGAAATGCACAGTGGCGGCTACTGTGTACGAGCGCAAGAGCACCGTCAGGACCCAAACTTTTGACACCTTGCGGATTTGTCGGTCATTTATATTTGAACGCTGTAAAAGGTAATGTAGGCGCGGTAATCTGAAATACACGATACTAAATCTGTAGCGTTTTGCTACCTTGCTCCTCTAAACTTGGTGAATCTTGGCATCAGGGTCGCGAGCACACCTTCAGTTGTGCAAGTTTTAAGGAGCTTTTGCTCATGCACAACTGGCGCGACGTAGCTGTCTTATGCGTCAAATATGTACGGATTTGATAGACAATGTGCACAGTTCACACTGTGCACAGCTAGCGCTTACTGTTCAATTACAAGTTTACATCAATGCCACCAGTTAGTAGCACACTGCAGCAGTCTTTTGTCCCCGTTCGCTTGGCATAAATCCCGCTAGACAATAGCACGTGCCTCAGATATGACAATTCACTCACTATATAGTGAGATTAGGTCGGACATCAGTATATGTTATAGTTATACTCACCGAAAAACTTATTTTGTGACAATCTGAATGAGACAGTTTATTAAGTTTTGAATTTTATGATACAGTAATCCACTTGAGGTGTTGAGAACCATAATGGTCACCATGGTCGATTATGAGACTACGGCATTTATTCGTGTTTTGACATCGATTGATCTTATGGTGGGTAAGATTTATCTGTACTGCGGGCCCACATTGTACGTATACATAAACATTCACAAAAAGCTATCTCGCTGGCTTCTCTGATATTCACTTAAATCTATGATCGAAGAAGGTTTGTTTTTGGCCATTATGGCTCTCAGCGCCTCGTTTTTATTCTAGTCAAATGATCTTATAGGCAAGTAGTACTACTTGCATTTAATCATTTCCACAAATGTCAGTTTCTGTTAGAAGATGTTTGTTTACTGTGCAGGAATCTGCTTCCTGTGCAGTGCCAACTTTAACTCTATTGAATCCTTTTCAAGGGGAGATGGAAGGCAATTTTTATCTATATTCTGCCAATGCTATTTTACCATTTGAATAGGTATACTTTTCAAATGAACTACAAGTGATAAAACAATGAAATTTTTACTGCAATATATAACATATATGCCTCAATTTACAAGTAAAATGAACGTAATACCTCTTATGGTTTCGAAGAAAAAATGATTTTATTCTCTCATTAGTAAAATTTTACTTTTCTTTCATCAATTATTATAAAACAGTTTCTGATTGTTTAGTGGTTCTCAATTTATTTGTAATAACTTATTACCATCTGCAGTACAAATTGACCAAATTTTATGTGTCTAACCCCATTAGTTTATCAAATAATGGTACCTGAGAGCAAAAAAATGTAGTTTTAAGAAAAATCCGTTTTAAGTTTGATATTGCAGTTCTGTTGTAGTTATTGATGGGAATTACTTACCACTAAAATTTTCCTGCACCATACTGAGCGTCATCTGAATCATACTGATCTTCTTTTCTTCTCTTGGTCCCTCTTCTTTTCTGTCTGGGTTCTTTTGTGCATTTTAAATTAGCAATATCTGCTTTGCGGATTCTCTCTTTATCTATTTGCACGAAGGATTTTGCAGTATTTCCACTAGATTTTATGCCTTGTACTTCCAAAACATCCAGTTTTCTTACTACACCATCATTGGAGCGTAAAATAGCATCATAAACACCAGATTTGAGGGTTGTAAGCTGAACAAGTACACTTTTCGGTAACCGGTTCCAAACGACAGAATTCACACATACATTTAAACTTTGGGTTTTCACATGAAGACATTTCTTCAACAAGGTATCTTTACAAAGGTCTCTAAATATGGTTTTAATTTCATTCATTACTGATGCAGGTAAATAATGTTTGTGGTCATATCTGGTATATCTCCTGTACTTGCACCAAGTGTCAGGATCATTTGGGCAAAGATCGTGCATTGGATTTTTATTTGTGGAAAGATTATGGAAAAAGAGAGCCCATACAGCTTTTTTCATGGTTTCTAAATTCCCTATATTTCTTCTTATAGCCAAGCCATAATAATTCTGTAATCTATCTATTTCAACATTTGTCTTTACCACCTATCTTCTTATCATCTTCCAATACTATTTTTTACATTTCTTTCAATAATCTTCTAAATTTGGACCCCATTCTCTTCTGGACATGCCCAATGCACTCTAATTTAGAAATTGTGACATTAGGACCATAGGCATTGTCTGCACATACCCGGTCATAAACCTTGCTGTCAGCGCCCCCAGATTGCACAGAGCGTCAGGAAAACTACCATATCTCACGAAAAAATTGTCGCATTTATATAAAACAAAAACTGTTTCACGCAGGAGAGACCAGGCATTTCAAATATGCTAAAATCAAAAATGGATTTTTGAAGCCCACTTGCCTTCCGTCTCCCCTTAAGTGCTAAGGGGAAAAATTTGCGAGGAAAGTTAGCCGCAGAGGATCCTGGCCTCCCAGAACGGGACCATCAATTGTCAGAGAAAGAGACAAAATCAAATAAGCGTGACTAAAGCGAACATTTAACAAATATGTGTTGAATATGTGTAAGTTGTTGTGTGGGTGCAACATAAGAGTATATGATTTTCAGCCCGGAAGTTAATTTGTTAGCTACTTCATGCATTAGGGATCTTGTAGATTTGTCGAAAAAATAAAAAAGCACGAAACTCTCACTTGCACAAAAACGCGAAAAGGAGAGTAGAGAAAGCTTAAACATTATTTCGTTCTCGGCATAAACTGAACTTAATTATGTAAAAAAACAAAACTCCACAAAAACAATTTTCCTTTCGGACAAGTTAAGCATATTGTTATTATTATTATTATAGTTATTATTATTATTGACAACTGCTAAAGTTGCACAAATATGTTGATAAGCATAACTGTTATACAACAGATGCTATTAATTTCACACTCTCATGTTTACCTGAATTTAAAAATATGCTGGCATTCACTGTCACAACGTAGTACTTCGTCGGAGAGCAAGGCCATTTCTCCGCATAGCTCGACGTCACCAACCAATACGTCCACGAAATTCTTCTTGTAGCACGTTTAAAACTGTTATGATTTCCAAGGCCTTGAATGGGATTGTTTCTTGTGAGATAGACATCACATTTTTCCTCTCATCTTACACGTAGGATAGAACCTTAGCTTCAAGTTCCGGACATTTTCACATTTCGGTCCCCTCAATGATTTTGTCTTAGAAACTCCCTTTGTCCATTCTTGCTCTGAAACATCACAACGTCGCAAATTTTATTATTTCCAGGTGGTTGTACGTGTACCAAGTTTGGTTGAAATCGGTCGAGTGGTTTCGGAGGACACTGAACAGCTAGAGATACTGGTACACCTGCCTAATATCGTGTAGGCCCCCGCGAGCACGCAGAAATGCAGCAACACGACGTGACACGGTCTCGACTAATGTGTGAAGTAGTACTGGAGGAAACTGACAACATGAATCGTACAGAGCTGTCCATAAATCTGTAGGAGTACGAGGGCCGAAGATCTCTTCTGAAAAGCACGTTGCAAGTTATCCCAGATACGCTCAATAATGTTCGTGTCTAAGGAGTTTGGCGGTCAGCGGAAGAGTGTTTCTGGAGCTGCTCAATCCTGGACATGTGGGGTGTCGCATTGTACTTCTGGAATTGGCCAATTTCGTCGGAATACACAATGGACGTGAATGGATGCAGCTGATTAGACGAGAAGCTTTCGTGCTTGTCACTTGTCAGAGTTGTATCTAGACGTATGAGGGTTCCCTTATCACTCAAACTGCACACGCCCCATACCATTACAGAGCCTCCACCAGCTTCAACAGTCCCCTGCTAAAATGCTGGGTTCATGGGTTCATGAGCTTGTCTCCATACCCGTACACGTCCATCCGCTCAATACAAGGCATGGATGTAGACGACAGCCGCTAGGCGGCGCGCCTATAACCAGCGACCGCTGCTTTCACCGACACAGCGCTGTGTGCGGTCCTCGCTCTCTGCGCCATTTTATCGCTGCTCACTGGAGCTCTATAAAGCACGCAGCACAGGGACTCAGAAGTCCCCCAGCACACCCGACCCAGAAGCAACACCACCCCCGATGTTGTCATTGCCTCCACCAACCTCCTTGGGTGTGTCGCCGTCGACATCCTTGACCCCACAGGTAGTGACCAGCATCCCATCCTTCTCACCATAACGTCTGCTCACCACCCCCTTCCGGCTCCCTGCCCTGCATCCCCTCGCAAGGTAGTCCATGACTACCATCGTGCCAATTGGGATGCCTACTGGGAATCCATCGCCACCCAGATCTAAGGCCACCCTCTTATCTATCACCATGCTGATGACATCATCCACGCCTCGAACTGCCTTGATCATTACTGACGTCGTGGTGGCCCATGCTCCTACCAAAACCTACCACCCCCACTGTACCACTTTCCCTCTGTGAGCTGTCCTCCTCCTCTTTGAATCCCGCCGCCTCTATCGCTCCTTCCTGCACACTAATGACAGGAATACACTCCAACGCCAGTGGCAAATACAGCAACACGTCCAGAACCTTATTACAGCAAAGAAACACTGGGACTGGTACCAGACCAGCACACATCTCAACGCCAACCACTCTTATCAACTTGTCCAAGTATTGGCCTGCCTTCCATAGCCTTACTGGTTCCCATTCCACACCCCCTTACCACCTTCTCCGTAACGATCACCCCCTTCCTGACAACCTCAGTAAGGTCATCCACTTCGCTTCCCACCTTTGTGAGGTCTTCTCTGTCCCTGATGATCCCCACTTTGATTATTCTCTTTTCCCCACCATTACAGAATGTACTGATACCTTGATCGCTCCACTTGCTCCTAGTCTCCTAGTCTCTAGTATTTGGGGCAGTTGCCCCCCCCCCCCCTCCGACTTAACATTCCAATCACAGCACAAGACATTACATGTATCCTTCGATCAAAACGTAACACGGGCACTGGTCACCACTGTCTCACCTATTGCCACCTCAGAGAATGGCCCTTCTCCTTCCTGACTGTCCTTGCCTAATACAACATCATCCTCTCTACCGGCTTCTACCCTGACCTGTGGAAGACTTCCCACATCCTCTTATTCCTTAAACCCAACAAACTCACTTCCATCACGTCTTACTATTGTCCCATCTGCCTCATCTCCAAATTCAGTAAGGTCTTCGAATCCATCCTCTCCTGTCGTATTCATTGCCACATCAATCTTCACCCTTACCCAGTGTGGCTTCCAACCCTCCTTCTCCACCAAAAACCAACTCCTTAACCTCGTCCACCTTTTTTCCCTCCAATTTAACTCCCTTCACTCTGCCAGTTTTCCTATGACTGTGTATGGCATCCTGGTCTCCTCTTTAAACTCCACGCCCCAGGGCTCCATCCTCTCCCCCAGTCTCTATTCCTGTACACCACAGATATGCCCAAGCTACCCCCACCACCTCTTCCAATATGCTGATGACACCCCCTTCCTGGCTCTCTATCCTAGCCTTCAACAGTCCCGGTGCACCCTCCAAACCCACACTGACCAGTTCACCACTTGGTGTAACCAATGGTTCCTTCATATCAAGCCCTCTAAAACCCAGGCAATTATCATAGGCCGCACAACCCACTGCTTCCATCTCCATGATTTCTACCTCACCATTTATGGTTGTCCCATCCATCTCACCCTCACCCTGAGATACCTTGGTCTCACCCTCAACTGTCACCTCACCTGAACCCCTCATCTTCTGACCATCCAGCAGAAAGCCCATTCCCACCTGAAATCTCTCATCCACCCTATCCTCTGTTATGCCAGTGTTGCCTGGATCTCCACCCCCTCCACTTTTATAAGGCTCTCCAAATCCTTGAATGCCATGCTCTCCTCCTTGCCTTCTGTATCTGCCTTCCTTCCCCCACATGACTCCTTTATGACCTCATCCCCTCCACCTCCTCCTTTTTCTCCAGCATCTCTGTACTGTTTACACTGTCTGCAGGCTTCATCGCCCTGCCCCTGATATGCTCCTTCCTCTGACCCCCGCCCATTTCTGTGCCTCTTTGCTGTATCCCTCCCTCTCTCCACTTCCACACTACCCCATCTCCTTCACCAGGGAAATTTCCAGGACCTCCTCCTCCTGGATGCTGAATTTCGTGGTGACACCTGCCCTTCCCACCAACTATAGATGGGCCTTGTTCATCCCCCCCTCCCTAGGGCCCCCTTTTTCCTATCCCCTCCTCCCAGAGTGGATTTCCCTATTTCACACTGAGTCCCTGCATTGCCTCCTCAGCTTTTTCTTCTCCTATCTCTTCCCTCCCCAGCCCTCCTTCAGCATGCCCCCACCTCATCCCCCTTTCTCTCCCCTCTTTCTCACCTCATTTTCCCTTCTCCCTTGTCCCCCTCCCCCCAGCAGATCCTCCCAGGTTTTCAATCATTATCAAGTGTGCTGCATTTGTGTTGGGTTTGGTGCCATTATACAGTGTCATCAAATGGTGTGGTTTTGATTGTGTGCTCGACCTGTATATAGTCCATGATTGTTCATGTGCTTTTTATACTGTGGCCAACTTTTAACTTGTTTTTGCCTCCAGTGTTTCTTTAAGTGTGCTACACATTGCCAGCTGTGCCCTTTTCAACTTCATGTCGATTTCTTAACTGTCCACCAGTGCATGTCCCCATGTTTGTGTGTATTTTAACACCCATCATCTCCATTTACAGTGATTTTCATCCCCCTTTTATTTAAGAGTTTGGCTTCTGTATTTGTAAAGCCCTTTGGCTGAAGAGCGGTGGACTGTGTTGCTGCCAGCCCTCTCCTGCCCGTGTGGGGCAAGGGAATGAAATTACAACAAAGAAAAAAATGGCTCAGAAGTGCAGGCAATCATCGTAGGTTGTACCAGTCGCTCCTTCCGGCTCCTTGATTTTTCTCTTACCATCTACACCCATCCTGTCCACCTCTGCCCCATCCTTACCTACCTTGGACTCACCATTGACCGTCACCTCATGTAGATACTTCATTTCCGCTCTATCCAATCCAAAGCCCACAACTACCTCCATCTCCTTAATCTTCTTTCTGGCCAGACATGGGGGTTGAAACCCTCTACCATCCTCCACACCTACAAATCCTTAATCCATCCTATCCTCTGTTATGCCATAGCTGGCCGGAGTGGCCGTGCGGTTCTAGGCACTAAAGTCTGGAACCGCGAGACCACTACAGTCGCAGGTTCGAATCCTGCCTCGGACATGGATGTGTGTGATGTCCTTAGGTTAGATAGGTTTAAGTAGTTCTAAGTTCTAGGGAAATGATGACCTCGGAAGTTGAGTCCTATAGTGCTCAGAGCCATTTGAACCATTTGAGCCCAAATTCTATAAGTCCCTCCAGACCATTGAGCGCCATGCACTCTGCCTTGCCTTCCGTATACACCTCCTATCCCCCAAGCGGATCCTCTATGACCTGATTCCATTCCCTCATCTGCCCCTTGTCCTTGAACATATCCGAGTGCACTACACCTCCCACCGACTTGATCGTCCCCATCTCCTAGTTGTTCCTCTCCTCTCCAACCCCCACCCACTGCCGCGCCTTCACCATTGGTCCCCCCGTACCCACCACCGCTACACCTTTCATCTCCTTTCCCATGGTGGCTTCTGTCAATTCCCCTTCCCAGATGATGTCCTCTCTTCCTCCATTTATCCCTCCTATTAATTCTGATTCTCACCTCTCCCTCCTTCCCTCTGTCCTTTTGCTGGGCTCCCTCTGCCCCCCTTCCATCCTGTTTCCTTTTCCCCACCTACCCTCTCATTGATTCCTTTCTGTCCCCCAAGGCCAATTGTTTTTCCATCCACTGCCTTCCCCACTCCTTCTTGTGTCCAGACTGCCTCTACCTCCATCAGCTCCCCCTTTTTTGTTTTTCCTCTCCTCCTCTCCCTTTTTCCACCCTCATCTTCCGGGCCTCCATTTTATCACCTGTTTTTAGTGTTATATCTCCTCACTTATCTGTAGGCTGCTACCAGCCCACCATTCCCCTTCTAGGGCGAATGGAAAAACAAACAATAAAGATAAAAAAAAAGGCTCAGAAGTACAGCTCAAAAGAACCATCAGTTGGAGCACAGGCTCACTAAGATCATCGCCCTTGTTGAAGGGCTCAGCCAGATTTTGTTATAATGGCGAATCGCCGACCAGCCCCTCAGCCCTCTCAGGATCTAGTTGTCTGAATTTTTAATGCTTTCCTCTACGACCACCATGTGGACATTTTACTTGTCTCAGGAACCCACCTAAAACCTACCAATGATTTTTGTCTCCGCAACATGTTTTTCTATCATACTGACCGACTCCATCACCGAGGTCGGGGCACAACAGTGTTTCTGCATAAGCCACTCGTCCATAATCATGAGATTCTCCAACCACTCGACTATATAGAGGCTACACAGTCACTGTTCCTGCCCACCTTTTTTGCTAAAACTTTTGCTGCGTCGTATTTGAGCCCTAAACTACCTCTTCTTGTTGCTGATCTCAGTACCTTGATGTCATTTGACAAACTCATTGCTGGGGCAGATCTCAACGCCAAGAATCCAGCTTGGCGTTCTCACATTGCTAACTCCAAGGGCAGACTCCTCCTTGACCTACAAGATCCTCAGGTACTGTCGGTCTATGGCCCCTACACTCCCATCCATATACCAGTCTGGGCTGACTGCCAGCTGGACGTTCTGTATGTGGCCACTTTCGAGAACATCCTGGTGCAGTTTTTGTTGGAAACATTCCACGATCTGGCCTCTGACCACAGCCCCATGCTCCTGCACCTTACCAACATCGCTCTGTCCTTAGACGTCCGTTCTCCCTTGACCATCATGGATTGGGACAAATATTTCAGGATTCTTAATAACACCACTTGGCAACATCTCGACCTAATAACGCCTGCAAATCTGGTTACTGCTGTTGATTACCTCACCACAAAAATCCAAAAGGCGTGAAGCCCTCTACTTACCTCCTCTCTTATGTGAACTAAAAATCCAGAACTACCGATACTGCAGGTGGTGGAAGCAGTTTCTTGATCCTCAGGAGAAGCATCACATGAAGCGTCTCCAGTGTGATTTCTACAACCGGCTCGCTGATTGGAAAATGGAACACTAGGAGGACAAGATGTCTGCCTTCCTCCTCCAACATAAATCTGAACGGGCTTTTGTCCAAGCCCTGCAGTGCTCTGCAGTGAAGACCAACCATCCCATCCACACTGCCAATGGCTTAATTTATGATGCCCTCCAAGTGGTAGATACTCTGGGTGCTACATTTGAGGCCCAAAATCAGTACTCATCCAGGACCTCACGCCTGATGAACTAGAAGATGAACATGATATTTTAGCGGCCATTGCCGCTTGCAGAGATAGACCATCCCTATCTGACCTTCAACATATGTACACAGCAGAAATCTAGCGGATCCTCCAGTGAAAGTGTGGACAGTTGGTTCCAGGTTTGGATGGTATTTTAAACAAACACCACCTTCTGCTCCCAGGCAACTCAATGGTCTTATTTACCACCATCCTGAACCGCTGACTCACAACTCGAGTTTTCCCTAACTGTGGAAGCAGGCCAAAATGAGAGCCATCTGCAAGCCCTTGAAGGATCATATGGTGCCTACTAACAACAGGTCCATTAGCCTTCTATGCCCAAGGTTCTAAAATCTTCGATCTTCCACCACATTTCCCAGCCTCTGGCTGTGGCTGGGACCATCCATCCAGAACAGTTTGGATTCACTTCCCACCTGTCAGCTGATCTCCAAATAATTTGTATCACAGAACATATCAGCAAGGTCTTTGACAAGACCATGTCGATGCCAGTGGCTTGATTGCACTTGCAAAACAATTATGACAAGATCTGGCAGGATAATCTTGTGTACAAAATGCTGAAACAAACCACCATCCCCGACATCTATGGGAAAGTCGTGGATAATCTCTTCCATGATAGGAATTTCTTGGTTACTCAGCAAGGTCGACGCTCCAGCTTACATCACATGTCGATGGGTACCCATCAGGGCTATGTGACTCTCATCCCTTTTAACAATTATGTTACCAATATGCCAGTCCTCCCACATTGCCACCTGGTGCAATACATCAATGATACGACACTCCATTCCACTGGCTGCAACACAGACCAGCTCTTTGCTCACCTCCAGAGGCAGGTGGACGTGACAGTGACCTGATGCCGTTTCATTGAGATTGCCCTCAATGCCACCAAAACTACGGCAGTTTACTTCACTAAACGGCACCCCATCCTGCGCTACAACATCACCATAGCAGGCACCCAGGTCCCATGGTCCCCTGATGCCAAATACCTAGGTATCCAGATGGATAAAAAAAAACTGCTCTTCCATCGCCATGTGATCCAAAAAGGACTCAAGTTGATCAAAGTGTTGTACCCAATGTTCACCAGCAGGGAACTGAACCTTGACACCCTGGACTCGCATTCGGGAGGACAACAGTTCAATCCTGCGTCCAGCCATCCTGATTTAGGTTTTCCGTGATTTCCCTAAATCGCTCCAGGTAAATGCCAGGATGGTTCTTTTGGAAGGGCATGGCCGACTTTCTTCCCCATCCTTCCCTAATCCGATGAGACTGATGACCTCGCTGTTTGGTCTCCTCCCACCGAACAACTCAACCCCAACCTCCTGCCTGCCTGAACCTTGACACCATCTCTAGCTGTACCAGATAGTTGTCCACCCTCCCCTCAGCTAGAGCCCCACTGTGTGGGCTGTGATTAGTGCCTCCCGCATGCAGACCCTCCAGTGTCTGCAGAATAAGGTGCTTTGGTGGAGCCTGCATGCCCATACCCTCACGAGGGTAGTTACCCTCCATGAGGAAATGGACATGGCCACTCTCAAGAAGTCCATATGAGAGAAGGAAAGGCATCTCTATGCCAAAGTAGAAGCGCTATGTGACACAGTCACTGCTATACAAAACATTGGCACCACAACACACTGGCACTGGCACCAATACCCGATTCCTCTCACCATCCTTGAGGACTCCAATTCTGACCATGGTTAACGTTAGCCTTCCTACGGCCACTCATGCAGCAATAGAATTGACTTGAATGTCACTCGATGGGTGTCGACCATCGTAAACCACCGATGTTGCTACATACTGTTGTTCATTGCTACATTACCTCTTGTCTGCAACCTTAACTTCCACCATCAGAGGGTGGTATGGGACTTCAAGTCCCACCACCACACCTTCAAAGGGCACTCCGGTGACGTCTGTGGAATGGTATCACTGTGAAATGGAACAGTTTTACCATCCACCAACACAGTAAGACCATGAGCATCCAGTTCAGCTGTACTTCAGCCTCCTACAAATAAAGGGTCTGAAGTCAGTCGTGTTCCGACTGTGCTGTATAAAGTTCGTCGTACTCGTCGTTGCTCATTTCCTGATATTGCTATATTTAGGGTCTTCATTTGGTTCACTCTTCATGCTTGCAAACCCCCTATTTGTCCATAGCTGTTGTTGTCGTCTTCGTTGTTGTCCATAGCTGTTTTCTTTCTCTGGTTTTGGCAACTTGCCGTCGTCGCCCGCGGCTGGTCAACCTGCGTCTCCTGGTCGTGACGGATTCTGCTTACTAGAACGACCACATCATCTGTAGACAATTTCAACATGTGTGGCGTTCTAAATCCCCAGACCTCAATCATTGTGACTTTTGGTTGTTGGGATATCTGAAAGATGGTGTCTATCAGGGATGTATCCAGGCTCTTCCAGATCTGAAGGAATGCATACGAGGAAATATAGTTTTGATTGCACCAGATGTATACCATGTTAAGGATGCAGCGTGTTAGTTACTGAATCGGGTGACTGTACTGAACGCATGATGTAGATTGTGACGATAACCTAACAAACTTGTCAAAACCACTATCATGTATTTAATTGTTCTTCCCGTTTTCCTGCAACAACACCACATTCCGACTGCTTATAGCACCATGTTTTGATATGATGACAGAAAGTGCAACTATTATTTTTTCAGCATACTCTGCAAGCACATCATTAATGGACATAACTACGATGTTTCAGTGTCCTGCTATACATACAGCCCACACTCCAGCACCCAGAACACCATCAGCTTAATTATAAACATCCAGTACATCTCGGCATTGTGGGTGCCTTACCAATTAGGATAAGCTACTGAAAATGACTCACAGCTCTTGCTTGATAGAATGATTTTGCGCTGGCTAGCTGCAGCGGCATTACAGAACATTATTGTTTCACAAAGATGTCACGGGTTCGAGACCCACATCAGGTATGGGAGTGCATCGTACGCTTCCCGTTACTCCACATGCCTTTTGCAGAAGAGAAATTAAAAGATACGAGTGGAATTTATGTGTTCTGGATATACAGGGTGGTCCATTGATAGTGACCAGGCCAAATATCTCACGAAATAAGCATCAAACGAAAAACTACAAAGAACGAAACTTGTCTACCTTGAAAGGGGAAATCAGATGGCGCTATGGTTGGCCCGCTAGATTGCGCTGCCATAGGTCAAACGGATATCAACAGCATTTTTTAAAATAGGAACCCCCTATTTTTATTATATATTCGTGTAGTACGTAAAGAAATATGAATGTTTTAGTTGGAACACTTTTTTGGCTTTGTGATAGATGTCATTGTAATAGTCACAAACGTATACGTACGTGGTGTAACGTAACATTTCGCCAGTGCGGACGGTATTTGCTTTGTGATACATTACCCGTGTTAAAATGGAACCTTTACCAATTGCGGAAAAGGTCGATATCGTGTTGATGTATGACTATTGTGATCCAAATGCCCAACGGGCGTGTGCTATGTATGCTGCTCGGTATCCTGGACGACATCATCCAAGTGTCCGGACCGTTCGCCGGATAGTTACGTTATTTAAGGAAACAGGAAGTGTTCAGCCACATGTGAAACGTCAACCACGACCTGCAACAAATGATGATGCCCAAGTAGGTGTTTTAACTGCTGTCGCGGCTAATCCGTGCATCAGTAGCAGACAAATTGCGCGAGAATCGGGAATCTCATAAACGTCGGTGTTGAGAATGCTACATCAACATCGATTGCACCCGCACCATATTTCTATGCACCACGAATTTCATGGCGACGACTTTGAACGTCGTGTACGGTTCTGCCACTGGGCACAAGAGAAATTACAGGACAGATGTTTTGCAAGCGTTCTATTTAGCGACGAAGCGTCATTCACCAACAGCGGTAACGTAAACCGGCATAATATGCGCTATTGGGCAACGGAATATCCACGATGGCTGCGACAAGTGGAATATCAGCGACCTTGGCGGATTAATGTATGGTGCGGCATTATGGGAGGAACGATAATTGGCCCCCATTTTTTCGAAGGCAATCTAAATGGCGCAAAGTATGCTGATTTCCTACGTAATGGTCCATCGATGTTACTACAAGATGTTTCACTGCATGACACAATGACGTCGTTCTTCCAACATGATGGATATCCGGCACATAGTTCGCATGCGGTTGAAGCGGCATTGAATAGCATATTTAATGACAGGTGGATTGGTCGTCGAAGTACCATACCATGGCCCGCACATTCACCGGATCTGACATTCCCGGATTTCTTTCTGTGGGGAAAGTTGAAGGATATTTGCTATCGTGATTCACCGACGACGCCTGACAACAAGCGTCAGCGCATTGTCAATGCATGAGTGAACATTACTGAAGGCGAACTACTCGCTGTTGAGAGGAATGTCGTTACACGTATTGCCAATGCATTGAAGTTGACGGACATCATTTTGAGCATTTATTGCATTAATTTGGTATTTACAGGTAATCACGTTGTAACAGCATGCGTTCTCAGAAATGATAAGTCCACAAAGGTACATGTATCACATTGGAACAACCGAAATAAAATGTTCAAACGTACCTACCTTCTGTATTTTAATTTAAAAAATCTTACCTGTTACCAACTGTTCGTATAAAATTGTGAGTCATATGTGTGTGACTATTACAGCGCAATCTATCACAAAGCGGAGAAAGTGGTCCAACTGAAAGATTCATATTTCTTTACGTACGACACGATTATTTAACAAAAATAGGGGTTCCTACTTAAAAAAAACGCATTTGATGTCCGATTGACCTATGGCAGTGCCATCTAGCGGGCCAACCACATCGCAATCTGGTTTCCCCTTTCAAGCTAGACAAGTTTAGTTCTTCGTAGTTTTTTCGTTTGACGCTTATTTCGTGAGATATTAGGCCCGGTCACGATCAACAGACCACCCTGTATACCAGGCTGAGATTGCAGGCTTCCTACTATCAACTGCAATCACGACCTTAACGAAAATTGCAAATGTAATGTTAATCAGAACACTGGGAGGAGTTGGATTTATTCGTTGTTACCAACACAAGACAAAATAAATAGCTAAAGAAATGGCACACAAACAATTTTTTTTCTGAACATATGCTTTCAATGATATGGAGTCCATGCTGAACGAAGTGATCAGCTGGGAATCATACATGTGAATCGGTGGTATGGCCCAAAAACTCCGCTACAATCAAGCATCTATACTGTACTATTCCATAAAGAAAAATAAGCTTCCAAAGGACAGGGTGCTGAGAAGCATATATTGGAGCCCTACGCCATAGCAGTGAATACTTTACCCTCCTGCTGGTCAGAGCGGCACACAACGATGCGTTCGGTGACTGGAGTCATGGACAGCAGCAATTTGTTATTAACGGCGCGCGCCCGAAAAAATTCAGCTACTTCCCTATGAGCCTGTGAAACCCTGATGGATTCCAGTGTGCTGGTGGGCCCATTTGCTGGTCTGCCAAAACAATTTCACTCCATACCGTGACTATGCATGATGTAATATGTTTAATGTTTAGACGGCTGACTCAAAACAAGTAAGTACAGCCACACATCACTCGTTGTATGCGTGATGCTAGAAGCAGTACCTCTGACGGTTCAGATGGTGACGGGCACAGGCAATAGGTGGCACACTAGCAAAGGACAAAAATCTCACTGTTTAGTTAAAGGCCTGCAGTTCTTTACGGGCGAAGCGCCGGTACAAGAGTGCCCACTTCTCTTTCTCCCTTGCCTTCCTCACCAGCTCGGTAGCCTAGCACTTTTACATCTTAGACTAGTCCCACAGTAGCCCAGGGCAATCACCCGCTGGAGCGCGGCACTTGAAGCTGGGAGTCTGCCCCTTGCTCTGAATACATATATTTGACCAATCACCGACGTTAAAAATTAATTAGGAGAAAAGGAAAAAAGATTCAGATTCGCAGCGTCTTCCCCACACTTTTACGCCGTGTCTTTTGCTAATAGCATGACCTGGATGGAACCACAGCCCTGCATAAAAAGATCGTTATCTCCCCCGTTGTATCCATTTCGAACTTTCCAAAAAAAAAAAAAAGGGCCATAAACTCCCTAACAGCCTCGTTTCTTCAGAAATATGTTTTGTACCAGAGTCTGGACGTCTGGGCTCCACTGACAGAAACACACAGTCGTCTCATCAGCTTCCTGCCTAACAAGGGCCCATCCTCTGCTTTATTGCTGGCCATCAATGCTCTGGTCATTGCGACTTCTTGGCGCAATTCATTCTATTTGGATGCGGCCGCTGACCAACCACCGCCATCCAACGTGTCAGCACAATGAGACCGAAGAACTCGGCAGTTCGCAAGGTTTTCACCTAGGTTCCACAGAAAAAACGCTCACCTTGGCTCTCAGCTACTGTACGCTTTTACTGCAGTAGTTTAAATTGGCACCCTCCTCCCTTGAACGCCAGGAAAACTTACTGCTATTGCTTCACTGGAGCACACAAGCAAGAGTGTTAACTACTGCCATCCATTTCATCATATTAATGAAGTCAGATCTTATTCAGGTATAGCAACCAAGTAATAAAGATCAATTTCCCTAAGAACATTACACAGCGTAACACCGTATCAGAAGTGAGAGTGCCTTGCAATCTCTCACAACCTACCTGTTCCTCTCAAATTTATGGTCGTGGAGTGTCACAGTTTAAAATGGATAGTGTGACAAGGAAGAGAATAAATTGTGACACTTTAGTAGGGTCATTATCAGAGAAATAAACATGAATCAATCTTTATTCACCATAAACCCCGGCACAATGTTATTCCCTGTCTTTACCACATTCAACCAGGGGTCATACACACACTCTCTACTGCACCCCTACAAAATTAAAGTGAGAAATAATAATGTGATAGGCATACCATCAGGTCATACTCGTGCAGACCCAGACTTTAATGACAATTACTAAACGGTTACAGGCTCATGCAGACATTGATCTACTCATTCATCCTGAAATTTGGGCCAGAGAGCGTTATTTCCCTACCCAGAGTATAATGTTCCTGTCTTGAGGATTCTCTGTACCATGGAAAATTACTACCCCTGCTCACTTATACACATGGCTGCAGTCATTCCTTAACAGATCATCGATCACAAACGTTCTCACATTGATGCAATATAAAAGATTTCTAGTGTTCATTTGGCGTCTCTTTTCTGTTCAGCTTATTTCTTTAAAATGTGTCAGTCTATTCCTTTAGTACAAAGAGGTGTCAACACATCATAACAACATATAAGTGACATAAAAGAAGTGAATCTTTACACAAAACTAAAAATATTACATGAGTTCATAAAGAAGAAACAAAACTTGGTAAGAAAACACAGAAGATACATCTGATCTTGTAAAACTGAAAACAGCAAGGCATATATAAAACAAATACTTTGAAAACAACAAATACCTCCTACAGCTCCCTTCTTGAAGGTCTTTAGAGAGTCCGATTTTTAAATTTATAATTGTCACTCGAATAAACGCATCACTACACATGTCATGTAACAGGTGAGATGTGGCACGTATGCAGGGTGAGTTTGCCAAGGTGTGTTACTTCTTCTTGTCGGCGTGTACAGTACAGGCAGCACCCTCGGTGTGGCAGGACCTTGTCTGTGGCAGGAATCAGTGGCGTTTCGATTACCGACCGTCTTGGATGACGTGGTAGTTGACAAACAGTTGCCGTTGTTGAAGACGTTCACGGGATGACCCGGGCACCATATGGACACAAGTTTGAGGTGAATCACCTCCTGCCACCTCCATCTGTGCTGATACGTGTCTGCAGACACGTAAGTATGTCCATTCAGTGCTTCACAGCACGCCCCTGTGGCGTAAGCTCGTCCTTCCATTCAGTGGTAGGTCCCTCAGGACCTTGGAGTCTGAAGCAGCGACGAAAGTGTTCATGTGCCGCCAGGCCACCAGCCCTTCGTTGACAGGTTGCGGTGCAAAGGCTTGTCCGCACCTGCCTCCATTCTTGCAGACCGATGTTGTCATGTCGACCAGCTGTCCTGCAGTCGTTATGTGGGGCACCGCCGCCTGTAAAGACCTGTGTCCCCTCTGTCTCACAGGGCTGGCGGACAACCTTGACTGTCCTTTCTGCTTGGTGCCCCATCTGTCCAGCTTCCATAGCCACTCCAGTGTCAGCGACCTCTCCAACTGCGTGTTACATAACCCTCCACTCAGCTCCTGCAGTCTGCACAATGTTTACATGGGGACTTAGTGCCGTGCTTTTACAAATATTTTTACAGCATTAATACAGTGAAAATTATAACGAAATTGTAAAGGATTGCTTTACATGGTTACTCCAATGATTTACAGAGTTCTTTTGACAAAAATAAAGTATTCCTTGAATTTGTTACAGGAATAACATAAATGATTAATTTTCTGTGTCAAAATCTTTATAATCTTAAGTAGTGGTGAGGTGTTGTGATGTATGATAGTGTAGTGTTAATTTCCCACAACCTTTCATACAACTCAAAGTACTAAGCCAGCTTAGACTACACCTCCACTTCAGTGACTCTCACACCATCTAAGTCTACTATTTATTCATGCAGCCCAACTACTATATATATATATATATATATATATATATATATATATATATATATATATATATATATATATATAGTAGTTTAGTAGTATATATATAGTAGTATATATATATTTAGTAGTTGGGCTGTCCAGCTTCCATAGCCACTCCAGTGTCAGCGACCTCTCCAACTGCGTGTTACATAACCCTCCACTCAGCTCCTGCAGTCTGCACAATGTTTACATGATGTGGTAGTTGACAAACAGTTGCCGTTGTTGAAGACGTTCACGGGATGACCCGGGCAGCATATGGACGAACTACTGAAGGTACTATACTTCCAATTACTTTTTTGTCGTTATGGCGGCTCTATCGCTGGTGTAAGGCGTGAATCTCGATGAGTGCTGACGTCAGCAGTTCGCTCTCTCTCCTATGTGGCAATATAATTACTCTGCAAAATTCTCCTTTTGCTGGAACTGACACAAAATTTTCTCAGGTTTGTGTACAAATTTTCCACTCCAGCTCCTGAAACAAACATGAAAAATCACTGGGTATTACAGATATTTGATTGCAAATCTACATTTCTTCGGTTCTTCTCTTTCTCACAAACTGATGGTGTGCCTCGCTCACTCTGCAAAAACATACCAAAGTAACTCGCACATTCCGTGCTCACGCCACATAGTACATACTATCGTCCAAAATTAACCACAAAGGCGCTCACGAACTACTCGCGAAAGCCGACACGAATATCATCTCACAATCGTGTGGAAAACCACATGCGAAAACCACAAGCGAATAACCACAGTGAACAACAATCGCATAAGACGCGATAGCTCATCTGTGTAACCATACGCGAATAAAATATCCCATTCGCGAGAAACATCCCACCAAAGGTTGACATCCGTAGACAAAACCACCACAAATACATCACGCTATTGGCGATGACAATAATCAGACCACAGCGTAGACACATTGCACTGGGCACTGGTCACAAACCACGCCGAAACACAGGAGAAGTCAACAACGTGGACAACACACGATCATCCTGCAAAATACCTCCATGGGTCCCGCAAACTAATGCCAACGACGCCCCTCTCACACACTATACTACGAATTATATACCGGACCGTACAAGGGCGTTTACTGCGATGCACATACAATAAACAGAAGAAATGTGATTGTAGGTCAACTCCAAGATGTTACGAGAAGAATTCCGTCTCCAATACTCGTGCACTTGTTTCGGACTCGAAGACATAAAATTCTATCGTTGTTGTGACACTGATTGTGTCGTTATGTGCAAACTGCAAAACTGCTATTAAGACATATATTAACTCGAACGAAATAGAACTCAAATAAACAACGAGGTCTCCGTCGTGAAACGGCACATTTCTACTCTCAACAGTTGTAATTAGTGAGCTCTGGGATGACCAACTGTACGTCTATAAACTTGATACACTTTACGAAGAAATACTTGTATAGTGAAATTCTAACAAAGCATAACTCTTACGACTATCAGTAATGGGGGAAGTTCCTATATTAATTACCATCACAAAAAAATCTAAAGAAAGGATTGCTGTCTTTAAAACTGTTGTAACTAAACAAAACTTATGCTACTATGCTTATGTTCGGCTGTCACCGACGATTAAACTATCAGTGGCTTGTTCAGAATATGATGCTTCCAGCAACGTTTCTTCTAGATTGTCGTATCTAATAAGATTGGTGAGGCTAGGACCGAGCTCATTTGCAGGTGCATTTTGTGCCTCTTCTGCCTACTCAACTAGTCATGGACGTTGGCTGACATTTCCATGCGCCCCTCAACTTGGGTTAGGTCCGCAAATCTCAATTTCCTCGACCTTACCTCCACTTCCGTTTTGCACCGTTTTTCATTCCCGCTCATCTTCTATTGTCATTGAAACCGGAACCATGGTTTCGATATCCGTTGTTTTGCGGTCTGTAGCCTTCATTCCTTCTTCCATTCCAGCCTCTGTTGCGTAGTACATAACTATTGCGGTTCCCATTCTCTTCGTTGTTCAACTTCATTGCTCCCGAAATTTCCCGACCGTGAATGGTTTTCGTGAGGCGTTACATTCCATACTTTTCGTTCCTATTATTGTAATGGTTATATTGTGGAGGCGACATGGAGCCTGCGATGTATCTGTCAAGTACTGAGCTCCACATTACACCTGTCAGCTAATAGTTGTTGATACGGTGACGGAAGTTTGGTGTAACAATGACAAATGATTTCACCGGTAGGGCATGGTACGTCAAGATACTGGTTGTTGTCAATCATTGCATCAAGGAACTTGACTGGGCTTTTGTAGCCTGAGCTCTCGAAATCTTGGCCAACAATCATTTTGTACTTTATGCGCTCTTGCGTCTCCTTGGTCCAGTAGATATTTAGGAAGTTGTCCTTGATCTCCTGCTTACTTCTACAAGTCGCTGATATTCCACTCATTTTCTCGGCAACTTTTCCTTGCAAGTGTCCGCAAATAAAGTCTAATTTGTATTTTAAAGGCCAATTTGGAGGAAAAGAGAGGTGAAATCGTGATAACCAAGTGCGTGGGTGAGTAAAGTTACCCTCATCTCGGAAAATTTCGAATTTTCGGACTTGTAAGAAGTGTTGAAAATCAAATCGTGTTTCGTCGACAACTTCCGTCCTACGGAAAATATCAGTTCTTTGGTTGTCCTCGTTCGACGTCCCCTCACTTGGGCTCCCTCCAAGGCTTCGAGAAAATGCGACGTTTATGTTTCTGCTCGCTGCTAACGGTATGCAGTTATCCGTCCCGTCCGAATTTGTTTCTGGTTCTTTTCCGTTCGCGCTTTGCTGCATTTGAAATTGTTTCCTTAGCGCCTCATCCAATTTCTTGTCCATACGCGTGTTTATCGCTTCCTGTTGATATTTGAACGAAAGGAGAGTCCGGACCTCTTCAGTCTCGCTCACTGGGGTTGCAGTTGTCACGTCCAAACCAGTCCCTAATATACGCAGCTCTGACTCTAATTTGTCGATGGCTGCTGTCGCATGGAAATCCGTGGCTTCGCGTATTTACGTAGCGATGCGCTGCTCCGCATCATTTTGCCGGTTTTCCATGCTTCGACTTTCTTGTTCAAATTGATCACTGCGTCTCGTCTTTGCAGTCCTATGCGTTTAATCGTTTTCGATGCTTCAGCTGCTACTCGTCTTGCGAAACTTCCTACTGCCCTGGCTGCCTCTGCCTTCTCATTAGCATTATATGCAATCTTTAAACATTTGACTGCCTTGGTCTTTAATTTACGTAGGTTTTCCTGGAGTTTCTTTGCCCATGACTTGGGTTCCTCTCGCATCTGATTTACCTGAGCACCGATATTTTTGATGTCCGTCCTCGTCTCATTAATTTTCTCCCCCATGGCATTTAGTCCATTAATCTTATCCTCCATTCCCTTAAGTCTATCAGATTTGTTCTCCATTCCCATTAAAAGTGCCACCAGACTAAAGTCCTCATTCTTTTCCTCAGTTTCGACCGAATTCGTACTTGATTTCTGCAGTGTTGTTTCCGCATCATTGCGTTCTGATACCGCCCTGTCTTCTCTGTCCGAATTTCTAATCATCCCCTCTGCATCGATATGTTGTGGTACGCTCACATTTTCTATCACACGCGATCTGACACTGTCTGTCCCATCAAGAAAAGCCATATCGCTTTCGTCTCCCTGATTTCCTTGTTGCACGATATCGTTGTTGCTAACACCGTTCAACAGCAACGCCTCCCTTCGTCAAAACTGTCCCTCTACCGTTTCATTGCGCTCTTCCTCCATGACGTACGCTTTATTTTCCCGCTTCCAGTCTACTTGTCTCCGGCCTTACTTCTCGTTATCATTCAAATTCTCTATCCACAACAAACTTAAGTTATCCGTGCAACACATGGACAACCATATTATCTGACTCACAAGATACAGTCAATACAGTACAATGACATTAAAAAATTTAACGAATGACAGCATCACAGAAGTGCCAAGGACGTAGATCGTGGCAGCGGTTCGCCAATTGCAAGCTTCCTACTTTCAATTTCAATCAAGACTTTAATAAAAATGGCAAAGGTAATATTAATCAGAACTCTGGAAGGAATTGTGGTCTAAATAACAATAGATTTATTCATTCTTCACATCTCAAGACAAAAAAATGGCTAAAGAAACGCCACACAAAAAATTATTTTAATTGGACAAACGCTTTCAAAGATATGCGATTTATGTTGAATAAAGTGATCAGTTGGCGATCAACATACGACACTAACCAGGGCACTAATCGCTTTACCTCACTTCATACATGTGAATCCGTGGTATGGCCCAGAAACTCCGCTATAGTCAAACATCTGTAGTCTACTATCCCATAAAGAAAAATATGGTTCCAAAGAACATGGGGCTGTGAGGCATATATTGGAGCCCTACGACATAGCAGCGAATGCTTGACCCTTTTGCTGGTCAGAGCGGCACACCACGATGCGTTCGGTGATTGGAGAATGGACGGCAGCAATATGTTGTTAATGGGGCGCGCCATAAAAAAATGCAAGTGCGCGGTTCGGAAAATTCCGAACCCAGGTACTTTCCTTTGAGCCTCTGAAACCCCGACTGATTCCAGTGTGCAGGTGGACCCGTTTTCTGGTCTGCCAAACCAGTTTGACTCCGTGCCATGGCTATGCATGACGGAATATGTCAAATGTTTAGGCGGCCGACTCAAGACAAATAAGTACACTCACGCATCACTCGTTGTGTGCGTGGTGCTAGAAGCAGTACTTCTGACATTTCAGATGGTGACTGGCACAGTCTCTAGGTGGCACAATGACAAAGGACACAAGTCTCACCATTTAGGTAAATACCTGCAGTCCTATACTAGCGAAGTGCCAGTACAAGAGTGTCCACTTCTCTTTCTCTCAGCTTTCTTCGCCAACTCGGTAACCTGGCACATTTACATCTTCGACTATTCCCACTTTAGCCCAAGCCAGTCATGAGCTGGAGCATGGCACTCATAGCTGGGAGACCGTCCCTTGCTCTGCTTACACAGTTTTGACCAGTCATCGACTTTAAAAATTAATTGGGAGAAAAAGGAAATCGATTCAGCTTCATGGCCTCTTCCCCACGCATTTACGCCGTGTCTTTTGCTAAAAGCATGACCTGGATGGAACAACAGCCCTCCATAAGTAGATCGTTATCTCTCCTGTTGCGCTCATTCCGAACTTTCCAAAGAACAGCCATAAACCCCCTAAAAGCCTCGTGCCTTTACAAATACGTTTTGTACGACAGTCTGAACGTCTGGTCGCTACTGACCTGTCCCACAGAAACACACAGTCATCTCGTCGGCTTCCTGCCTAACAAGGGCCCATCCTCTGCTTTATTGCTGGTCATCAATGCTCTGGCCATAGCAGCAGTGACTCCTCGGGGCTAGTCAGCTTACCTGGAAGCGGCCGCTGATCGACCGGCGTCATCAAACGTGTTTGCACAATGAGACCAAGAAACTAGACAATCCACAAAGTTTTCGCATAGGTTCCACAGAAACAATGCTCCCCACGGCTCTCAGCCGCCATACTCTTTTAATGCAGTAGTTTAAGTTGGCACCCTCTTCCTTTGAACACAGGTAAAGCTTACCACTATTCCTTCATTAGAGCACACAAGTAAGAACGTTAACTACTGCCAACCATTTCATCATATGAATGAAGGTAGATCGTATCCAGATGTAGGAACCAAGTAATATAGATCAACTTCCCTAAGAACATTACGCAGCACAACACATTATCAGAAGTGAAAGTGCCCTGCAAACTCTCAAGATGTAAGAGAGAGAACTAATACCAGTACAATAACATCGTTGATTGACAGGCGATTTGTTCTTCCTCGATTTCGCAAAAAACCTGAGGTATTTTAACACTTACCTTATTAAATACACGAAAGAGCCACAGAAACAGGTTCTCAAAGAAAGAGGTAGACCTGCTCAAATCCGTGTAGGGCCACCTCGAGCATGCAGAAGCCCCACAATGTCTGAAGTAGTGCTGTCTGGAACCGACACCATGAATCCTGCAAGACTCTCCATAAATCCGTAGGAGTACGAACACATTGCAAGGCACCCCAGATGCGCTCAATAATGTACATGTCTGGAGAGTTTGGTGGCCAGGGAAAGTTCTTAAACTCAGGAGACTGTTCCTGGAGCCACTATGTAACAATTTTGGACGTGCGGGGTATTGCAATGTCCTGCTGGAATTGGCCAAGACCGTCGGCGTGCACAATGGGTGTGAATGGATGCAGGTGATCAGACAGGATGCTTACGTACGTGTCACCCATCAGAGTCGTATCTAGACCTATAGACGTATCAGAGCCCCAATCACTCAAACTGCACACGCCCTACACCGTTACAGAGCCTCCACCAGATTGAACAGTCCCTGCTGACATGTAGTGTCCATGGATTGATAAGGTTGTCTCGATACCAGTACACCTCCATCCACTCGATACAGTCATCAACAGTCTAATGTTGGTGTTGACGGGACAGGATGAGGCATAAAGCTTTGTGTGTGCAGATATGAAGGGTATACGAGTGAGCCTTCGGCTCGGAAAACCCATATGGATGGTGTTTCATTGAATGATTCGCACGCTTACATTCGTGGATGGTCCGGCATTGAAATCTGCAGCAACTTGAGGAAGGGTTACACTTCTGTAACGTTGAATGTTTCTCTTCAATTGTCGTTGGTCACATTGTTGGAGGACCATATTCCGGTCGCAGCGATGATGGAGATTAATGTTTTACTGGTTTCCAGATATTCACGGTACACTCGTGAAATTGTTGTACGGGAAAATCCCCACTTCATTGCTACTTTGGAGATGGTGTGTAACATCGCTCGTGCACCGACTGTAACACCACGTTCAGACCCACTTAAATCTTGATAACCTGCCATTGTAGCAGCAGTAACCGACCGAACCGCTGCGCCAGGCATTTGTTGTCTTATATAGGCGTTGCTGACCGCAGCGCCGTGTTGTGCCTGTTTATATATCTCTGTATTTGAATCCGCATGTCTATACCAGTTTCTTTGGCGCTTCAGTGTAACAGAACGCGAAAGAATTATAAGACATGATGTTATGCTTCACGACAATAGGCGAGCAACTGTGAATGAAATGTGCATTAATTATGAATTAAAACTCAGTATTTCGTGCACAGACTGTAACCTCTTCGTTAGGTACAAGGTCGCCTAGCTCTTGTCGAAGAGAGTGTGCGCTATGCCGGAAAGACTGAATTTTTTTTATCACAAACTGACATGCCAAGAGCAGCGAGAGGGATTTTCACAGAAGGATACAGAGCGAATAATTTCAATGACATATCAACGAGCAGCTTACATAAAAAAGACGCTGCGTAACTGCAATTAAGAATGGGTTTGAGGGCAATATCACATGTACTTCCGTAGTCACTTTGGCTCTACTGTAATAAGTCTGATGAAATTCGGTTTTAGCGTGCTGTACATCATCATGTTAATCTGTAATGCTTCTTCAACTGAAGATAATATGTGACACGCAAAAGAAGATGACGTGTAAGCACGTAGTACACACTGAATGTTTACTTTTTGTATATTTGAGATGGATGAACTCTGTCAGTCTGTATAGAGGACAACAAAGAATCTGTTCCTTTGCGTTACACATCAGTCCAGTCACATCAAGGTAATGGAAATGCCGTGTGGCTAGGGCCTCCCTTCGGGTAGACCGTTCGCCTGGTGCAAGTCTTTCGATTTGACGCCACTTCGGCGACTTGCGTGTCGACGATGATGAAACGATGATGAGAAGGACAACACAACACCCACTCCCTGGGCGGAGAAAATAGGCGACGCAGCCGGGAATCGAACCCGGGCCGTTAGGTATGACATTCCGTCGCGCTGGCCACTCAGCAGCCAGGGGCGGATACATCTAGGTGATCACCTGTCAGAAGCCAGAATAACTACCTTTTGCAGCGAGGACGTGCAGGAAGAGAGTCAATGAGGTTCCGGAAGGTACCGACAAGGAAGCGGAATCATGCTGACTTCAGTGCCGTTCCCAGCTGCACTAGGTTACATTTTAGAGGTTCTATGGCGCTAACAGCCGTATCGAAATGGTCCCACATATTCTCGACTGGGTCTAAACCCGAGGAGTCTGGTGGCCAGTGGAGTATGGTAAACTTATCGTGATGGTCTTCGAACCAGGTACGTACACTGCGAGACCGCATGACACATCGCATTGTTCAGTTGGTAGATACTATCTCGCTGAGAAAAAAATCTCCACGTAGGGGCGGACATGCTCTCCAAGGATAGATGCATAATTGTATAGATACACTGTGCCTTTCAGAATGACGGGATTAACCATAGAATGCCACGAAAGCATTCCCTAGACCATAACGCTCCTTCATCTGGCCTGATCCCTTCCGAAGTCTGCTGCAGGGTCGTATACGCCAATGGTCATACGTCCGATGGAGAATAAAACGTGATCCGTGTGAAAAGGCCATCTGTCTCCACCGCAGTACTGTCCGCAGCTCGTGGTCTCGCGGCCGCATTCTAGCTTCCCGAACACGGGGTCCTGGGTTCAATTCCCGACAGGGTTAGGGATTTTCACCTGCCTCGAGATGACTGGGTGTTTATGTTGTCCTCATCATTTCATCATCATTCATGGAAGTGGCGAGATTGGGCTGAGGATGTTGGGAATTTGTAGGGACGCTGATATTAGCGCATTTGAGTGCCCCACAAACCAAACATCATCATCCACTGCGGTACCGGCCAGCTGCCATACTGGGGTGCAAATTCCAGCCTTCTTCGCCGATGAACAGCAGTCAGCTGGGTGCATGAACGAGGCGCATGCTGCCGAGGCCCATACGCAGAAACATTCGCTGAACGGTCGTAGGGGGGACTTTGATGGTAGCCCCTTGGTTCGTATGGGCCGTCACTTGCTCAGCAGCTGCATGTCTGTTCGCCCGCACACATCTCCACAGCCGTCATTCACCCCTGGCATCTGTGGCCTGTGGTGCATTACAGTTGCCTCGGATCCGGTTTTGGAGAGCGCTATTTTGTCATGCACGGTATGCTTTACCCATGGCGGCACGCGAACAGTTTACAAATTTACCGGTTTCCAAAATACTTCCGCCTTCAGCCCGAAAACCACCGATCATGTCCTCTTGGATGCCAGATAAATCGCTCCGTTTCCGCATTACAAAAATGATTGCACTGTTTTCCGCGACCCCACAGACAATTTTTATACACTCCCCTCCCTCTCCTGCTAGTACTGGTACATGCCAACTCTGAGTGCTTATTACATCTTGACGGCGAACGTAGGCGGTGGTCACATTGATGTAACTGGACCGTGTACATGTGTCTATCACTCAGTACTATATCCAGAGTACATGCCTTGGACTATTTTGAACATCGGTTGAAGGAGTGTCAGTACCCCGTAATTTGGAAGCTATACACGATCTTATATCTGAAGATACTAGCGGACTATCTTCAGCGCAGATATGAGGTTTTCACAAAAGTTAGAATTCGTGTGAAATACACATCAAAAAATGTTTTGCATAACCCCGGTTCTCAGAACTCCTTAGGACAAATGTTGACTGTGCATATTGTATCACAGACTCTTTGACTGTTCAGAGGTGTCACTAAACCCTCCCAAAGATGTAAAGAACCAAGCATGAGCAGCGCCTGTCAGACGGTGAGGGTCCGGCAGACGATCAGTTCCAGTCATTCCACCAGGAACGATGTACACGGCTCGTGTTGTCTGTAGTTCAACCATGCCTAGACTGTTAGTACTGCGGTTCGATCGCATCCGCATTGTTACCTTGTGCCAGTTAGGTCTCTCAACAAAGGAAGTGTCCAGGGGTCTCGGGGTAACCAAAACGATGTTGTTCGGACATGGAGGAGATACAGAGAAACAGGAACTGTCGATGACATGCCTCGCTCAGGCCGCCCAAGTGCTACTACCGCAGTGGATGACCGCTAACTACGGATTGTGGCTCGGAGGAACCCTGACAGCAACGCAACCATGTCGAATAATGCTTTTCGTGCAGCCACAGGACGTCGTGTTACGACTCAAACTGTGCACAATAGGCTGCATGACGCGCAACTTCACTCACGACATCCGTGGCGAGGTCCATCTTTGCAACCACGACACTATGCAGCGCGGTACAGATGGGCCCAACAACATACCGAGTGGACCACTCAGGACTGGTATCACGTTCTCTTCACCGATGAGTGTCGCATATTCCTTCAACCAGACAATCGTCAGAGATGCGTTTGGAGGCAACCGGGTGAGGTTGAACACCTTAGACACAATGTCCAGCAAGTGCAGCAAGGTAATGGTTCCCTGCTGTTTAGGGGTGGCATTATGTGGGGCCGACGTAAGCCGCTGGTGGTCATGGAAGGCGACGTAACGGCTGTACGATACGTGAATGCCATCCTCCGACCAACAGAGCAACCATATGGGCAGCATATTGGCGAAGCATTCGTCTTCATGGACGACAATTCGCGCCCCCCATCGTGCACATCTTGTGAATGACTTCCTTCAGCATAATGACATCACTCGACTAGTGTGGCCAGCATGTTCTCCAGACATAAACCCTATCGCACATGCCTGGGATGGATTGAAAAGGTTTGTTTATGGGCGACGTGACTCACCAACGACTCTGACGGATCTGCGCCAAATCGCAGTTGAGGTGTGGGACAGTCTGGATCAACAGTGCCTTGATGGACTTGTGGATAGTATGCCACGACGAATACAGGCATGCATCAATGCAAGAGGACGTGCTACTGGGTATTAAAGGTAAAGGTGTGTACAGCAATCTGGACCACCACTTCTGAAGGTCTCACTGTATGGTAGTACAACATTTAATGTGTGGTTTTCATGAGCAATAAAAAGGGCGGAAATGGTGATCTCTATTCCAATTTTCTGTACAAGTTCCGGAACTCTCGGAACCGAGCTGACGCAAAAAATTTTTTTATGTGTTTAGTATTATCGTGTTGAATTCTAAGTGTGATTATATTTTTTTTCTCGAGCGTGCTTGCGTTAATGAAATGTACGAAGCATGTCAGACAACTGACTAATGAAAAATTATTCAACACTAATGTCAAGTGTCTACAGCTAACTAATTTAAAGTGTTCGAGGGAATGCTTCTTCTCATGATATTTGAGATAATTCTGGTGTAATAACAAAACTGTTATGCAAATTGCACTTTACTCTACAGGTAAACCACGGAACGGAAGAAATTGCCTCTCAAGTTCAAAATCACAGGGCCCTCGCTAACTCCTGATGCGTCGTTCTGCTGTGACCCTACATCAACCTTGGCCCCTGGGGAAAGCTTGTACTTCCTTTTTTTGTGTATCCGTAATGTTTGACCCTCCTAAGCAGATAATCAAATCTCCCGTTCGGCTGGAGGCTCGGCGCTTCACTGTGCTCATCCTCGGTTTGTTTGCTGGAGCGGGAACACGATATTGGCGGCCCATCTCGTTTCGGTAATAAGTTGGCATTGCCAACAGGCCGGCGGGCTTTCTTTGATTACGCGTCCGTCTGCCGCGCTCCCCTAACTCAAAACGCGGGGTTTCTAATTTGAAACCTGACTTTGTAATTGAATTTCTGATGACTTCTCTTAGGCTCTGTCCCGGAAGAGAGAGGAGTAAGAGATTAAAACTTCACGTTACCTTATATTCATCTGCGATTCCTTACTTACTTGCTTGTATGGTTATCGGTAATCTAATCTAACTCTACAAACGCGTACAGTTGGGATACTGGTATTGCTGGTACTGCAAACAGTCCAGTATTCTGTACGTATATATATGCATGTATGTGTGTGCGTGTTTCTTGTCCATTCCAAATACGAAAGTTAGTTGCTTAGTTAGTCACATATTCGTAATGATGTAAAACGAGTCATTTTACATTCACATCGCAAATTAATTTGTAAACATTTCTACATTCTGAATATTTGTAACTTTATTTTATGTTATTTTATTTTATTTTAAATTTACAATTGTGAGTTAGTAATTCCTACTCACTACCTTTCACATACAGGAATAACAGAAATGCTTCTGTAGAATAGACGGACTTGACAAGGGGAAACTGTTTCATTTTGTTTCCGAATTTTACTTTGCTTTTGTCAGACATTTTATTTGACTGTTTAAGTTATCAAAAATTTTTTTTGCAGCATTATGCACCCCTTTTTGTGCTAAAGACGACGTTATCGTGGAGTAATGAATCTCCTTTTTCCTTCTGGCATTGTAATTATGTACGTCATTGTTCCTTTTGAACTGAAATGCGTTACAAGAAACTTCATGAGGCAATAAATATACGTGAAGAAGTACAAGCAGTAGACAGAATGCCAAACCCCTTAAACAATTGTCTACAAGGTTACTGAAGGTGTGCACCACATATTATTCTTAGACCATGTTTCTGAACAATAAAGACTTCCTTTCTTGAGGAAGATTTAGCACAGAACGTTATTCCATATGACATTACGAAATAAAATATGCAGAATATGTCAGGTACCTGATTTGTCTCTCCTCAAGCGTTTGAATGATTCTGAGTGACAACGCGACTGAAACAAGTTGTTTTAGGAGTTCCAAAAAGTACTTTTTCTGGTTCAAATTCTCAGTAATGTGGACACCTAAGAATTTTGAGGTTTCCAGCCTATTTATTATTTCCACACCATGTGATAAACTTATGTAATACCCCTAGATGTGCAGAACTGGATATGTTGCGTCTTTTTAAAACTGAGGGTGAGACAATTCGCAGAAAACCAGTCAGTTATACTTTTAAGAACATTGTTCACCATTTGTTATTTTTCTGTATGTATGATTGGACTGATCGCAATATTATTGTCATCTCGAAAAAGAGCTAATTTCGCTTATTGTATATTAGACTGTAGATAGTTTACGTATTTGAGGAACAGTAGTGGACCCAAGACTGAACCTTGGGAAACTCCATCCGTGATTCGTCCCAAGTCAGACTTGTGTCCTCGGATTATACTGGTTCAATTACTAAGTACAGCTTTCTGCCTTATTTCGGTTACATATGATATTATCCATTGATTAGCTGTACCATCAATCTCATGAAACTTCAATTTATCTAGGAGAACACAGTGATTCACGCAGTCAAATGTCTTACACAGGTCCCAAAAAGTACCAACAGCCTCTATTTTATTATTTGATGCTTGTAAAATGTGGTGAGTGCAAACTTAAATCGCTTTCTTCGTAGAGAATTCATTCTTAAACCGAAACTGTGATTTACTGAGATGAGATACTAGATGATGAAGAGGCAAGATGCATAGCCTCTCGGCACCAGCTAGTATCGACCTTGTACTAATATTCAACTCAATGGTTTTGTAATTATGACGAAAACTGCTGTCGCTGTCTTTAACGGGAGACGTCCAAACGTTCAGTTTCTTCGTTAAATAACTGGAACACATCGTTTATCCAACTCCATTTTTCTCATTGCTAACTTCAGTACTTTACCGTTAACCATTCGCAAGCGTTTGAAGCAACAGAATGCAGTTCGTTTGTTTTGGAATGAGCAAACATGCGTGCCTCATAAGAAACTGGTGCTGTACATGATGTTCATAAAGTCCTGCTGTCATTTCAAAAATTTTTGCTTGGAAACTATTTTAGAAACAACATCGTGGCTTGTTGTAACATGTGTATCAGATGTCATCATTTTTCACCGTTATTCGAGAATTTCTACATGTGCCCGACTTGCCACTCCTAGAACATGGAGGTGATATGCGAGAATCAAGATACCAATAGTTTTGATTACTTCACTGATTCGTGCGCAAAGGGTAATAATGTCATTGATTGGTGTTGTGTACACGGGACTGTTGACGTAATTCCATAAAAAGTAGTCTGATGATACGATAACGAGAGAGCGAGGATACAATACAGGGTGGGGCAAATAAAAGTGGCCCAAAGAACAAAATCCAGGGTACGAAGGAACACAGAGGGGAAAGGAACTACAGTAGTGACGTGACTGTAGCAGATGTTGAAAGCGAGCACTATTCGTCTCTTGGCACTTTTGGGCACTGGTCAGCAGGTTGGTGAAGTTGGTTGGTTGGTTGTTTTGGGGAAGGAGACCAGACAGCGTGGTCATCGGTCTCATCGGATTAGGGAAGGATGGGGAAGGAAGTCGGCCGTGCCCTTTCAGAGGAACCATCCCGGCATTTGCCTGGAGCGATTTAGGGAAATCACGGGAAACCTAAATCAGGATGGCCGAACGCGGGATTGAACCGTCGTCCTCCCGAATGCGAGTCCAGTGTCTATCATTCTGCGCCACCTCGCTCGGTGGTTGGTGAAGGCGGATCGAAAGTAGAGTATTAGAGTTGTTGCAGTCTCACCCGAAATGTTCTGCTGCAGTCATGATGACTTTGAGTGTTGCCGTGATACGTCTTATACTTGAGGGTTCCCCAGACAACGTGTTCCCACACTGACACAACAGATGACCAAGATGACCACCTACGGCCGCGACCAGAGTGACTTGTGCTAACAACTCTGTCAAGCGTGAAGACTGTGTGAATGTACTCTAGGGTCCGGACGGCTGTGTGGGCAGTTGCTCCATCCTGTTTGATGTAACTGTGCGTCTTTTCTTCCCACGTTAATGCCGACAAAAATGGTTTCAAAATGTTGGCAACTTTATGCGCTGAAGTCAGCGTTTGATGGAAGAAATGGGAACAGTGATGCAGCTTGCAGACAGGGCGCACCAAACCCCAAACTTCTCATCATGCAATGGTGTTTTGTGGAAATTAGGCGGACTCTCCGCTGACCAGGACCTTTGGTTTTGTGAGCTCACAAAACCACTCAGGTGAAACCAGGCTTCATCGGACATAAAGAACAGTTACATGTCCAAGCCATTCATTATCTAAGTGAACAGCCACTCACAAAACTGGAGGCGCTGAGGAGCATCTGCTGGTTTTAATGCATGGACAACAGACCCTCTGTAGGACCAGGTCCACGTGGAGCATTCGTCAGCATGATCGACGTGACACAGTGGTCTCTTGGGACAGGCGTCGGGTTGATTTGGCAAAACTCTGAAGCATTTTCTGGTGAATCGCAGCCACATTTTCAGAATGTTTTTGACTTGTTCGAAACAGATACTGTCTGCCGTTTTTTTTTTTTTTTTTTTTTTTTTTGGACCTAGCGTTGTGTGGCACACTCTGCTGGTGCTTTGAAAGCATTAAACTTCTCAGCAGACATCTGACCCTCACCGTCGTCCCCTCTGCACTTCTCCACTCACACTGACACACTCCGTGCTACGCTCTGAACCGGTATGGATCACGTGGCGGACGTGGTGTGCCCGTCGCGGGGTGTAGTTATGTTGTGTCTAGGCAAGACAGCCTAGACACAATGGGAGGAAGCCGAAAGGCACGCGCTTAAACTCACGCAGGCTGGCGTGAGGTCTGAAACAGGATACGTAATGAATGCTATAAAGAAAAGTACGTAGCTTCTGGAATACTTAACTTTAATTCATAATTGTAGAACATCGCTCTTGATGATACAGAAGTATAATAGCAATATAACAAAGGATAACGGCGCCTTGCTAGGTCGTAGCAAATGACTTAGCTGAAAGCCGGCCGCGGTGGTCTCGCGGTTCTAGGCGCGCAGTCCTGAACCGCGCGACTGCTACGGTCGCAGGTTCGGATCCTGCCTCGGGCATGGATGCGTGTGATGTCCTTAGGTTAGTTAGGTTTAAGTAGTTCTAAGTTGTAGGGGACTGATGACCACAGCTGTTAAGTCCCATAGTGCTCAGAGCAATTTTGAACTTAGCTGAAGGCTAGGCTAACTATCGTCTCGGCAATTGAGAGCGTATTTGTCAGTAATCCATCTCAGGCAAAGTCTGCTGTACAACTGGGGCGAGTGCCAGTACTTCTCTCTAGACCTGCCGTGTGGTGGCGCTCGGTCTGCTATCACTGACAGTGGCGACACGCGGGTCCGACGTATACTAACGGACCGCGGCCGATTTAAAGGCTACCACCTAGCAAGTGTGGTGTCTGGCGGTGACACCACAGGTTGTATGTATACATTCACGTCCAATCGTACCTACTCTTCCCGGTTAGGCAAATCTCACCCTGTATTATTACCCCTATTTGATGTAGTATCGAACTCTTTCTACATCTGATAATACTCTAGCTTTAAGTTACCTATCTCAACCATCGAAAATTCTATCAAAGTTGGCAACATTCTAAGAAAAACTGGGGCGAAACAAAACGATGATACTTTCTTTCTTATAATTTTTAAATGTTGCATGAAAAACTCAAGAATAATTAATGATGATATGAGTTTTTACTGTACTTATTACAGTTTCTACGGCTAACAGCTTGGATGGCGATTCGTTAGGCAATACTTAACCCTTCGGAAAGCATTAATTAGAAATAATATCGGAATTCATAAAATTAAAACTGTTGCAGGTTGGGCGGATAGGACGACTGAATTACAGTCCCGCACAGAATGGCGATTAGAAACATCACAAACCAAACACAAAACCTCCGTATTTAAATAATTCACCTTGACCAAAAATAAATACTTTTACTGTGATTTTCAAGGAAGGAGATTGTAAAACGATTTAATCTACACCAAAGAAAATATTTAGCCTATGTAAGGTAACCACCCGAAGTAGCTTTGTGACTGATCTGAATAAACTGTTAGTGAACTTTAACCCCGTAGCTAGGCTACATCATTATCCTTAGATCATTCGTTTCTTATCTCCTTTATTTAAAAATCCATCCATTTACTTATATTGTTTTATAAAATTTTCAGTGATTGTCGGATGAGTATGCGATATGAATAATTGATGCTTCTATAATAGCTGAAAGAAACAGCGCATGACGCAGCTTGTGATCTGCAGACGAGACATATACAAATTAACGTCGTGTACTCGCGCTATAATGGTTAGGCAGCGACAAGTTGATTGCAACTGGCGATTAATCTTACAATAGGTACCAGTTGTCAAAAACCCCACTGATATTGCATGCTCAACAAAATAAATTATGTCCCGTCCAATCTCTGCTTAGTCAGTATTCTTCTTGTCAGCGTTTTTGACCCATTAAGGTTTCTTTCATATAGTAGCTGCTACAATAGTTAATGATAATGGCGATTACGTAACTGTCTGAAGCTGATGTTGTTATCCTTACTTTTTAAAACCTCCAACTGCGGCAATGAAAAGCTTTAATTCTGCAAGGTTATTGTTCATATTACTCACATTATATGTGATCTCCGCTCTCACATGTGTAACCTGCTATGTCCACGTTTGGGAGTGAGGCTTTTCTTAAAGCTGTAAGTGATATCAGATACGCTTGCTGACCTATTCTTTAAGGGAAACAGATTTCTCAATGTTAAGCTACCACTTCGCCCTAGTTTGTTCAGTACATAAGAAAGGAGTGAACTGCAGAGGGCAGCCATATGAGTTTACGCCTCATGACGGGTGTGGCAAAGTGCTTCCGTTTTTGTGCCTTGTTCTGCAGCTGAGACCGCAAAGTGTTCAGTGCACCCACAGGGCAGACGCAGACGCAGCGAGCTGACCGCCGAGGGACGTGACTGCGAGCAACCGCTGCTGCGACGTCTCCTCCTGGGGCGGCGTGGCGACGCACTCGTTCGCAAGTTTTTCATCTTGCGATAGTCTGTTCTCATCTCTACAGTCGCTCTAGTTGTGTCGTGAAAGGGGGATATCCTGGTTTTCAAGACAATCGACATTTTCTATAAAAACACTGTTACTGTATGACTGTATGCAATGACTTTACTTAATTTCAACAATGTTTGCAAAAAAACGGGCCAAAACATTCACACCAAGTTCGTAACAGTATAACATGAACCATTTGAGAAGTGGGAAACCCGTCTCTATGCCACTGTTACTGCAGAAATATTTCACAATTGAGAATTGAGGGCAAAGAAATTATACACAACTGGCCATTAAAATTGCTACGCCACGAAGATGACGTGCTACAGACGCGAAATTTAACCGGCAGGAAGAAGATGCTGTGATATGCAAACGATTAGCTTTTCAGAGCATTCACACAAGGTTGGCGCCGGTGGCGACACCTACAACGTGCTGATATGAGGAAAGTTTCCAACCGATTTCTCATACACAAACACCAGTTGACCAGTGTTGCCTAGTGAAACGTTGTTGTGATGCCTCGTGTAAGGAGGAGAAATGCGTACCATCACGTTTCCGACTTTGATAAAGGTCGGATTGTAGCCTATCGCGATTGCGGTTTATGGTATCGCGACATTGCTCCTCGCGTTGGTCGAGATCCAATGACTGTTAGCAGAATATAGAATCGATGGGTTCAGGAGGGTAATAGAACGCCGTGCTGGATCCCAACGGCCTCGTATCACTAGCAGTGGAGATGACCGGCATCTTATGCGCATGGCTGTAATGGATCGCGCAGCCACGTCTCGATCCCTGAGTCAACAGATAGGGACGTTTGCAACACAACAATCATCTGCACGAACAGTTCGACGACGTTTGCAGCAGCATGAACAATAAGCTCGGAGACCATGGCTGCGGTTACACTTGACGCTGCATCACAGACAGGAGCGCTTGCGATGATGTACTCAACGACGAACATGGGTGCACGAATGGCAAAACATCATATTTCGGATGAATCCACGTTCTGTTTACAGCATCATGTTGGTCGCATCCGTGTTTAGCGACATCACGGTGAGCGCACATTGGAAGCGTGTATTCGTCATCGCCATACTGGCGTATCACCCCGCGTGATGGTATGGGCTGCCACTGGCTACACGTCTCGGTCACCTATTGTTCGCATTGACCGCACTTTGAACAGTGGACGCTACATTTCAGATGTGTTACGACCCGTGGCTCTACCCTTCCTTCGATCCCTGTGAAACCCTACATTTCAGCAGGATAATGCGCGACCGTATGTTGCAGGTCCTGTACGGGCCTTTCTCGATACAGAAAATGTTCGACTGCTGCCCTGGACAGCACGTTCTCCAGATCTCTAACCAACTGAAACGATCTGGTCAATGGTGGCCGGGCAACTGGCTCGTCACAATACGCCAGTCGCTACTCTTGATGTAGTGTGGTATCGTGTTGAAGCTGAATGGGCAGCCGTACCTGTACACGCCATCCAAGCTCTATTTGACTCAATGCCCAGGCGTATCAAGGCCGGTATTAGGGCCAGAGGTGGTTGTTCTGGGTACTGATTTCTCAGAATCTATGAACTCAAAATACGTGAAAATGTAATCACATGTCAGTTATAGTATAATATATTTGTCCAATGAATACCCGTTAATCATTTGCATTTCTTCTTGGTGTAGCAATTTTAATGGCAAGTAGTGTATATTACCTAAATATAAACACTTTTGTATGTATACCTACACGGACCATATAAAGACACAGAAAGAAATGAAGGAGCAAGTACGTTCATCGGCGAGCTTAGGTAGCTGCCACACTTCGGGTTTCAGAAAGTAAACACCAGTGGTGAAATATGGAATGAGAGCTTTTTTTAAAAAATATGTCGCCATTAAGGCAATTTTGAAGCTACTACTACGACAACTGGTATTTGGTTCCTCGGGCAGTAATTAAGAAATACGTGTTCCCACATTTTTGGAAGTTTAAGCCCTATAGGGGTGAAATAGTTGGTGAAAGTTGGTTTTAAAATAATTCATTATTGGAGAACTACTAAGGCATTTTTATCGCTACATCTTTGAGAACTGGTATTTGACTTCTCGGTTATAAATAAAAAAAATTACGTGTTTCAGTGTTTTCGTTAATTCATCCCCTAAGGCAGTGAAATAGGGCATGAAAATTTTTAAGATAATATTTTGTTATACTACAACATTTTTAAAGCTAAATGTATGAAAACTGGTATTTCACTGCTCGGTTTGAAATAAAGAAATGTGTGGAAACATCACCACAAGAACTTAAATTAATTAAATTATTGAAATGAATGGAATGAAAATCTGGAGATTACGTGAATACTGGCACCGATAGTTAGTACGCGAACACACGGGCGTCCGCAGAAATTTTTACAAGAGGAAGCAAAATTCTGAAGTTGCCACTTTTGTGTAACTGATTACGGCGAGTTCGAAAACATATTGTGCTGCAGCAGAAGTACACAAAACTTATTGTACCTCAAATGACTGGTAGTTGTCAGATTAGTATTTTTAAGATAATTATTGGGATGTCTTACCGATAAGCGTATTCAGTTGTATAAGCAAAGTACATCTTTCATGTTATTAATATGAATTTGGATTCTGTGATGTAATTTTCATCCTCAAATGGTTAACTTCAACGAGTTTCGAAATATACATCGAAAATTTTTACAAAAAGATATTATTATAGCCTCATAATAATTCGGTAAGAAACGAAGCCTATAAACACGATACAGAAAAAAGTCAGGAAGACAGAGTAAAACGTGTTGAATGTGAGCGAAAATAACCAACATTAATAATCCTCGAAGTGGAAGGACAGGTTGCAGACTTTGAAAAAAGGCTTACTAGAATTCACGTCATCTATGACATTCCCTTCCTCACAAAATACATCTAATCACGTTCAAGGGTTTATCTCATTTCGTCCATGGTTCCTACTTTTTCGATACTGGCTGGCATAACCAAAATTTTGGTTAAAAACTTATATTTTTTCTTGCTAACGTAAAGTGTAGTTAGGGACCTGTACACTACTAGATGAAAGTGAAAAATCTTCCAAACAACATTCAAATTGGGCATTAGCATCGACTTTTAATGTCCTAGGTCTGTATGCAGATTAACGCTGAAACTGTCACCACGTCCAGAAACAAGGATAATTTCTCGTGAACGGCGGGAAAACCAAGCAAATCGCAAGACAAATGGGCATTGCTAAATTCTTAATACTCCCTGTTGTGCGTGACGAAAGAATACTCGTCAGCAGTGAAGTTGGTTCTTAGATATACTCCTGGTCGAAGCTGAGTTGATACTATAACACAAACAACATATTAGATCACATTATTATAGCTTGACTACGATGAAACACTTAACTGCATTAGGGAGGACGACGGGTCAAACACGTGTCCGGCCTTCCTCATTTAGGTTTTCCGCGATTTCTAGAATTCAGGCTAATGCCGGAATGGTTCCTTTGAGAGAGGACGGCCGACGTCCTTCCCCATCCTTCTCTAATCCGAGGGGACCGATGACCTCGATGATTGGTCCCCTTCCCCTAGTTAACCAAGCAGACAACCAACCAATACTTAACTCTGTAACAATGTATGGCCACAGGAATGTCATGTGCATTTGTTACTGTCACTGAACGCCAAGAACAAGACAATAGTCTCTCCTCGCAATGTACAATTGACTATAACTTTGCTGCATGATTCTATCTAAATGAAATCTCGCACTGCTGGCTACAGTGAGGCGATAGTGTTGTCTTAGGCTTGAGAAGAACCCTGTTCTGACGTAAGTAGACTTGCTGCAGCGATGGTATATGGAATTGGTGAGAGAGAGGGAGAGGGGGGGGGGGGGGCAGTGAGGTAGGTACCAACGTCGACATGGTACGTCGTACTTCGGACGGTACAACACTCCCCACTGCAACAGGAAATGTTATTCTCCAGTTCAGTAACGTCACAGACTGTTAGTCATTGCTAGAAATTCGAGAGAATTTTGTAATTAATAAAAATTCAGTTCTCATATTCCAGGAGGGGACAACTGCTCTTGAGGAAGTCTATTTGCGAACACTCACATCAGTTACCCTTAGCACGTTTGCCACAAAACTCTGATTCCGTACATACCTTAAAATCGAAATAAATTCAGAAAAAGAAAATGAAACTGTTTGTAAATTTTCCTAGACGACAGCTTTCGAAGCTTTCAAACTTAGATAGCTTAGTCTTGGTAGCTATCTTGCAGTGTTGACTACGATGGCGTAGTATGTCCATAAATATCCAAGTAAGACCATTAAATTTCTTGTAAAGTTTAAATAATCAGTTTGGTAACTACAATGCATTTGTGCCTGCTTCCGCGAGATATATGCTGAGCTGTAAACAACCACTACCGGCGTCCTTTTATGCCCGCACCTGTAAAGTACATTTCCACCACGTGAAACTATTACACTGGTAACTCTCCCACTTTTGGTGTATGCAGAATCACATTAACTGTACGTGTTATACAGAAGTCACTGATTTATTTCTTCCCTTGTGTCACACCAGCACACAAGTCTAGGAACAACTGTCGCACCTGACTCTACTCAGTCTCTATCTGAATGTCTACTATCCGGTCATCGATATTTTGCTATCTCATATAGCACATTTGGTACGTATTACAGTTATTCTAACTGTAAGTAATATAAACATGTACAGGAAAAGAAACGCCGTATACCAGGAACCAGAGAATAAACGTGTAGACAATAGCAAACATGTTGTGTAGCATAAAGAAAGCTGTTACTGCTAAACAACGTATAAACTGACAACGATATATATGTATCGTGTTAGTTAAATGCAGTGATGCAAAAGGATAAAAAAAGACAAAAAGATTAAGACTTGGGTATGTATTATATTCATCAGATAATAAACACATTAATAATACCAAAGATGTTGCGTAGCATAAAGAAAGTTATTACTACTAAAGAAGGTATATATGTTGTGTTAGTTAAATGCACAGACGAAATGATAAAAAATAGTAACAACAGCGTCTTCGCAGCTGGTGCCAACCTTTTGGCGTACGAAGTAAAATCTGTGAAGAAATTAACTTCCAAAAGTTGCCCCCCACTCCCCCCCACACACACAGACACAGACACATAAAATATGTACACGTAACAACACCAACGCTATACTATTGTACATATAATAAATTTTTCTTCTGATTTTCGATAAATTAGTGTAATCGATGTTCTGATTTCATTTCTTTTTTGTTTCATGCCATTATGTTAAAGAAACTGTAAACAATTTTCGATGTGAATATTAATGTTTACGTCAAATTGCAAGCAATATTATAACAAAATTGAAATGTAAGAAATGTTGAAACTGTTGTAAGATGTTAAAGTTGTAATGCGCCTGGTCCATACGTAGGCAATGTATTAGGATATGTAGAATGCAAAACCTCGGGTGAATACCCTGTCTGTAGGGGAGTGGTAAAAGGTGGATGGCAGGCGAGCGCGGGAAAATGCACACGGGCGCTGCACGGCATAACGGGCTCAGCAGTAGTAGTCGGAGTTGGGCATCGGTCTAAGTAACACGTTCTGGATCGAGGAGGCTCTCCTGGAAGTCGTAGTTTCATTGAGCCTCGGATGTGCCGTTTCCGACGACTATACAGCATGGCAAAATTACATAGGCACTAAATGGAAAAATATTGCGACGCTATGAAGAAGTAAAGTGCCGATACATCAAGAGCCATAGCTGTGATTGTGTATGTGCTCTGCGCCTCGCCATCTCGCCGCCCGCAAACCGCCGCATCGATACGAACAGGTTGAATCTTTTAGTACTGTATTCGTGTGGACCAATGTTACTTTTGTTCCTTACTGTTCAATAACAAATTAACTTTTACCAGAACTGTCCTGTCATTTAATTATCCTCATCACTAACCTAGACAGGGTCCTTTCCACATGTTGTGCAATCTGAGTGTCCCGAGATGAAGATTTAAAGTTTATGTTAATAATAATTACCTGCAGACCTATCTATGTTAGAATGATGTTTAAAGAACTTTGTTGTTAATGAATATATAGGTAAATAATATAGGTCTGACAAAGTTGGAAGATAATGTTGAAATTGGTTTAGTAATGAAGGCTAATTAATTTGAGACAAAAATAATGGTAGTTAAATGAGCAAGAAATAAGACAAGAAGAGTAGTAACTCATATATTGGAAGTCTTGAGTGCTTAACGATTTCGATAATCAAAAATTTCAGTACAGTGATCATAACAGTTTCAGGGTCCCCCCCCCCCCTTTTTCTTTTCTATTTATGTAAATTCTGAAATGTACTGAACTGATTTTACCAGCAAACTTAAAGTCAAGATAAAACCAAAAGTTATTAGTGTTTTACCTATTTCAAAATTGACATTGTATGTGTGTTTCGAAAGTGCTATTTCTAGGGTAACCTATGCCTGATTTTAATCAGATCAATAGACTGTACGAAGTTTGTAGTAAACATTGTAGTGTATTGTTGTGTATTTATGGCTTGTTCATATTAGTACAGAAAGTGAAATTATTAGTTCAGTAGATTTTCTGGTTCTGAAATTTACCATATTATGCAGTGTTATTACGTGTTGTTTTGCATACACTTACTTCAACTTGTACAGGGAAGAAACTCAATTAATGCCTAATTAGGCTGGCGACCGTTTTATTAACAAATTGGTAGCATCTGCTGTGTTGTTTCTTGTCCGTCCTAACGTGTAGTTGCACTTCAGACTTGCTTGCCGTATCATTGTTGTTACTGAGTGGGTGAAAGTCTGATTTTGCCTCCATTCTGGTACACACGGTCAACATATATACCAAAATCTTTTCTTATAAGGTGAAGCTCGTCAACTTACCATAGTACAGGCTTTAATAAGTATCGTGCGCAGTAGCGTAGTGTTACAGTCACACAAAAGGGGCCTAGTTTTGCCCCTATCAGTGTTCGTACGCTTCTTTTGTTTGCTGATACGCTCACTCATATACTCTCACTGCACCTCAACAGCGACGGAGAGGGCAAAGTACGCTTACGGATGATGAAATAGGTGTGATGTACAAAGAAATCACCGCTGAGTGCGAACACTGCCAGTTGATCGCAAACAAAAGTAAATGTATTGCACTAGTAACGCGTGTAAGTAGACGAAAAGAGTAGATATCGTTTGGTTGTACGATTAGCAAACTGTATCTGGTATTACTGACAACTGTGAAGCGTCTATTAGTAAATGATTGACTGTGTTTCTGTATATTTGTAATCATTAAAATCGTACCGGGTTTCTTGTCGCGTCAGTTCGTAGTGGGTCAGACACGTTTCGTTAACAAGAAACCAGACCAATTCTAAGAATTTGTATAACTACCTGTAAGTCTGAGCTTAGTGTCCGAACAACCCGTACCAATGTGGGACAGACCACTAGGTGTCATGAGAGGTGGATCCACTAGTATAAATGGAGCAGGTGAGTAGCGTGTTGTCAGCACACCAGCAGTAACATCAAAATGGGTGTCAGGACAGCACAGTAACGTCGTACGTGATCTATAGCTGAGTCAGCGTAAGTTGATCCCTGACAGCTGCTGTGGGCTGGGCATGGCAGCTTCACATGCCTATACCGAGCGAGGTGGCGCAGTGGTTAGCACACTGGACTCGCATTCGGGAGGACGACGGTTCAATCCCGTCTCCGGCCATCCTGATTTAGGTTTTCCGTGATTTCCCTAAATCGCTTCAGGCAAATGCCGGGATGGTTCCTTTGAAAGGGCACGGCCGATTTCCTTCCCCATCCTTCCCTCACCCGAGCTTGCGCTCCGTCTCTAATGACCTCGTTGTCGACGGGACGTTAAACACTAATATCCTCCTCCTCACATGCCTATCTCAACCAGTTATGTAATGCGATTTTGTAAACGTCTCTTTGGCAACGCCTCAGTATTGGGACAAATCTGCAGAGGGCTACTGTTTTCGCCCGCAGCAGTTAGCGCTTTGCAGTTCAAAGCTGTCCACAGCGCTACGAGCTTGTTAGAGGTCTCCTTACGCCGTCTCCACTATTGCCATTGGATGTCAAATGAATAGCACATCCATCAGGGACATTTCGGCCCTTCTAAAGTTCCGCAGTTCGATTGTTGGTGGTTCGACTGTGAAGTGGAAATACGAAGGAACAACGACAGCTGAACCAAGATCAAGTACTGACCGGCAGGGCCTTCGAGCATTTCAGCACATGGTTGACAAAAATCGCATGAAATCAGGTGAAGGAAGCCCTCGTAATTTCCAAAATGGTACCAGCTGTCCAGATAGCTTAATGGTGTGTGTAGGGAGTCAAAAATAATGGGGTACATTGGTCGAGAACCTCCTTATAAGCCACACACTTCTGTAGTGAACGCTAAACCGACTCATGGGGTGGTTTAGGGAGGGACTCCTGATGACAATGGATGACTGGGAACGAGTGATTCGGGATGATGAATTACTTTATACCGTGTGGAAATTTGATCAAAGGCTTTGTGTTTGGTGAATACTTCGAGAACGTTACTTGTCATGATGTGTAGCGTCAACAGTGAAGTATAGAGAAGATGGTGTTACAAAATTGTGGTGACTCTCATTATCAGCTTGTGGTCCTTTTACCACACTTAAGAAAACGCTCAGTGTGGTATGATAGCAACACATTTTCAGCGTTGTGTATTGGATACAGTAGAGGAACAGGTGGGAGATGACGATGTTTGTATTAGCACGAAAATGTACCCAGACATAAAGTAGCATCTGCGAGGCGGAGGTTTGTTGATAATAACATTCCTGAGATGGACTAGCCTGCTCATAGTCCCAACCTGCACTCAATGTAACAGTACTGGGACGACTCAGAACGTCAACGTCTGTCCAGATCCCTGGGTCCAATGTCAGTACCCCCTCTGGTTTCGGCTCTTGAGAGTGAATATACAGCCATACCTCCAGAGACATTCGGAAACCTCACTGGAAGTGTCCCCAGCAGAGTACAAATCGTCATTAAGGCGAAGAGTTGTCACACTCCACATTAATCTCCACTTTGTTCGGATAGTTTTCATCAGATACTGTAATTATTCCTAGCGACAGCATAAAGACGTGCCACAAGTTCATCACACGGCCATAACAGCCGTAATTACGGTTACTGCTCCTGCAGCTGCTGCTATTGGCACAGCAGTCATCGGTTTGTAAGGTAGTCACAAGAAGAAACTCTTTTCGCAGTTATTCTCATGTGTGAAACTGTTACTAGGAATGAACACTTACATTAAATAGTTTTGATCAGACTCGTTCTGTAATGCAGGAATATGATAAACGCAAGCTGCAGTAACTGCATGAAAAAGTGAAATCCTTTTCAACGTTAACTTCTCTCAAATTCCCACACGATGATTTCAGTAGTATGTCTAAAGTGCGGTATTTCGGGGAATGCGCGTTGGCTGCAAAAAAACTGTAGTATGCTGCTTGCACACAGTAGCCCTGCGATGTAATTTCCTCAAAACATTCAACACGAATATTTTATTATGGCTGTTAATTATTTTAGATTACAATACAACTAAAGAGGTTGGAAACATCGCAGTAATTGCAGTTAAATAAGAAAACTATACAATAATGCTAACGACAGACCAAAATGGAAAACCTCTCTGTGAAACTGATTAGTTGTTAATAATGTTGTACGCAATTTAAAAGTGAGAATGTTCTACGAAATCCGTAACTGCGCAACACACGCAACGGACTAAAAATTTATCTGGTCATAAAAACTCAGTTAGTTACATTCAGAAAAGATCCTGAAGAATTTAGAAAGCTCTGCACTAAAAAACATACTGGAGTTACTAAATATGGAATGACATGCACAAAGGCAATGAGACAGCATTATGACACAGTAAGACTTACATAGTAAATATGTACACTACCTAAACCGACATAGGTTCATGAATATCACTGTCAATTTCAATACTTAAACACTTTCTCACTAAGAAAGAAGAAGCAACGCTGGAATTTTGCCCAATTAGTTAACATTGAACTACTGCATCCAATAAAATCAGAAACATAGGAAAAACTTTAAAAGTTTATTGATGGGAAACAATATATTTCAATTAATAATTTCTATTCGTTCATCAGCAATACTCGGACTGAAGGTCTATTATTCATTTAAGGCACTTATGAACCAAGTCAGAGATCAAAACTGCTGCTGTTTATTTTCCAGACTTCATCTTTATATGCATTTGACACATGCATTGAAAACTTCTCATCCTCCCACTCTCTGTGTCCACCTCTTCCTCCTTCTCCCTGTCCAGCTGATCTTCTCACCTCTATCTGCCCCTTTTCTCACCTCTATCTGCCCATCTTCTCCTCCCCACTCTATCTCTCCACCTTCCCTCTTCCTCTCTTCGTCTATTTCTTCCATCTCCTTGCTCTGACCTTATCTTCCCTCCCCCTCCCTCTGACATTATCATCCCACACCTCTCTCTTTCCTTATCCACCTCCCCTTCTACCTTTCCCACCTGTCCCTCCAACTGCCTCATCCATTTCCCCCCCCAAATCCTTCATTCCACCTCCCCCCTTACTCTACCCATCCTCTCCTTTATCGACCTCAACCTGTCCCCAACTGTGCTCATCAGCACATGTCGCCTCAACACTACTGTTCAATAAGTCAGGCTCTTTCTACTCCCACAACACACACAGACTACACAAAAGGAGCTTGAAAATAATTTATTTGCCCCTGACATACAGGCTACCATACAGAGCAGGTTGCTAAAGCATGTTTGACACTTTTCTTGTACGCCTGATTGAGAGGCTGCGCGATCTGCTCGACTTGGGGAATGAAGTTGGCATAGTACGTGATTTGACCCAGAAACGCTTACAACTACTTAAGTACGAGCTGTCACGCTGATAATAAAATCGTCGTGGTAACGCATGGGAGTGATACCCTTATCACTAACAGTGTGGGTCAGGCATTTGATGCTGGGAGCAAAGAAACCGTGCCTTCCCCACCGAAAGCGTAAACCATATTACTGGAGTCCTTTAATGAGGGAATAGAGATTCTTGTAAGGATCCGCATCACTCGTCCGCATAACTCTAATATTACCCAATTAATTTTCACAGTGCAGAACACTCTGATTCATTTGTCTTGAATAGTTTTTTCAAAATTTCGGATGCACTCGCACCCCCAAAGAGTAAACGATTGTACCTGTATTTTTAAACCAGTAGCTCATGGGGAAACTCATCACACAGCAGTTGAAGGTACGCGCCCTGTAAATCAATCTTCGAAAAATATTGGCCCCAGCTAACTTAGGCAACATCTATGGGCGAAGCAGTGAAGATATGGGACAGTCACCAACAGTCTGAGAAACTGTAAGGGTTTTGCAGGGAAGGTTGTGCCGCAAACTGATTGTTAAGAAAAAATTCGACACCTTACGCCGTTTCGAAGTTAATTAGCATTGAAGTTAGCCAAAGAGATCGCTGCGCCCGAAATTCAAGCTCCCCACAAGTTGTTCTCATAGCGTAGATGATTGCACACGAGACTGCTCAGCCTTTTTCTAGGGCTCGATCTTTACTATCATCCCATGTTTAATTTTTGTATCGCTTTCTTGTTCGGTGTTGAAACACGTTTGGAGACACTCTTCCTTCGGGGGGGGGGGGGGGGGGCTGCTTGAACGTGGGTCTTATTAGCTGATTTCAATATTAATTAACTCAGAAATAATACAATAAAAGACGGTAATGTACCAGAATGCTGCTATAATTTTTAAATGCTAGACGCTTTACATTAGCAATACCCCTATTTCGGCATAATCGTCATCTTTACGTTATCTATAACCAAATACGCTTTGTGAAACGTGGTGCAATGTATCGATTTTTTTCTTGACAGTTTTTTCTCAGCACAACCTGCTCTGCAACATCCTTACAAGCTTTTCAGACTGTTTCTGATCACACTGCAGATCAATGTTAGACTGTGAGTCAACAGAGTATTTAAAATCACCACAGATGTGTAACGACCCGTTCGGTTTGTTGAGTGACCACTACAGATGTTGCACACTGACTCATGGAAACTGGCGAGGTAATGCCATGATCCTGAACGTGTGCTATTTCGACCTGAATAGCCTCGCGAACCACAAAGGCAAGTGGGGGAGCTCAGCAAAGCTTAGGCACCACAGAAGGTTCAAATGGTTCAAATGGCTCTGAGCACTATGGGACTCAACTGCTGAGGTCATTAGTCCCCTACAACTTAGAACTAGTTAAACCTAACTAACCTAAGGACATCACGCACATCCATGCCCGAGGCAGGATTCGAACCTGCGACCGTAGCGGTCTCGCGGTTCCAGACTGCAGCGCCTAGAACCGCACGGCCACTTCGGCCGGCCGCCACAGAAGGCTTTCCGGAAATACGAGCCCTAAAGTTACGGGCACATCCGAGAGCTTGTACACTAATTTGGTGCTCTACTGTGTAACCTTTTCCTTTATACATTGAATAACATCGCAGAGAGGCTACAACCCTGTCTTACTCCCTTCCCAACCACTGCTTCCCTTTCATGTCCCTCGACTCTTATAACTGCCATCTGGTTTCTATACAAATTGTAAATAGCCTTTCGGTCCCTGTATTTTACCCCTCCCACCTTTAGAATTTGAAAGAGAGTATTCCAGTCAACATTGTCAAAAGCTTTCTCTAAGTCTACAAATGCTAGAAACGTAGGTTTGCCTTTCCTTAATCTTTCTTCTAAGATAAGTCGTAAGGTCAGTATTGCCTCACGGAAACAAAACAAAAAGGAAACAAAAGAAAAATTCGGAGTAGGAATTAAAATCCATGGGGAAGAAATAAGAACTTTGAGGTTCGCCGATGACATTGTAATTCTGTCAGAGACAGCAAAGGACTTGGAAGAGCAGTTGAACGGAATGGATGGTGTCTTGAAGGGAGGATATAAGATGAACATCAACAAAAGCAAAACGAGGATAATGGAATGTAGTCGAATTAAGTCGGGTGATGTTGAGGGTATTAGATTAGGAAATGAGACACTTAAAGTAGTAAAGGAGTTTTGCTATTTGGGGAGCAAAATAACTGATGATGGTCGAAGTAGAGACGATATAAAATGTAGACTGGCAATGGTAAAGAAAGCGTTTCTGAAGAAGAGAAATTTGTTAACATCGAGTATAGATTTAAGTGTCAGGAAGTCATTTCTGAAAGTATTTGTATGGAGTGTAGCCATGTATGGAAGTGAAGCATGGACAGTAAATAGTTTGGACAAGAAGAGAATAGAAGCTTTCGAAATTTGGTGCTACAGAAGAATGCTGAAGATTAGATGGGTGGATCACATAACTAATGAGGAAGTATTGAATAGGATTGGGGAGAAGAGAAGTTTGTGGCACAACTTGACCAGAAGAAGGGATCGGTTGGTAGGACATGTTCTGAGGCATCAATGGATCACCAATTTAGTATTGGAGGGCAGCGTGGAGGGTAAAAATCGTAGGGGGAGACCAAGAGATGAATACACTAAGCAGATTCAGAAGGATGTAGGTTGCAGTAGGTACTGGGAGATGAAGAGGCTTGCACAGGATAGAGTAGCGTGGAGAGCTGCATCACACCAGTTTCAGGACTGAAGACCACAACAACAACACACTGTGTAACCAAAACAGGCAATGACGTCTAAGCCAGAAAATGTTAGTAGCCGTAGGGGGATGCAGCACTAAAAATGCTCTTACTCGTACAACGTGTTTGTACTTAGCCGACAGTGACAGTTCGCTGAGCAGAGAAATGGCCTCCTGGCAGTAAGAAGGGACTCGGCGCAGTGGCTGTTGCTTCAGAGGCGAACCGATCCGTCAGTATGTCTCCTCGTTGATTAAGGAGGCGACAGCGCCGGTGGCCAGCTGGATTTCCACGGACTGACCGAGTGTCACCAAGTCCAACGTGAGCGTCTGTGGCGGCAGAGAAACTGCCGGCCTCGCTGCCGTGACGGAATGTACGGCAGCGTACGTACGTGTCTGGCGGGCTGCTTGTTGACACACAACCATCACGTGACCTCAGCTGCCGCAGGTCCAGCAGCGCGCAGGATGCGGGCATCAGCTTCTGGTATGCCCGCTGCCGCATCAGGGAAAACACTGTAGTTTCGGTGAAGTGCTTAACTGGCAATGCGACGCCGAGGAGGGAGGGCGTTTCTGACCCTCCCGGTTAACATTACCAAACATGTCACCCGATGCTGAGGGCATAACATCTACATCTACATCTACATGATTACTCTGCTTTTCACAGTAAATTTCCTGGCAGTGGGTTTAATGAACCACCTTCAAGGTGTCTCTCTATCGTTCCACTCTCGAACGGCACACGGGAAAAACGAGCACTTAAAATTTTCTGTGCGAGCCCTGATTTTTCTCAATTTATCGTGGCGATCATTTCGCCCTATGTAAGTGGGTGCCAAAAGAATGTTTTCGCAAACGGAGGAGAAAACTGGTGATTGAAATTTCTTGAAAAGATCCCGTCGAAACGAAAAACGCCTTTGTTTTAATGATTGCCACTCCAAGTCACGTATCATGTCTGTGGCACTATCTCCCCTATTTCGCGATAATACAAAACGAGCTGCCCTTCTTTGTAATTTTTCGATGTCATCTGTCAGTCCCACCTGATGTGGATCCCACACTGCACAGCAATACTCCAGAATAGGGCGGACAAGCGCGGTGTAAGCAGTCTCTTTAGAAGACCTGTTGCACCTTCTAAAGTGTTATGCCAACGAATCGCAGTCTTTGGTTTGCTCTACCCCCAATATTATCAATGTGATATTTCCAATTTAGGCTATTTGTAATTGTAATCTCTAAGTATTTAGCTGAATTTACAGTCTTCAGATTTGTGCGACTTATCCCATAATCGAAATTTAGCTGATTTCTTTTAGCACTCATGTGAATAACTTCGCACTTTTCTTTATTCAGGGACAATTGCCACTTTTCGCACCATACAAATATCTTATCTAAATCATTTTGCAAGTCGTTTTGATCATCTGATGACTTTACAAGACGGTAAATGACAGCAACATCTGCAAAAAATCTAAGACGGCTACTCAGATTGTCTCCTATGTCATTAATATAGATCAGGTACAATAGATGGCCTACAACACTTCCTTGGGGAACGCCGGATATTACTTATGTTTTATTCGATGACTTCCCGCCTGTTACTACGAACTGTGACCTTTCTGACAGGAAATCACGAATTCAGTCGTTCAACTGAGGCGGCGATAATAGGCACGCAGTTTGGTTATAAGACGCTTGTTGGAACGGTGTCGAAAGCATTCTGAAAGTCTAAAACATCCCCTGTCGATAGATCTTATTACTTCATGAGTATAAAGAGCTAGTTGTGTTTCACAAGTACGATATTTTCTGAAACCGTGCTAACTATGTGTCAGTAAATAGTTTCCTTCGAGGTACTTCATAATGTTCGAATACATTATACGTTCCAAAACCCTACTGCAAATCGACGTTAGCGATACAGGCCTGTAATTCAGCGGATAACTCCTACTTCCCTTTTTGGGTATTGGTGTGACTTGAGCAATTTTCCAGTCTTTAGATATGGATCTTTCTGTGAGCGAGTGGTTGTATATAACTGCTAAATATGGAACTATTTTATCAGCATACGCTGAGAGGAACCTAACTAGTACACAATCTGGACCGGAGGCCTTGCCTTTATTAAGTGATTCAAGCTGCTTTGTTACACCGAGGATATCTACTTCTATGTTTCTCATCTTGACAGTTGTTCATGACTGGAATTCAGGAATATTTACTGCGTCTTCTTTGGTGAACGAGTTTCGGAAAACCGTGTTTAATAACTTTGCTATAGTGACACTGTCATCAGTGACTTCACCGTTGTTGTCGCGCAGTGAAGGTATTGATAGCGTCTTGCCACTGGTGTGCTTTATGTATGACCAGAATCTCTTTGGGTTTTCTGTCAGATTTCGAGACAGAATTTCGTTGCGGAAATTATTAAAAGCATCTCGTATTGAAGTACGCGCTATATTTCGCACTTCCGTAAAACTTTGCCAATCTTGGGGATTTTGCGTTCTTTTAAATTTGACATGCTTTTTTCGTTGCTTCTGCAACAACAGTCTGATCCGTTTTGTGTACCATGGGCGGATCAGTACCATCACTTATTAATTTATGTGGTATATATCTCTCAATTTCTGTCGATACTATCTCTTTGAAAACATTCCACAACTTTTCTACCCTTACATGCTCTTGATAAGGCGTTAAGAGAATTTTTATCAGCTTTCTTAAATAGACAAAGTTTGCGTAAGTTTTTGACGGTTGTAGGTGTTACGATATTCAGCCTAGCAGAAACTGCCTTGTGGTCGCCAATCCCTGTATTAGTCACAATACTCACTATTTGTCCAGGATTATTTGTTGCTAAAGCTGAGTGACGTATGCTAGTCTCTCACGAGACGCCGGTGATCCGGACGCCCATGAACTCGACTGAGACTTAGTAGCCAGACTGGAAGATAAATAGTCCGAATCACTGGGTGACCACAGCTTACGTCTGTGAGAACGTGACAAATTTGAATGTCACTTGTAAAAGTATGCTGGGCTGCCGAAGTAAACTCGAAAATTTGATCAATATTAAGCACTTCAGGAAGGTTAGGATAAGACTTGACCTTAGCTTTAGCTGTGACCTACCTGTCGGGAGAAAGGTCAAGGCTCACAACCGCATCACGAATTAATGATTCCATGTATATAACGTAGCCGTTCGGGCACTTAAAACTGGTAAATTGGCCGCCTAATCTGCGTAGGAAAGCAGTTAAACTGGAGCCGAGCAACATCTTGGTGCGTCTGCCTACCGGAGTATTCGGTTAAACCACCACAGAGATTGAAACGTCCCCTTTGAACAATTATACAAATTGTTTTGGGCAGTGGCCAATAATGATTTGAAAAAAATTTTCATAATTACAATAACAAAGGTACAAAATACATCATTAAAGAACATAACAGTACAGATAACATTTGTGGTAACACAGACTTTACAAAAGAATAGAAATAAACATGCAGATCAAAGTTACAAAAATTATGGCATAAGTAAATATATAAAATAATGAGTACATACATAAAAGATCAGAATAACTTTCGAAACATCAACTTCACACATGAGCATTAAAACAGAACAGAATAAATAATGTCTAAACATCTTTACAAAGAAAATAACATATTATCAGAAAAATTCTACAACATAAATCTTATTAGCTAAACACATTAAGACAGGAAAAACACAAATTCACATAGTGTAATAACACAAAAATACAGGACAGGGTTTGTTTTCAGTGTGACATTTGGTACTGCAGTCCACCCCAGAAATTCATTCCATATATCTTTCCTCTTATTTCAACATTTGTTTCCACCAAAAAAATTCTATCCAATCATGCTTTCTGTATTCTGTTCACATCCTCTTTCAAAATTCTTTTTTGGCCAAACCATTTTCTTATAGCTTCCTAATGCATTTCTTCCAATTCATCACAACTCGCTCTCACATATAGCCTACCCCATCTTAAGCTAACTTAAATCTACTGAGCGCAGATGCTAAACTAAGCGACGAGGCAATGCAGCAGCACAAAACAGTTAACACAAACAGCAATGACAAAAAAATGCAAATTGGCAAAGCAAGCAGCAATATTACAACTAATATAAGGCGATGTGCAGCAAACAAGAAAAATAAATCAGTAGTAAAACTGGCTTAACAGAGTCATGTAAAGTGAAATTTAGTAGCACTATGCCTGGCAAACAGCAGCAGCAAATGCAATAACTTATATTTAAACATGACATAGCTCAAGCAGAAAAAATATTTCAGTAAAAATGGCCATGTTTAATACCTATGTCACATCTTAACACTAGAGTGATGCATCACAAAAACTTACTCTGCAAGAAAGTTACCAAGTCATTAAAAAAATTATTTATGCAATTCCTGTGAAGGGAAATGTCTATTTGTGCTGTCTTGGGCTGTTGGCTGTTAACAGCGCATAGCGTTGCGCAGTTGGAGGTGAGCCGCCAGCAGTGGTGGATTTGGGGAGAGAGATGGCAGAGTTTTGAAATTTGTAAGACTGGATGTCATGAACTGCTATATATATTATGACTATTAAGGTAGATACATTGTTTGTCCTCTATTAAAATCTTTCATTTGCTAACTATGCCTATCAGTAGTTAGTGCCATCCGTAGCTGCAATCTTTTATTTAGCTGGCAGTAGTGGCTCTCGCTGTATTGCAGTAGTTCGAGTAACGAAGATTTTTGTGAGGTAAGTGATTTGTGAAAGGTATAGGTTAATGTTAGTCAGGGCCATTCTTTTGTAGGGATTATTGAAAATCAGACTGCGTTGCGCTAAAAAATATTGTGTGTCAGTTTAAGTACAGTCATGTATAATTGTTCAAAGGAGACGTTTCAAGATAACCGAAAGGCAATTAACTGGGGTCAAAGAGTCGCACAAACAACTACTAGAAGAGAAAACCAAAGTTCTTTGATGCCTACCAGCGATTTTGTAAGCAAAACAATTGGATATGGAACGACAGAGGTAGACTTCCCATTTCGTCGATAACTAGTCGAATGCAGCGAGTGGCGGTAGGGGCGTGGCTTCAGCCACCGACTGATGGGTTCGTTGCTGACGAGACTCCGGCTGCAGGACAGCGGCTTGCTTTTCTTTATGCTGCTGCTCTTGAGATGCAATTTGTTGCTGTTATACCGACAGCTGCTGCTGCCTCAGCTCCATAAACTTGGGGTCAGTAACACAGGAACCGAGTGCAAATACAACGCCGAAAACACGAGGGGGGAAGAACTCATCGCCACCAAAGAACACGCACGTAATGCCAATGCGGCATCCGTGAACAAAACCATAATTCTAGAATGCAGTTTTCACTCTACAGCCGTGTGTGCGCTGATATGAAACTTCCTGGCAGATGAAAACTGTGTGCCGGACCGAGACTCGAACTTGGGACCTTTGCCTTTCGCGGGCAAGTACTCTACCAACTGAGCTACCCAAGCACGACTCACGCCCCGTCCTCACAGGTTTAATTCCGCGAGTACCTCGTCTCCTACGTTCCAAACTTCACAGAAGCTCTCCTGCGAACCTTGAAGACCTGGCACTCTAGGAAGAAAGTGTCGGAACATCGATGCTGTCGATGACCTCCTGAATGGCTGTTTCAAGCTCATCAATGGTTTTGCGGTTATTGCTGTATACCTTGTCTTTAAATAATTTTTTTTGTCATCAGTCTACTGACTGGTTTGATGCGGCCCGCCACAAATTCCTTTCCTGTGCTAACCCTTTCATCTCAGAGTAACACTTGCAACCTACGTCCTCAATTATTTGCTTGACGTATTCCAATCTCTGTCTTCCTCTACAGTTTTTGCCCTCTACAGCTCCCTCTAGTACCATCGAAGTCATTCCCTCATGTCTTAACAGATGTCCTATCATCCTGTCCCTTCTCCTTATCAGTGTTTTCCACATATTCCTTTCCTCTCCGATTCTGCATAGAACCTCCTCATTCCTTACCTTATCAGTCCACCTAATTTTCAACATTCGTCTATAGCACCACATCTCAAATGCTTCGATTCTCTTCTGTTCCGGTTTTCCCACAGTCCATGTTTCACTACCATACAATGCTGTACTCCAGACGTACATCCTCTGAAATTTCTTCCTCAAATTAAGACCGGTAGTTGATATTAGTAGACTTCTGTTGGCCAGAAATGCCTTTTTTGCCATAGCGAGTCTGCTTTTGATGTCCTCCTTGCTCCGTCCGTCATTGGTTATTTTACTGCCTATGTAGCAGAATTCCGTAACTTCATTGACTTCGTGACCGTCAATCCTGATGTTAAGTTTCTCGCTGTTCTCATTTCTACTACTTCTCATTACCTTCGTCTTTCTCCAATTTACTCTCAAACCATACTGTGTACTCATAAGACTGTTCATTCCGCTCAGCAGATCATTTAATTCTTCTTCACTTTCACTCAGGATAGCAATGTCATCAGCGAATCGTATCATTGATATCCTTTCACCTTGTATTTTAATTCCACTCCTGAACCTTTCTTTTATTTCCATCATTGCTTCCTCGATGTACAGATTGAAGAGTAGGGGCGAAAGGCTACAGCCTTGTCTTACACCCTTCTTAATACGAGCACTTCGTTCATGATCGTCCACTCTTATTATTCCCTCTTGGTTGTTGTACATATTGTATATGACCCGTCTCTCCCTATAGCTTACCCCTACTTTTTTCAGAATCTCGAACAGCTTGCACCATTATATATTGTCGAACGCTTTTTCCAAGTCGACAAATCCTATGAAAGTGTATTGATTTTTCTTTAGCTTTGCTTCCACTATTAGCCGTAACGTCAGAATTGCCTCTCTCGTCCCTTTACTTTTCCTAAAGCCAAACTGATCGTCACCTAGCGCATACTCAATTTTCTTTTCCATTCTTCTGTATATTATTCTTGTAAGCAGCTTCGATGCATGAGCTGTTAAGCTGAAAATGCGATAATTCTCGCACTTGTCAGCTCTTGCCGTCTTCGGAATTTTGTGGATGATGCTTTTCCGAAAGTCAGATGGTATGTCACCAGACTCATATATTCTACACACCAACGTGAATAGTCGTTTTGTTGCCACTTCCCCCAATGATTTTAGAAATTCTGATGGAATGTTATCTATCCCTTCTGCATTATATGACCGTAAGCCCTCGAAAGCTCCTTTAAATTCCGATTCTAATAATGGATCCCCTATCTCTTCTAAATCGACTCCTGTTTCTTCTTCTATCATATCAGACAAATCTTCACCCTCATAAAGGCTTTCAATGTATTCTTTCCACCTATCTGCTCTCTCCTCTGCATTTAACAGCGGAATTCCCGTTGCACTCTTAATGTTACCACCGTTGCTTTTAATGTCACCAAAGGTTGTTTTGACTTTCCTGCATGCTGAGTCTGTCCTTCCGACAATCATATCTTTTTCGATGTCTTCACATTTTTCCTGCAGCCGTTTCGCCTTAGCTCCCTGCACTTCCTATTTATTTCATTCCTCAGCGACTTGTATTTCTGTATTCGTGATTTTCCCGGAACATGTTTGTACTTCCTCCTTTCATCAATCAACTGAAGTATTTCTTTTGTTACTCATGGTTTCTTCGCAGCTACCTTCTTTGTACCTATGTTCTCCTTCCCACCTTCTGTGATGGCCCTTTTTAGAGATGTCCATTCCTCTTCAACTGTACTGCCTACTGCGCTATTCCTTATTGCTGTATCTATAGCGTTAGAGAACTTCAAACGTATCTCATCATTCCTTAGTACTTCTGTATCCCACTTATTTGCGTATTTATTCTTCCTGACTAAAGTCTTGAACTTCAGCCTACTCTTCATCACTACTATTTTGTGATCTGAGTCTGTATCTGCTCCTGGGTACGCCTTACAGTCCAGTATCTGATTTCGGAATCTCTGTCTCACCATGATGTAATCTAATTGAAATCTTCCCGTATTTCCTCCTCTTGTGGTTCTTGAACAGGGTATTCGCTATTACTAGTTGAAACTTGCTACAGAACTCAATTAGTCTTTCTCCTCTTTCATTCCTTGTCCCAAGCCCATATTCTCCTGTAACCTTATCTTCTACTCCTTCCCCAACAACTGCTTTCCAGTCGCCCATGACTATTAGATTTTCGTCCCCCATTACATACTGCATTACTCTTTCAATATCCTCATACACTTTCTCTATCTGTTCATCTTCAGTTTGCGACGTCGGCATGTATACCTGAACTATCGTGCTCGGTGTTGGTCTGCTGTCGATTCTGATTAGAACAACCCAGTCACTGAACTGTTCACAGTAACACACCCTCTGCCCTACCTTCCTATTCATAGCGAATCCTACACTTGTTACACCATTTTCTGCTGCTGCTGATAATACCCGATACTCATCTGACCAGGAATCCTTGTCTTCCTTCCACTTCACTTCACTGACTCCTTCTATATCTAGATTGAGCCTTTGCATTTCCATTTTCAGATTTTCTAGTTTCCCTACCACGTTTAAGCTTCTGACATTCCACGCCCCGACTCGTAGAACGTTATATTTTCGTTGATTATTCAATTTTTTTCTCATGGTATCCTCCCCCTTGGCAGTCCCTTCCCGGAGATCCGAATGGGGGACTATTCCGGAATCTTTTGCCAATGGAGACACCATCATGACACTTCTTCAATTACAGGCCACATGTCCTGTGGATACATGTTACGTGTCTTTAATGCAGTGGTTTCCATTGCCTTCTTCATCCTCATGTCGTTGATCATTATTGATTCTTCCGCCTTTAGGGGCAATTTCCCACACCTAGGACAAGAGAGTGCCCTGAACCTCTATCCGCTCCTCCGCCCTCTTTGACAAGGCCGTTGGCAGAATGAGCCTGACTTCTTATGCCGGAAGTCTTCGGCCGCCAATGCTGATTATATATCAAAATTTAGGCAGTGGCGGGGATCGAACCCGGGACCAAAGAGATTTTTGATTATGAATTAAAGACGCTACCCCTAGACCACGGGTACTCCTTTTTCTTTAATATAGCCCCGCAAAATGGAACCGCTTATGGTCAGATCCGGAGAACGTACTGGCCAGTCGTGGCCAATGCCAGTTGCCTATGGGTACTCCAGAGTCAGAATGCGGTCACCAAAGTGCTCCTCCAGAACATAAAAAGTTCTCTGGCTTCGATAGGGCGAACTCCATCTTGCATGAATCACATGTTGTCAAAATCAGTCACTTTGTATAATGGGGATGTAATCATCTTCCAAAACCTGCATGTACCGTTCGGTAGCCACCGTGCCATCAAGGAATATCACACCGATTATTCCGTGACTGAAGACTGCACACTACACAGCCACCCGTTGAGGGTGAAGGAACTTCTCGAGAGCGAAATGCCGATTTTCAGCCCCCTAAATGCGACAATTTTGCTTCTTGACGAACCCATTGAAATGAAGGTGGGCTTCGTCGCTAAACCAAACCACACACGCGGATATAATTCCCATCATACACCGCGGCCAAACGTGCAGTTTGAACGTCCTAACACAAACCGTTCATATGTTATGACGATTTGATTTCATATAGTTCAGTAACTGTCATCCTGTGTGTTGGTGCCTGAGAAACGGCCTGCTGTAATCGAGTTTCGAGTTTGAAGAGTTCATCCACTCGTGGACCACCGTCTCCTTCAGCATGAAAATGCCAGAATACGCCAGAACCCTGCAACATTTGCGACAAATCAAATGGTTCAAATGGCTCTAACCACTTAGAAACTACTTAAACCTAACTAACCTGACATCACACACATCCATGTCCGAGGCAGGATTCGAACCTGCGACCGTAGCAGCAGCGCCGTTCCGGACTGAAGCGCCTAGAACCGCTCGGCCACAACGGCCGGCTGCGACAAATCGATTCCTTTACTTCACTGACATCGATCATCCTCCACACTGACCCGACCTGGCCCCACTCGATTTTCATGTGCTTTCAAAATTTAGGGAACAGTTTCGAGGGCTTCACTTTGATAGTGATGAAGCAGTGCAAGAAGAGATGAGTTTTTTGACTCCTTAAAAAAATCAACCATTCTACTGTAACGGTGCCAACGAACTAGTCACTCGTTGGGAGACATTAGTTCTCCGCTATGGAGACGGTAAATTGACAAAGCAGTAAAGCAAATCAAGGAGAATTATGTAAAGACAATCAAAGTTCAGCTAGACGAAATAAATGTTTTGAGATTTGCCGGTGACACTGAAAATATGTCAGATATGGGAAAGAACCGTCGGATCACCGAAGTTTGGCGCTGTCGGGATGGGCTAGCACTTGGATGGGTGACCATCCGGTCTGCCGAGCGCTGTTGTGACACGCTGTCCACTCAGCCCTTGTGAGGCAAACTGAGGATCTACTTGATTGAGAAGTAGTGGCTCCGGTCACGGAAACTGACATACAGCCAGGAGAGCGTTGTGCTGACCATATGCCCCTCCATCTCCACGTAGAGTGATGAAGCCTATGAACTGAGGATGACTCGGCGGCCAGTCAGTACCTTTGGGCCATCATGGACTGTTCGGGTAGAGTTCAGATTTTTTATTTTAGATGGGAAAGAGCTTAGAAGGATACAGCCTCGAAAAGAGATTATTAGATATGAACAGCAACAAAAGTAAAGCAAGGGATGCAGAGGGGATTATACGTTTTACGTAGCGAGACCCTAAAAGAAAAGGCCTTATTTAACTATGCTGCCTGACAAAATAGTGAAAAACCCAGAAAATTTAGTCAGTTGTCAGTGTAACTTTGTACACTTACCCACCATCAGCTGTTACGCAAATGCAGTTGCAGTTCTCTGTGACAGGTATAGAAGAGCCGCCAGAGTGCATTCGTCCTGTTCATGGCCACTGTTGTTAGCAGGTTTTGTAGGGTATATAAACGTCGTGAACAGCGTCAGTTGAGTGAGTCGCTGCGAAGGACAGGGAGACGATGCATACACGTGTGAGATAGCGTCATCAGTACCTGACATAGTTTAGAAGGGCCCATATTGTAGGTTAGGGCTGGCATACTCGTCGTCAAAGTTCTGCTCTCCGACGTCTGTTCACCAGAAGGGAGGTTCGCCCTATTCTGCCCCAAACATTTCATAACCGCTTCACATCTGCACCTACTATCCGAGTCCCTACACAGTCTGGGTCATTCCGCACCATTGGAATTTACCGCCCAATGCCCAGTACGTAGGCTGCCGTTAAATAAACAATACAAACGGCTGCATTTGGAATGGTGCCTTCTCCGGGAAAAATCGACTGCTGATGAAAAACGTCGCATAGTGCTCAGCGATGAATTGGAGCTCAGCGCTAGCTAAAATGTTCGTGGTTGGTGACTATCGCGGCGACGTTGAGAGAGGACCGATTCTTCTAGTGTTTTGGAGAGGCACATCCCGGTTCCACCAGGCATTATCGTATGCTGCTACATGAGGTATGACTGTCGGCCACACCTGGTAGTGACTGAAGGAACTGTGACGACACAATGATACATCACGAACACCCTGCTTCCTCGTCTGTTCAAATGGCTCTGAGCACTATTGGACTTAACATCTGAGGTCATCAATCCCCTAGAACTTAGAACTACTTACACCTAACCAACCTAAGGAATTCACACACATCCATGCCCGAGCCAGTATTCGAACCTGCGACCGTAGACGTCGCGCAGTTCCAGACTGTAGCGCCTAGAACCGCTCGGCCACCCCGGACGGTTCCTCATCTGTTACCTCTCATGTGACACTATCGTGATACCATGTTGCAGTAGGACAGTGCTCGTAGACACATAGAATGTATCTCTGTGACGTGCCTGCGTGATGTGGAGGTACTCTTGCGGCCACAGATTCACCAAGTCTGTCACTGATGGAACATGTGAGGGATCGGTTCGGGCGTGAATTTCGTCTTAGTGCCATTACCTATGATACCAACGGCAGCAGTTTAGGCCAGCTTGCCTCAGGTGGGGATACAATGGCTTGATGACATCTACTCAGCCGAATCAGTGGGTGCATCCGGGGCAGAGGGTGTGCAACGTCGTAATAATTCTAACAGGGTCCATTTTGTCAAGTACTTTGTACATGTGACTCGTTTTTGTAGTCACTCAAATGACGTCAAACAGCCTCTCTAACCTTGAAGTTACATTTCGTTTCTTCCTCCCCTTCTTGATGCTTAAGTTCTTTGTCAGGCACTGTATACGTCGTTATTCAAAAAGTGATGCATTGCAACATGTTTGGCAAAAAGCAAACTGAGTTGGATTATCCGTCGAAATACCAATGGAAATCACACAGAATCACAAACTTCTAACCACAATTCTGGTACTGCGAACGGCTGAAAGCATGGGAAACTACAGCCGTAATGTTTCCCGAGGGCGTTCAGCTCTACTGTGTGGTTAAATGATGATGACATATTCTTCGGTAAAATATACCCGAGGTAAAATAGCCCCCATTCGGGACTCTGGGCGGGGACTGCTCATGAGGACGTCGTTATCAGGAGAAACAAAACTGACGTTCTACGGGTCGGAGCGTGGAATGCCAGTTCTCTGAATCGGGAAGGGAGGTTACAAAATTTAAATACGGAAATGGATTGGTTAAAGTTAGATATAGTAGGAAATAGTGAAGTTCGGTGGCAGGAGTAACAGAACTTCAGGACAGGTGAATACAGTGTTATAAACACAAAATCAAATAGGTGTAATACAGGAAGAGGTTTAATAATGAATAAGAAAACAGGAACGCGAATAACCTGTTATGAACACCATAGTGAACACGTTATTGTAACCAAGATAGACATGCAGCCTACACTCGCCACAGAAGCACAAGTTTAAATGTCAACTACCTTCACAGATGACGATGAGAGAGAGGAAATGTATGATGAGATAAAAGAAATTATTCTGATAACTAAGGGAGACGAAAATTAAATAATCATGCGGGACTGGAATTCGATAGTAGCAAAAAGAAGAGAAGGAAAAGTAGTAGGTGAATATGGACAAAGAGAAAGGAATGAAAGAGGAAGCTGCCTGGTACAATTTTACACAGAGCATAATTTAATGATAGCTAACACTTGATTTAAGAACCATGAAAGAAGGCTGTGTACGTGGAAGAGACTAGGAGAGACCGGAAGACATCCGTTTGATTATATTATGGTAAGGCAGAGACTTCAGAACCATGTTTTAAACTGTAAAACTTTTCCAGGAGCAAATATGGACTATGACCACAATTTATTGGTTATGAATTGCAGATTAAAACTGAACAAACTGCAACAAGGCAGAGATTTAAGGAGATGGGACTTGGATAAATTGAAAATTACAGAGTATCAGAGGATGCATTAGGGAACGATTGACAAGAACAGGGGAAAGGAGTACGGTAGAAGAAGAATGGGTAGCCTTGAGAGATGAAAAGTAGAGGATCAAGTAGATAAAAAGACGAGGGCTAGTTGAAATCCTTGGGTGATATAAAAGATGTTAAATTTAGTTGATGACAGGAGAAAATACAAGAATGCAATAAATGAGGTAGGCGAAAGGGAATACAAAGATCTAAATATGAGATCGAGAGAAAGTGAAAAATGGCTAAGCATGAATGGCTAGAGGAAAAATGTAAGGATGTAGAAGCATATATCACTATGGGTAAGATAGATGCTGCTACAGGAAAATTAAAGAGACATTTGGAGAAAAAAGAACCATCTGCATGAATATCAAGTGCTCAGATGGAAAACCAGTCCTAAGCAAAGAAGAGAAATCGGAAAGGTGGGAAGAGTATGTAGAGGGTCTATACGAGGGAGATGGACATCAGGACAACATTTTGGAAATGGAAAAGGATGTAGATGAAGATGAGATGGGAAACATGATACCGCGTGAAGCATTTGACAAAGCTCTAAAAGGCCTAAGTCAAAACACTGCTCCAGCAGAAGACAACATTCCATCAGAGGTACTGATAGCCTTGGGAGAGCCAGCCATGACAAAACTCTTCCATCTGCTGAGCAAGATGTATGAGACAGGCGAAATACCCTCAGACTTCAAGAAGAATATATTAATTGCAATTCCCAAGAAAGCAGGTGCTGCCAGAATTGAAAATTACCGAACTATCAGTTTAATAAGTCACGGTTGCAAAATGCTAACACGAATCCTTTACAGAAGAATGGACAGACTGGTAGAAGCCGAGCTCTTGGAAGATCAGTTTGGATTCCGGAGAAATGTACTTAGAGAAAGCTTTCGAGAATGTTGACTGGAATACTGTCTTTCAAAATCTAAGTATGCCAAGGCTAATATGCAGGAGCGAAAGGCTATTTACAATTTGTACTGTAACCAAATGGCAATTACAAGAGTCGAGAGGCATGAAAGGGAAGCAATGGTTGACAAGGGAGTGAAACAGGGTTGTAGCCTATCCCCGATGTTATTCAATCTGTATATTGAGCAAGCAGTAAAAGTAACAAAAGAAAAATTAGGAGTAGGAATTGAAGTCCAGGGAGAAGAAACAAAAACTATGAGGTTTTCCGATGTCACTGCAATCCTGTCGTAGTAAAGGACTTCGAAAAGCAGTTGAACGGAATGGACAGGGTGTTAAAAGGAGAATATAGAAGATGAACGTCAACAAAAACAAAACGAGGATAATGGAAAGTAGTCTCATTAAATCAGGTGATGCCGAGGGAACTAGACTAGGAAATGAGAAACTTAAAGTAGTGGATGAGTTTTGCTATTTGGGCAGCAAAATAACTGATGATCGTCGAAGTAGGGAGGATATTAAATGTAGACTGCCAATGGCAAGGAAAGCATATCTGAAGAAGAGAAATTTGCTAACATTGAGAATATATTTCTGTGTAGGGAAGTCTTTTCTGAAAGGATTTGTATGGAGTGTAGCCATATATGGAAGTGAAACGTGGACGATAAACAGTTTAGATAAAAAGAGAATAGAACCATTTGGAATGTGGTGACATCGCTTTCAGGGGCCCTTTAGTTCACGTTCCTTCCCATAGATCCTGAATGGTGGTTTGGTGTCTCTATATAACGGGCTTCATGAAACTGGAAATGATTGATGTAATAAGGTCACAGAATATTCCCCCATTATCTCGATGTCAATGATACATCGAGAGCCGGTCAATACATTAAAGTTCAAACTTTGAGTTCACAGTATACTATTACCGCGGTTTTAATGCCCTGAAACATTCCCCTTTAAATGAAATCCGACTCTTAAAAACTGAACAACAACGCGATGTGACTAACTTTTACCGTGTATGTTGTAGCGACCAGCGCCTTTTTTTTATATATATTTATCGCAACCGAACAATAAAAGTGGAAATTAACATTAGCTGAAGCACGATAACTTTAAACCACAACCTTCTTCCAAACAAATTTCATCTAGCTACTGCCTGTCTGTGTTGTTCAATGACTCCTGGTAGGAATAATTCGTGCAATGCACATGGACTTGCACACGGTATCGTACAACACATAATAAACTGAAAATGAGCTCCTACTGTAGCTAAATTCGAGTATCGTCGTCGTCGTCACTACAAATACATTACTTGAAGATCTACTGCGACACTCACTGACTTTGTTGTATGAAAATTACATCCACACATATTATAGAGATGGATGTATGTATGTGTGTATGTTCACATCTGATCCCGAACCACTGGACAGATTTCAACCGATCTTGGTTCAAATGGCTCTGAGCACTATGGGACTCAACTGCTGAGGTCATTAGTCCCCTAGAACTTAGAACTAGTTAAACCTAACTAACCTAAGGACATCACAAACATCCACGCCCGAGGCAGGATTCGAACCTGCGACCGTAGCGGTCTTGCGGTTCCAGACTGAACCGATCTTGGTACATATATCCCTTACTGTTCAAATGTTCAAATGTGTATGACTTCCTAAGGGACCAAACTGCTGAGGTCAACAGTCCCTAGACTTACACACTGCTTAAACTAACTTATGCTAAGAACAACACGCACACGCAGGCCCGAGGGAGGACTCGAACCTCCGGCGGGAGGGGTCGTGCAATATGTGACATGACACCTCAAACCGTGCGGCCACACAGCGCGTCGCTCCCTTACTGTCAGACAACAATCGCTGTGGAGATAACAGCAACCAACCTATCATACATCATGAGGTGTGACGTCATAAACAATGCGATGCATGAAGAAATGTCACATCGTGTTTGAAATTTTAACACATTTATTCTTTATGACTGAGACATATCTACATTCGAGTCACCTTAAGGAACTCCCTGACGCCTGGCAGCGCTTTTGACAGCTTCCAAGTGCGTTACACAAACTGTTGTAGGTGAAACCAATGGACGTCTTATAGAGCTGTGTGAGGTGTTACAGAAGAGACATTTACAAAATAGTGGTGCAGACATAGTAAGACGCTGTGCCCACCGTACAGAAACTGTTTCATAATTTCAAAGTAGTTTTCACGAATACATGGAAATGATCAGACAGAATCTGAAGCAATTAATTAAATTTTGTGCAGTAGGCAGGACTTGAAACCAGGCCTCCCGCTTACTAGGCAGATGTGCTAAGCACTAAAACAACATAGCACTGTGGCTACCAGAGACGTATGAACTTTTTCAGTCCAATGTACGAATATATGTAGATGGTATCTGTTCTTTCGGACATGTCTGAAAGAACGGATACCATTGGTGATCTTGCAGCTCTCGAAGAATGAAATTTGATCTATCAACGCCTGTAAGCAGCTAATGGTCTGGATTTCATTGTAATTTCACTTTAGTCCAGAGTCCTCCCTAACAATCATTTCAGGTAACACCTTCACCGCATTTCCCCCTTCTAAAATCGATGTTGTTGTTGTTGTGGTCTTCAGTCCTGAGACTGGTTTGATGCAGCTCTCCATGCTACTCTATCCTGTGCAAGCTTCTTCATCTCCCAGTACCTACTGCAACCTACATCCTTCTGAATCTGTTTAGTGTATCCATCCCTTGGTCTCCCTCTACGATTTTTACTCTCCACGCTGCCCTCCAATGCTAAATTTGTGAGCCCTTGATGCCTCAGAGCATGTCCTACCAACCAGTCCCTTCTATTCAGCACCTCCTCATTAGTTATGTACCCATCAAATCTCCAGCATTCTTCTGTACCACCACATTTCGAAAGCTTCTATTCCCTTCTCGTCCAAACTATTTATCGTCCATGTTTCACTTCCATACATGGCTACACTCCATAGAAATACTTTCAGAAACGACTTCCTGACACTTAAATCTATACTCGATGTTAACAAATTTCTCTTCTTCAGAAACGCTTTCCTTGACATTGCCAGTCTACATTTAATATCCTCTCTACTTCGACCATCATCAGTTATTTTGCTCCCCAAATAGCAAAACTCCTTTACTACTTTAAGTGTCTCATTTCCTAATATAATTCCCTCAGAATCACCCGACTTAATTCGACTACATTCCATTATCCTCGTTTTGCTTTTGTTGATGTTCATCTTATATCCTTCTTTCAAGACACTGTAGAATCCGTTCAACTGCTCTTCCAAGTCCTTTGCTGTCTCTGACAGAATTACAATGTCATCGGCGAACCTCAAAGTTTTTACTTCTTCTCCATGGTTTTTAAATCCTACCCCGAATTTTTCTTTTGTTTCCTTTACTGCTTGCTCAGTATACAGATTGAATAACATCGGGGAGAGGCTACAACCCTGTGTCACTCCCTTCTCAACCACTGCTTCCCTTTCATGTCCCTCGATTCATATAACTGCCATCTGGTTTCTGTACAAATTGTAAATAGCCATTCGCTCCCTGTATTTTACCTCTGCCACATTTAGAATTTAAAAGAGAGTATTCCATTCAACACTGCCAAAAGCTTTCTCCAAATCTACAAATTCTAGAAACGTAGGTTTGCCTTTCCTTAAACCTTCTTCTAAATAAGTCGTAAGGTCAGTACTGCCTCACGTGTTCCAACATTTCTACGGAATCCAAACTGATCTTCCCCGAGGTCGACTTTTACCAGCTTTTCCATTCGTCTGTAAAGAATTCGCATTAGTATTTTGCAGCTGTGACTTATTGCACTGATAGTTCGGTAATTTTCACATCTGTCAACAACTACTTCCTTTGGAATTGGAATTATTAACTTCTTGAAGTCTGAGGGTACTTCGCCTGTTTCATACATCTTGCTCACCAGATGGTAGAGTTTTGTCAGGACTGGCTCTCCCAAGGCTGTCAGTAGTTGTAATGGAATGTTGTCTACTCCCGGAGCCTTGTTTCGACTTAGGTCTTTCAGTGCTCTGTCAAACTCTTCACGCAGTATCATATCTCCCATTTCATCTTCATCTACATCCTTTTGTATTTCCAGAATATTGTCCTCAAGTACGTCACCCTTTTATAGATCCTCTACATACTCCTTCCACCTTTCTGCTTTCCCTTCTTTGCATAGAACTGGGTTTCCATCTGAGCTCTTGATATTCATACAAGTGTTTCTCTTTTCTTCAAAAGTCTCTTTAATTTTCTTGTAGGCTGTATCTATCTTACACCTAGTGAGATAAGCCTCTACATCCTTACATTTGTCCTCTAGAAATCCCTGCTTAGCCATTTTGCACTTCCTGTCGATCTCATTCTTGATATTTTTGTATTCCTTTCTGCCTGGTTCATTTACTGCATTTTTATATTTTCTCCTTTCATCAACTAAATTCAATATTTCTTCTGTTATCCAAGGGCTTCCGCTAGCCCTCGTCTTTTTACCTATTTGATCTTCTGCTGCCTTCACTACTTCATCCGTCAGAGCTACCCATTCTTCTTCTACTGTATTTCTTTCCTCCATTCCTGTCAATTTTTCCCTTATGCTCTCCCTGCAACTCTGTACAACCTCTGATTTAGTGAGTTTATTCAGTTCCCATCTCCTTAAATTCCCAGTTTTTTGCAGTTTCCTCAGTTTTAATCTACAGTTCATAATCAATTGATTGTGGTCAGAGTCCAATTCTGCCACTGGAAATGTCTTACAATTTAAAACCTGGTTCCTAAATCTCTGCCTTACCATTATATAATCTATCTGATACCTTCTAGTATCTCCAGGATTCTTCCGTGTATACAACCTTCTTTTACGATTCTTGAACCAAGTGTTAGCTATGATTAAGATATGCCCTGGGCAAAATTCTACGGTTTCCTCTTTCATTTCTTACCCCCAATCCATATTCACCTACTTTGTTTCCTTCTCTCTTTTTTCCTACTTTCGAATTCCAGTCAACCATGACTATGAAATTTTCGTCTCCCTTCACTACCTGAATAATTTCTTTTATCTCATCATACATTCCATCAATTTCTTCATCATCTGCAGAGCTAGTTGGCATATAAACTTGTACTACTGTAGTAGGCATGGACTTCGTGTCTATGTTGGCCTCAATAATGCGTTCACTATGCTGTTTGTGGTAGCTTATCAGCATTTCTGTTTTTTTTTATTCGTTATTAAACCTACTCCTGCATTACCCCTATTTGATTTTGTATTTATAACCCTGTATTCACCTGCCACCGAACTTCAGTAATTCCCACTATATCTAACTTTAACCTATCCATTTCCCTTTTTAAATTTTCTAACCTACCTGCACGATTAAGGGATCTGACATTCCACGCTCCGATCCGCAGAACGCCAGTTTTCTTTCTCCTGATAACGACGTCCTCTTGAGTAGTCCCTGCCTGGAGGTCCGAATAGGGGACTATTTTACCTCCGGAATATTTAACCCAAGAGGACGCCATCATCATTAGCCATACAGTAAAGCTGCGTGCCCTCGGGAAAAATTACGGCTGTAGTTTCCCCTTGCTTTCAGCCGTTCGTAGTAGCAGCACAGCAAGGCCGCTTTGGTTAGTGTTACAAAGCCAGATCAGTCAATCATCCAGACTGTTGCTCCTGCAACTACTGAAAAGGTTGCTGCCCCTCTTCAGGAACCACGTGTTTGTCTGGCCTCTCAACAGACACCCCTCCGTTGTGGTTGCACCTACGGTACGGCCACCTGTATCGCTCTTAGACACGCAAGCCTCCTCACCAACGGCAAGGTCCATGGTTCATGTGGTAGGCTTAAATCGATATTACACTACAAACACAGTTCATTTTTTTGTTTTCGTTTTTAATAGAAAATTGGCAAAGTGAGTACCTGGGCAAAGGTGGGTTTGTCAACTAGTTGAAGAACAAAATAGTATATCTGGGAAAGGCAGATCATTTTCTTTATTCTTGAAGTATAACGAAACGAAATGTAATTCTCTAGTGAGTGCAGTTCTTAAGTGTGCACATTTAAGTATTTAAGTAAAGATCAGAGAAAGGAAAATGACTTAGCAAGAGTCTACATTTAGAATACCGAATGAGCTACACATCATACGCAGAGAAAGATACAAAGCCTCGTGTCGCATATACAAGTGCCCTTACGGACCACATCAGTAAAAGTCACCACTTAATTACAAAAACTAGGGAAAGAATCCTATATTCATTTTGTTGAATGAGAGGAGAAGCAATGGTATATACTACCTGCAGGCTCGGAACAATGAACAAAAATCAGATATCGTTTCCCACGTGTTACAGCCAAGTTTGGACAGAAAAAAAACAGCGTTGCTCACATGAAATGTAACTGTAAGGTATCTCGTATGAATTAATCTGGAAATAGCATAAGTGATTATTAGTCAAGGGCACCACAGGCAAGCAATGACCTCTCCACAACCCTGGCCGATATTGCTACAGTGTGCCCATCTCAGTATCACAAGACAAAAGTCAATACTAAATACTTTGATGCGTCCAACCAGCTGGAAAGCAGAGCGTGTTCACGGCAGCAGACGGAAATCAGTTCCTTTGTGCCAGCAGCCACGCAGGACCTCGCTAACCTATGTCTGCTCGAAGCAATACTATTGGCCGACTGATTTCAAGGTTTAAGCAGCGTGCTTTAGAAATGCCTTTGTGGTTCTCAATCAAAGAGGAAAAGTACTGTGACGCAGAATTTTTGCCCAGAGACCCACCATACTACTGGGGTTCACTACAGCAGTTGTCTCCACCAGTTAGGGTCAGCAACATCAAGAATGGTGCTGTCGTTGATGTCGCTGTCCGTCCTGCAGCCTGAGCCGATGAACATGGAGGCAGCGCTCTGAGGAGCTGTCACGCCAACGCAGGGGATCCCCTTGCTGTCTGCTTGACCACAGCGTCTGCATCACTCAATGTGAGCTGTTTCTTCGGCCGGTGTTCCCAGTCACTCACATGGTGGATGCCAGGTTGCGGACGAGGAGCTACCATCGGCTGTTGTTCCACTACCTGTCTACTCGTTTAGATTATTATTTGAGCATCCCACTCACGGTTGTCACGTGATACAGCACTACACCAAGACGCTGCAGATGTTTGGAGAGAAAGAAGGGGGATGTCATCCGAAGAACGAGGTCCCAAGGCAAGATCGGTACCTTCTGAAAGAACCACAAGTAAGCACAGTTACCGCCAGACGCAACGAGATTGAGCGAAATTGGCGTAGACACACCCTCATGAGTTCCACACAACACGACTGCAGCATAGTTACTTATATCAGAGTAGAGTGCTGCTCAGTACAGTCTGTAATCATCGCCGACAGCGACAGCCTATTGTCACTACAGCCAGCAGCGCGTGAGTGATATTAGACAGAACAACGTAGCAAAATTTGCAGCGTTTTGTACTCTGTCAGAAGAGAGTGTTATCTATGTTGTATCGTACAGACATTGTTCAAATGGTTCAAATGGCTCTGAGCACTATGGGACTTAACATCTGTGGTCATCAGTCCCCGAGAACTTAGAACTACTTAAACCTAACTAACCTAAGGACATCACACACATCCATGCCCGAGGCAGGATTCGAACCTGCGACCGTAGCAGTCCCGCGGTTCCGGACTGAGCGCCTGAACCGCTAGACCACCGCGGCCGCCCTTACAGACATTGTGTTCCGACACCAATGGCGGCATCTGAATCGATACCACGAAATTAGTGACGGCTCGCTGAAATCCTCAACGACATAAGCGAGGCTTACCTGAGTACCACGCCTGCCGTATCAGCTGTGCAGCGCACTCATGATGAGCTGAATAAGCTCATGCTCATAAATTAAGGATAATTGCAGAATGTGGTGCCACACAACGTGCCACTACACAAAACTGGCACTAATAACACAGGCACATAGGGAACACACACGATACACATCTGTAAGTCCACGGTATTGGTGATAAGTTGAGAAAACCGTCCAGTGTGATACAAAAGCCACTATTTCCTACATCAATATGGGGTGTGATCACCCTGCACACGTACACAGGCCGCACAACGGGTTGCCTTACTCTGGATCAGGTGGTCGGGCAACTGCAGAGGTATAGTTTAAAGAGTTTAAATGGCTCTGAGCACTATGGGACTTAACTTCTGAGGTCATCAGTCCCCTAGAACTTAGAACTACTTAAACCTAACTAACCTAAGGACATCACACACATCCATGCCCGAGCCAGGATTCGAACCTGCGACCGTGGCCGTCACGCGGTTCCAGACTGTAGCGCCTATAACCGCACGGCCACTCTGGCCGGCGCAGAGGTATAGCCTCCCATTATTGCACCAGTGCCTGTCGGAGCTCTTGAAGTGTCGTAGGGGTTTGAAGACCTGCAGAGATACGTCGACCGAGAGCATCGCAGACGTGCTCGATGGGGTTTAGGCCTGGAGAACAGGCAGGCCACTCCGTTCACCTGATATCTTCTGTTTCAAGGTACTCCTCCACGATGGCAGCTCGGTGGGGCCGTGCGTTATCATCCATCAGCAGGAAGGTGGGGCCCACTGCACCCCTGAAATGGCGGACATACCGGTGCAAAATGACGTCCCGATACCCCTGACCTGTTACAGTTCCACTGTCAAAGACATACAGGAGTGTACGTGCACCAATCATAATCCCATCCCACACCATCAAACGACGACCTTCAAATGGCTCTGAGCACTATGGGACTTAACTGCTGTGGTCATCAGTCCCATAGAACGTAGAACTACTTAAACCTAAGTAACCTAAGGACATCACACACATCCATGCCCGAGGCATGATTCGAACCTGCGACCGTGGCGGTCACGCGGTTCCAGACTGTAGCGCCTAGAACCGCACGGCCACTCCGGCCGGCCGGACGACCTTCATACACGTCCCTTTGAAGGACATTGAATGGATGGTATGTGGTTCCTGGTTCACGCCAGATGAAAACCCTGTGGGAAACACTGTTCAGACTATACCTGGACTCGTCCGTGAACATAATCTAGGGCCACTGTTCCACTGACCATGTACTGTGTTCTTGCCACCAAGCTTTACGGGTTCTCCTGTGACCAGGGGTCAGTGGAATGCACCTTGCAGGTCTCCAGGCGAATAAACCATATCTGTTCAGTCGTCTGTAGACCGTGTGTCTGGAGCTGCGGTAAGATCCCGAGCAAGACTACCTGCAGTAGTACTCCGTTGCCGTCTGCGGGCACTGATAGTCAGATATCGGTGTTCTTGTGGTGTTGTACACTGTTGACGTCCCGTACTGTAGCGCATGGACACGTTTTCTATCTGCTGGAATCGTTGCCATAACCTTGAGATCGCACTTTGAGGCACACGTGCTACGACCTGCTGTGTTTGACCAGTCTCCAGTCGCCCTAGTATTCTACCCCTCATAACGTCATCGATATGTGTTCTCTGAGCCATTTTAAACACACTTTCACCATTAGCGCGTCTGGAAACGTCTGCAACCTTACTCGCTGCACCGTACTCTGACATGCACCAACACACCTCTGCGTATGTGGATTGCTGCCAGCAACACCGTGCGACGACCGCAGTTCAAATCCACCGCATGGTCATACCCCGAGGTGGTTTAACCCCGCAAACCGCCCACCAGAGCGTTGTTTCGCCATTTATCAGCATTATCCTTAATTTATGAGCATGAGGTTAGTTTCGAGCTAGCAAGAGCTCAGCCGAGTTCGAGACCTGAGGTTCAGCAGTCGACATCATCGAGTAGGACAGTGATAGTTAAAGTTTCTGATGAAATGTTGTCTTGTAAATGTTGAATTTCGTACTGGAAGGGAACAGTTCGTTAAGTAGAGCATCAGGGTAATGCTTTAATAGTCGGTAACAGTTGCAACTGATCCAGAAATCCAGAGGCAAGAAAAGTGTCAAACTTAAGTAAGTCTTTTATTCATTTATGTAATAAAGTGAAGTAATATCTCATGGGTCCTGTTGTGGACTGGCAAGACAGCCAATCCACTGTGACGGGTAGCCGAAAGGCACGCGTTTAAGCTCACGCAGGCTGGCGTGAGGTCTGGAACAGTTAAAGGAGGTGAGACTAGTAAAAAAGGTACGTGGCTTCTGGAATACTTAACTTTAATCAATAATTGGTGAACATCGGTCTGACGGTACAGGCATCACAAGATTAACAGCAAATGATAATGGCGCCTTGCTAGGTCGTAGCAAATGACGTAGCTAAAGGCTATGCTAACTATCGTCTCGGCAAATGAGAGCGTAATTTGTCAGTGAACCATCGCTAGCAAAGTCGGCTATACAGCTGGGGCGAGCGCTAGGAAGTCTCTCTAGACCTGCCGTGTGGCGGCGCTAGGTCTGCAATCACTGACAGTGGTGACACGCTGGTCCGACGTATACTAACGGACCGCGGCCGATTTAAAGACTACCACCTAGCAAGTGTGGTGTCTGGCGGTGACACCACAGGTCCTAGTGTGGTGAGCCATCCGGTACAACAAAGGACCCACAGTTCTGGGCACACAGTAGTAGTTTCACGTGGTGACAACAACCTTGTATGCCGGCCGGAGTGGCCGAGCGGCTCTAGGCGCTTTAGTCTGGAACCGCGCGACCGCTACGGTCGCAGGTTCGAATCCTGCCTCGGGCATGGATGTGTCTGATGTCCTTAGGTTAGTTAGGTTTAAGTAGTTCTACGTTCTAGGGGACTGATGACCTCAGCTCAGCTCAGTCCCATAGTGCTCAGAGCCATTTTTGAACAACCTTGTATTGTGCCAATGATACGTTATTGTTCAGTGCAATAACGAATGCACATGACATTCTTGTGGACACCCAACGTTTCAAAATTAAGTATTTCTTTTTCTTCAAATTACTATAAAGCGATTCAATATTTTGTGTGTGTGTGTTGCTGTAACCCCTCGACCTCATCCACAGACAGATCAGAGAACCCACGACAGTGTCGACGAGTGTCTTTTCGTCTGGCACAACAATGGTAAACCCTTATATTCCTTCCTTCCTTTGTCTTTAATCTTGCTCCTGAAACTGTCGCCGGCCGAAGTGGCCGTGCAGTTAAAGGCGCTGCAGTCTGGAACCGCAAGACCGCTACGGTCGCAGGTTCGAATCCTGCCTCGGGCATGGATGTTTGTGATGTCCTTAGGTTAGTTAGGTTTAACTAGTTCTAAGTTCTAGGGGACTAATGACCTCAGCAGTTGAGTCCCATAGTGCTCCGAGCCATTTGAACCATTTAAACTGTCGCTAAAGACTAACACTACTGTAGTCTACAATAATGGCTACGTGCTCTGAAGTTGTGTTGAGTTGTATTTCGTTATTACCGTCATAAAAAGAACACGCGTAAAGGCAGACTTTCACCACGACTTTGCAACAGCGATGAAGATACATCACTGGGAACAAAATTGCAGCAAATTAATTTGCCATTAATGTCTCGATATCGAGTGTACCTTACGGGTTGCAGAACACTCAGAGTTCGTACTTGCCTCATCCCCGGCGGCGTGGGCGGGCAGGAACTAATTAAGGACCTCAGTAAAAGAGGCCAAGCACGACAATTAACCCGGGAAAGGCAGTTCCGCGGGGAATTAATCTGCGGCGTCATCGCTGACAGCCACTCCGTCACGGCGCGCGATGCGGACGGCGACGTGGGGAGGGAGGGATCACGGGCTAGGCCGGGGAGTGGCGTCGCCCGCAATCAAACGCTTGCGTCTGGCCGGGGCAGGCCCTAACCCCTGCCGCAGCTCAGAGATCCGCCCCAGACAGGGGCGCGGCGTGCCCTGCCTAACCGCAGGCTCGCGGCTTCGTGCAGGGGTAAGCAGCGGCCGGGCGGCTGAGTTATGAGGGCTGCGTTAGCGACGTCCTCTGGCTCTGACGTGGACACTGCCGCGACCTTTGCGGTCAGCCGTCACAAGAGAAGACGGAACGCGCTACGTAGCGTAGAATAAGGGGTTGATTCAAAAGGAAAGAACAGATTTCAATTGTTTGTTACGGAGATACACTCGGCGCCAGATATCTGAAAGCATGGTGGGAAAGGGGGGGGGGATGTGGGGGACACCATCACGGTGGGTCGGCCGCTGTGGCCGAGCAGTTCTAGACGCTTCAGCAGGAATCGCGCTGCTGCTACGGTAGCAGGTTCGAATCCTGCCTCGGGCATGGATCTGTGAGATGTCCTTCGGTTAGATAGGTTTAAGTAGTTCTAAGTCTAGGGGACTGATGACCTCAGATGTTAAGTCCCATAGTGCTTAGAGCCATTTGAACATCACGGAGGGTTTAGCCGTGGCTTTCGGCACAAGCGTATGAGAACTGAACAGAAAACATTGACTGAAAGGGCTCACTAGCGCTGTGGATAAAATATCGAGATATCGATACTTTTCCATAGTTTTGTCGATACACTTGTGTGAAATATTTTACACCGGGCTATCGATATATCGACATCAAAACGGCAATACCACCAGCCGATATTTGTTTTCTGTACTACATTTTTTCGCAATTTTCGCAAAATATTTGAAGTTGTCCTTTTGAAATTGAAGTTTGACATAATCCTACTCTCACTGTGTGAAGGAGTCTTACTACGTTTTCAGCTATCGTCACGTCCAGGCTTTCTCTTTGACTGTGGAGCAAGTATACGTGGCACAAAAGAAGCCTGATTGCACTGTGGCTGGCGGTGTGAATGGAATAACAAGATTTCCGATGTGAATAAATAGTACGCCCGTTGCGTCAAAAAACAATTTTACAGCCCTCCAGTTGCGTTAAAAAAACAATTTTTAACGCAGCTAGTGTGGGTATTTCTTCACACCGACATTCTTGAAAAACAATTACTCAAAACGCTGAGCAAAAATCTAAGTGACAAGACTGGTCTTTGCAGTGGGTGGGGAAATGCCGACGTATTCGGCGCTCCGCGATGCCGACAGAAACTGCAACGTTTAATTTCGCCACGCAATTTTGGCACTACAGTTGGTAGGCGGCTGCCTTTTTCAGAATTGAAAAAAACAAGAAGTCGACATGAAGCGTTCCGGACGAATCCAATACGTGATGAAACCGAATGACGGACTCACAGGACGCCTTTTATTACGCCACATGCAAGCAGTTAACATTGTCAGCAAGGTGGTTATCACCAAGCGTGGACGTATATCGTTTTCCTTCCAATTTTTGTCGTAAGGGGAAGTGTCATGATGATCTCTCCATTGGCAAAAGATTCCGGAATAGTCCCCCATTCGGATCTCCGGGAGGGGACTGCCAAGGGGGAGGTCACCATGAGAGAAAGATTGAATAATCAACGAAAGGATAACGTTCTACGAGTCTGGGCGTGGAATGTCAGAAGCTTGAACGTGGTAGGGAAACTAGAAAATCTGAAAAGGGAAACGCAAAGGCTCAATCTAGATATAATAGGGGTCAGTGAAGTGAAGTGGAAGGAAGACAAGGATTCGTGGTGAGATGAGTATCGGGTATTATCAACAGCAGCAGAAAATGGTGTAACAGGTGTAGGATTCGTTATGAATAGGAAGGTGGGGCAGATGGTGTGTTACAGTGAACAGTTCAGTGACCGGGTTGTTCTAGTCAGAATCGACAGCAGACCAACACCGACAACGATAGTTCAGGTATACATGCCGACGTCGCAAGCTGAAGATGAACAGATAGAGAAAGTGTATGAGGATATTGAAAGGGTACTGCAGTATGTAAAAGGGGACGAAAATCTAATAATCATGGGCTACTGGAATGCAGCTGTAGGGGAAGGAGTAGAAGAAAAGGTTACAGGAGAATATGGGCTTGGGACAAGGAATGAAAGAGGAGAAAGACTAATTGAGTTCTGTAACAAGTTTCATCTAGTAATAGCGAATACCCTGTTCAAGAATCACAAGAGGAGGAGGTATACTTGGAAAAGGCCGGGAGATACGGGAAGATTTCAATTAGATTACATCATGGTCAGACAGAGATTCCGAAATCAGATACTGGATTGTAAGGCGTACCCAGGAGTAGATATAGACTCAGATCACAATATAGTAGTGATGAAGAGTAGGCTGAAGTTCAAGACATTAGTCAGGAAGAATCAATACGCAAAGAAGTGGGATACGGAAGTACTAAGGAATAACGAGACGCGTTTGAAGTTCTCTAACGCTATGGATAAAGCAATAAGGAATAGCGCACTAGGCAGTAAAGTTGAAGAGGAATGGACATCTCTAAAAAGGGCCATCACAGAAGTTGGGAAGGAAAACATAGGTACAAAGAAGGTAGCTGCGAAGAAACCATGGGTAACAGAAGAAATACACTCCTGGAAATTGAAATAAGAACACCGTGAATTCATTGTCCCAGGAAGGGGAAACTTTATTGACACATTCCTGGGGTCAGATACATCACATGATCACACTGACAGAACCACAGGCACATAGACACAGGCAACAGAGCATGTACAATGTCGGCACTAGTACAGTGTATATCCACCTTTCGCAGCAATGCAGGCTGCTATTCTCCCATGGAGACGATCGTAGAGATGCTGGATGTAGTCCTGTGGAACGGCTTGCCATGCCATTTCCACCTGGCGCCTCAGTTGGACCAGCGTTCGTGCTGGACGTGCAGACCGCGTGAGACGACGCTTCATCCAGTCCCAAACATGCTCAATGGGGGACAGATCCGGAGATCTTGCTAGCCAGGGTAGTTGACTTACACCTTCTAGAGCACGTTGGGTGGCACGGGATACATGCGGACGTGCATTGTCCTGTTGGAACAGCAAGTTCCCTTGCCGGTCTAGGAATGGTAGAACGATGGGTTCGATGACGGTTTGGATGTACCGTGCACTATTCAGTGTCCCCTCGACGATCACCAGTGGTGTATGGCCAGTGTAGGAGATCGCTTCCCACACCATGATGCCGGGTGTTGGCCCTGTGTGCCTCGGTAGTATGCAGTCCTGATTGTGGCGCTCACCTGCAAGGCGCCAAACACGCATACGACCATCATTGGCACCAAGGCAGAAGCGACTCTCATCGCTGAAGACGACACGTCTCCATTCGTCCCTCCATTCACGCCTGTCGCGACACCACTGGAGGCGGGCTGCACGATGTTGGGGCGTGAGCGGAAGACGGCCTAACGGTGTGCGGGACCGTAGCCCAGCTTCATGGAGACGGTTGCGAATGGTCCTCGCCGATATCCCAGGAGCAACAGTGTCCCTCATTTGCTGGGAAGTGGCGGTGCGGTCCCCTACGGCACTGCGTAGGATCCTACGGTCTTGGCGTGCATCCGTGCGTCGCTGCGGTCCGGTCCCAGGTCGACGGGCACGTGCACCTTCCGCCGACCACTGGCGACAACATCGATGTACTGTGGAGACCTCACGCCCCACGTGTTGAGCAATTCGGCGGTACGTCCACCCGGCCTCCCGCATGCCCACTATACGCCCTCGCTCAAAGTCCGTCAACTGCACATACGGTTCACGTCCACGCTGTCGCGGCATGCTACCAGTGTTAAAGACTGCGATGGAGCTCCGTATGCCACGGCAAACTGGCTGACACTGACGGCGGCGGTGCACAAATGCTGAGCAGCTAGCGCCATTCGACGGCCAACACCGCGGTTCCTGGTGTGTCCGCTGTGCCGTGCGTGTGATCATTGCTTGTACAGCCCTCTCGCAGTGTCCGGAGCAAGTATGGTGGGTCTGACACACCGGTGTCAATGTGTTCTTTTTTCCATTTCCAGGAGTGTACTTCAGTTGATTGATGAAAGGAGGAAGTACAAACATGTTCCGGGAAAATCAGGAATACAGAAATACAAGTCGCTGAGGAATGAAATAAATAGGAAGTGCAGGGAAGCTAAGACGAAATGGCTGCAGGAAAAATGTGAAGACATCGAAAAAGATATGATTGTCGGAAGGACAGACTCAGCATACAGGAAAGTCAAAACAACCTTTGATGACATTAAAACCAACGGTGGTAACATTAAGAGTGCAACGGGAATTACATTGTTAAATGCAGAGGAGAGAGCAGATAGGTGGAAAGAATACACTGAAAGCCTCTATGAGGGTGAAGATTTGTCTGATGTGATAGAAGAAGAAACAAGAGTCGATTTAGAAGAGATAGGGTATCCAGTATTAGAATCGGAATTTAAAAGAGCTTTGGAGGACTTACGGTCAAATAAGGCAGAAGGGATAGATAATATTCCATCAGAATTTCTAAAATCATTGGGGGAAGTGGCAACAAAACGACTATTCACGTTGGTGTGTAGAATATATGAGTCTGACTTTCGAAAAGCATCATCCACACAATTCCGTGGCTAGAGCTGACAAGTGCGAGAATTATCGCACAATCAGCTTAACAGCTCATGCATCGAAGCTGCTTACAAGAATAATATACAGAAGAATTGAAAAGAAAATTGAGATTGTGCTAGGTGACGATCAGTTTGGCTTTAGGAAAAGTGAAGGGACGAGAGAGGCAATTCTGATGTTACGGCTAATAATGGAAGCAAGGATAAAGAAAAATCAAGACACTTTCATAGGATTTGTCGACCTGGAAAAAGCGTTCGACAATATAAAATGGTGCAAGCTGTTCGAGATTCTTAAAAAAGTAAGGGTAATCTATAGGGAGAGACGGGTCATATACAATATGTACAACAACCAAGAGCGAATAATAAGAGTGGACGATCAAGAACGAAGTGCCCGTATTAAGAAGGGTGTAAGACAAGGCTGTAGCCATTCGCCCCTACTCTTCAATCTGTACATCGAGGAAGCAATGATGGGAATATAAGAAAGGTTCAGGAGTGGAATTAAAATGCAAGGTGAAAGGATATCAATGATACGATTCGCTGATGACATTGCTATCCCGAGTGAAAGTGATGAAGAATTAAATGATCTACTGAACGGAATGAACAGTCTAATGAGTACACAGTATGGTTTGAGAGTAAATCGGAGAAAGACGAAGGTAATGGGAAGTAGTAGAAATGAGAACAGCGAGAAACTTAACATCAGGATTGATGGTCACGAAGTCAATGAAGTTACGAAATTCTGCTACCTAGGCAGTAAAATAACCAATGACGGACGGAGCAGGGAGGACATCAAAAGCAGACTCGCTATGGCAAAAAAGGTATTTCTGGCCAAGAGAAGCCTACTAATATCAAATACCGGCCTTAATTTGAGGAAGAAACATCTGAGGATGTACGTCTGGAGTATAGCATTGTATGGTAGTGAAACATGGACTGTGGGAAAACCGGAACAGAAGAGAATCGAAGCATTTGAGATGTGGTGCTATAGACGAATGTTGAAAATTAGGTGGACTGATAAGGTAAGGAATGAGGAGGTTCTGCGCAGAATTGGAGAGGAAAGGAATATGTGGAAAACACTGATAAGGAGAAGGGACAGGATGATAGGACATCTGCTAAGACATGAGGGAATTACTTCGATGGTACTAGAGGGAGCTGTATAGGGCAAAAACTGTAGAGGAAGACAGAGATTGGAATACGTCAAGCAAATACTTGAGGACGTAGGTTGCAAGTGCAACTCTGAGATGAAGAGGTTAGCACAGGAAAGGAATTTGTGGCGGGCCGCATCAAACCAGTCAGTAGACTGATGACGAAAAAAAAAAAAGGGAGGAATAAGCAGGCTGCTAGCCTGTTGGTTTACAGAATATCTAATAATAAATCAATGCTTAAATATACAGCTCTAAAACCAGCATTATATTTAAAATGTGCAGGCGATATTTTTATAGGCAGGTATGTCGATATTTTTTAGCCAATATATCGATATAGCGATAATTTTTTCCGATGTATCGAGACAAATTGTGCTGGCGTTAGCTGTCACCAGCATACCAGTCGCCAAAGAGGTTGAGAGAAGATCGATAGCCCGCATCTCGTGGTCGTGCGGTAGCGTTCTCGCTTCCCACGCCCGGGTTCGATTCCCGGCGGGGTCAGGGATTTTCTCTGCCTCGTGATGGCTGGGTGTTGTGTGATGTCCTTAGGTTAGTTATGTTTAAGTAGTTCTAAGTTCTAGGGGACTGATGACCATAGATGTTAAGTCCCATAGTGCTCAGAGCCATTTTTTTTGAAGATCGATAACAGGCGCTGGATAAAGCGCACCTATCAGCACAGAGGCCAAAGACAAACTCCCGAGCAACGTGCCGCCAACGCACTCTCGACTGGAAGTTTTACATCGCCGCCACTGGCCACGGTCACAGTTGCACTCAGCTCAGTCAGTGTTCTAGTTGGCGTTAGTCAGTTCACGCCACCAGCTACGGCGCGAGAATTTTGTGACCCTAAAATTTGCACATTATTGCGGTTTACTTTACTCGATAGCTGAAACGTTGATTCGTCCGAAAAGATGAATCAATCCGAAAAAGTGTCCTCTAATTTCTCCTAGAGAACTAGAATGCGAAATTCTTAGCTTCTGTTATGGTGGCCGGGACGCAACTGCTGCTGTAGCTGCAACTTGTAGAGCAGGCGTCGTTTCAGAACAAGCCGCACCGTTGTTTGTGCAAGCTGAAGTTCCTGGCCTGGCATTCTTGAGGACTTCAGAGGCCTCCGAAATAACGAAATACAACTCAACACAACTTCCTGCGTTCAGAGCACTTAGCCATTATTGTAGACTACAGTAGTGTTAGTCTGCAACCTTACTCGCTGCACCGTCCTCTGACATGCACCAACACACCTCTGCGTATGTGGATTGCTGCCAGCGACACCGTGCGTGTGAATGCATCTGGGATACATGATTGATTGACCAGTTCATAAACTGTAACAGATGATGACGTACTAGTGTTAAAACTATTGAAATATTAACTGAATGAAAAGTCCAGTAATGCGCTATAGCTGAACTTATTTAAATCGATTAGAGGCTCACACAACAAATTTCACAACTTTAAGTTGCATCTCTGGTTTATACAGGGTGGTCCATTGATAGTGACCCGGCCAAATATCTCACGAAATAAGCATCAAACGAAGAAACTACAAAGAACGAAACTCGTCTAGCTTGAAGGGGGAAACCAGATGGCTCTATGGTTGGCCTGCTAGACGGCGCTGCCGTAGGTCAAACGGATATCAACTGCGTTTTTTTAAATAGGAACCCTCACTTTTTATTACATATTCGTGTAGTACGCAAAGAAATATGAATGTTTTAGTTGGACCACTTTTTTCGCTTTGTGATAGATGGCCCTGTAATACTCACAAACGTACAAGTACGTGGTATGAGGTAACATTTCGCCAGTGCGGACGCTATTTGCTTCATGATGCATTACCCGTGTAAATTGGACCGTTTACCAATTGCGGCAAAGGTCGATATCTTGTTGATGTATGGCTATTGTGATCAAAATTCCCAACGGGCGTGTGCTACGTATGCTGCTCGGGATCCTAGACGACATCATCCAAGTGTCCGGGCCGTTTGCCGGATAGTTACGTTATTTAAGGGAACCGGAAGTGTTCACCCACATGTGAAACGTCAACTATGATCTGCAACAAATGATGATGCCGCAGGTGTTTTAGCTGTTGTCGCGGCTAATCCACACATCAGTAGCAGACAAATTGCGCGAGAATCGGGAATCTCAAAAACGTCGGTGTTGAGAATGCTACATCAACATCGATTGCACCCGTACCATATTTCTATGCACCAGGAAATGTATGGCGACGACTTTGATCGTCGTGTACAGTTCTGCCACTGGGCACAAGAGAAATTACGGGACGATGATAGATTTTTTGCACGCGTTCTATTTAGCAATGAAGGGTCATTCACTAACAGCGGTAACGTAAACCGGCATAATATGCACTATTGGGCAACGGAAAATCCACGATGGCTGCGACAAGTGGACCATCAGTGACCTTGGCAGGTTAATTTATGGTGCGGCATTATGGGAGGAAGGATAATTGGCCCCTATTTTATCGATGGCAATCTAAATGGTGCAATGTATGCTGATTTCCTACGTAATGTTCTATCGATGTTACTACAAGATGTTTTACTGCATGACAGAATGGCGATGTACTTCCAACATGATGGATGTCCGGCACATAGCTCGCGTGCGGTTGAAGCGGTACTGAATAGCAAATTTCATGACAGGTGGATTGATCGTCGAAGCAACATGGCCCGCATGTACACCGGATCTGACGTCCGCAGATTTCTTTCTGTGGGGAAAGTTGAAGGATATTTGCTATCGTGATCCATCGACAACGCCTGACAACATACGTCAGCGCATTGTCAATGCATGTGCGAACATTACTGAAGGCGAACTACTCGCTGTTGAGAGGAATGTCGTTACACGTATTGCCAAATGCATTGAGGTTGACGGACAGCATTTTGAGCATTTATTGCATTAATGTGGTATTTACAGGTAATCCCGCTGTAACAGCATGCGTTCTCAGAAATGATAAGTTCCCAAATGTACATGCATCACATTGAAACAATCGAAATAAAATGTTGAAACGTACCTAGGTTCTGTATTTTAATTTAAAAAACCTACCTGTTACCAACAGTTCGTCTAAAATTGTGAGCCATATGTTGTGACTATTACAGAGCCATGTGTCACAAAGAGAAAAAAGTGATCCAACTAAAACACTCCTATTTCTTTACGTACTACACGAATATGTAACAAAAATGGGGATTACTATTTAAAAAAGACGCAGTTGATATCAATTTGACCTATGGCAGCTTCATCTAGCGGGCCAACCATAGCGCCATCTGGTTTTCCCCTTCTAGCTAGACGAGTTTCGTTCTTTTTAGTTTTTTCGTTTGATGCTTATTTCGCGACATATTTGGCCCGGTCACTATCAATGGACCACCCTATATATACGAGGGGCGTTCAGAAAGTAAGCTCCGATCGGTCGCGAAATGGAAACGACTATGAAAATCCGATAAAGCTTTGCACAGATGTGTTGGGTAGTGTCTCTAGTACAACCCCAGTTAGCATCACGTCGCTCTTCTCATTTCTGAGCTCGCAGTGAGTGCGTAAAGATGTCTAGAAAATAGTGTCTGCCGCCAAGTACGAGGGCCTGGTGAGAAATTTCGCCTGAAGCTATGCAGCTAACATTACATAACTGTCGTGCTGTTTCGTCTTCACGACAATTCTCAGCCTCATTCTGCAGGGGCAATGAAGATGCTCCTGCATCGTTTTCAAATGGAAATGTTAGATTACCCACAATACAGTCCGCAATTGTCTCCCCCTGAGTTTCATCTCTGGTCACATGAACCGCTGTCTTTGAAGACAACATTTTGACACAGACAACGAGGTGTAGGCCAGCGTGGAGAATTGGCGGAAAGCACTGGCGGCTGCCTTCTATGATGAGGCTATTGAAAAGTTGGTACAACGTTATGACAAAAGTCTAAGTCAGAACGGCGACTACGTAGAGAAGTAGCTGAAAGGTGTAGCTAATTGTTACAAGTAAAACATTTCTGATGTTCACTGTAGTTTCAATTTGGCAATCAATCGGAGCTTACTTTCTGAACAGGCCTCGTATATATATATATATATATATATATATATATATATATATATAACACTTTATTTCCGTATTTTCCAGTTTTAAAATGTTTTAGCACATCTGTACATAACATGCAGCATTCAATGAGTAAAGCGGTATAGCAGAACGCGCATATTCAAGAGTAAGATTCCAGTTCCCACTCTGGCTACAGGAGTATGTGGACCATATAGCGTTGCCTGTGGACAGTGACGAGAAGTTCTGGGGCAGACATGAGAACGCCCATTACGTCAGCAGCGAGGTACGAAGGAAGAGCACAGCTATAATGGCGCGAAGCAACTAATCTTGCTTAATAAATACTTGCTAATAAAAGTCTCTTTATCCCATACAGCTATCAGAACACGTTTACAGGTATAAGTACTTTCTAACGACAATACTACAACGGCATAAGTCGATCATCTTAATAAATAAATGGATAATGTAAGTAGGAAGTACAGACTGTGCGCCAGTGTCGCCTGTAGCCGACAGGATACCGTCCGATCTAGTTCTGTCGTAGGACAGCGCTCCAGGAAATTTTTAGTTTTTTGTTAAGGATTATTAATTGTGTCGATATTATCAGTTTATGGTGTTTAGTAAATAAATACAGGGCTAATACAAATGATTGAAGCGATTTCATAAATTCACTGTAGCTCCATTCATTGACATATGGTCACGACACGCTACAGATACGTAGAAAAACTCATAAAGTTTTGTTCGGCTGAAGCCGCACTTCAGGTTTCTGCCGCCAGAGCGCTCGAGAGCGTAGTGAGACAAAATGGCGACAGGAGTCGAGAAAGTGTATGTCGTGCTTGAAATGCACTCACATCAGTCAGTCATAACAGTGCAACGACACTTCAGGACAAAGTTCAACAAAGATCCACCAACTGCTAACTCCATTCGGCGATGGTATGCGCAGTTTAAAGCTTCTGGATGCCTCTGTAAGGGGAAATCAACGGGTCGGCCTGCAGTGAGCGAAGAAACGGTTGAACGCGTGCGGGCAAGTCTCACGCGTAGCCCGCGGAAGTCGACGAATAAGGCAAGCAGGGAGCTAAACGTACCACAGCCGACGGTTTGGAAAATCTTACGGAAAAGGCTAAAGCAGAAGCCTTACCGTTTACAATTGCTACAAGCCCTGACACCCGATGACAAAGTCAAACGCTTTCAATTTTCGGCGCGGTTGCAACAGCTCATGGAAGAGGATGCGTTCAGTGCGAAACTTGTTTTCAGTGATGAAGCAACATTTTTTCTTAATGGTGAAGTGAACAGACACAATGTGCGAATCTGGGCGGTAGAGAATACTCACGTATTCGTGCAGCAAATTCGCAATTCACCAAAAGTTAACGTGTTTTTTGCAATCTCACGGTTTAAAGTTTACGGCCCCTTTTTCTTCTGCGAAATAAAACGTTACAGGACACGTGTATCTGGACATGCTGTAAAATTGGCTCATGCCACAACTGAAGACCGACAGCGCCGACTTCATCTTTCAACAGGATGGTGTCCGCCCCGGTAGCTGAGTGGTCAGCGTGACAGACTGTCAATCCTAAGGGCCCGGGTTCGATTCCCGGCTGGGTCGGAGATTTTTCTCCGCTCAGGGACTGGGTGTTGTGTTGTCCTAATCATCATCATTTCATCCCCATCGACGCGCAGGTCGTCGAAGTGGCGTCAAATTGAAAGACCTGGACCAGGCGAACGGTCTACCCGACGGGAGGCCCTAGCCACACGACATTTCCAACAGGATGGTGCTCCACCGCACTTCCATCATGATGTTCGGCATTTCTTAAACAGGAGATTGGAAAACCGATGGATCGGTCGTGGTGGAGATCATGATCAGCAATTCATGTCATGGCCTCAACGCTCTCCCGACTTAACCCCATCCGATTTCTTTCTGTGGGGTTATGTGAAAGATTCAGTGTTTAAACCTCCTCTACCAAGAAACGTGCCAGAACTGCGAGCTCGCATCAACGATGCTTTCGAACTCATTGATGGGGACATGCTGTGCCGAGTGTGGGAGGAACTTGATTATCGGCTTGATGTCTGCCGAATCACTAAAGGGGCACATATCGAACATTTGTGAATGCCTAAAAAAACTTTTTGAGTTTTTGTATGTGTGTGCAAAGCATTGTGAAAATATCTCAAATAATAAAGTTACTGTAGAGCTGTGAAATCGCTTCAATCATTTGTAATAATCCTGTACATCTCTTTTGAACGTCATTCCGAATGATACAGCTTCCCATGTCATCACTCAGATCAGAGAAGTGGAATTGCGCTTTACAGAGAATCCGACGGCACTGATACTGCTTTTGCAGGGGGGAAATAACCTTCGAGAGCATCTCGGCAAAGCAGGCACAAAGAATCCTACATAACAACTCAGTTACTCCAACGACGGATTGCCTTAATTTCCGCAAAACAGGGACGGGAAAGCACGGACAGTCATACCGTACGCCTCTTATACCATCCGCTGCGGTCTCACTTGCTAAACTGATAAATTTCTGGAGCTTTACTACATGTGTGGAATACTTGCAAAGCTGCGTCAACAAATATAATAAAATCTCATACCACTTGACAGTTATTTGAGCTCAAAAGTACAACCGTTTCACATGAATGCGTAGTATCAGCGTTGCAGAAGCAAATGGTGGGTATGTCATGGCAAAACAAAAGATTTCGTTCAGAAAATATTCATGAAATGAACAAAATACAGTAAGTTATTTTATGATCTAAGAAAGTTGATTGTTCACTTTGGTTACGAATGAGATGCAACGTATGGAGGACAAACAATAATCGAAAGTGTGTGTCCCACGATGTTGCTCACAGTGGTACAATAAAGATCCTGCGTCAGTACGGCTCACGAAGCTACGCATTTCAGCAAATACTACCATGTCTTCCAGTGCTTGTACACAAATATATGCAGGTCGTAATTGTGTTTATAGAATGTCACATACAAACTCAGATCGTAATCATCAATCACTCTCCTTCTCTCTCAATATACAGAGTGCGACAGGAGGAAAAGCACAAAGCGGTGACAGTATTTGTGATTGTGAAAAAAATAAAGATTTTAATGGCTATATGCTCTCTTTCTAATGGTTTCCCAGATAGAACACATTTAATATTAGTTTTTTACATTGTTCTTGAGGAGTTCGGAAACCGCGGCATAGCGAAAAATTGTACCAGTACAAAATGAAACTACATTATATTTTCTATAAAAAGGGTCCTAGTAATTTTTTTTATAAGTCTAAAGCTTGCGAGAAGTGAGCGAGAGAATACTGAAAATGTCGCGCGATGCTCGTACGTTGTAGCTGAGGTAGCTTTTATAGGCCAGTTTGAGACAGTTTCCCAACTTGATAGACCACAAGTGTCCTCTGTCAAGCTGTTCGACCCGATTTCCTCTACGCTACTATGGTACATTGTAAACAGTAACAGAAAATAAATAACAATGCACATTAAACGTTTCCGCCTCGGAAACAAAGTTTTTTGTTGAGAGTCACCAGTTTGACTTCATAGTACAGGCCATGCTGCAGTCTGTTGTCTGGACAAATCACCGCAGTTGAGCCTTGAGCCATCACGCCACAGTTGGCGTAGACTGTCGTAGTAAAATGTACTCACGAGTTCACGGGTGCATAAAACATGAGAAATTGGAAGGCAGCTTTCGAGTGCAGTTCTTTTATTGGCGAATGCTTTCCTAGCTTCTGCTAGTTTACCTCCGGTATCTTTCCTGCCTTGTCATCTTGCTTCCTCGAGACTTCCAGTCCTGTTCGAAATTTTAAACTAAGCAGGTGGTTGTTTTCCATTCTACAATTATGTTTAGTTTCTACTTAGGTCATGTTATATAGTAGCCATACTCTATATTCTTCTATAGAGGTCTTAAAAGTTTTGCTTATATCCAGCGGACGTTAGCATTCCCATTGAACTTTGTTTGCTTCTTTGCTTAACTACTTTTTCTTACTGCATCTCAACCCCTCTTTCAGCGGGATAAATGACGCATTAACAAATCGTAATATGTCTGGAGAAAAATGAGAAAGAAGCACTTCGTGAGTAATATCTACATTGTAAGTACCTGAAAGCAGTTCCCGCAGATATACAGTTTGCTTCGGCGAGGACATCACAATTTTTCGGTAGAATACAAGTTTGTTTACAAGCAGATTCTCCAGTCTCGTCGTTAGTTCTTTCGCTTTTTATTCTCTTTACTCTGTAGTTTGTCGGGTGCGCTTCTCGTAACCTTTATGTGCATTAGAGTTCCGAACGTGTTCCTATTTCCCATGTTTTCTTCGCCAACGTTGAAAAAAAGTTTGTCTTTTCCTTGTGACTTAATTATTGTATGTAATCGTCTGAATATTGTAGTTATAGATTCCTGATGGTATATTATTGTAACATAAAAGACTTTCTGAGATTTATTGTCCCGTTTTCCTCAGAATTTTCCTGTCATGTTTATCGGTACTTGTTATCTGAGATTTTTTAAGAATTAACACTATGTCGGATTCGCAAATTATAATTGCACAGTAATTTCGCAGTTCTGCTTTCTCTGATATATATTTTGCTGTCATATCTGTTTCAGAGGCGCTTGTATTCTCTTCATAACTGTTATTTTTACACATATTGTTTATAACAGTAAACACAGCAGATGAGTACACTACGCTGCCATTGGTACCATATTTTATTACTGGTCTGAAGCTTCCCAAGCGTCTAGGGTTGCACTATGTGTCGGCAGATAATTCGTCAGATCCAAACAATGTTGCTTTTTGTAGCTATCAGATGGATATTTTATCAGTGCCAATGGCTGTCATGTTCCTACTAACGTCTTTTGCTTCGCTTGATAGAGAAATGCTTCCAGCTATGAGACAGGGAGCCATTCAGAAGCCGCACATTATGAATTGTGAAAGGTCTTGGACGAAAATTTGCTAATATCTTTTGCTACTACTCCAAGCGCGCCGCGAGTCAATAAGACTTTCTTCGATGGATTACGCTATGGCTGGCAGTTATCGCTGAAACAACCGGTTTTCAGTTATACTGTTTTTCCAACGCCAGTTTACCCTGAGTGTTAAAGTTGCTCAAAATAGTCGGTTCCTGAAGTAATCGGTTTTCGGTTTTTTATTCTTACTATTTACCCGTTATAAACGTAGAAATCGAACAAGGATTGAACAGTTTTGGCTCCCTCAATTTCAAGCTACGTAGAACCAAAATATTACAATAAACAGACAAGGAAAAGAAAATTTAGTCCGCCCACTGTTTGCTGGTTTTCTCGAAAAGTAACAAGTGGCTGAGTACAACAAAAAATCACCAGTATCCTCCTAATGAATCAATTTTTTTAAACCCAGTAGAAAAGTCATGCTGTAATCGAGGATGGTATCACCATTTGGGCATTACGAGCAGTCAGTGCTAAAGTGTGAAAACTGAGGTAGGAAAACTCTGTGTTTCGTGTTAATTTGTTCATTTTCTAGGGATACAAGCAGATAAATTCATATACTGTAGACACAAGCAACAGATCAGTTACTTTCTGCTTTTCATGTAATGTACGAATAAGTTGTTCTGTTTTTCTCCTTGCATGACATCGCAGTTTGCCGTCACTCCTTCTGTTCTGTTTTTAAAAAGAGAAAAACATTTATATTTAAAAATAAAAAAATTTAGCACTGCTGCTATGGGTAATTGATATTTCGGTTTTTTAACCTGGATATCACTAAAAAAAACTGAGAAAAAACCTATTATTACTGTGACCAAACAAATTCCGAAAAACAAGGTTATTGAGAACCCCACTGGTATCGATTTTAACTATTCGGTTTTCCCATAGCTAGTTTACGCCAGAGCAGCTGAAGTTCTATTTTCAAGTCCTCATATCTGGCAAGTGTTTCAAGTTGTATCTCATCACTTCTTCTATCACCTGGGATGACAAATAAAGTCAGCCACACTTCCTTTTTCTCCACCGTTGTGATGCCTGCTGTATTGTGTTCCAGCTTTAGATCTGTCTGAAGCCGCGCAGTACTTTGGCATGTTTGTTTTCGAAAACTTTTCTGTCTTGTGTTTCCACTAGTTCCATGCCACCTGTAGATGGTAATTTTAGCATAAGATCCAGTGACTCATTCGTGGCTCAACATTGTGCCCTTGCGTGTAATCATTCTGAGCTAATTAATTTTTTTCTGCAGTAATTCGAGATATGGTCAAGTGATTCCTCAGATTCTATGCGAAGTGTCGTCCCCACTTTGGTACTTCTGATAATTTCTGGTTCTCATGTCAGTAGTTCTGATGGCTTGTTCCGGTCCAATAAAAATTAGTTATTCCATTTTCTTCCTCAGAGTTTAGTTGATCAGCTAAATACCGGTCCTTTATTCATCTGCTTGGACTTCAGGCTTCTTCAAAACCTGCACATTAAATGCTCTGTAGCACAGACTAACAGTCCGTCATAGGAGTTTAGCTTTCCGGTATTGATTCTAGGTTTCCTGTACCTTGAAAAGTTTTGAGCTGCTGACTTCAGTCAGAGCTGGATTACTTGCTGTCTTCCACACAGTCTGCCAACGCATGCTTCTTTTGTTCCCCTGTTGGCCTCATTTGGGAGACTGTTGTACCACCTGCGTTTCTGAGAAAGTATAGCCTACACTGTATCTGATGGCGGGTATGGCCGAGGTATTAGTACTGTCGTCATTCAGTCTTTTCAAAATTTTCCTGATCCTTCCTGAGTACTCTCCGTTGACAAAAATTTCTATATTATAATGTCTAATGTTGTCCAGTTGGAAATTGCCTAGGATTTGTAGCGTTCTGGCCGGTGGCATTTGTTACTGTAACCATTTGGCATTGTGGTGCCTTCACTTTCTGACTTCAGCGCAAGCGTCGTGTGCTTGTCTAAGCAGCATTCCATACTGATGGAATTACTGAAAATTATTATTATAGGTCAGTGTTACTAAACCATGTACCGTTCTTTAATAAAATGAAATAATAAACTTCACGATTACGTTGAATGAATATCTGAACTGTGGAATGGATGCAAAACTCGAATTGTCTTATGGCATGTTGTAACTGTAAGTGGTGTGCTTACTCTGTGTTATTGTTGGCAAAACCTTACACGAATCGATTTGGCAATGCAACTCCCAATACCAATAAAGAAAGACAGTCACTGCAAAATACATTAATCCCCTTACGCACTGCATCATCTGGCCATGTTCAAAACTGATAACTCTGGTTCCTGTGCACATAGCAACTAAATTAAATTGTCTTACCTATAAAGCAGCAGCGGAGTAAAGTGATATATTTTGGTCTCTCATAAAAAAAAAATATAAATATGCTAGCTACAAGCTCAGCAGTCTGCAATGCTGACCATAATACTTTGAAATGAACATGAAGTTCCTTTGGCTGATGAACAATAACATCTAAGAAAATCCAACTTCTTTAAAAAATATATGACCTGGATAGGGAGGCGGTAGTGATTGTGGTGAATTACGAACACTCAGTTTTTTAGCAAAATTATATTGCAAGTTAAGTTTGTCTTTTCAAAAAGACCTGACAATTGAAGTTTCATTACTCACAACCGATTCACAAACAATGAGATTTAAACAGCAAGTATTATCGAACTTCATTAATCCAACATAAATACAAATCATCAAATTAAATACAGCTGTGTTAACAAATCTTAGAAACATTACAAAGTGAAATATCTAACTGGCCTTTTTATCAAAATTGTTTACGTACATTCTGGGGTTACTTAACAATTGCAAATTATCAACCAACTCGTCTATACAAACGCGCTCGCAAAAACAGCATAAGACTTCTGTTTCCATGTTCAACACTATTGACGTACCTACATTAATCTAACAGTTGGTGGCTTCACACAGCACACCCCAAAGACCGCCTACGCCACCCTCTTTCCCTCACAGACAGTTACCTACTACTGTGCGCCCAACGCTCTCTTACTCCAACACTATAATAATCTCAGACCAGAGATCTTTGGCTCTGCGGTCGCGCACAGTCAGAGATCTGCGTTATCGAGCCTCTCAGAGACACTCATCGTTAATAGTATACCAGTTTTATTTTAATTTATTAATATTCTTATCTTATTCTGGTGACACACACAAGTGCGCCCCAGTATACTCCTTTCAACCATTAATTGGAAAAAAGTGGTTCATGTATTGCTATTTGAAGAAACGAATGTCAATAACGGCCAGCCGGCCGGTGTGACCGACCGGTTCTAGATGCTTCAGTCTGGAACCGCGGGACCGCTACGGTCGCTGGTTCGAATCCTGCCTTGGGCAAGGACGTGTGTGATGTCCTTAGGTTAGTTAGGTTTAAGTAGTTCTAAGTTCTGATGACCTCAGCTGTTAAGTCCCATAGTGCTCAGAGCCATTTGAATAACGGCCTGTTAGATGTAAGGGAGCAGGTGAACCCCCCTCCCCTCCCCACCGATTTTTCACGTGTAGTTCGTAGGATAGTTTACAGATAAGTGTAAGGTTTCAACATATTGCTTAGAGCCGGACATTCGTACGTCGATTTTGTGATGTTTGATCGTTTTACTAACATATTTAACCTGGTGAGCAAGAAGGTAGCCAAAAAGAGTTTTCTGTTGCTGACATTACACATGTCTTACACCTGCATAACTCTTAGCAGATATGGTCATCGTCAGGGACCGCGTCCAAAAACTTCATGATTTATGCGCTGCAAGTAAGAAATCCGCGCGCAGTCTCAGTTTGGAAACTGAAACAGGTTGCCTCGATATTTGACAAGCGCCGACCACTGTCCTAATGCCGGAGTAACAGGAACACACGCCCCTCGCGTACTGAGCGACGTGTGGCAACAATAAGGCCTTGGAAATCGGAGAAATATATTTAATCAGTCGGCAGCGGTGGGGGGAAAAACCCGTCGGAGTCCTTTTGCGGATCTTCGCAGAACCCGAGGCGTCCCCAACAGCCGCGACTTTCGCCGGGCGTCTGGGAGTCGCGCCGTTTGGCGGTTCCTTATAGGAGCTCCGCACAAATCACTGACAGAGGCGAGCCGTTTCTTTTCTCCATTTTCGCCAAATGCGGCGGCAGTGCATTAGCACTCCGCGTTCCGCGGGTATGTGCCACTTGAGGGTGCACGCAGCCGGGACTCTCTTTACCCGCCTCGTTTTTCCCGCTCTCGCGTCTCAACCGCAAAGCTCACTCGGGGCGAAGCACTCCACTGGCTGCCTGTGGTGAGAAGATGGTATCACGATGTTTACATCTGATGAAACTTCCGTCACGCGTTTCGGAAACCGTTCTTAGCGGCCATTTCCACATATTGGGCCTGAATCGACTTTGCCAGTCTGATCATTTTAACAGTAAGGGATTTGTGAGTCCTCCTTGATGCAAACACTTTGTAATTTGTTTACTTATTTATTTCCCCAACTAGTTTCGGCGACAAGTATCGCCACCATCAGTAGGTTCTTTAAGGGCCTCCGGAACGCCTTATACTTGCAATGTTAAAATAACGCTTATAAATTACATCTTTCCTCACAAAGTATTTGAGGTAGGAAGTTGAACTTTTTACAGATTATTTATTGGAATATGGGCTACAACTTAACACAGGGATTTTACAAAATTTTAGTTCAGTTATTAAAGATGATTTTTTTAATTGTAATGAAAATTCACAACATTTTTATTGCAATTTTTTATTTATATATTCAAAAATATACAGTTTTCTGGAAAAAGGCTGTGTTAAATTATGCAGAAGGTACTGTGTAACATTTACTGAAAGTTTGAAACAAATATGTTTGGAAGATCCTTAGAAAACATGTAATTAGTATGAGAAAATAAAAGTTTTGGGAATCGAGCGACAAAGATTGGATTAACTTTTTAGTGCATTCCAGGTCCATAGGATGGATTATCTCCATCCTCTGCAAACTCCTCCTCCAGCTTCCTCTTGTTCCTCCTCCTGTTTACTCTTGCTTGTATTTCTAGACTCTTTACAGCCCTGTCTGCAGCCCGAAGGCATTCCTTGTCTAAAGCAAGCATCGCTCGTACCATGTTAGAACCTATCTTCATTCCCATATTTCAGTAATAACACATACCTTTGGCTTTCCAACGTTTCTCCTTTTCTTAAAAGCCTTCAGAGGATTTCTAATAACTTTACTTTTACTCATTATTATACTTCAACAAAACAGAGACTCAAGAAACAGAATTAATTACGAATATATTCGAGATAACGACAGAGTAAATAAACATGAAACAATCGACAATCACACCAGCGATATATATTGAACCATCACAGGTTAGCCACAACACATACTTTACCTCACATCACTAAAATGTACCTGATGGACACGGATGTTAATAATAACACCGTTTGACAGCAGTTTAACAGCGCCACAGTGGGTCACGCCCATGTAGAACACATTTCAAAAAAAATTTAAAAATAGTTGTAGTCTTCGGAATTGAATAAATTATATATCTATTAAAAGGTAATAGTCTGCAGATTCAGAAAACGCAAAAAAGTAAAAATTGAACTTTCCGGAGCCCCTTAAACCTAAAACATGCAAAAAATAGCATAGTGATACAAACACAATAACACATTATTACATTTTTCTGTTCGTTTTTTGAAATGCAGTTTTCTGAGGATACATTCATACTCCCTTATTTATTGTATGTTGTGGCTTATTTTTATGAGTTGTTGACGCTGTTTGCGGCATATTTTCTGTGATTTTTCTGTTGCTGTTTTTTCTCAGTGTACATCATGTCAACTACAACTGTGTGAGCGGTTGTTAGTAAGTGTTATACACTTGGGTTGTTGCAGCGTAGTGGAACACAATTTTGGTGTGTACTGGACTGTTACTTAGCTACTGGTGTACTCACGGCCGGCCGCGGTGGCCGAGCGGTTCTAGGCGCTTCAGTCCGGAACCGCGCGACTGCTACGGACGCAGGTTCGAATCCTGCCTCGGGCATGGATGTGTGTGATGTCCTTAGGTTAGTTAGGTTTAAGTAGTTCTAAGTTCTAGGGGACTGATGACCTCCGATGTTAAGGCCCATAGAGCTCAGAGCCATTTGAACCCTTTTTTTGGACTCACGTTCGTTGGACGGCATGTAGCTGATTCTATACACAGGAAAACAAAACTTTCGCACTCTGTTTATGATCCACAACATAATGCCATCTTACTGTTCTCGTGTGTCGCGAGAGATGTATCGCATGTGAGAAGGCTATGAAAACTGTAGTAGGAGTTACGACGTCTGTTCGTTATTTATGTCTCTGTGTGTGATGGGGATGTGGTTCTGTTGAGTGTGTGCTCCAACTTCCTTTCTCTATCCTGGGTCAGTCCCCTCAGAGCGGTAAGGAATGTGTTGTTGCAAAGTACTGTGTTTTCGTTTATTACATTTTACCCTTCCACTATAGGCTTTTGTATGTAATAATTTTCTTTTATTGCTAGTTGTAGGTGTAGACTGTTGCTATATTTCAGAATGTGTAGATCGCCTACGATATTAGTGGGGTTATGGTTTTCGTTCATTAGGTGTTCCGCGAAAGTTGAATGTGTGCTGTCACTCTTTAGAGCGCCCATGTGCCTTTTTAGTATTTGTTTACTAACAGCCGCTAACACAGTTGCAGATGAGAATATATACGCTGAGAAAAAACGTCAACAGGAAAAGCACAGAAAATATGCCGCAAACAGTGTCAATAATTCTTAAATACGCGCTATAACATACAATGAATAAGATAGCATGAAAGCATCCATATAAAACGGTATTTAGAGAAGTGAACAGTAAAAATGTAACAATGTGTTGCTGCGTTTGAATAATTATGCTATTTTCTGAATGTTTTAGATTTAAAGAACCTACTGATGATGGCGGTGTTTGTCGCCGAAACTAGTTTGGGGAATGAACAAGTATACAAATAACAAAGTGTTTTGCATGAAGGCGGAATCACAAATCCAATATTGTTGTTTTTCTATGCAAACACGGACCAAATGGTAGGATTCCAAGATAAAGTTACTGACCAGTTTTTTTACGCGAGTGGCATCTGTGAACAAACTGGCAGAGTTCGTCTGCTCGATTAAGTGAGGTTATCAGCACTTTCGTAATATTCTTAATAAATATGGAGTTCATGTTACTTATGGATGTGTAGAAACTCATAAGGAGGTGGTAGAAGAAGCTGTGTTTTAGAAGAAGACTTTTTGAGACATATTTCTGACTAGTTCGATGCTGTCCGTCACGAATTCCTCTCTTGCTTCAGTCTTTTCGTCTCAGAGTTGCAATTGCAGCCTGCGTCCTGAATTATTTGTAGGATGCATTCCAATCTCTGTCTGCCTCTACAGTTTTTACTCTCTATATCTTCCTCGAGTACCATAGAAGTTGTTGTGGCGTAACAAGCTTGCTACGCCACACTGGGAAGGGAGCCGAAAGAAAGGCACGCGTACACACACGCCGACCGGCGTCAAGTCTGGAACAGGATAACTATTGAATGGTAGCAAGAAAAGTATGTAGCTGCTTTATACTTAACTTTTAATCATTGTTGTATACATCGTTCTTCTTGAGACATTTATACGATAACTCTCAAACTAGGTAAGGCTAATGGCGCCTTGCTAGGTCGTAGCCATGGACTTAGCGGAAGGCTATTCTAACTGTCTCTCGACAAATGAGAGCAAGGCTTCGTCCGTATTGTCGCTAGCAATGTCGTCGTACAACTGGGGCGAGTGCTCTATCGTATCTCGAGACCTGCCTTGTGGTGGCGCTCGGTCTGCGATCACACAGTGGCGACACGCGGGTCCGACATGTACTAAATGGACCGCGGCCGATTTAAGCTACCACCTAGCAAGTGTGGTGTCTGGCGGTGACACCACAGAAGTAATTCCATGATGTCTTAATACTGGTTGTAACATCCTGTTCTCCTCCTTCTCAGTGGATTCCATATTTTCCTTTCTTCACCAGTTGTACAGGGAACCTTCTCATTTGTTACCTTACCACTCTATCTCATTTTCAACATCCTTCACTGACACCACAATTTAGACTGTGTTCTTTTCCGGTTTTCCCGGTATCACCATTGTATAATGCTGTACTCCTAACGTACGTTCTCATAAATCTCCGACGTTTGATAGCAGCAGACATAATTTGGCCAGGAATGCCCTTTTTTTCCACGCTAGCCTACCGTACTTCCTGCTTGCTTCATCCGTCATGCGTTGCTTTTCTTCGAAGGTAGCAGAGTTCTTTGACTCCGCCACACACCGTTGGATGGCTTGCGGAGTATAAATGTAGATGTAGACGTAGATGTACTTCGTGGCCCCCAGTTTTAAAATTAAGTATATCGCTGATCTCATTTCTTCTACTCGTCATTACGTTCGCATTTCTTCGGTTTATTCTGAATCCGTGCTGTGTGCTCATTAGAATATTCCATTCCAAACGTTCTGTAATTCCCCTTCACTTTCGCCCAGGACAGCAATGTTATCATCAACGAATTTTATCATTGACATCCTTTCACCCCGAACTTTAATCCCACTCTTGTAAGCCTTGGTCTAATTTCAATATATCTTCACACCTGACTAGCATTCGGGACGATGACGGTTAAACCCGTTTCCGGCCATACTGATTTAGGTTTTCCGTGAGTTCCCTAAATCGTTTCCTAAATCGCAAATTCGGTATGATTTGTTTTGAAAGAACACGGCCCACCTCCTTAGGCATCCTTCCCTAATCTGATGGGATCTATGACCTCGCTGCCTGGTTCCCTCCTCCAGATCAACCAACCAACCATTATTTCTTCCTTGATGTGTAGACTGAACAGTTGGGGCGAAAGACTGCAACCCTGTCGTACACTCTTTTAAGCCGGGCTCTTCTTTCTTGGTCTTGCACTCAAATGTATGTGAATTCATGTGGGACCAAACTGCTGAGGTCATCCATCCCTAGACTTTACACACTACTTACGCTAACTTATGCTGAGAACAATATACACACACACACTCACACACACACACACACACACACACACATGCCCGAGGGTGGACTCGAACCTCCGGCGGGAGGGGACCAGCAACCCGTGAATATAAATTTGTGGTTAGGTCTTGTGGGACCAAACTGCTGAGGTCATCGGTCCCTAAGCTTACGCACTACTTTAACTTACACTAACTTTACGCTAAGGGCAACACACACACCCATGCCGGAGAGAGGACTCGAACCTCCGACGGGGAGAGCCACACGGACCATGACAAGTCTCCCCAGACCGCGCGCCTCTCCCTCACGGTGCAATCCGTGACATGGCGCCTTGAACTACGCGGCTATTCAGTGCGGCGGTCTTGCATTCTTATTGGCCAATTGAATCGTCAATTGTTGAAATCAAATAAGTCATTTTTTTTACAATTTTCAGAAGAAACAAAAAACTGAATACTGCCATATGTATTATTACTACATTAGTAGAATTTTTCATAACTGGAAGTGACTTCATTCTTCTTCTATTGAGAGAGTAATAATTAACTTACAGTACATCATTTCGATATTTGATGATTTCAGAGTTTTTTGACTTATTTGGTTTCAACAATTTACAAACACATTTTTTGTTTTTTTTTTAGGAGTTAATTGTATGAACACTTCATAATACATTAGCATGGTCTAAGAAAATAGAACAAACTGAATTATTTTAACTGCAATAATGATTAACTGTACACTAGATACAATTTTAGTCAATAATTGGCCAATAAAGCACTTCTTCATAGAATGATCTCTTTGCAGCAGGCATATATTCAATGGCCTTCTCCACATCTTCCGTCTTCATTCTGGAAATAGGTAGTTGGTATTTTGGGTAGGCCATTGAGTGCTGTTCATTAATCCTGGAATGATGGGCTCATATCTTTTTCTTAACTGAAAAGTATGTCTTACTAATCTATCGATATACGGAAGGCCATCCACTTCTCCTGTCTTAAGGTACTATATTTCTCTGATGCTACTCGGAGCGAAGAAGATTTTTTTATTGCATTGTTCTTCACTGTCTTACACGAAACAGAACTTTTTCGAAAATACTTTGGCCACCAGTTGACGAAGTCTAGATTTTCCTCTCCATTAAATAATTTTACTGTCACATTCCCTTTACTGCTTACTACCAGTTCCATGTATTCATAAGGGGTTTAAAGGCGGTCATGAGTTTTTATTTTCCTCTTATATTGTGCAAAGTCGCGATCACACGGGAGGAACGGCTGGCCTTTCTCTGGAAATTTGTGTATTATGCTCTTGAATATTTCTGTTTGAACCATGCCCATACACATGCGTATGAAGTTGTGATTTTTGTTCTGGCCGGTACAGGCATTAGGAAACAAAAGTAGGTCAGTTACTTTTTTAATGAGATCGGTTTTTATATAATCAGAAACGAAAGATGCTCCTTCGTTTGCACCTTTCTTTCTTAAGCCTTTATTGCGCGGCCACTCCCTCCGGAGGTTCGAGGCCTCCCTCGGGCTTGCGTATCTGTGTGTGTGTGTGTGTGTGTGTGTGTGTGTGTGTGTGTGTGTGAGTGTGTGGTTCAGATGGTTCAAATGGCTCTGAGCACTATGGGACTTAACTGATGAGGTCATCAGTCCCCTAGAACTTAGAACTACTTAAACCTAACTAACCTAAGGACATCACACACATGCATGCCCGAGGCAGGATTCGAACCTGAGACCGTAGCGGACGCGCGGTTCCAGACTGTAGCGCCTAGAACCGCTCGGCCACCTCGGCCGGCTATCTGTGTGTGTGTGTGTGTGTGTGTGTGTGTGTGTGTGTGTGTGTGTGTGTTGTTCTTAGTGTAAGTTAGCTTAAGTAGTGTGTAAGTCTAGGGACCTATGACCTCAGTAGTTTAGTCCCTTAGAAATCCACACACATCTCAACAGTTTTTTCTTAAGCCTTCATGATTCAGGTACACAGTTTTCAAATCAGGTATGCTGAAACAGTACACCAACAGCTGGGGCAGATAGAATATCTGTTTTACTGGGATATGTGAAAGCAACAAGTTTTGCATATAGTCAAACTATGGCTCCCACAGTATCAATAGACTGGGCTCTTCTCTTGGCATTCTGAAGTGAGATGTAAGATTTAGAACTACGACGCTTATCAACATTTAATTCCGCTTTGGTGACAACCTTGGTTCTTTCATAGATTTTTTAGTTTGAGTTCAAGCTCTTCACATTTACAGCAGACAACCACTTGGAGTCTGCAAAAGGAATAATTAACAGTGTCCCGATAATGATTACGATAAACATCATATTTTACTTTACAATCTACATATTTGTCATAGAACATACTGTGCAATATCCGCACATGTAGTTCAGAGTTTAAATATGTTACTTCTTTTTGTGAACAATGTGAGATTTTTGGGGGTGTAGACTATATATACTCGTGAATGAGTGCAAGGCTATTGTCTGGTATCTTCTTGGTGTTCGGGTTTCTTCCAGCATTTATCAACTGGTGTGATTCCCTTAAGTAGCAATTTACAGATTCGAAAGACTTGCGAATTCATCACTACATGTATATTCAGGAGAGGTTTCTTGCAAACCAGTTTCCCTTCACTTCCAAGCATTACATGATAAAGAATCGTTGTATCCCTACAGTTTTCACAACGTTCGGGATCAGATTTCCGAGGACGCTTCTGTTTTACTTCCTTTGCTTCTACAAGGCGTTGCAGATATAAGTCTTTGGCATCTCTGACAGGAAGATCAAGAAATTTTGCCAAAATGCTATAACGTTGAATTACGTCAATGGAGTCATAACATTTCATTCAGCAGCTGAAAGAAAATTAATAATATGAAATTGGTATTGTTGGTAATATTGATATCATTTACGTCTATATAGTTTGCTACGGCTGTTCCACGAAAGAATCGTATTTACCTGCTAGATTCTCTAACTGCTTTCCCTGGAACATAACCTCCTCTGTAATTTCGATAAGACAATCCTTTGGTATGAGCTGTCTACCTTATTTCTATCATAATGTGCACTTACTTGGTTTCCACAAGAAACAGGGTAAAGTGCACCACTTTTTCTACCATTTGTAGGAGCATGTCGTGTTTCATTGATGTAAATCGCCCACTATTAAAACTCAGTGACGCCTTGTTCCATGCTAGTATGTACTCCAAGTCAATTAAAATATGTGTTGAATTTTTGTCTATAACTTTGAGGTCTGGTCTCATTAGAAACCGTACTGCAGAAGAAAGTTATTCTTTTTTCTAATAGCAGGTTCGCTTTATTCGGGGATTCCAGCACACCATATTATTCCATACTCTTCTGGCTACAATGCCCTATTTTTCAACATAATCTCCGTTGATTGTGATGACTTTACGCCATCTCGTTGGGAGGGTCTGTACGTCAGCATGGTACCACTCTACTGGGCGACGTCGGATCCAACGTCCTGCTGCATCAACAACACCTACATTATCATTGTACTGCTTCACGTGAAATGCTCCCTTCATTGGGCCAAACACATGGCTGTGCGAAGCTTCAAGATCCCGGCTGTACCGTGTATGAGAAAGAACAGTCCAATGAAGTTTTACGAGTTGCTTTCGGTTGCGGAGACTTGGGTAAGTCTTTGACTGTCGCGTAGAAGAAGAAATGTGTTTGCATTTTCATGGCGACGAACACGCTGAAGCAGTTTCTTCGACTTGCTGAGGGTAGCATGACACACTTCAGAGCTGATCGTTATACCATGAGGGAGAACGTCAAACAGAATAACCCCTTCAGAATCCCAGAACACCGTCACTACGACTATACCAGCTGAGGGTGAGGCTTTGAATACTTTCTTTGTTACCTGTTCCAAGTGGTGAACCCACGTTCCATCGCCTGTGAAGACGTTCGACAAAAAAATGTCACGATGAAACTCGTAGCGCGAAAGCAATTCTGCACAGATACTCCTTCGCTGCTCTTGGTGGTCTTGCCTCAGGCGCCGAAGAAACCCACTGGGCACACACCACTGAGCGGACAAGTGTATGAGCTCTACCAACAGAGACGACCGGTTCAGCAGTGAGGTGCTTGAGTGTCATCAGTCGGGTACCTCGAATGAGAATGTCCGCCGGTTCCAACATTACAGGAGTTGCAGCTGTGTGCAGCCGCCTGGCACGTGGGAAGCAGACAGGTTTGAAGCCACCTTGCTGTGATCTACATCTACATCTACATGGTTATTCTGCAATTCACACTTAAATGCCTGGCAGAGGGTTCATCGAACCATTTTCATACTGCTTCTCTACCATTCCACTTTCTAATGGCACGTGGGAAAAAGGAGCACCTAAATCTTTCCGTTCGAGCTCTGATTTCTCTTATTTTATTATGATGATCATTCTCGCTACGTAGGTCGGTATCAACAAAATATTTTCGCAGTCGGAAGAGAAAGTATGTGGTCGAAATTTCGTAAATAGATCTCGCCGCAAAGAAAACCGCCTTTGTTTCAGTGACTGCCACCCCAACTCGCATATCGTATCAGTGACACTCTCACCCCTATTACGCGATAACACGAAACGGGCTGCCCTTCTTTGCACTTTTTCGATGTCCTCCGTTAATCCTACCTGGTAAGGTTCCCACACCACGCAGCAATATTTCAGCACAAGACGGACAAGTGTAGTGTAGGTTGTCTCTTTAGGGCGTTTGTCGCATCTTCTAAGTGTTCTGACAACAAAGCGCATTCTTTGTTTCGACTTCCCCACAATATCATCTACGTGGTCTTTCCAATTTAAGTTGCTTGTAATTGTAATTCCTAGGTATTTAGTCGAATGGACAGCCCTTAGATTTGTGCGATTTATCGTATACCCAGAATTTATCGGATTTCTTTTACTACCCATGTGGATGACCTCACACATTTCTTTGTTTAGTGTCAAATGCCACTTTTCACATCATACAGAAATTCTCTCTAGATCACTTAGTAACTGGAATTGATCGTCTAATGATTTTACTAGACGGTAAATTACAGCGTCATCTGCAAACAATCTAAAGGGGCTGCTCAGTTTATCACCTAGATCATTTATCAGAAACAGCAGAGGGCCTATGACACTACCTTGCGGAACGGCAGATATCACTTCTGCTCTACTTGATGATTTACCGTCTATCACTACGAACTGTGACCTCTCTGAGACGATACTCCATATGCACGCAATTTGATTAACAATCGCTTGTGAGGAACGGTATCAAAATCCTTCTGGAAATCTAGGAATATGGAATCGATCTGAGTTCCCTTGTCGACAGCACTCATTACTTCATGCGAATAAAGAGCTAGCTGTGTAGCTCAAGAACGATATTTTCTGAATCCGTGTTGGTTATGTATAAATAAGTCATATTTTTCTTGGTCATTCATAATGTTCGAGTACAGTATATGCTCCAAAAATGATGACAGACGCCTCGCCCAACGACTCACTTAGCTTTTGTTCACTGAGAAGCGTTCATGCACATTCCGCAAGAGTCCATTAATGTCTGTGATCCTCTTGTTTTCCGCCAAAAGAAACTCAGTGACAGCTCCCTACTTGGGTCGCGTCTCTGTTACAGATGTAGGCTACGTACAGCGCCGCCATCTGTCGAAACTTCACGAAACAATACGGGTTGAAGCGGGAATTTTCCACGAGGTCCGACAAAAAATTCAGAATTGGCTGAAAGTGACCGAGAGCAAGAAGCGTTGCATTGTTTATTGAGCACCCCTCGTAAAAGTAGTGGTCCTTATATAAACGTAAACGATCTTTCGTTTGTTTTTTTGCAACATTCTCGAGAGATATTGACGACTCAACTCAAATGATTCACAGTCAGTACGAATAGAGTTCAGGGCCGCACAGTGCCGCTGGTGGAGAGTCGTGGGAACACGACCCGGCAGTAACAAATGAGATGGGAGACGGGTAAATAACGGAGAGAATAAGACAAACTGAAATGGCACGGAGAAAGGAGTGCGGTGTGATCGGCGGCACAGGAAAATAGAGGTATCCGAGTTAGCGCATCCGGCAAAGAATTGGAGGTGCAGTGGTGTGATTACCGCTCGCATTCGTATAGGAGCAGGCCGGTCCGGAGCTCATACACACCTCGTACCGCAAACAGCGGTGCGAGATTGATCTACGGCGCAGATCGGCCGCGCTCGGCTGCTACGTGCGCCCCGGATCGGCGGGATCTGCGCGAGAGCTAGCTGGCTGTGTTGTGCGCCCCGGGCGCCGGCAGCCGACGCAATCTGCCGACGCAGATGAAAGCACGTCGCCACGTCACCGGTGCAGGCGCAGACGCGGTGGCTTCTGATTGGCTGCTGATAATTCACCGCTCAATGGGGGGAAAACTCTGCGAGGACGGCTTCGGCGGGTAACGAGCTCCCAGCCCTTGTTCCCGGAACAGCGAACGTCCTACGCCGCGGGACGATATTTACGGCGCATTCCAATCTGCGGCAAAGTAAAGATGTTCTCAGTACAGAGGCTCAGTCTGCAGGTAGGAGTACTTCCCTGTACTTTGTCCGCTTCTCTCTCAGGCGAATCCGTGAGCAGATTGCTTGTTCTACTCAGAATCTGGTCACAGACTTCACAGAATACCAACGCACGCTGTTAGGAACTGCTGGTGCTACCTTCAATGAATCTCTCCCAAGAAGTAATGGAAGCGTTGCTGCTTAAGTTTCTTTACATATAAGACCACAAACTTTTTTTTTTCTGGTTTTTGGACATGACTCACTCAGCCAGCCTTTGTTACAATGTACATCGATGTCGCGTCTGTCACAGTTTTCCCTACCAACAGATAGAAACGATCTGATGTACTTTTTTTGCGCTTTTTTTTTTTTTTTTGACTGGTTTGCGACCCGCCACGAACTCTTCGCCTGTGCCAACTTCTTCATCCCAGACTAGCACTTGCAACCACCGTCTTCAACTATGTGCCGGATGTATTCCACTTCTGTCTTCCCATATAGTTTTTACCCTCTACAGCTAGCTCCCTCTAATACCATGGAAGTCATTCCCTGATGTCTTAACAGATGTCCTATCACCCTGTCCTTTCCCCTTGTCAGTGGTTCGTCTACGATTCTGCGCAAACCCTCCTCATTCCTTATTTTACTGGTCCACCTAATTTTGAACATTTGTCTGTAGCACCACCTCTCAAATGTGCTCCAAACGTACATTCTTAGACATTTCTTCCAGTAGACTTCTCTTGGCGGAAATGCTCTTTTGCAAAGACTTTCATGCTTCAGCCGTGCCGGCCGCGGTGGCCGAGTGGTTCTAGGCGCCTCAGTCCGGAACCGCGCGACTGCTACACTAGCAGGTTCGAATCCTGCCTCGGGCGTGGATGTGTGTGACGTCCTTAGGTTAGTCAGGTTTAAGTAGTTCTAAGTTCTAGGGGACTGATGGCCTCAGATGTTAAGTCCCATAGTGCTCAGAGCCATTTTCCTGCATCAGCCGTCGTGGGTTATTTTGCTGCCTAAGTAGCAAAATTCCTTAACTTCATCTCCTCGTGATCATCAGTCCTGATAAGATTCTCGTTCTTCTCATTCTGCTATTTCTCATTACTGTCATCTTCCTCCAATTTTCTCTCAGTCCATGTTCTGTAGTCATTTGATTGTTCGTTCTATTCAGTAGATCCCGTAATTTTTCTTCACTTACATTAAGGATACCAATGTCATTAACGAATGTTATCATTGATTTCCTTTCGCCGTGAACAGTGGACTCGCATTCGGGAGGACGACGGTTCAATCCCTTGTCCGGCCATCCTGATTTAGGTTTTCCGTGATTTCCCTAAATCGCTCCAGGCAAATGCCGGGATGGTTCCTTTGAAAGGGCACGGCCGACTTCCTTCACCGTCCTTCCCTGATCCGAAGAGACAGATGACCTCGCAGTTTGGTCTCTTCCCACAAAAAACAACTCAACCTTCGCCGTGAATTTTAATTCCATTACAGAAAGTTTCTTTTATTTCCGGCATTGCTTCCTCGATGTATAAATTGAACAGTTGGGGTGAAAGTCTGCATTCCTGTCTTACGCCCTTTTTAATTCGAGCAATTGTTTCTTGATTTTCCAGTCTTACTCTTCCCTCTTGGCTCTAATACATCATAATATCAATGCATAAAAACGAAAATTGAAGTACCGATTTTTAAAATCAATTGTACAAGGAGACCAATGATCCTTATAGAATTCGGAAAGTACTTTGCCATAGATATCCACAAAGAAAAAAATAATGTTTGCATGTACCGATTAAGAGTGGTAAACGGAAGTAGACGCTTTCACATTCATAGCACTGATGTTACGTTCTCTACCAAACATTAAAATCTCTAATACCCGAACATCGAAAATTGTACAGCTACCAACCTCTGCCTTGCGCGCCGATCAGGTCCTATGGTAGAAATCACGCACAAAAGTAATCGTTATCTAGGGGCTTTCACGTTAACATAAAAATGAAAATGCTGTGTGCCTAAGGGCTCCCATCGGGTAGACCATTCACCTGGTGCAAATCTTTCAAGTTGACAGCACTTCGGCGAATTGCGTGTCGATGGGGATGATATGATGATGATAAGAACAACACAACACCCAGTCCCTGAGCACATAAAATCTCCGACCCAGCCGGGAATCGAACTCGGGCCGTTAGGTAGGACATTCCGTTGCGCTGACCACTCAGCTACGAGGGGTGGACCACGTTCACACGATTCATTTGCAACAAAACATGCATACCGTGCAACTACCATGCGACAACTGCTATGTCGATGATGTTGTCAGCAGTGAAAATCAACATATCGTAGTAACGAAGTCTGTAAATAACGTTGTATATTAGCGTCGTTATTCCGCTTACTTTTAATTTTTAATTTCTTCATTTTGAATAACTGCGACTTCCGGCTTCCCTTGTTATGCGGAAACTAGATTTTTTAAGGGTGTGCCTAAAAGGAGAACGCCTACCGGTCGGAGTGGAAGGCGCAGAGCTAGACGGACACAGTTTCTGCGTAGAGAAGGTGATAGTAATGCGGACATTCGTGATAATTATTTAATGGTAATTATTTGACGATCGTAATATTAATACGTGAGCATCGAACATTGAAGTACAGACTTTTAAAATTCATCATACAAGGAGGCCACGAAACTTAGATAATTCAAAAGAAACTTTGGCATAGATGTGCACAAAAGAAAAAAAAAAAAAGAATCAGGTTTGTACATTGCCATTAGGTGAGGTAAAAGGAAGTAGACACACACATGATAAAAGTTTTACTTTGTCTCTGACATTGATATCAACATCTACCACGCGTAATGATCAGATGTTGTGGTAGAAACGACACACGAAAGTAACAACGTTTCGTGAAGTTGCATTCTAGGGACGTTCATCTTAAAAAATAGCATATAGTTCATTTGCAGTAGCACACTCACACCGGACAGCTAGAATTCCGTTACTACTACGTGGTTGATGTTGTCGACAGTGGATAACGAAACGTAGTAACGAAGCTACAATAAATATCCAGAATGAGATTTTCACTCTGCAGCGGAGTGTGCGCTGATATGAAACTTCCTGGCAGATTGAAACTGTGTGCCCGACCGAGACTCGAACTCGAGACCTTTGCCTTTCGCGACCAAGTGCTCTACCATCTGAGCTACCGAAGCACGACTCACACCCGGTACTCACAGATTTACTTCTGCCAGTATCTCGTCTCCTACCTTCCAAACTTTACAGAAGCTCTCCTGCGAACCTTGCAGAACTAGCACTCCTGAAAGAAAGGATATAGCGGAGACATGGCTTAGCCACAGCCTGGGGGATATTTGCAGAATGAGATTTTCACTCTGCAGCGGAGTGTGCGCTGATATGAAACTTCCTGGCAAATTAAAACTGTGTGCCCGACCGAGACTCGAACTCGAGACCTTTGCCTTTCGCGGCCAAGTGCTCTACCATCTGAGCTACCGAAGCACGGATCACGCCCGGTACTCACTGCTTTACTTCTGCCAGTATCTCGTCTCCTATAGTTTTACAGCGTCGTCTTTTCACTCGCTTTGGTCTAAGGGTAAACAGAACTAGCTCTGTATTTGTTTGCCACCGTCACGTCAAAATTTAGAGTGTTCCTCAGTTTCAGTATCTTAATTTTGAGTAGCTACACCGTCCTTTATTATAAGGAAACTATATTTCTTTAGGTTATGCCGCAAAGAAGAACATTAACGATTCAAATGGTTCAAATGGCTCTGAGCACTATGAGACTTAACATCTATGGTCATCAGTCCCCTAGAACTTAGAACTATTTAAACCTAACTAACCTAAGGACATCACACACATCCATGCCCGAGGCAGGATTCGAACCTGCCACCGCAGCAGTCGCGCGGCTCCGGACTGAGCGCCTAGAACCGCTAGACCACCGCGGCCGGCGAACATTAACGGATCGGACTGAAAGACGAAGAGCTAGAGAGACACACTTTTTGTATGGAGAAAGTGATAGGAATAATGCAGACGTTTATAACGATAATTTAATTGTCGTTCTAAAAGATACATTTAAATGTGCATTGCATGTAATTCCAAATAATTTTGAGAATTGTAATAGCACTTTAATGGATTTACAGTGCAGATTTTGTAATCCAAGTCATTTCGCGTCTGAGGTGACTTTACACGTTACAAAGGCGTGCACATTGTGTCGTCGTAAGAGAAAAGTTAGTATGCCGCCAGTAACACAAAAATTATTTTTCAACGCATTTTATCAAAGACCCCCTTCAAATGATCCAACAACTAAATTAAACTAAAAGAACTATTGTGGTGTCACCGCCAGCCACCACACTTGCTAGGTGGTAGCTTTAAATCGGTCGCGGTCCATTAGTACATGTCGGGCCCACGTGTCGCCACTGTCAGTGATCGCAGACCGAGCGCCGCCACACGGCAGGTCTCGAGAGACGGACTAGCACTCGCCCCAGTTGTACGGACGACGTAGCTAGCGATGCAACACTGACGAAGCCTCCTTTATTTGCAGAGAAGATAGTTAGAATAGCCTTCAGCTAAGTCAATGGCTACGACCTAGCAAGGCGCCATAGCAATTGATAGTTGTCGTATGAAGCATGTCTCATCAAGAACGATGTATACAAATGATGGATTAAAGTTAAGTATTCCAGAAGCTACGTACTTTTCTTTATAGCATTCATTACGTATCCTGTTTGAGACCTCACGCCATCCTGCGTGAGCTTATAGCGTGCATTTCGGTCTCCTCAAACCACACTGTGTCGGCACTTCTGTCGACACATCAACTATCTAGAGAATAGACGTAGCTTCAATGCAGCATTTACCAAGGATCAGATTTGCGGCTAAAACTTCAGACACTTTAAGATACTTGACAGTCGCTACCATAGATCAGGTTCACTGACGCAACTGGCCGAATTTCGACCACAGGCGACGCTTGTATTATGCAGGGCGTATCAAAAAGAATCACCCGATTTGGCACGTCTGAATTTCTAAAAATAATTAACATATACAATGAATTTTGTTTTCTGGTGAACGGAAAACTCAAAAAATCATTTTTCATACCTTTTTATAGATGTTCAATATGCCCCCCTTGAGATGCACGGCGTATGTCATTGCGGTATTCAAATTCTTCCCACAATGCAGCAAGCGATGTCTTGAGTTACAGCTTCTACAGCTGTTACTATCCGATGTCTCAATTCATTCGTTGTTGTTGGTAATGGAGGCACATAAACAGAGTCTATTATAAACCGCCACAAGAAATAATCACATACAGTCAAGCCCTGCGACCTTGGAGGCCACTAATGTAAGGCTCACTCATTTGGTCCAGTGCGACCGATCTATCGTTCAGTAATCCTTTGATTCAAAAATCCCCGCACTTTCAGATACCAGTGTGGCGCTACCCCAACCTTTTGGCGAATGAAGTCGTTCGAATCAGTCTCCAGCTGTGGGAAAATGAAGTTCTCAAGCATATTAAGGTGTGTGCTTCCTGTAACAGTGCTTTCGGCAAAGAAAAATCGACCATACACCTTTCCCTGTGAAACTGCACAAAACACATAAGGATTTGGAGAGTCCCTCTCATATTGTACAACTTCATATGGTTTCTCCATAACCCGTATTCTCACATTATGACGGTTCACCTTTCCATTTAAATGGAATGTTGCCTCCTCACTAAACACTAAGCGTGGAAGAAAACTGTAATCCTCCATCTTGCCAAGAATGAAATTACAGAACTCCACACGTTGTTGTTTGTCACCTTCATTAAGAAGCTGAATTTTGTATGGTTTCATGTGTAAACGCCAACGCAACACACGACTGACGGACGTCGCGGGCATGTTGAACTGTCGAGCTGCATGACGAACGGATTTCTGCGGACTCCTTGTGAAACTGTACACGTGCGTTCGACGTCTGTGTCAGATATTCGGGGCGGTCCGGCGATTTGCCTTTATACAAAAAACTTGTTTCTCGGAATTGTTCATGCCATTGTCCAATGCTCTGTGCTGTAAGTGGATCCACGCCATACCTAGTACGGAAATCACGCTGAACAGTTATTACTGAACCACACTGCGCAAAACTTAGAAAACAAAACGCTTTCTGTTGTCCCAACATCATATTTGATAGAACACAAGTGGGCGCACACTGTTGTTACCTTGCGGGAACCATGTAAGACTCGAGAGATTACTCTTTCCAACAGTACATTGTTACGCACGTATCTTAGATAACATAATAGTTACGGTTTTTTAAAAATCGGATGACTTTTTTATACAGCCTGTGTATTAATCATCTTTCCTCGTAGCTTACCGCTATTTTTCTCAGAATTTCGAACAACTTACACCATCTGAGACGCTCGAACTTTTTACAGGTCTACAAACCTTATCCGCGTGTATTGATTTTCCTATAGCCTTGCGTCCACCACCAACCTCAACGTCAGAATTGCCTCTGTGGTGCCTTTAAATTTCCTAAAGCCAACCTGATAGTCATCTAACACATCCTAAGTTTTATTTTCCATTCTTTCCTGCTAGTGTTTTGTGGACTGTGAAGACCACAAGGATGAAACTCACGTAGTGGCTTCCAGTAACATGACCTTGGTTCGCTGCCAGACCACTTGGGGCGGTGAAAGTGCATCAATCCAACATCTCGATTTCTTAGTTACTGATGTTTTTTTCGTTTCATATTCAACAGAAACTGGTTTCGTCTTAGTTTCATCACTTTGTGCTTCCGATTACGATTTATAGTGTGTTTGAAATCTTTGAATTGCGTTTAAAATATGTTTCTCGTATTCTGATTGCGTTTTTCTCGCATCCGTAAGAGTGGGTCGGGGTAAATGATTCTATGTATATTTTTGTTTCTTAGAAAATTCGTTGCATGGTGTTCTACGGATGTCTGTGCATCTGTCATTGGTTACGAATCTGTATGATCTACCATAGCTAATTGCATTATAAATATGTTGCTCGTATTCTACGTTATTTTTGGTTGCGTCTGTTTTCTGGTGCGGGGGATAGCCACGCGGTCTGTGGCGCCTTGTTACGGTCCGCGCGTTTCCTCCCGTCGGAGGTACGAGTCCTCCCTCGGGCATGGATGTGTGTGTGTTGTCCTCAGCGTAAGTTAGTTTAAGTTAGATTAAGTAGTGTGTGGGCCTAGTGTCTGATGACCTCAGCAGTTTGGTCCCATAGTCCTTACCACAAATTTCCAATTTTTTTCGGTTTTCTGTACTTTCTCGCTTTTAACGGAGAACTGCATGTTAGCATCTTTTGACGGTATTGTTATTCAACTTTATTACATCTTGTCACGGAATGAGTATGTAACTTCTGCTTTCACTGGTGTTTCTTCTTCACACTGAGGCTATGCATTCCATAGTGGCTCGGAGAGTATGTGTGTAGATATAGCTGAGTATGCTTTGCAGTCTTGTTGAGTACAGCATTCCTCATTGTAAATGATAAAAATTGACTGAAGTTAAGCAAACGTATTCACACGTCATTAACAGGTACTAACAAACAGTACATTTTGCCAGGAGCCATTGGATAGTTTGGTGGCCTCCATTAAATGCGAAAGTACGAAAATCGGATGAGAACAAAAATAACATAAAATACGAGCTATGTACTTACAGCGCGTTTAAATCGTGCAGTTCACACACAGATTCATAAGCAGTAACAAGCAGACGTGAATCCATCGGAATACCATGCGACGTAACCAGCTTCTGTTTCACATTAAGCATAAACAAATATGGAATCGTCTACCGTACACAGTGAATACGAGAAACATATTTAATTGCAACTCAAAGAGTACACACAAGAAGGTCGTATTCAGGAACACACAGTCGAAATTGCAATACTGTTTTGGATTTTAGCAAATAACTTCACAACCAGACCAAACTATAAAGTATAAGTGAAAACTGTTATTATCTAATACTCGTATTTCGCAAAGCAAGAATGCATATTATCGCGCCATATTTTCCCGAATTCGAAGTTCACTGCCGGGGCACTATGAGCGCTACTGTCGGTCTCTTCATCCGTATCATAACATGGGCCTTACACGTCTGATATTTTGATGGAGACATCAGATTACATTACATACAGCAGGGATCTCTTTTTCTGAGATAAATAACTACCTTAACGACGGGAATAGGGAGTAACTATACACCAGTAACGGACGATAATGATGAGGTCACATACTCCTAGGACCGTAGGGGACGATGGGGGAGACGCGCACCGCTGTACTAGGCAAGTTCCTAGCGGTGGTGGTTTGCCATTGCCTTCCTCCGATCGTAATGGTGATGAATGATGGTGAAGACGACACAGAAACACCCAGTCATCTTGAGGCAGGGAAAATCCCTGACCCCGCCGGGAATCGAACCCGGGACCCCGTGCGCGAGAAGCTAGAACGCTACCGCAAGAACACGAGCTGCGGTCTAGTAACGGACAGAGAACTTTAATTTAATCGGTTATATTCTTGATATAAACAGGTGAATACCAGGCAGTCTTGTAACAAAGTATGGGATTTACTCGGCTCAAAATTGTGAGCTATATGGTTTGCTGAGTATACGTGAAACAGATAAGGAATCAAATGAGATACAATGATAACTCACCCAGTCCATAGAGAGAGTGATAGTCGGTGAAACATATGATAATCACAAACGAAAGCAGTTAGCCATGAGGAGTCACATAGTACAAACGGTACTGAATGTAATCTGGCTATTTGTGCGTCACTGCGTCATGAGCTACACTGCATTTTCACCCACAGCCCTACCCCTTTGAGGGATAGATGGGTCTTACCCCATAGTGGTTCTTCCCAGATGGTAAGTCATATATGTAACAAGGGTGGGTGAAATCGATCCATTGGTTTAGGAGGATATGTGGAACATACATACATACGTACATACCCTTTTATACCTTACTAAGTACTGATTCGAACGTTAATAACTGTCAATTGTGGCTATATTTCGAAAATTACCGTTTCTGTATCCCACTTGTCCGGCCTACAACTAAAGTGCAACTATTCATAAATGTCCAGTGTGTACTGTAATTATTGTATGGCAGTGAATCTTGGTAGATATGCTAATGTGTTAATGCGGAACAGACTTAGGCTGGAAAAAATAGTTCAGATTTTGACTACCAGATGCGCATCTGGCGCTATACAATGTCTCGCAGGCGCCTCCGCTGCTCATGATGAACAAATTGTGTAAGCCGCTGTTAACAATAACATCAACATTATGTCTTTCTCACTTGATTGACCTTTTCTACCCACGTCCCATTCCTAATCGATTACATACAGAAACATTTCTATACATCTTTCTTGCAGTCACAGTGCCCGACTTGTACCCAGTGACCAAACTGGAACTAATTTTTTTCCAGCGAAAATTGGTTCCGCATCAACGCATTAGAATTCCTACCAAGTTCCGCTGCCATATGATAATTACAGCCCACACTGGACATCTGTGAGTAGCTGCACTTTAATTATAACTACCTGGTACAAGCATTTGTCCGACTAAACATACATAAATCGTTACTGATTGCCGAAAAGGGAGTAACACCGTATTGAAAGTAAGTAAATAATAAAGTTCTACTGAGCGCTGTTTCTCTTGAAGAACAGTGGTTTGTTACCGTTCCTACAAAACACAGATGTTTCCAGAATGAGATTTTCACTCTGTAGCGGAGTGTACGCTGATATGAAACTTCCTGACAGATTAAAACTGTGTGCCGGACAGAGACTAGAACTCGGGACCTTTACCTCTCGCAGGCAAGCGCTCTACCAACTAGGTAGCTCAGTTGGTAGAGCACTTGCCCGCGAAAGGCAAAGGTTTCGAGTTAGAGTCTCGGTCCGGACACAGTTTTAATTTGCCGGGAAGTTTCAAACACACAGATGACTGGTTCAAAGTGACAGCAGATTTTGAGTGAATTTTCCTCATTGCCTTAACGCGCTAGACGGCAAACACTTTGTCACAAAAGCTCTAGAAAATAGTTAGAGCCTATTTATAATTACAAAGGGAAGCATAGAACTGTAGCTTAAGCAGTGATAGACAAAATTTATAAATTCGTTGTCTGGTGCAAATTATAGCGTTTATGGGCGTATATCTGATTAAAGTGTTTGTTGTAATAGTGCTTCGTGTAAGAAGCTACGACATGAACTATTCCCCTGCTCAATCCTTTCACCATATCCTGGTAGACCTACTTCATTGTCATCGGGATGTTGCTTTCGCATTGATGTACTTATTGTTGTCATTGTATCCTTTTAGAGTTCAACCAGTATCAGAACGTATTTTTAATTACCGCCTCTTTAAAGCTCATATAGATGTCGACAACAGTTCTGGCATCTTACCTAAAAGCAGCCCATACACCTGAAGGATCCTGACACGGTATCCGACGTAGTGATGGCTATAGGTGAGCTTCATAGTCTCCGGCCTCTTATTTGGGTAATGGGGTGTGTGAGTTTGAGGATTTCATAAATAGAGATCTAGTGCCAGGGTTCCAGCGTTATAAGGTAATTAACGCTTCAGTATCACAAAAAGATGTTAGGGGCAACTTTAGAGTTTATTTTAAGGCCAGTAAATATGAAGTGTGACTTGCCAGCACACACAAATCTCAGCCTCAGCAAAGAGCTGGAAGCATTCTAGCAATAATGGCTTTTAAAAACAGAAATGGTTCAAATGGCTCAAAGTACTATGGGACTTAGCATCTGAGGTCATCAGTCCCCTAAACTTAGAACTACTTAAACCTAACTAACCTAAGGACATCACACACATCCATGCCCGAGGTACGATTCGAACCTGCGACCGTAGCAGCAGCGTGGTTCCGGACTGAACCGCCTATAACTGCTCGGCCACTGCGACCGGCTCAAAAACAGAAATGCAGACAATTACTTCCGTCATTTTCTTCTTCTCTGTATCTAATTTCCCGGTTTTACAAATTCTTCAACACTTTAGCGACGTCATAAAGAGAGCAAAATTACTGTGAGTCTGTTAACTTCCAATTCGCTGCCTACTATCACTGCACTTTAAATACATTTAAAATGAAATGTACTAAAGCATCTCTTAGATTGCACAGCTGTCTTTGAACTTTCCCTCTAGTACACGAAAATCCATTTCAAACAGCGTACTGAGCTTAATTTTTTTTCTTCTTCACGTTCAGCTACTGGTTTAATGGACCCGAACACTGATGCAAATCAATTAGAGTTATCCACGTACTAAATAACGCAACAAATGATTTTTTACGTGATTCTTATTTGTTTTTTCATGCGTAAAAATGATGCCTGTAACATTCATTGCTCAGGAGAATGGTACCTACCTGGCAACATGTAACTATTGATTACAAGACGGACACCGTCTGCAGTTTCCCCTCCATTCTCCACCCTAGATTCACCTTTATCCCACTCGTTTCTACATGCCCAACAGTAAGAGTTGCCTCCTCTCCTGCTATTGCAGTTACGTCTCCACTGCGTGCCTTCTCAAATGGTTCAAATGGCTCTGAGCACTATGAGACTTAACATCTGAGGTCATCAGTCCCCTAGAACTTAGAATTACTTAAACCTATCTAACCTAAGGACATCACACACATCCATGCCCTAGGCAGAATCCGAACCTGCGACCGTAGCAGGCGCGCGGTTCCGAACTGAAGCGCGTAGAACCGCTCTGCCATCAAGGCCGCCGCGTGCCTTCACCGTAACTCTTAAATCAACCATTTTCTCTTAATTCTGCTTGTATCCTACTTTGACTCCTAGTTCGCATTCGATTCTAATGTAAACTGCATTTACTTCTACATGGCTACTCTGCAAATCGCACTTACATGCCTTGCGGAAGCTTCATCGAACCACATTCACACTAATTCTCTGTTATTTCACTCTCGAATAGAAAGCGGGAAAAAACGGACACCTGTATCCTTCCGTGAGAGTTCTGATTTCCCTTTTTTTATTATGATGATCGTTTCTTCCTACCTACGTAGGTGTCAACAACTTTTTCTGCATTCGATCACAAATTTCGTGATTAAAATTTCGTGATAATACCCCGCCGCAATGAAAAACGCCTTCGTTTTAATGATTTTCACCCCAGATGCTGTATCACGCTCGTGACAATCTCAACACTGTTTCTCGATAATACCAATCGTGCTGCCCCCCTTTAAACTTTTTCAATGCACTCCGTTTATCGTATCTGATAAAGGTCCCACATGGCCCAACAGTACTCCAAAAGAGGGCAAACAAGCGTAGAGTAAGCGGTCTCTTTAGCAGATCTGTTGCATCTTGTAAGTGTTCTACCAATAAAACGGTCTTTGGTTCGCCTTTCCCACAATATTTTCTGTGCGTTCTTTCAAATTTAAGTCGTTCGTAACTGTAATTCCCAGATATTTAATTGATTTTGATTCTTTAAATTTTTTAGATTTGACTGATTTATCGCCTAACCGAGGTTTAACGGATTCCTTTTAGCACTCATATAGATGACCTCACATTTTTAATTATTTAGGATCAATAGCCAATTTTCGCACCATACTGATATCTTGTCTAAGTCGTTTTGCAATTGGTTTTGATCTTCTGATGACTTTATTATACGATAAACGACGTCATCATCTGCAAACAACCTAAGACGGCTGCTCAGTTTGTTATTTATTTGTGTAGATCAGGAACAGGAGAATGACTGTAACACTTCCGTAGGGAACGCCAGATATTGCTACTGTTTTACTCGATGACTTTCCGTCTGTTACTAGGGAGTGTGACTTCTCTGATAGCAAAGCGCGAATGCAGCCGCGCAACTGAGACGATATTCCGTAAACATGCAATTTTACTGCAAGCCACTTGTGACATACCGTGTCAAAAACCTTCTGGGAGTCTGAAACTACGGAATTACTTTGAAATCCCTTGTCGATAGCGCTGAACACTTCGTGCGCATGAGTAAAGAGCTAGTTGTCTTTCACAAGAACAATGCAGAAGGAAAAACAAAAATTTTGTGCTAATTAACTCTCTCCTAATAATAATGCAACCCAACATATTACACAGTAAACACGTCTCCCAAAAGTTGTAACGCCGGTACACCGCCGGTATCAACATTTAAATGGACCAACAAGAGCAAACACTAAAACAGAAGAAATGCTAAAAGAGAAGGGCGCGTGTTGAATTAAATGTGCAAGTAAACTAAACTTAAATTTTTCCTCGTTCTGTGACATTTAGTAACGGCATTAAACCTCATCCAAGTGATACCTAATCAGCACTGGTTCTTATTATGTATTATGCTGTCATTTCTTGAACAAATTGTCTATAGATCGATTTCACACGATTCTCCATTTTAAGAGCTCTGCCTCCATACCAGAAGATCTGAATTGATTTAATGGTTCAAATGGCTTTAAGCACTATCAGATTTAGAACTACTTAAACGTAACTAACCTAAGGACATCACACACATCCATGCCCGAGGCAGGATTCGAACCTGCGACCGTAGTAGCAGCGTGGTTCCGGACTGAAGCGCCTAGAACCGCTCTATCACAGCGGAACGTCAATTGATTTAATCCGGATGTGGTAAACTAGTTAGAGAATCACGCCAAGCAGGCTGGACGTGCCTTTCGGTAGCCACAAAAATCTCTATCGATTACACCTCCCAGTAGTAGATCAAACAAATGGTGCAAATGGCTCTGAGCACTATGAGACTTATCTTCTGAGGTCATCAGTCCCCTAGAGTTTAGAACTACTGAAACCTAACTACCCTAAGGACGTCACACACATCCATGCCCGAGGCAGGATTCGAACGTGCGACCGTAAGGGTCGCGCGGTTCCAGACTGTAGCGCCTAAAACCGCTCGGCAGTAGCAGATCGTTCGCCATGTTCTCAGAAGCGGTAATGAAAACTGTTGCGAAACGGAATAATGAGATGAAAAGTGTAGTCATGGAAAATGAGTCCTAGGTATTGATTTTTTCAGAAAGCATTAGCAACATGAATAAAACGGGTTCACCTATATACCGAAATCAACTATCTCTCCAAATTGACCCCAGTTTATTACAAAATCTTTGTATCAAATACTTTACGCCAATTTTTAAGCAAAATGATATCGAGAGTGGTAATGCACTCTAAGACACAGAAAAAGTCCACGCATCACGAAGGAATTATTCAGACGGGACGGAAACTGGTGGATGTGATGTAAATGTATAGACAAACAAATGATTACAGTTTCACAAAAATTGGATTATTTATTCAAGAGAACGAGCTTCACACACTGAGCAGTTCAGCGACGCGTTTGTCTACCTCTGGTCCTTATGCAGGCAGTCATTCCGCTTGGCAGTGATTAAGAGATTTTTATGTCCAACTGGCGCGTTAAGTGGTTAAAATCTCGAACTGATTGACCCTGCCCATTGTGCTCCACACGTTTTCAGTTGGCGAGAGTTCTGGCGACCTTGCTGATCAAGGTAAGGTTTGGCAAGCACGAAGACAGGCAGTAGAGACCATCGCCGTGTGCGAGCGGGCATTATCTTGCTGAAATCTAAGCCCAGGGTGACTTGCTGTGAAGGGCAACAAAACGGGGCGTAGAATATCGCCGACGGGCCGGTGGGCCTCGGATGACATTCAAAGGAGTTCTGCTCTGAAATGAAATGGTATCTCAGGCCATCGCTCCTGGTTGTCCAGGAGTGACGGCCAGGTCGGTATCCCACCTCTGTTCTGTGCGTCTCCAGACGCGTCTTCGCTGGTCATGAGTGAGATTTCAGGCTAAATGTGTTCGATATCAGTGCAAACGTTCTTGTTGGTGTACGGGGGTAAATGGTAGTCGGTGCGAAGGGCGTCATGAACTCAGCCCCCTTCTTGCGAGCCTTCTATTATTGGCCGTTGCGGACGCTCAAACACGAGTTGCACGTCAGATCGATGACAGTGATGAATCTGGGTATCTGAATGCCTCTTTGACGGCTGATCGGTTCTCGCGTTCTGTCGTCTCTGTAAGTCGACCTCTCCATCTTCACGCTGCGTTCGGCCAAAGTTCAGCCATTACTGGCAACATCGTCGAATACTGGCATCGCTCCTGCTCAAATGTCGAGCGATTCGCCGATTACTCCAAACGGCTTCTTTGAGCTCCACTACACGTACTCTCTCAAATGCTGACATCTGCGTCTATTATTCGTGGGCTTGCCTGCGGGGCATGTCCTACTGAGTATACGGAATGAAATTCGAATAGACTTTATGCCATGGTACCAATATGTCCTCTTCACCATTCTTGCCAATTACTCGGTGAAGTTGCGCTTTAGCATCACACATTCACCCATCCTCTGCTAAAGTTCACAATTTTGCATTTTCCGTCGACACCTGTGCGAACGATAGTTTCTGACCGGTTTGTATAATACCTTCGTGGAGCGTTTTTTCCTCTTAATGTGCACACACGGCAACTGAGACACCTGTTCTTTAGGGGTAATGAGTAATCTCAACCAATTAACAAAGCCCGCGGGAAGTAGCTGCGAAGGGCACATTCATCATCTAACAAATCACCGACAAAAATAAATGATAGCGGTATATGTGAATCCAGGCTTCCCCGGTGTATACTGCTGATGAAATATTCTCGGGCTTCCATCCCGGTAGCTGCTTCAAAAATCCGCCACGTTTCGATGAGTGTCACTCTCACCATATTCCGGCGAAGTGAAAATGATACTCATCGAAACGTCGCGGATTTCCGACGCAGCTACCCGGTTGGAATTCAAATGATAGCGGTGCCCACAGAATGGTAGCTCCAAATTTGTTGCCAGAAGTCACAGGATGTCACACGCTACTACTGTAATCAACTGGGTTATTAGTGAACCTAAAACGCCTAATAAAAGGTACCGAGATCCCATAACCTACGGTAGTCAGAACCATGCACCTATCGAACGGCTGATAATTCTGATTCCCAGCTGCCCGGCTGCAGATTCTCACCATGATCTAAGCTGCGGGATGGAGTAGTGTGGACGGCTGCCAATAGACTGGCCGCTGGATACCGTCACCTCCCTCAGAAGAAGCCCCGTCTGCAGTCAGAATCACAAAAGGAGCTGGTGAACACAGCGCACTCTCTGAAGTGCAGCGCTGGTCTGTTTTCCCAGAGCTGTCGAACCACACTGCCATCGCAGAGCTGTCTGCTCACTGCACTTCCTGAAGTTCACGTAAACTGTCCTTCGGCAATGGCACGGTTCCATTAAACTCTGGCCAACGAAAATATATGTAACAAAAGTGCCGAACTCTGCTTCTAGCAAAAGTTTCACCAACCAGCCAGTTGCTTGTGTTTCCACGCACATAGTTCCTAGAAGTTTAGCTCAAAATTCTCATTCTTCAAAGACATGTTTATTTCAGCTATGCCGCCCGGAGTGGCCGTGCGGTTCTAGGCGCCACAGTCTGGAACCGAGCGACCGCTACGGTCGCAGGTTCGAATCCTGCCTCGGGTATAGATGTGTGTGATGTACTTAGGTTAGTTAGGTTTAATTAATTCTAAGTTCTAGGGGACTGATGACCTCAGAAGTTAAGTCGCATAGTGCTCATAGCCATTTCAGCTAACCTGCAATTCTCCTGCGTCTCTAATTCTAGAAAGCGGCCTGCTGTTTTCTAATCTCTGGTAGCTTTTTAAGGGGAAACCAGTGGAGCTCATTTCCGCATTTTCTATGACAATGGAAGTCGTTCACACTCCGTGGAGAAGGCGTCCAGCTGGCGACACCTCACCTTCCCACAGGGAGAAACAAAGGTTCTAAAACGAATTGCTCTAATTCTCTTCCCAAGAAAACACAGAGACTTTTATCTGCGAGCTGCGTCTCATCCTCCAGCTTTCTAGGAAGGCTGCCAGCCTCAGCAAACAATATTGTACAGAGCCGTTCTCTGACTGAATATCTTTGGTATGTAAAAAACAGGCAGTATTTTGCACAGGGCCAAGCTTACGTCACGGCTCATTACACTGCCGTTTTAAGGTGCAGTCTATACACTCTCATGCTGTGCTACCCACGGTATTCAGAGAAAAGCCTTCCGACTTCGCGACCGCAAACGATTGGGCACCTGGCCTAAATAAAACGGACAATGGTCTACTTGTCCCGCACGTGGCCCACCGATGCTTGGTGGCACTTCTCTTATAAAGCGGAAGCGATCTTCGGTGACAAGCTTGGAGGCATCTAATTTCGCCTGTCCGTAACTCAGCTAACAGCAACACCCAGACATGCGTCTACAGAACAAAACAACATGCACTAGCTGCTCAGTGTGGAGGGAACTTTAAAAGTGTGACAAAAAAAGAAGTGTGTGAAATCTTATTGGACTTATCTGCTAAGGTCATCAGTCCCTAAGCTTACACAGTACTTAATCTAAATTAGCCTAAGGACAAACACACACACCCATGCCCGAGGGAGGACTCCAACCTCCGCCGGGACCAGCCGCACAGTCTACGACTGCAGCACCTTAGACCGCTTGGATAATCACGCGTGGCTAAAACTGGGACTGACAGCTTAATCGTTGAAATCAATAAGGCTGCTCATAATCAGCACTTCTACACACACTAACACAAAAAAAGAAAAAGAAACGACACACCATGAAGGAACAATCCGAATGCGATGGGAATTGATAGATGTCATGTACATATAGAGACAAACAAATGATTATAATTTCAGAAGAACTGTATGATTTATTAAACATAAAAAGCTTCACAAATTGTGCAAGGCAATAACGCGTTGGTCCATGTCTGGCCTATATACAAGCAGGTATTCGACTTTACATTGATTGACTGAGTTGCTGGAAGTCCTCCTGAGAGATATAGTGCCAAATTCTGTCATTTGGCACGTTAGATCGTCAAAATTCCTAGCTAGTTGAAGGGCTGTGACGAAATTGTCAAACGTTGTCAATTGGGGAAAGATCCGGCGACCTTGCTGGCCGAAGTAGGGTTTGTCAAGCACGAAGAGAAATAGCAAAACTATTGCCGTGTGCATGCGGACATTATCTTGCTGAAATGTTAGTACAGAATGGTTTACCATGAAGGGCAACAAAACGGGGTATAGAATATCATCGACGTGCCGCTGTGTTGTAAGGGTGGCTCGGATGACAACCAAATGGCTCCTGCTATGAAAAGAAATTGCACCATAGACCATCACTCCTGGCATTCGGGCAATATTGTGGACGACGATTAGGCTGGTATATCATCGCTGTCTAAGTCGCCTCCAGACATGTCTTCGGCGTGGAATCTCATTGAATGGAGTAGCATTCTTTTCAGATATGAGTCCCACTTTCCATTTAGCCCCGACAATCAGCAGCCGTCCAGTGGAGACCGTTGGAACAATATGAGCAGGGCCATCCAACCAGCGCGGGATTTTGACGATATAACCAGCTAGTTGGACAGTATGTGGCACGATATCCCTCAGGACATCCAAAAGCTCTGTCAATCAATGCCAAGCCCAATAAATGCTTCCATAAGAGCCTGAAGTGGACCAACGCTTTACTGACTTGTACAATTTGTTAAGCTCGTTCTCTTGAATAATTCATCAAAATTTTCTGAAACTGTGATCACTTGTTTGTCTCTACATTTATATCGCGTGCACAGATATCTGTCGCATTCCGATAATTCCTTCGTGATGCCGGAATAGCGACTATTTCCAGTGCTTGTGTTTCTTGTCAGGTGGGATCGTAACACGAGGGTGAGTCAACTGATACCTAAAATTTGTAATAACAAACAGAAATCTCGTGCCGTTACCCTGTAAGTTGGTAAGCATACTTCAAACGGCGTGCGGAATGTCCTGTAGGTGGCAGCATAGTGCAGATGCACACATATCGTCGCAGTATCAGTATAAAGATGGCCGCCCCGCTTGCGACTTGCACCAGGGAAGAATAGCGTTCTGTTATTCAGTTTTTGGGAAGTGAAGATGTGAAACCTATTGAAATTCATCGACGAATGAAGGTTCAATACTGTGATGCATGATTGTCATAGCAACAAGCCTAAGAATCGAGTAGGAAGTTCGAAAATGGTGTGACTTCAGTGGAAGATGCTCCGCGTCTAGGTCAGGCACAACGAGTTGTGACTCCACAGAACATTGCAGCAGTTGAAGCCATAGTGAAGCAAAACCGCCGAGAGACACTGAATGACATTGCAGCATGTTTACAGATTACTCATGGGTCAGCACGCCACATTGTGCATGATGTGCTCCAGTTTCACAAAGTCTGTGCAAGATGGGTGCCACGGCAGCTGACTCCTGAAATGAGAGAACGATGTGTTGACGTTGGTGAAGAGCTTCTTCGGCGCTTTGAACGAGAAGGTGACGGCTTCCTTGCAAGAATCGTTTTTTTTTTTTTTTTTTTTGGGTCATCAGTCTACTGACTTTTTTGATGCGGCCCGCCACGAATTCCTTTCCTGTGCTAACCTCTTCATCACAGAGTAGCACTTGCAACCTACGTCCTCAATTATTTGCTTGACGTATTCCAATCTCTGTCTTCCTCTACACTTTTTGCCCTCTACAGCTCCCTCTAGTACCATGGAAGTCATTCCCTCATGTCTTAGCAGATGTCCTATCATCCTGTCCCTTCTCCTTATCAGTGTTTTCCACATATTCCTTTCCTCTCCGATTCTGCATAGAACCTCCTCATTCCTTACATTATCAGTCCACCTAATTTTCAACATTCGTCTATAGCACCACATCTCAAATGCTTCGATTCTCTTCTGTTCCGGTTTTCCCACAGTCCATGTTTCACTACCATACCATGCTGTACTCCAGACGTACATCCTCAGAAATTTCTTCCTCAAATTAAGGCCGGTATTTGATATTAGTAGACTTCTCTTGGCCAGAAATGCCTTTTTTGCCATAGCGAGTCTGCTTTTGATGTCCTCCTTGCTCCGTCCGTCACTGGTTATTTTACTGCCTCGGTAGCAGAATTCCTTAACTTCATTGACTTCGTGACCATCAATCCTGATGTTAAGTTTCTCGCTGTTCTCATTTCTACAACTTCTCATTACCTTCGTCTTTCTCCGATTTACTCTCAAACCATACTGTGTACTCATTAGACTGTTCATTCCGTTCAGCAGATCATTTAATTCTTCTTCACTTTCACTCAGGATAGCAATGTCATCAGCGAATCGTATCATTGATATCCTTTCACCTTGTATTTTAATTCCACTCCTGAACCTTTCTTTTATTTCCATCATTGCTTCCTCGATGTACAGATTGAAGAGTAGGGGCGAAAGGCTACAGCCTTGTCTTACACCCTTCTTAATACGAGCACTTCGTTCTTGATCGTCCACTCTTATTATTCCCTCTTGGTTGTTGTACATATTGTATATGACCCGTCTCTCCCTATAGCTTACTCCTACTTTTTTCAGAATCTCGAACAGCTCGCACCATTTTATATTGTCGAACGCTTTTTCCAGGTCGACAAATCCTATGAAAGTGTCTTGATTTTTCTTTAGCCTTGCTTCCATTATTAGCTGTAAAGTCAGAATTGCCTCTCTCGTCCCTTTACTTTTCCTAAAGCCAAACTGATCGTCACCTAGCGCATTGTCAATTTTCGTTTCCATTCTTCTGTATATTATTCTTGTAAGCAGCTTTGATGCATGAGCTGTTAAGCTGATTGTGCGATAATTCTCGCACTTGTCAGCTCTTGCCGTCTTCGGAATTGTGTGGATGATGCTTTTCCGAGTCAGATGGTATGTCGCCAGACTCATATATTCTACACACCAACGTGAATAGTTACTGGGGACTAAACCTGGGTTCACTTCCACCAACCCTAAACGAAGAGCGAGCAAGGAATGGCGTCATTCCTCATCACCAAAATGGCTCAAATGGCTCTGAGCACTATGGGACTTAAAATTTGTGGTCATCAGTCCCCTAGAACTTAGAACTACTTAAACCTAACTAACCTAAGGACACCACACACATCCATGCCCGAGGCAGGATTCAAACCTGCGACCGTAGCGGTCGCGCGATGCCAGACTGTAGCGCCTAGAACCGCTCTACCACCCCGACCGGCTTATCACCAAAACCATGGATGTTTCGAACAGGACGATCAGCAGGGAAGGTTATGCTGACTCTCTTTTGGGATTAAAAAGGTGTCGTTTTGGAGCATTACATGCCTAGAGGGACGACTGTCACCATTGCATCATACACACAGATCTCCTAAAAAATCATCTGCAATCAAATCAGAGTGATGTGGGTTGCTGTCAGCAGGTGTCCTTTTGCAACATGACAATGCAAGGCCCAACACTGCCCGTACAACAGTTGCAACAATCACAGATCTGCAGTTTAAGTGTATTCCTCATCCACAATACTCACCGAACCTTGTCCCAAGTGATTTCCATATGTTTGGACCACTCAAAGACGCAATGGGAGTAACGAAGTTCCGTTCTGATGAAGAGGCACGCCACGCGGTGCATGAGCGGTTGCGCGAACTAACAAAAGAATATTTTTCTAAAGGAATTTATGCACTTTCTAAGCGCTGGAGGACTTGCATTGAGCGTGGGGGAGATTATGTTGAAATCTGATACCACTTTGTACCACTTCTGCACAATAAATAATATTTAAAAATATTTAAGGATTTCATTTGACTCACCCTCGTACATCGGCGTAGCCCTTATGAAAGTGTAACAGAAGTGCTAGGGGAACATAATGTGAAATTTCTTGGAAATTTGGGTAAGTTTAAAGACCCTGTTTTCTACGAAAACAGTGGGCTCGTTATACTGTCATTATCGAGCATCTCGCATAGGGATTATGATGATAACATAAGAGAGGTTAGGACACCTGCAGAGACATATTGCATTGATATAGACCTCGCAGAGTACGCGAGTAGAATTGGAACGGAAACTGATAATATCGCTACTGCGTTGATTCCAGCATGCACTGTACAATGCCTAGCATGGCAGACGAACCAGAGCTCCAGCGAAATATTTTCGAAGATTCTTCAGGGATATTTTCCGAACATTTTTGTAGGAGGACTTGTGGTCTTCGACGGATCGTCAAGAGTGATTACATTTAGTTTGATTTCTTGGCTCTTGTATCAGTATTGCTTTGAAAACATCTGCAGAATGGTGCAAATGTCAACGGTATGCGCTGTGTGCCTTACTTGGGAAGAAACATGTTCCGTTCACTCACGCTATTAGCTGTTGACAACAGTAAGACCTACTTTACTCTTGGTCCTCAAGCTTGCATTCAATACTGCTGGGTCATGTCTCGGGTGCGTTTTCGTGGCAGCTTTAGTTGTACGTTAAGAGTGATACACAGCAATAGGGGCAGGTTTACTGATAAAGAATCGTCCGATATGGACCTCGAGTGTGGGTTCACTGAATGCAATGGCAAGGCGGCACAACGGCATAGGCAGCCGCGAATAACCGGATCCTTTGCTGCTACTACGTCTTAGCGATTGCGTATTACAGGCTTTTTCACTGTTGTGAAACTACTGTCACAGAAACGAAGATAATTCTGACAATAAAGTCTGACAGACCATAGTTACATTATTAATCTGTAACGAGATACCTGAGACCGTAAGTTCCCCGTACTAAATGACTCAGAACGTTTCTGTGAACAACCTCCGAAACGCTGTCGGTAGAGTTCTGTTTCAGCCTCTATTTATCTGTAGATGGTGAAGTATTTGTCAGATCTATGTCACAGAGTCCGTTGACACTTTGAAAACTCGTTTCTGCATTAGGAAAGTCTGCTGCATGAACCAATTGTACTTCGTGACTCTTAAGACGACAGTTCATTGTTGAAAACGGCAGACCATTAGAGTTTCGTACCTCCACTTTCGTGTCGAACAAAGTGACTGCAAGCAGCTGCTTTCTGCTACCCAGTATGTAGCAAGTCTGGAAGACAGTTCTGATTGAAGTCCTTGTTGACAGTATTTGTATAGTATACTGCCTTACGGACCCTCATGTTGCCAAGGTTGTTTCAAGTGCACTGGGGAACTTTCACTGCGGAGTTCTTGCAGTTCCAGTCCCTCCGCATGTGATATATAAATTTTTGGTGCTCTGAAAAAAGACATCGAATTCATTCAGATAAAGATGTGCACGCCAGGGTACAAACGTGGATCAGTAGGCAACGGCAAACTTTCTTGCATCAATGCACTGACCAACTTGTCTCACAGTGGAATAAGTACACTACTGGCCATTAAAATTGCTACACCACGATGATGACGTGCTACAGACGCGAAATTTAACCGACCGGAAGAAGATGCTGTGATATGCAATTGATTAGTTTTTCAGGGCATTCACACAAGGTTGGCGCCGGTGGCCACACCTACAACGTGCTGATATGAGGGAAGTTTCCAACCGGTTTCTCATACGCAAACAGCAGTTGACCGGCGTTGCCTGGTGAAACATTGTTGTGATACCTCGTGCAAGGAGGAGAAATGCGTACCATCAGGTTTCTGACTTTGATAAAACTCGGATTGTAGCCTATCGCGACTGCGGTTTATCGTATCGCGACATTGCTGTTCGCGTTGGTCGAGATCCAATGACTGTTAGCAGAATATGGAATCGGTGGGTTCAGGAGGGTAATACGGAACGTAGTGCTGGATCCCAACGGCCTCGTATCACTAGCAGTCGAGATGACAGGCATCTTATCCGCATGTCTGTAACGGATCGTGCAGCCACGTCTCGATCCCTGAGTCAACAGATGGGGACGTTTGCAAGACAACAACCATCTGCACGAACACTTCGACGACGCTTGCAGCAGCATGGTCTATAAGCTCGGAGACCATGACTGCGGTTACCCAGGACGCTGCATTACAGACAGAAGCGTGTACTCAACGACGAACCTGGGTGCACGAATGGCAAAATGTCAGTTTTTCGGATGCGTCCAGGCTCTGTTTACAGCATCATGATGTTCGCATCCGTGTTCGGCGACATCGCACATTGGATGCGTGTATTCGTCATCTCCATACTGGCGTATCACCCGGCGTGATGGTATGGGGTGTGGGGTGCCATTGGTTACACGTCTCGGTCACCTCTTGTTCTCATTGACGGCACTTTGAGCAGTGGACGTTACATTTAAGATGTGTTACGACCCGTGGCTCTACCCTTCATTCGATCCTTGCGAAACCCTACATTTCCGCTGGATAATCCACGACCGCATGTTGCAGGTCCTGTACGGGCCTTTCTGGATACAAAAAATGTTCGACTGCTGCCCTTGCCAGCACGTTCTCCACATCTGTCACCAATTGAAAAGTCTGGTCAATGGTGGCCGAGCAACTGGCTCGTCACAATACGCCAGTCACTACTGTTGATGAACTCTGGTATCGTTTTGAAGCCGCATGGGCAGCTGTACCTGTACACGCCATCCAAGCTCTGTTCGACCCAATGCCCAGACGTATCAAGGCCGTTATTACGGCGAGAGGTGGTTGCTCTGGGTACTGATTTCTCAGGATCTATGGACCCAAATTGCGTGAAAATGTAATCACATGTCAGTTTTAGTATCATATATTTGTCCAGTGAATACCCGTTTATCATCTGCATTTTTTCTTGGTGTAACAATTTTAACGGCCAGTAGTGTATATTTATTCCTTTTGAAATGATGAACAGTTTACTTACTTTTTTCCATCCGCTCGATAGCATTTGACTACCCCTTGGCCAAAGTTGTCAGAATAGCTTGTAAAGCTTGTAATGCTGATACACGATACTGTGTGCTGATAAATAGTTGTTATAAAAAACCGATACGTTGCACCGTTTCCGAGTTAATTAGCTCTGACATTAGCCAGTTAGGCCACTGCTGGCGGAAATTAAAGTGATCCGCCAGAGATAATAGCGCACGAGAATGCAGACTCTTTCGCTCGAGTTCGATCCTTACTACCCTTCCATGTCCAATTTTTGTATTTCTCTCTTGTTAGGTTTCAGGAAACCAAACGAAGAAGGGCGGGCTGCTTGAATATGCGCCGATGACTTTATTGGTTAACTTCAGTGGTAGTTAATTCGTAAACGACGCAGAGTATCGAATTTTTCTCAATAATTATTTCTTAACACAGCCTACCATGCAACAGCCTTACAAGCTTTTCAGACTGTTTGTGATCACCCTGGCCGCCCAGAGTGGCCGAGCGGTTCTAGGCGCTTCAGTGTGGAGCCGCGCGACCGCTACGGTCGCAGGTTCGAATCCTGCCTCGGGCATGGATGTGTATGATGTCCTTAGGTTAGTTAGGTTTAAGTAGTTCTAAGTTCTAGGGGACTGATGACCTTAGAAGTTAAGTCCCATAGTGCTCAGAGCCATTTGAACCATTTTGTGATCATCCTGTGTGTACAGATCATATTTTCAATTGACGGTCCTGCTGAGATACATACATCGCCAATGAAAGGAGCCATATGCGTGATGTACTTTTCAAGAAATAAACATGTATTTGGCTTTCAGTAATGGAAAGGTATGAAGAACAATTATAAATAAGGTACATTAGTACGAATATACGTTAACCCTCAAAATGACCAAATGAAGATGTGCTACTTCCAGTGAGCCATGAGGTACAATGATTCGTATATGCAGATAACCAGTAGCCCTTTACCTTACAGTAAAAAGGAAAGAGAACCCCAGGATACCAATACTTAATATTATGATTTAACAGAGAACATAAAAACAATCATGTTCCACTGCAAGTTATCTATGCAGACACTGTCGTTTTGGAACAGATTGTCACCAGATACAGCATCAGTTTGGGAACAACGTTAATGCTTCGACTGTACGTGGGCTTTGTGTGGAAACGAGACTGCCAGACAGTTACCGACAGTTATAAGGTAATAGGAAGCTGTTAAGAGGACTTCACCTGACGTAGCTGAAAATTTTCACTCACAGCAGTGGCATCATGGAAATAAGCAGAGTCCACTTGTAAACGTGTAGCTGTAGGAAGACTATATGAATATTTTTTTCCTTTTATTTCTTTGTTTTATTCATTATATTTGGTAATAAATTTTAAACTCATGTATCTGAACACAAAAATTTTCAACGTGACTTTGTGCATATTTCCTATAAGAGCGCCTGTTTCGACTATCGAGACTGTACAATCGAATGGTAGGTTCGGTGAGCAGAGAGCAGGATTGTTGTGATGGCAGCAGCACAGGAGGTTGGAGTTTCGTAAAAAAAAGGAACCCGGTAAAACATTTAAATTAAGATTTGCATCGTATCAAAAAGTCAGGGATTACTATTGAGTAAACATCTTCATCTGCATCACTACTCTGCAATTCACAGTTAAGTGCCTGCTAGAATGTTCATCCAACTAACCACCTTCACGGTATTTCTCTACCCTTCCTCTGTCGAACAGCGTGCGAAGAAATGGTTAAGTCTTTCCGTGAGAGCTGTGATTTCTCTTATTCTATTACGATTATCACCTCTCCGTATAATCCAGTCAATGGAGGCAAATTAGGATGATGATGTTTGGTTTGTGGGGCGCTCAACTGTGCGGTCTTCAGTGCCCGTACAAAGTCCCAATTTGAACACAGGCCAGTTTTTTACACAATATGATCTAGCCACTGTCACGAACGATGATGATGAAATGGTGAGGACAACACGAACACCCATTCCCAGGGCAGAGAAAATCCCCAAACCCGGCCGGGATTCGAACCCGGGACCCCGTGATGCAGAGGCATCAACGCTAGCCACAAGACCAGGACCTAAGGACGAGAAAAATTGTATAGTCTTACTTTTTCGCAGTGCTAGGAGGTTATGTCCTGAACAACATACTGAAAATCCTGACCAGTGTTATGTGAGCGAGCGCTGGGGGGTGGGGTGGGAGCGGAGGTGTTTAAAGGATAATTTTTTATGTTTTTCTCGAATAACTCGAAAACCACGGCTTCAGCGGGAAGTATTTCCCTCTACTAAGTTAAACTGCAACAAATATACTACAAAAAGGTCCTGTTCAATTTTTTTGTAGGGGATGAAAAACCGCAGATTATTATAAATATTGTTCTAATGGTGTAAAGTTAAGGCTTGTCTTGAAATGATGTGGGTCAAGAACAAATATTAACTTTGTGTACTACGTATAAAAGCAGTGGAGGTGTATTAAGGGATAAATTGAGTCACTGGGGTGTAACAGGACGAAGGGAATATGTGTGGAATAGAAGTGCGAGGGAAAATGAGTAGCTGGATTATGTTCATGCACTTCCCTCCTCCATAGGTCAGCAAACTGTAGATTGAGAAGGTGTTTCCCCATTCTGTCTGCCCCACTAGGTCACGAGAAGGAACTACAGAGTGTTGTACAAACTTATATCAACCCATCTGCAGTTGGTATCAACCCTTCCGCAGTTAGGGCTGCTTGTTTTCCATAAAATGCTTTAACACGGTATGTAATGCAGATACGAGTTACTAATAACACCAACGCAAGAAACGCATATGGACAGAATTTACATAATTCTGTGCACGCTGTTCTACGCTGCTAGAAGGAAATGTGCACAGACAAAATAACTCCACTGCATACGCTTTTATATAGTGGAATTATTTTCAGGGTATTAAATGAGTACTTATTTTGAATTGTTAAGTGAGCTTTTATGTAAAATATATGCCTTTAAACAATGGCTGAGACATGTTTAATTTGTAAGTGTGATGTTGTTTGTAATCTATGCCGTGTAAGTGGGAAGGGTACTGCACTGGTAAAAGTGACATCTTGCTGCTGCCTATCTTTAACAGCGTATTGTAAAACAATGTAATTATGTTGCAGCCACTTGGTGGTGAATTAATGGATGACCAGGAAGTTACTGCACTTCTCTAGCCATTAACTTTGTCACTGATAGGTTGCATAAATATTTCCTATTCAGCAACTACTGCACTCAGTGGAGTCAATTAACACACATCTGCAGCATACGTTCCAAAGCGAATGGTAATGTATCTGATGGAATGTGACTGATCACGTTCAGTCGTAGAACATTAGTGTGCTGTAATGATTTCCTTGGGCATTGTTGAGATGTCCGAAGCTCTATAACACCTAGGTGGCCTATGTTGTAGAGGGATGCAATTTAAGCCTCTGGGTCCCTGCAAATGTTGGGAGAGCTGAGGCTAGGGTGATGCGTTTGATAACGTCATGCTGTGAAAAGCATTCCAGACAGTCGCAGTGGAGACAGTGAAATCGACATTGTCGAATACATATTCACATAATTTTATACTTGAGAAAGGCTCTTTAGTTAGTAGACAGTTGATGTCTCCAACTGGTGAGCTTTTTTATATCTCACATAACAACTGATAATAAGTACTCACTTTATAAACTGAAGATAACTTCAGTACTTTAGCACGTGCTCAATGAAGTTATTTTGTCTACACAAGTAAAAAAACTGGACAGAAAATTCTGGGAAGGTATAGTCTCTCTGGAAACTGAATATCGAGCAGCGATCGTCGCGGAGGATGTCATTGTTCCCTAAAGAACACTGTAGATGCCGTACTGAATGAGTAAGAATCTGTTTCCCCTTTACCAGATTTTCGTAGATTCTGTCACCATGTAGTTGTTTCTCGTACATGATCAATTAGACAGAGAGGGGAATCACCTTCTCGATCTCCAGTTTGAGACCTTTGAAGGAGGGAAGTGCATGAACAAAATCTGGCGACCTACCTTCCTTCAGGTTTCTACTCGATACATCCCGCCCTTCAATCTGTTACAGTCCCAGAACACAATTTACCCTTAGTACCCCTCTACATCTGAAGAGAGGCTAGACAAACGTGTGGTTCCTGAAGAGGGCCAGCAGCCTTTTTAGTAGTGCAGGGGGCTAAAATGTGGGTGATTGAGGTGATCTGTACTCGCAACATCAACCAAAACGGCTTTGCTATGCTGGTATTGCGAACGGCTGAAAGCAAGGGTAAACTACAGCCGTAATTTTTCCCGAGGGCATGCAGCTCTACTGTATGATTAAATAATGATGGGGTCCTCTTGGGAAAATATTCCGCAGGTAAAATAGTTCCCCATTCGGATCACCGGGCGGGGACTACTCAGGAGGATGTCGTCATCACGAGAAACAAAACTGACAATCCACGGATCGGGGTGTAGAATCAGGAAGGTAGATTAGAAAATTTAACAAGGGATAGGTGAAATTCAGATATAGTGAGGATTAGTGAAGTTCGGTGCCAGGAGGAACAGGACTTCTCGTCACCTGAATATAGTGTAATAAATACAAAATGAAATATGAGAAATGCAGGAGTCGGTTTAATAATGAATAAGAAAATTGGAATGCGCATGAGCTATATTAACAGCATAGTGAACGCATTTTCGTAGCCAAGATAGACATAAAATCCACGCCTACCACAGAAGTGCGAGTTTATATGCCAATTAGTTCAGCGGATGATGAAGAGATTGATGAAATGTATGATGAGATAAAAGAAATTATTCAGATAGTTAAAGGAGCCGAAAATTTAATTGTGATGGTGGACTGGAATTCGTTAGTTGGAAAAGGAAGAGAAAGAAAAATATTTGGGGAATATGGACTGGGGAAATGGAATACAAAAGGAAGCCACCTTGTAGAATTTTTCATGGAGCATAATTTAATCATAGCTAACACTTGGTTTAAAAATCATAAAACAGGTCTCTATACGTGGACGAGACCTGGAGACACTGGAAGATTTGAGATTGATTGTATAATGTTTAGACAGAGATTTAGTAACCAGATTTTAAATTGTAAGACGTTTTCAGGGCCAGATGTGGGCTGTGACCACTATTGCATTTGAACTGTAGATTGAAACTGAGGAAATTGGAAAAAGGTAGGAAATTAAGGAAATGAGACCTGGATGAGTTAAAAGAACCAGAGTTCGCTCATAACGTCAGAAGGAGCATTAGGCGAAAGCTGACTACAACACCGGAAAGGAATACAATTGAAGACGAATGGGTATCTTTACGAGGTTTTACGGCAGCCGAGGATCAAATAGGTAAAAGAACAACGCCTGGTAAAAATCCTTGGATAACACAAGAGTACCTGATTTAACTGATGAAAGGAGAAAATTTAAAAATGCAGCAAATGAAGCAGGCGAAAGAGAAAGGAAATGTTTAAGAATAAGATTGACAGAAAGTGAAAAATGGCTAAGCAAGATCGGCTAGAGGACAAATGTAAGGATTTAGAATCATATTTCATTAAGAGGAAGATAGATACTGTCTACAGGACAATTAAGGAGGCCTTTGGGGAAAAGAGAAGGAGCTGTATGCATATCAAGAGCTTAGCCAGAAAACTAGTCCTGGGGAAAGAAGGGAAAGCTGAAAGGTGGAAGGACTACACAGAGGTTACATACAAGGGAGATGAAGGCAAAATTATAGACAGGGAAGTGGACATATATGAAGATGAGATGCGAGATATGATACTGCGATAAATATTTGACAGAGCTCTGAAAGATCTAACTGGAAACAAGGCCCCAGGGAAAGACGATATTCCATTAGAACTTCTGATAGCCTTGGGAGAGCGAGCCATGACAAAACTCTTCCATCGGATGTCCATGATGTATGAGACAGGCGAAATACCCTCAGACTTCAAGAAGAATGTAGTAATTCCAATCTCAAAGAAAGCAGTTGCTGACAGGTGTGAAAATTACCTAACTATCAGTGTAATAAGTCTTAGTTGCAAAATACTCGCACGAATTCTTTACAGACGAATGAAAAAACTGGTGGAAGCCAATTTTGGGGAAGATCAGTTTGGGTTCCGGAGAAATTTAGGAACACGCGAGGCAATGACGACCCTACGACTTGTCTTAGGACATAGGTTAAGGAATGACAAACCTACATTTGTATGATTTGTAGACTTAGAGAGGTTGTTGACAATGGTGACTGGAAGTTCTGAAGGCAGCAGAGGTAAAATACAGGGAGCGATGGGCTATTTACAACTTGTACAGAAACCAGACGGGAGTTATAAGAGTTGAGGAGTATTAAAGGGAATCAGTGGCTGAGAAGGGAGTGAGACAGGACAGTAGCCTATCCCCGATGTTATGCAATCTGCGTATTGAACAAGCAATAAAAGAACCCAAAGAAACATTTCGAGTAGAAACTTTAAGGTTTGCCGACGACATTGTAATTCCATCAGAGGCAGCAAAGGGTTTGGAAGAGCAGTTGAACTGAATGGACAGTGTCTTGAAAGAAAAATATAAGATGATCACCAACAAAAGAAAGCAAGGATAATGGAATGTAGTCGATCAGAGGATGCTAAGGGAATTAGATTAGGAAATGAGACACCTAAAGTAGTACGCGAGTTTTGTTATTTGAGCAGCAAACTAACTGACGTTGGCCGAAATAGAGAGGATATAAAATGTAGAATGGCAATGGCAAGAAAAGCATTTCTGAAGAAGAGAAGTTTGTTAACATCGAATATACCGGGAGGTTATCATTAAACTTTCCCTATTTAACTCTTTATATCATGGAAACTAATAACCGTATGAGTACAAAACTTGCTAGCATTTATGTCCAGAGTATGGGGTGCATGATTTGCATACTTCACAGTGCCACCGTCCAGTTCCAATTACGGCCACCAGCTGCCGTGTGCAGTCATCGTGATTTATAGTCTCACACACCTGACCAATCGCAGTGAACTTGTTAAGGTGTCAACGTGAGCCTGGCCAAAAGGATCAGGGGGTTATTGGTTAAGTTCTGTTATCAAAATAACAGTAATTCTGAAACTACACTTCGAGAATATCTCCCGCTGAAGGGATTACCGAAGGGTCCTCTTTCTCCACCTACTGTGCGGGGCATGATGAAGTTCGAAGTAGGTGAAGAACTGAGCGTCTCTCCGGGAAGAGGCCGACGACCGGTTGCACCACAGGTGGTTGATGAAATCGCTATTGCTATGGCAGACAATGCTGTGCGTAGTTCCGGATCGTCAGGCACTGCACATTGTGTGTCACGACAACTGGACATCCCGTGGTCCGCTGTATGGAAGGTGCTTCGAACCATTCTCAAATGGGACAACTGGACATCCCGTGGTCCGCTGTATGGAAGGTGCTTCGAACCATTCTCAAATGGTATCCGTACAAGACCCATATCTTTCAGCAGCTTGCACCACAGGACGCACAACGATGTGTTGACCTCGCTCCCCACTTTCTCGCAAGGATTGAAGTGGACGAGGACTGGCCCTGGCCCAACCTATGGGCAGACGAAACTCATTTTCCTTTGACGGGTCAGGTGAACACAGAATTATCGAGTATGGGGATCTTCATCCCCAGTTACTGTGAATTTAGTTCGTATGCGTGGTGAACGTGCCATCGTATGGCGTGGCTTCCCAGCTACGTTTGTCATTGGCCCATTCTGTTTTGAACAGATTGGTGCTCAAGGACCAAAGACGTGCAGTTTGACTGGCCAGTGTTACCGCGATATGCCTCGCCAGTATGTCGTACCCGACCTACAGGGGAGAGACGCATTGAAGTCAGCAGTTTTCGTGCAAGATGAGGCCCCCGCACATCACGCGTGAAGTTCACTTGCTTCTCCAAAATACATTTGGAAACGATCGGCTGTTAATTCGATCGTGCTTGGCCGGCATGATCACGTGATCTCACTCACTGTGATTTCTAGTTGTGGGGCTACTTGAAGGACATGGTTTACCAGGGGAACATTGCCACATGCGCTGATTTGCAGCGCAACGTATTGAGAGGGGTTCGAGCGTACCTACCGACATGCTTCGTTCTTCTGTGCAGAATGCAATCCTGCACTGTCAGACTCTTCTGAACACTGATGGGCACCCTATTCAGTCCCGTTTGTAGCAGTAATGGTACTGCTATGCAATGGTGTGGTGTACAGTAGCAAATGGTACTGCTATGTAATGGTGTGGTGTACAGTAACAGCACTTTAAAAGCGCTTCAGCTGAATTGATTGTGCGTTATTTCTCTTCCCCATGTCTTTGACATTAATGCTACCAAGTTTGGTACTCTTACGGTAATTTGTTTCCTTGTTATAAGGTGTTAAATAGGGCAAATTTAATTATAACCACCGTGTAGACTGAAGTTTAGGAAGTCTTTTCTGAATGTATTTGTGTGGAGTGTTGCTATGTGTGGAAGAGAAACATGGACAATAAACAGATTAGACAAAAAGAGAATAAGAGCTTTCGAAATGTGGTGCTACAGAAGAATGTTGAAGATTACATGGGTCGATCACGTAACTGATGAGGAGGTACTGAACAGAATTAGGGAGGCAAGAAATGCGTGGCACAAGTTGAGCAAAAGAAGGGACCGATTGATAAGTCATTTTCTGAGACATCAAGGGATCACCAATTTAGGTATGGTCGAGGAGGGAAGTGGTGGGGGGGGGGGGGGGGGGAGGCCGGAGTAAAAATCGTTGAGGGAGGTATTGAATATAGGCTACATCTACATCTACGTGGATACTCTGCAAATCACATTTAAGTGCCTGGCAGAGGGTTCATCGAACCACCTTCACAAGTCTCTATTATTCCAATCTCGTTAGCGCGCGGAAAGAACGAACACCTATATCTTTCCGTACGAGCTCTGATTTCCCTTATTTTATCGTGGTGATCCTTTCTCTCTATGTAGCTCGGTGTCAAGTACATATTTCCGAATTCTGATGAGAAAGTTGGTGATTGGAATTTCGTGAGAAGTTTCCGTCGCAACGAAAAACGCCTTTCTTTTAATGATGTCAAGCCCAAATCCTGTATCATTTCAGTGAAACTCTCTCCCATTTTTCGCGATAATGCAAAACGTGCTGTCCTTCTTTGAACTTTTACGATGTACTCCGTCAGTCCTACCTGGTAAGTATCCCACACCGCGCACTAGTATTCTAAAAGAGGATGGACAAGCGTAGTGTAGGCAGTCTCCTTAGTAGATCTGTTACATTTTCTAAGTGTCCGGTCAATAATACGAAGTCTTTGGTTAGCCTTCCCCACAACATTTTCTATGTGTTCACTTCCAACATAAGTTGTTCGCAACTGTAATTCCTGGGTATTTAGTTGAATTTACGAACTTGAGCTTTGACTAATTTGTCGTGCAACCTAAATTTAACGAGCTCCTTTTAGCACTCATTTGGGTGACCCCACACCTTTCGTTATTTAGTGTCAACAGCCACTTTTCGCACCATTCAGATATCTTTTCTGAATAGTTTTGCAATTTGTTTTGATCTTCTGATGACTTTATTAGTCGATCAACTACAGCGTCATCTGCAAACAGCTAATACGGCTGCTCAGATTGTCTCCCAAATCGTATATATATATATATATATATATATATATATATGGACCGCCCTATATATATATATATATATATATATTATTATTATTATTCACGTTTGGGCCCTACTGGACCACGCGAAGTACAATCACGGGGCATTCAGTTATTTTCTTTTAGACTATCTCTCTGCCCAAATTGTTTTCATTCTCTCAGAATGAGCTCTTTTCCTTTCATCAGACCATGTGGTTCCAGTTTTCTTTGGTTTTTCAGCTTGACCAACTACCCAGTCATGAATTTTTTGCCTAAATAATTTTCTGTCTTGAATTTCATCTTGTTTTATATCTGCCTCTTTCATGTCCTCTTTTATAGCAGCAATCCATTTTATTGTCTCAAATTTAGCTTTACTTCGATTTTCGTAGAATTCCACTACTTGTTTAGTTAGTCTGGTAGCATCCATTCTTTTAATATGCCCATAAAATTTTAATCTGCGTTTTTTCATATCCGAATATATGCTGGTGTATTGTTGAATTTCACTATTTGCTCTTAGCCTGTATGTTCCTTCTTCAGTATATTTTGGACCTAGAATTTTTCTGATTACTTTTCTTTCTCTTTTTTGGATTTCTTGAATGTCCTTTTTTCTGTTTAAAATTAGCGTTTCAGCCCCATAAAGGCACTCTGGTTTTATGACCGTGTTGTAATGTCTCAATTTAGAGTACCTCGAGAGACATTTTTTGTTGTAGATGTCTTTTGTAAGTCTAAAAGCTGTCTCCATCTTTTGACAACGAATTTCATTTCCAATTTTTTCTAGACCAGTCTCTGAGATTGTTTCACCTAAATATTTGAATTGCGAAACTCTTTTGATTTTTCCATACTTAGTTTCCAAAAGTTTGGGTGCCAGTTTGTTGCTAGTCATATACTGTGTTTTTTCAAATGAGATTTGGAGACCTACTCTTTCTGCTGTTTCTTTAAGAATTTCTATTTGTTTCTGAGCAATTTGGATGTCCTGCGTTAGAATAACCAAGTCGTCTGCAAAGGCCAAACAGTCTATTCGAATATTTGTTCGTCCTAATTTCACTGGTTGGTCAATTTTGAACTCCAATTTTCGTTCGCGCCACTCTTGTATTACTTTTTCTAGAACGCAGTTAAATAGCAACGGAGAGAGTCCATCACCTTGCCTCACGCCTGTTTTTATTTCAAAGGATTCTGAAATTTCTCCTCTGAACTTTACTTTTGATTTTGTACCAGTTAGCGTGTCTCTGATAATTGCCGTGGTTTTAGGATCCAGGCCTTGTTCTTTCACAATTTGGAAAAGAGATTCACGATCCACTGAGTCATAAGCCTTTCTAAAATCTACAAAGGTACAAACTAGTTTTTTATTGTAAATTTTTTGATGTCTGAGAATTAGTTTGAGGACTAAAATCTGTTCTGGGCAAGATCTATTTGGCCTGAAACCTGCTTGATATTCGCCAATTTTCCATTCAAGTTGTTGTTGTGCTCGGTTCAGAAGACATTGAGAGAGGATTTTGTATGTGACTGGAAGAAGAGAAATTCCTCTGTAATTATTAACATCAGTTTTGTCTCCCTTCTTATGAAGTGGGTGAATCAAGGCGGTTTTCTATTCATCAGGAATTTTTTCAGTTTGCCAAATGTTTTGCATGATTGAAGTAATTTCTTTAACGGTTTTTGGACCAGCTGCCTTTAAAAGTTCTGCAACAATTCCATCTTCACCAGATGCTTTGTTGTTTTTCAACCTATGAATTTCTTTAATGATTTCCTCTTCATTTGGTGCAAGTGAAACTGGATTGCATTGTTGGGGAATTTTTGGTGGAAATCTTTCTGTGGGCTCGGGGCAATTTAGAAGATTCTTAAAATATTTAGAAAGTTCTTTGCAATTTTCTTGGTTGTTAAGAGCCAACTGTCCATTTTCCTTCTTGAAGCAAAGATTCTGGGGTTGGTACCCCTTTATTTTGGTTTTAAAAGTTTTATAAAAATTTCTGGTATTGTATTTCTGAAAATCTTCTTCAATTTCTAAGAGTTGACTATTCTCATATTGTCTTTTTGTTTGTCTAATTAGTTTTGAAGTGTCTTTTCTAGTTGTCAGGAATGTATCATATGTGTCTTCTGTCTTGTTGCTATTCCATGCTTTAAATGTCTCTTGTCTGGCTTTGATTGCATGATCACAGTTTTCATTCCACCAAGCATGTTTCTTGTGTTTTCGTAAAGGAATTTGATCTTGAGCTGTTTTGATAATCTTGTGTTTGAGTTGTTCCCAATTTTGTGCACTTGTTTTGTCAAATTCGTCTGCTAATAATGATGGTTGGATTTTACTGGTGTCAAATTTGGGGATTAATGGTGTCCTTTTGTTGAAATTTTGTGGTTTTAGCTTTAGTTTCACACGGGTTAAGTAATGGTCTGAGTCAATATTGGCGCCTTTACGAACTTGAACATTTAAAATTTCTTTGTGACATGGATACGAGATTGCAATATGGTCAATTTGGAATTCACCTATGTCCTTGTTAGGTGATCGCCATGTCTTTTGTTTTGAAGGTTTTTTCTTAAAATGACTTGACATAATTTTGAGATTGAAATTTCTGCAAAATTCTACCAGCCTCTTTCCATTTTGATTGGTCCATTTATGTGCAGGGAATTCACCGACCGTTTTTCTAAATTTTCTCTCTTTCCCTAACTGTGCATTAAAATCACCCATTAAAATCTTTACATAATTTTGAGGAATCTTGGAGACTGTATTCCCTAACACTTCCCATGACTTATTTACTTTTTCTGGATTTGTTTTATTCTCCTGGTTGATAGGCATGTGTGCGTTAATTAAACAGTACATTTTATTTGCACATTTCATGGAAATTGTCATTAGTCTGTTGTTTACTGGATTTACTTCGATTACGGAGCCAAGAATGTCTTGCGAAATTGCGAATGCAACACCCAGATGCGGAGTGTTTTTAAGAATTCTTTTGTCTGTTTTACTTTTAAACAATCGGTAGTCTCCAAAATCCATGGTATTCTCATCAGGCAACCTTGTTTCTTGCAGGGCTAAAATTTTGATATTTTGTTCTTTTAGTGTGTCTCCTAATTTATAGAGTTTTCCTGGTGTCAAGAGAGAGTTAATATTGATAGTTCCAAAAAATGTTTCGACCTTGGGCATGAGTCGGTCAAAAGACTTCGATTTCCTCTGGTTTGGGATATAGCGTTTCAGCCTAGTCTCCCCAGAATCCGATAGACTAGTTGCGCCACTGATGGCGGAGGATTTGTTACCACCTGGGGTAATTTTGTAATTACTAAAACGCTCCATAATAGTACTTAGAATCAAAGGGTTGAGCTCAGAAAAGCTCAGTGGTTAAGACTGGAGTGGTTAGTTCCAGAATTTGTATTACGGCCGCACCTCTGGTGAACAGACGCCGACCACAGTGCCGCTTGTTACAAGTCAGACGCAAGGTGGATTTATTGTATTATGTGCCTCTTCCGCTAGTTCCACCGTACCGAGATTCGTTCTCTCCGCCTTCACTACCGTTGAGGTCTTCGCTGTAACCCTAGCAAAGGGGCCCTGACAGAGTACTATCACCCGGGCCAGGCGAACTCTGGTTTTTTAAACGAGGTTGTTACTCCTCCCCCTCCTCCTTCCTCATCACTTGCATAATGAGGCCCCGGGCTTGGGACCGGTACAGCGGAGTTTATATATATATATATATATATATATATATATATATATATATATATAGGGTGGTCCATTGACCGTGATCGGGCCAACTATCTCACCAAAAACGTGTCAAAGGAAAAAACTACAAAGAACGAAACTTATCTAGCTTGAAGGGGGAAACCAGATGGCACTATGGTTGGTCCGCTAGATGCCGTTGCCATAGGTCAAACGGATATCAACTGCGTTTTTTTTAAGTAGGAACCCCCAATTTTTATTACATATTAGTGTAGTACTTATAGAAATATGAATATTTTACCTGGACCACTTTTTTCGCTTTGTGATAGATGGCGCTGTAATAGTCACAAACATATGGCTCAATTTTAGACGAACAGTTGGTAACAGGTAGGTTTTTTAAATTAAAATACAGAACGTAGGTACATTTGAACATTTTATGCCGGTTGTACCTTTATGAACATATTATTTCTGAGAACGCATACTGTTACTGCGTGATTACCTATAAATACCTCATTAATACAATAAATGCTCAAAATGATGTCCGTCAACCTCAGTGCATTTGGCAATACGTGTAACGACATTTCTCTCAACAGGTAGCAGTTCGCCTTCCGTAATGTTCGCACGTGCATTGACAATGCGCTGACGCATGTTGTCAGGCGTTTGTCGGTGGATCACGATAACAAATATCCTTGAACTTTCCCGACAGAAAGAAATCCGAGGACATCAGATCCGATGAACGTGCGGGCTATGGTATGGTGTTTCGACGGGACCAATCCACATGTCATGAAATATGCTATTCAATACCGCTTCAACCGCACGCTAGCTACGTGCCGGACACCCATCATGTTGGAACTACATCGCCATTGTGTCAGGCAGTGAAACATCTTGTAGTAACATCGGTAGAACATTACGTAGGAAATCGGCATACATTTCACCATTTAGATTGCCATCAAGAAATTGGGAGTCAATTACCATTCCTCCCATAATGCCGCACCACACATTAACCCGCCGAGGTCGCTGATGTTCCACTTGTCGCAGCCATCGTGGAGGTTTCGTTGCCCTATAGTGCACATTATGCAGGTTTACGTTACCGCTGTTGGTGAATGACGCTTCGTCGCTAAATAGAACGCGTGCAAAAAATCTGTCATCGTCTTGTGATTTCTCTTGTGCCTAGTGGCAGAACTGTACACGACGTTCAAAGTCGTCGCCATGCTATTTCTGGTGCTTAGAAGTATGGTACGGGTGCAATAGATGTTGATGTAGCATTCTCAACACCGACGTTTTTGAGATTCCTGGTTCTCGCGCGATTTGTCTGCTACTGATGTGCGGATTATCCACGACAGCAGCTAAAACACCTACTTGAGCATCATCATTTGTTGCAGGTCGTGGTTGACGATTCACACGTGGCCGAATACTTCCTGTTTCCTTAAATAACGTAACTATACGGCGAACGGTCCGGACATTTGGATGATGTCGTCCAGGATACCGAGCAGCATACATAGCACACGCCCGCTGTTCATGTTGATCACAATAGCCATACATCAACACGATATCGACCTTTTCGCAATTGGTAAACTGTCCATTTCAACACGGGTAATATATTACGAAGCAAATACCGTCCGCACTGGCGGAATGTTACGTGATACCACGAACTTATACGTTTGCGACTATTACAGCGCCATCTATCACAAAGCGAAAAATGTGGTCGAACAAAAACATTCATATTTCTTTACGTACTACACGAATATGTAATAGAAAATGGGGGTTCCTATTTAAAAAAACGCAATTGATATCCGTTTGACACATGGCAGCGCCATCCAGCGGGGCAACCATAGCGCCATCTGGTTTTCCCCTTCAAGCTATACGAGTTTCATTATTTGGTGAGATATTTGTGGCCCGGTCACTATCAATGGACCACCCTATATATATATATATATATATATATATATATATATATATATATATATATATATACACATCAGGAACAGCATAACACTACCTTGGGAAACGCCAGAGACCACTTCTGTTTTACTCGATGACTTTCCGTCAATTCCTACGAACTGTGACCTTTCTGACAGAAAGCCACAAATCCAGTCACATAACTGAGACGATATTCCATAATCACGCAATTTCACTACAAGCCGCTTGTGTGGTAGTGTCAAAAGCCTTCCGGAAATCCATAAATACGGAATCGATCTGAAATCCCTTGTCAACAGCACTCAACACTTTATGTGAATAAAGAGCTAGTTGTGTTTCATAAGAACGATATTTTCTAAACCCATGTTGACTGTGTCTCAATAGACAGTTTCCTTCGAGGTAATTCATAATGTTTGAACAAAAAATATATTCCAAAATCCTGCTGCATATCGACGTTAAAGATATGGGCCTTTTATTTAGTGGATTACCCCTACTACCTTTGTTGAATATTGGTGTGACCTGTGCAGCTTTCCAGTATTTGGGTACTGGTCTTTCGTCGGTTGTATATGATTGTTAAGTATGGAGCTAATGCATCAGCATACTGCGAAAGGAACCTAATTAGTATACAGTCTGGACCAGAAGACTTGCTTTTATTAAGTGATTTAAGTTGCTTCACTACTTCGAGGATATTTACTTCTACATTACTCATGTTGGCAGCCGTTCTCGATTCGAATTCTGGAATATTTACTTCGCCTTCTGTTGTGGAGGCATTTGGAAAGGCTGTGTTTAGAAACTCTGCTTTGGCAGCACTGTCTTCGATAGTATCTCCATAGCTGTCGCGCAGAGAAGGCATTGATTGTTTCTTGCTACTAACATACTTCACATGCGACCAGAATCTCTTTCGATTTTCTGCCAGGTTTCGAGACATAATTTCGTTGTGGAATCTGTTATAAGCATCTCGCACTGAAGTCCACTCTAAATTTCGAGCTTCTGTAAAAGATCACTAATTTTGCGTCTGTTTAAATTTGGCATGTTTGTTTCATTGTTTCTTCAACAGTGTTCTGACCCATTTTGTGTACCAAGGAGGATCAGCTCCGTCATTTGTTAATTTATTTGGTATAAATCTCTCAATTGCTACCGATACTATTTCTTTGAATTCAAGCCACATCTGGATATTGAGCATCTATGAAAAGGTATAAAAATGTTTTTGAGTTTCTCAATCACCAAAAAACAAAATTCATCCTATATGTTTATTAATTTCAGAAATATAGACGTGCCAAATCGGATGATTCTTTTTGATACACTCTGAGTTTCAGAGAATGTTGTTGAATAAAATCTCTCTTTTCGAGTAAAGATACAGGAGGAGTTTGTGAGGGCAGTATAATTGATTTTTAATTGGACGGTAAATTAATTTCATTCTTCTTACCCCAGTAACACACACGTGAAATTATTACGCTTGACAAACACAGTTAACGTTATGCAGTATAACAGAACAAGAATATGCACCACTAGGTTACACGCTGATCTGTACACTTTTTAAAATGAGGTCGACCATCTCATTGTGCTATACACCGTGAAAACGCAGCACCGCGACGCACCTCAGTAAATATGTTTTAAAAAAAAGTGGATATTTTTTTACAGCTCATAACTACTACTTTTTTTCCTTTTTCAGGTGTGATGGCTTGGAAAACGGATGAAGATGGAGTAACGAAAGTTCTTTCTGATGTACTGCTGGATACTGAGAATGCATCATCAGTATGGGACCCTTACCAGGTTGGATTAATAGAAGAGATAGACATGATCCAGCGAAAAGCAGCGCGATTCGTCACGGGGACATTTAGTCAGCGCGAGAGCGTTACGGAGATGCTGAACAAGCTCCAGTGGCGGACACTTCAAGAAAGGCGTTACGCAATACGGAGAGGTTTATTATCGAAATTACGAGAGAGCACATTCCGGGAAGAGATGGGCAACATATTACTACCGCCCACATATATTTCGCGTAATGATCACAACGAAAAGATCCGAGAAATTAGAGCAAATACGGAGACTTACAAGCAGTCGTTCTTCCCACGCACAATTCGTGAATGGAACAGGGAAGGGGGGATCAGATAGTGGTACAATAAGTACCCTCCGCCACACACCGTAAGGTGGCTCGCGGAGTATAGATGTAGATGTAGATGCAAGCAAAGTGTAAAGACAGTTTAGATGAAGTTTCAACAAGATGCGCCAACGTGTCTCACAATTACTCGACTACGAGGAAGTAGAGGAAGTAGGAACTGTCCACAATATCGACAAGAACAATTCTGGAAGACCATGATCATCCACAGACCCTATAAAGTCATCGAAAGGTTTGAGCTATCCCCTACAAAGTCTTTGCGGTAAGCGGCTAATGAGATGGAGTTCCAAAATTGAGTGTCCATCGCATTTCTAAGCGAGTCCAATGGAAAAGTTTTATTCCCAGGTTACTCCACGGTCTGAATGATAATGAGCATGACTGGAGAACTGAATTTTGTGAGTGGTGTCCACCAAGATGCGCACAGGACAAACAATGGTTGGTTGATTTGGAACAGGGAACCTAACAGCGAGGTCATCGGTCGCATCGGATAAGGGAATTGTGAGGAAGGAAATCGGCTATGTTCTTTCAAAATATCCATCCCGGCATTTGCCTGAAGCGATTTAGGGAAAATCACGAAAAAACAAAATCAGGACGACCGAACGCGGGTCTGAACTATCGTCTTCCCAAATGGGAGTCCAGTGTGGTAACCACTGCGCCACCTCGCTCGGTGACAGACAGTTTCCACACAAGGTAATCTGGGGTCATGAGGTCGCTTTTCACATAAATTAACCGTCAGAATTATTCCTGCTGGGCAGCTGAGGCTCCTCACGTGACAGTGCTACTCTCGGTGAACCTATTAGGAGTTACAGCGTGATGTGACCGCGTGATCAGCATTCGGTTTGACTGTGCCTTTCTTTTTTGAGTGTATAGTGACTGATAAAAATTAACGGAACGTGACTACAGGTATACGCCATACCACGCATCCAAGAGACGTTTCAGTTTGGAGAATGGTGTATCTAGCAGGAGGGAACTCCTGCCTACTATCATCACTACGTAAGTGCCTACCTTAACGAGCACCTACCGGACAGATAGAAAGGACAAAGCCGCAGCACCGAGTACCCTCCACGTTCACCAGATTTGGTCCCTTTGGAATTTTTTTTTCTATGGGGGAATGTGAAGCACAATGTTTATAGCACAAGACAAATGTTTGGACAGCACCCATTTGAAACTGAATGTGGCAAAATACCAATTGCAACGAACATGCTGGATTCCATTGGTCAGCGTTATCAGCTGTGTATGATCCACAGTGGTCAACAATTTCTATACTTTCGATAAATGTCTGGTTTCTATATTTGTTCAAATCATTTTTATATATCTTAAAAACTTGTGTTACAGTTACAAAAAGTGTGTATCCATTTTTCTAGGACTCCCTCTAGATGGAATACTGGAAAGGTAATCTCAGCAATGCTTGGGTCTACCACACTCCAAAACGCACCGAGACTGCCGAATAACTTTTAGCCATCGGCCGGAATAGAGATTTCTAACGGTTTCCTTTGCGGACAAAATACATATCTTCGAGATTTTGTAACTAAATCTCAGCGTGGCGTCTACCTTCAAACAAATTAGAATTATGTAGTCGTTTCATGTTCCAGTTTAACCCTACACATGGGACAGCAGATTGAATGCATTGAGTCTGACAGCTTTTTAATTAAATCGATTTATATCACATTTAGTTGAGGATCGTCTGTCAACCTATGCACTAAATGTTTTTCATATGCAAGTCTTCATCCTTGCGCCAAAACTTTTTTTTTATCGATGTAATACATAGGAACAGTTGTTTGACAGCTTGAGACAGCCGTTATATTGTGACTCCTAACAATCTTCTCAAACTTCCTTGAGATGCAATAGATGTGTCGTTAATTCTTAATAGGAACTGGTTATTTCTTGGGAGCTTGAATTAATTACGCTGTTGACGATGTGTGAGCAGAAGCTGCACTAGTTCAGCATAGCGGACAGCGACACGAGACGTATTTAACAGTAGTAATATTAGCCTTTCAGATCTACGTATGACTTTCGAGTGGTGCAGAAGGTATACCTATTTAGTGCCTTGATCAAATAGAGTTTTGCTCCTACAATGAAGCATATGCGGGAAGTATTACTCTCCTGTTTTTATCTCAAGGAAGCTACTGCGGGACTCCATCGTACAGCTAGTGGAAGCCAATGGAGAATATGCTCTATCGCGAACAATGTGCACAGATTAGTTTCGACGATTCCAAGACAAAGATTTTGAGGCGCGTGGGAAAATGCGTCCTGGTCGGCTTGATGTACTATTAGCTGCTGCAACCGGTCAAACGGTGAATGCTGAACACTACGAACCACAGTTACTCCATCTAAATTGCGAACTTAAAGACAAACGCCCTCAGTATGCTCAAAGACTTGACGAAACCATTTGGCCTCATGACTATGCGAAACCCTATGTTGCAAACCAAGTGAAGTGAAACCTTGAAGGGATCTCGATGGGATGTCTCATCCTATCTCCCCCCCCCCCCCCTCCCTCCTCATTGGAATATTAAACAGCTATCACCTCTTCCACTTACCACTTTTTCCGGTCCATGCAGTATGGTCTTTCTGAAAACACTTTTAACGCTCTCCGCTAACCAGCTACATGAACGGAAGAAACTGACTTTTTTTACGCGTAATCCATTTGTTACCCGAAAAACCGAAGTGTGGGAAAAGACTGTAGCTGCCGGAGGACACTACTTTCAATAATTTATCTAGTTCCACTCTATCTATTATAGTAGACATGTGTTTTCTGTCCAACAAACTGAGAGTATTAATTCAAGTGCGCAATATACTCGTATAGCTCGAGCAGTGAATGATGGAAATAAATCCAGACGGAGAGGAACCAGCTAATTGAAAGATTGACATCGGAGAAGTACAAGATTTCGTCGAGTCACCTCTCTCCAGGTCCGGTTGCTCGAAGATCCACTGACTTATCGCTCCACTCGTAAAGTCGCTGTAGCCGTATAATTCCTATACCGGATCCTGAAGTGGCATTAGATGCAGTTAATGCTATTTCTCGTGTAAGTAGGGCCTAATCCCATTCGAGAAGCCCTGTCGGGACGTCTCTATCAGAAGCGGTGTTAATGCAGAGGCGACTCTCAGTCCCCCGACAGACACGACTGCGTATTTGCGACACGTAAGTGAACGAGCCGCGGCGGTGACTGGCGCCAGCGATTCGACCGACGCCCACTGCCGCCAGTGAACACCGCTGCTGCCGGCCTGTGCCACCGCGAACAGCCGGGGCTTAACGAGGCGAGCGCTGCAATTGAGACGTCTCGCCAACGACAACCCGCCAATTTGGAAACGGGCGGCTACCGGCCACCGCTCCTCGTTATGGCGGAATGCTGCCGACGGCGCAAAACCCCCCGAGAGTGGAGCACTTAAGCCCCCCTTGTCAAAGGAATTACTGCTTTCCGAAAATAATGGTTCTTGTCTTATAATTGCAAGTGAAGCGCAGTTAGCGCGCGACCGCGAGAGCACTAAACTAGGCGTTTACGGTCCTGTAATCGTCAGCAGATCATTGCTCGCCGTTTCGACGACTGGCGGTTCATTGCCTCGAGGGGTGCACTGAGCTCTTCTTACCGCCTTACCACTAGCCGCGGAGAGACAGCTTCCAGTTGTCTGCGATGGGTTGTTAACCAGCTGTTACTGCAGCTGTTTTGGGCTTTCAGAGGGGAAGGAAGGGCTACCGTTTCGTGAATGTAAGAACGTACGGACTCTGTTCTCAGCAAAAGGTAGCTCAAATCTGATGTCAGTTTACAGTAAGAAAGGCGTAGCAATAGTCTTAAAGTTATCAGAATATCTTTCTATTGTACTGAAGAACCAAAGAATCTGCTACATGCGCCTAGTATCGTGTAGGGCCCCCGCGAGCACGCAGAAGTGCCGCAACATGACGTGCCATGGACTCGACTAATGTCGGAAGTAGTGCTGGAGAGTTCAAAACTGGTTCAAATGGCTGTGAGCACTGTGGGAATTAACTTCTGAGGTCATCAGTCTCCTAGAACTTAGAACTACTGAAACCTAACTAACCTAAGGACATCACACACATCCATGCCCGAGGCAGGATTCGAACCTGCGATCATAGCGGTCCCACGGTTCCAGACTGTAGCGCCTAGAACCGCTCGGCCACTCCTCTGCTGGAGAGAACTGACACCATGAATCCTGCAGGACTGTCCATAAATCCGCAAAAAGTACGAGGGGGTGGAGATCTCTTCTGAAGAGCACGATGCAAGACATCACAGATATGCTCAATAATGTTCATGTCTGGTGGCCAGCGGAAGTGTTTAAAGTCAGAAGAGGCTTCCTGGAGCCACTCTGCAGCAATTCGGGACTTATGGAGTGTCGCATGGTCCTGTTGAAATTGCCCAAGTTCATGGGAATGTATAATGGAAATGAATGGATGCAGGTGATCAGACAGGTTGTGTACGCACGTGTCATCTGTCAGAGTCGTATCTAGATGTATCAGGGGTCCCATATCACTCCAACTGCACACGCCTCACACCATTACAGAGCCTCTACCATCTTCGACAGTCCCCTGATGATATCCAGCGTCCGTGGTTTCATGAGGCTTTGTGCACGTCCATCCACACAATTTGAAACAAGACTCGCCCGACCAGGAAACATGTTTCCAGTCATCAACAGTCCAATGTCTGTGTACGGGCCCAGGCGAGGCGTAAAGCTTTGTGTCGTGCAGTCATCAAGGGTACACGAGTGGGTCTTCGGCTCCGAAAGCCCATATCGATGATGTTTCGTTGAATGTTTCGCACACTGACACTTGTTGATGGCCCAGCACTGAGATCTGCAACAATTAGTGGAAGGGTTGCGCTTTTGTCACGTTGAACAATTCTCTTCAGTCGCTGTTGATCCCGTTCCTGCAGGATCTCTTTTCGGCAGCAGCGATGTAGGAGATTTGGTGTTTTACCGGATTCCTGACATTCACGGTTCACTTGTGAAATGGTCGTACCGAAAAATTCCCAATAGACCGCTACCTCGGAGATGTTGTCTCCCATCGTTCATGCGCAAACCGTAACACCACATTCAAACTCACTTAAATCTTGATAACCTGCCAATGTAGCAGCTGTAACAATTGCACCAGACACTTGTTGTCTTATATAGATGTAGTCTGTTTACATATCTCTGTACTTAAATACGCATGCCTATACCGTTTCTTTGGCGCTTCAGTGTAGCTGTCGTATTACTGACACGTCGAAGCGAAGTTGAGTTACTGTAGGAGGATACAAGATGACTTAGACAATATTTCTAGTTGGTATGACGAATGGCAGATAGCTCTAAATGTGAAAGAATTGTAAGTTAATGTGGAAGTGTAGGAAAAATTGGCCAGCTGATAGTAGGACTCGCGCACTGAGGTCTCCGTAATAGCGTAATTATGTATACAGGAAGCTCATCCATTCCGGGAATCGAGAATTCGAACATTTTTGCCTGTTATCGGCGCCGATACTGGCAAGATATCGGTCCCAGAAAGCTCAAAATGTTCAAAAATGTATTAACTTCAGTAATATCAATATCACGGAAGTCATGCAGGAGGCACACGACCGTTATTATAATAATCATCAGCCGTCCATTCAGGCTGACTGGATCGCCAGGGATGGTTGTTTCACATACAACGTTAAACGGCATGTGTATGTCCGTAATCGCTCTTGCACATCGGTAGATGGATTAATTCCGAAACGATATATACGAGCAATAAAATCATCCCTTGTCTGATACCTGAATTTTACCATTGCGACCCAGTTAGCCTGATGCCAAACTACTGATTATTTTAATTTACAGACTGACGTCGGACAACAAATGACAATCTTTTTGTGTGATATAATTACAGATTTATGGTTTACGGATTCTTTTTGATTTAGTTGTACTGTGAAACCTTTCTTGTAGCCAAATTTCATGAATCTAGGCCAACGGCAAGTACCTCATAAGTTTCGATGAGGTAGATTGCGAGTATCAAGATATCTCTATCTATATAAAACAAAGTCGGGTTTGTTACAACACTTATAACTCGAGATCTGCTGGACCAATTTTCATGGTTTTTGATTTGTTGGATTTGTCTCCGCCCCGAATAGCAGAATACATCTTAAAAATAATGAAAAATTGACGAAAAAAATTTTCATGGTTTTTGATTTGTTGGATTTGTCTCCGCCCCGAATAGCAGAATACATCTTAAAAATAATAAAAAATTGACGAATACTTGAAAAATGCGTTATTTTCCCTAAAAGTTCTTTAGTTTCGGAGCTGTCAAATTTTTTTGTCAAAATCTGTAAGTAACGATTGACATTTATGCATGCGTTCATAAACTATTTAAAATGGATGAATAAACTATTATGTGTATTTTTTTTATAAAATATTGAAAAATATTACGCGTGCGTTCAGAAATGTGTAATGAATACTTAATCATTTCAATAAATGCTCATTTGTTTATTACATGTCAAACATTTGTTGTCCAATCCTGTCAAATACTGTAACAACTATTTATGTGTGCGTTCAGAAATTTATTTTGTGTAGAATATCTCGAAAGTTCAGGTAGGTACTGTTATATTTGTTTGTTTTAGACATTAATTTGTGTAAATTATTTATTAAATTAATTAAAGATTTATTCTACAGGTTAACAAAAGTGTAAATGTCTTTTCATAGGTTGTCTATGATTTTTCTTGATAAGCTATTGTCTATGTCTCGATTGTTTTATGTGGTTTTGTGCGAGTGCATATTCAGTATTACTATTAATAAAAATGCCGCGTCCTAGAAGATCTAATCTTTCCCGGCGGAGACGTAATGCAATTAGGCAACGGAATATCGCGAGTCAATTATCTGACGAAGAACGAGAAATTGCCCGAGAAGAGCGCCGCGTTAGGATGGAGCAAAGAACGGCCTTAACTCGTGCTTCTCAAACACAAGAGCAAAGAGAGGCAGCCCGTGAAACGGCTAGATTAGAAACGAGAAATCGTCGAGCTTATCGTACAGATGAACAGAGGAATAATCTTCGAAGTGCAAGAAGAAATGGTTCAAGTATTGATTTGAATCGAGCAGCGTTTCGATATGATTGCACCATCGACTACAGCTTGCATCGTTTAGTTTGCATTGGTCCAATGGACGTTGTTTGCCAGCATTGTGGCGCATTGAAGTTTGCTGGTGAAACGCCTGGTTTGTGCTGCCTTAGTGGTAAAGTGACATTGCCATTAGTGATCCCGCCACCAGAGCCATTGCGTTCCCTGCTTTATGGTGAAACACTAGACTTACGACATTTTCTAGCGAACACTCAAAAATACAATGTCTGTTTCCAAATGACTTCATTTGGCGCGGAAATTATCGAAGAACACGGATATAATCCGACATTTAAGGTAATTTACGTTAAAAACTTTATTTTCTATGATTGTAAAAAAAATTTGGAATGTAGTTTGTTAGATTTCTGTATTTGTCTCTAAAATAAAAATGGTATGTTATTATTTGAAAAAAAGTGTTTGAAAATCTAACTATAACTATGGCTTTGAATTTACAGATTCAAGGCCAGATTTGCCATCGCATTGGATCATTGCAACCTATTGAAGGTGCACAGCACAAATTCTTGCAAATATACTTCATGGGCAATATGGAAGAACAACTTGACCGGCGTCAAGGGATCAACACAGCTACGAAAAGAGCAATTCTCCAAGATTTGCAGCAAATGCTTCATGAACATCATGCATTGGTCAGGCTGTTCAAGACTGCTTTAGAGCGCATGCCAAGTGATGACTATCAAATTGTAATCAGAGCAGATAAAAGACCAGCTGGAACACATGAACGCACATTTAATGCTCCAACAATCGATGAAGTGGCAATCCTGATTGTTGGTGAAAACTTGGAAACACGTGATATTGTGCTTAAACGACGCAATACTGGGCAACTACAAAGAATATATGAAACACACCGTTCATATGACGCGTTACAATACCCGCTGATGTTTTGGCAAGGAGACGATGGATATCACTTTAATATCAAAATGATTAATCCATTGAATGGTAAGATCAATATCATTGTTTTCATTTTAACTTGATATACATTTTATTCTGTTTGCTTTTGGTACACAAAAAAAGTTGTCACTCCTAATTTAGTAGAGAGTAGCTGTAAGAGTCGTTAACCTATTAGGGGTTCTAATTTACTGTATATGTTTCAGGTGAGGAAACTACCAAGAAGGTTAGTTCAATGAATTATTACGCATATAGTTTGATGATTCGTGAAAATTCTGACAATTATTTGTTGCGATTTCGTCGACTGCTTCAACAATACTGCGTTGACATGTACGTTAAAATCGAAACGGAGCGCCTGACTTTCATCCGGTTGAATCAAGCTAAATTGCGTTCGGAAGAGTATATTCATTTACGCGATGCAATAAGCACAGAAGGAGATTCAGAAAATGTTGGTCGATTGACTATTTTACCAGCGACATACACAGGTAGCCCGCGTCATATGCATGAATATGCGCAAGATGCAATGACATATGTTCGTCATTATGGTCGGCCAGATCTATTCATTACATTTACATGTAATCCGAAATGGATGGAAATTATTCAATTGCTGCTTCCCGGACAAATATCAAGTGATCGACACGACATCACCGCACGGGTTTTCAAGCAAAAAATTCGGTCACTAATAAATTACATTGTTAAGCAACACGTCTTTGGGATTACTCGATGCTGGATGTATTCAGCCGAATGGCAAAAACGAGGCCTACCGCATGCTCACATTCTAATTTGGTTAGTAGACAGAATTCGGCCAGATCAAATAGATGACATCATATGTGCGGAGATTCCTGCTCCTGAAACCGATCCAGACCTACATGATGTTGTAATCACGAATATGATTCATGGACCATGTGGCACTATCAACCGCCAATCACCGTGCATGGTCGACGGCAAGTGTTCCAAACGGTATCCGCGAAAATTCACGGCAGAGACCATTACAGGCAGCGATGGTTATCCATTGTATCGGCATCGATCGCCCGATGATAATGGTAGAACTATCACAACTAAAGTGAAAGGAAACGATTTCATAGTTGACAACAGTTGGATTGTTCCATATTCGCCACTTCTTTCCAAAACATTCAAGGCACATTGTAATGTTGGGTATTGCAATTCGGTCAAATCTATTAAATACATTTGCAAATATGTCACGAAAGGGAGCGACATGGCGGTTTTGGTATCCAAACATCCAATATCAACGATGAAATCACGCGCTATCAAGTTGGTAGATATGCGAACTGCAATGAAGCAATTTGGCGTATATTCTCATTCCCTATTCACGAACGTTATCCCACTGTTGTACATTTGGGGGTGCATCTAGAGAACGATCAGAGAGTATATTTCACAGCGTCGAATGCCGCTCAACGTGCCGAAACACCTCCAGCGACAACACTGACCAGTTTCTTCGCCATTTGTCAAAACGATCCGTTCGCACGAACGTTGCTTTACTCGGAAATGCTACGTTATTACACTTGGAACGCTACATCGAAGAAATTTCAACGTCGGAAGCAAGGCGATGCAGTTCCTGATCATCCAGATATGCGTTCTGCTGATGCTCTTGGTCGTATTTACACAGTTCATCCGAAGAATGATGAATGTTTCTATTTGCGGTTCTTGCTGGTACATGTTCGAGGGCCAACATCATTTGAATCACTACGAACTGTTAATGGTTAGTGTGCCCCACATTTCGTGCAGCATGTCAAGAGCTGAATTTGCTTGAAAACGATACTCATTGGGACACGACAATCGCTGAAGCAATTATTTCTGCATCTCCAAGTCAGATACGCACATTATTTGCTATCATCATTTCGACATGCTTCCCATCGAACCCACGTGACCTGTGGAACAAATACAAAGACAACATGTCAGAAGACATTTTATATCGAATTCGTGTCAGCTCAAGAAATCCCGATCTTGAGGCGAATGACGAGATGCATAACCAGGCTTTGCTCTTGATCGAAGATATGTGTTACCTCATGTGCGGCAGTTTGTTAGTTAGGTTAGGAATGCCAGCGCTAGATCGCGGAATGAATGACGCATTTAATAGAGAATTGGAACGTGAACGTGAATATGATCCACATGAACTAATCCAATCAGTTCAAACGAATGTACCACTGTTGAATCCTAAGCAGAAGGAAGTCTATGATACACTGATTAATGCAATTGATGATGGAAATGGTGGCTTTTTTTTTTTTTTTTTATGCTCCCAGTGGAACTGGGAAGACATTCCTCATGTCATTTATTTTGGCTACTGTACGTGCGAGATCCGAAATTGCGGTAGCAATTGCTTCTTCTGGAATAGCGGCCACATTGTTAGACGGATGCCGTACGGCTCACTCAGCGTTAAAATTGCCATTAAACCTTCAAACTACTGAACAACCGACATGTAACATTTCGAAACACTCCGCAATGGCCAAAGTTTTAGTAGCATCAAAAATCATCATATGGGACGAATGCACAATGGCGCACAAACGCGCATTGGAAGCACTAGACCGAACATTAAAAGATCTGCGCAATGACTCGAGATGTTTTGGTGGTTCAATGATTTTATTATCTGGCGATTTCCGACAAACACTACCAGTAATTCCAAGATCTACTGCTGCCGACGAAATAAATGCTTGCCTCAAAGCATCAAATCTGTGGCGATATGTAAACAAACTTCAACTGTCTGTAAATATGAGAGTTGCATTGTTGAACGATCCATCTGCTGATGATTTCTCGAAGCAATTGCTGACTATCGGTAATGGCCGTGTTCCTGTTGACGAATCGAGCGGTTTGATTTCATTTCCTCCAAATTTTTGCAATTTCGTCTCATCAAAAGACGAGCTTATCAACAAAGTATTTCCGGATATCATTGCTAACCACAAAAATACTAAATGGTTAAGTGAGCGAGCAATTTTGGGGGCTAAAAATAAAGATGTAGATGACCTCAATTTTATAATTCAAAATCAAGATGTAGGTAATCTGTATTCATTCAAATCTATCGACTGTGTAACAAACGAAGAAGAATGCACTAATTATCCAACTGAATTTTTGAACTCCTTGGATGTGACTGGTTTACCACTGCACAATTTACAACTGAAGGTTGGCACGGTAGTCATCATGCTTAGAAATTTAAACCAACCAAAACTGTGCAATGGAACGCGTTTGGTGATAAGAAAACTGATGAGCAATGTGATTCACGCGTCGATACTTAAAGGAAAATTTAAAGATGAGGAAGTTCTTATTCCAAGGATTCCGATGATCCCAACAGATATGCCCTTTGAGTTTAAACGAATTCAATTCCCGATTCGTCTTGCCTTCGCCATGACGATCAACAAATCACAGGGCCAATCCTTCACTATTTGTGGCCTCAATCTAGAAAATGCGTGTTTTTCTCATGGTCAATTGTACGTGTCGGCAAACCATCCGCATTATTTGTTCTTGCGCCTGACCAAAAAACAAAGAATGTCGTTTACCACAAGGTGCTTGAATGAAAATCCGATTAATGAATTAATCAGAGTGTATCCCAACCTGCAGAACATAGTTTTCAATGACTTTTTTCTGACATGTGTTTGAAATAATAATTATTATTTTTTTAATTTTTATTCTCATTCTGTATGTATTCATCATCATTCATCAAAATAAAATACTTTTATATTTCTATCTATATTAATATTATTTTGTATCATTGTATTACGTTCATCAAAGCCTAAATTAGTTCAGCTAAAAGGTAACACGACATTCATTGACTGTTAGGTGGTATGAAGTTCGCCGGGTCAGCTAGTGTGGCATAAATGGCTGTATCTATTGACTCTACTGACTTAGAATCTTCAACTTTGTATACCGCCAAGGAACCGTAGGCCTTAGCGTGTGACACAAATTCCAACTTACTACGTCTATCCCTCCTGAGAAAAAGGGTTTTTAACAGTCAAGCAGCCAGAAGGACAACAAAGGGTCTTTCTATACTTGGTTAGATTCTGTGATGTAGTATCTGGCCAGCTATTCGATGGCTCACTCTTAACCAAGCAGACTCTGTCATTTACACGCGGATTTCAGACGTCTTTCTGGCATTATCGGTCCAATCACTACACATCCATCCACAACTAGGTATTCTCGAGAATGACCGATGCAGATGATGGTCCCACTTGATCCTTGAAGATTTTGCCAAACCAACCAACCAATGACATAAGTGCATGTAAACGTTCATAATTTTTAGTTTCTCTTACTTTGTAATTTTTTGCTCTCTTTCATGGGTAATTATTGGTTTGTTTATTATGTATGTGCTTACGAGAAATGATTATAATAAATTGGGGTTGAGACAAGACTTTTAATTTAGAAGTTACATAAATCCCTTGTAATTAATTAAACGTTTGATGCTTTTAGTAAGAGCCAACATCTATAGCTCCTATACAAGAGCCATTCCTTAACGTCCAGTCATTGCTCAACAAATTCCTTTCCATGTCTGGGTTCAACCGGAGTGAAATGTGTCTTGGCCTGTTCAACCGTTTAGATTATCATAGTAGCCAAAAGGTTCGCTGGGTCCCCTCGAAGACTCGATATCGTTACACCAGTATTCAAATCACTGTATGATTCCGCTGTTAACGAGTAATACGAACTCTGAATAAACAATAATAACTATAGTTCAGTTTTAGTGAAACTGGTTGTTTTATAGCAATTGCGACTATACTGCGCACAAGCCCCTGTATCAGCACACTGCTGTCTGTTACGTCAGTCTTTTTCCAGAAGGCAGTGAGGACGTTTGGAGCGCCGTGAAGGTGTATGGCGGCCTGTCGGTTGCAGACGAAGCCGCCACATCGACAGGCCAGGGCCGAATTTGTCGCACACTGTGGGAGATCACGCCCGGCGTCAAACCGGTTACACTGCCGCACCGGCGTCTACATGCAGCAGCGACGCCGAGACGTCGATTCGCTGCGAGCAACAACCGGCACCTACGCGCTATAGATCTACAAGATTCAGATTTCTTTATGTGTGCTATAGAAATTTTAGCGTCCTCTAGGGAGTAGTCCTACAGGCGTGCCTCATCCTCCGAAAGTTGATTTTCGGGTAGTCCAGTACATGTGTCGTTCACGTGAGGGTATCTAGGGTTAGAGATATCTACATGCGTATCAGATTTGCACTTAGGAGTGGCTTTGCCACAGTGGTAACATTGGTTCCCGTCAGATGACCGAAGTCAAGCACTGGGGAGGGGGGGACGAAGGGGGGGGGGGGCTTGGCTGGTACTAGGATGGGTGCCGAGTGCTGTTGGCAAGTGGAGTGTACTCAGCTCCTGTGAGGCCAATTGATGAGCTACTTGATTTTTTTCAGTTGACGCCACATCAGCGACTTGCGAGTCGATGATGATGAAATGATGATGAAGGACAAACATCACCCAGTCCCCTGCCAGGAATCGAACGCGGGCCCCCGGCGTGGTAGGCGGTAACGCTACAGCTGCGCTACGGAGGCGGACTGTCTGTACAAATTCAGTACCAAGGAACCGAGGGGCCAAGTGTATTTGAGTGCACGGTTCTGAGGCTGAGGATACGAACTGCACTGGCACAACGCCGGTGAAAGTGATCCACTTTGTTTAACGACTTGTGAGCATAAACAACGATTTCATACCGAATTTCATTCCGTTATGTCCACAATTGCTTACACGGGTCTGATTTGTATGGTAAATTAATTTTACAACGAAACATCGACCAGGTAAAGAAAGTGTCGCACACTGACGGTTCCGTACAAGCTTAATTATGTATGTAGACAGTCAATCCATTCCAGGAATCGAAAATCTCGACCATTTTTGCCTGTTATCGACATTGATAGGGGCAAGATGTCGGTTTCTGGGATTCCAAGATATTCGTGAATGTTTTTGTTGTGACTTGGCAAGACAGCTAAGTCACTATGAGGTGAAGCCGAAAGGCACGCGTTTAAGCTCACGCAGGCTGGCGTGAGGTCTGGAACAGGTAAAGTAATCATACTAGCAAATAAAGTACGTAGCTGTTGGAATACTTAACTTTAATCCATAATTGGTGAACATCGGTCTGACGGTACATGCATCACAAGATAAATAACAAATGATAATGGCGCCTTGATAGGTCGTAGCAAATGACGTAGCTGAAGGCTATGCTATCGTCTCGGCAAATGAGAGCGTAATTTGTCAGTGAACCATCGCTAGCAAAGTCGGCTGTGCAACTGGGGCGAGTGCTAGGACATCTCTCTAGACCTGCCGTGTGGTGGTGCTCGGTCTGCAATCACTGACAGTGGCGACACGCGGGTCCGACGTATACTACCGGACCGCGGCCGATTTAAAGGCTACCACCTAGCAAGTGTGGTGTCTGGGGGTGACACCACAGTTTTAATGCCAATAATATAAGTATGTGAGAAAGTGATTTAGGAGGCAGGCGTCGACTGTTATAACAATCAGTAGTTCTCCTTTCAAGCTGACTTTGTCGCAGTGGTGAAAGTTATCTTATTAATTTGTTTTCGAATGATATGATTTTGTAATCGTACTGGCTTGGTTGGTTGGTTGTAACTTTGCTGTTGTTTAGCTTTGGGGTGACTGTGCATTTCCAACTGCGGGAGAAACCAAATATATATGCGTACGGGAATATAATATGAATTGGCCCATGTTTTACAATCGTTCTAAAACAAATGTGCAAATTGATTAAATCCTGAACTTTACTATTAATCTCTTCAATTAAACAAAGTAGTCCTTGTCCATTAATGATCTGCCTCATAATGATGTTCAAGAAATGGTCGCTGTGCGTTGATAATTTTCGTAGAAAACTGATCCTGAAGTGAAAATATCTTAGCTCGTAATGTAATTCCTTGGAAACCCAGTGCTTCCTGCTCTCTTTGCGCCCGACGCAATTTTCCAACTACAGTTGCTGAGAGCTTAGTGCAACGTCCAGACAAGAGATAAACTATTTTATACACATCATTTAGTGAGACACTTCTTTAAACAAAAATGACTTGGGTCGAGAATGTAGACGAAGCCCTTAGATGAAATATTCCTTTAGCGAACTGTTTTTAAACTGTCAGATATATTATTATCGTACGATTTGTTTTGTTTTGCTTTAGGGAGCAAAAAAACAGCTAGGGTCATACGCGCCCAAGTCAAAACTAGAGAACACGAACACAGAGTGGAGTTAAACGACTATGCGTCAGTCCCAATGGACAGAGTAGGAAACAGCTAAAAACAGGCACGTGAAAAAAGGGCTAAAAAAACACCATACAGTAATGGAGCTCCAAAACCTAAAATTAAATGCCCTTCGCCATATTGCTGCGCCGGATAAAAAGTAAAACGCGGCCGACAGTCGGCGCGTCATTCGCTAAAACGGTTGATAAATCAGCCGACAAACCCAAGCTGGAACGTAAACGGTTAAAAAAAAGGGCATTCTGGCAGGAAGTCGCTGACGGTAAAAATTTATGCGCAATGTGGACGACGTGATGGGGTAGCGCCACTGAGCAAATGACGATGGCTCAAAAGGCAGTGCCCAATACGTAGTCGAGTTAAAATAATCTCCTCTCGGCAGGAGGGCCGAGAGGAGGTTGTCCAAGGCGCTTGGAGAGGCTTAATAAGCCGAAGCTTATTCCCGAGAAGGGAAGACCATTGCCGATGCCACAGGGAGACCACTCCTGACAGACGGCAACGCTGAGATCATCGGAGGGAATATAGGTACTTGTGGGCTGAGGCACGAGGACTGCAGCCTTGGCAGCAGCGTCAGCAGTCTCGTTTCCTAGGAGACCGACGTGACCAGGGACCCACAGAAACATGACACTGTCTCCACCAAGAGTAAGGAAGTGACCGTTTCCTGAACCCACTGCACTAAGGGATGGGCGGTGTACAGCACACATAGACTTTGAAGGGCACTGAGTGAGTTTGAGCAGAGGACACAATTGGAAAGGCTGTGTCGCTGGATGCAGTAAGCTGTAAATACTGAAGAGTGTGCCGGAAGCCGATATCGAAAGACACGGATGCCAATGCTGAAGGCACACCCGACCCCACGGTCAATCCGAGAACCAATAGTGTACACAAAGGTACCATCGCGAAGTTCCATGTAAAGGTCGTGAAACTGGAGATATACCGAGGCTGGAGTAGTGTCCTTAGGAAACGAATGAAAGCCAAGGTTAACATGGGCCACTTCATGAAGTCAAGGTCCTGAAGGATTCACACTCACTGGTAAAGTTGCTGGTAGTGTGAAGTTAAGACGCCATAGTAAGTGGCGAAAGCAGACTCCAGGGGGTAACAGAGAAGAGGGACAAGCACCATAACGACGATAAAGGAATCATCAAATATGGAGGCATATGGTGGTTGGCCGTGCATGGCAGACAAACAGCATGCATATCTGCTGAGGAGAAAGTCACAGTGGTAGGAGAGTGGTAGTTCAGCAGCTTCAGCATACAGACTGTCAACCAGGCTGGTGTGAAAGGTGCCCGTGAGCATGCAGATGTCATGTTGGTGATAGTGTTGAGATGGTGTAAAAGCGACGGGTGTGGAGACGCATAAACAAAGCACCCATAGTCGAGTTTCGAACGGACAAGTGACCAGTACAAACGGAGGAGGGTGGTTCGATCGGCACCCAAGGAAGTACCAGTGAGGACATGTAGGAGATTGAAGGACCGCGTACAGCGGGCTGCCAGGCAAATGAAATGTTCAAATGTGTGTGAAATCTTATGGGACTTAACTGCTAGGGTTATCAGTCCCTAAGCATACACACTACTTAACCTAAATTATCCTAAGGACAAACACACACACCCATGCCCGAGGGAGGACTCGAACCTCTGCTGGGACCAGGGGACCAGCCGCACAGTCCATGACTGCAGCGCCTGAGACCGCTCGGCTAATCCCGCGCGGCAACTGCCACGCAAGACACACATGGGAGGACCAAGAGAGTTTTCGATCTAGCATGAGCCCCAGAAAAGTCGTAGTTTCAAAGAACGGAAGGGCAACAGGCACAAGATGTAGAGATGGTGGGAGAAACCATTTGGGCAGCCAGAAATTCATAGAGACAGTTTTATCAGTGGAAAAGCAAGAGCCATTGTCGATGCTCCAAGAGTAAAGATGATCAAGACAGCGATGAAGACGCCGCTCAGTGAGACAGGTCCGTGGAGAACTGCAGTAGATGGAAAAATCGTCAACAAAAAGAGAGCCGGACATGCCCAGCGGGAGACAGACCATTATAGGGTTAATGACGATAGCAAAATTCACGTTACAACACTCACTGACAAAGGGCAACATTCACATCAAACTGTTCCAGCGGTATGACCAGCGCCGGCACGAAGAACGATACAGCAGAGAGGGCTGTGAGAAGACGACAGCCAATAGCACGCTGACTAGGATGTCACCACGACAGGAACGGCATCTACACGAAGAGAATAAAAGCGACCTGCTTATACTCCATATGGCGAGAGAAGAGATCTGACAATTGACGCGGCCTTGGCATAGGTGCTTCGTGCATCCACGATGGCCAGTCAGATCATGAGCTTTCGTTTGCATTACCGTAGCAACGTCCCTGTGTTGCATTAGTGCTGGGTGACCACTGCTTTCAATGAGTTTGTGTGTATACGTGTGCATTCAGCTACTTCTGTGAGTTTCTTGCTGTGTGTATAAGTGTAAAAGTGTGTATAAGTGGAAAATGGCTGCCTGTAGTGCGGAGAAGAGGGCTTTTGGGAAAGGAGCAACGCTGAAATCCCAAACACGCTAATTTATATACAGACTGCTTGTTTACTTCGAAAGGGAAAGGGACAATGGTGGGCCTTTGATATCAGTGAGTGAAGTGGTTGACAGAGTGGCAGAAGCATTGAACATCTCTACAGCGACAGTAAAGAGAGTCACAAATGATAAAGAGGCTGCCAATTCAGCTGCGAACCCTGTTATTGTGACACCTGGAAAGTCAAGGAAGAGATCGTGTTGTGTGACAGAAACAGACAACTTTGACGAAAGTGCTATCAGGCAATATGTATATGCGTAGCACAGCAGGAAAGAGTATCTGACACTTAAAAAGTTGATGGGATCACTGCCGGACAGTGGTTTGTTCACAGGCAGAACGGCAAGTCTCTCCATTGTTACGCCGCGCGGGGTTAGCCGAGCGAAATGGCTCAAATGGCTCTGTGCACTATGGGACTTAACTGCTGTGGTCATCAGTCCCCTAGAACTTAGAACTACTTAAACCTAACTAACCTAAGAACATCACACACATCCATGCCCAAGGCAGGATTCGAACCTGCGACCGTAGCAGTCGCGCGGTTCCGGACTGAGCGCCTAGAACCACTAGACCACCGCGGCCGGCCGTTAGCCGAGCGGTCTCAGGCGCTACAGACCTGGACTTTGCGGCTGGCCCCGGCAGAGGTTCGAGTCCTCCCTCGGGCATGGGTATGCGTTTGTCTTTAGGATAATTTAGGTTAAGTAGTGTGTAAGCTTAGGGACTAATGACCTTAGCAGTGAAGTCCCATAAGATTTCACACACATATTAACATTTTTTTTTCTCCATTGTTTCGAAAAAAATTGGCTTCCTTTGGAAAATGTTCTCAGGACGAGAGGTATTAATGGAACACGTAGACATTGTAGCACGTAAATGGCATTTCCTGTGCGAGTTGCTAGCAGTGAATCCAGAAAATGTAATATGGATTGATGAAACATGGGTCAACGTGCATCATGCACTTACCGTTGCATGGACAGACAACGTGTAACGGAATTATGAGTGCACAAACTGTTAAGGGAGGCGACTAATTATAGTTCATGCTGGCTCTATGAACGATTTTGTGCCCGGTGCTATGATGATGTGTCATTTAAAAACAAAAAAATAAAACCGTCGACTACCACGAGGAGATGAATGCAGATACATTCAAAGACTGGTACGTTACCCGTTTGCTACGTCAGCTATGGTAGTGTTTTTGAAATGGACAGTGCGCCGCACCATTCTGTACAATTAAAAAAGTGACCAACGGCTACTGCAAGGAGAGACGAATCAATCATCTGGTTGATGATAATAAAATCAGCTTTGAATAGAATATGCGGAAAGCGGAACTTCTGGAATTAGTGAAACGATATAAGCCGCAAAAGACGCATTATGTGATTGATACATTAGCAGAGAATCAAGGAAACGAAGTTATTCATCTACCGCCGTACCACTGCTATGACAACGCAATTGATCTCATCTGGGATCAAATTAAAGCAGATTTTGCGGAGCGAAACAAAAACTTCACGTTACGAGACACAGAGAGGCTCGTAAATGAGGCTGTCACACGAATAACGACAGAAAATTGAAAGAATCTCGTGAACCACGTGTGGAAAGAGATTAAAAGGTCAAACATAGAAGAAGGAGTAAGAGAAGAATCAGTTCATAATACTGTAAGTTATTTATCAGACGATGAGGTCAGCAGCAGCGAAGATACCGAAGACTATGTCGTCGTGACGAGAGATGATCAATCAGATGACGATGATGTTGGTGTTTCCGTTTTCCCGCACGAAAAATAGAGGTAACTTCCTCATTCGATATTTTACATGTAACATTTGTGCAATTTTCTTTACCTTGTTAATGCTGTGTGTAATGTTTATTTTGTCTGGAACTATAGTCATGGTAATTTTTTAATGATGTTACTGCCATTTGAGGGTAATACTTTTTATTTTATTGTTATAAAATCCAGAGTTCGGCCTTAGGCCATTTTCAAGTATAGTAACTTATTTATATGTCAAAAGATATCACTCTCCGTCTTCAGGCCACGAGTGGCCTATCTTGACCATCCGACCGCAGTGTCATCCCCAGTGTAGGATGCGGTAGGAGGGGCGTGGGGTCAGCACACCGCTCTCCCGGTCGTAAGATGGCATACTTGACCGAAGCCGCTACTATTCGGTCGAATAGCTCCTCAATTGGCATCACGAGGCTGAGTGCACCCCGAAAAATGGCAACAGCGCATGGCGGCCTGGATGCTCACCCATCCAAGTGCCGACCATACCCGACTTCGCTTAACTTCGGTGATCTCACGGGAACCGGTGTATCCACTGCGGCAAGGTCGTTGCCCAAAAGATATCATACTGGTATGAAATACAGGGACGTCTGAGCCATATAACAATAAAATAAAAATTGTTGCAGTCAAATGGTTGCAACATCATTAAAGAAAATATTTATGTGTGTGTTTGTGTGAGGCGTTACTTTCGTTTTGCCTCAGGTTACAGTAGGAAGTAATTATGTTTTCTATATCGAGATATAAGTTTGATTGCTAGCATCTTCAATACTTCGCTGGGTGAAAAGAATATTTGACGCATTTGTTTATTTCTTTTCATCATTTCACAAAGAGGTCACACACCGTTTATATGTATACTCCTTGTTCCATCCTGTATGAGTGTGCATGGGTATGAATGGAAGTCAAATGTAGCGGGAGCATGGACCAAACGGAACAGTTTAAGGGAATAGCAGTCATTGCGAACATTACAAGAATAACGGCAGGCAAGCCAGAGCAGCAAGCAAAGATGAAAACTGGCACGAGGGTAGGTTACAAAGTTGGTGCGGGGGTGAGGTGAGTCTCCCCACCACCGCGTTTGAATAGGAACGTTGGTCGGATTTTGGCGCGTGGAGAGCACTGTGGGGCCAGTCATGAGACGGACCGGACGCGGAAGCACAGCAGCTCGCAGATTTGGTGAGATAAAAATGACCTAATGTGGCTAAAAATTCACGACAGGGTATGCTCATAGCACGCATGCAACATATCTTCATCGGTACAGGTTACGGTTTTAATTTATTTGCAATAGTTTTCTCGGAAATGTGTTTGTGAAATTTTGCTTTGTGGTAGTGAGCATGCAACAGGAACCATCAGTTCATGTAGCTATTTCCCGAGTTATAAGCTTCACTTTTAGCTCAATGAGTGCAGATTGCGTATCAGATGGTAGATCGAGAAATTTCTGTCGTAAAATTTAATTATTCTTGGTACTTTCTTTGTCAGTTCAGTTCGCACTTCATTTTGGCGCCAATAGTATATAATTTTTGCCCAGAATCTTTTCTTTGATAGGGGTTATCTACGTTCAGCAGTGGCCTACCTTAAATTTCTAGTGGTGTAATTCATGCATGACGATAATTGAGTCTTAAAGAATGAATGACGATTATCCCGCTAAAGACGGTGTTGCCCACTTACGTATTTTCTGTGTTATTATGAAATTATGTGTCATATATTTTTTGTGTTATTATGAAATTATGTGTCATATATGAAATTATTCGTGTAGCGTTTTCGTTTTGTAATTGTCCTACCCATGAGAGGTAACGCTGATTCAGACAAGTTTTGTAACTAAAGGGTCACAATATACAGGGTGTTACAAAAAGGTATGGCCAAATTTTCAGGAAACATTCTTCACACACAAAGAAAGAAAATATGTTATGTGGACATGTGTCCGGAAATGCTTACTTTCCAAGTTACAGCTCATTTTATTACTTCTCTTAAAATCACATTAATCATAGAATGGAAACACACAGCAACAGAACGTACCAGCGTGACTTTAAACACTTTGTTACAGGAAATGTTCAAAATGTCCTCCGTGAGCGAGGATACATGCATCCTCCGTCGCATGGAATCCCTGATGCACTGACGCAGCCCTGGAGAATGGCGTATTGTATCACAGCCATCCACAATACGAGCACGAAGAGTCTCTACATTTCGTACCGGAGTGCGTAACAAGAGCTTTCAAATGCCCCCATAAATGAAAATCAAGAGGGTTGAGGTGAGGAGAGCGTGGAGGCCATGGAATTGGTCCGCCTCTACCAATCCATCGGTCACCGAATCTGTTGTTGAGAAGCGTACGAACACTTCGACTGAAATGTGCAGGAGCTCCATCGTGCATGAACCACATGTTGTGTCGTACTTGTAAAGGCACATGCTCTAGCAGCACAGGTAGAGTATCCCGTATGAAATCATGATAACGTGCTCCATTGAGCGTAGGTGGAAGAACATGGGGCCCAATCAAGACATCACCAACAATGCCTGCCCAAACGTTCACAGAAAATCTGTGTTGATGACGTGATTGCACAATTGCGTGCGGATTCTCGTCAGCCCACACATGTTGATTGTGAAAATTTACAATTTGATCACGTTGGGATGAAGCCTCATCCGTAAAGAGAACATTTGCACTGAAATGAGGATTGACACATTGTTGGATGAACCATTCGCAGAAGTGTACCCGTGGAGGCCAATCAGCTGCTGATAGTCCCTGAACACGCTGTACATGGTACGGAAACAACTGGTTATCCCGTAACACTCTCCATACAGTGACGTGGTCAACGTTACCTTGTACAGGAGCAACTTCTCTGACGCTGACATTAGGGTAATCGTCAACTGCACGAAGAATTGCCTCGTCCATTGCAGGTGTCCTCGTCGTTCTAGGTCTTCCCCAGTCGCGAGTCATAGGCTGGAATGTTCCGTGCTCCCTAACACGCCGATCAATTGCTTCGAACGTCTTCCTGTCGGGACACCTTCGTTCTGGAAATCTGTCTCGATACAAACGTACCGCGCCACGGCTATTGCCCCGTGCTAATCCATACATCAAATGGGCATCTGCCAACTCCGCATTTGTAAACATTGCATTGACTGCAAAACCACGTTCGTGATGAACACTAACCTGTTGATGCTACGTACTGATGTTCTTGATGCTAGTACTGTAGAGCAATGAGTCGCATGTCAACACAAGCACCGAAGTCAACATTACCTTCCTTCAATTGGGCCAACTGGCGGTGAATCGAGGAAGTACAGTACATACTGACGAAACTAAAATGAGCTCTAACATGGAAATTAAGCGTTTCCGGACACCTGTCCATACAACATCTTTTCTTTATTTGTGTGTGAGAAATGTTTCCTGAAAGTTTGGCCGTACCTTTTTGTAACACCCTGTAGACACCATTTATTATGGGTCTGGTATATTAGCAGCCAGGACGTAAAGTCGGGTACAATTCTCTAAGGTAACGCGGGGAGATGGTCTCACAGGTTCAGTATAAATTAAAAATATATAAAGAACCTGTAGTGGCGTGGCAAGACAGCCAAGCCACTCGGAGGTAGCCGAAAGGCACGCGTTAAGCTCACGCAGATTGGCGTGAGGTCTGGAACAAGGTAAAGTAATTATCTTATAAAGAAAAGAACGTAGTTCTTGGAATACTTAACTTTAATCTATAATTGGTGTACATCGCTCTTGACTGTACATGCTTCACAATATAACTGGTAATGGCGCCTTGCTAGGTCGTAGCAAATGACGTAGCTGAAGGCTATGCTAACTATCGTCTCGGCAAATGAGAGCGTATTTGTCAGTGTAGCTTCGCTAGCAAAGTCGGCTGTACAACTGGGGCGAGTGCTAGTAAGTCTCTCTAGACCTGCCGTGTGGTGGCGCTCTGTCTGCAATCACTGACAGTGTCGACACGCGGGTCCGACGTATACTAACGGACCGCGGCCGATTTAAAGGCTACCACCTAGCAAGTGTGGTGTCTAGCGGTGACACCACAGAACCAGCATACAGACAACGAGCAGTCCTATAGCATGTGTAAGGTGCCAAATACTAGTAGCCCATGTGAAAAAACATTCCATCAAGGAACACATCTGTCAGCAGAATGCTGCCCCTACAGGAATGCTGCAATGAATGGCGCGGCATTGTTAGGTTCTGTAGGAACCAAGTGTTGCCGCAGTCCGAAGGGGGGGGGACGAGAAGGTCTGTCACCCCGCTCTAGCGCTCCCCCCCCCCCTCCCACCCATCGCTTGCTGTCCGTCCGTTACGAATACTGGATACTGCGCTGCCAGCTGTCAGAGCTCTTCTCTCGACGTACGCTGCATAGCCGTGGCCGCATTAGTAGACTCGCACTAGCTGAGCAGCACTAGAAGAACCGCAGTGATATTAACGAAAGCAGTGACTTATGAACTTGTGTGAATAGCATGTATGTAAATTGTATCAATCTAAGGTCATTGATTTTTTTGCATGTGGCCAATTGCTTGCGATCCATCATGTAGAAACGAAAGTTAAGCATTGTCAGTTCAATTACTGTAATAAACGCCATTAAGGGTGCATTGTATTTGAAATTAGTTGTAATTTGACATTTTTTGTGTTTGACTCCATAATGTACTTTCGACTTTCCTGAACATTTTGGTATATAATACATTAAAATCAGACAATTGTGAGACATTGAAGTAATATTTTGAATGTTGATGTGTAACTGTCAAATTTCGCAGGTACGCATATACTGCCACAATTGAGCAGTCATATCTTGGGAACTACACAGTCTAGAAGGCTGTGAATTGCTTTCTTTTTGTGTCTACTGCTACGTCTCAGAAGTTGTCATTAGGAGTAAACATATCAGTCCTTTGTTTCTGATACTGTGTGGTGGGAAGACAATAAAATGTGCTGGAAGACTAACAGACAAAGTTATTGATGAATTACAGGAATATTATGGGAAGGCCATTAGAGATAACTGTGACAATTTAGAGAAGATGAAGAGAGCTGTGTGGAGCACTTTCTTTCATCGAATATCAGTAGATGGAAAGCCATTGTGTCCACCTCCACCAAACACTTGGTGTAAATATAGGCAAGCTGAAGTTTATGGCACCCTGCATGAATTTACTTTTTTATCCCGCCTGGAAGGCAGCGCGTGGGTCTGCTCCTGTAAACTGAATGGGTAGGCCGAATGTAGGAAGTGAGCCGCAGCACGTGAGGTAAGATTTTCGGTACAGCTTTTTACGTGAAAGTACATTTAATTATTAGGCAATGACATACGTAACTTTACACTGAGGAGCCCGTAGGTGCGACTGGATAGGCATTAACGTTAATAGCCACTAGTAGTAGGACAAACTATCATTGAATTAACGAAGTCAGTAATGGTCCCCTATGAAGTAGAAACAGTGTTGCTAGCTCGCCTCTTCGGAATAAAATGCGCTGAATCTGGAGCGGAGCTCGTAGAGCTCCACAGCGCCGGCTAGAGGGCGCTGTCGTCTGTGACTGTCGTAGTGCCAACTTACGAACATGCACCTACGCCGTGGCATCAGAGCTATCGATACCACATTTACACATAAACATTCTCTTCCTTTGGCAGAAATGGAGGCACTCAAACCTATTTACAGAGATTTGGCAAATCCTGAGCTACTAAAGAAGAGTTTACTTGGGAAGACCCAGAATGTGAATGAGTCCTTCAAAAATGTTGTGTGGCGCCGTGTGCCTACAAATATATTTGTTGGCCCTATGACTCTAAAATTATCAGTGTTTGATGCTGTAATAACTTTTAATGGTGGGAACTATGAAAGACTTACGGTTCTGGAGAAGTTAGGGATAACATTTGGACAGCAAACAGCTAAAGGACTGCAGGAACTGGATGAGCTTCGTGTAAGTGAAGCAGAGTTAGCTGCTCAGCAAAAGACAAAAGAAGCAAGAAAGAAATGGAGGAGGCAAGCACTGGGCTGTTGTGACACTGAGGAAGACGCAGAATATGGGCCAGAGCAATTATAGTGCATAAAAGACGCAGAAAATGTAGGTCTGTATAAGAATTTGCAATAAAAATGTTTTAAACCTCAATATCTCTGTATTACATTTTTTGCAATAAATGACATGTTTTCTACAAATGTACTTATGGTAGAGACATGAAATTTTCACAGCATGCCAAGTGTGGGATTCAACACATATGGAACCATAATAATTAAAATATCCTGAGTTGTTTTGTTTTTATGTTCATTTACAAAATTCTGTTAAAAACTAAGTGATAATAGAAAAAAGATAACATTCCCCACAATATAATTTTACTAATAATCCTAGTTCAGTGTATCTAGAAAGGTGCATTCAATAATTATAGCAAATTGTAAGTTGGTGTCCTAAAAAGTTTCCAAGATAATGTGTCACAAAATTCGATGATGTAACGTTGGCGGCATAGGATATGCAATGTCCCCTTAATATGATTTGCTTATGTGTTGTCTAGTTAACCGAGAAAACAGCTTCCTAGGCACGCTATAAGAGATGAGTGGGAAGAATACCACACAAACTTTTACTTTCACAAATGTCAGACAAATAACTGATAAACATGAAAAATATCTTACAGTGAAAATTACACAGTCTTTGTTGAAAAATCTGAAGTTTCCTGATACGGATGTCTCATCCAACAATGATGATAAACTACGTGCGACTGCAGTATCACTAAATACAAAATACTGCCTTCATTTCTCTTCATACGCTTTTGTAATCTCATTACATCTCGTTTAATACCAAATCACTAATCGAATCTTTCTCCTCTATTTCACAATATGCACACACAAATCGCTTTACTTAAACACAGATGCACTTAACTTTAAGTCTACATTGCAACAAATTCACTGCTCAGGGTCTGTCTCACTACTACCTGTAGCAATAGCATCGCGCGCTCCTTGCTGCCAAGCAGCGAGGTCAAAAACAAGCATACCTTCCAACGACAATCTACTCTACCAAAGACTGTGCGCGAATAATAAGCAATTCATAATGGCCACTTAGCGTACGAGACATCCAAAGTATGTACAAATTCCAGACACGCAAATAGAAAACTCCCAATAGACCGGTTTCAATGGGGAAAGTCAGACATCGATTAAGCTACGTGCACTAATTGCTCCTAGATATCTGAAATTGGATAAATTCCGAAACGCGTCCTATGATCAATCAAGTAATTCCTTGCCCGATGTCTGGCTTTTACCTTTGTGACCCAGTCACCATGAATGCAGAACTATTGGCTGTTTTAATCTCAACTTCGATGTCGCGTAACAAACGATAAATATTCTTTTCGTGTCATATAAATACAAAAACAATTTTCGGATCTTATCCTTTACCTGTACTGTGAAGTACTTATGTCCAAATTTCGTCATTGTAGATCAAGGGGTTTTGATGACTGAGTTTGCAGATATAAAAATAAGTCTCTAAACTGGCCATGGCTTTTGGTTGCATTGAGTAAGAAGCTGAAGTTTTTTATACCGCCAAGGGACGATACACCTCAGTAACCTCAGCATATGACATAATTTCAACCTGAAGCGTCTACCTATTCCAGAGAAAAAGGGCTTGTTAACATTCAGACGATCAGTCAGACAGACAAACAACAGAACGACACTGTAAGGGCTCCGTTTTTACCGACAGAGGCACGCAGTTCTAAGAAGAAACATTAATGTTGAGCCCACCTAGAATGTATTACAAAAACCATATGAGAGTAGGTTATTCGTTACATCATGATCTGGGAAAACGTGTTTCGAACAGAATGTTGACATACTCGATCAGTTGAACATGATCTGTATGAGTGAATGGAAACTTCGCAGGAGAATGTGTAATTTGCAATATTCTGAGTTTCCTGTTATTAAAAAATTTACAAAATTCAGGTTTCTCCAACACAACCTCTTAGACAAGCCGTGATATATCTGCTGGTTGTAATTAAAATGAGCTACTCACAGAGGTCAAATGAAGGCTGTAACTATCGCATGGCAGCAAAACTTGGTACATATTTTGATGCGTTACTGTGGAACCGATCGACGTTGGAAAAAAATAGTTCCACTTTTGACCACCAGATTAAAATATGGCGCCTTGTATGCAAGAAAGGCCTACAAAAATGTTGCCATATATAATGTATTAGGAACGGGACGTGAGCAGAAAATGTCAAACAAGTGAGAGAGGCATAATGCTGAACTTATTGTTAACCGCCGCTTATATAGTTTGCTTAATATGAGTACTGGAGAAGTCGACGAGATGCTGTACAGCACGAGATTTGCACCTGGTGGTCAAAATTGGAACCATTTTTTCCTCGTAAATTGGTTCCGCATTATCGCATTGGCATATCTACCAAGTTTCGCTGCCAAACTATAATTACAGCCCACACTGGACCTCCGTGAGTATCTGCTCTTTAATTTTAACCATCCTGTAACAATCTGCATTATTGGTTTCCAAAATTGAATTCTTCTAAATACAGCTGCCGTGGCGAATGTGGCGGTCCTGTATATTCATTACACACATATGCCATCGAAAATTTATGAGGTGCATTTGCAGAAAGATGCAATCGATTTTACACACGCGCGTTATGTACCACGAACTGGCAAAACTCAAATGTTCGATGATGGCTTACCTTGCGACTGCTGTTTCGCTCCGTGCTGATACTGTATTACACATCTTTCCTCAGGTTTTGCTGACTGGCGACAGAGGTATTCATGTTGCTCGCCAAACGCCTCGTCCTAAACTGATGCTACGCAACGTTGTCGGCGGCTACGGGGACCATTCCATTGTTGCGAACTGCGACACGTCGCGTTTCGTTGTTTACTCTTAGAGGACGTGCGGGAAGTAGCCACTGCATAATTAAAATAACTATCCAACGATAATAGCGGCGTACTAGGTTGGGGAACCTGAGGCAAAGACCACGGACCTCGTAGGTGAAAGGGTACGAAGAAAAGAAAGGAAAAATTAAAACCGAAACGAAAATAGAAATACAGAAAAATCTATCAGTCAAGTGAAGTCATGTTCAAATAACCGAAGATGGTTCTTGAAATTCTTCAGAGGTAAAGATAGGCCAATCATTTACCTCTTTCACCCCGCGGTGTAACTGCGCGGTCTAGGGCGTCTTTTCACGGTCGGCGCGGCTCTCCCCGTCGGTGGGTCGAGCCCTCCATCGGGCATGGGCGTGTGTGTCGTCCTTAGCGTAAGTTAGTTTAAGTTAGATTAAGTAAGCTTAGGGACCCATGAACTTCGCAATTTGGTCCCATAAGACCTTACTGCAAATTTCCGATTTCCATTAAGCCTGCCTCTTTCATCCAGGTCAGAGATCAATCTGCACATCAGTTGACTGGATCTATATAACGAAGGGGCCTAGACATTAGTAAATGTTGTTTCCAAGAGTATGGCGTGGCATCCTTAATGAGTTGAGTATATAGATGCTTGCAAAAATAATCAAGTCACCACACAAATTTTGTTCTTAAAAGCAATGTAGACGCAAATCAAAAATCAGCTATGTGTTTCGGAACAGGTGATATTTGCAAGTGTTTTGGCCTAACAACTCTATGCTGGCAGGATTTAAAAGTTTATTGTACGAGAACTTCCAAAATGATGCTAAAAACACGTTGAGCTGGCATGTACGACGCCGTCTATGCACTTACAGACATATTCATTGACATTATTCTTACGAGTAAGAAACGAAATGCAGCAACAGATTTCAGAAACGTGGCTGAATCTGACAACTTTGCTGTTCAGTTTAAAATATTAGAAAGACTCAATGAAGTACTTAACGCCATCACATCTGTGAGCATGGACGTTGCAGCTGCACATGACCTTTTTTAGGACCTCCGCTGTTAGAAAGGACCATTAGAGGAACCGCCTGATGAAACTTTCTAGGTTTCTGAAAGAAGAGGCATCAAGAATAAGTCCTCTAACGAATGAACAACAACAAGAATGACGCCTGCCATTTCCCTCAATCATACTTGGAATACCACTCATTACCCAGTAATTGGCTGGCTCTGAGCACTATGGGACTTAACAGCTATGGGCATCAGTCCCCTAGAACTTAGAACTACTTAAACCTAACTAACCTAAGGACATCACACAACACCCAGTCATCACGAGGCAGAGAAAATCCCTGACCCCGCCGGGAATCGAACCCGGGAACCCGGGCGTGGGAAGCGAGAACTCTACCGTACGACCACGAGCTGCGGACCCCAATAATTCACAAGATTTATTTGCAAATATATATCTGGTTTTAATTAATGACGTAACCTACAGAACCATACCGTGCTGTGATATTAATAACTTTCATCGATACTGCTGGGTATGCGGCATATCACAGCTGATATCGAGTTATCCCGGCGTATGTACAGCAGTGCTCATGTGGCTAACAGAGCTAGTGTTTGTTGCCAAAGCTAAGCGTTCCCGTTCCAAGCTGAAAATAATTTAAAAGTATGTTTGTTATACACTGAGCCAGAGATGGTTGTCTGGTCTGGCAAAGTAGGGTGCTGCGTATGGTCACAGTATTGTTCCCCTGGCGAGTGAGTATAACACAAATTTTGAATAAAATGTCATGGCAAGACAGTGTGGAAAATTCTGAGGATTGTCTTTCATCGCAGAAACTCCAAATATTCTTCAGGCAACTACGTATCCACGAAGTGAAGATCGAGCAGGTAAAATTAGGTCAAAACATGTCGCCCAGATGAATACTTTTTTTTTTGTTTTTTTTGTCTTCAGTCTACTGACTGGTTTGATGCGGCCCGCCACGAATTCCTTTCCTGTGCTAACCTCTTCATCTCAGAGTAGCACTTGAAACCTACGTCCTCAATTATTTGCTTGACGTATTCCAATCTCTGTCTTCCTCTACAGTTTTTGCCCTCTACAGCTCCCTCTAGTACCATGGAAGTTATTCCCTCATGTCTTAGCAGATGTCCTATCATCCTGTCCCTTCTCCTTATCAGTGTTTTCCACATATTACTTTCCTCTCCGATTCTGCGTAGAACCTCCTCATTCCTTACCTTATCAGTCCACCTAATTTTCAACATTCGTCTATAGCACCACATCTCAAATGCTTCGATTCTCTTCTGTTCCGGTTTTCCCACAGTCCATGTTTCACTACCATACAATGCTGTACTCCAGACGTGCATCCTCAGAAATTTCTTCCTCAAATTACGGCCGGTATTTGATATTAGTAGACTTCTCTTGGTCAGAAATGCCTTTTTTGCCATAGCGAGTCTGCTTTTGATGTCCTCTTTGCTCCGTCCGTCATTGGTTATTTTACTGCCTAGGTAGCAGAATTCCTTAACTTCATTGACTTCGTGACCATCAATCCTGATGTTAAGTTTCTCGCTGTTCTCATTTCTATTACTTCTCATTACCTTCCTCTTTCTCCGATTTACTCTCAAACCATACTGTGTACTCGCTAGACTGTTCATTTCCTTCAGCAGATCATTTAATTTTTCTTCACTTTCACTCAGGATAGCAATCTCATCAGCGAATCGTATCATTGATATCCTTTCACCTTGTATTTTAATTCCACTCGTGAACCTTTCTTTTATTTCCATCATTGCTTCCTCAATGTACAGATTGAAGAGTAGGGGCGAAAGGCTACAGCCTTGTCTTACACCCTTCTTAATACGAGCACTTCGTTCTTGACCGTCGGCTCTTATTATTCCCTCTTGGTTGTTGTACATATTGTATATGATCCGTCTCTCCCTATAGCTTACCCCTACTTTTTTCAGAATCTCGAACAGCTTGCACCATTTTATATTGTCAAACGCTTTTTCCGGGTCGACAAATCCTATGAAAGTGTCTTGATTTTTCTTTAGCCTTGCTTCCATTATTAGCCGTAACGTCAGAATTGCCTCTCTCGTCCCTTTACTTTTCCTAAAGCCAAACTGATCGTCACCTAGCGCATTCTCAATTTTCTTTTCCATTCTTCTGTATATTATTCTTGTAAGCAGCTTCGATGCATGAGCTGTTAAACTGATTGTGCGATAATTCTCGCACTTGTCAGCTCTTGCCGTCTTCGGAATTGTGTGGATGATGCTTTTCCGAAAGTCAGGTAGTATACCGCCCGACTCATATATTCTACACACCAACGTGAATAGTCGTTTTGTTGCCACTTCCCCCAATGATTTTAGAAATTCTGATGGAATGTTATCTATCCCTTCTGCCTTATTTGACCGTAAGTCCTCCAAAGCTCTTTTAAATTCTGATTCTAATACTGGATCCCCTATCTCTTCTAAATCGACTCCTGTTTCTTCTTCTATCACATCAGACAAATCTTCACCCTCATAGAGGCTTTCAATGTATTCTTTCCACCTATCTGCTCTCTCCTCTGCATTTAACAGTGGAATTCCCGTTGCACTCTTAATGTTACCACCGTTGCTTTTAATGTCACCAAAGATTGTTCTGACTTTCTTGTATGCTGAGTCTGTCCTTCCGACAATCATATCTTTTTCGATGTCTTCACATTTTTCCTGCAGCCATTTCGTCTTAGCTTCCCTGCACTTCCTATTTATTTCATTCCTCAGCGACGTGTATTTCTGTATTCCTGATTTTCCCGGAACATGTTTGTACTTCCTCCTTTCATCAATCAACTTAAGTATTTCTTCTGTTACCCATGATTTCTTCGCAGCTACCTTCTTTGTACCTAAGTTTTCCTTCCCAACTTCCCTGATGGCCCTGTTTAGAGATGTCCATTCTTCTTCAACTGTACTGCCTACTGCGCTATTCCTTATTGCTGCATCTACAGCGTTAGAGAACTTCAAGCGTATGTCGTCATTCCTTAGTACTTCCGTATCCCACTTCTTTGCGTATTGATTTTTCCTGATTAATGTGTTGAACTTCAGCCTACTCTTCATCACTACTATATTGTGATCTGAGTCTATATCTGCTCCTGGGTACGCCTTACAATCCAGTATCTGATTTCGGAATCTCTGTCTGACCATGATGTAATCTAATTGAAATCTTCCCGTATCTCCCGGCCTTTTCCAAGTATACCTCCTCCTCTTGTGATTCTTGAACAGGGTATTCGCTATTTCTAGCTGAAACTTGTTACAGAACTCAATTAGTCTTTCTCCTCTTTCATTCCTTGTCCCAAGCCCATATTCTCCTGTAACCTTTTTTTCTGCTCCTTCCCCTACAACTGCATTCCAGTCGCCCATGACTATTAGATTTTCGTCCCCCTTTACATACTGCATTACCCTTTCAATATCCTCATACACTTTCTCCATCTGTTCATCTTCAGCTTGCGACGTCGGCATGTATACTTGAACTATCGTTGTCGGTGTCGGTCTGCTGTCGATTCTGGTTAGAACAACCCGGTCACTGAACTGTTCACAGTAACACACCCTCTGCCCTACCTTCCTATTCATAACGAATCCTATGAATAGGAATACTAGTGTGTACATATGGGGAGGAAGAGAAACACATTTACTTAGCGGTTTACATTTTTACGTGGATCCTAATGCTTCCGTGTTTTGCGAAATAATTTTTTCGGTCCTATATTAGACATTATTTCAGATTTTGTGCGATAACTCTACGTTGCAATTTATTTATTTGTAATGTTATTATTTTGAATATCGTCTTCGCCAATTGTAGCGCAACTTTACTCTAGCACAGGAAAATTTCAGTTAATGAAAGGACTAGGCCACAATTCTCAAACATGATTGATTTTATTACAGTATAACTCTCTGAGCAAGTTTCATTCCTTGGTACTTACTAAAAAAGAAAACACAGAGCATAAAATTTTATGACAAAGTTTCTCATAAAAACATTACTCTTATTAAATATAGAAATCTCAAAAACAAATTCATGCTGACACGTAAATGACTTTAGAGTTAACTTCTGCAATAGTTCAACACAGGATCATTAAACAACACTAAACAAACTCGTGGTTTTAAAATTATGCCACCACTCACGCATCTACAAATGCATCAAGAGATAATGGTTATAATTGGAGGTGTGTACTTAAAGCGTGATTACACAGCTTTACTTTAATTACACATGGTCTGCCGCTCTTGGTACGAGCCCTTTTACTCTCCAACAATCAACAGGCCCAGCTCGCCCGCCTCCTCAGGCACGGGAGAAAACACAAAGTAACAAGACAAGCTTCTAAAACACACAAACAAATGGTGTTAATTCAATAATGGCAATTTAAACTATGGCCTGGAAAACTTCACGCAACCAATTGATCCAGTGAATAAAATAAAAAAAAAAATTAACCACACTTGATAAACCATGAAAACACAGGCATTTCATTACTAAGGAAATCGTTGAGGAATTCTAATTTGGCAATACCCATAGCACAGATTGAAGTATCTGACGAGAATTTCGAATGAGGCAACAAGAGCCAACAATACATTAAAAAAACAAACTATCCATGGTTCCAATGCCGACTCCACTCAGAGTCCCGTCGAACAATCAACGTCGGAATCACCAACGCCATCACAGTCTCAGTTCTACGCGTTGCCAGCTTATACTGCCGCCCAGCGTGCTTCCGTTAACACAGTGCATGCGCGACTCACGCCTCCTAGCAGCTCCGTGTTCTCTCTCTCTCTTCACGTGCCTCCTCTCAGGCGAGCGCTATATAGGCAAACTTTACTCCAGACGGGATCGATAACCGCTAGGTCGATGTGCACACTTCACAAATCATCGGTGTCTAGCTCGCAGACAGACTCCTCACTGAAGACTATACTACTACAGGCAATGAGATTCCGTGCCAAAGGCGTGTCTGGAGACTGCCCGGACAATGGTGGTATATCAATCTCACTGTCTACCACCGTACTGTCCAACAACCGGGAGTGATGGTGTGGGGTGACATTTCATTTCATTCATAGTGCTACCTCTTTGGTTGTCATCCGCGGCATCCTTACAGCATAGCACTCCGTTCTGTTTCCCTTAAAGACAACCATCCTGAACTTGCATTTGAGGAAGACAATGTCCGGCCGCTCAAGGCGAGAGTTTCTACTACGTATATTCGTGCTTGCCAAACCTTCACCTGGCTAGCAAATTCGCCGCACCTCTCCCCAACTGACCTTACGACTTATCTTAGAAGAAAGATTAAGGAAAGGCAAACCTACGTTTCAAGCATTTGTAGACTTAGAGAAAGCTTTTGACAATGTTGACTGGAATACTCTCTTTCAAATTCTAAAGGTGGCAGGGGTAAAATACAGGGAGCGAAAGGCTATTTACAATTTGTACAGAAACCAGATGGCAGTTATAAGAGTCGAGGGACATGAAAGGGAAGCAGTGGTTGGGAAGGGAGTAAGACAGGGTTGAAGCCTCTCCCCGATGTTGTTCAATCTGTATATTGAGCAAGCAGTAAAGGAAACAAAAGAAAAATTCGGAGTAGGTATTAAAATTCATGGAGAAGAAATAAAAACTTTGAGGTACGCCGATGACATTGTAATTCTGTCAGAGACGGCAAAGGACTTGGAAGAGCAGTTGAATGGAATGGACAGTGTCTTGAAAGGAGGATATAAGATGAACATCAACAAAAGCAAAACAAGGATCATGGAATGTAGTCTAATTAAGTCGGGTGATGCTGAGGGAATTAGATTAGGAAATGAGGCACTTAAAGTAATAAACGAGTTTTGCTATTTGGGGAGCAAAATAACTGATGATGGTCGAAACAGAGAGGATATAAAATGTAGGCTGGCAATGGCAAGGAAAGCGTTTCTGAAGAAGAGAAATTTGTTAACATCCAGTATTGATTTAAGTGTCAGGAAGTCATTTCTGAAAGTATTCGTATGGAGTGTAGCCATGTATGGAAGTGAAACATTGACGATAAATAGTTTGGACAAGAAGAGAATAGAAGCTTTCGAAATGTGGTGCTACAGAAGAATGCTGAAGATTAGATGGGTAGATCACATAACTAATGAGGAAGTATTGAATAGGATTGGGGAGAAGAGAAGTTTGTGGCACAACTTGACCAGAAGAAGGAATCGGTTGGTAGGACATGTTCTGAGGCATCAAGGGATCACCAATTTAGTATTGGAGGGCAGCGTGGAGGGTAAAAATCGTAGAGGGAGACCAAGAGATGAATACACTAAGCAGATTCAGAAGGATGTAGGTTGCAGTAGGTACTGGGAGATGAAAAAGCTTGCACAGGATAGAGTAGCATGGAGAGCTGCATCAAACCAGTCTCAGGACTGAAGACCACAACAACTCCCCAACTGAGAAATTTTGGAGCATGATGAGCAGGGCCCTCCAACCAGCTCGGGATTATGACTATCTAACGCACCAATTGGAGTGAATTTGTCTTGTATACCTCAGGAGAACATCCGACAACACTACTAATTATTGCCAAGCCAAATAACTGCTTACATAAGGCCGAGATATGGGCCAACGCGTTACAGACTTGGCCAATTTGTGAAGCTCTTTCTCTTGAAAAAACCATTCAGTCTCTAAAATTATAATCATTTGTTGGTCTGTACATGGACATCATATCTACCCACTACAGTCTCATTCGTATAATTTCTTCGCGCCGTTTTTTTTTCTTTGTTAATGTCTATTTGACCTATGTGAAACAATGGTGGAAGACGAGTAAAACCATAATTGTGTTGTTTTTATTACTCGTGGACAATTCAAACACAGAATAATATAAAGTAAGATAGTTTGAAGCTGCGTTGAAAGTTTGTAGGGATTCGCTAAGTCCGCTTATTGTCAGACATTGGATAAGTATGGTGTGGGTAATTTTCAATCTGTTTTTGATCTATCTCAATGTTTATGACGTCATATGCCCTGAATCATGTGTCGTAAAGTGTTATAATATTGCAGGTACATTCGGTGCTACATGTGGATACTCACTGTGAAATACAGGATGTCGCACATAAAACCTATACGCCTCACGTAAGGGTTAGTAATCCATATCCGAATTGCTTGTGAAGTGGCAACACTTTCTCGGAAGTTGGCTACTCTACATTTTAGTCGAAAGTTGAGTGCAGCTGTGTGTTTATGCGTCAGCTGCTGTGAGAAGCTCGTATTGGCGAGTTGTTACAGGAATGGTGTAGTTTACATTCGAACAGCGAACAGATATTGTGGACTGTTACATTAAGGCAGGCACTGTCAAGGAAGGTAAATGAATGTTTCAAGTGATGTATCCTGGTAGGAAACTTCCAATGAGCAGCACAGATCAAGATCCGTGCAAGAAATGGAGCGCTGATCCGTTCAGAATGTGCAGAGGAATAACTGACCGATAGTTAAGACCCTTAAAACTATAGGCAGAATTCGCGAGATGTCCGAGCAAGTCGGTAAGGAAGTTATCTCAGAGGGTTGGTGTATATCGTACGTCGTATCATTGTGTACCAAAAGATATGAAATTAAAAGCCCATCTTATGAGTGTGGTGCAAGCGTATAAATTTCAAGATCAGGAAAAAGGAGTTCATTATTGTAACTTGCTGTTGACATCAATTGCTAACGGTTACTTGGACCGCTTTCTGTACTTCATGTCAAATGAGGCCTTGTTTCATTTTTCAGGTTATGTAAACTACCAGAACGGGAGATGCTGGTCGCACGACAACCCACATACTCTTCATGAACTACCTCTCCACTCCGAGAAGACAGATATCCGGTGTAGACTGTCCAGTATGCTCATTTTTATACCTTAAACAGTGCCACATATGCACAATTAACTGATGCAAAGAAGCTGTATGCAGTATTCCAACAAGATGGAGCAACTTCCCACTCAACCAACCAAAGTGTGGCTCATGTCACCAACGCGTTCTCTGAAGGCAAACTTGTGAGTTGAGGCCTCTGTCAAAACGTCGCGTGATTTTTATTTATGGGGCACACTAAGAAGAAAATAATATGCTAGTAGTCCTTGCAAAATAGACGATCTTAAACGGAAATTTACTAGAGAAATTAACAACAACACGCCTGCAGAATTACAGTGTGTTGCTAGGAACGTCGTCACACGAAGTCAGCGATTCCTGGATGCGAATGGCTACCACTTCCAGCATCTGTTACAAGCAGATAACAGCGTTGTTTGCAAAGTTATTGTTGAATCTCGGGCGCGAGGCGTTCCGGGTTTGTGTGGGTCGTCCTGCATGTAAAAAAATAAGAAACCAAATCTCCATGCTTGATTCTGAAGATTTACTGCGTACATGGCGTAAATGTAGTAAGTGGTAAACGTTTCTCCCTTCATTATTTTACAGGGTGTGCTGAACAGGTGAAAGAGAGTAGAAATTTCTGAGAGTTCCTATTTGGATTTAAAGTTTGTTGGAAGTCGCCAAGTTGCCTCATTCTCAAATGCTTGTGGGCATATAGTCTGAGTAATTTCCGCGCCTTGAGTTACGCAGCCTCAAAACATATGCCCAGTTTCTAACTTTAATAGTGTAGTACTGTACTTCTAACTTAAGATTATCCTTCTTAATTAGGACATTTTGAATACAATTTTAAATTTTTAAATTCGGTCAGTAATCATATGAAATACAGAAAATCAAATTTTTGTTTCTCCATGAAGTAGTTAGGTAAAGAACGGGGACTTGCTGACCAATTCAGCCATTTGGTAATATGCATTGTAAGTAGGCCGTTTAGGTTTTTATGTTGGTAACGCCACGTAAAAAAATCGCTGACAGCGCTGTGTGCAGTCTGTGGCTGGTTGGACCTATTGTTGGATTATTCGCTACTGTAGTTCAAATGGTTCAAATGGCACTGAGCACTGTGGGACTTAACATCTGAGGTCATCAGTCCCCTAGAACTTAGAACTACTTAAACCTAACTAACCTAAGGACATCACACACACCCATGCCCGACGCAGGATTCGAACCTGCGACCGTAGCAATCACGCGGTTCCGGACTGAAGCGCCTGGAACTGCTCGGCTACCGCGGCCGGCCGCTAGTGTAGTGTTGGGCAGTTGGATGTGAACATTCCATAGCGTTGGGCCACCAGCAGTGGTGGATGTGGGTAGAGAGATGCCAGAGTTTTAGATGTTAATATGAGCGGACGATCTGGACGTGTGTGCGTGAGAAAAAGGAAATTTGTCAAACTGGATGTCACGAATATATATATATATATATATATAATGACTTTTGAACATTATTAAGGTAAATACATCGTTTGTTCTCTATCCAAATCTTTCATTTGCTAACTATATGCTTATGAGTAGTCAGTGCCTTTAGTAGTTACAAACTTCTATTTAGCTGGCAGTATTGGTGCTCGCAGTATTGCAGTAGTTCGAGTAACGGAGATTTTGGTGAGGTAAGCGATTTATGTATGAGAGGTAATTGTTAGTCAGGGCTATTCTTTTGTAGGGATTATTCAAAATCAGATTGCTTTGCGCTAAAATATTGTGCGTCAGTTTAGAAATGACCAGAATAAGTAAAGAGAAAACTGAGTACGTTCAGTTTAACCCAGCTGTTTCAGTATCAAATAAAGTAGTTGACCAGCACAGTCATTCTTTACATTCAAAGGGGAACTTTCATAGCATGACTACTTTTTTACTAAAATTCGTGAACCACAGAAACGCCCTTCCAAACGTGTGATGCACAGTAGGAAAAAAATTGGCCAGGTGCCAATAGGAATCGTGCTCTGAGGCTTCCGCAGAAACTCAGTTATGTACGTAGGGAGGTCATCCATCCTGGTAATCTAGAATCTCCACGTTTTTTCCCTGTTATCGACATAGATACTAGCAATATGTCGATCCCAGGAAGTTCAAGACTTTCGAGAACGTTTTAATTTTTGAAGTCTGATAACACATTACAAAAGAAAGATTTGTGTGATTAACAATTTCTTAAATATTTCATTTACCTGTACTGTGAAACCTTGTTTCCTGCCAAATTACGTGGTTCTAGGTCAACGGGAAATACCATGTAGGCTTTGACGAGTGTGACTCGCATTATCAAAATACGTAACATAAATGGCCATATCTTTTGATTACTTTATTTTACTATTAATTTTTATATACCACCAGTGGGCAGTAGCCTTTAGTGCGGGACACATATTTTAACTTGTTACGTATCAGTTCCTGAGAAAGATTGGTTTTAACAGACGGACAGACAGACAGTCTGACAACAAATGGGAAAAAATAATTTTTTTCGTCTGATATAATTACAAATTAACAATTTTCTGAGTTTTTTTCTTTACCTTTACTGTGAAAGCATATTCCTTGCCAAATTTCATGGTTCTGTGTCAACAGGAAGTCATCCTGTACGTTTTTATGAGTGAGTTTGCGAGTATCAAAATATGTGACACAAATAGCCGTGTCTTTTGTCTGAATTGCTTAGAAGCTTACATTTATTACACAACCAACGGGACTTTAGGCCTTAGTACAGGGTGACAATTATTTAACTATATGAAATGAACTCGTCATAACTTCTTAACGGTTTGCGTTAGGACGTTCAAACTGCACGAATTAGTATGCGCATGCACGACGAAGCCCACATTCATCTCGATAGGTTCGTCAATACGCAAACGTGGCGCATCTGAGGGACTGAGAATCCGCATTTCGCGGTCGAGAGGTCTCTTCACCCTCAATGGTTGACTGTGTTGTGTCCAATGTCCAGTACAGAATAACCGGTGTGATATTCCTTGACGGCACGGTGGCTAACAAACGGTACGTAAGGGTTTTGGAAGATTATTTCATTCCCATTATTCAAAGTGATGCTGTTTTCGGCAAGATGTGATTCACGCAAGACGGAGCTCGACCACATCGAAGCAGGAGAGTGTTTGATGTCCCGGAGGGGCACTTTGGGATCCGCAATCTGGCTGCAAGTACCCAGAGGCCATTGGCATGGGCCTGGGTTGACCGTCATATTCTCCGGAACCGAACACATGCGACTCCTCTTTGTGGACTTATATTAAAGACAAGGTGTTCAGTAATAACCCCAAAACAATTTCTGAGCTGAAAACAGCCATTCAGGAGATCATCAATAGCATCGATGTTCCGACACTTCAGCAGGCCATGCACAGTTTCGCTATTCGTCTGAGCCACATCACCGCCAATGGCGGCAGGCATACCGAACATGTCATAAATCCGAATATCTGTGGTGACGTTTCCATGATGAGTAAAGTTTGTGACTAATTTATGTTTTTTTTTCATATTGCTTGTAAGTAGGCTGTTTAGGTTTTTATGTTGGTAACGCCACGTAGCGCTCTGCATGAAAATCACTGGCTGTGCTGTGTACAGTCTGTGGCTGGTTGTCATTGTTGGAATAATCGCTATTGTAGTGTTGGGCAGTTGGATGTGAACACCGCGTAGCGTTGCGCAGTTGGAGGTGAGCCGCCAGCAGTGATGGATGTGGGGAGAGAGATGGCAGAATTCTGATAGCGGACGATCTGGACGTGTGTCCGCCAGAAAGAGTAAATTTGTAATACTGGATATCATGAACTTATATGATGACTTTTGAACATTTTTAAGGTAAATACATAATTTGTTCTCTATCAAAATCTTTCATTTGCTAACTATGCCTATCAGTAGTTAATGCCTTCAGTACTTATACACTTTTATTTAGCTGGCAGTATTGGCGCTCGCTTTATTGCAGTAGTTCGAGTAACGAAGATTTTTGTGTGGTAAGCGATACATGAAAGGTATAGGTTATTGTTAGTCAGGGCCATTCTTTTGTAGGAATTATTGAAAGTCAGATTGCGTTGCTCTAAAAATATTGTGTGTCAGTTTAGTGTTGATCAGAATGAGTAAAGAGAGAAATGTCTGAGTACGTTCAGTTTTGCTCAGCTGTCTGAAAATCAAATAACTTAAGAGGTTTACCAGCACAGTAATTCACTAATTTTTCTAAGGGGACGTTTCAAGCTAGATAATTGACATCCTGTATGTGACATAAATTTCAGCTTCATACGTCTAAACGCTGGGGACGTAACAGACGTGTAGTCGGATTACAAACGACCAAAAATTTAAAGATTAACTATTTTCGGATTTTTTTCCCTTCGCTTGTACTGTGAAGTCTTGTCTCTCGCCAGATTTCATGATTCTAGGTCAACGGAAAATACCATATGGGTTTTAATGTGTGTGTTTTCGAGAGTTAAATGTGTGCATAAATGACCGTATCTTATGACTGAATTAACTTACAAGATTCAATTTTTTACAGCGCTAAGGATCCGTAGGCCTCAGAACGTGGTTTAAATTTAAATGTGATAAGTTCACCAATTCATGAGAAAATTCCTTTTAACAGACGGACAAACAGACAGACTACAAAGTGACCCGATATGGTCCGTTAGAGGTAAGAAACTAAAAAAAGAAAGTTAGAATGAATGTTTTGTTTGACAGATTTAGTTCTAAGGGTGACATCAATATGGAAGTGAAACGCTATTCTTTATTCGATTGAATGCAAGACAACGAGGAAAATTATTATTGATGCATGTTAGGCTAATTGCGACCGTGCCCGACGGCGAACGAGATCGTGGTAACTACGTCGCCGGGTAGTTTTTCTGGTTCTACTTTCTCTCCGACGGGGAACGTTTCGCAGCCGTCTGTTTGCCCGGCGGTCGGCTCGGAGCGCTGTGCAGGGAGGCGGGGGCCCAGCGGCTGACATTTCGAGCAGACCTGTTCCGCTCCCTCGCGATCGGCGCGCCCGGTTTGTTGTTACCTTGTTAGACGGCGAGATACTATCACTCATCTGCCTCGCTGCTGACCCCTGTGTGTGGCCAACAGATCGGAAGATAACGGCCGCCCTCTGGTGCAGATGGGCGAAAAGCGGGTCGTCCGGACGGCTACCGATCTGGGGGCTGCGGACGGCGTTCCGTCTGAGTTCCGGTAAGGGCTATCTGATCACTGATTTGCAATCCACTGAGACACCGGTGCCCACTGTACACGTGTAGCAAGCGGTGAGTTAGATATTCCGCTACTCGAGGCGATCTACTGCAGCGTTAGTCGTTAAGATGTGGCTGGTTAATTGCTCAGTGGAGACGTATGTGACGTGGGTAACCGTGTCTGATTACCGTATTCTGCAAGAATCAATTACGCGCTTCGAGATAGGTCGAGGGGACATGGGAACAACATGGCAACCACTTAACGAGTCACGGCAAAGACCAGTTGCTTTTGCTCTTGCACTACGAGTGTGACGAATATGCTGCTGGTGTTGTTACGAAATGGGTGGGGGGGGGGGGGGGAGGTATGCGCGAACCGTTTATTGGCATTTCTCAAGGTGATGGTCTACATCTACATCACAGTTTGCGAGCCATCGAACAGTGTGTGGCAGAGGGTGCTTCTGATACTCCTAACTGATTTCCCCTTCCCTGTTCCACTCGGCGCACCGGAAAAATGAGTGCCGCGCAGCCTCTGCATTAAGTCTAATTTCTCGAATTTTCTGGTCGTGGTCATTTCACGAGACGTCCACTGAAGAGCCAAGGAAACTGGGACACTTCCCTAACATCGTGTAGGGCCCCCGTGAGGACTCAGAAATGCCGCAACACGACGTGACATGGACTCGACTAATGTCTGAAGTACTGCTGGACGGAATTCACACCATAGATCCAGCAGGGCTGTCCATAAACCCGTAAGAGTACGAGGGATGGAGAGCTCTCCCGAACAGCACTTTGCAAGGCAGCCCAGATATGCTCAATAACGCTCATGTCTGAGGAAGCCTGGAGCCACTCTGTAGCCATTCTGGACCTGTGGGGTGTCACATTGTCCTGTGGGAATCGCCCAAGTCTGTCATAATGCACAAAGAACATGAACTGATGCAAGTCATCATGTAGGATGCTTGCGTACGCGTCTCCTGTCAGAGACAGGACTCTCATATCTACATCTACATCTACATGGATACTCTGTAAATCACATTTAAGTGCCTGGCAGAACCACCTCCACAATTCTCTATTATTCCAATCTCGTATGGCACGTGGAAAGAATGAAGTGCACACGTCCCACACCATTACAGAGCCTCCAGCAGCTTCAACAGTCGCCTGCTGACATGCGGGGTCCTCAAATTCATGAAGTTGTCTCCATAACCGTACAAGTACATTCGCTAGATAGAATTTGAAACGAGATTCTCTGACCATGCAACATGTCTCCAGTGATCAACAGCCCAATGTCGGTGTTGACGAGCACAGGCGAGGCGTAAAGCTTTGTGTCGTGCAGTCATCAAGGGTACAGGAGTGGGCTCCGAAAGCCCATTTCTATGATGTTTCTTTGGGTGGTTCGCACGCTGACACTTGATGGCCTAGCTGTCATATCTGCAGCAATTTGCGGAAGGGTTGCAAATCTGTCGCGTGCTTGAAATCGCATGCCTATACCAGTTTCTTTAGCAGTTCACTGTATGTCGAAGGAACTAGTATGTTGTCCGACTCAAACCTGTGAAGTTCTCTCTCGACATTGCAATAGTAAACCTATCCATGATGCACAATATCTCTCTTACAGCGTCTGCCACTGAATTTTGTTGAGCATTTCTGTAACTCTCTCCCATGGTATGAACGACCTTGCGACGAAACGCACTGCTCTTCGTCGAATCCTCTCGATCTCTCGTACCAGTCCTACTAGGTAAGAGCCCCATATTGATGAACATTAGTCAAGAATCGGTCGAACAAGCAACTTGTAAGTCACTTCCTTCGCGGATTAGTTACCTTTTCTTAGGATCCTTCCTATGAATTTCAGTCTGGCATCTACTTTTCCTTCTATTAGTTTTATATGATCATTCCACTTAAGGTCGTCCTAGATAGTTATTTCTAAATCTTGTACGGTAGATTCTGTTGCCAGTAATTTGAAATCAATAATGTAGTTGAACAGCGGGATTTTTTTCCTTTGTATGGCCCTTATGCTACATTTATTTACGTTCAAGGTCAGCTGCCAGAGTCTGCACCGTTCATCATTCCTCTGAACGTAATTCTACAAATAGAACTGTTTTCTGAGGTTACTGTTTTCTTATAGACAACCGAATCGTCTGCGAACAGTCTTAAAGAGCTTTCGACGCTTTATGCCAGACCATTTATATACGCGGTAAACAGTCACATTTTATTGAGGTACTGCGAAAATTCCTTTACTCTACCGATTTTGTTCCGATAGTGCATGAACTGTTCTTGTACTTCAGTGATCAACTTGGTATCATGTTATTTTATCTTAAATTTAATTTTATTTAACAACAGACATGTTGTGAAAAACTAATAAAGGATTATAGTGGGAATACTTACTTGTTACCGAGCGAGGTGGCGCAATAGGTAGCACACTGGACTCGCATTCGGGAGGACAACGATTCAAACCCGAGTCCTGTCATCCTAATTTAGGTTTTCCGTGTTTCCATAAATCGCTTAAGGCACGGAAAATTTCCTTGCACTTCCTTCCCTAATCCGAGATTCTGCTCCGCCTCTAATGACCTCGTTGTCGACGGGACGTTAAACACTAATCTCGTCCTCCTGATCCTTTCATGCATTATTTGTAAAAGCAAATCTGAAGTACTGCTGGGTCTGTTCCGGTTTTGAGAAATTACTTCAAGCGAATGTCATCGGGTTTTTTCTGGAGGGTCTTTGCAGATGCTCTGCAGCACAGACGTGAGAAAATTTTAATTTTGTTTTTGGGTCATCAGTATTCCGACAGGTTTGGTGCGACGACCTGAATTCCGCTCCAGTGCCAAACGTTTAATCTAAGAGTAGCACTTTGCCAAAAATCCTCAATTATTTATTTGACGCATTCCAGATTCTGTGTTATTCTACAGTCTTTTCTCTCTACGCCTGATTACTAGTACCGTGAAAGTTATTCCCTGATATCTTAATATTGGTCTTACCCTTCTGGCACTTCTCCTAAACACGGCTTTCCATATATTCCTGTAATCACGGATTCTGTGGAGATGCTCCTTACCTCTTCCGGTATAAGTCCACTTAACATCGTTTGGTAAAATCACATTTCTGTAACTTGGATCCTCTTCTTTTTTGGTTCTTTGAGAGGAAGCCTCCCAGCATACAGGACGCGGGCAGTCACAGAGGGTGGAACACTGGTACATGGGAACTCCAATGTTAGAAGAGTAACAGGGCCCCTTAGGGATATGGCTGCAAAGGAGGGGAATAAGTTCAGTGTGCGCCCTCTGTGCACAGTGGTGGACGAGGAAGGAGTCATTCACCACATGGAACGGGGCTTTTCGGATGTGATGAAGAGCACAAAGTGCAGCTAACTCCAGGTACTAGTATGTGTCGCTTTGGATTGGAAGAGATTCTCTCTGGTTTCGGGAGGCTATCTGAAGTGGAAACGACTCTCAGTCTTGCTTACGAGACGAACGTGGAGTTCAGCATTTGTATCATCATCGACAGGATCGATTGCGGATCTTTGTTACAGAGCCGAGTGCACGGTTTGAATCAGAGGCTCAAACTGTTCTGCGACCGTGTGGGCTGCATATTCCTTCACTTGCGCTATAGGGTGGTAGTGGATCGTCTTCTTCTTTCTGCTGAGGATGCGTCTTCAATTGAAGTGAAAGCGGTCGTGAATTTTAATAAGAAGTATCCTACGTCAGTGTTGATCATTTCATGCAGAATGTGGAAATTTGACTGCGGTTGCACGCAATTTAAAATAAAATACACACATCGGAGACTGTGCGGAGTGGAGTGAGCAGTTTTTCAGGTTAGAGGATCTCCTGAAAGGACACAAAGACTTCAGTCTCTAAGGGAGCAGGTCAAACACAGGTCGAGGGTAGACGTAGGAATCATATGTATTATAATAGTAAACTGTCATAGTTGTGTTGGGAAAGAACTAGAGCTCCAAGCGCTAGTGGAAAGCAGGAAACATCAAATCGTTATAGGTACCGAAAGCTTTCTAACGCCTGAGACAAGATCAGTTGAAATATTTCCAACGGATCTGACGGTGTTCACGAAGAACAGATTAAATACAATTGGTGGTGGCGTCTTTGTTACTGTTACAAGTAGTTTACCTTGTAACGAAATCGAAGTAGGCAGTTCCTCTGAATTATTAGGGTAGATGTTATACTTGACAACCGAAATAAATTAATAACTGGTCCCCTTTATCGACCCCCTAACGAAGTTATGAGTACTGTTGCCAGGGATCTCAAATTCTGGGTTTCCAGAAGGCTTTTGATAACGTTCCTTTCAAGCGGCTTCCAATCAAATTGCGTGCCTGTGGAGCATCGTCTCAGTTGTACGACCGGGTTCGTGCTAACCTGATAGAGGAGTCACATATCAAAGGAACTGACCGAAAGTCATAGAGTAAAACGGAAGTCATATCTGCGGTACCCTGTGCTATAGAACCTCTGCTGTCTCTAATCTATGAAAATGATTTAAGAGACAATCTGAGTTGCCATTTTAGACTGTTTGTAGATGGTGCTGTCATATATCGTCTATTAAAGTCATCAGAGGCTCAAAAACAATTTTAGAAGACTTAGAAAAGATACCTGTATGGTGCGAAAAGCGGCAACTGACTCTAAATAATGAATAGTGCGAAGTCATTCACATGAGTACTAAAAGGAATCCTTCATATGTGTCATTCACATGAGTACTAAAAGGAATCCTTCATATTTCGGTTACGCGATAAATAACACAAATCTAAAGGCTATCAATTCAGCTCAACGCCTAGGGATAACAATTACGAACAACTTAAATTGCAACAAAAAAATGGCTCTGAGCACTATGCGACTTAACTTCTGAGGTCATCAGTCCCCTAGAACTTAGATCTACTTAAACCCAACTAACCTACGGACATTTCACACATCCATGCCCGAGGCAGTATTCGAACCTGCGACCGTAGCGGTCGCTCGGTTCCAGACTGTAGCGCCCAGAACCACACGGCCACTCCGGCCGGCTTAAATTGCAACAGTCACGTAGATAATGTTGCTGGGAAGACGAACAAAAGACGCCGTTTTATTGTCAGAACACTTAGAAGTTGCAACAAATCCACTAAAGGCATTGTCTACACTTCGCTTGTCCGTCCTTTGCTAGAGTACTGCTGTGTAGTATGGGATACCTACCAAATATGATACACGGAGGACATCGAAAAAGTTCGAAGAAGGATAGCTCGTTTTGTACTATCGCGAAATAGGGAAGAGAGTGTCACAGATATGATACCCGAGTTGGGATGGCAATCATTAAAAGAAAGGCGTTTTTCGATACGGCGAGATCTTTCCACCAAATTTCAATCTCCGACTTTTTTCCCCGAACGCGAAAATATTTGTTGACGTCCACTTGCACAGAGAGAAATTATCAACATAATAAAATAAATTAGACCTCGCAAGTAGATATTTTACACGCCCGCTGTTCGAGAAAGGAACGGTAGAGAAATAGTGCGAAAGTGATTCGATGCCACTCAAGGGTGAACTGCAGCATAGTCATGTAGATCTAGACTTTTCTTGGCTCCATTTAACTTCCGTAAAGTCAAAATCATTGTCATCTAAAGGATTCTGGATTTTCTTTTTGATTTTTCTGTGAGTTATTGCTTTCAGAAACTTCGATCGATGGTCTGTTCAACTGATTGTGCTTTAGATATGGTATTTATCCGCCTTTGTTATCTTAAGGTTCGTGTGGATGATATTTTTCCTGAGTTTCGTTGACGTATCTAGAGTCTCATCGATTCTACACACAAAATTCAATAATCGTTTAGCTATCACCATCTGCAAGGGTTTTACAAGTGTCACAGGAATGTCATCCAACCTTTCTGCCTTTTCTCACAGCAAATCCAACAAAATTCTGTCAAATTGTAGGATTGGATCTAGTAATATTATCTGTTTTTCGCGAGCAGTCGCCTTAACTAATAGGTTGCCCATTCGGTAGCTGCGGGGTTAGTGCAGCACGTTGCTGACTGTAGGGGTCCGTGTTCGCTTCCCGGCCGGGGCGAAGACTTTCTCTGCTCTGAGGCTGTGTTGTCCTTATCCGCGTATCGTCATAACTGACACGAAAATCGCCTGCATCGCGTCGCAAGACAAATCTAAGCGTATGTAACGTGACCCTAATGATTCTTCTGAGTTGTCGTACCACACAGCCGTATCGTCTTTGCACTGTTGAGGTGGCTGTGTGGACACGTCCCGAAAGCCAGTAAATACAAAAATTTAAAAAAATCCCATTAGACTACCAGAACATGTCTCCAGGCCTGACTCCAGTTCTCGTTGTCTGATGTTTGTACCAATGATTACGAATACTGGTACTACCAAATATGATTGCTTTCATTCTCATGGTCCATTCATTTCGTTTTCACATCAATCTTACACTTCTGGAGAGTTTACGCTGTGTGTATTATGCGTGTTTAGACTTCTAGCTGTACTGGGAAAGACCTGCATATCGGTTGATTTGTGGGCAGTTGGCTACTGGCTGTGCTACCAAACAAACGGAACACAGATCAATCGAGAAAACAGGAAGAAGTTGTGTGGAACTATGAAAAAAATAAGCAGAATATACGAACTGAGTAGTCCATGCCCAAGATATGCAACATCAAGGATAGTCTGAGACAGGGAGCGCCGTTGTCCCGTGGTTAGCGTGAGCAACTGCGAAACGACAGGTCCTTGGTTCAAGTCTTCCCTCGAGTGAAAATTTTAATTCTTTATTTTCAGACAATTATTATCTGTCCGTCTATTATGTTTTCATCACTTTTTTGGGAGTGATTATCGCATCCACAAGAATACCTAAATCGGGCAAGGTAGAAGAATCTTTTTACCCAATCGCCAAGTGTACAAGTTAGGTGGGTCGACAACACATTCCTGTCATGTGACGCACATGCCGTCACCAGTGTCGTATAGAATATATCAGACGTGTTTTCCTGTGGAGAAATCGGTTGACCTATGACCTTGCGATCAAATGTTTTCGGTTCCCATTGGAGAGGCACGTCCTTTCGTCTACTAACCGCACGGTTTTGCGGTGCGGTCGCAAAACACAGACACTAAACTTATTACAATGAACAGAGACGTCAATGAACGAACGGATGGATCATAACTATACAAAAATAAAGAAAGTAAAATTTTCGCTCGAGGGAAGACTTGAACCAAGGACCACTCGTTCCTCACCTGCTCACGCTAACCACAGGACCACGCCGCTCCTCAGCTCACATTATCCTTGATGTTGCCTATCTTGCGCACGGACTACTCAGTTTGTATATTTTGCTTACTAGTTTCATAGTCCCACACAACTTCTTCCTGTTTTCTCGATTGATCTGTGTTCCGTTTTTCAAGGCCTATCCACTGTGCCAACTTATAACTAAATCTGAGGGGGGTGCGATGGGGAGGTTCCCTTGCCAGAAACAACGTCCTTCCGGCGATTCCCATTTGATTTCCCAAACCACCTCCGTAAAACCTGCGTGTTGTTCAAAACTAACGATAACATATCTAGCATCTCATCTCTAAACTGCTTCGATGTTCTCCTTTATTCCGAACTGGTGGGGATTCCAAACTGCTCCAGAATGGGTCACACCAATGTTCTATGCACGGTCTCCGTTACAGATGACCCACCTTCCCTGCCACAATCCTTACATGCTCGTTACACCTCATATCGCTTTTAAACGTTACGCCCAGATATTTAGAGGACTGACTGTCAAGCAGCACATTGCTAATGCTGTACTCGAACATTCCGGTATTGTTTTCCCTTCTGATCTGCGTTCATTTACATTCTTTCTAAATCTGGAGCCAGCTGTCATTTATCACACCAAATAAAAATTTTGGCTGTCATCTTGTATCCTCCTACAGCTGTTAGTAGGCTGTTTAGGTTTTTATGTTGGTAACGCCACATAGCGCCCTGTATGAAAATCGCTGACTGCGCAGTCTGTGGCTGGTTGGACTGATTGTTGGAATATTCGCTTGTGTAATGTTGGGCAGCTGGATGTGAACTACGCGTAGCGTTGTGCAGTTGGAGGTGAGCCGCCAGCAGTGGTGGATGTGGGGAGAGAGATGACAGAGTTTTGAGAGGTTACTATGAGTGGACGATCTGGACGTGTGTCCGTCAGAAAAAGGAAATTCGTTTAATTGGATGTCAGATAATATCTTTTGAACGCTATTAAGGTAAATGCATTGCTCGTTCTCTATCAAAGTCTTTCGTTTGCTAACTATGCCTATCAGTTGTTGGTGCCTTCAGTAGTTGCAAACGTTTATTTAGATGGCAGTAGTGGCGCTCGCTGTATTGCAGTAGTTCGAGTCACGAAAATTTTTATGAGGTAAGTGATTCATGAAAGGTCTAAGTTATTGTTAGTCAGGGCCATTCTTTTGTAGCGATTACTGAAAGTCAGATTGCGCTGAGCTAAAATATTGTGTGTCAGTTTAGTGATGATCAGAATAAGTAAAGAGAAAACTGTCGGAGTTCGTTGAGTTTTGCTAAGCTGTTTGAAAATCAAATAACGTAAGAGTTTTTACAGCACTGTCTTTCTTTACATTCAAAGGAGAAGTTTCACAGTCACTTAACGACATCACCACAGCATCATCAGCAGTAAGCCGCAGATTGTTGCTCATCCTGTCCATCAGATCATTTATGTATATAGAAAATAACAGTGGTCATATCATACATCTCTGGGACACTGCTGACGATACTTTTGTCTCTGATGGACACTCGCTGTCAAAGCTACGAGTCGGCTTATACGGGAGTGGCAGGTTCCCCATTAGAGCCCTGGTCCAAAACAGTATCAGAAACGGATTCAGGATTTGTGGTTCTCAGGTAACATCATGACATCCCATTCATTTTCAACAAAAATATTTAAATGGTACATTACTTTTCTGGGGCAGAGACCTTCACGTCCAAATGAATATTAATCTGACATAGAACAGAAAGCGTCGTATCGTATTATTGCGTGGGGGACGCCAGGGCCTTCTTAACCCGTCTGAAAGGAAAGTCTTTTCTTCCCCCATGCTGTTAGCACGTGTTGGATGATAGTTGTCCCGTAAGTGTACCTACTGAGTCTAAATGTCTTCAGTGTGTGTGTGTGTGTGTGTGTGTGTGTGTGTGTGTGTGTGTGTGCGTGCGTGGATAGTGTGGTGTCATGTTCGGGTTCAGTGATGAAAAGAGAGAGCCCGAAAACCCCTGCTACCACATAGGCCAGTCCTCTGTAGTACTTTCGAATACCGCAGTGGGACTGCCGAATTTAATGTCCACATCCGACGGGAGGATCAACAGTCACATGCCTTCACTACAAGAGACCCAGCGGAGAGGTTTGGAATTCGATCCCCGAGATTGGTGCGAGATCCGATGATCTAAAACTTTACGTCACCATTTCTCTTCCACTTGCTGGCCTCCTTCTATTCTGTCGAAGCGTTACCTCAAAAATTAAGCTAATCCCTATGTTACGTTACTGACTGCGTTTATGTAAACCATTTTTAAGATTCATAAAAATTTATTTTATCTCTTGTTACTTTTCTGTTGTCATTTCATGTACTGACACGTTCCATGACCATGAAGATTTGCTCCGAAATTTGGCCTACGGAAACAGACGCGTAAACTGAAAATGAAATGAAAACGAAGCAGCAACGATACGTGGGATAATGTTGTTCTTGTCGGGACTTAAAATGGGATTACTAACTAAAGAAAGGGAGAAAACATGGATGACGTGTAGAAAGAAACGAGTAATTAAAGGACAGCTTATCAAAATTAGCTAGTGCGTTTTCATCAAATATATGGTGATGATATTATAAGCATTTCTTTTCGTGACTTAATGCTCAGGGTATTTTAAAATCCAATCCACTTCCGAGTTGCTAACGTACGCCTCTGTGATAGTACTCCACTGACAGGTAACAAGTTCGAATCTTTGTTTTGAAGAAACCTCGGTTTAGAGTTGAGAGTGAGTGGATTACTGCTTAAGCTTTTGAATTCTTGTTGTAGCTTACGTACAATGAATGCAGGAGAACACTGCACCCCTTTCTGCGCAAGAGTCAAGGAGGTGCGATCCAAATGCAGACTGGATTTCTGTCCAGTATTATCTGAGTGAAAGCTGCTAATTCTAGAAAATAAATTGATATTGTTAACAAGATATGACTTCAAAAAATACGTATTTCGAGAGGCCCATGTCAGAATACCCAGACTAATGAGCAGGAGTCACCAAGAGTTTCGCAAAATTACACCTCTTGTTTGCCGAACCGCCCTTTCTGAGACAAAAATACCGTTCGAGAATGATAAGAGTTATCCCAAAATATAATACCATACGTCATAAGCGAATGAAAATAAGCAAAGTAGACTACTTTTCGTGTCGACCTATTATTTTCTTGAGATACTGTTCAAATAGTAAAATTGGAAGCAATAAGTCTTTGAACACGATGCTGAATATAGGCTTTCCACGACAGTTAACGATCTTTCTGAACATTTATAAATTCGATGTGTTCAATCTCACCAATCACATGCCTATTCTGTGTAATTAGAATGTCAAGTTTTGTTGAATTGTGTGTTAGAAACGGTACAAACAGAGTATTACTGTGTTTTAGCATTAGTTTATTTTCTACAGCCATGAACTTGCATCTTTAACTGCACTATTTGAAACAGTGCCACTGTTGCTCACATCTCTTATTATCAAACTAGTGTCATCAGCAAACACAAATATTTTAGAATCACCTGTAATACTAGGGGTCATGTTATTTATATAAATGAGGAACAAGAGTGGCCCCAGCACTGATCCATGGAACTAACCCCCCAACCCCCTCCCCATTTCTTGACCATGCCCCACTTGGACCCCACATCATAGCCATTCTCATTTTTGTGGAGTATAATCTTTTGCTGTCTGTTCTTAATGTAAGAGGTGAACAAATTGTAAGGTACTCCATCTATTCCATAATGGACCAACTTCTGGAGCAATATTTTGTGGTCCAAACCATCAAACACCGTAATTAAATCGAGAAAGAGGCTAGAGTTCGAAACCTTTTGTTTAATCCGTCCAGTATCTCACAGAGGAAATAGAATATAGTATTTTCAGTTATTAAACCGCTTCTAAAACCAAATTGTAATTCCACAACTAATTATTTGAAATGAAATGGTCAATTGTTGTCACATACACAGCCTTTTCAATGACAAACACTGATGGCATAAAAATAAGTTTAATTTGTTTACATTATGACTTTCTCCATTTTTATAAAGCGGCTTTACTACTGACTGCTTTAATCGTTCAGGAAACTGATCATTCCTAAAGGAAAAATTACAAAAACGGCTAACATGTGCAGCACAGTACTTTAGTGTATCTGAGTCCTTAGCCAACAGTGATGTAATTATTGACTGACTCTCTAGTTCGCCAGTAGCAGAGGTCTCAAATTCGAGATAGTCTTTGGACTTCTGTTGGGATTTAATAGATCCGTGATTGTGCGTGTTTGTTTATCATGTCTTGATAAGCCAATAATATTGTGTGGTGTGTGTTTGTGTGTGTCTGTGTGTGTGTGTGTGTGTGTGTGTGTGTGTGTGTGAGTGTGTGTGTGTGTGTGTGTGTGTGTGTATGTGTGATACTATAGATATTCAAAAACGGTTTTCACCGGCATGAACGTACGGTAGGGATTTAGGAAGGAAAGTACTGTGTGAAATTTTAAAACATAAACAAATACTGTTTTCAACACAAACTATTTTCAACACATATTTTTAAATGAACAGCCCTATTATTTCGTATGCAATGAAAAATCATTAAAATAATGGCGTTGGTTGCATCGCAATACATCAATTACATTCCGAGTAACTGCGAAGCGGAGTTGACGCTTGAAATAAATTAAGCTCACTGGCAGCGCACGTCCTGAGACTCAAGCGCGCACCTCACGCGGCCGGTAATCGTGATGTGATTGCGTAATACGTTCAAATGGTTCAAATGGCTCTGAGCACTATAGGATTTAACATCTGAGGTCATCAGTCCAGTAGAGCTAAGAACTACTTAAACCTAACTAACATAGGGGCATTACATACATCCATGAGCGAGGCAGGATTCGAACCTGAGACCGCAGCAGTTGCGCGGTTCTGGACTGTAGCGCCTAGAACCGCTCGGCCACCGCGGCCGGCTGGCGTACTACGTCAGTGGAGTGTTAATATATGGTTTCGTCTTGTATGACAACACATCATTGGCCCATATTTCATTGATGGCACTCCTAAAGGGGGAGAGTTTAGCCCCTTCTTGAGCTGTACCTTAATTGAACCGGTTTACCTATTATAATGTGTCAAATAATGCGGTATCAGAATTATGGATGTCTTGCGCATAATGTTTACTGGTGCGAAAAGACAACTAGAGGTACGATTAGTGGTAACACACTTGGTTTCACGTTTCTAAACCTCATAAGTTATGAAATATGTGTCTTCTAAAGGACAGCAACGGCCTCACGGTTTCTGACGTAATGCATCGCATGTAGCACTGTGCTCAGAGCAGCGGTTGAGTGCACTGGCGCCTGCACTCTGCCGTAAACATACCAGTATCACCACGGCACGCTCTACCTTCAGTGTATAAGTGTCTCCTAATGTGGTATGCTGAACTGCTCTCATGCTGTAACGTAATTCACATACGTTGCCACATTAAAACCTGTTTTCTAGTGGCATGTTACGTTTGTCGTCATCTAGTTGAAGTGCCGGCCTTCGGTAATGAAGAAATACTAGTTATTATTTTAATTTATCGCGAATGTCACAGAAATGCAACCGCAGCTGTGCCACTGTATGCTGAACGCTACCCAGGTCGGCGGTGTCCGTCACGTCGAACCATTGGCAACATCTGCAAGACACTCACTGAAACAGAAAGCTGGACTCCCACTAAATGTCGACGTACAACGGCAGCGACTGGTAGTGGAAACGAAATAGCTGTTCTGGCTGCTGTAGCGCACAATACTGAGGTAGGTGTACGAGAAATTGCACGAGGTGTGGGAATAAACCACACTAGTGTGCGCCGAATCTTGCATCGGCATCGGTTTCATCCGTTCCACATCTCACTGTACCAAGAACTGTACAGGAATAACTTTGAATCCCGCATTGCATTCTGTCGTTTTGCACTTCAGCAGTTTCAAGGTAATCCAGTATTCCTAAGCAATACCTTATTCACGGACGAGGCTTCATTTACAAATCATGGTAAAGTGAATCTGCAGAACATGCACTATTGGTCCGTGTAAAATCCCCACTTTATTCGCCAAGTTGCTCATCAACGACGGTGGAGTGTCAATGTTTGGTGCGGTATCATTGCTAACTGTATTGTAGGTCCCAATTTTTAATGTGGAACATTGAATGGACTGCGATATGCATCATTTCTTCAACACACACTAGCGCTTTTCATGGAGGATCTAGGATTGGAAACTCGTCTATCAATGTGGTTCCAACATGATGGATGTCCCGTACTGAATGCAAAAGTTGCCAGAGACGTTCTAGGTGCGGCATTTCCAAATAGGTGGATGGGGTGGGGAGGTACTGTGCGATGGCCAACACGGTCCCCCGACTTGACGCCGTTAGATTTCTTTCTATGGGGCGCAGTGAGAGAGAGATTGTATCAAGAACCCCCAACGACAGTAGAGGATATGCACCATCGTATTACTGCGACGTGTGTTGCAATATCTGTAGAAACCCTACAATCTGTGCAACACTCTCTCGTTACCCGTATGCAAACTTGTATTGATGCACACGGAGGGCATTTCGAACATACATTGACGTGACACAGTTTCATTGGTCAAGATGTGGATGTATTTTTTATGGTGGGTGAAATGCACAACAACACAATTTCTGTTGGCGACAGGACACTAGTAAATGTGTTTAGCAAAGGGACTTCAAGTGTGTTATCTCTAATTGTAGCTCTAGTTGTAATTTCACTAGAATATACATACATTTACGATTTGAAAAACGTGACTTTGCGTTGGACGTGTTATTTGTTTATTTTTGTGGATTGTGCATACCTTCCCATTGCGTGAGCCCCTGACACAGGCAGCGTGATGTGCACGCTTGAGTCTCAGAACATGCGGTAGCTGTGGGCTTCATTTATTTCAAGCGTGAACTTCGCTTTGCAATTTCTCGGGATATAATTGACGTATTGCAATGCAACAAACGCCATTATTTTGGTGTTTTTTACGTTATTGATTTCATGCTAAATAGTACGGGGTGTCTAAAAATACACAAGTTTGTGTTGAAAATTGTGGTGTCACCGCCAGACACCACACTTGCTAGGTGGTAGCTTAAATCGGCCGCGGTCCATTTAGTACATGTCGGACCCGCGTGTCGCCACTGTGTGATCGCAGACCGAGCGCCACCACAAGGCAGGTCTCGAGATACGGGATAGCCCTCGCCCCAGTTGTACGGACGACATTGCTAGCGACTACACGGACGAAGCATCGCTCATTAGCCGAGCAGATAGTTAGAATAGCCTTCAGCTAAGTCCATGGCTACGACCTAGCAAGGCGCCATTAGCCTTACATAGTTTGACAGTTATCGTATGAAATGTCTCATCAAGAATGCTGTATTCACATGAAGGAATAAAAGTTAAGTATTCGAGGAGCTGCATACTTTTCTTATTAGAATTCACTAAAAATAGTGTTTGTTTACGTTTTAAAATTTCGCGTAGTATTTGATTTCCTAAGCCACTGCCGTACGTTCATGCTGGTGAAAACCGTTTTAGAATATCTATTGTTGTTCCAGAGTTAGGTGAGACACCCTGTATATATAGATATATCGTTATTAGTTCATGCAGTGGAAGCAGCTTCTATTTGACGGCAGCAGCTAAGCATACTCAGATAGCAACTAAACTGATTACAATGCAGGTACTATACGAGATGCAGTTAACTACGAGACGTAACTCTTCTCAACACAAAGATCATATTAAAAAAGGTAGGAAGATTTTTCTTTTTAGCAAAAGTGACAAAAAGCAGATTTCTTGCCAAGCAAGATCGTAAGAGATGGAAAAGAGGCACCGTGATACAACAACCTAGTTAGAAAACTGCTGCGGAAGCAAAGGAAACCTCACAGCAAACATAAACATAGACAACGCCTTGCAGACAAACAAAAATTACGCGAATCGAAATGTAATGTGAGGAGGGCCATGCGAGATGCGTTCAACGAATTCGAAAGTAAAGAAAGCTCTATGTACTGACTTGGCAGAAAATTCTAAGAAATTTTGGTCTTATGTCAAAGCGGTAGGTGGATCAAAACAAAATGTCCAGACGCTCTGTGACCAAAATAGTACTGAAACAGAGGAACTTGCCCCCCTTCTTGCAGCGGTGTGCCGTAGGTCTCTAGAAGAGCGTAACGTTCCAAAGGATTGGAAAAGGGCACAGGTCATCCCCGTTTTCAAGAAGGGACGTCTAACAGATGTGCAGTTGTAGAATTTTGGAAAACGTATTATGTTCGAGTGTAATGACTTTTCTGGAAACTAGAAATCTACTCTTTAGGAATCAGCATGGGTTTCGAAAAAGACGATCTTGTGAAACCCAGCTCGCGCTATTCATCCACGAGACTCAGAGGGCCATAGACACGGATTGCCAGGTAGATGCCGTGATTCTTGGCTTCCGCAAGGCGTTCGATACTGTTCCCCACAGTCGTTTAATGAACAAAGTAAGAGCATGTGGACTACCAGACCAATTGTGTAATTGGATTGAGGAGTTCCCAGATAACAGAACGCAGCGTGTCATTCTCAATGGAGAGAAGCCTTCCCAAGTAAGAGTGATTTCAGGTGTGCCGCAGGGGAGTGTCGTAGGACCGATGCTATTCACAGCATACATAAATGACCGTGTGGATGACAACGGAAGTTCACTGTGGCTTTTTGCGGATGATGCTGTAGTATACCGAGAGGTTGTAACAATGGAAAATTGTACTGAAATGCAGGAGCATCTGCAGTGAATTGACTCATGGCGCACGGAATGGCAATTGAATCTCAATGTAGACAAGTGTTATGTGCTGCGAATACATAGAAAGAAAGATCCCATATCATTTAGCTACAATATAGAAGGTCAGCAACTGGAAGCAGTTAATTCCATAAACTATCTGGGAGTACGCATTAGGAGTGATTTAAAGTGGAATGATCATATAAAGTTGATCGTCAGTAAAGCAGATGCCAGACTAAGAATCATTGGAAGAATCATAAGTACGTTTGTTCCCCCACTGCTTGAATACTGCTCAGCAGTGTGGGATCCGTACTAGATAGGGTTGATACAAGAGATAGAGAAGATCCAACGGAGAGCAGCGCGCTTCGTTACAGGATCAATTAGTAATCGCATAAGCGTTACGGGGATGATAGATAAACTCCAGTGGAAGACTCTGCAGGAGAGACGCTCAGTAGCTCGGTACGGGCTTTTGTTGAAGTTTCGAGAATATACCTTCACCGAGGAATCAAGCAGTATATTGCTCCCTCCTACGTATATCTCGTGAAGAGACAATGAGGATAAAATCAGAGAGGTTAGAGCCCACACAGAAGCATACCGACAATCCTTCTTTCCACGAACAATACGAGACTGGAATAGAGGGGAGAACCGATAGAGGTACTCAAGGTACCCTCCGCCACACACCGTCAGGTGGCTTGCGGAGTATGGATGTAGATGTAGATGTAGATGCAGAAAATGATCGCAAAACATCGGTCGGAGGACAGACACCACAGTAACAACATTTTAAAATACGTGAGCATTCTACAAGCACAGATATAATGGTGAAGGAAGAAGTGTTTGAAATTCGCTGTAGTAAACTTTGCGTAATTCGTTCCTCCGTTACACCACACTGGCACTGAGGACTGGTATAGTCTATTAAATCATTTTAGATTCTAGAGTAGTGCATTACTTTTGTCGGTTGGGTTGTCGGCAACCAGATCATTAGATGAGCAACGTCTAAATCTGAGAAAATTTTCTGACTTTTAAAGGTGAGTAATCATTACTGTCTATTCTTCAAAATTTATCAAATCTGACAATGGTTATCATGACATGACTTCGGTCCGACAATCGATGTAATTCGTACTTCTTGCTCTCGTGGTAAAGTGTGCAAGGATTTACAGGGTGTTTCAAAAATGACCGGTATATTTGAAACGGCAATAAAAACTAAACGAGCAGCGATAAAAATACACCGTTTGTTGCAATATGCTTGGGACAACAGTACATTTTCAGGCGGACAAACTTTCGAAATTTCAGTAGTTACAATTTGCAACAACAGATGGCGCTGCAAGTGATGTGAAAGATATTGCAACAAACGGTGTATTTCTATCGCTGCTCGTTTAGTTTGTATTGCCGTTTCAAATATACCGGTCATTTTTGAAACACCCTGTACAAACTGCGTGTGTTGGGGTAACCCTAAGTATCATTATACTCCGGTAACACTATGTTTGTGTACTCGATGATATGCGTTGTTAGTTATAGCGAAACTCGTCGAAAATTGAATATTTTTCGTAACATCTGGTTCTATGGTTGCCACGTCGCTTCTTTATCTCTCTTACAATATAAGGAGATACTAAACAACACGTTTTGCCAAAATTTGTTGGGACACTGTTAACAATATTGTTGCTTTGTTGTCTTGTGAATGGTCATCGAAACTAGGCAAAACCTGAAATGTCTCAAACAACTAGTACTGATCAATTATCGACAGAACTATAATGTGAAGCTATATGCTGTGTTGTATTTACCTAATACAGAACAATGAGGCGAATAAGAGGTCGCCATATGACATCAGTATTTTCCCACTGCAAAAAACCATATGGTATCGTAGAGAAATCACAACATGAAGCAGATTAACACTCAGGATCTTTCTCATAACATAAATTTGAAAATAAAAGTCCAGTGTTCTAGAGTAGACTCGAACCGTGTTGAGATCAGGGTTTTAACTATTTACCACTGTAACTCTTCCTCCATGTTTCTTAACGTACGAGTCTGACATAATCGTACCTGCAGAAATATCGATAATTTAAGGCTCCACGAAGATCCACACGTATTGGTTACCTATTGATCGACTCGTGATAGTAAATGAATTATGCCACTTTATACACATAGGGCGACTTGCAGGGACAGGAGTAGTAGCAGAAACTGAAAGGAATGAAAACACACTGTTCTCATATGGCATCCCCCAAACGATGGATGATATGCCTTCACTGTGGATAAGCAAATAGATTTCGAGCGAAATTATATGAGGGAACATGAATATTGACGGTTATCTGGCCATCATTTTATGGTAGGGCATGAGAAACATTACAAATCCTTGATGGTAAAATCTCAGAGGGTACAAATCACGTGTCATTAGTTCCTGTATCGGAAATGAAATTAAAAATATTGTAAACCGGAAGGTCTGTGCATCTAATGAACTCTTGGAAGTCTTTGAATCCAGTATAATTTGTTGCAAATTTTAGACCAATCTGAGCGGCTGAATTTCGAGCTTCCCTGTCAGTTAGTATCATAAAAGGCTTTCTCATATTAATTACCCTTCTCATATTGTTATTCTGTATCTCTCCGCTCCCATAATAAGGCGTTATGCAATGTAGTGCTTAATATGTGGTACCCGTGCCACATGACTATGGAGCCACCAAACTAAATTCTACTGTCTACATGAACATCAAGAACAGCAGTCCAATTCTGAATTGTAAAGTGGCAACTTCTGTATTACAGCCATCGGTTGAGAGCGGTTTAAAAAAGGCGGCTGTTCTGCAACGGATAATTTTATAATGTGTTTCCATCTCTCTACCGTACGTGGTTTACACGAATCATCAGTTTTATACAGCCCGGTATTTTACTTTTCTTTTCTCATTTCTATAACTATAGTGGGTTCAGCAGCACTACGAAAGCAAGAAGAGGGAAAGAAAGGATATAGGACTTGCGAAGCTCCATTAAGTAAATCGATATCTGTTACACCCATTGCTCGCCAATGCATTTTGTTGCCAACCACGACTGCAAATAGTACACGCCACTACACATTCTTCTCTGGAATCGAGTTCTGTAAGCCAGTATTGGATTTCGCCCCTTGCAACTGGTTGCTCACGTTTCCATTAACTTCGGTGAGGCAATGCGGACGCTGTCGGGTATGGCTGAAAGAGCTGTCAGATGACTTTCAAACCGTGAACTCCTGTTGCAAGGCGCAGCGTCCAGAAAGAAGACCGTTACGTGTAAGTCCATATCGGTCTGACGGCTTTCCCAACTATGTTCACAAACCAGTTTGAGGGGTAACGGAACATCCAGCTCACACAATTCAAAAATTCGTGCCTTGTTTTCCCCAGTCTTTCTTTATTATGTTAAATGAACTGTGCAAGTTTTAGTCGTAATCAACCAATCAGATGTAAAATTTGAGCACACCATCAGCGCGAGAAGTCTGTAGAGGTACAATATCAAATATTATGATTTTAGAGCAATACGAGACCAAAATATCGTCGATAATGATCTGTCATTCTCAGTTGCGTGGTTCCAAATCATAGTTTTCGTACTTCTGCACTTCTCCTTGATCTTAGCCTGATTTCACCGAAGACAGACGTTAGGGAACCGAGACTCTCATGTCTACAATATAAATTGTTGCATTAACTCGCAGCAAAGCAGCAAAAATTTCTCTATGAACAGGGAGCCGAAATTAGTGGATCGAATGCAGTCCTGTCATTTGCGCCTCCAGCTCTGTGACGAGTGTAATAAATTTCTCATTGCTGCTATCATTTTGTAGAATTGTCAAGCCTTGTTGTTTAATCTAAGCACTTCGGTAGGTGGTATGTAATTCTAATGACGAAGTGAAACATGATAATGTTCCAAGCCTCGTGATGACTGTGTATCTGGATTGATGATTAATAGTATCATCACCTATTACAGTACTATGGTACTAAATCGCTTTATCCTGCAACTCAGGACATTTTTCATTTGTTGTTTGCATTTGAAAAGGCTCTTCTGAGGAGAATATTCAACTGTCTGTAGTTAAATGATGAAAAAGTAAACACTGATGACAAACGTTTGAAGTTTGCATTATAGTAAAGACTGTTGTCGGGAAATGGTCTTCATCATTTCATTTTTCGATGCATTTCTTCTGCAGAATATGTTCGGTCATTTGTCTTTGTTTTAATCCTGCCATTCTTCGTGTAGCATATATGCTACAAACTGTTTTGATTTTTTTGTAGCTCAGGCAGTTAACTGAACTTGCTGTGCCTTAATGAAATTTGTGTTTTACACTGTGTGCTTTCTGTGCGTCAATTTTTTTCGTTTCTGGAATCTCCAGAAATTTTCAGAATTTGATTGAAAGAAGCTATTTACGCAGTATTAGCATGGCTTAGAGAAATAAAGGTAATTCTGTGATGTGTTTTGAAGATGTGTAATGTGCTAATACACCTTACGCTATCTTGTTACGGATTGTTTATTTCCACACAACAATGCGGCAGCACATTTTTTTCAGTATGCCACTGAGTCTACTTTCAGCAATGACCGGTTCTTTCAAATTCTCAGGAGGAAATACAAGGGGAAGAGTTGAGTGACGAATACGAAGAACAAGAAGAAGAAAAATATGATGACAAATTTGATGCACTTCCATTGAGGATACGCCCAAGAAAACCAGAGCCTATGCCATCACCAACAGCAAGGATTTTCTATGCCATGTTTCTACATGAGATGATGAATATAACCAAGAGAAGTCGTTTCAGACGTACTTTCCCTGAATGTAAGCGTTTCACATTTGCATAGTGCGCTAAATGCAGAATATAACAGGTGCAGCAATGAAACGGGCGATTCTGAAGCTTTCGCCAGCGATATAAATTTATTCACAGCGATATAAAAGGCATACAACATGAATTTTCAATACTTACAATTTAAAATGCCCATCTCTTGAAAATTGTATAGGTGGCCGCCATTTTCATTCACACGGATTTGAAGTCATTTAAGGAAGTTGAACATCACATCGTGCAGGGCTGGCTCCAGAAATCTGTTAACATCCTTCCGAATTAGATCCTTCAGTGCTGGATGATGTGTGGTGGGTCACACCGGAAGATCTGAGATTTCAAATGACCTCAAAAGAAGAAATCATACACTGGAAGGTTAGGGAATCTTGAAAGCCAGGAAATATTCTCATTCTTCGACATGAGATGACCAGGAAGGATGTTCTGTAGAGTGTCAATGGAATGCCGTAATATACTGCCGGTGACCCCATCTTGTTGGAGGAATGTGTTTACAGTTACAGTAAGATCAGCAAGCTGTCGCACAAGGAAATAGTTCAACATGTGAACATAACGTTCTTTATTCACAATAACAACACTGCTGCAATCGTCTTCAAAAAAATAAGGCCCTCTGACCACACTACCATTTTATGACTGTGAAGTGAATTGCAGGAATCATTCCACAATTTTCACTTAACGAGTATCTAAAGTTCTGCTTGCTAACGAAGTGAGACATGTAAAAATTGTCATCACTCATGATCGACTTATCACACAGGACAGACGGGGGTACAGACGTGAGTTCTACCCAGGTGGGGGAGCCCTGTCTCCAGCAAACTGATTAAATAAAGAATATGCATAAATATATTATTGATGCTGATTTAAATTTCGGGTCGTGGGATTCTTCCTCTCCAGCACAGACGGTGTCTTTTTCCCTTCAATTTCTTCTGGTGGTGTGGGGTGGGAGGGGAAGAGGTGTGGGGGGCGTGGGATGTCCTTTGGTGACGGCACTGTGTACTAACTCAGTCGATCCCTGCACATCAAAATGAGCACACACACGAAAATTTTCGAACGTGACAACATCTCCAATGCGCAGCAGCGTAATTACGTAATTAGGATATATAGTTGCTGCACAAAATAATACTTGCACGTTCCAATCTAACTGCTCAGCACGGACACAGCGTTTCCTGATTTAATTACTTCTTTTCGATGTATTTTATAAGACCACCATCTTCCAAAACAGCAGAGAATGATTGACTTGTGCTGATAAATAAAAGACAGATCCATCCCTTCAAAGTTAATTTTATAAATAAGCAGTATATTTTCTGCTATGTAATTGACATAGACTTCAATTTTTTATTGTGAGATCGTTACCGGCAAGCACACACATTCCCACCCACTTCCAGGTGGGGGAGGGGAGATGATGCTGGTGTATTACCCAGGGGGGATGGGTAGTTAATTTTTCGATTTAATTAATTAGTAAATTAATTTGATATCAAAGATGTGCTTGTATCAGCAAGGGGGTTCTCTGAGGGGTGGGGGAGGCAGAGATGTGAGGGGTGGGGGGCTTTATTAGAAAGACAGATTATCTCCAGGGGGTTGTAAATCAATTAACAGAACAATTAGTTAAGGTGAGGGTGAGGGAGTCATAAACCAATCATGTTTGCTTCTGAATGTATGCAACTCACACTAAGAAATTGTCTCAGAACATACTTTGCCCTGCTACTTCGTTCGTGCATTCCCAGCGAAAGTGTAGTCTCTTTGGGAGGTCGTCTGCATTCAGTCTTTGCGCTGCCTGACTTTTGTATGGATGATACTGCAGTTCCTTGTGCAATTATCACCATATACTGAGGTCAAATATGTCAAACTACAGCACATGCTTGTATACAGAACGCCTGGGAGTTCTGCCGAAGGCTTCGCCCACATTTGCAACATTCTCTGGTGTGCACCCACGTTTTGCACTTCTACCCATCTATCGCACCATGTCATCCGTTTTCTCAAAGTTCTGTACCCACACTTTGATACTATGTGCCGCCAGGATTGTGACATGAGCTGCGAGATTGTAATGAGCATAAGACACACACTGTGCGGCCACGCAGCTGTGGTTGTTTTTGTAAAACACCTTCATGGCAACAGCGCGTTGTTCACCGGTCCACCACATCATCTCGGGTCCTCTGATTTCTAACATAACGTTCTATTTACGGAGTTGCCAAGTCTCCTGTTTTACTGATGCACCTGTTATCGTTGTTTCGTATAGGAAAAGGAACTGTTCTCTTGTAGTTTCATAAAGAAATAGCAGAATGCACCATAAACATAGGTACTTCAGGAAGAAAGGTACGCATGTCGTCCAAAGCTAACAGCACTGCACAACAAGACTGTCGCATTGTCAGAATAGATTAAATGTTCTGGGTGTCCTGCAGAGACACTTCTTCCAAGGTGCGGATGAGTGGTGCATCATAGGGTGGGAGTGAAACAGCGTGGCATCTGGAAACGTACTGCAAAGTTTAACTGTGCGGTATAATACGATTCTTGTGGGATAAAAAATCTAAATTGCACATATATTCGCTGTTAAGTTTTTCCAGCATGTGGACCAAATGCGATGTCCCGTCCAGACGTAGCGAAAATGGTACACACAACGCGACCGACTTATGATGACACTATCCAAACAATCGAGATCTGACCCGCGGCAGTCGCAGATTCTCCGTCGATGATGACGTTAACACAGTGGTTTTCGTGTGAGCCCATAAACAAGGAGTGGAGCTCTGTCGAGGAATTCAACAATTGGTAGAATGTTCCGACCGTAGTTTACACAGACTTCCTGTCTAAAAAATAGTGTCCTTTATCTGAGTCACTCTGAAGTGTAGTGCAGCATTCAACACAAATTACTGATAGTATTCGATGCATAAAAATAAAATAACATTTTGTGGTATATTTATGTATTGTGAACATTAATAAAACCGACGAACGGCAGGGACAGATTCCTGGCTGGAAATGGAGGAAAAGTTCCCTAAGAACATGTGTCCGCAAATGCATCTTGGCAACGGTAGATGGCGCTGACGAATGAAAATTGCTCTGAATATGTGTAGTGTGTTGTTTGTTTATTGCAGCCTGTTTGATTGACGCATCGTACTGTAAGCAGCAGAACGGTCCGGTATTCATGTCGGGAACAAGCCGAAATGGTGTTGGTGTACGGTCAGGAAGATGGAGACGGTCGAGAGGCAGCGCTACTATACCAAAACAAGTACCGTCACAAACATCAACCACATCACGCAACATTTCAAGCTAGTTTTGGGAGCTTGTGTGATCATGAGTCCTTAGAGATGGTCGAACGTGGGAGGAGGCGGCGGACTGTGCGAATAGCAGAGTTGGAGGACTGGATTGTATAGGATATTGAGACTAACCCTACTACAAGTTCCAGGCAGCCGGCTCCCCAACATGGCGTAAGACAAAGTACGGTTATATGTAGTCTGCATGACAGCCCCACTATCAATACCATATGCAGTCCCATGGAGGCCACTTTGAACTGCTGATGTCATGTGGATAGTGTGGTGTCACCGCCAGACACCACACATGCTAGGTGGTAGCTTTAAATCGGCCGCGGTCCATTAGTACATGTCGGACCTGCGTGTCACCACTGTCAGTGATCGCAGACCGAGCGCCACCACACGGCAGGTCTAGAGAGACTGACTAGCACTCGCCCCAGTTGTACGGACGACTTCGCTAGCGATGCACACTGACGAAGCCTCGCTCATTTGCAGAGCAGATAGTTAGAATAGCCTTCAGCTAAGTCAATGGCTACGACCTAGCAAGGCGCCATTAGTAACATTGCATGTATCTACAGAGTCTCACTTGTATCGTCAATAGCGATGTACAACAAGGATGGATTAAAGTTAAGTATTCCAGCAGCTACGTACTTTTCTTTATAGCATTCATTACGTATCCTGTTTCAGACCTGTCTCTAGCCTGCGTGGGTTAACGCGTGCATATCGGCTTCCTCACTCAGGTAGTGTTCGTAGTGTTGGCTAACTGCTAACACTACAGATAGGATGCATCTCAGTACTGTGTTCTGGGACGATTTGTAGTTGTTGCACATACACCGTCCATTTCGGACCTCCTTCCCTCCATTTTAGGTCAGAAATACGTTCTAGAAGTTTGTCGGTTTCATTAACGTTGTCCCTGTATATTTCAGTTGTCAGTTTCTAAATAAAACCAATCAAGGAAATGGCTGTAAACACGTTATTATTAGGATAAAAGTATTTTATTCCTTGTCCTTTGGACTCGCCTCTCTTTTATCTCTTTGATCTTCCCACACAGAATCACGTAAGCACAGGGCACTGGTAACTGATCCCTACCGGGGAGAAGTGTGCCTGAGCTCTCTCTTTCACCTATTTGATCTCCCCACACAGAATCACGTAAGCACAGGGCACTAGTAACTGATTCTTTCAGAGGAGAGAGTGTGCCTCAGCTTTCACAGATAACCTCAACAATGCTTTCTTTTCTCCGTGAGCCTTGCGGAGAACACTGTTTCGGCCTGCGAAAGAAAACCCTCTCACACATGTTCGTTATATTGGGAGGGCGCGGTTTCACGTCTGCTGCTCACATGATCGAAATTCTTCTGTATTTTTCCTTTGAGGGCACACTGGCTCCCACACCGGTGTTCCCATGCGAAATGAGAAGCGATGTTTTGATTGGCGTGCCGGCTGTGACTTCAAAGCACACACTGGAGGGAGTATGTATAATGCCGTGACAGGAGGCGGGTTGGTCAGAGGGGATCTGCTCGTCTGTTGGAGGGAGGCAGTATCGGGCATTAAAAAAAATGCGAAGGCATGTGCGACCCGTTTATTAACATTTCTCAAGACGATAGTCAACACCTACATCGTAGTGCCCAAGCCACCTGACGGTGTTCGGCAAAGGGTTCCACTAACTGATCCCCCGATTCCCAGATCCACTCGGTGCATGGGGTAAATGGTAGCAGGTAGGCCTCTGTATTAAGTATAATTTCTCAATTTTTCTCTTCATGGTCATTCCGTAATTATTGTTCGACTCGGCCCAGAAAGTGCTCTCCGTGATGCTCAATGCCTCTCTTATAGCGTTTGCCGCTTAAGACACTTTTTTTTTATTTGTAACAAAAGTTAATATGATTCTGTGTTGTATATGCATATTCAATAAAGAAAGCATGCTTTTCACTTCACATAACAGAAACGACTAGACATTACAAGTACTATACACCATAGAACCGTCAGTTCACATTACGTAGCGACATTACAACAGGCTGCCATTCCTCAATTCAGACGCCTAACTGAAAGATTTTTGAGTAGAGTTCAAGCCGTAATGAGTGTGAAAGGTGGTCACACGCCGTATTAATGTCACCTAACAGGCGTCCAGGCCCTTTTCGTCCGCTGGTGTACATGTATATGATTCAGATTACTTAAGAAAGGGTGCTTGTAAGACTTGATAGTTCGATGTTCATTTTTTTTATTTTTCTTTAAGTTGGCTATTGATTCTGCTGTTGCGTGCGTACACAAATTCTGAGATACAGATGCGCTACTGGCCATTAAAATTGCTACACCAAGAATAAATGCAGGTGATAAACTGGTATTCATTGGATAAATATATTATGCTAGAACTGACATGTGATTACATTTTCACGAAATTTCTGTGCATAGATCCTGAGAAATCAGTACCCAGATCAACCACCTCTGGCCGTAATAACGACCTTGATACGCCTGAGCATTGAGTCAAACAGAGGGTGGGTGACGTGTTCAGGTACAGCTGCCCATGCAGCTTCAACACGATACCACAATTCATCAAGAATAGTGACTGGCTTATTGTGACTAGCCAGTTGCTCGGCCACCATTGACCAGACGTTTTCAATTGGTGAGAGATCTGGAGTATGTGCTGGCCAGGGCAGCAGTCGAACATTTTCTGTATTCAGAAAGGACCGTACAGGACCTACAACACGCGGTCGTGCATTATCCTGCTGAAATGTGGGGTTTCGCAGGTATCGAATGAAGGGTAGAGCCACGGGTCGTAACACATCTGAAATGTAACGTCCACTGTTCAAAGTGCCGTCAATGCGAACAAGAGGTGACCGAGACGCGTAACCAAAGGTACCCTATACCTTCATGCCTGGTGATACGCCAGTATGGTGATGACGAATACACGCTTCCAATGTGCGTTCACCGCGATGTCGCCAAACACGGATGCGACCATCTTGATACTGTAAACAGAACCCAGATTCATCCGAAAAAATGACGTTTTGCCATTCGTGCACCTAGGTTCGTCGTTGAGTACACCATCGCAGGCGCTCCTGTCTGTGATGCACCGTCAAGGGTAACCGCAGCCATGGTCTCCGAGCTGATAGTCCATGCTGCTGCAAACGTTGTCGAACTGTTCGTGTAGATGGTTGTTGTCTTGCAAACGTCCCCATCTGTTAACTCAGATGACGATCCGTTACAGCCATGCGGGTAAGATGCCTGTCATCTCGAATGCTAGTGATACGAGGCCGTTGGGATCCAGCACGGCGTTCCGTATTACCCTCCTGAACCCACCGATTCCATATTCTGCTAACAGTCATTGGTTCTCGACCAACGCGAGCAGCAATGTCGCGATACGATAAACCGCAATCGCGATAGGCTACAATCCGACCTATAGCAAAGTCGGAAACGTGATGGTACGCATTTCTCCTCCTTACACGAGGCATCACGACAACGTTTCACCAGGAAACTCCGGCCAGCTGCTGTTTGTGTATGAGAAATCGGTTGGAAACATTCCTCGTGTCAGCACGTTGTAGGTGTCGCCACCGGCGCCAACCTTGTGTGAATGCTCTGAAAAGCTAATCATTTGCATATCACGGCATCTTCTTCCTGTCGGTTAAATTTCGCGTCTGTAGCACGTCGTCTTCGTGGTGTAGCAATTTTAATGGCCAGTAGTGTATTACTATGGCGAGTGGTAGCGAGCGAACAGTTGTTCAGAGTAGTCCGGCCGACCGAAGTGGCCGTGCGGTTCTAGGCGCTGCAGCCTGCAACCGCGAGACCGCTATGGTCGCAGGTTCGAATCCTGCCTCGGGCATGGATGTGTGTGATGTCCTTAGGTTAGTTAGGTTTCAGTAGTTCTAAGTTCTAGGGGACTGATGACCTCAGAAGTTAAGTCCCTTAGTGCTCAGAGCCATTTGAACCATTTTTGAGAGTAGTCCGATGCAGACTGGCGTACGCAGAAGCCACGCGTCAAGAGAGGTCGCAGCCTGGCCTGATTGTGCTAGTGGCGCCAGCGGAGATTTTTGTATTAATCGACGATTTTTAGTTATTTACCTTTTCACTGCACGTAGTTGCTGCTTCCTTGCACACTGGAGTGATTGAGTCAGATTTGTGTATGCGTACATTGTAAGTAATATTCGTGTCTTTGTTGTGACCAGATAAGTGATTATTGATTGAAGACACTGTGGAATAATTAATGTTTTGGTTAATATAACTGCCCAAAGAAAAGAAAGGTCTGAGTAAAGTATGAATCGTCAATTTTCAGCATATGGTTAGTTAAAAGCTTTTATTGATTCCTTCCAATTTTTACACCGCGTTAGACTTGTTGACTAAACACCTCCTGATCATTTAATTTCTACAAAAAAGTTGCATCAGTACCTGTGACCATGCATTGTAATCTGCATGGATCGCAGTATTTCTTTTGAATTATATTAGCATTTTGCTCGATGCAGAATATTCATGCAATTGCAGCGGCATGACGAGGTGAGTTGTGCAGGAGCATAGGAGCACTACAGTATAACTGTTAGGAAATGTTAGAGAATATTTGAAAAATCGCACTCAGATACAGGAGAATTCATTTTCCATGAGAATGATTAATTTCTCTTTTTTGTTCTCTACCAGAATACTGACATGTCCGATAGTAGGAAGTCCCAGAAAATGGTTGAAACTCAGATGGCGGAATAAGGGTTTACATTATGCAAGTTGTACGCCTTGTAATGGGCCACCCTTTCCCAACATAACCTCTTTTTTTTATAGAAGTAGATGATACCAGGATTTATTTCGAATCTCGTATAGGTGAACAATATCTCGGCTGTTTCGCTGAAAGAATTTCATTTGATTATGTATACAATTATATTTCAGGCTAAAATGTATAAAAAGAAATTAATGTGCTACAATTGACATGTACTAACGAACAGAATTACTCTTCATTTGGAAATATTTTAAACCACGAAATGTCTGGCATACTTACAATTCATATTATTAATTGCGCAATCTGACACTATCCTTTCAGATTACGCTGATACAATAGCTCCCTACTTAGCAATCATATACAACCGCTCGCTCGCCGATAGATCTGTACCTACAGATTGGAAAATTGCGCAGGTCGCACCAGTTTAAGAAGGGTAGTAGGAGTAATCCATCGAACTATAGACTTATATAATTGACGTCGGTTTGCAGTAGGGTTTTGGAGCATATACTGTATTCAAACATTATGAATTATCTCGAAGGGAACGATCTATTGATACGTAATCAGCATGGTTTCAGAAAACATCGTTCTTGTACAACGCAGCTAGCTCTTTATTCGCACGAAGTAATGGCCACTATCGACAGGGGATGTCAAGTTGATTCCGTATTTCTAGATTTCCGGAAAGCTTTTGACACCGTTCCTCACAAGCGACTTCTAATCAAGCTGCAGGCCTATGGGGTATCGTCTCAGTTGTGCGACTGGATTCGTGGTTTCCTGTCAGGAAGGTCGCAGTTCGTAGTAATAGACGGCAAATCATCGAGTAAAACTGAAGTGATATCACGTGTTCCCCAGGGAAGCGTCCTGGGACCTCTGCTGTTCCTGATATATATAAATAACCTGGGTGACAATCTGAGCAGTTCTGTTAGGTTGTTCGCAGATGATGCTGTAATTTACCGCCTAGTAAGGTCCAACTTCAGTTGGAAAGACCACATAGATAATACTGTGGGGAAGGCGAGCCAAAGGTTGCGTTTCATTGGCAGGACACTTAGAAGATGCGACAAGTCCACTAAAGAGGCAGCTTACACTACACTCGTTCGTCCTCTGTTAGAATATTCTTGCGCGTGTGGGATCCTTACCAGGTGGGATTGACGGAGGACATCGAAAGGGTCCAAAAAAGGGCAGCTCGTTTTGTATTATCACGTAATAGGGGAGAGAGTGTGGCAGATATGATACGCGAGTTGGGATGGAATTAATTAAAGCAAAGACGTTATTCGTCGCGGCGAGATCTATTTACGAAATGTCAGTCACCAACTTTCTCTTCCGAATGCGGAAATATTTTGTTGAGCCCAACCTACATAGGTAGGAATGATCATCAAAATAAAACAAGAGAAATCAGAGCTCGAATAGAAAGGTTTAGGTGTTCGTTTTTCCCGCGCACTGTTCGGGACTGGAATGGTAGAGGGATAGTATGATTGTGGTTCGATGAACCCTCTGCCAAGGACTTAAATGTGAATTGCAGAGTAATCATGTAGATGTAGATGTAGATGTATTTATTAAACTTATTTCCTGATTCATTTATAAAATAGTGATATAACTTGCTCATCATTCTTCTTTTGTCAAGAAAGTTTGTAAACTATTGTGCTTTGCATACTCTTTGGAATATTGTACCTCAGAATGTAGGCAGTAGTGGATATGGCTCTAATGGAGACTATCAACGTAATTTGACACTATCAACGTAATTTGGAATATTAAGTGGAAATTGTAAGGACGGTGTGATACTGAAAAATGTGACAAAGAATAAAATTCAAGAATAATACAAGCAAATCTTCATCAGTTATTTAGTCATCAGGGACCCACTACGTCAAATCAAAATTTCACCCGCAAGAATGTACCCTTAGTCGCAAGAACTGGAGCCAACAACAAGAGAAAATGAAGATAAGAGAAAAGTTTTGTTTATCTTACGCCTCAAGAAGCTTTCAAAACTTGTGAAGAGATAGAGAATTTTAATAGTGATGTGTGGGTGGGTAAGATTACAGCCTAAATATAAGATTTTATGATAACGATAAAAAAGTTTCACTAGATAGCCTAGCAATTTTTAGACAAAAACTATAGTTAACGATAATACTGTCAGGGAGAGAGCTTTGCACACTTCCGTACGTCTATTGACATAATAATAATTATTGATAGTAAAACTTTCAGACTTATCTCCATTGTTGTTATGGCGCCATCAATTGACTTAACCCACGAAATGTAGTGGCTATCCTACATAATTTTTTTTGTACTGTTTTTTGCGTTCTCTGACATGTTTCTTGTTTCTGTTACTAAACTTCCATTGTCTCTTATCACATAATCTCCACTTGAGAGAGCGGAACCCAGTAAATTTGGTGCTTGTATGTACAGGATATACGTGAAATGTACTACAGATATTACTTTGTCGAAGAAATGTATCCCTGCTGTCCTAGAAAACTAACAATTTCACAATTCTCCGTTCTTATTCGATTTTAATATCATTTTGTGTTACATGACATCCGACTCGGATTGTATATTGATATGTATGTATGTATGTGTGTGTGTGTATGTATGATAATCTAGAAAAGTAAAGATTCGGAAGTACAAACGACATGTCGAGAACAACTGTCTGCCGTATCACAAGATATCGTTTCCATTCAGCGATTTAAGTTCCGTGTGTATAGATAGTTAAATTTATTTCCCCATTTTTAGTCGATATATAAATGGCGCTTGTTACAAGGGAAGATAAGGTAGTTTTAGCGAAAGACAGACTGCATTCCTCTCGTATAACTCTAGTTTTAAAATTGTACGAGTTTATTTTCTGCGAGCTACACCCTTGTTCACCGCCGCTAGTCGACAGCAACCAATGAATCGCTGTGCCTGCTCGTGCTATGTAGACATTCTACAGAATTTCGTATAGCCCCTGACTTCCATTATTAAGCGGTGTTGGCCATTCTGAAATGTACTCATACATCGCCGGCCACACCACGCGACCTCTGGCCATTGTGTCTGGGCTTTAGTATTTCACTGCCTGCCAGCACCTGGGGTAGGACTACACATCAAAAGGAAAGCGGCCACCGTCTCTAAGAGTGCCGCATTGTTGTCCCTGTGTAGCGACAAGGAATGATTCCTACACCAATATTTCCGGCTATTCTGTAGGGTCGCCGCTTATTTCATCTGTGGAAAAAAGATTCAGATGTAAACATTCTGTGGACACTATTTACGGCGGCTCTCAGACAACCAGCAACAGGTGACTCACGCCGGCTCCATCTTTTGTCTAAAGGTTCTCCAGGTCGCTGGAAAAGTAATGTTTCATGTTGTGTTCAGAGAAGACGGAAGTGATTGTCCATTGTTTTTCTATTGGGGTCACAGCATCACAGTGAATACAGAGTTTAAGGTTGCCCGCGCCATACTTCGAATTACAGAACTGAAGAGAGAAATGAAATTAAAGTAATGAAGGCAAAAACGGTAGGTACTGCATGGCTTATTTGTATGAATTGTTGAGTAAATCACGAAAAAGAGCAAATGTATTGATTTATTTACTTATAAATGTATTGATTTATTTACTTACGATTGTCCAATACATAATACAACATGAACAATAATATTATTAAGGGAACCCGTAATTTACGGTCTTAAGACAAACTTAGTTAACATAACCAGCCAACACATTAAAAAATATTAAAAATAATGTGATATGTCATACGATAATGAAAATTGTGTTCACCGAGGTTTTCAGGTGTTCGAAATTAGTTCACGTAATAGCAGCCTGAATAGCCTCATTATTAGTTGTAACCAGGTCGTCCAAGATGCACCATTCATTTAACTTCTGCAGGTTAGCAAGTTGGGGGATCTTGTTATTAGCCACATTTGCAGCGTTCATCAGTACTAACCGAGCCACATTTCTTCAATTTTGCGGTATTCGCCAATCCTTAGCTGATTCAGACATCCCAAGTCATGTAATAAAGTTCGAAATTTTCAAGAAATTTTTCCGTGTTATTCCTGGAGCCACAACCATACTTGGCATTAATTAGATGGTAACGTGGTTGCTTTGGATAACTGTACAAGGTCTTTCTTGATTTGTCTCAGCGACTGATAAATATTTCCCAGCAAAGGCTGTCTGGGATGACTCTCTAGCTTTTGTTTTTCAACCTCTGCAGCTGGTGTTCTCATTACTTATTGGGGGAGGTAGGCCCCAACGTGAAGACAAAACTGTTTTTATTAGAACCAGCCTTGCAAAAAAAAATGGTTCAAATGGCTCTGAGCACTATGGGACTTAACTTCTGAGGTAACCGAGCGAGGTGGCGCAGTGGTTAGACACTGGACTCGCATTCGGGAGGACGACGGTTCAATCCCGCGTTCGGCCATCCTGATTTAGGTTTTCCGTGATTACCCTAAATCGCTCCAGGCAAATGCCGGGATGGTTCCTTTGAAAGGGCACGGCCGACTTCCTTCCCTAAATCCGATGAGACCGATGACCTCGCTGTCTGGTCTCCTTCCCCAAAACCAACCAACCAACTTCGGAGGTCATAAGTCCCCTAGAACTTAGAACTACTTAAACCTAACTAGCCTAAGGACATCACACACACCCATGCCCAAGGCAGGATTCGAACCTGCAACCGTAGCGGTCGCGTGGTTCCAGACTGAAGCGCCTAGAACCGCTCGGCCACACCGGTCGGCCGGAGGCAAATAGGCGAAGAACTGGAGAGGAGTTTATTTTTAATCGGTAATCCCTGGATTGGATTTCAAGTTTCTCCTATGAGTGATCGTGGTCGTGCTCCCTGTGGATGATTTCAAAGTATTTCCTATATACTTTACTAATGATGCGTCGTCTGGAAAGCAGCCATAAAAATTTCCTTATTTTGAGAAACTACGGAAAGCTGCCCATCATTCGCGACCGTATTGATAAACTTTTTTCGCTTCTAGTCAGCGGACCGCAAAGAGGACGAACCTTTCGTGAATATTGCAGATACTAATTCAACTAAAAGTAAAATGTGATGTTACAGGATGACGTTAAAAGAAAGTGAATAGGGAATGTTTTTCATGATAATGGCATTTAATCGAATAGCCCAAAAATATCACCTGTGAAAAATTCTTGAGAAATGGCCGAAAAAGGAAATACGTTAAGACATCTAAAGCAATTTAATTTATCAGAGTTGAAAGTAAATTGGTGCGTAACGTCCCACTGGTAACGAGGTTATTTCATACGGAGTACTAGTTCAATGGGTAGGCAATGGAATGAAATTCATGCCGTGCTTTGGTGTAAGGATCATTCGAGAACTCGATTTTGGTGATAACACGAACAAACTGATCCTAAATTATGGTTACCGGGGAGGGCATTAACCTAGTTATGTACCGAACAGTAGAGGGAAAGAACTAGAAGAGACGAAAATTATAAAGTAAAACGAAAGATTAATAAGAAAGTTACATGTAGAAAATGAGTAAACACATGACATTTGGCAAAAAAATAAAAATAAATGGAAAACTGTGCTAAAAATTTACGTTATTTTTGGTTCAGATTATTCCTTTCTAGCACTACTGTGGGAGTCGGTCGCTCTACCAACGCAACTGAAAAGACTCCATCGAGCGATCACTTACATCCAAATTATAAACTAATGATGTATCAAAGGAATACCAGGAATAGCACGCTAGGCAGTAAAAGCTTAACTCGTCAGCATGCAGTTTTGACTTTGGCGGGAAGGGGTTACAAAGCCTTTAACCCTAACTTCTGGACGTATACGGTTTGTAGAGTGTTATGGATTTGCACCGACAACTAAATCCACGTGCTTGTTCCCCACAATAATGAATTCTTTTTTGCCACTGTCGAAAGCTAAGTGCGAAATATGGGACATATCTTTCTAGTATTCATTGTTTTTAATGCACGAGGCGCGCCATTAGAAGTAATTTGGTTCGGAGAGGATGACAAAGCAGTATCGGAAAACGAGATCAGCAGGACATCCAGTCAGTAATTGTCTATCGTAATATGCTCCTTTTGCACGTCCATTTCATACTACAGGTATCAAAGAGTCAAATACCAGGCAAAATTGTAAAGCAACCACGAATTGCTGTACAAAGGCAAAGATAACGACGCGACGTCTCATTTCGGAACAGTGACTATAGGCCTATGACTAGTGACAAGGATCTGACTGCTGGTGCCTTTTACAATCAGTGCAACAGAAGGCATGACCAGGCAAATATAGAGCACCACAAGAACCATGTGACGCTTTTTTTGTAAATGATTAACGTGTGACATAATCAGTACTGCAGAGAGACAATGTGAAAAGAAATTCTTCTCATAAGGTAGTAAGACCCCTTGTGCAATATTTACTGTCGAAACAACTGAGTTTTAAGTACCTATCGTAATAAAAAGTTCAAATGTAATTTTTGATTGCATGAAATGGCTCTGAGCACTATGTGACTCATCTTCTGAGGTCATCAGTCTCCTAGAACTTAGAACTACTTAAACCTAACTAACCTAAGGACAGCACACACATCCATGGACGAGGCAGGATTCGAACCTGCGACCGTAGCGGTCGAGCGGTTCCAAACTGAAGCGCCTAAAACCGCTCAGCCACCGCGGCCGGCATGTGTAAGTCTTACCATGGTATATCTGTCGTGAACTGGAAATGGAACAAATGTAATTGTGTATACCGTATTCTCCATCCGAACAGGGATTGTAAGACCCAACGGGACCTACCGACCGCCGTGTCATCCTCAGGCGATAACGTCACTGGATGCAGCTATGGAAGGGCATGTCGTCAGCACACCGTTATCCCGGCAGTTGTCATCTATCGTGAACAGAGCCGTTGATTCTCAATCAAGTAGCTCCTCATTTAGCATCACGCGAGCTGCCAACAGCGCTCGGAAGACCCGGACGGTCCCCCATCCAAGTGCTAGCCCAGTCCGAAAGCTCGTAACTCAGTGATCTGATGGGAACCACTGTTACCACTGCAGCAAGGCCAATGGCCAGTTGTTTATACTTTTTACTAAATTTATGCCTCCGCCACATTTTTCTGTCTGCATGTGAAGGCCAATCTCAGGAAGTATTGTAGAGATTTTGATTCGATCTCAAGTAATACACTAATTTACGAGGAACAGTCCCGTATATAATTATATTAATGATCAGTGTGTAATATAAATACTATTATATTTAATTGGCGTTTGTAGTGACGTCTCGTGGCAATGATGAGGGCTAATTGTTGGTCGTTTAGAGGGGAGGCGGTACCTGGTGAAAAAGCAGGAAGTAAACAGCTGCCATAACTACAATGACCAACGAAACTTTACCAGAATCTAAACATAGTAGTACGTATTACTTCATTAAAAGCTTCCGCCGTATTTTTCTATCTGTTGGTGAAAGCTAATCTCAGGAATTATTATGGAGCTTTTGATACGTTTTTCACTGACAGATTCAGAATGAAGGTTTGTGTGTGTAGTTTATACGAGGGCAGTTCAATAAGTAATGCAACACATTTTTTTTCTCGGCCAATTTTGGTTGAAAAAACCGGAAATTTCTTGTGGAATATTTTCAAACATTACCGCTTCGTCTCGTATAGTTTCATTGACTTCCGACAGGTGGCAGCGCTGTACGGAGCTGTTAAAATGGCGTCTGTAACGGATGTGCGTTGCAAACAACGGGCAGTGATCGAGTTTCTTTTGGCGGAAAACCAGGGCATCTCAGATATTCATAGGCGCTTGCAGAATGTCTACGGTGATCTGGCAGTGGACAAAAGCACGGTGAGTCGTTGGGCAAAGCGTGTGTCATCATCGCCGCAAGGTCAAGCAAGATTGTCTGATCTCCCGCGTGCGGGCCGGCCGTGCACAGCTGTGACTCCTGCAATGGCGGAGCGTGCGAACACACTCGTTCGAGATGATCGACGGATCACCATCAAACAACTCAGTGCTCAACTTGACATCTCTGTTGGTAGTGCTGTCACAATTGTTCACCAGTTGGGATATTCAAAGGTTTGTTCCCGCTGGGTCCCTCGTTGTCTAACCGAACACCATAAAGAGCAAAGGAGAACCATCTGTGCGGAATTGCTTGCTCGTCATGTGGCTGAGGGTGACAATTTCTTGTCAAAGATTGTTACAGGCGATGAAACATGGGTTCATCACTTCGAACCTGAAACAAAACGGCAATCAATGGAGTGGCGCCACACCCACTCCCCTACCAAGAAAAAGTTTAAAGCCATACCCTCAGCCGGTAAAGTCATGGTTACAGTCTTCTGGGACGCTGAAGGGGTTATTCTGTTCGATGTCCTTCCCCATGGTCAAACGATCAACTCTGAAGTGTATTGTGCTACTCTTCAGAAACTGAAGAAACGACTTCAGCGTGTTCGTAGGCACAAAAATCTGAACGAACTTCTCCTTCTTCATGACAAAGCAAGACCTCACACAAGTCTTCGCACCCGAGAGGAGCTCACAAAACTTCAGTGGACTGTTCTTCCTCATGCACCCTACAGCCCCGATCTCGCACCGTCGGATTTCCATATGTTTGGCCCAATGAAGGACGCAATCCGTGGGAGGCACTACGCGGATGATGAAGAAGATATTGATGCAGTACGACGTCGGCTCCGACATCGACCAGTGGAATGGTACCGTGCAGGCATACAGGCCCTCATTTCAAGGTGGCGTAAGACCGTAGCATTGAATGGAGATTACATTGAAAAATAGTGTTGTGTAGCTAAAAGATTGGGAAATAACCTGGTGTAATTCAATGCTGAAAAAAACAACCCCTGTTTCAGAAAAAAAACATGTGTTGCGTTACTTATTGAACTGGCCTCGTAAATATTTCATGCAACTTGCCTGAACTATGACGAATTAAATCCCCAACCGCTATTATCTGTCTATTTGTAAATGCTGATCTGGAGAAATATTGTAGGGATTTTGATACGGTTTTCATTAATATATGTAGTGGTTCACGAGGAATTTTGCTGTATATAATTTATTACTGCTTCGTCAGAGAAGTTTTCGTGACGTAACTGCCCGTGCGAAGTCATTAGTTAAAACCGTAATGCGGCATGTGTGTAATGTGTTAAATATAACGGAGCATGATATTTTCTGTAAATTATGCAAAACCTGGAGGATATCGTTAGGAAGAAAGAGCATTGGCAAAAGATCTGTAAGCATTTTTTTCACACTTTAAGTCGAGCAATTTTCGAGAAACAACCTGCTCATTTTGTCTAAAGGAACGATTAATTGGAAATAACGCGGTACTTTCTGGCATTTGCGGGATCAGAATTGACACTGTACTTAACACGTAACAGGACATTGTTTTACATTTGTTAATTGGTAGGGAACTTACATATTGACAAAGAAACCAATAGTTAAATAACTACTGCTGGAACCAGTTACCTTTCATTTTGTTACGTTGGTAAATTGCAGTAGATTTCAAGTTTCAAGCAGTCGTAGAACGCATACTGTAATGGAGTAAAGCCCTGCTGTGAAAGGAGCAGAAGATATTGACCAATGTAAGGATTCCCACGTTGTTACAGATAACGAAGACCTATGTGTACGTTCAACGCATTCCGCGCACTAAAGGCAAGTCCATTAAGTCGTAACAAGCTGTTATGTTCCACACAGTAACAATATCGACTAAAGGATCTCTCTTATCTGAGAGCCTTGAGAGGCCCAGTGTTTTATGAGATTTCGACGTAGCTTTAAAATGACATTTGACCGCAAATTAAACTTGCGTATCATGCTAAGAAATGAGAAATGGACAAAGGAAAAATAATGACAGTTACTGATAAATGAAGTAACCAATATCGAAAAGCTAAAACCAAATGAAAAGGATTACAAAACATGGAAATGTGTCTCTTCTGCCACTCGTCAAGAGCGTTTACCTCTGATTCAGTGCACAGAGTTGGAGTTTCAGGGAACTGATTAAATACGGAAGAGTGGCGCAGTATGCGCACATGAGAAGGAAACTTTTGGACATGCTACATAATTTTCTTACCATGGCACTTTCCGCCGGGAGTCAGCATAATTTCATTCATAATAATGTAGTGTGAAGCAGGATCACACTAATAGACACAACATGGACTTTTCCTATTATGGACGTATGTAAAACATCTGTGGCCATCAAAAGAATTTCATTATGCAGAGAAATGGAAAACAATATGATGCTTGATATTTTATTTTAGTATATAAGCTTATTTCGGCTTTATTGCCTTCATCAGTAAATCTGCAAACAATAGCACTTACATAATATGAAGTGTTGGCAGAAGAGCCAACACCGTGTTGCTAGAGGAGGCCGAAATGCACGCTTTTAACTCACGCAGATTGGCGTGAGGTCTGGAACAGTTAAGTAATTATCCTATAAAGAAAAGAACGTAGTTCTTGGAATACTTAACTTTAATCCACAATTGGAGAACATCGCTCTTGTATACATGCTTCACAAGATAAATCTCAAATGCTATGGCGCCTTGCTAGGTCGTAGCAAGTGACGTAGCTGAAGGCTATGCTAAATATCGTCTCGGCCAATGAGAGCGTAATTTGTCAGTGAACCATTGCTATGAACGTCGGCTGTACAACTGGGGCGAGTGCTAGGAAGTCTCTCTAGACCTGCCGTGTGGCGGCGCTCGGTCTGCAATCACTGACAGTGGCGACACGCGGGTCCGACGTATACTACCGGACCGCGGCCGATTTAAAGGCTACCACCTAGCAAGTGTGGTGTCTGTCGGTGACACCACATAATATATAATCTATAAAATTTTTTTACATTTGACGTTGTACTCCCGTTCTTAGGTTGTAGATGGATGTATGTATACTTTGAGTTAACCATTATTGCTGTCTGTACTTGTTGGCTGCAGTATTATTGTATCGTATATCACGAATATTTTGGAAGCATTTGAAATATACATACTCTCCAAGGATTACCCCTGTGATATACTAAATGGACAAACCAATTTCAGGCACACACAATTGTTAGAAAATTTTATTGAAGTTTTGTGTAGCGGTAGGGGATAAACAAAACACCAGCAATTACAAACGCAACAGTAAGGGTTGTGTAGACACACGATCCACGGCAACATAAATGTCTTTGACTAAACAGCTGTCTGTCAAACTTGAATTTCTACAACTGTCTTATAGTGAAAAAGTATTACGATACACGTACAACAGCAAATTATGGAACAACTCTATAATGTTGCTGAAAATAATATTACAACTAACAACTGTTGTTGTTGTTGTGGTCTTCAGTCCTGAGACTGGTTTGATGCAGCTCTCCATGCTACTCTATCCTGTGCAAGCTTCTTCATCTCCCAGTGCCTACTGCAACCTACATCCTTCTGAATCTGCTTGGTGTATTCATCTCTTGGTCTCCCTCCACGATTTTTGCCTCACCCCCAACCCCACGCTGCCCTCCAATGCTAAATTGGTGATCCCTTGATGCCTCAGAACATGTCCTACCAATCGATCCCTTCTTCTAGTCAAGTTGTGCCACAAACTCTTCTTCTCCCCAATTCTATTCAATACCTCCTCATTAGTTATGTGATCTGTCCATATAATTTTCAGCGTTCTTCTGTAGCACCACATTTCCAAAGCTTCTATTCTCTTCTTGTCCAAACTATTTACCGTCCATGTTTCTCTTCCATACATGGTTACATTCTATACAAATACTTTCAGAAATGACTTCCTGACACTTAAATCTATACTGGATGTTAACAAATTTCTCTTCTTCAGAAACGCTTTCCTTCTTATTGCCAGTCCACATTTTATATCCTCTCTACTTCGACCATCATCAGTTATTTTGCTCCCCAAATAGCAAAACTCCTTTACTACCTTAAGAGTCTCATTTCCTAATCTAATACCCTCAGCATCTCCCGACTTAGTTCTACTATATTTCATTATCCTTGTTTTGCTTTTGTTAATGTTCATCTTATATCCTCCTTTCAAGACGCTATCCATTCCGTTCAACTGCTCTTTCAAGTCCTTTGCTGTCTCTGACAGAATTACAATGTCATCGGCGAACCTCAAAGTTTTTATTTCTTCTCCATGGATTTTAATACTTACTTCAAATTTTTCTTTTGTTTTCTTCACTGCTTGCCCAGTATACAGATTGAATAACATCGGGGAGAGGCTACAACCCTGTCTCACTCCCTTCTCAACCACTGCTTCCCTTTCTGCCCCTCAACTCTTATAACTGCCATTTGGTTTCTGTAGAAATTGTAAATAGCCTTTCGCTCTCTGTATTTTACCCCTGCCGCCTTCAGAATCTGAAAGAGAGTGTTCCAGTCAACATTGTCAAAAGCTTTCTCTAAGTCTACAAATGCTAGAAACGTAGGTTTGCCTTTCATTAATCTAGCTTCCAAGATAAGTCGTAGGGTCAGTATTGCCTCACGTGTTCCACTATTTCTACGGAATCCAAACTGATCATCCCCGAGGTCGGCTTCTAGTAGTTTTTCCATTCGTCTGTGAAGAATTTGCGTTAGTATTTTGCAGCCGCGACTTATTAAACTGATAGTTCGGTAATTTTCACATCTGTCAACACGTGCTTTCTCTGGGTTTGGAATTATTATATTCTTCTTGAAGTCTGAGGGTATTTCGCCTGCCTCATACATCTTGCCCACCAGATGGTAGAGTTTTGTCAGGGCTGGCTCTCCGAAGGCTGTCAGTAGTTCTAATGGAATGTTGTCTACTCCCGGGGCCTTGTTTCGATTCAGGTCTTTCAGTGCTCTGTCAAACTCTTCACGCAGTATCATATCTCCCATATCATCTTCATCTACATCCTCCTCCAACAACTTTAGACAGCAATAATGGATTAATCAAAGTTGACAAGTGTCCATCTGTAAAGTCAGGTCGTGAGTGCATCAAAAGTAAAAAAAAAAAGTTTCTAAATTGCATATTATGTAAATTATAAATAAATGAGATTGTTTTCATTAGTACTGATGAAGGCAATGAAGCCGAAATAAGCTTATATTTTAAAATATCAAGCAATATATGCTGTAGATTTACAATAAAGAAAAAAGAATATCGAATCAATCCTTGGAACCAGTAGCTCGATTTAATGAATGAATGACGCTGGAGAACGAAAAAGGGTACTTGAAAGTACTTCCGGTAATGTTCCGGGAATATTCAAACGCATCGAATGTGGAGGCCATGGACGGTCGCCACAAGACATTTGAGTGGAGATGTTACGTACTCGTAAGATAAAATACTCTTTAGGGAACAAAGCCTCAGCTACTGAAAGAGCAATGACGTCCGAAATAGTCCAATACGGAAACTTCCTTGTACATTAAGTCTGTTCCGGACTCGAGACTAGGTGCACACTTTTAATCTGCCAAAAAGTTTAATGTCGGCGCATTCTCCCCTGCCTAGTGAAAATTCATTCTAGCCTTATACTGTTGCAGATTTTACTGTCACTAACACAACAGGGGAGAGAGAACATCGTTAGAAGAATAGCAAGGAGGACTGTAGAAATTAGTTACGTCAATTTAAACTTCCCTCAATCAACACAATTATTCGTAGGTGAGCAGCACGTAAAAATATACTCAGGATCTTGAATGAATATCGCGCTCTAGAATATTCTGTATATGATTCTCTAGAGTTCATTGTTTGTACAAAAGAAATATAACATTCGATGAAAAGTAATCTTCGTATTCTCAATAAATCAGTTCACTACTCTCAGATAATAGTTAATTTCACATAAATAATTGTCACCTACTTTCACTTAACATTACACTTTTATGAACGTGAACCTCTTTCACATCAAAGATAATCATACAGAATCTCAAATTTAACTACTTTTTAATGCCATCGAATAGAAAGAGAGATTAATTTTTAGTTGGTCTGATGCTTAGAAATTGATCGGGAATTACAGTGAGAATACCGGAGCACTTCTCTGAAGAGCGATGGTCTTTGACGCATCGCTGATCGTGATCGGGCACTCGACAGCATGGCTCGCTCTTCAGAGGCGTCACGCGTTCTCCCGGTGACAAGTTGTTACATGAAAATAGAAACATGGTTTATGTAATATAGAGTGTATGGTTTCTTAACGATTGTACTGATAAAATTCTCTCGAGTTTCCAGCTACGTTAAGCGGTGTCAAACTCAAGAGTTTTCGGCCGCGTAATCTTCGGCCATTGCAAAGTGAGTCCGCAACGAAAGCTGTACCTTACATGGCGCTAAAGTGAGCACCAGCGACGTCACAGAAGGCAGCGCGACGATAGAAGGACGGTGGCAGCAACCGAAAGACACTCACCAATTGACAATGGGCAGCAGTGCTCGGCCAAAAGCTCGCGGGTTTTATATCACTTGACGTGCCTGGAGGCTCACAGTTTCTATAGTTACGTAGTAAACATATATTGTATCTGTTTTATCACATAATACTTGCCCGGCTGCTGCAAGTAATGAATGTCGCAAATAGATTTGTGACACCACAATTTGCCACCCCTTCCCATCCTCCTCTTTTTCGAGAAACGCTCTCAAAGTTCGTGGTGCAATCGACATCAAACTGACGCAGCGAAAGATAATTTAAACTTAGACATTCGTCGTCATGATATTTGGGGGCTTAAACGCATACTTTCTGAGAAATCAAGAAGATTAGCACTGTCCCTCGTGTACCCTTCAAGGAAAGCAACCATGACAGAGCGACGAATGCAACTACATAGATTTCTATATAGCTTCTGCAAGATTTTTTCCTTGTACGTATTTTTCAATGCATCAAAAGTGGGTGTAGAAGGGTTAGCAAGATAAATAAATGATGGATAACGACAAGGCTGTTGAATAAATTTCTCAAACAGTTTACATTAGCGAAAAACCAAAAATTTTATCCAGGTCCTTTTATAATTGGAAATATATTCACGGCACCAAGAACATCGTATAAAAGCACTAATCAAGCAACTACAGTGCTCCATTTCGAGATTCAGTGACAAACAGACTTGACTAAAATCTGAAAATATTTCTTTTTCGGGAATTATTTTTGATGAATACCTCTCATACAGTAACATCGCCTGAAAGTACAGGGCTATTACAAATGATTGAAGCGATTTCATAAATTCACTGTAGCTCCATTTATTGACATATGGTCACGACACACTACAGATACGTAGAAAAACTCATAAAGTTTTGTTAGGCTGAAGCCGCACTTCAGGTTTCTGCCGCCAGAGCGCTCGAGAGCGCAGTGAGACAAAATGGCGACAGGAGCCGAGAAAGCGTATGTCGTGCTTGAAATGCACTCACATCAGCCAGTCATAACAGTGCAACGACACTTCAGGACGAAGTTCAACAAAGATCCACCAACTGCTAACTCCATTCGGCGATGGTGTGCGCAGTTAAAAGCTTCTGGATGCCTCTGTAAGGGGAAATCAACGGGTCGGCCTGCAGTGAGCGAAGAAATGGTTGAAAGCGTGCGGGCAAGTTTCACGCGTAGCCCACGGAAGTCGACGAACAGAGCAAGCAGGGAGCTAAACGTACCACAGCCGACGGTTTGGAAAATCTTACGGAAAAGGCTAAAGCAGAAGCCTTACCATTTACAATTGCTACAAGCCCTGACACTCGATGACAGTCAAACGCTTTGAATTTTCGGCGCGGTGGAGATCATGATCAGCAATTCATGTAATGGCCTCCACGCTCTCCCGACTTAACCCCATGCGATTTCTTTCTGTGGGGTTATGTGAAAGATTCAGTGTTTAAACCTCCTCTACCAAGAAACGTGCCAGAACTGCGAGCTCGCATCAACGATGCTTTCGAACTCATTGATGGGAACATGCAGCGCCGAGTGTGGGAGGAACTTGTTTATCAGGTTGATGTCTGCCGAATCACTAAAGGGGCACATATCGAACATTTGTGAATGCCTAAAAAAACTTCTTGAGTTTTTGTGTGTGTGTGCAAAGCATCGTGAAAATATCTCAAATAATAAAGTTATTGTAGAGCTGTGAAATCGCTTCAATCATTTGTAATAATCCTGTAATTAAGTTGATCTTGTGCGATACCACGTACAGTTATTTTGAAGGTGCAGTTGGTCAGTTGCCACTGGGTTTCCACAAGGGAATTGCAGTTATGAAGTCCTATCCGATGTAATGTGAAAATGTTTAAACAGTGAGTGAAACAGCGACTGTAAAAGAACAGGATTAAAATTTTAATTCTTCACTAATCCCGGTAGTTTGAGTTACCTGCCTACTTGTTATTTATTATTGATGTATTTCTTTTGTAGAAACTCCATCTCCCACTTTCTATACGAAGAAAATGGCTATGAAAAGAACTCCAAAACCCTTGTAGGAATCCCACAGGGGTCCTCCGCTCTCCATACAATTGCCTCGGTCGCTCGGCCAGCACCACTCTCGTCGAATGGCCCCACCTTACGGGTACCTAAATGACAATCGCAAGTTTCTTTCTTACAATTCTCAGAAAATAATTTTCTTTTATCTTTCGAACCCGTCAATTTTCAGCTGACAGCGCGTCATGAACTTTACAGGTACCTTTCTCAAAGAACCATTGGTGGTAGTGAACTAAAATATCATAGAGTCCTATACAAATGAAATATCACAATTTCATAGACTTTTGTGGTCTCATATAGATACGATTTTATGCATATGGCGTTAGCCACTAAGCCGCGTTGCCACAGTGGTCCACACAACCGCACGGATTACCCTGGCACGCCTCACTCCCATTATCCAAATTCTCACTGCCTCCCCAGACTGCTTTAAATTTTCCTATATAAGAATATACCCACTCATATCCCATACAACTCCCCTACATCGGAAGTCACATATTCATCTTGGCATAACCTATATTATTTGCTATCTATCATAGGACAAACGCCCGTGGAAAATTAGTTTTTAGCCGAATTATATTGAACTGACACTGTAGCCACAATATAGAAAGCTACCATTTAGTAGATTTGCGATATTTGTCATTGAGGCAAAAGCTAAGCACGGACCGACTACTTGCCTTCGATGGAAATATGCGCTCTCCGACATGGCGAAAGAGCACAACTACACCACAAAGGTCGCGGAAAAACTTAGATTTCTAGCACATTAAAAATGTTTGAACTGTGGAAGGAAGAGAAAATCAATGCGTTAGCGATAAGTTAGCTAAAGGAGCTCAAGAACCGAGGTGTTAATAGTACAATCGGATTTGGTCTAGGAGTACCCACTCGCCACTGCGAACTACGCTTCAGTTCACTTGTTCCATAAACACAGGTCTTTTGTAACAACATAACATGTACGACTAGAGATTTCAGAGTATAACTATGTCGAAGTCATTTCTGGGAGACCTGGCACTGCGCCCATATCGAAGTAATATGCCGATATCTGATCTCGATGAGGCGTAATGGCACTTGGCTTCACGCTTCCACTTCACTGAAATTGGCGTATCACCGACCTTTCCAGTTAACGAGAATAGGCGTTGTTGTAAGTAGGTCTGCACCATCGTTCAGCAATCTTAGTCTCTTATCGCTAATGCTCCGATCTATACGTAATCTGACCTCGCCATTCGCACGGGCCAATCTTTCTTGGTACGTAGTACTGAAAATAGTTAATATATCATCTTAGACGAACACTATACTCAGATTTTTACACGAGCTGATTTTGTACGCTGGGTATGTGGGACAGGAAAGAAATCCTCGTGCATCAAGAAGTGTGTAATAATTCGAATACTTTAGAAGGCATCTGATGACAAATGTGGGTTTTGCTGAAGCAACAGTTTAATAAGTCATGGTTGCAAAATACTTACCTATAGATGACTGGAACGATTTGGTGGCAGATAGCGTCAGCTCCAGGGGAAATTACGATTAAGTGATGCCCTCCTAACAATACGACTTATAACAGTGTGCTTTCGGATGTTCTGCAGAGTTGTCGAGTCCATTTCCTGCGCAATTCTTCGACTATCGACACAGTCGTCTTCTTGCAGTGCTACGAGTTTTGCTGCTACGTGTACTCGCTGCCTGGACACTATCTAAAGTGTGAACTATTGTTGGTTTCACGCTGCTATTTACTGCCGAGTTCGATTCCCAACGAGCACAACGCCCATGTTGCCATTTTGTTTTCCAGAGCTCGCGCTGATATTCAAAAAAATGGTTCAAATGGCTCTGAGCACTATGGGACTTAACTGCTGTGGTCATCAGTCCCCTAGAACTTAGAACTACTTAAACCTAACTAACCTAAGGACATCACACACATCCATGCCCGAGGCAGGATTCGAACCTGCGACCGTAGCGGTTGTGCGGTTCCAGACTGTAGCGCCTTTAACCGCTCGGCCACTCCGGCCGGCGCTGATATTCCATGAAATGCAAATTCTCTCATTATTTTCTCACTCTTGTGGACGTTATGGCAGGGCAGATTCAATGGACGAAGTGCCGTACCCCAGGCACTGTTTAAACTGATTCCGCCACCCCTATTTATTAAGTATTCTGAAGTATTATTTCGAAAGACTCCTTAATTACGCTGTGAACTGTGTTGCTGTAGTGGTACCACTGGTTCCCGTCGGATCACCAAATTCAAACGCTCTTGTGCTTGACTATCACTTTGATGGGTGATCCACCGGGTCTGCCCAGCAATTTTGGCAAGTGGGGCCCACTCAGCCCTTGTGAGACCAATTGAGGATCTACTTGACCAAGAAGTAGCCGATCCGCTCACGAAAACTGGTAACGGCCGGGAGAGCAGTGTGCTGACCACATGCCCCTCCATATTCGCATGCAGTGACGCCTATTGCTGGAGGGTAACATGGCGGTCGGTCGGTACCATTGGGCCTTCAAAGGCCTATTCGCACGGGGAGAGTGTTTAATTACGCTGTTCGATAAACTTGGCGTTCACATCACGATACTGGTCTCATAGTGTTTCATTTCATGATTGTATTCGCGACAGTGCTCAGCGACGGTTATTTGCTTGGTGATTTTACTCGTGTACGTGGTTGATTTTCCTTGAAACTCTTCTCATCTGTTCTGATAATCTGTCCCAAGTAAGATATACCTTAATTCGTATGGAATGCGATCTACGTCCGGCTTTCGGAGATGTAGATCGTCTTTAACATGACACACAAAATACTTTTTATCCTAGTTGAAGAGAGTGAAATACACTGGATTCCATGTTTCTGTAGTAGTCTACCGAGTCCGCAGCTCGTGGTCGTGCCGTAGCGTTCTCGCTTCCCGCGCCCGGGTTCCCGGGTTCGATTCCCGGTGGGGTCAGGGATTTTTTTTGCCTCGTGATGACTCGGTGTTGTGTGCTGTCCTTAGGTTAGTTAGATTTAAGTAGTTCTAAGTTCTAGGGGACTGATGACCATATATGTTAAGTCCCATAGTGGTCAGAGCCATAGTGTACCGATCTTCTCTGATACTGATCAGCGTAAGGTAGATTAAGCGCTTCTTGGCTTCTCTTCCTCGGTCTCAGTCTCATTCTCTTTTCCATGAGTTCTTGATTTTGAGTGCATCGCCCGTTTAGTCTAACGCTCCGAGCACCAGTTCTTTCCGAACGCTATTCGTAGGTTCTGCAGTTCTTCATCGAAGTTCTCCCTTTCTGGGTGTAGAAACATGTTGCTGTCAACTAAAGTCTCTGCCGATTGTTCAGAATGGCCTGGCAATACGACGTGGTCACAAGCAGAATCAGTCTAGTTGAAACTGCCTGCATGTCAAAAAACAAAATTCGATTGCTTGCATAAACCGCCACGATATGGTGCATGGAGCCGTATTGTAATTAATTACACTGACCGACATGTGAACGAGGTTACAGTGAAGCTCATCGCTAAATGATTTTTAGCCCACTGCCAATATGCTACCAACAGCAGATTACGTCGGTTCCGTGGAGAATGTTGTAGCTCCTCTCCAATCACAAGCAGTGGAAGAGGTTCGTCGCGAAATCTAAAGAGTACTTGCCGCTGCGCCAAAGCTAAAACCAAACACCTGCAAGTGAGGACGACTAGTATTAAGAAATACTTGATTCTACCAGTCGAGAAGGGCAACGCTATGTTCCTAATGCCACGTGTTGAAGAAGATTTTCGATCTTTTGAAAGACGTTGCATACAGATAGATGTCGAACCTACGAATAAAATCGAGAGGAAGACGACTCTTCTCAACGAAGGCTTGCTACGTAAAACAATTAAGCCTCTGAAAAACACGAGCACAAGTGTCACAACGATTATGTGGTCTTCCGATGGTACACAAGGTAAGAATTCCTCTAAGACCCTTGGTTAGAAACACTTGCGGCCCTACGAACCGGCTGGCGAAATACCTGAAATGCATTCTCAGCGAATACGTTGGGAAGTGAGAACACCACTCACACAACTTTGATGACTTTGTAAACCGATACATTCAACTACAGCACCGAGACAGGAGTATTATGATCAGTGTCTATGTAGTCTCCCGTTTTACGAGGATTCCACTTTCTGATTCCTTGCAACTAATATCGGAGGAACTCGACGATTTTCTTACAGAACCTTTTAGGCACTTTCTGACGTCTGCCTATTTTCTGTTCGTCGAAAAATATTATCAACAAACCGATGGTGTTGCGACTGGGAGTTGGTGATCACTTGTTCTGTCGAACGTGTAGATGGAATAGTCTGAAGAAAAGCCACTAGACACCGCCAAGATGAAACCAACGTGTATCTATCAGTACATGGACGACACGTTTGTTGAGCGTCCACGTGGAGCGGAAAAGTTTCGTGATTTCCTGGAACACTGACACGCAGTCCCTCGTAACAGAAGATTCACGATGTAACTCGAAGAAGATGGCCAGCTACTCTACCTCGACGTGCTGGTTAAGAGAAGAACGGATGGATTCCTGGGTCAGAGTGTATACGGGAAAGCTACTCACACTGACCTCTGTATCCACCTCTCCCTAGAGCCCGAACACTTTCAGACAAGGATTGCCTCAACGGAGATCTACGACACATACAAATAGTGTTCCGAAGGAACGGTTACGCGGATTACCACACTGAATTGCAGACTAAAATCAAGAACGCGTGAGGAAGAGGCTGAGACTGAAACCGAGGAAGAGAAGCCAAAAATCTCTTATCTCCCTTATCATGGCCCAATATCGTGAAAGATCTATAGGCTCCTACTGAAACTTACCATCCATTGCATTCTGGCATTCAGCACCTTTCGCTCGATTCAAGTAAGAGAAAAAGTATTCTGTATAATGTTAAAGACAATCTCGGTCTCCAAAAACCGATTGTGTATCTCATTTGATGTCGGTTTCAGTTTAAATGACGTTTGGGGTCCGGCGCTCAATTTATTAAAACCTTGATGCCATCACATTGACCATAGTGGAAAACACCGAGTGAATTTGTGTTTCACGGAGTATTGCTGGCCGGCCGCTGTGGCCGAACGGTTCTAGGTGCTTGAGTCCGGAACTGCGCGGCTGCTACGTTCGCAGGTTCGAATCCTGCCTAGGGCATGGATGTGTATTATGTCCTTAGGTTAGTTAGGTTTAAGTAGTTTTAAGTCTGGGGGATTGATGACCTCAGATGTTAAGTCCCATAGTGCTTGGAGCCATTTGATTTGATTATTCGTGGTGTTGGACAAACAACAGTTCACAGTCTGATTGCAGACTGGCAGCGAGTACAAGTACAGGTAAAACGCGCAACCTGTGAAGAAGTCGGCTGGGTTGGTCGTAGAAACATTGCGCAAGAAATGGAAACAACAAATCAACAGAACATCCAGAAACCAGTGTTAATCAGTCGCGCCAAGAAAACATGGATATCCCACACGACTTACGTTAGAAGGTAGGCTGAGAAAAGGAACTCGCAAATATGTAACATTAGTAGCATTAGATAAGGCTTTTGCTGATGTTGACTGGAATACGTCCTTTGAAATTCAGAGTTTATCAGAATAAAATATAGGGACCGAAAGGTTATCTACAACTTATGCAGAAACCACCAGACTGTACTTACAATAATCAGCGGCTGAGAGAGAGTGACATCCACTCATGTTTCTCAGTAGAACTTCGAAAGGAAAATAAAGAGAACTTTGAAAAACGAGGTATTGTTCAGGGAGAAGTAATAAATTAAAATTAATTTCAGGTGATATTTTAATTCTGGTAGATGCGGCGAAGGACTTCGAAGATCATGTGGGTGGAAATGGATAGCGACATAAAAAAGGTTAGTAAATGCTTATTTAGGCTTTCTCGGCGAATCTCGACGAATTCTTCCCAGTTTATCAGCCGAGTCAACGTTTCAACAAGTTTCCTCCTTGCCATCTTAAAACCTGAAGATGACAAGTAGGAAACTTGTTGAAAGGTGGCCGCTGAGCAATGTCTTGCCTCGGTTGATAACCCGAGAAGACTTCATCAGCTTTTGAAACGAAAATCATTAAGAGTAAAAACAGATGTGCAGTCGAATTGAGTTAAGTGATGGAGGAGGAATAAACACTGACAGAAAAAATGGCAGCACCAAAAAATAATTAATATAGAGTAATGAAACTTCTGGAATACATTTGTCTAGGTAACATATTTAAGTGATTAATACTGTAAGATCACAGATTAATGTAAGCCCGCGATAAGCCATTGCAAATTTGAAACGCTGGTACATTAAAAACCTGTTTAACCACCAGAAAGTTGGATGTCTTTATGTAAACGTCATGAATTGTGTTGCACAGAGGCTATATATCAGTTTGTGGGATGGAGTTCCTTGCCTGTTGCACTTGGTCGGTCAATACCAGGACGGTTAATGCTATTTGAGGAGCACGCTGGAGTTGTCGTCCGAAGTTGTCCCATATGTTCTCGCTTAGAGACAGATCTGGTGATCGATCAGACCAAGGGAACATGTCGACAATCTGCACAGCATGTTGGGTTACAACAGCGGTATGTAGGCGAGCGTTATCCTGTTGGAAAACATTCCCTAGAATGCTGTTCATCAATAGTAGCACAACAGGTAGAATCATCAGACTGACGTACATATGTGCAATGAGAGTGTGTGCTATAACCAAGAGAGCGCTCCTGCTGTCATACGAAATCGCAGCCAGGTGTCAATCCACTGTACGTACATTTGGTAATTGATTACATTCTTTTTCAATGCAAGAGCTGTTTGTGATTGTTCACTCTGATAATTTTCATTCCTTCTTCCAAGATTGATGGTTCATTTCCATGTTTTATCAGGTATTCAGCAATGGTAGAATGGCTATTTTTGTAATTCAAGCTTCTTATAATTATGTTCTTTATACCTAGTTTTGACATTCCTGAGTGTGATTCCCACATACACTGATTATAATTCTTGATATTCTGTCTGGTATATACCTGCTCCTTGGTATTTATGTGGTTTGTGTATTGATCTTTGTAAATATGGGAGGCTTGTTTTTCTGTAATCAGCGCCGGCTTTAGGGTGGGGCAACTCGGGCGGTCGCCCAGGGCGCCGGGGCCCAAGTGGCGCCACGTACTAAACGCATGTAAAAAAAAAATTACAATTTACAATCACCCATTTCGCGAAACTAAAATATTATTCAGTCTCATTCAACATACGTCGCTAATCTCACGAATGCGCGATGAATTCGGGGTAGCAGAAGAGAAATCATGCTGAATGCAATCTTCGTATTGTCTACAACCATCCATGTTTGACGCGGGCTAGCACGGGCTCTGCCAAAGCGCCTCTCTTATTTGTTTCAAGAACTGCAACAAGGAAGAGCCCATGCAGTCGCACCATCTCTCCTTTACAACAGAAACTACCGGTCGCTCCAAATAAAAGAAAATACAGACTGTGAAATATACATTACATTATGATTTAATTAATACGATGAAAGGTGGCTACACTGAGCCACAGCGCCAGAGATTGCGCCAAAGAGTATTATTCAGCCGCCTCCACTGGCAGTGCCTGTCGAGGACTCGTAGTAGTCAGTGCTTGGGGAGAGCTCGTAGTGGCAGTGCTTGTTAAGAACTCGTAGCAGAGAGTGTTTCTTGAGATGTGCTAGTAGGCAGTGCTTGCTGAGATGTGATATTGGAAAGTTCTTGTTGAGATGTGATAGTAGCGAGTCGGTGTGGAGAGATTGTAATGTCTAGAGTGCTTTTCATCAATATAAATTAAGGTAACAAACTAGTTTTCTTTTTTTTCTCATTATTTCAATGTCCTGAATAATGCGTCATTACAGGTTCAGTCAACAAAGCGTCTGGCGTGTGTTCTTGTATTAGAGTGTAATTCTGGGTTTCTTACACAATTATAGTATTTCTAATTTCTTTTTATCACGTCAGTATAAATGATATTTGAAATTTCTTGTCTTGTTGAAGAAGAACCGTGCCAGATGTGTACGTTGAGTCACACTCCCACACACAGAACAATTACACTTGTGCTTTGGTTTCGTAGGTTTTATAGTTGCTGGGGACTTAATTAATTAATTGTGTTAACAGAAAATTTTCATTTCATTCTTTATTGTTGTTCTATGCAGTCAGATTGCGTAATAATACTAGTCAGGGCCAACCGTTTACGAGACACAGCGTAATCGGACATACAGCTACCAAAAATATTTGCATTATATTTAATTAAGCCCCCATGCACGTGGCTACCGCTGTTTCGGATCGTCCCTTGGAATTCTTCTGATTGTAAAAGTAGTAGACAGTAGTATTGTTGTAGTAATTTGTAGTTTATATTGCTTGTGTAGATTTGATAATTGGCATTCTTCTAATGGTATTTTTCAAAATTTAATTTGTGTTGTCTTGTCTACGGGTTTGACAATATAGTGCAATTATTTCAATTGTTCGATTAATCGTGTTTGAGGGAAACATTTCGTGTAAATGGTATTGTTGGAGATAAAGAGTCATTGTGTGTAATTTTCGTACAGTGACGAGTTTTGTATATTTTGTAAATGATTACGCGATCAATGAAAAAGGCAAAAATGATGAATAGTGAGAATAACGAAATTGTTAACATGGCGAACTCGCCAACAGAGGAAAACAGTATCATGAATAATGAAGTGGGAAACAATTTAATAAGTCGGGAAAATAGTCCGGAACCATTTCAAAATTTTTCCCAATCAGAAAATTCACAGAATACGAGATTAACGATAGAAGATTCTGAAATAGTATCGAACACAGATAGCTTTATGGCTATGCAGAAGGAAGTTAGTTTTGCGGGAAATGTTAGGGGCGAAAAGAATTTTGAACCATTTAATATGGAGCAGTTGATGAGTGTAATATTAAATTTTCGATCTGAATTTAAAACAGAGATAGGGACAATTAAAACACAAATGGGAACAATGGAGCAGTTTCGATCTGAATTTAAAACAGAGATAGGATCAATTAAAACATAGATGGGAACTATGGGATCTGAATTAAAAACAGATAGAGGAACAATGGAAACACGGTTAGACTCACTGGGATCACAAATAGGAACAATTAGAACAGAGATGGAAACAATGGAAACACGGTTAGATTCACGAATAGGGACATGTTTCAAAAACATGAAAGATGAATTAAAGAAAGAAATCAGAGAAGAAGTACAACCAATTTTAAATTCTCACAATAATAGATTAATTCCAGTAGAGATTAGACAAAGGGAACAGGATAGAGAACAGGAAGAAAGAGATCGCGTGATAGTACAGAAATTTTCAGAGTTAAATTTACAACGTGTAAAAGATAAGGAAGAAATATTTGAGAGAATCGAGGAATCCGTACCAAATGACAGAATAAATAACCTAACACAACGATATGAACAGTTAACTACTAAATGTGTTATTACTGAAACCCGAGTCGCGACACTTACAGAAGACGTAAATAAACAGAGAGAACAAATAGGTGATTTATCGGAAAGAGTTGAGGAGATTTCAGATAAACTGACAAGTCTTAGTTTAAATGGGGACAGAGATTCAGATGATACAGCACCATTGCCATTTGCAGAAACCGAAGAGTATCAGAACATAAATAAGCATGTTGAAAATCAAGGAAAATTTAATGAACGCGTGAAAAGGAAATTTGAGGCATTAAAAAAGCAAGTCAAACAGATCGAAGGCGAAATTGTAGGAAAAGAAAGCAAAAGAAATTTGGAATCACAGATAGCAGAGGGGTTTGAAGAAAATAATTTGTTTCATTTACGGGATGCGACAAGAGAGCGCCAGGCGCGCGAACTTGACAATAATCCACTTTGGGACTGAGACAGACGCGGTAGGTCTTTGTCGCCACGAGGCGAAAACTTTGACTGTTCGGAAATTTAAGATCTTCCGCAATTCTAAGAATGACATACAACCATGTTCATGGCTAGATCAATTTATGTACGCACTTCCGCCAAATTTGCCACTAAGTCACAAACTGGATATTATGTGCGGCTATTAATGTCCTCAGGGGATTCACTACACTAAGTGAATATGTGCCGTAGCTTGCATAGGGCCCCGAGCTGTAGTGGTGCTATTTCCCTTTTAGTTTTCTGCACCGCTGCCTACTCTTTTACTATTCTTTGCATCTGTCAAAACAACTCTTCGACTATCAATCTATCTAGAGAGTAAGTAAACAATAACCGGATTTGACTAATTTACCCAAATGTGATTTCAGAAATTACCGTTTGGACTTACTGTCTCTTCTGCAGCATTCATTCGTAGTTTAAACGAAATTTTACCTGTTTATCTTCGTGACAATATCACTTCATATGTTGACGATATTCTTATTGCTAAACGTTCTTCGAGTGAACATAACAAAATTTTGGATTCATTATTACGTATTTTTGCACGAGTTGGCATTACAGTGAACTTAAAAAAATCTGAATTTGGTCGTTCTCAGGTGAAATTTCTCGGTCACATTATTTCTACAGAAGGTATTCTTCCTGATCCAGAGAAATTAGACGCTATTCGTAACTATGCTGTTCCTACCACAAAACGTGATGTTCGTAGTTTCCTTGGTGTCTGTAATTTTCTTAGACGCTTTGTTGGATTGGACAATTTGGCCACACCTTGTTTTTGTGAACTATCTGGAAAATTCTTTTTAAACGAAAATTGGTCGACAGCTCTGGTTAGTTTGTATTCCTGATGAGTGGGTTAATAAGCTGATTTGGTATACGCATTTCAGTTATGCACACTTTGGTCCCAGAAATTGCTTTCATAAATTACGGGAAAATTGCTACTTCAGTAATATGGAAAAACGTATTCGATCTGTTCTGGCCAAATGCAAATTATGTCAAAAGGCTAAGCCGCCAACAATTTCTCACAGAGCACCGTTGTTTCCTATCATTCCAGCGAAATTAAAGGACATGGCTGCAGTCGATTTGTTCGGTCCAGTGGTTCGTTCTACTAATGGTTTTGCGTACATTTTCGTAGCAGTGGAGTTGACATCAAAATATGTGTGTTTTACACCGTTACGCAAAGCAACAGCTCGTTCAGTATCTAATGCTTTCATCAAACATTTTCTTAAAGAAGTTGGTCATGTTGATAAGGTTATATCAGATAATGGATCACAGTTTCGTTCTAAAATTTGGCTTCGTACTCTACGGCGTCGTAAAATTAAACCAATTTTCATTTCACTTTTTCACCCTCAATCTAACGCTTCAGAGAGATGGATGAAGGAAATCAATAAATTGTGTCGTCTTTATTGTCATCAGAATCACAGAACTTGGGATCAGCATCTTCATATTTTCCAAAACATTCTGAATGAACTTCCTAATGATTCAACTTCTTTACTGCCTATACTGATATTAAAAAACAAAGCACCGACAAATCGCATTTCTGAAATCGTTCCTTTTCCGCCTTCATGGAAACTGCGGCATTCTGAAGTTGTGAACATGGCTCTGCAAAATATTGCATCTGCAGCTGCTAGAAGAGAGAAATCAGCTAAACATCCTGGTCGTTTAAAAATCTTGTCAGTTGGTCAGAAGGTGTAAATTAAGTCTCATCGTTTGTCTCACAAAGGAAAAGGCTTGTGTCGCAAATTTTTTCTGCTTTATAACGGTCCATATAGAATTCGCAAAATTATTCATGATAACACTGTTGAAGTAGAAACTCTTAAATCACGACGCTCTAAGGGAATACATCATATATCTAACGTTAAAATTTTTGTGGAATGACATACTTTTGAGAAACTAACAGCTAGATGTAAACATGCGGAGAGTACAAGGATACCGCGCTGTGTTTTGGCGGCGGCACATACTCAAAGCAACACTCAAGTCTGCGCGCCGCACAAGGCAGTCGTTGACCGCAAACAATTACTTCCTACGTCACGCGCCTACAGCTGATCGAGCGCTCAGCGCGAATGCACTGCCAGCCATAAACAAATACACAGTTTAATTTCTCCGATTAAATTCAGTAAAAGCTATAGTGACTTGATGAATTATGTTATTAACATTCAGTATTTTTCAGGATACGGTTCTATAAAATATTTAAGAACTTCAGGTAAATTCTGTGTGTCTCCGACGTTAAGAGGACTTGCTATCGAGAAAATTTCAGAAAGAATGTAATTTCCAAGAAGAAACTAGTAGACTAAAAAAGGTAACTATTAATTGAGTTCATTTTTCAGGTAACATATTCCCACTTAGGTACGTACTTTAGACGTAATTTGCTGCTCGCGATTACGTGATTCATACTTTGTGCTAAATTTCATGTTCTATGAAATTACTTGTGATGCGACGTGCTTGCGTACATTAACTGATTTTGACAATGATTATTAATGAACCGGGTTGTAACTTGTATATATTATGCATCGCTTGGCTGCACTGCTCTTTCGATGATGTTATATTTTTTGTTATTTGCCTGCTGTGCTTATTTATTTAAATTATAATTGTCACCTGATTAATTGTGCTGATGTGGTTAGGTATGTAAGTTATACTTTGTGATTTATCTGCTTGCGCCTTCATGTTTACTTATTAAGATGACATATGAACACTTATTTGCTTATGCTGATATGATGCTAATGACCTGTTTGCTGCTAAGCGTATGGATTGCATATTCATACATTTCTGTTTGTTGTCATAACTACTCTTTAATTTGGTATATAGAAATGCTGATATACTGTGTATGAACATAGAGTTTAGGTCACATTATTGTATTAATTATAGATTGTTCGCTTGGCAGAGCCTCGTTGTAAGAATTGTGCTGCATCCACTTGTTGACATTCTGTTCACTACTGGTATATTTACTCGCTATTGCATGTTTTGCTTACGCTCAGTGCCTTATATTTTTAAGATAAGAAAATGAACTGCTATAATCCGACGAACGACATTAGTACAAGAAACTTCATAGAAGTCACATGAGCTGAGGTTTTATGGAAGCTGTATAAATTTATGCTAATAGGAAGGAAGCTAACGACATGACATACCAAAACTAAGTTTAGACCATTGACAATTATTACACTGCATTCTTCGTGAGCAATTGAAATAGGAAGTGACACTTGACACAAGAAATACTCCACATGTTTGCTTCTGCCATAATTCTTGAAGTGGTGTACACACTGTGAAATATTATGATCATTCACACTCCGTAATCGTACTTAATTACTGAGAGTTATTCGAACTAAGTCTGTTAGAGGTCATGTATGCATTTCTTTTGTTTATAATTCATAATGGGTACAAGATTTGGGTCAGATGGATTACACAGAGGATGTGTGTTGACAGTGTGTCTTCGGATTGTATAGGGTGATGAGGTTTGCATTAGGATTTTATCTGTACTTGTTCGAGGAGACTGACTAGAGGAAAGAGTTGTTATGGAAGTGAAATGATGTTGGTAATAAGGTTTATATGTATCGACGTATTGAAGAGGTATTATTGAGGTATTATTGAGATTATGTGAAGTTGATGATTATTGGAGTTTTGGTGGACAAGAGGTAAGGTAAATGCTATTGACGATAAGATTTATATGTATCGACGTAAGAGGTATTATTGAAGTATTGAGATTATGTGATGCTGATGATTATTGGAGTTTTGGTGTATAAGAGGTTAAGTAAGTGAGGTGCATATTTTTTTTTTGTTGGTCTATATGGAACATGGAGGACGAAGATAGCAGACTAGAACACTAAAGTGGAAGGAAGATTGTCTACACACACTTTGTTAAATCAATAAGCAGTATATACTTTTTTTTTGGAGAGAGGAAGTATTTGCATATCTTGGTTCACTGACAGTTGTTCAGCAACAGTACATTTGATTTGGCTTGGCAAACATTGGTCTTGACATGATGACTATGACGTTGACTTAACTATTATTGACTGTTATACATTGCTGTCACTACTACTTGATACACATGATGAACATCAAATTTTGACACAATTGCATTTACACAGTTAACACTATTCAATTACACAGTAGTACTTAATGTGGATGAAAGATGAGTGAGTGTGTTTTGTGTATTTTCCTTTCCTAATCCTACCCACCTATCTCCTAAATATTATTTTATTTGTATGTTGTGGCTTGCACTGACACCCATAAATATTATAGGTTTACTGATGTTTGTGTATTTGTAATAGTTAATATGACAATTATCTGATATCATTTGTGTGTTTATTAGAATTTGTATGTTTAGTGTAAGAGCATTGTAAAAGCATTTGTATGTGTATTCAAACTATTGTTCATGCTTGAACTGTCTGATTAGTGATGGTGAATATTATGAACTGTTACCTGCACTTTTTCAACATAATGGGTGCCACTTAGAAATGATTAATTTCTGCTGATGAACTGTGTGATTAGTGATAGTGAATATTATGGACTGTTACTTGTACTTTTTCTACATGATTGGTGCCACTAGGACATGTTTAATTTCTGCTAATAAACTCTGATGAACAGTGTGATCAGTGATAGTGAGTATTATGGACTGCTGTCTGCACCTGCTCGACATTACTGGGTGCCACTAATGAACTGCTTCTACTGAAATGATGTCACTTGTTGGTGTCTGCACCTGTTCAACATTGCTGGGTGCCACTAATGGAACTGCTTCTGCTGAGAAATGTGACTTGTTGCTGTGTGCATCTGTTCAACATTGCTGGGTGCCACTGATGGAACTGCTTCTACTGAAACAATGTCACTTGTTGGTGTCTGCACCTGTTCAACATTGCTGAGTGCCACTGATGAACTGCTTCTACTGAAATAATGTGACTTGTTGCTGTCTGCACCTGCTCAACATTACTGGGTGCCACTGATGAACTGTTTTTACTGAAATAATGTGACTTGTTGCTGTGTGTACCTGCCCAACACTACTGGGTGCCACTGATGGACTGCTTCTACTGAAATGATGTCACTTGTTGCTGTGTGTACCTGTTCAACATTGCTGGGTGCCACAGATGGAACTGCTTCAACTGAAATAATGTCACTTGTTGCTGTCTGCACCTGCTCAACATTGCTGGGTGCCACTGATGGACTGCTTCTACTGAAATGATGTTGCTTCTTGCTGTGTGCATCTGTTCAACATTACTGGGTGCCACAGATGGAACTGTTTTTACTAAAATGATGTCACTTGTTAGTGTTTGCACCTGTTGACCATTGCTGGGCTGGAATTATCAACTACTTGTTTTTTTTTTTGAATAATTAAAAGTATTTTATGTGAACACTTGTATAAACTGACTTTTTGTGTATTGTGTGAACTATTATGTAAAGTCACATGTATGAAAAGAATTTGTATTGCTTACTGTATTTTATATGGTAGGTTATTGAAAGGTCAGTGCAAAGCCAAAAATTTTATCTAATTATGTGTTATTTAGGTATTAATACTATCTTTTATTTTTGTCTGTATTTTTGTGGACGAATTTGGTGGTATTTTCACCACCAATGCTGGCAAAAATACCATCAAATTCCGGCCCGTGGAGGAGGGCCATATGAAAGATGGCTACACTGAGCCACAGCGCCAGAGATTGTGCCAAAGAGTATTATTCAGCCGCCTCCACTGGCAGTGCCTGTCGAGGACTCGTAGTAGTCAGTGCTTGAGGAGAGCTCGTAGTGGCAGTGCTTGTTAAGAACTCGTAGCAGAGAGTGTTTGTTGAGATGTGCTAGTAGGCAGAGCTTGCTGAGATGTGATATTGGAAAGTTCTTGTTGAGATGTGATAGTAGCGAGTCGGTGTGGAGAGATTGTAATGTCTAGAGTGCTTTTCATCAATATAAATTAAGGTAACAAACTAGTTTTCTTTTTTTTCTCATTATTTCAATGTCCTGAATAATGCGTCATTACAGGTTCAGTCACCAAAGCGTCTGGCGTGTGTTCTTGTATTAGAGTGTAATTCTGGGTTTCTTGCGCAGTTATAGTATTTCTAATTTCTTTTTATCACGTCAGTATAAATGATATTTGAAATTTCTTGTCTTGTTGAAGAAGAACCGTGCCAGATGTGTACGTTGAGTCACACTCCCACACACAGAACAATTACACTTGTGCTTTGGTTTCGTAGGTTTTATAGTTGCTGGGGACTTAATTAATTAATTGTGTTAACAGAAAATTTTCATTTCATTCTTTGTTGTTGTTCTATGCAGTCAGATTGCGTAATAATACTAGTCAGGGCCAACCGTTTACGAGATACTGCGTAAGCGGACATACAGCTACTAAAAATATTTGCATTATATTTAATTAAGCCCCCATGCAACGAATGTATTTTTATCGAATATTTGTGACTTAATGACTCATGTACATTAATTAATAGATCATGCAATGCGTGCACTGCATTCATAGAGAATTCTCCCCTAACTTACTGAAATAATACAGCGCCACACAATGTTTGTTAGACTGCATATGTTGGCAGCGCTACGATTTGCACCCACATGTCAGTAATTGTCAGTAAGAGTCGGAGGCAGCGGTCATGTTTTCGTGGCTGAATAATTGTGAGTGAAACGAGTGTCGTGACTGTGTCAACATTTTAATTTTCTGGTAGGTGCGAAAAACATTTTTATCTTTCAGTTCAGGTTTTTTTCTAGTTACGTCTACTGATAGGTGAATTTCTTTATTTGTTATAGATCGAATATTGTGGTCGCGAAATAGAGCAGTGTCCAAGCAATAATTTGTCAAATTATTAAATCATGCCAGAAGAGAAGGAAATGATTAAAAAAAAGCTTTCTGGTTCAGAAAATCGGAAAAGAAAAGCTGAAAAAGAAAAAGTTCTTGAAGAAACTAAAAAGCACATGAATATTTATAAGTACCTTAAAGGAAATTCTAAGGCAAATACTTCAGATATTGAATCAAAAGTCCATGTATCAGCAAATATTTCTTCAGACTGTGAACAATTATACACAAAAAATGTACAATCACCTATTGAAGGTGATCAAATTGACCAGCGCAGTACATCTTTGCATGAATCCTCTGATATTTCTCCAAGTCAAAATCAACACATGACATCTGTGGTCGATGAAAGTATCAACGTTCTTGCAATAAAAGAGTACAATGTTTCTGATGTAGGTACGTGGCCAAAAGTACTTAATGCTAGAGATATAGATCGCTTTATAATATGTGGACCCTCACAAGTATGTCTAAATAACTTTCCAAAAGATGAAAATGGGCGTCATTTCTCTTCAACTCATTACACAAGAAAACTATCAAACGAAGAAACTATCAGACGACGGTGGCTAGTTTATTCTGTATCAAACGACAGTGTCTTTTGCTTTTGTTGTCGACTGTTTGATTTAAAGTCAACTACTAATTTGACTACCACTGTGGGTTTCAGAAATTGGAAACATTTAAGTGAAGCTCTGAAAGTGCATGAAAATAGTCCTAACCACAAAAAAGCATTTACTCAATGGACTGAAGCTGAAATCAGGTTTAAAGCTGGATTAACTATTGACAAGGAAGAACAAAAGCTAATATCTAAAGAAAGTTTACGATGGAGCAATGTGCTTCAAAGATTGATGCACATTACTTTGTATTTGGCTGAAAAAATATGGCATTCAGAGGGTTATCAGATAAATTATTTACCCCAAATAATGGAAAATTCTTAGGTCTTGTACAGTTATTGGCAAAGTTTGATCCAATCATGGAAGAGCACGTCAGACTGGCATTGAATGGTGATTTGGCTGACCATTATTGCGGCAAAAATATATAAAATGAATTAATAGAACTCATGGCATCACACGTTATGTCTACAATCGTATCCCGCATAAAGGGTTCAAAGTATCATGCAATCATAGCTGACTGTACTCCAGATATAAGCAACAAAGAGCAACTTTCGATAACTTTAAGATGCGCCGACATAACAGAGGATGGCGTAAGTGTAAAAGAACATTTCATCTCATTTCTGGAAATAGATGATACAACCGGTGAAGGCCTCACAGAAAGCATTTTAAAAACAATGAGTGATCTTGACCTTAACATTAATGACTGCAAAGGACAGGGCTACAATAACGGCGCGAACATGAAGGGGAAAAATAAAGGCGTCCAGAACAGAATTAAGAAGTTAAATCCACTAGCTTTTTTTGTGCCATGTGGATGCCATACTTATAATTTGGTATTGTGTGATGCGGCAAAATCATCAGTAAAATCCGTGACACTGTTCGGAATGTTACAAATAATGTTTAATCTATTTGCTGGATCGGTAAATAGATGGAAAATTTTGACCGATCATTTGAAGATATACACCCTGAAAAATGTAAGTGACACACGCTGGGAAGCTAGAATTGATAGCGTCAAAGCGGTTCGTAATCAATTATGCGAATTGCATGACGCTTTGGTTTCCTTGGCCGATGCTACTGAACAAAGCGATGCTGCGGTGTCACACGAAGCGACAACACTAGGAGGACAATTAAAAGACTTCAGCTTCATTGTTTCTCTCGTGACATGGTATGATGTTCTGTTTCAAATTAACGTTGTGAGTAAAGCAAGTCACTCACCCACAATCAACTCTGTCGAGTTTATGGGAATCCTTGACAAATGTTGCTCTTATTTGGAAACATATAGACAAACAGGTTTCGAACAAGCTATTGTAACAGCAACTGAACTGGCTTCGGATCTTGATACGCAGCCATTATTTAAACCACAAATGCGATTAAGACGTATTAAACGCAGGCCGGGTGAAGAGGCTGTTGATGATCAAATAACTGACCCAAAAAAGAAGTTTAAAGTAGAGTTTTTCAATGCACTGTTGGACACCGTGCACATATCCATGAAAGAAAGATTTGAACAGATGCAAGAATTTTCTGCGACGTGGAGTTTCTTGTGTGACATTAAAAAAAATCAAAATAAAGAAGAACTAATACAATGCTGTTCTAAATTACAAGAAAAGTTAACTGTCAACATGAAGTCAGATATTGATGGAAATTTGATGTGCGACGAAATTTTAGGCCTGCAACACTATCTCGAAGACAGCCAGGCAACGCCTATTGAAGCCTTAAACTTCATAAAAAAGCATAATCTTCAAGAGTTATATCCCAACATATGGATAACGTTACGTATTTTGCTAACAATACCAGTGACTGTCGCAAGCGGCGAAAGCAGTTTTTCCAGACTGAAGTTGATAAAAACGTACTTGCGGTCTACAATGTCTCAAACAAGACTAACCAGTTTGGCCTCACTGTCCATTGAAAATGAAGTTGCAGAAAACCTGGACTTTGCTAATCTGATCAGAGACTTTGCCGACAGAAAAGCGAGAAAAGTAAAATTTTAGTCGTTTATAATTGTTTTTCATTAGGCGTAATATGTTTTGTGTTCAGATGACTGACAGAAAATATAGGTTTATGGCTTACAGTTATATTAAATTCAATAAAAATACGGTACCCAATTCAAAGTTAGTGTTTTTTCGTTATACATATTACCTCCTATATATAAAAATCAATTGTTGTGTGTTAGTCTCACCAAAACAAAGAAATGGCTTGACCAATTTGAATTATTTTTGTTTTGTTTTGTTCGCTTTAGTACAGGGGTGCTTCAGAAAAGGAAAGAAATATTTGGGATATACGAGCCTGTTTCAACCACATTTTACGCATCTTTTCTTTGTTTGGAACACGCAAAAACAATTTTCTGGAGTTGTTGTAGATGTACAGTGCAGTACTACGCAATATTTTTAGACAATTTCCCAAAACGTGAATGCCCAAACAATATATCACTGCTATACTGACTCTTACGGCAGCGACAGCAGCATGCTGGACTGACGTCACAGGCTACACAAGACTCACATGGAGCGTCTTAGCGGGCTTTCAGATTATTTGGATTTCATTTCCATTTAAAAAAATAAAATACTCAAATTTACGATGGAAAAAACCATGTTATGATCATAAGATGACGCCATAAACCACTTAAGACGATTTCTAGAAAACAGTCAAATACCGTGTTGCAAAGCACTGCCAGGTTCGCTATTTATACAACAAAGGGCGCCAACTGGACGACTCACCCGGGGCACCTGGATGGCTAAGGCCGACCCTGTCTGTAAGCAACGTGTAATCCACGTTTCTTTAGTATATTTGCTATTCTGTGTGTGAGTTGTATTTATATTTTATATGTGTACTATTTCCTTCTGATGGTCCTGTCATGAGTGTAACCCTTTTGTGTTTCTGTGTGTGCTGTAGCATTTGTATTGTTTGTGAGGTTCTGTGGTGTTTGTGTTCTCTGCTTGTTTTTATTTCTCTGTAGTTGCATTTTGATTTTGTGGTTGAATCTTTGTGCTATGTGGGTGTTGTAACCATTGTTTGTGGCTATAAGTTGTATTGTTTGTAATCTTTCTCGTAGTTTTCTTTCCTGAGTGAAATATTATTTAGATTGTTTAACATGTGCCGTAGGGCCATTTAATTTTTGATTGTCTGGGTTGTTGGGTGTGGCATGTGTAACTGTGTCAATGGCTGTTGGCTCTCTGAAAATGCCAAATGTGTGCTTATTTCTGTCTTTCTTCATTGTTATGTCAAGAAAGGTATTTGTTTTTGTTTTTCTTTTTCCATTGTAAATTGAGTGTCTTTATGTATGGCACCTACCGTTTGTGTCAGTATGAAGTTTATCTAGCATTTTCTCTGATTATTCATCTACAATACATGTTACATCATCCTTTTAATATTACCTGTAAACAATTTGGGATGCTTTCTTTGAGACGACAGTACAAAAGGTTTTGTGTTCTGTATGGTTGATGAACATGGTTGCCAATGTTCCTGAAATGGGGTATCCCACTGAAAGGCCATCTTTTTGTAAGGGAAATTCGTTTTCAGACTGGAAATAATTTAGGCGTGTGATTACTTAAAGAATTTTGGTTATTTCTATATTATCTGCAGGTAGATTCCTGTATGTCACTAGGTTTCATTCGATTAGTTTTACTGTGCCTGCGGTGAGTGTGACGGCCTACGCTAGGTCTCTACGTCTAAAGAAATAAGCGATGCTGCTTCTAGAATGCGTAAGACTTTTATTAGTATTATAAGTTCATTTGCGTTTATCACTCCTCTGCTGTTCTTCACTTCATAGTGTTGCAATATGATTTTGGTCATGTGTTTTGCTACATGATATGATGACGCTGCAGAAGTTTTTTCTAACCTATAAAACAAGAGAGTGACATGAAGAAAAGTAACACATTAACATACTTTTAACGACTACAATGTATTTTTTATAGGAGTATATGTAGACTAGATAGAAGAGCTGCATCAAACCAGTCTTCAGGAGGTTACACTACAAAATCATTTTAAATGGCAAATTACCACTGAATATATTATTCAATTATTTCTCGTTCTTTTAGTTATCGTTTTGACATGTTTACGTTTCAGTAACAGTTCTGTAAAAACTTATACTCTACAAATTTGTTCTGGCAGCTTGACTCATAATCCCTTCGTCCACTTGTTCTTTGCGTTTATTTTGCCATACGACACCATAAAGATGGAAGCTCTGTTTGTAAGAAGCTTACGTCTCCTCATTTGCGGAACTAAGATTCGTTCGTTATGTAATTTACTAAGAAAGTTTAAAATCAAACAATTCTTAAAACTAAAACAAATTCTAGACTGATAAAACAAGAAAATGACGTGAAGAACTAAACGTATTGACATACTTGTATCTACTACGTAATGCACACACACACACACACACACACATACACACACATATGACGGTAATCTCAAAAGTAAGGTCTCCTTCTTTTCTATAAGTACATAGAACTGTTTATGGTTTACACCAGTTTACAGCTTGAACATTTAGCTATTTTTCGACATAATCACAATTTCTGTCGATGAATTCCTGTAGAAGCTGTGGCAGTTTTTGTAGGCCCATGTCACACCAGCTCGCCGCCATGCTGTTCAGAAAGTTATGAACCTCTTTCACCTCGTCGTCGGAGCTGAATCGCTGGGACCACAATTATAGCTGGCAGGTACTGCGAGACTCTGAAAAAAATCAGACCGGCAATTCAGAACCGGAGAAGAGGAATGTTGAGCAAGGGCGTACACATTCTCCATGACAACGCTCGCCCACACACCGCTCGGCAAACCGTTGCTCTCCTGCCACAGTTTCAGTGGAACATAATCACCCACCCACGCTATAGTCCTGACTTCGCCCAGTGACTATCATCTGTTCCCTAGGTTAAAAGTACATTTGGCCGGAAAGCCAGTCTGTGTGATGACATTCTGTGTAGGTGTCCATAGACTTGTAGTCCGCGTTTTCTAATCTTTTCTGTGATTGTCTCCCTATGTTTGTATAGATCCTCTACAGGTTTCTAGATCCATATTCCATTGTTGTTAGTTGCGCCAATTATTCTCCTAAGTATTTTCCGTTCTGCTTTTTTTAGTTGCCTGATACGCGTATGCCCTAGTATTAGTGTGGTCTCTCCTGCATACAGTACTTCGGGCAGCACCACCGTGTCGTAGTGGCGTAATTTGGCTTTTCGTGAGATAGAATATTTGTTGTAATTATTCCACACTACTTTGTATGCCTTGTTCAGTTTCATTTTTCTTTCTTAGTTTGAGTCTCTGTTATGTCCGCTCATTTGTAATGTTTCACCGAGGTATTTTAAGTTTGCCGTTTTGTAAGTCGTGCCGTACTTCGTGTTCAGAGATGAGAGTTTATTTGAGCTCATGAACTGTGTCTTTTCGTAAGAGGTCTGTAGTCCAGTTTTGGAAGCGATTTCGTGTAGTCTTTCAATAGCTTCCTTTCTTTCGTTTATACCTTTCGTGACAATCGCCAAATCGTCTGCAAAAGCCAGGCATTAATCTGTAGGTATCCTAAGGTTATCACCTGTTGTGATATTTCCCATTCTTTTATTACCTTACCTAACACTAGATTGAAAAGGAGAGGTGAGAGGCCGTCACCTTGTCTGACACCTATGCAAATTTTAAAGGGCTCTGATAGTTCCCCACAGAACTTTACTTTGGAGGCCGTGTTGGTCAAGGTTTGCTCTATGATAGCATGTACTTTGTTATCTACTTTGTATTCAACTAAAATTTTGAAGAGAGTTTTCTAGTCGATAGATTCATGAGTCTTTTTGAAGTCGACAAAGGCAACGATCAGGCTGTTTGTGTTGTAAAATCAATTTCCGTTTCAAAATATACAGGGTGTTACAAAAAGGTACGGCCAAACTTTCAGGAAACATTCCTCACCCACAAAGAAAGAAAATATGTTATGTAGACATGTGTCCGGGAACGCTTACTTTCCATGTTAGAGCTCATTTTATTACTTCTCTTCAAATCACATTAATCATGGACTGGAAACACACAGCAACAGATCGTACCAGCGTGACTTCAAACACTTTGTTACAGGAAATATTCAAAATGTCCTCCGTTAGCGAGGATACATGCATCCACCTTCCGTCGCATGGAATCCCTGATGCGCTGATGCAGCCCTGGATAATGGCGTATTGTATCACAGCCATCCACAATACGAGCACGAAGAGTCTCTGCATTTGGTACCGGGGTTGCGTAGACAAGAGTTTTCAAATGCCCCTATAAATGAAAGTCAAGAGGGTTGAGGTCAGGCGAGCGTGGAGGCCATGGAATTGGTCCGCCTCTACCAATCCATCAGTCACCGAATCTGTTGTTGAGAAGAGTACGAACACTTCGACTGAAATGAACAGGAGCTCCATCGTGCATGAACCACATGTTGTGTCGTACTTGTAAAGGCACATGTTCTAGCAGCACAGTATAGTATCCGTATGAAATCGTGATAACGTGCTCCATTGAGCGTAGGTGGAAGAACATGGGGCCCAATCAAGACATCACCAACAATGCCTGCCCAAACGTTCACAGAAAATCTGTGTTGATGACGTGATTGAACAATTGCGTGCGGATTCTCGTCAGCCCACACATGTTGATTGTGAAAATTTACAATTTGATCACGTTGGAATGAACCCTCATCTGAAAAGAGAATATTAGCACTGAAATGAGGATTGTCACATTGTTGGATGAACCATTCGCAGAAGTGGACCCCTGGAGGCCAATCAGCTGCTGATACTGCCTGCACACGCTGTACATGGTACGGAAACAACTGGTTCTCCCGTAGCACTCTCCATACAGTGACGTGGTCAACGATACATTGTACAGGAGCAACTTCTCTGACGCTGACGTTAGGGTTATCGTCAACTGCACGAAGAATTGCCTCGTCCATTGCAGATGTCCTCGTCGTTCTGGGTCTTCCCCAGTCGCGAGTCATAGGCTGGAATGTTCCGTGCTCCGTAAGACGCCGATCAATTGCTTCGAACGTCTTCCTGTCGGGACACCTTCGTTCTGGAAATCTGTCTCGATACAAACGTACCTCGCCACGGCTATTGGCCCGTGCTAGTCCATACATCAAATGGGCGTCTGCCAACTCCGCATTTGTAAACACTACACTGACTGCAAAGCCACGTTCGTGATGAACACTAACCTGTTGATGCTACGTACTGATGTGCTTGATGCTAGTACTGTAGAGAAATGAGTCGCATGTCAACACAAGCACCGAAGTCAACATCACCTTCCTTCAATTGGGCCGACTGGCGCTGAATCGAGGAAGTACAGTACATACTGACGAAACTAAAATGAGCTCTAACATGGAAATTAAGCGTTTCCGGACACATGTGCACTTAATATCTTTTCTTTATTTGTGTGTGAGGAATGTTTCCTGAAAGTTTGGCCGTACCTTTTTGTAACGCCATAGTACACACATCAAACAAAGTTTTGCATCACCCCGGTTCCCAGAACTCTTGAAGATAGACGTTTACTGTGGATATTCTGTCACAGACACAGTCCCTTTTACAATTCAGAGGTGACACTAAACCCGCCCAAAGATGTAAACAACCATGCATGAGCAGCGTCTATTAGACGGAGTGGGTCCGACGGCCGATCAGTTTCAATTATCCCACCAGGAAGGAGGTACACGGCTCGTGTTGTGTGTAGCTCAACCATGCCTGTACGGTCAGTACCACAGTTCGATCGCGTCCGCATTGTTACCTCGTGCCAGGATGGGCTCTCAACAAGGGAAGTGCCCAGGTGTCTCTGAGTGAATCAAAGCAATGTTGTTCGGACATTGAGGAGATTCGGAGAGACAGAAACTGTCGATGACATCCCTCGCTCAGGCCGCCCCAGCGCTACTACTGCAGTGGATGACCGCTAACTACAGATTATGCCTCGGAGGAACCCAGAAAGCAACGCCACCATGTTGAATAATGCTTTTTGTGCAGCCACAGGACGTCGTGTTACGACTCTAGCTGTGCGCAATAGGCTGCATGATGCACAAATTCACTCCCAACGTCCATAACAAGGTACATCTTTGCAAGCACGACACCACGCAGTGCGATACAGATGGTCCCACAATATGCCGAATGGACCACCCAGGATTGGCATCACGTTCTATTCACAGATGAGTGTCGCATATGCCTTCAACCAGACAATCATAGGAGACGTGTTTAAAGACAACTGTGTCAGGCTGAACACCTTAGACATATTGTCCAGCGAGTGCAGCAAGGTGGAGGTTCCCTGCTGTTTTGGGGTGGTATTATGTTGGGCCGACGTACGCCACTGGTGGTCATGAAAGGCGCCGTAACGGTTGTACGATACCTGAATGCCATCCTCCGACCGATAGTGAAACCATATCGGCAGCATATTGGCTAGGCATTCTTCTTCATGCACGACAATTTGCGCCGCCATCGTGCACAGCTTATGAATGACTTGCTTCAGGATCACATCGCTGGACTAGAGTGGCCAGCATGTTCTACCGACATGAACCCTATTGAACATGCCTGGGATGGACTGAAAAGGGCGGTTTATTGACGACGTGACCCACCAACCAGTCTGAGGGATCTACGCCGAATCGCCGTTGTGGAGTGGGACAAGCTGGACCGACAGCGCCTGGACGAACTTGTGGACAGTCTGCCACGACGAATAGAGGCATGCATCAATGCAAGAGGGCGTGCTACTGTGTATTAGAGGTACCGGTGAGTACAGCAATCTGGTCCAGCACCTTTGAAGAGTTTTCTGTATGTTGGAACTACATGCAATGTGTGGTTTTCATGAGCAATGAAAAGGGCGGAAATGGTTTATGTTAATCTCTATTCCAACTTTCTCTACAGGTTCCGGAACTCTCGTAACCGAGGTGATGCAGAACCTTTTTTTGATGTGTGAATAATAAACCAAAGGAGTTTGTTTCATAGTATGTTGATCAACGCAGATTTCTCAGGAAGAATGTCGACACAGCTCTATTTCAACAATGAGTGAGGACGCTTTCTGAAGATTTCTCGGATTCTATCCACCCTGAAACGTATAAAGAGGTTACTGCAAAATGGAAGTAGCTCCATTCTAGGATATTTGGAGATATCATTTTCGCAAGGTGCGTGAAGCCTTTGAAGTCCGTTCAACCTTAAACGTGTGAAGGTGTCGTTGCAAAATGTAAGTAACTCCATTTTAGTCTATTGTAACGTACCATTTTAGGTGTTAAGTGCGTGATGCCTTTGAAGTGTGAATCTCAGCCACGTATCGTTTGCATTCAAGTTAGGAAACGTGAACTGTTGCTATCTTCCCCCGAAAATAAAGATGCCTTCCTCATAGTGTATAACCGTTGGTAGTTGTCTCCCCATGATGGAAGTTGACTATTCGAGAGAGGACGGACGAAGGTAGCCGATTCCGCATCGATTTCCCATCTTTTTCAGTAGTTTCCTAACTTATATTTTTAAATTTTGCCCATTCTGCTGTTATCAGAGGATTAATGTGACGTGTGGAAACTGTTATAATGAAAATAATGTTACTGAATGACTGTTTACAATATATTTTCAGTTTTGTATAAGTGTAACCAAAGGAAATTCTGGAAGATATTTCCCTCTTCATGTAATTAAAGTCATATTTTGACTATATGCACTGAGTACAGCAGAAAATTATTAATTTATTTATTTTGATTTAAATTGTTTGCTTGATATTTCAGTATATGATCTATTAAGTGTATGTTACAGGAAAAAATGTTTCACATAGTATAATATTAAATACATGGATTTTTGTTACATAGGAAAACAATTCGTTTCAAATGTCACGTTTCATAAAAAGTTTACTTAAATAGAGTATAGCGCCAATTCTTTTAAAAATCTATTGGAAGTGTGAGGAGATAGTGTAAATTAACACGAAATAACATTCTTAGTTTCTGGGTGTTTTCTTAATTTACTCATGCGTTTCAGATACTTGTATTATTCTGCCGAGTTTTCCTACGTTTACAAAGAGATGAACTGTATTTTGAAGAGGTCCGTAATCAACAAGCCACTTGTACTCAGCCGGAATCTCATATTAGAAATTACCGTTTCCAGTTTCAACTTAACTGCTATTGCATGTCTAAGCCCGATTCACTTAATACTATCCACTCTTATGTATTTGATTGTACCTATATTGTTACCACTTTATTTCGTCACTTACCTACTCATTTAATTTTGGCCATAATGTATGAGTAGTTTTGCGTTCCGCTACAATCCAATGTCTACATTCATTCTGAGTGATAATATTTAATAGGGTTCCCTGAAGGGCGATTAGTTTGCAACTGTCTGCTCAGCGGATGCAGTTTGCTGGTTATAACTGAAACGTATCTTTGGAGAAAATGAAATTTCAGTGTTTGATGTGATACGTGACACCGTCTCTTTTAAACTCATACTAGTTTCAGGGTGATTTGCCATCGTCTGCAGACATATTATTTCGAGAAACGTAATGGTGGACCCACAAAAGTATGATCGTCAGCAGGAGGATTTTATTTTTATGCTGTCGGATAGTAATGTTTAAATTTCCCGCAATATCCTACAGCTGAAAAAATGAACTTTAACTGCAATGGTTCTCAAGGTATCAGCATTAACGCTTCGTGGATTTGTAGCTACGTCACGAAATTTAGTTTGTTTGCTAAATGTATTTTGCACGTACGGCCCTGATTATAATAATATCAGTGTATTTAGGATTCGAAGAGAACACCACAGACTAGACTAGATGGCGTAACATTTGAGTAACTAGATTAGTGGCGTTAACATTGCTGTGACATTAATTGCATTTGACTTTCGGCATCTTCGTTAAACCGTTTCAGGCGACTATCTTTACGACTCCTTTAATTAGACAATGACTCATTTTCTTCCCCACACTTGTTTAATCTATATCTTCAATAAACAATATGGGATTTGTGGGTTCACTATAATGTGTCTCAGAATAAAGGGTGTACAAACGATGGTGGAACCTCGACAAAACCAGTTTTAGTGCAACACACAGAGTATTTCGTATCGCGTAATGCCTTCAGATTTCATTTTATCCGAAGACACTGTGCGGTTATCAGCAGCAAACAGCATCCGGTGACAGGTCAACAAATGTCGTCAGCAGTGCAGTTGCCATCCCTGTCACCCAACCAAATATATATCTTAAAATATGTGTATTCAATGGAACGCTACACTACTCAGCCGTTGTGAGGAAAATGAAATGTACAGATGACAGAGAAAATGAAGAGCTGTGTAGTAAAAAAGACCGTGGAAGCAATATCCAGCTGAGTGATGAAAGAAAACTCACAGTAAGGCAGAGATATACGAGTCGGTCGTCGTCTGCTGGAGCTTTTGTCTGCTTACAGTACTGCTAGAACTGGATTCTGAAAGGTACACACTCAAATCGGCGCCGATCTGTCTCAAACTAGAGTGTCGAGCACCTCATGTACCTCCGCGTAGGCGACGTTGCGTCCCATCGTCAAACACTTGTGGTCGGCAATTTACGGCGGGTTTCGTATGTGCGGGCATTATCTCTGCTATACTGAAGATCCACCCTAGAACTTCTTGACTATGGAACACAATTTCTTGTGTTATCTCCATTATGTTACGACCCCTGCGTCTTGCCCTTGATTTCCATCCCACGTTCTAAGTCGGTTAACTCGCGATGTGCTACCATGTTCACTTAAAGATGTGCTTGTAAGAGATTTATTAGATGTTGTCTGTACACTCACAGCATTTCACTGCATCTAGCCGCAACATCGGGACGTCATACACGCCGCATCTTCAAATAGGGCAGCCCCTCTCCCGACTTCCGGCCACTCTGTTTAGTTCGCAGTCACTAATGACCCGGATGTCGACCTGACATTAAGCACTGACATGAATGCTTCAAGTATATAATTGTCAGATATTTGTAATATATCATAGTAGTGTTATGAATGGTAGAACCAATATTTAATTATTAATGAGCTTTGTTTCCATTGTGGACAATATGGTACATCGAAATTGTGGCACAATGTATCATAAATGAACTATCAGTTTAGTAAAGGCTTTCGATAAGAAGCGCTGTTATCCCTGCCCCAACTACTCTGGAAAAATCAAGGAGTTTTGAATAGTCTAACCTCCAGGGGAACAAACAGCGTATGTATACACTGAAGAGCCAAAAAAATTGCTACACCTTATAACGATATGTTTACGTAATGTGTATACATAAACATACAGTCATAAATGTCCCCGTTCGTAGCCGCTAATTATAACAATATGTTTACTTTTGTGCTGTAACATATAGCTATAATCAGCGGTGGAAACACATTTGCGAACGCCAACCGTGTGCGGCTGTTTCTTGTTGGATCGTCTGATCAGTCGGAAGTTGCATTGCGGAAGAGAGTAAATGCCTATTCAAAATATAATTATTTTTGGATAGCTCAACATGAATTTCCTAAGGGACCGTAGTTTATCATGCATTTACCAATAGAACATGGCGCGGAGAAAATATTTCGCCGCATACAACTTCCGTCCGATTTCGACGAAAAAATTCGTGACTGTGAACTCTCTATTTGGCAGAAACATAAAGAAAATTAAATAACTTCATGAAGGAGTGAGACATAGATTCTATATTAAATAAATAGTTTATACACCAGTTCCATTTAAATCTGAATTTATGGCAATTAATAGACGAACTTACACTGCAACGAAGGATTTAACATGGATGCCGTTTTGACTGGCACTTCTCGTAATGAAAACAATTCCATTGACGTTTTCACATACACGTCGCACAATAAATCTACTTCTAGGCACTTTTAGTATTACACATTTACTTTACACTAGAACAATATTATTTTTAACAATAATAATACGGCGGCAAGACATGCGCGTCCGACACACGTTACAGGAGACAAGAGAAGAATGAGTAGCTGTTCATCGAGAATATCTCGTACATCAAAAAAAAAAAAAAATGTGTAAAAAAGTGTTCTTCTTCTGTCCGTTTCTCGCGCCGCGGTTTTCAAAGTCAATAACTTACAGCATCTCTGACGGCGCTTCGACAATAAACAAGTTACGTCACAGGTCGTTCACCTTTTACATTCTGGCAACATTATTTGCTAACTGTAGCTGTTGCCGAGCAACTGCTCGATTAGTGAATGATTTAAAATGATAAGGCAATCACATAATGTTACAACCTGGCTAGCATCATGTAGGGCCTCCGTGAGCACGCGGAAGTGGCGCAACATGACGTGGCAGGACGCGGCTAATGTCTGAAGTATTTCTGGAGGGAACTGACACCATGAATCCTGCAGGGCTGTCCATAAATCCGTAAGAGTACGAGGGAGTTGCGCTGTCTTCTGAACAGCAAGTTGCATAGCATCCCACATATGGTCAATAATGTTCATGTCTGGGGAGTTTGGTGACCAGCGGAAGTGTTTAACCGCAGAAGAGTGTTCCTGGAGCCACTCTGTAGCAATTCTGGACGTGTGGGGTGTCGCATTGCCCTGCTTGAATTGCCCAAGTCCGTCGGAATGCACAATGGACATTAATGGATGCAGGTGATCAGACAGGATGCCTACGTACCTGTCAGCTGTCAGAGTCGTATCTAGACGTATCAGAGGCCCCATATCAATCCAACTACACACGCTCCAAACCATTGCAGAGCCTCTAAGAGCTTTAACAGTCCCCTTCTGAGATGCAGGTTTCCTGGATTCATGAGGTTGTCTACATGCCCGTTCACGTCCATCCAGTCGATACAATTTGAAACGAGACTCGTCCGACCAGGCAGCATGTTTCCAGTCATCAACAGTGTCCAATATCGTATTTACGGTACTAGGCGAGGCGTAAAGCTTTGTGTCGTACTGTTCAAGGGTACACGAGTGGGCCTTCGACTCCGAAGTCTTATTTCGATGACGTTTCGTTGAATGGTTCGCACGCTGACACTTGCTGATGGCCCAACATTGAAGTCTGCAGCCATTTGCGGGTGGTTTGCACTTCCGTTACGCCGAACGATATTCTCCAGTTGTCGTTTGTCCCGTTCTTGCAGGATCTTTTTCCGGCCGCAGATATGTCGGAGATTTGATGTTTTACCGGATTTCTGGTATTCACGGTGTACTCGTTAAATGATCGTACGGGAAAATCGACACTCCACGTTACCTTGGAGATGCTGTGTCCCATCGCTCGCGCGCTGACGATAACACCATATTCAACTCACTTAAATCTTGATTAACTGGCATTGTAACAGCAGCAGCTGATCTAACAAAATGTCCCAGAAACTTGTCTTATATAGACGTTGCCGACCGCAGCGCCGTATTTTGCTTGTTTACATATCTCTGTATTTGAATGCACATGCCCATACCAATTTTTTGGCTCTTCAGTGTAATATCTTTTCTGCATTGATCTACTAAATGAAAGACATATCCGATTTGCACTGGTAAATACTGATGTATTGTACATGATAGTGTCGAATGTAATTGCACGAATATAATTAACGTCCTCTACGAAATGTTAATTGCACATAGAAGAAGGACCTATGTAATCGGGACGTAGACAGAGATTTGCCGACTCTTGGTGAAGGTTCGAGAGCTTGTGATACCAGAATTTGATTCAGTTTGTCAACTAAATTTCTAAAATTAAATAATACACACTAATCATTAGCCGAGCGATATTATCGAACAGTGCACAACGGTTCTATATTTTACCAGACACACCGGTAAGACAAGTTGAAAAGTAGACCATGATTTAAAAAATAGCAACCGGAGGAAGAAGAAAATCCACTTTTTAATTGTTAGTGAGCAAATTTATGGATATGATCGTAGTTAAATTTGTACTGCTAATATTTCCCAGAAGGTCGGTCGGTCGGTTTGGGGGAGGGGACCAAACAGCAAGGTCATCGGTCCATTGGGTTAGGGAAGGATGGGGAAGGAAATCGGCAGTTGCCTTTTCAAAGGAACCATACTGGCATGTGCCTGAAGCGATGTAGGGAAATTATGGAAAACCTAAATCACGGTGGCCGTCCGTGGGTTTGAACCGTCGTCGTCCCGAATGCGAGTCCAGTGTGATAACCACTGCGTCACCTCGCTCTGTTTCCTAATGGGTAAACCGTAAAAATATTTAAATGGGGGCTATGAAATTGGCATTCAGCTGTAAGTAGTTGGTAAAAATAAGAGACACTCCATTCAGACCGACAAATTCCACCCAACTTCAAGCCACGTGTTCACTCTGGACGTTGGAGAAAGGTCAGTCTCTTCGTTCGTTTCATGTGTTCCAGGGTCGACGGTCCAATCTCCAGATTTTGTACCTCTGCCAAAAAAACCGAACGTAAATGAAATAAACAAGTCCTCGGGAAGTTTCTGAACAAAAGCAAATAGATCACAGCTTAAGATTTGCTACTCAGACATGGAAGGAATAAGCGGAGCTAAAAGCCAACGCTTGTCAAAGTAGTTCAAAGAAAATCAAGTTGACTACCTAAGGCTGCCGACATCAAACGCGGTGTGTTGCTGCATCAGAAGAGACCGCCTCGGGAGACAAGCGCTCAGAAGGACGCGCAAACCAGTCGGGACCGCTCTCGAGCTACTGGCCGCTCTTCCGCTGCTGCTTGCGCCTTTTTTGTATTCTTTATGAATGAAATATAAAACACTTTTCCTCCTCCTCTGCTATGTACGTTTTCCAGAGTACACTGAACTCAGTTTGTGCTGCGCTGTTACATAAATCCGACTGGCGCACTTCCGACCGATTGTAGTTCACTGTGCCATATGTGTAATCCATCCAGCTGTATAAAGACAAGTCGTTGTTTAAAGTTACACGAAAAAATCTCGAAAAGCTCTCTACCGATTTACTTCAAATTTTTTCATGTTACTTTAATAGACGGTCGGTGGGACATTGGGTACAAATTTTTGACATATGTAGTATATATAAAATAAAAACAGTACTATTGTATAATGCGAAGTAGTTGTTTAACATAGTTGCCTAGTGTCTTCTAAAGTTGTTGCCAGATTTAAATCAAATTTTTTATGTTAGTCTATATTCTATAGTCTAATAGTCCGTAAATCGTGGTCTAACTATTGCGTTCTCGCTTCCCGAGGACGGGGACCCGGATTCGATTACCTGCGGGGTCAGGGATTTTCACCTGCCTCGATATGACTGGGTGTTTGTGTTGTCCTCATCATTCATGAAAGCGACGAGTTTGTACTGAGCAAAGGTTAGGAATTTGTACGGGCGCTGATAACTGCGCAGTTGAGCGCCCCACAAACCAAACATCATCACCATCATCATCATCATCATCATATAGTCTAATTAAAATTCGGATGGAAGTAGGATATGTAAAAGGAAAACGTTGTTAGCTAAGATCTCGAAAGGTCCATTACTCAATAGTCTAATAAACATACAGACAGACATAGGTTGTATTTTTTAAAGAATAATGTACATGTTTTCTGTTAAAACAAGCAGAAAGAAAGAAAACACTGTGCTGTGAAAATAAGCTACTTCATTTTCTTTCTCGCAGTCAGTTCTGACTACCATAACCATGTATTTAAATCATTAGTCAAATATTTTCTCCCACATCCATGCTCTGTCCTTACTTACTGCTTAAACAAAAACTGTAAGCACAACTACGTGCTGTTTTTTTTCTTTGCTGTCGGCTTTCGCAGAAAACAGGAAATTTGTATTTTGGCTTATCGGTTTGCGATTAGAATGCTTCTATGGAACCTGAATCGTCTGAAACTTCGTATTCCCACCCATCTGCAGATTCAAACTATGCTAAAAAGGAGAATTCTCTCATACCCTCTATACCAATGATCTCAACCGATTTACCCATTTATTTTAAGCGACTTCATTTCCCAATCACGTTTCCGTTGGCAAAACAATAAACAAGTCCCAATGACAGAGAGGGGGAAGGAAGAGGAGATTGAAAGAGAGGGGGAAGGAGATGGACACTGAGATCGAGAACGGGGAGATGATAGAGGAGGGGGGGGGGGGGAGTAGGAGGATGAGATGGACGATGAGAGGGAGGGGAGCGAAATAGAATGAGAGAGGTGGTAGAAAGAGATTAGGACGCACATTCAATTTCTGTACGTATTTAGCAACTGCGAAGGATTGTCGGGTTCCAGCTAAAAACAGTGTAACGTCTGAAGCAGTAAGCGTCGAAGTCCCGTGTTCATTGTAGCAAACGACATCACAAAGGGCACATCTCGGCGTTTATGAACGAAATGTTAATCTCTGGACTTTTTTTGTTTTGGATCATCGGTGCTCTAATTCGAACAGCTATGACATACTCTCATATGCAACCTCTTCATATCTGAGTGCCACTTTCAGCGAACGTACTCCACTATGTGATGCAAATATTTCAGTATCCTGCTACCACTATCAGGTTTACCTTACAAGGCTCCTCTAGTACCACGGAAGTTATTCTCTGGCGTCTTAACACTTGTCCTGTCTTCCTGTCGGTCAGGAAGTCTTCCTAGTCTGCAGATAATATACTCATTACTTATCTTATCAGTCCTCTTCTCAGCATCCTTCTGTGTTTCGATTTTCTTCTTACGCGACCCGTTTCCGTTCAATGATATTCCCCAAAAGTATATTCTCAGAAATTTAGTTTGATACAAGCGGACTTCTCTTCGCCGGGGATACACTCTTGGCCTGTGTTAATTTACTTTTTATGCTCTTCTTACTTTGTCCATTGTATGTATTATTAGACTTCAAAGGTAGCAGATTTCCTTACTTTCGTCTACTATGTTATCTTCAATATTGATGGTAAATTTATGGCTAATATCGTCTCCGCTACTTCTCTTCACTTTCATCTTTCCTTCTCTTAGTCCGTATTCTGTGATTGTCAGACTGATCATTCTACTGAAGAGGTATTGTATTCCATCTTCAATTCCTTCAGGGAAGAGCTGTGATGTCTACAAATCTTATCTTTGATATCGTTTTAAGATGAATTTTAATCGCACAGCTGAATGTTTTTGTTTGCGTCATTGCTTCTTCGATGTATAGGTGGAGAAGTAGGGGACAAAGACTGCATCATATCGTTACGCAATATTTAAAGCGAGCACTTCTTTCTTGATCTTCCTTTCTTCTTCATCCAACATGTTTCTGTAAATATTACGTTTTACCCTATTTCTCTGTTGTTTATGCGTACTTTCGTGAGAATCCCAAACATCTTGCTACACTTTACGTTGTTCAACGCTCTTCCTAAATCGATGAACCCTATAAAACTATCCTAATTTCTTGTATGTCTTGGCATCATTATCATTGCTCATTTGCTACACGTACATGTGGTACGTAAATTAAAATGTTTACTCACTGAGGAAATCTGGTTAGATGTAAGACAGGGCCTGAAGGCACTTCTTTTACCAGATGAAGTAAGGGGCGATTCAAAAAGGAACAACGGACTTCTATCGTTTATTGTAGACAAACTGTGAAAGATACAAATACATTGTACATGTTACTGGACAGAGGATGGTTCAAAGTTGTATGTTCGCACACACACCATACCACACACTCAACATGAGCACCATGTGTTGCTCGTGAAACATCGAAATGGTAGCCCATTTCATTCCACACACGAATCAATAGGTCTCTGGTTATTGAATCGTCAGCTTCAACAATTCAAATTTAAAGTGGGAGTTTTCTATGTATCCCCACAGAAAAAATCGAGAAGTATGACGTTTGATGGCCTGGGAAGCCAACTGCAATGAATAACATCTTGTTGTCCTACCCTTCTAATCTAACGGGATGGTGTTGTTAAGATAACGCCGCACCTGAAAGTGAAATTGTGGGGTAGCGCCGGCGTGCATAAAAATGAACTCATTGGAATCCTCGTGAAGTTTAGGAAACAATCAATTTTGCAGCCTGTCCAGGTACGACATCTCTGTCACACTTTCATCTGCAAAAAAACGAAAATCCATAAACTTTGTGAATTAAACCCGCAGAAACCACATTAATTTTCAATGTATCTCTTTCGTGTTCGATGACCACACCTGGATCTCATGACGCACAAATTCTTACATTATGACGGTTTACTGTACCCGAGAGATGAAATGTCGATTCTCCGAAAAGATGAGTTGCTGAGAAAAAGTGTCCTCTGTCATGTCGTAGAGAACTGAAACGCAAAATTCGTACCTACTGCACACATCGAAAACCGTTTTGCATCACCCCGGTTCCCAGAACTCCTGAAGACAGACGTTGACTGTGAATATTTTATCACATACAAAGTCCATTTGACTGTTCAGAGATGTCACTAAACCCGCCCAAAGATGTAAACAACCATGCATAAATAGCGTCTATTAGACCTGGGAGAAGATACATGGCTCGTGTTGTGTGTAGTTCAACCATGCCCAGGCGGTCAATACCACAGTTCGATCGCGTTATGATTGTTACTTTGTGCCAGGAAGGGCTGTCAAGAAGGGAAGTGACCAGGCGTCTCTGAGTGAACCAAAGCGCTGTTTTTGGAGGATAAGAGAGACAGGAACTGTCGATGACATGGCTCGCTCAGGCCGCCCAAGCGCTACTGCTGCAATGGATGACCGGTGAAGCACCGGATCCGCACTGGAGACCATCAACCAATAAGACAGAGAGCATACCGTGTGTCAGCAATGGAACCTCGAATAATTCGCGGCGAGGTAGAGAAAATGATGAAGAATGACATTATTCTACCTTCGCAGAGCCTATGGTCGTCACCAATGGTTCTCGTCAGGGAGAAGTACGGCAGTTGGCGCTTTTGTGTTGATTACAGGAAGCTTAATAGGATAACTAAAAAGAACGTTTACCCCCTGCCATGAACTGACGATACACTAGATTGTCTAAAGGGGGCTAAGTTTTTCTCAACCATGGACATATACTCGGGATACTGGCAAATCGAAGCAGATGAGGCTGATCGTGAGAAAACTGCATTTATCACCCGTGAGGGCCTGTATGAGTTTAAGGTAATGCCCTTTGGTTTGTGTCATGCATTAGCAACTTTTGAAAGGGTGATGGATAATCTTCCAAGTCATATGAAGTGGACGATGTGTCTTTGTTATTTAGATGACATTATAGTATTCTCACAGACATTTGATGAACACGTAAAAAGAGTGAGGGCCTTTCTTAAGTGTCTCCAACAAGGCGGACTGAAACTTAACACAAGAAAGCATCTCTTTGGAGCAGAAGAAATCAAAATGCTTGGACACCTTATATCAGACGAAGGTGTGCAGCCAAACACAGAAAAGGTGAGATCTATAACGGAATTTTCTATTCCTAAAAGTATTAGAGATGTGAGAAGTATTAGAGATGTGAGAAGCTTCCTCGGATTATGTTCTTATTAGCGTCATTTTGTCAAATACTTTTGTATCAAAGCCAGGCCTCTCCAAGAGTTGTTAAAAGACAATGGTAATTTATTTGGGATGGTGCTCAACAAGATTCTTTCGATGTGCTGCGAAAATCTCTGACGACTGACCCTATACTTGGTCTGTATGATGAGAGAGCACCTACAGAACTACACACAAATGCCAGTGCATATGGGATCGGTGCTGTTCTGTTGCAAATTTCGGATGGGAAAGAGCAGGTTATAGCCAATGCTTCTAGGACACTTACAAAAGCCAAGAGAAACTACTCAACTACAGAAAGAGAATGTCTTGCTGTGATCTGGTCCATGTGCTAATTTCGACAGTATCTCTATGGAAGGCCATTTACAGTTGTTACAGATCATCATTCACTTTGTTGGTTGACGGGTCTTATGGATCAAACAGGACGACTCGCCAGGTGGCCACTACGTCTTCAAGAGTATGACATTACCAGAGTGTACAAAAGTGGTAGAAAACACCAATATGCCGACTGTCTCTCAAGAAACCCTGTGCAAGACCATCAAGACTTTGATTATGATAATGGCTGTCTGGCTGCATTCCAGGATCTCTCTGCTGCGCAGAAGAAGGGCGCCAAGATATCTCAAATTACACTTGCCTTAAATGGGTCAGAGGACGTGAAAGGACAATTTAAGGTAGCTAATGGATTACTTTGCAAGAAAAATTTTGAACTGTCTGGAAAGATGTGGTTACCAGTAATCCCTAAACACATGTGCTTAGATGTTCTGCAGCAGTTCCATGACACATCTGAGGCCCGACATTTAGATTCAAATGGTTCAAATGGCTCTGAGCACTATTCGACTTAACTTCTGAGGTCATTAGTCGCCTAGAACACAGAACTAATTAAACCTAACTAACCTAAGGACATCACACACATCCATGCCCGAGGCAGGATTCGAACCTGCGACCGTAGCGGTCGTTCGGCTCCAGACTGTAGCGCCAAGAACCACACGGCCACTCCGGCCGGCGGACATTTAGGATTTATTAAGACATGTGACAGAATCCTCAAGAGATTTTTCTGGTCAGGTTTATTTAGGATGTCCGCCACTATGTGTCGCACTGTCGAGAGTGCCAGAGGAGAAAGGCAGTTCCTGAGAAACCACCCGGCCGACTCATACCAATTCCACCAGCCGAAACGCCTTTCTAGCGTGTTGGGATTGACCTCCTGTGACAATTTCCTATGTCTGCTAGTGGCAATATATGGATTATTGTTTGCACTGATTATCCGACACTCTACGCCATTACAAAAACCGTGAAAACAGCCGAAGCATTCGAGGCAGCTAAATTCATTGTGGAAGACATTGTGTTAAAACACAGTGCCCCAAGGTCGTTAATTACGGATACAGAGAAAGTTTTTCAATAGAATCTTGTGGCAGAGATAAACCGTCGGTGCAACATTACTCATCACATGACGACTGCCTACCATCCGAAAACTAATGGGCTTACTGAACGCCTTAATAAGACCTTGGCCGACATGCTATCAATGTTCGTCAATGTTGTGCATAGCAACTGGGATGAGGTGCTACCTTTCGTGCGTTTGGCTACAACACCGCCGAACAAGACACCACAGGATTTACTCCATTTTTCCTGGTACATGGGCGTGAGGCGACTACGACGATGGGCACTGTTTCCGTTACATCCTGATGACGTGGGCGACGACCACATCAGCCAGATGTTAACTAGAGCTGAAGAAACTCAGCAGTTAGCTCGACTCCACACCCGGAGGGCTCAAGGAAACGATCGCCGAAGGTATGACGCGAGCCACCGCCCTGTTGTCTACCAATCTGGTGACCTCGTCTGGATCTTCACTCCTGTTCAAAAGGTTGGTCGCTCTGAGAAGCTCCTCAGGCTCTACTTTGGACCTTGTAAGGCTGTAAGACAGTTGTCTGATGTTACTTATGAAGTTGAAGATTTCGACCCCGACACAAGACGACGGAAGATCAGAGATATGGTCCTTGTCCTTCGAATGAAGCCCTATAAGGATCCTGCATCACAGGGTAAATTCGAAGCTCCAGGGACAGGCATCAACCGGAAAGATGATGAAGAGCGTAGCGGCAAAGGAAGTCCTAAGAAGATCACCGCCAGGGCGAACATCAGTCATCGGGAGTCGAAGTATGGAGAACCGATGACTCGTTCCCGGACTAGTAGGGCGTAACACTAAGACGCTGTTCTCTTAAGGAGGGAGCACTGTCGCAGAAAACGTCACCGCGTGTAGTGGTTATGATACTAGACTGTTGCCTGGAGTGTCGTCTGTTCAAAACTCACCTAAATAGGAAAATTTTAATTTCCTTATTCGGTTCGAGTACGTTCTAGAAGTATCCACAAATATCAAGAATTATTGTACTGGAATGTTCTGTAACTGTATATATAAAGTATGTGTTCTGGCCGGAGGCAGTTCGCTTCGCGATCTTGTACGAGTATGTGCAAGTGCTGAATAAACCTTCTTTAAGTGAAGTTAGTGATCGTCAATCATCTAATTACACCTATGTGACAATGTAAAGCCACATTTATAATATACTCGACTGCATTGAACGATCAACTAAGATTAAAAAATTAAATGTACCTCCAAAATTTCATACAACTCCTATAATTTGAAGGGACAGAAACAATAATAAATAGATAGAGAGAAAATTCTTCATAGATCATTAGCAGCATCTTTCATACCGAAATTATTAAATGATTCACTGTATAAAATTATATGTATAATGTAGAAGAACCTCTGAAGTATCTCCAGAGGTGTAACATATCTGTACACATATCATATTCTATGGTACATCAAATTAGCATTCGATGTAAACAATTGTGTCTGCCATATTGTTGCTTTTTTCACTTCATTGATCAGTATTGATTGTAAAAGAAAATCTTTTCTATAACAGATCTTTCCTGCAACATGTAAAGGCGTGCTTTTCAGGAAGTATGTACAATGTGTAGAGCATACATAAGTGTAAATCTATGCCAGAACAAAAACTTCGTTGCATTCTAGGATGCAAATGTAAAATCTTTGGCAAACCATACACCACAAAAATTGTTGTTATATTTTTGGACACAAGTGCAATACTTGCAAAGAAGCCACCGCTATTATCTGATGAAGGGCTCAGCCCTAAAACTTGTAATGGTATAATAAAACAATTTCCAGAAAATGCTGGCTGCAGCATTTCCTAAACTTTAATAACGGAATTTCTATTGGAAGTCGTTTTCTGGCCGATTCTAAAGTTTTCACAGTGTACGACGAAAATGCTACGTATAAGAGGGGTCCGACTTGGATTCTTTGATGGTATTTTGATTATAAGCATATTTTTTTGTAAATTTTTGTAGAACAGCCTTCAGCTAGAGCTGATGAATTTCTCTGCAGTGCATTAATAACGTTTTCCTTTCCTGGTGCTCTCTTTGCTGTGCATGTTGTGACAGCGGGCAGTTCCTCCTTTGTAAATAAAGAGCATAAAAAATGATTTCCTGCTCCTCCTGGAACAGTCAAACGTTATGACGATTTTGAAGAACAAAGTAATATTATGTTTTTCTCTAACTGTTTATTATTCTTCCTCAAACTAGTTAGCTCCTGCTGCAAATTTGATTTTTTTTTTCAAATTGTTGCTCTGCATTTGTCTTGGAAAATATTTACTTGTACTTGACAGGAATTTTATTTCATATAATTTGTAATAAATGCAAAGTTAATATGACTGTTTTAGGTAACCATTATATCCATTATGTAAATATTGTCTTTATTACTGTTATTATTATAAACAGTAATAGTAGCTGTAATCCATTCAGTGCACGTTGTATAGACATCTGCGGTGAGAATGATTGTGAATGCTTGGTTAGATGTGAGACATAACCTGAAGGCTCTCAAACTGTCAGGTAGAATTAGTTCACAAATAATAAATAAATTTAGTTGTTTTAGATAATATAGCAACGTCAGTGGACCTCAACACGCACTTATTCTAAAAGACTCATAGTTTTTTTGTCGGAAATGTTTACAAAAAAAGAACCTTTTTATTGTCCGTCACAATCACTGAGTCAGGTCTCGCCGATAATGTCATAGCTACCTCATATTCTAGTGCTGAATTAAGAATATCAGAGTGAACGCAAAACTCCCAACAAAGTACAAAGATCAAGTAATTTCAGTGTAAAATTAATTAGGTGATGTTTATGCACTCATCTCGTCTTACAAAGTATTTAATTGTTTTAATATAGGCAACACTTTTAAGAAGAATAGTAGTAGTTATTTGAAAGCTGTGAATATTTAAGTATTAATTATACAGTGTATTATCACGAGCAAAGGACTTCTAAAACGTTTATAAAATGTTAGACATGATACGTTACAGACTTTATATACCACCCATGTACATGAAATAAGTAAAGGCAACTGTAGTGTGTTTTTTTCATGAATTACAAATGCCTTTATGATGGACATGAAGCATCGGATTCGCTTAGGCTCGTGTTACGTGCTGGCTTTTGAATGCTTTACACAAAGCGTAATTTTCAAATATTGTCTAGTAAAATAATAGCGGCAATCTACCAAGGATGAAACTGGCGAGGGATGAGAGATATTCTGTTAGATCTCTGTATGGTTCACACTAAGAAAGCCGTAAAATACGTACCTGAGACACAGTACTGTTAGTAATTTAAAATGATCAGTGCAAGTAATGGTTGCGGAAGAAAATAAGGACGTTTGTTAATGTGTATGAGGAGTAACCGGCTTAAAAAGCAAAGCAGCCTCCACGGAGGTTCTGCATATTTATAAGGCTTTCATCTGACCCAGGCTAGATTACGGGGCATCTGTTATGGGCCGGCAAGTGGCAGTAAGCTCTCTGCAATAGACGAGCTCCGATACAAAGGGCTGGCTGGGTACGTACTTCATTCTGATGGACTCAGCACCGAGTAAACCAACTTTAATAAAAGCACTCGAGACATGATTCCATCATAAAGTGATAGTTAACTGGTAAAATCGTGGTTAAAGAAATCCAATTCAATAGATCAAGGTTGTAGGATAAGACAACCCTATACATCACCTGCGGCTCTCGGCTTAAAAAATAGGTTCCGCTTTAGCAAAGCTAAGCAGAGCAGCTAAAAATGACAGATTGACTAGACACATTGAGTAAAGTTCCCTCTATCCTGCCGTTAGGTACTGACTATTAAGGATAAGATTTTGAAGTAATCACGTCGAATATAGTAAGATGAGACACCATTACAGACGAAAACGATTCACAGGGACGATATAAAAGAGCCAGTGGGCGCCCCAGTACTTGGTTTAGCACATCTACATCTACATACATACTTCCCAAGCTTCCGCACGTTGCGTGGCGGAATGTACCACATACCACTATTAATTTTCTTTCCTATTCCACTCGTAAATAGAGAGAGAGAAAAAAAGGCTATGTCCCTTCGTATGAGCCCTGATTTCTCTTATCTTCGTGGTCTTCGTGTCTTCGTATGAGTCTTGACTTCTCTTCGTGGTCCCCATTTGAGTTGCTGAACTATCTCTATAATACCTGCGTGTTGTTTGACCTACAGGTAAGAAACCCAGCGCCCCACCTCTGAACCATATCGATGTCTTCCTTCAATCCCCTCTGTAGGGGATCCCAATCACTCGAGCAGTACTGAAGGATGGGTCGCACTTGTGTCCTATATGCGATCTTCTTTACAGATAAAACACTCTTCTCTGAAATGCTCCCAATAAACCAAAGTCGGCCATTCGCTTCCCCTATTATAATCCTCACACTCTCGTTTCGTTTCATACCGCTTTACAACGTTACGCCTAGCACTTTAATCGGCGTGACTGTGCCAGGCATCACACTAATGTTGTATTCGACACTATGGGTTTGTCTTTTCGACTCATCCGCGTTAACTTAAATTCTTCTACTAGATCAGACGCTCGGTTTGAGCCGCAATGTCACGGACTGCGCGGCCCCTCCCGCCGGAGGTTCGAGTCCTCTCTCGGGCACAGGTGTGTGTGTTGTTCTTAGCATAAGTTAGTTTAAGTAGTGTGTAAGTCTAGGGACCGATGACCTTAGCAGTTTGGTCCCTCAGGAATTCACACACATTTGCCTAAGTTGTCTTCTATCGTTGTCATCTTCGACAGGTTCCCGTACGCAACACCATCATCAGCAAACAACTGCAGACTGCAGCCCATCCAATCCACCAGATCATTTATGTATATGAAACACAACAGGTGCCTTGTCACATTTCCCTGGGGCACTCCTGATGATACGCTCGTCTCCGTTGAAGAGTCGCCATCGAGGACAACGCAGTGGTTTCTGTTACTTAAGAAGTCTCCGAGCCACTCACACACGTGGAAACCTATTCCGTGTGGTCTCATACTTCCGTTAACAGTCTGCAATGGGGTACCGTGTCAAATTCTTTTCGGAAATCTAAGAATATGAAATTCGTCTGTTGCCTTTCACCCATGGTTCACAGAATATTATGTTGGGAAAGAGCAAGCTGAGTTTCGCACGAGCGATACTTTCTAAAACCCTGCTGATTCGTGGACAGAAGCTTCTCCGTCTCAAGGAAATGTACTGAATTCGAACTTAGAGTGTGTTCAAGAATTATGTAGCAGACTGTTGGTTTGGTCTGTAATTTTGTGTACTGTATAATTCTGCAGAGTAGAACGTGAGTGTCGACATTCGTTGCTGTGTGTGGAAACAAGGGGAATAGGATGTCGTCCGGAAAGAGCTTGACCCTGTGTAACCACACTGGACGGCCATAAGTCTCCACGCTGATCTTTCCGATTTCTTGCATTAGAGTCCCTGCCGTAATTAGAATACAGGTCGGGAAAGAAAGCCAATTTCACGTTGGAAGTCTCGTGCGGCTTGTGGAAGAGCACTAGCTGGCAGCTACTAAGGCACTGGGGACAACCAGCCGCAAATTGCAGTCCAAGTCGGTAAGAATGATGAAAGGCATCTCGATTCGGAGACCATCTTCGGTTTCGTCAGACGATTGGATGAATTGGTGAAGACTGCAAGAGTCGTACGTGCGGTGGTAGCAAGTCCCACTATTTGTAGTTTAGTATTCAGAGCAGACCACGGACCTCTGGTTTGTAGCTGAATGCAAGGCTTAAAGCAGAGGATCAGCAGATTCTGTGACTATCCCGGACACGGACTGTGCAGCTGGTCCCGGCGGAGGTTCGAGTCCTGTGCCCTTTCACCATGGCAGAGGAAAGAGACGATACGATTATTTACGATGAATGCACGGAGCAAAACTTGGAGGTTGCCACCACATCGCATACGTTTCATCATGATCCGGTTAACAGACTTTCCGGACACATAAAGCAACTCCAACTAATAGGACTACGTATTTCCGAAACGAATAAACGAAAACGAAGAAACTGCCATGTATGTTCCAGAACAACAAACTTAATATGCAAGTCTCGTGGAGTAGCGTTACATCTTGAAGACTGTTTTATTGCATATCATATGAAAGAGAAACACTAAGTACCAAAGATGATGCAAATAAACAAATACATAAAACAAATTTGGTATTTATTTACATATGTATATCTTCGAAATCTCACGAAAATAGGGGAACAGGGATGAGAACTTATGAGAACTAACGATGACATTAGTAAAACGTGACAATTTATAATCTCCCGATAATGGCCAGAACGGTCGGCGACAGAACAAGTAATCCGTATTAGCGCTGCGGCGCCAAGCGAATAAATTGGTACGAGATGTGCGGACGGCAAAGTGTTAAGAACGATTCCAGGCTTTTGTAATGTCCAGGAAACCATCAATAATTGCGGTGACTTCAGTATAACAATTGCGCTAGAATAAAAGCACCATTTCTGGTGGTATCATTGGGTATTTCTTCCAGTTACCTTAGGCACTATATTATAGCAGTTCTTCCACTGTATGTGCCATTTCATAGAGCGATGTAGTTTGGCAGTGACACTTCATGCGAAAGTTACTTTCATCCTTAATTTTTCCCATCAGCTTATGTGACACAGTCATAAGAACGTCTCTTCACTTCCACGAAGACCAACAGTCTCTAACTAGACTCCCTTTGTGCATTAAAGCGGAAATTTTCTGAATAGTTCACGTGGAGCGTTCGTTGTTGATTTGGGGTACAACCGCAAATCACAGCTGGTGCGTGTCCCGCGCACTGTGACCAGCGTGACCTACGTGAATGACTTACTGCGACCACGTGTTGCTATACAAGCACGTGCCTTCTTGGTGTCACAGTATGTCGGCCTATAGTCCTGGCCCTCCAGATCACCAGGCTTGTCGCCAATCGGAAATGTGTGGGATATGGATAAAAGACGGGTGTAGCGCTGTGACGCATTGTCAGTCAACACAGAAGAACTTTGGAACCAGACGAGTGCAGCAGGGATGGTTTACAACAGGACGCTATTCGCGCCTTATGCACATCGATGCCATCACGAGTGGAACAAGCTGTCAGGGCTCATGGCGGACCCGGTACCTACTAAGCAACAGGAAGCAAGCTGAATCGAAGTGCTAACCATTTCTGCATAACATACTAACGTATATGTTCTCTGAGTACGAACATCCTGTGATTAGTGGTTTAGGGGGCTCTGTTTTCTCTGATATAATTCTGTACGAAAAAGCTCACAGTTTTGTGTGCTTGCTCAGATACTGATATTATGCAGGTCATCACTTTACGTGCTCTTTGAAGTTCTCGATTATGACTGCACAGCACGCCACACGTAATTTATAGCCTACACAAAAAAAGAAAAAATTCATAATCCTCATTAATAAATCCGAAATTTTCGCTGATGTCATTCCCAACTGATCATGAACATCTACTGATTAATCAAATTCCTCAAAAAAAGGAAAGAACAATATAACAGAATCTTAACGAAAATACATATACAGGGTGTTTCAAAAATGACCGGTATATTTGAAATGGCAATAAAAACTAAACGAGCAGCGATAGAAATACACCGTTTGTTGCAATATGCTTGGGACAACAGTACATTTTCAGGCGGATATAGAAGACAACGCAGTCTGTGGGTGCGCCATTCTGTACGTCGTCTTTCTGCTGTAAGCATGTGCTGTTCAGAAAGTGCAAGTGTGCTGTGGACAACATGGTTTATTCCTTAGAACAGAGGATTTTTCTGGTGTTGGAATTCCACCGCCTAGAACACAGTGTTATTGCAACAAGACGAAGTTTTCAACGGAGGTTTAATGTAACCAAAGGACCGAAAAGCGATACAATAAAGGATCTGTTTGAAAAATTTCAACGGACTGGGAACGTGACGGATGAACGTGCTGGAAAGGTAGGGCGACCGCGTACGGCAACCACAGAGGGCAACGCGCAGCTAATGCAGCAGGTGATCCAACAGCGGCCTCGGGTTTCCGTTCGCCGTGTTGCAGCTGCGGTCCAAATGACGCCAACGTCCACGTATCGTCTCATGCGCCAGAGTTTACACCTCTATCCATACAAAATTCAAACGCGGCAACCCCTCAGCGCCCCTACCATTGCTGCACGAGAGACATTCGCTAACGATATAGTGCACAGGATTGATGACGGCGATATGCATGTGGGCAGCATTTGGTTTACTGACGAAGCTTATTTTTACCTGAAAGGCTTCGTCAATAAACAGAACTGGCGCATATGGGGATGAAAAGCCCCATGTTGCAGTCCCTTCGTCCCTGCATCCTCAAAAAGTACTGGTCTGGGCCGCCATTTCTTCCAAAGGAATCATTGGCCCATTTTTCAGATCCGAAACGATTACTGCATCACGCTATCTGGACATTCTTCGTGAATTTGTGGCGGTACAACCTGCCTTAGACGACACTGCGAATACCTCGTGGTTTAGGCAAGATGGTGCCCGGCCACATCGCACGGCCGACGTCTTTAATTTCCTGAATGAATATTTCGATGATCGTGTGATTGCTTTGGGCTATCCGAAACATACAGGAGGCGGCGTGGATTGGCCTCCCTATTCGCCAGACATGAACCCCTGTGACTTCTTTCTGTGGGGACACTTGAAAGACCAGGAGTACCGCCAGAATCCAGAAACAATTGAACAGCTGAAGCAGTACATCTCATCTGCATGTGAAGCCATTCCGCCAGACACGTTGTCAAAGGTTTCGGGTAATTTCATTCAGAGACTACGCCATATTATTGCTACGCATGGTGGATATGTGGAAAATATCGTACTATAGAGTTTCCCAGACCGCAGCGCCATCTGTTGCTGAAAATTGTAACTAGTGTAATTTCGAAAGTTTGTCTGCCTGAAAATGTACTGTTGTCCCAAGCATATTGCAACAAACGGTGTATTTCTATCGCTGCTCGTTTAGTTTTTATTGCCGTTTCAAATATACCGGTCATTTTTGAAACACCCTGTAGCTCCGGCTATGTGACCTTTGATTACAAGAGCTGAGAACGTACTCCTCTTGACTCAATCCCTCCCCCAGTAACAAAACGCAGATAAGATCTTTTCTTTGACTGACTGACTGAGTAACTCAGTAGGCAATATGTTTCATATTTCGATTCATATTGCCGAGTACTCTCCCTCTTTGAGCCATTCCCATTTACGCGAAATTACAAAATAATGCATTCGTGAGAGGCCAAGAAAATCAAATTAACCGCCCCTTTAATCGTGTGAAGGACTGAAGTAAGTACTATGTCTTCAAAATACCGATATCTGGCTGCCTTACGACTATCACTTCCTCCCCACTGTATATGACTCACATCATCGTCGACAGTCTGATTCCCATGTTCACTCACACATATGCTCTGTTTCAACAATTCATACATTATATATATTTGCCGCATTCATCCCCTTATTCACTCATATAAAACGATTAATGAAGTAGTATTATCCACCACACAGAATAATTGTAGTGGCCACAAAAGAAAATAATTATGTGTATTTCAGTGCTTTTATCCAACTGCCATTCACTCCGCTATTTAAGGTTCAGTTATCTAGTTACCGTTCTTCTCAAACTTTTACACAGAACATACTACAATGTCAAGAAGCTATTTCTAAAACACAGTCATAAATTTAATAATTTTTCAAACGTCGATATCATCTAATTTATAAAGCTGAAATTTTCACGGTTGGAACCATTGACATTACAGAATGTTACACAGTGTTTCACAACAATTGGTTTATGAGAACTATATTTAGCAGTTCGTAGCAATGTACGTAACATTCGTCCTCTGTTCAGAGCCTGCGCACGGCTTGCCTCGTGCAGCGTACTGATACACACGTAACATAATGGTACACTCAGCATGGGAAAGTGTTCCCTGGGGCAGTAACTCATTATGTACGGTAAAAAAGCTTATATCAGATTTTCTATTGGTGATGCATGCACATTGTTACGCCTCAGTTCGATGTTGAATTATGTGCCACAACAGAAAGGATTGTATCAGCTATATTATCACACTGAAATATCGTCCTTGCTGATCAGGCAGAGAAAATGTTAATGTGGTATGTGTTACTACATTAGCGTTCTTGGTAAGATTCCAGAATCTGCGACACTTACAGTTCCCACATAATACTAGTAAGAGTAGTCTTGTTAAACTCAGATATAAACAACAGAAAATTGTTAAATCCAGATTAGACTACACAAGGTGGTCAGAAACAGTGTGACTTTCTTGAAACGATGTTTCAGTGTGCGTTGTGCTGAGAAATAATTTTTAAGGAAAGAAGTTGACGCGTCCCTCCGTTTCCGAGTTAATTAGCACTGAAGTCAGCCAATCGGGCTGTTGTGCGCAGATTCCAGTGGCTAGCCAGACAGTGTCGCCAAACGTACTCTTCGTTTGGTTTCCTAAAACCGAACAAGAGAGAGCTACAAAAATTGGACATATGACGGCTGTACGTATTGAACGCGTGAGATAGATTGAGCACTCTTGTGCGCTATCACCTGCGGTGCACGGATAACGGTCAGTAGTTGTAATTGGCGGGCCGCTTGAATATTCCCGCACAACGGCCTGAATTGCTCACTTCAATGCTAATCAACTTTGAAATGGCACAACGTATGGAATTATTTTCTTAAAAATTAATTCCTTAGCACAGCCTAACCTGCAACACACTTGTGAGCTTTTCAGAATGTTTCTATAAAAATGGTTAAAATGGCTCTAAGCACTATGAGACTTAATATCTGAGGTCAGCAGTCCCCTAGACTGAGAACTACTTTAACCTAACTAACCTAAGGACATCACACACACCCATGCCCGAGGCAGGATTCGAACCTGCGATCGTAGCCTAGAACCGCTCGGCCACAACGGCCGGCAGAAAGCTTCTGACCATCCCTGTATACTGTTGGTGGGAAAGGCATTGGATCAGCAAATGTGGCACCTTGCTGCCGTCTATCGTTGACAGCGCATTGTAAAGAAGTGTAACTGAGTTGCAGTCACTTAGTGGTGAATTCATGATAATCGAGAAAATTACTGCACTTTTCTCGCCATTAATTGTGTTACGAGCACGCTGTATAAATCTTTTCGTTTCAGGAATTGCTCACACTTGTAGAGTGGGCTACACTTTCCACACATCCACAGTGCATCTTCCAAGACGGCAGTGAATGTGTCTGATGGAATGGAAATGAACATGTTCAAGTCTAATCTGCTGTAATTCATTGCTTGAGTTTCGTTCAAATACCTGAAATATCTGAAATTGCAACACCAAGGTGACTTCTTCCGTTGTGGACGGTTGCAATTTAAGCCTCTGGGTCTCTTCAGATATTTGGAGAACTGGGACTGGCGTGATGCATTTGATACCCCTCATGCTGCGAACTGTATTCCAGCCAGTGACAGTGAAGACAATGAAATAACCGCTGTTGAGCACATATTGACAGAATACTACACTTGGGACAGGCTCTATAATGTGGTAGACATCTGACAGCTCCAGTGTTGAGCTTTCTTACATAATAGCTCACTTAACAACTGCAAATGAGTACTCACTTATTAAACTGGAAATAAATGCGCTAAATAAACGTGAGTCCAGTGAAGCTATAAGGGATGACCAAAAACTTTCTGTTCTAGGGTCACACTAACCCCTGGTCCACATGTCGACGCTTATCATCACATACCCGCATCGGAGTCGCGGTACGTTGCATGTACGCTGCAGCACGTGCTCAAACTGATCCTTTTTGCTCGCCCGTTATATTTATTTACATAGATTCTCTCCATATGAGCTCTTGTGTCAGTGTTATCAGTAGCTCATATCTGCATTCCATATACTGTTAACGCTTTTTGTGGGAAATAACGCCCACGGCGTCGCCAGTTATTCATAGAGAGTCGGCATAGCTTTGTGAGACACCCTAAAGTTGCTTCTTGTGACGCGCTGGGGTAGATGGGATGGGGTATCACCTCATCAATCTTCAGTTTACAGACGTATATGAATGAACACAACCTGGCGACATACATTCCCTCACGCTTCTACCACGCACATCGCCCCTTCAACCTGTTAAAACACAGAACACAATTTATGACTTAGTACTCCTCCGCTGCACTCAGCCTGGGCACACTTTTTCAATAACCGTTTTTAACCAACGACATGTAACGAAAAACAGTGATTTTATACGGTTAAAGCAATATGTTTAACATTTCGCGAGTTTTCCTTCCCCCCGCAACGCCGAAACTGTTAATCCTAGACATAGAAAGAATATCACCTTTTTGCCTAGCTATTGGAGGAAAACACAAAAAAGAGACTTTTTAAGCCTCCTCCCCTCCTTCCTCGCCAACCCAACGCTCTCACCACGCTGATCATGATTTCTAATGTGTTATTGATGACACTCCCTCCTAGCACTGTGCAAAATTTTAACGACTTCACGATTTTCCTCCCTAATCGACCAAATTTCTTGTTCGTTGACTGGGCAGCGAAATGATGACAAGTTCCTCCTCGCATAACGGTTCTCTAAATTTACTCAACTTGGTTTCGCGAGAACAATTTCGCGTTTCCTCTAAAAATCTCGGTTCAGGATAGCCACCATACGTCTCTGTCACTTTTTCGTATGGGTTGTGCCGGCCTGTTATACTAGCAGGTGCATCTCTGAATTCGATTTTCGCTTTCGTACCTACGTATTAGGGAGTCCAACCATAGAACTTCTGATTTGATCGCAGTCAAATCATGGATGTAATTTTCTTTACATATGGACTAAACATATACAGAACAAACAAACATCGTCCGAAAAGGCCTTGTAAGCTCAAGGGTACCGACCGGCCGCCGTGTCATCTCCAGCCCGTAGGTGTCACCATGTGCTGACAAGGAAGGGCATGTGGTCAGCACTCCACTCTCCCAGTCTTCGTGACCGGTGCCGCAACTTCTCAGTCAATTATCTCCTCAATTGGCCTCACAAGGGTTGAGTGCAGCCCTCTCGCCAACAGCACGCGGTAGATACAGTCGGTGACCCAGCCAAGTGGTACCCAAGCCTGACAGTGCTTGACTTCTGTGAATGATGGGAACCGGTGTTACAGTGCGGCAAGACCGTTGACAAACTTTCTCAGAACTCCATCAAATCTGTCTTCCATTAATATTCTCTATCGTGTTCGTCCAACTACAAACTGAGTATTAGAATTACCCCTACGCTTTTAGCGATGTGTCGTGTTTCAGAGAATATCAGTAAGCTCTCTCTGTTATGGGAATTATCTTGCAGTTACCCTGGTCTAAAGAGAGTTGCCATACAGTACTCCAAATACAAATTTTGCGACAATTTTTCTGTAGTCCATCACGACCTTCGAACGACGCTACTTTGTAGTTGACAACGACATCGTCAGCGAAACTTCTAGTAGTGCTGCAGATTCCATGTTCTAAGTAGTTAACGCATTCAGATAATATGAGAGATCTTACTGTGCTTCTTTGGGACACACTTCATCCAAATTTCCTTTCCTCCATGTTTACACGCGTAGCTGCTGTTACCATGCATACATGTTGCTAATTATCTTCTAGAGAAGTTCAAACACGTCTGAACTGAGCGAGCGGCACCTGTACTGTTGAAAATAAATGAGCAGAGTCCTTCGTCAAAGTTGGCAAAATTTCTGCTGGTCAAAACATATAACTTTATACCGACATGGTAAACTTTTTTACCAGTCTGAAAGCCGAATAATACCCTATATATTTCACCTGTGAGTGCATAGCATAGTAGGACTCCACTATTAACGCCCCATTGTCTCGAAACATTCCTTGATGCGGCAAGTGTCTTGACGTCCTATGCAACTCGCATTCAGGAAAATTCGTAGGAGTGAAAAAAGACTCCAGGAGGAAAATAATTCGTGGGCGGTTTTAAATTAACTTTCGTTGTTAATGAGAAAACCGACAAGAGGAAACAGACAAGAAAACTTGTAACCAACACATACAAGCGTCCACCAACAGACCTCCTAGGTTTTCAGTACCACATATTCACAAAATAAAATAAAAAATAAATAAAATAAAAAAAACATGTAGTTCGCAATCCACGTCATACTATTTACAGAGCGGGAATGATGTAATGTGAAAGACATTCTGTATCCTCGAATTAAACAGAATTATTTATATATTCATCCTCACATATTCAAAGACGGAATCTGAACAGAGAGCTAACATTGCTTTCAAGAATGCACAAGGGCAAAAGCATGTCTCGCAGATGCGCCTGAAAATGTTATAATATTTAATTGCGTCAGTGCAATGCAAGCAAACAGCCGTTGTGGTCTTCAGTCCAGAGACTGCTTTGATACAGCCCTTCATGCTACTCTATTCTGGGTAAGCTTCTTCATCTCCAAGTAACCACTGCAAGCACCCTACATCCATCTGAATCTACTTGGAGTATTCATCTCTTGGTCTTTACCCTCGACGCTGCCCTACAATACTAAATTGGTGATCCCTTGATGCCTCGCAACGTGTCCTACCAATCGATCCCTTCTTCTAATCAAATTGCGACGCAAATTCCTCTTCTCCCCAATTCTGTTCAATACCTCCTAATTCGTTATGTGATCTACCCATCGATCTTCAGCATTCTTCTGTAGCACCACATTCCACAGGCTTCTATTCTCTTCTTGTTAAACTAGTTTTAGTCCACGTTTCACTTCCATACATGGCTAGACTACATGCAAATGCTTTCCGAAATGACTTTCTGACGCTTAAATCTATACTCGATGTTAACAAATTTCTGTTCTTTACAAAAGCTTTTCTTGCCATTGCCAGCATACATTTTATATCCTCTCTACTTCGACCATCATCAGTTATTTTGCTCCCCTTATAGCAAAACTCATCTACTACTTTAAGTGTCTCATTTCCTAAAGATTTAATTCGACTACATTCAATTATCCTCGTTTTGCTTATGTTGATGTTCATCTCATATCCTCCTTTCAAGACACGGTCCGTTCCGTTCAATTGCTTTTCCAGGTCCTTTGCTGTCTCTGACAGAATCACAATGTCGTCGGCGAACCTCAAAGTTTTTATTTCTTCTCTATGGATTTTAATTCCTACTCCAAATTTTTCTTTTGTTTCCTTTACTGCTTGCTCAGTATACAGATTGAATAACATCGGTGACAGGCTAAAACCCTGTCTCACTCCCTTCCCAACCACTGCTTCCCTTTCATGACCCTCGGCTCTTATAACTGCCATCTGGTTTCTGTACAAATTGTAAATAGCCTTTCGCTCCCTGTATTTGATCCCTGCCACCGTCAGAATTTGAAAGAGAGGATTCCAGTCAACACTGTCAATAGCCTTCTCTACAAATGATAGAAATGTAGGCTTGCCTTTCCTTAATTTATCTTCAAAGATAAGCCGTAGGCTCAGTATTGTCTCACGTGTTCCAACATTTCTACGGAATCCAAACTGATCGTCCCCGAGGTCGGCTTCTACTAGTCTTTCCATACGTCTGAAAATAATTCGTGGTGGTATTTTGCAGCCGTGACTTATTAAACTGATAGTTCGGTAGTTTTCACATCTGTCAACACCTCCTTTCTTTGGGATTGGAATTATTATATTCTTCTTGAAGTCTGAGGATATTTCGCTTGTTTCATACAACTTGCTCACCAGATGGTAGAGTTTTGTCTGGGCTGGCTCACCCAAGGCTATCAGTAGTGCTAATGGAATGTTGTCTACTCCTGGGGCCTTGTTTCGACTCTTTTTCCCAAAGGTCACTTTAATTTTACTGCAGGCAATGTCTATCTTACCCCAAGTGATATATTCCTCTACATCCTTACATTTCTGCTCTACCCATCTCTGTTTAGCCATTTTGCACCTCCTGTCATTCTCATTTTTGACATGTTTATATTCCTTTTTGCCAACTCCATTTACTCCATTTTTATATTTTCTAATTTCATCAATTAAGCTCAGTATCTGTTCTGTTACCCAAGGATTTCTGCTAGCCCTCGTCTTTTTATCTGCTAGATCCTCTGCTGCCTTTGCTATTTCATCTCTCAAAGTTATCGATTCTTTTTCTACTGTGTATCTTTCCCCCGTTCTTGTCAGTCGTTCCCTAATGCTTTGTCGGAAACTCTCTACAACCTCTGGTTCTTTCAGTTTATCCAGATCCCATCTCCTTTAATTCCCACCTTTTCGCAGTTTCTTCAGTTTTAATCTACAGTTCATAACCAAAAGATTGCGTCGGTGTCAACATCTGCCTCTGGATATTTCTTACAATTTAAAATCAGGTTCCTAAATCTCCGTCTTACTATTATATAACCTATCTGAAACCTTCTAGTGTCTCCAGGCCTCTTCCACGTATACAGCCTTCTTTCACGATTTTTAAACCAAGTGTTAGCTATGATTAAGTTATGCTCTGTGCAAAATTCTCCCAGGCGGCTACCTCTTTCATTCCTTACCCCCATTCCATACTCACCTACAACTTTTCCTTCTCTTTCTTTACCTACTATCGAATTCCAGTCCGCCATAACTAAAATTTTCGTCTCCCTTCACTGTGTGGATAAATTCTTTTATCTCATCATACATTTCGTCAATCTCTTCGCCGTCTGCGGAGCTAGTTGGCATATAAACTTGTACTACGATGGTAGGTGTGGGCTTCGTGTCTATCTTGGCTACAATAATGTGTTCACTATGCTGTTCGTAGTAGCTTAACCGCGTTCATATTTTTTAATTCGGTAAAAATCCTACTCCTACATTACCTGTATTTGATCTTGTATTTATAACCTTGTATTCACCTGACCAGAAGTCTTGTTCCTCCTGCCACGAAACTTCATTAATTCTCACCATATCAAACTTTAACCTATCCATAGTCCTTTCTAAATTTTCTAACCTACCAGTCCGATTAAGGGATCTGACATTCCAATCTCCGATCCGCAGAACGCCAGTTTTCTTTCTCTTGATATCGTTAGCAGCCATATCATCAATAATCCTGGACGCTGCAGCTTAGAAATGTACATCTTAGCAATGAGGTAGGCAAAATGTATCAATTTTTCATATCGTCATCAAGCAACGCAATGTTAACAGCTTCAGTCGTCAATCAAGCGAGGAGCTTGTCCACACGACCCTGTTCAACCCGAAATTATGTTCTTAGCAGTCTGATCGAGGTGCAGCTTTCTCATTACTCAACCAAAGATGAGGCTTCTCCAGCAGACTGAAGCATGGACTATAGAGTAGCGATGGCTGAAACAGCCGGTTCTCGATCACACCGAATCTTTTCGTTCCCAGTTTAACCTGACTGCTGAAACCCTTCAAAATAAACGGTTTATGAAATTCCCGATTTTCGAGTTTTATTACTATTCCTATCGGTAATAAAGTTAGACTACGAACAAAGACTGAAAAATTGTAATGCAAGTGAAGGAATAAGAGATAACCATCGTTATGTGGCTGAGGCTACGACAGAAATCGGTATTATTGTCTCCAGCAAAAACGACGAAGGTGAAAGAGACGGGGATGACGCTAGCGAGAGCGAAAAGTCACAAGATGATGACTTCCCTGCATCGTCATTTTTGGCCAGTATCAACTTTTCAACCTGAAGCAGCGACAAAAGGGTTCATTTGTTATCCCTAGTTTATATAACGTCTATAAAATTGTAGGTATATCAGTTTATATAACGTCCATAAAACTATAGATATATCAGTCAAATTCACTTTCTCCTCCAAGGTACATTGTAGGTTTTTCTCCTTTTTATGATGTCCCCAGTTTGATGTCCGTCCTCCGGATTTTTATCTTTTAAAGTAAATGGAGCACTGTATTTCGTTGCTACCGCAGTTTGTAAAATACTTCCAAATTATGGATGGTACCATTCTGCAACACAACTTACTTTCGAGGACGACAGCGAGAAACTACAGTTTAGAACAGGTGGGGGCAAGTCTTGCACATTTTGTGTACATACATACCGTTCACAAGCCACGTCATATGGCAACATGTGCGTTATTATCTCTGAAATGCTGTGTCGATTCTTACGTCACCAGTGTGTTGCTAGGTTCTAACTGTAGGCACAGTTTCTAAAACAGTGCTGATGGCTTTTCCCAGTGTCTACAGTAACTCAGTATTTGAAAGCAACTTTAATCTATACATATAAAGAAGAGTGTCCGTCTGTTTGTTTGTATTACATACAAATCGGCACTTTCACTCCAATCTTCAGAAATTTTGTATAATTTACCTTCATGACAACAGGAAGATCGCTGTCTACGTAAGATTTCGTACTCTAACTTAAGACGTATGTAATATATAAATGGGAAGCGTTGTCACCAAAAATCTCTAAAAGTTCTTGGCCGATTTACGATAAACATTTCTGGTGGACATACGTTATATATTTTTAATATGCACAGTATATATATATATATATATATATATATATATATATATATATATATATATATATATATATATATATAAAGTAAAAACGTTGTTATCAAACTTCTCGAAAAGTATTTGACCAATTTCCTTCAAAGTTCTTGGTCGATTTACTCAATTGTTTACATCCAGAATAAACAATGAAGAAAGTTAGTTAAGAATTAAATGCCTAACACACTAAATATATCGTGGCAAATTGAACGTAATTCCTACCGCAAAAATATAGTACAGTGGAAATACCCGTGATGGATATAGTACCACCAGAATCCATTAGATCGCGCGACGAACGAAAGCTCAACAATGTGACATACCGCACCGAGTGATGCAAATATACCCTCCGATTAAAAGCGACTGCAGTTTCCTATGCGGCTTGCTTTCCCTATGAGTAAGAACAAGGCACAGGAGCAATCACTTTGTGTGGGAGATATGAAATATTCCAGGCAACGCCGAGTGATGCAGCTAGTTTTACATATAAACATTACCTGTTTAGAACAGTTTTCTTTAAAATTAAAAAAATTGATCACTGCTGCTATGAGAAACTGATGTGCCGTTTTCTTACACAGTTGCTAGTAAAAATTGGAAAAAAATAGCTGTTGCAACCGAGACTGAACAAATATGGGAAATTACCGGTTATTCAGACGTAAAGTATCGGTACCGGTTTTAACCTATCGGTTTTTTTCCCATCCTTACTACAAAATCTTTGAGTCATGCGAGCGATTTGCAACTCGAGCATTGACACTTAACACGAAAGATGTTTGTGAAAGACGGCATGCACATTTAAACGGAACGTATACACTGAAGCACCAAAGAAACTACTATAGGCATGCGTATCCAAATACAGAGATATGTAAACAGGCAGAATACGGTGCTGCGGCCGGCAACGCCTATGTAAGACAAGGTGTGTGACGCAGTTATTAGATCACTTACTTCTGCTACAGCGGCAGGTTATCAGGATTTAAGTCAATTTGTACGTGGTATTGCAGTCGGCGCACGAGTTAAGGGGCAATGGATCTCCGAGGTAGCGAGAAGTGGGGATTTTCCCGTACGACCATTTCACGAGTGTACCGTGAATATCAGGAATCCAGTAAAACATGAAATCTCCGCCATCGCTGCGGCCGGAAAAAGATTCTGAAAGAACGTGACCAACGGCGATTGAAGAGAACCGATCAACGTCGCGTAAGTGGAACCCTTCCGCAAGCTGCTGCTGATTTCAATGCAGGGCCATCAACAAGTGTCAGCGTGTGAAACATTCAACGAAACATCTTCGATATGGGCTTTCGGAGCCGAAAGCCCACTCGTGTACCCTTGATGACTGCACGACACAAAGCTTTACATCTCGCTTGAGCCCGTCAAGACCGACATTGGACTGTCGAAGACTGGAAACATGTTGCCTAGTCGGACGAGTTTCGTTCGAAATTGCATCGAGCAGATGGGTGTGTGGTGGATACTCTGTAGCCGGCCGAAGTGGCCGTGCGGTTCTAGGCGCTGCAGTCTGGAACCGCGAGACCGCTATGGTCGCAGGTTCGAATCCTGCCTCCTCGGGCATGGATGTGTGCGATGTCCTTTGGTTAGTTAGATCTAACTAGTTCTAAATTCTAGGGGACTAATGACCTCAGAGGTTGTGTCCCATAGTGCTCAGAGACATTTGAACCATTTGATACTCTGTAATAGTGAGGGGCGTATGCAGTTGGTGTGATATGGGACCCCTGCTACTTGTAGATACGACTCTGACAGGTGACACGTACGTAAGCATCCTGTCTGATCACTTTCATCCATCCATGTCCACTGTGCATTCCGTCGGACGTGGGCAATTCCAGCAGGACAATGCGAATCCCATACGTCCATAATTATTACAGAGTGGCTTCAAGAACACTCCTCTGAGTTTAAACACTCCCGCTGGTCACCAAACTCCCTAGACATGAACATTATTGACCAATGTGGGACGCCTTGCGATGTGTTGTTCAGAAGAGATCTCCATCCCCTAGTACTCTTACGCATTTATGGACAGCCCTACAGGACTCATGGTGTCAGTTCCCTCCAGCACTACTTCAGACATTAGTCGAGCCCATGCCACGTCGTGCTGCGATACTTCTCCGTGCTCGTTTGGACACTACACGATATTAGGCAGGTATATCAGTTTCTTTGGCTCTTCAGTGTAAATCTGGAATAGTTTAAACAGTTTTACGAAGAAAACCATTACGCTGACCAAGTTGAGACAAGAATTAGTTTGTCACGTAGCGTGAACCGACGAAACGAAAAGGAACTCCCCTGTCTAGATGAGGGATTCTCACTTTTCCCCCACAAGCAGCCCAAAGGACATGCGGCTCACGCTGTTAGCCGGGCCCTCGCGGAGCGTTCCGCGCTGGCGCAGTGCGTCACGTGATGGCAGATAAGGACGGCCGGCGGTGCTCCGATTTCACGCGCCTCGTCTGGGGGGCAGCCTTTATGCGGGCCGACAGCCCGACCGGCGCCGCGTTCTTAATTTTAATGCGTCCGCGACGGCGGCCGAGCTCGCGGCTCTCCCGGTGTTCCGCTAATGCTGTAAGGCTGTCCCCTGTCAGCCTGCTCCCGCCACGCCACGCAGGAATGCTAGGCGGGATTATTTTTCACGGCCGCAGAAGCCGGAGCCCTAAATCCAGCGCCACACTCGACCACGCGATGGAATTCCCCCGGTGCGCAGTCGGTCGACCGTTCTGAATGCCACATGCCAGGGCCTGTGTGTGGAATGCCGATCGCGTCCGCCAATAGCTTGTAAGGTCTTATCGACACGGATTTCCTTGCGTTAATTAACCTCTAAAAATTATTGCGCTTTTATGTCCACGCGCCTCGGATTACCACTGTTGTAATGACGCAAGCTAAATTCCACTCGTGCTACAAGCCGATCGATACGAACTAAATCACGGCTCATCCTCCTGCACCCGTGAAGATTGATAGGCGATTACGTAACGCAGTTTCGTAACAAACTTTGGTAAACTCTCAACGGGAAACTCGACGTATGTGTGTTACTCCCAGCTGATGTAAAGCAATGTCTCTCGGATTGTCAAGTATCGTCCAACCAGTCCAATGAAATTATTAACAGATCATTAACTTCTACGATAAGGACTGGCAGATTTTTTAAAGAAAGGAAACACTGTGGCGTTCACCTTAATCGAGTTAAGGAAACTAGTGGCTAGCGTTGCTACCTCTCATCACGGTGTCCTGGGTTCGATTCCTGGCCGGGTTGAGGATTTTCTCTGCCCGGAGACTGGATGTTTGTGTTGTCCCTATCATTCCATCATAATTCGTGGAATATGCTAGATTGGATTGTGTATAGATTGGGAATTTTATACAGGGGCTGATGACCGCGCAGTTGAGCGCTCCAGAAACCAAACATCATCGAGTTAAGGAAACAACTAAACTCCTAAATAATTAAGCGTTACCTCGGAAATCTTGACACTTATTAGTCAGCGTACTACATTTATTACATTGAGTTACTAGATGAGGTGAAGCAAATTAGAGAAGAGCTACGCCATTCGTCTCCGATTTATCCGCGTGAGAGTATCAACATTTCTGTGTGGAAAGCGCTAGGAATGACTGTGTGGCCTCACTGTTGAAATTCGGATAACGTACCCACTAACGGGGGCAGCTGACATACTACTTCCTTCTAGATACACCTAATGATATCAAGCAGACAGTAACTATTTATACGAGGCGTATTAGAAAAGTAAGAACCGACTAGGCGCGAAATGGAAACCACTGTGGACAACCGATGGAACTTTGCACAGATGTGTTGGGCAGTGCCTTTAGTGTGCTTGTCGATCGCTTCACGTTGCTCTTTTCAGTTCAGAGCGCAAAGTGATAATGTAGAAATGCCTAAAACAGCAGTGTCTCCCGACAAATATGTGGATCTGATGAGAGATGTCGCCTGAAGCTATGCAGCCCACACAACATAAATGTCACACGTTTCTTTCTTCAAGACAATTTTCAGCCGCACTCTGCAGGGGCAATGAAGACGCTCCTGCAGCATTTTCGATAGGAAGTGTTTCAACACCAACAACACAGCTCTTAAATGACTCCCTCCGTTGCTCTGCTGATATGAACCGCTGGCTACCAAGACATTTTGGCACAAACTACAAAAGGCAGATCAGCATAGAGAGTTGGCGGAAAGCACAGGTGTCTGCTTTCTGTGACGAGGGTTCTGGAAGGTTTGTGCAACGCCACGAGAAATGTCTAAATCGGAGCGGCGATTACTTACAGAGGTTGTTGGGAGGTGAGGCTAACTGTTGACAATAAAAAAATTATTTTCACTGTTTTCTGCCCTGTAGGATGACTCGAAAACGGGTTTCGGCCGAAACTAGACATTGAATGGATAAAAATTAATAATTTGCGACTAGCACTGGTTTTTCGTTCTACAAATTAAAATGAATTTGTGTAAATAAAACAATTATATTCGTGTGGATGTAAAATGTACACTGAGAGTGTTACTGTTTTAACATTTTATTCATTGTTTCATATAAATAACTTGAAATATGTGTTAATAGTGGTTAAGCTTAGCATCTAGGTTTGCACATCACTGTACTTAAATGTATTTCAGCACAATAAAAAACTTCCAAAAAAAAATAGCTCAGTCGGTAGAGCATATGTTTACGAAAGGCAAAGCTTTCTGCTTAGAGTCCCAGTCCCGTTCACTTTTTAACCTGCCAAGAAGTTTCATTTTTGTTTGTATTTGGTACTGTTGAATGAAAGAAGTGCATATTTGAACTTGCTGAGATAGATGAAAGTTGAGTTTAGCACAATAAATTAATAATCAATGGGTTGTGAGCTTCAGTTCTGTACTCCGTAGTGTCACCGCTGGCATTCCAGGAGGGGAAATGTAATTTCGCTTATTTGTATGTTTATGTGCGAAGTTAGTACGTACGATTCTCTACAGCGTCTCAAATGATTGTTTCGGTATACTACAAAAAAAGTATGAGCTTTGTGTGCCGTAGTTTTTCCTACAGACATATGAAAGCATCAAGTTTAACTCGGTCTTAGTACACAGAATCCATCTGGTATATTAAAGGCCGACGTTATTCCTTTCTGTAGATACAATATAATTCAACTAGAATGCTGACATGCACATTATATATACTAAAACACAGGTGCAAAGAAATAGAGTGAAATACACTGACGGGAAAAAAAAATCACTCCACCAAAAAATTATCAATAAAGAGCAATGAAATTTCTGGAATAGATTGGTCTAGGTGTCATATTTAAGTGATTAATATATCAAGATCATAGGTTTACGCAAGCGTGAGATACGCCATTGTGAATGTGAAATGCTTGTACACTAATTACCAGTGTAATTGGATTCAAGCACACTGACGTGCATGCATAGTGTTCTACAGGTGCCGGATATCAGTTTGTGGGATCGAGTTTAATACCTGTAGCACTTGCTAGGTCAATACAGGGATAGGTCAATACAGGGATGGTTAATGGTGGTAGTGGATGACGCCGGAGTTGCCGTCCGATTATGTTCCAAATGTGCTCGGTTGGGGACAGATCTCGTGAACGAGTATGTCAGGGAAACATAACGACACTCTGTTGTGCTTGCTGGGCTACAACAGCGGTATGTCATCCAGCGTTATCCTGTTGGAAAACAGCCTCTTGAATGATGTTCATGTCAGCACAACAGGTCGAATCATCAGACTAACGTACAAATTAGTGGTCAGGGCGCGTGGGATAACCACGAGCGCTCCTGCTGTCACACCGAACCTCACCCTAGACCATAAGTCAAAACTTAGGTCCAGTGTGTCTAGCGTGCAGACAGACTGATTACAAGCCCCCATCTGGCCACCTACTAACCAACACACGACAGTCACTGGCGCCAAGGTAGAATCAGCTTTCATCAGAAAACAGAGCGGACCTCCATCCGATGCTGTACACCTAACACGATTGTCATCATCTCGGTAGTTCCACGTGGCCGTCCGGAGCCTGCTCTTCTTGTGACCGTGCATTCCCGTGAGCACCTCTGCCAATTATTTCTGAATTACCGCAGAAGGCACATCCAGCTTCTCGAAGGTCTTGTTCTTACGCAGTAAAATGTAAACGTAGTGTGACTAGGGCCTCCCGTCGGGTAGACCGTTCGCCGGGTGCAAGTCTTTCCATTTGACGCCACTTCGGCGACTTGCGCGTCGATTGGGATGAACTGATGATGATCAGGGCAACACAACACCCAGTCCCTCAGCGGAGTAAACCTCCGACCCAGCCGGGAATCGAATCCTGGCCCTTAGGATTAACATTCCGTCGCGCTGACGACTCAGCTACCGGGGGCGGACTTCATACTCAGTGAGGTGTTGACAATGGCGCCTTTGTCGCCTTAAAGTCATTCTTGACAAACGTCAACTCACCGCGTCCAATCTAAAAGGTGACTAATGCTCATGAGCGTTGCAGCGTGTATTTACATGATCTGCATCACATAGTGGCGCTACTAGCTCGACTCGTACGCAATTGGTGCGAAATTTTAACAGAAATCATCTTTCAGATGTAGAAGCCCACCTACCAACTTTCGTTTCTATCCCACAACTGCTTCTTGGTGCTGCATTTTTTTTCCGTTAGTGTGTTTCCTCGTGCTTGATGTCCTCGTGGATAAAGCCGACCGTTCTTCCACCGGCTAGCAAAATCATGTTCCGGCAAAAATTCTTCTCGTGGACAGGCGACCATATACTAACTGTTTTCGTTTGTATCTGTAATCATGTCTTTATTGCATTTTCTCACACACTCCTAATTACACTCCCGTGTAGTTTCCTTTAATATAGCTAATTCCATTCATGGTCCTGTTACTGTTTGCTTGAAACTCTCGCCTTCTCTCTAATAAATGCCTACTTCCATTTGAGTCTTTTAATTTGGCCTTCTTATTCTGCTCTCTCAATGAGAAGCTCTGTTTAATAAGTGTTCCTTTCGGTTATACAAAAACCTTCACTTTCTGAGATGCTGAGCTTGTTACTTAATTTCATTGTGTATTCTTCAGTACCATTAAGAAATTATCACAATCCGACTTCTTTTTTATTTCCTGACTGATGTATGTGATTCTCTCTGGCTTAGTGGCTATTTACATGCTCCATGTTATGATTGTATATTAACTAGCAAATTAAAGTGGTTTTGTACGTCACATCCCGTACTGTTTCTTCAGTGTCTGATAAAATACAAACACTTCTATTTTTCGTCCTTTTCAGATCGATTTCCTTGACTTTCCTTCGGCAAGAATTTGCCAAGAAAGAATGTAATCATCTTCTTGGCGAATTCTCGTGACGCATGGTCCTTCTTTCTTGTATTAGAGTATGAGCTTTTATGTTTACATTTTATGGCAGCACATCCAGGAGACAGGAAGCAACGATTGACTCTTTATTCATTTCTGTACAGTTCATTTTACTGCGAATACGACGTCAGAGATAGAGTAAAAAAAGAAGCATCTTGGTGTGTTTCATGAGAGCAAATGTATTTCTGCCTGCTTACCAGTAATTATGTAAGTCGGCAGCCAAATTAATTGCAAACGCAGTCACATAGGTGCTCGGCGTCTGCTTTGGCAGTGGGGATCTGTAGCCAGAAGGGATAAACTGTGTCAGGTGGGGCAGTTACGCCTCTTCTCTTGTGGGCGTCTCTATCGAATTAACATGGGGACCACCGCAGGAGCGACGTGGCACAACGGGTCCGGAACTAATTCCGCGCTACGTGTGTGTAACAGCTGACCGGCAAGCCGATCTTTGGTGGCACAGAAGCGGCATATTCTGTAATCCGCGGCTGTCTGGCCTGGAATCCTGGCAGCAATACGCCGTGGCTCTCGCACATGGGCACGCATCTGCGTGTGCACTTGTCACTTTCAGCGTCTGTGAGACAAATGAGATTTCACTGTGGACCATCCTGTTCAACTACAAAATGAAACACAGTCTTTTGCAGACGAACGAACTTGCACGTTCTGAGGCTCATGAGTTGAATTTCACTAAACGTATGCACGTGTGAAGTCATTGACAGTTCATTTACTCCGTACAAAGGAAACAAGTTCTCCGCTCAAGTTAGGCACTGATAGTCGACTAACTGCGCTAGTCAGTGGACTTCCATCACCTACATGTATAAGTAGTTGATTTTACAGCTACTATCTACATTTAGAATTGGGGGCAACATTGAGAAATACGTCAATATATCTCTTTTGTTCTTCGTTGTTCCCCCAGATCTCTTACACATTGCTAGCTGAGTACCTGGCTTTGTATTTATTCAAACCTTCTATTATTCCATCTCCTCCTTCACCCTCTCTCCATCTCTCCCCAATCCCCTCTCTGTCAATCTCCTCTTTCCCCTCCTCTCTGTTCACCTCCTCCAAAATTCCATTCTCTATCTCCTCCAGCCCCTCTCTCGGTCCATTTCCTCCTACCCCTCTCTCTGTTTGTCTGCTCTTTGCCCCACTCTCTGTCCATAGTCCGCTCCCCTCCTTCCATCTGCTCCGTTCCCATCTCCCGTTCCCCTTTCTAATACCATCTCCTACTCCTCTCTTTGTCCATCTCCTACTCCACCTATCTCTGTTCGATTCCTTCTCCCCCCCCCCCCCCTCATGTCAGCCCATCCCCCTCTTCATATCATCAACTTTCCTATCTCTGTCCATCTCCTCCTCTCCCCTTTCTCTGTCCATTTGATCCTCCCCCTCTCTCTGTCCATCTCCTCCCCACCCTATCTGTGCCCATCTCTGCTGCCACCTGTTTCTTGTGCGTTTACTCCTCCCTCATTTTCTCTTCATCTTATCACCTCCCACTGAAATAGGAAACTGTTGATTCTAACAGCCACTGTATCGCTTTCCGTATAGTAACTAATACCTGTATCATCACCAATCCAGTGCTTTAGGATGAGCTTTTCAACAGTGTGTGCACGTGTCAGATACACTCCCGGCCATCCAAAATGTAACCCCCCCCTCCCCCCCCCCCCCCCCCCGAAGGAAGCATCACAATCAGGTGAAATTTGCGGCATGCGTTCACGACGACGAGGGATGCACGTGATTATCATTTCAGAGCTGGCACGTGTCACGGGCGCCAGTAACACCCCGTGCAAGCACCATGTAAAAGGAGAACAGACAGTTATGGGAATTATGGATTACCCTTCAGAGAAATCGGTGATCATATCGGATGGAACCAAGCAACTGATAGGGATCTACAGTCTCTGGATCCACGAGGGTACGACGGACCGACGGGACCGATTGCACCCACCACGTTACACGACCACACGTGATGGTTCAAATGGCTCTGAGCACTATGGGACTTCACTTCACAAACCATATCGCAACAAATTCGGTGCGTTGCGCTACAAACAGCATCCTCGCGTACCATTCGACGTCGCTTCCAGCAGAGTGGACTGTTTGCAAGGCGTCCAGTGCTGCGTTTACCCGTGAGTCAACGCCACAGTCGTTTGCGACCGCAGTGGTGCGCTGCAACGGACAAGGACAACCGAATGCAACGATACAATTTTTACCGGCGTACCCGTATTCTGTCTGTACCACCACAAGGTTCGGATTAGAATGTGGAGAGAACGTGGTGACAGACTGTCGAACAATTGTCTCATGCATCGCCGCACTGGTCCTACATCCGGTATTACGGTTTGGGGTGGTATTGAATTTCATCTACGCCCCAATCTAGGAAGCTTTGCCGGCGCCAGCCGGCATAACATCTCTGAAGTGTTGGAGCCCGTTGTCTTCCCCTACCTTCAGAGCTTGCCGGCGGCCACAGTGTAACAGGATAAAGCGGGACCGCACGTGGCACGCAATGACTTCTTTGTTGCTCTTCGAACTACGTTGCTGCGTTAGCCTCGCTGTTCTCCCCATCTCTCGCCTGTAGTTGATTACGGAACGACTGGCCGGGGATTCACCAACCGCTACTACACAGTATCAGCTTTGGGAATATGTGGAAGCAGCATGAATTGCTATACCTCAACAACATACCCAGAGCCTCTTTGATTCAATGCGAGGCGTGGAGCAGCGGTTATAGCCAACAATGGCGGCAACAATCACCTTCTTCCCTTCAAAGCGGCTTGTATTTTCAGTCATACGATCTTTGTACAGCACGTTATCTCCCAGATGAGTTTGGCTGTGATATCTCTGGTCTTTCCTGGTGTTGCACTTTTGATGGCCTACAGTGTATATGTCATATACTTCAGGAGAATGTGTATACATCCCTTGCGAATTTCACGTTACAGTTTCATTTTCACGCAGTTCAATGTTTATGACGTTGTGTCTCTTGAGCTATGATTTAATTTTGCAGTTACAACCAGTGCTATACTTGGGTACTGTCTGCGAGTTGTGTTGTGAATACATTCAGCAGTATAGAAGTCATAAATTAATCATGCACGACAGGCTTTTTTTCACGCGTTGCGGTATCTGGTGTTACACTCCAGAACTATCTTTGGTACGATGATATAATTTTGCTGTTACATTCACATTAGCAAAGAAGTAACAAATTTAAACGTCACTTATTATGCGCCAATATTTCATGCATTTCTGTGTTTATTACGTTATTTCTCCTGGACTATCTGATGTACAATGTTATAATTATTCTGGTACATTCAGTGATATTTGTGAATACTGTTTGACCAGTGTGTCGCGAGTACAGTTAGTAATAAAGAAGTAATGAACTAAAACGTCATTCATCATGCGTCAGTTTTATTGCATGAACAACGAAACTGTAATAAGCGATACACTCTTTTCCTTTCAACATTTCATGGGGATTGTCAGCGAGAAAAAGTTTCGTAAATGTTTGTAATTATGTCTAAAGCATGTTTCAAGTCACTATGTGCTCTCATTCTCAAATACTGGATGAATAAAGTATGGATATTCGTGCGTACTGGATTACACAGCTTTTTCACGCTCACCCCTACCTCTAGATCGGTAGTTGGTTCTTTCCCCACTGAGATTTCTTCCATACAATAAATGACGTATGTACTATGTTTGGCTGAAATTCGCCCCGTGGTTTAGGAGGAGATGTGAAAGGTACATACAGACGTACATAGATACATACGTACTCCTACACACGGTTGCATACACATACATTTATTCTTAGGATATATTCTAGACAATATGAGATGTCAACGTGGTCATCTAATTACTCTCACATATTCGAGACTGCACTTTCTTCTATTGATTCAAGAGAAAACTCTCTTAAATATCTAGAGCATCGCTTCAAGTGTTATAGAACCTACAGCAGACGCAATGATCCTGTTCCACCGGCATTCGCTGTTGATTGTAGTAGCTCTGAAATTATCTACCTACATTACATGGCTTTTTTAAGTTCACAGATGTCCCAGCTATCTCAAATTACGTCTGCCAGCACTGTACTGCCTATTTATTCCAAAAGAACCGTAAAATTTTAAACTGTTGATAGATGTCTGCCTATTACACATTACGACTCTCTTCAATTGTCGGCAGTCTCTGTCAGTCAACAGGCGAGGTCGGCCAGTACGCTTTTGTGCTGTACGTGTCCCTTCAAGTTTCCACTTCACTATCACATCGGAAACAGTAGACCTAGGGATGTTTAGGAACGTGGAAATGTCACGTACAGACGTATGATACATGTAACACCCTATCACCTGACCACGTTCGAAGTCCGTGAGTTCCGCGGAGCGTCCCATTCTGCTCTCTCACGATGTGTAATGACTACTGAGGTCGCTGATGTGGAGTACCTGGCAGTAGGTGGCAGTACAATGCACGTAATATGAAAGAAGTATGGTTTTGTGGGTGTCCGGATACCCTTGATCACATAGTGTATTCAAGTGTTTCTGGTATTTGCGAGGGAACACTCATCCACCCGACTAGGTGCTTTCAGTGTCACGGCCAGCGCACTCGAAATGCGCTGCTGGACATGTACACGTCATTTTGATGCCACTTCCGGGTCTCTGGTGTCTTGCATGCTCTAAGCTCATGTGTCGCTAAATATAAGTTGATGTCAATTTGTACTTTGTCCTAAAACGTCATAACGCTGCATCAGTCGTAAATAATATCTTATTTACCCCGTAGGAAAATCTGGAAATCTGTGGTAAGATCTTATGGGACCAAACTTCTGAGGCCTTTGATCCCTAAGCTTACACACTACTTAATGTAACTTAAACTAACTTACGCTAAGGACAACACACACACCCATGCCCGAGGGAGGACTCGAACCTCCGACGACAGAAGCCGCCAGAGCGTGACAAAGCGCCCTAGACCGCGCGGCTGACCTGGTTAGGTTTGATCAGTCCGGAAGTACTTGTATTAAGGAGATCCTTCGTGAACTGAAATGCGAAACCGTGGAAGGACGACGACGCTCTTTCCGCAAGGCACTAGAGTGGAAATTTAGAGAATCGGCATATGACGCCTACTGGCGATTCTACAGCCGCCAAGACACATTTCGCTTAAGAATCTCGAAGATAAGATGTGAAAAACTATGGCTCGCACGGAGGTTTTCTGTCAGGCATTTTCCCCCTCGCTCTATTTGCCAGTGGAACAGGAAAGGAAATGCCTGGAGAGATGCTCGGTACCCTCAGACATACACCGTTCTTTGGCTTCCAAGGTATGTACGTTGATGTAAATGGTTCAAATGGCTCTAAGCACTATTGGACTTAACATCTGAGGTCATCTGTCCCCTAGACTGAGAGCTACTTAAACCTAACTAACCTAAGGGCATCACACACATCCATGCCCGAGGCAGGATTCGAGCCTGCGACCGTAGCAGCAGCGCGGTTCCGGACTGAAGCGCCTAGAACCGCTCGGCCACAGCGGCCGGCCGTAGATGTAAATTTGCAAAAGAAGGAAAAGTTTCATTTCGTTGTCATTTCTCATCAGTGCACCAGTTTTAGGAAATAAATTAGTCACGAACGGCATGAATTAGTCACTGTGAACAGACGCGTCTTCACGGAACTATTGGCGCCAGTGGAACAGACTCGTTCGTAATTGTTTGTCTTGCTGAGTTGGCTTGTTCCGATTCCTCCTCCCCTACTTGTTCTTCGCCGTCCATTATAGCCCTGAGCCGGCCGGCTTTTACTTGTTTATTTATGGCCGTAGCCAGCAAAGATAGTTCAGTCAGAGATAGGTACAAAAATGCCATATTAACATAACTGCAATGTCCACAGTAGAACAATAAAAAACGTTCGAAGTACAAATATACGTTCTTAATGTAAAATAACAACACTAAGAAACAATCATAAGCTAGCCATCAGCAATTAAAACAGTGCTTTGCTAGCATTAGTGCAGTTTTCGCGAGAGAGTGAATTAAAATGATAATTTCGTAATTCAATTTTTTTTTTTTAAGCAGGGCTCGAACGGGGCGGTTCCAGGGGAGAATGACATCCGCAGAAACTTATAACTTAAAGCTGGACAACGACATCGTTTACAAAGATAAGTCTTTTTTTTTTAAGCGATCAGTCTTCTGACTGATTTGATGCATCCCACCACGAATTCCTCTGTTGTGCCAACCTCTCCGTCTCAGTGTAGCACTTGCAGCCTACGTTCTCAATTATTTACTGTATCTATTCCAGTCTTCCTCTACCCCTCCCTCTAGTACCATGGAAGTCATTCCCTCATGTCTTAACAGATGTCCTATCATTCTGTCCCTTCTCCTTATCAGTGTTCTCCACATATTCCTTCCTTCTGGAGTTCTACGGCAGATCCTCCTCATTCCTTACCTTATAAGTCGACCTAAAATAATGCTTCGATTCTCTTCTGTTCCGATTTTCCCACAGTCCATGTCTCACGACCATACAGTGTTGTCTCCAAACGTACATTCTCAGAAATTTCTTCCTCAAATTAAGGCCTTTGTTTGATACTATCAGACTTCTCTTGGCCAGTGCTAGTATGTTTCTGATGTCCTCCTTGCTCCGTCCGTCGTTGGTTATTTTGCTGCCTAGGTAGAACTCTTTAACTTCATCTACTTCGTTACCATCACTGCTTACGTTAAATTTCTCGCTGATTTCATTTCTGCTGCTTATCATTACTTTCATCTTTTGCGATTTACTCATAATTCATATTCCGTACTCACTTGACCATTCATTTCATTCAGCAGATCATGTAATTCTTCTTTACTTTCACTTCAGTTTCAAGTTCTTAATGCAAAGTAAAAACACAAACAGCTGCCCCAGTTTTCCAACTGACTTGGTTCCATGGGAAGACAAAGTCAACATAACTTATAGATCAAAGCAGGATACCGGCGTATCCTAAATAGCTTGTGAGCTAAACAGGTGAAGTAGTTGCACGTGTAGGGAGGGGTAGTCCCTCCCAACCAGTTTTTTGCACAAGACAGCCTGTGTGGCGATGTGCGTAGTACACACCACTATAAAATGGTTCAGATCGGCCACTGTCACTGTCACAGTGTCCAGAAGCTATAATTTTCTACCGGTGTAGGCGAGCAGGCCAACACCCGCGTCCCAGTCTCATGCATATGAGAACGGTCACACGACATCTACCAAGCTTTGCCGAGGTGAACCGTGGTCCATGTAAGGGATTGGTGTTCGGTGGTACTGTCCTTCAACAGTGCTTCTCTTAGCGAGGCGGTCAACAGTTTCATTATGGGGGATGCCTTGGTGCTCTTTTATCCAAAACAGAGCCGGCTGGTTGCTCACTGGTGAGGCGTGAGCGCGAGCGAGCACGCACGAGTAGATCGGTGAACAGGCAGGGTAAAGAAACGCGAAGCACTCGCGTATGACACACTTTTCATGTAGAAGCGTGAGTAGTAAATGTATTTCAAGCTCCGCTCGTCCCCATATGCATTTCAGCACCGTCCTCCGCTGTTCCGATAAGTCCATCGAAACCGGTAAACACCGAGCGAGATAGTTGTGGGAGGACTCTGCGAAAGAGCAGCTAACGAGGTCTCCAAGAACAGGACAACCTTAGCCTTCTCGGAATGAATTTCGGGCATCCGTGTGATCGTGCTTTTTTTTTTTGTCCACTTCGGCCCCGCTGGCGGAGCGCCACCGCAAATCGCGCATCGACTTCCCCGAAAACTAGGAGAGGAATGAGCGGCGATCGGTGAGTAATGTCGGCGGCCGGCAGCGGAACAATGTGCCGGTATCAGGTAGCGGGCGATTACTGCGCCTGCGCCGCCGAAGCCGCCGCCGCCGCCGCTGCCGCCCGCCGATCGGCAGCTGCGGTAAACAGCGCCATTGTATGCAAATCCGGCGGTGGCGGCAGCGGCGGTGGCGGCGGCGGCGGAGTATCCGTGGCGACCTCTGCTGTCCTTCCGGCGAGGCGATGCCGGCAGAGTGCCGCGCGGCTAGAGAAAGCGCAGCGTCTCGGCAGTCAGGTCCGATACCTGGAAAGGCGCCCACACAGGAAGCCTCCTGCATGTAACGGTGCGGCTGCAGCTCTGTAACCAGGGTAGCAGTTAAAGTAGGGAGCAAACCATTCGGCAAACGAGCCGCTGCCGTCTTGTTTGAATACAAAATACACTCGACTAAAATGTGGCGCGCCGTGATCTGTACGCCACAAGTACCACGCGGTGGAGTGTCCTCTCGCCGGAGAAAGAAACCACGCGTCGTAGGTATGTGTCCTGTGCGAAGATAAGTTAGAAGCATCTATCCCGCCCACAGCTCGTGGTCGTGCGGTAGCGTTCTCGCTTCCCACGTCCGGGTTCCCGGGTTCGATTCCCGGCGGGGTTAGGGATTTTCTCTGCCTCGTGATGGCTGGGTGTTGTGTGATGTCCTTAGATTAGTTAGGTTTAAGAAGTTTTAAGTTCTAGGGGACTGCTGACCATAGATGTTAAGTCCCATAGTGCTCAGAGAGAGAGAGAGCATCTATCCCCAGAATGAGATTTTCACTCTGCAGCGGAGTGTGCGCTGATATGAAACGTCCTGGCAAATTAAAACTGTGTGCCGGACCGAGACTCGAACTCGGGACGTTTGCCTTTCGCAGGCAAGTGCTCTACCGTTTGAGCTACCCAAGCACGACTCACGCCCCGTCCCCACAGCTTTAGTCCTGCCAGTACCTCTCCTCCTACCTTCCAAACTTTACAGAAGCTCTCCTGCGAACCCTTCAGAACTAGCACTCCTGAAAGAAAGGATATTGCGGAGACAGGTAGGAGGCGAGGTACTGGCAGGAGTATAGCTGTGGGGACGGGGCGTCAGTTGTGCTTGGGCAGCTCAGTCGGTAGAGTACTTGCCCGCGAAAGGCAAACGTCCCGAGTTCGAGTTTCGGTCCGGCACACAGTTTTAATCTGCCAGGAAGTTTCATATCAACGCACACTCCGCTGCAGAGTGAAAATTTCATTCTGCAAACATTCCCTAGGCTGTGGCTAAGCCATGTCTCCCGTCTGTATGCCTGCAAAGAGGTACGCCACGGCAGCCTTCTGCTGTTTGGTAGACCCAGCTTATTGTCTGTCACTTCCAGACACTCTTCTTCCCATCGATGCATGACTCTGAACCTCAAACATAACTCTGTGCTTCAACACAGAGGCGATAACATGTATGGAATGGGACATGGAATTTCCGATGATCGCGAAAGACCTGTTCGCTAGCTGCATGGTGAGTGCAGCAGGTTGCTAACAGAAGGATCCGGAGGTGGAAAACTTTCTCCGGTCGAGGAGTGGATGTTGTATTGTCCGTATTTTCGTACCATCACAACTGACACTAAAATCGCCTGCATGGCGTCACATGACAAGTCTAAGCATTTGTAACTTCGTACCAGGGTTCGGCCTGCCTCTAATGACTGTTCTAAGTTGGCGAAACACACTGCCCGATCTTCCACTGTTGAACTGGCTATATCGGCACGTCCCCCAAAGTCTGCCATTTCTCTTCCCTTAATACGCATGTGCTCTTGTACTCAGTAAAAAGACGCCTCCTTTCCCGGCCTTTGTAGGTGTAGGACGATGTCTTGGCTACTCTGGACGATTTTATCTGCAGGGTACAAGTGTTGTAGAGTTGTAAGTGCCACTCAGAGACTCGGTACAGACAAGGAATTTAGCAATCGGCACACATCTCATCTTCTCCAATGGCCTCAGAATCGTGTATAATTCGGCATTGAACACAGTGAATTCATGAGGATATTGGGCGTCGAAGGTTTGATTAGGGAAAAGAAAAGAGCAGCCAACGGAATCTCCCTATTTGGACCTATCTGTGAATACAGCTACGTAATTACGGTGACCATTAAAACGTCAGAAAATAAAGTATCGAAAACAAGGACAGGCGTGCAGCATTTCCCGCACCGCACTAAATCTACAATTACTCTGCTCCTCTGCAGTAACCGTGGTGGAAGGCGGTTAAAATCATAGATTTTGTTTGGTTTGTGCTTCTCCCACACCAAATGACTCCTGTACACTTGAGACAACGATCACAACCGGCATTGTTCCTCGTGGATGACGGGAGAACTCGCGTTCCATAGCTGGACGGGGAGCAGTATTGTATGCCGATGAATTGGGGGCAGAGAAGAACTTACATGCCTGGTGCACTACTATGGAGACCCAGAGTAATTGTAGATTTAACGCAGCACAGGAATGGCTGCACGCGTCCATCCGTTTTTAATTCATCACTTCAGCACGTTTTAACTGAGTACCACTATTGTTCTGGATGTAACATGGTAGACGTGCAGATGTTTTTATTGCTGGTACCTTAATATGTACACACATCAGTGAGTTTGTTGTTGTTTCCCTGCGTTGAATAGTTTTCCCACAGACACGTCTCATCATTTACCACCTGAATTTTCGCAACTGCAATACTTAATGGGCTATGCCTATCAGTGTAGGCTAACCGTCTTGCATGCACAGGTCCACACTTCACCGACTAACAGTCTGCCCAGGGAAAAGTAAGCATCTAGGTGTTGCTCATGCCACACAAACTTGGAGTTACTAACCAACTTAAAAACATACTACTGCTAATAGCTATAATTATTAGTCTACAAATTAGGAAAATGCTGATGTAATATTGTCCAGTACACTATTCCCAGTCACCAATGAAAATATTTCCATTTACACACGTTACACTCTTTATAGGTGTACTCACAGTTAAGTCTAAAGAGCGAGACTTAATTTTTCCTAATTCTCTCGTAAAGATCTAGTTGCCTCAACACTTCAATGTCTGCGACGCGGTATTATATTCGATTTGGCAGGCACTGGAGCATATGAGATACTAAATGCCTGGTCTGCTCCTTCTCTCCCAGTACCGTTCACTGTCAACACCACTTGTACCCAGAAGATAAAGCAATCGACCAAAAGGTATCTCCAATTAGTTCAGTATGCCATCCCTCTGCATGATATCACCTCGCTGTTGAGATACAGAGACATACGCCGATGGGAAGAAGAATGGCAGGAACAAGGTGCAGCTGGTGAAGTCCACAGCTCAGCCGTACCGTACATCCATGCAGACAGGCTCTCACTCGTCTTCGCGTAGGACACAGCCCTCTTGGGCAGGGACTCTTGCTCCACATTCTCCACTGCGTGGTGCTGGTGGCGTACAGATCACAGTGTGGCACATTTTAATCGATTGTATTTGTATTGATGTATAGGAGGTCAGCAATTCTTTTTCCAATTTTGTGAAATGTCCGACTTCTTCCCTACAATTGTAGTGAAACTCTTGTAACGTGTTACTAGAGTCGCTGGCTCATCCGTGTTGTTTGTAAGTGATCAGCCAGCCACAACTACGAGGGTTGACTGAAAAGTAATGCCTCCACCTTCGTAATTCTTCAACAGTTGGCAGCATTGGTATGCGGCAGGTACTGACGTGTTCCGTAACCTCCTCTTTACAGCTCCAGTTGCCAGGAAGCCTTAGTATTGAACGATTCTAGTGTTACAGTGTAAAGTATGGAACTAAGCGCCGACAGTCGGTCAATGCGATTTAAGCAACGTGCAGTCATTGAATTCTTAGCAGCAGAAGGTGTCACCCCAAAGGAGATTCATCAGAGAATGAAAGCAATTTATGGTGGTTGTGTTGATGTGAGTACTGTGCGTCGTTGGGCGAGTAAGTTTGTTGAAGCTGAAACATCTGACCTGCATGACAAGCAAAGAATTTGGCGTCCTGAGGCAGCAATTACCGAGTTTCACAACCAAAATGTTGACAGATTGATTCAGGGCGATCGTCGTATCACTCAGAGAGAAACTGCAAGCACAATCGGCATTGCTTTGCTTGACTATCAGAAGGAGCTGTACACGACGGGTACCCCGGATGCTGACTCCTGAAATGGAACCGCACAGACTTGAAATTTGCCAGGAACTCCTCTCGCTTTACGAGAACGAAGGTGACGCCTTTTTCCATTCAATTGTGACAGGCGACAGAACTTTGGTACACCACTAAGACTCGGAGGCGAAACGTCAGTCTCTGGAATATCGACACAAAGACTCGCCCCAGAAAAACAAATTCAAGACGCAGCCCTCAGGTGGAAACATCGTGGCCACAGTGTTCGGGGACGCAGATGGTGCTATCCATGTAGATTTCCTTGATCATGTAACAACAATAAATTCAAAGCACTACATCACAACGCTGCGAACCCTGAAACGACGGCCAACAAGGGTCCGAAAGGAAAAGGGAAATGTTTTCCTGCAGCATGACAATGCCAAACCACAGACTTCACGCGCCACCACAGCAGAAATTCAGAGACTGAATCTCACCACCGTACGGCATCCTCCATACAGTCTAGATTTAGTACCTCTGACTTCCATCTGTTCCTGATAATGAAAGACGATCTGCGGGGACATCATTATGCTTCTGATGAAGACGATGAGTGAACTGTGACACTGTGGTTGCGGAAACAGAGTACCGACTTCTTGCGTGACGGCTTCAGAAAACTTGGTCATCGTTGGCAGAAAAGTATCCAATTGGCTGGTGATTACGTGGAAAAGTGAATACTGGTAATAAACGATCACAACTAAGGATTATTTTTGGATTGGAGTCATTAAAATATTCCCATACAAACCCAATTTACGAAGGTGAAGGCATTACTTTTTATTCAACCCTCGTATTTTAGTTTTCCTCTTGTATTACTTGTGTTTTAACTGACAGGTTTGGAACTTCTGACCATTTTAACGGTGTCCTACAGCATGTGCACTAGTCTAATTGTACAGGTGATCATAATTGGAATTGAGAGAGAGTGAGCGAAATTTTACCTCAGACTGGTTCATAGTTCTGTTAGCACGTTTTCTACGTTTCAAGCACATTCATTTCTATTAATTTTCTTAGGGGTCCTGATAACCTCAACGTTGAACGTCCCTAAACCACAGCCAGAAATACACACACACACACACGCACACACACACACACACACACACACACACACACAAACGCGCACGCACGTACACCCACAACTGTGGAACCTTGTTCGCTTATTTGTGGCCCGGGGTATGGACGGCGCTGACTAATGTAAGCTCCAGGGGTAATGAAGAGCGACTTGGGCATGGTAGAAACCTCTACTGCCTCACACTCACGCAGAATTCATCAAAAAGACGGCAGCCGTAGGAAAATGAGCTAATGCACACCTTCACTGATGCTCCCGCCTCGTAGAGAGCCGATTCGAATCCTTGTGGTCGAGAAACACTTGGATGACAAGGGCTGAAGTAAAACTCCTGATCACCAGATTTTGAGCGACTGCACCGAAAACCTCACCTGCAACAATGTTGCATTACACATATCCGCAGCCAAAGTAGTTCAAGAAAATAATTTAAAATGCAATCTCAAGTCCCTCTCAGCTACTCTGGCAACCCAAATGCAGAAGAACATAATTATAGCGCTTGGATTCAGAGTTAGAAGCAGTAACAGCTTTACTTCCAGAAGATCGGCTTCGTTCTCCGCAAATATGATTTTAATGGCCAAACGGAAGCCGTCGAAAATCAGTTCTGGCCGTCGGCCAACGTGCAACCAAGATACGGCAGGAGCACCAAAGCAGTGATCACTGCAAATTGCTACCAGCCCCCATCGCCCATTGAGCTACCACTGGGCTGGAGCACAGCCAGTAGCGCACACTGCCTCGTAAAAGGTATTGTCGAACTAGGCGCACTTGTGTCACGGCCGACATGTACACCTCTCCCTCGCTTTACTTACCTTCCGGCCACGGAGCGCCGGCTACTCACATCGCACGGCAGCGAACCGATGATACGCAAGAATACGGTGGATCGACTCGTAACGAGCCGACACGGCTGAATGCAATCACTCTTCATCTGATTTAGTAGGCCTTAATTCAGTAAGTTTTCGAATGTCTGCTTTCACATGTCAGGGTGCCGCACCGCCTCTTGCTCAACAGGCGAAACCGGATAAGTTACTGATATTGAACGCCGGACACTGGAGTGAAGCTGACTTTCTGACTCATTCCAAACGTGTTCCTCTGGTTTCAGGACGGGATGCTGGATAGGCCGGAGCATTTGAGGAATGTTACTGCCCACAATCCATTACCTCACAAACGCTGCTTTGTAACAGGGTGCAAAGTCATGCGGATGCAAACCATCATTCTCCATGAACCCTTCCTCTATTGAACACAATACTGCAACATTTGTTCATATCCTTCCGAATTGGTCATTTTCATAAGCGCAACAATGGGATCACGCCCTAACAATGAAAACCATACCCATCCCATAACACCACGTTCCCCGTACTTCACTGTTGGCACTATACACGATGGCAACTAATGTTCTGCAGGATTTCGACAATGGAGATCATACAATCAGATTACAATGGGGTATAACGGGATTCATCACTCCAAGTCACACGTTTACAGCTATCTACTACCTAGTGTGGTCGTTCTTTAAGCCACCTCAAGCGTCGTTTTAGCATTAACGACAGAAAAGTGTGGCCTAAGGGTAGCCGTTCGAGAATTGTACCCCGTTCTTTCAACACTTTTTTCCTGTCTGGTTTGATTCGGCCAACGACGAATTACTCTCCTACGCCAACCTCTTCATCTCAGAATAGCACTTCCAACTTACATCCTCAACTATTTGCTGAATGTATTCCCTGTTTCCCACGACAGTTTTTGCGCTCTACAGCTCCCTCTAGTACCGTGGGAGTCGTTCCCTGCAGTTTTAATACATGTCCTAACATCCTGTCTGCTCTCCTTAGCAGTGTTTTCCACATATTCCTCTCCTAATAAGTGCATAGCCTCTTCATTCCTTACCTTATCAGTCCACCTGGTTTTCAACATTCGTCTGTAGCACCACATCTGAAATGCTTTGATTATCTTCTGTTCCGGTTTTACCACAGTCCATGTTTCACTGCCACAAAACGCTGAGCTCCAAACGCACATTCTCAGAAATTTCTTCCTCAAATTAAGGCCTATGTTTGATACTAGTACAGTTCTCTTGGACGGGAATGCCCTTTTTGCCTATGCTAGTACACTTTTGATGTCGTCCTTGCTCTCCGTCATCGGTTATTTTGCTGCCTAGGTTCAAATGGCTCTGAGCACTATGGGACTCAACTTCTGTGGTCATCAGTCCCCTAGAACTTAGAACTACTTAAACCTAATTAACCTAAGGACATCACACACATCCATGCCCGAGGCAGGATTCGAACCTGCGACCGTAGCAGTCCCGCAGTTCCGGAATGCGCGCCTAGAACCACTAGACCACCGCGGCCGGCTTGCTGCCTAGGTAACATAATTCCATAACTTCGTCTAAGTTTTTAAGTAGCCTGTTTGTATATTGTCAGCGCTATAGACTGTGTTAATATCGCTGACAGCGCTCTGCGCCCTCGGCAAGAGATTCTGCGGTAGGACGCAATAGCAGTTAGCGAGTGGATAGGGAAGTGTATGGACATGATATTCTTAGTGGAGACTCTGTGTTGGTAGGACATGCATTGTAAAGTGAGATGAAATGACGCGTTTATAAGAAAATAAGCAAGAAAATGTATGGAGATGGATGTATGGTTAATAATGTTTAGGTAGTGGAATCATTGACAACTATACAATTTTTGGAACTGGGTGCCGCATGAACAAGGTAAAATTTTCTAAATACATTGTTTGCTCTGTAACAAAATTCTTTCTCTTTGCTAATCGTATGCCTCCTAGTAGTTAAGAGTCTATAGTAGTTAGAACCTCACTATTTAGCAGGCTGTTGTTACTACCTACTGTAATTGCTGTAGTTCGCGTTATGATGATTTTCTGTGAGCTAAGTGCCTTATGAAAAAGAATGGGGTTTCCAGTATCGGAGTTCGTGATTGAAATACGTTTAGGCAATTAACAGAGTTGGAGGTAGTTTCATATTTCTTTTACTTCATATATTTTGAATTTGTGTTATCGTTGGGATTTTTTGTAATTCAGGGCCATTCTTTTGTGTTAATTATTGGAAGTCATGTTCTCAATGTAAAGCAGTCAGATTGCGTTGGGGTTGAATATTGCGGGTGTTAAATGAATAGGTTAAGTTTGAGCTGTCTTTGTCGGATAAAACTCTGTAGACCATTGTTTAATAAAAAAAAATAACTGAAGAGGTAGTGTCAAGTTTCTCGCTGTTCTGATGCTTGTCATTACTTCCGTCTTTCTGTCTTTGTCGGGGAAAATTCTGTAGGTCACTGTTTTATAAAAAAAAATAACTTAAGAGGTAGTATCAAGTTTCTCGCTGTTCTGATACTTGTCATTACTTCCGTCTTTCTTCGATTTACTCTCAACCCATATTAGTACTCAATAGACTCTTCCCTTCGTTCAGCAGATCATGTAATTCTTCTTCTCTTTCGCCGAGGAGGACTACATCCCTGTCTTACATCCTTTTGAATCCGAGCGTTTCATTCTTGCTCTTCTACTCTTATTGTTGCATCTTGCCTCCTGTATATACTGTATATTACCCGTCTTTCCGTATAGCTCACCCATAGATTTCTAATTCGGAACCGTTTGATATTGTAGAACGCTTTTATCAAGTCGTCAAATCCTATGTACGTCCCTTGATTTTTCTTTAGTCTTGCTTCCATTGTCAATCGCAACGTCATAATTGCCTCTCTGGTGCCTTAACTTTCCTAAAGCCAAACTGGTCGTCATGCAACAAATGCTCAATTTCCTTTTCCATTCTTCTGTGTATTATTTTTGTCAGCAACTTGGATGCATGATCTGTTAAGCTGCTTTTGCGATAATTCTCGTACTTGTCAGCTCTTGCAGTCTTCGGAATTGTGCAGCTGATATTTTTTAGAAAGACAGATCGTATGTCGCCAGACTGACGAGTTCTGTACACAACATCCTACGCTCAGTCATTGTGGTAGCTGCACTGCTTGTATCACTTGGAAGTCACTAGTGATTTCTTGTGATGACTTCGAGTGATTTTTTACAATCACCCCACGGAATGCTCGACAGTCCTTGTGTCTCAGTACATGAGGTCTTCCTGGTCTTGATTTTCCTGTGGTTGTTCTGTCGCGATTCCATTTCACAATATTATCACTAACGTTTGTTTTGGCAGCTTTAGAAGGGTTAAAATATCCACTATCGATAACTCAGGTAACGTCCAGTAGTCGACAAATGAAGTGACTGAGCTGTCCTGTCAATCTCTTCTGCTGTTACTCCGCCTACACAGACGACACAGTGGTCTGCCTTCTTCAATACTGTCGTGTTCACCTCTCTTGCTACCTAGCGGTCAGTTCCGCATTACATGTGGCTCTCCGGATACTGCTGAGCAGACAATGTATGTTTGTCTGTTTAATTATTGAATGAAGCGTACATTAAAAACGGTTGACGGTAACATCACTCAAACGCACACGAATGTCGTGGCACGATTATCATCGACAGACCTCCAGTTTACAGAAATCACAAAAACATCAGAGTGTTCTGGTCACATGTCGACCTTGGCTGGTTTGCTGAGTTGTGAATTGTAGTGTTTCTATCGAGCCTCGACTCATCTCGTCGTACAGCACTGCCACAATGTTGAAACACGTTACGGTGGTGATGGCAGTCTGCCAGTCTACAACATCGTACGAAAGAGCGGACAAAATCCAATAGCGATTATGTAGTGCAGCACTTGATATGACATGCGATGTGGGCTCCCACGTACTGAAGGAAATTTCAACAGCAGCCGAAACCTTAATTAGCTTTAGTGTCAGGGGTGTTTCTGTCCATCAAGCAATTATGCATGTCAGTTTCATAGCTTACTGCACCATCACCAATGAACTTACTAAGGGGTGATTATTAATAGTTGGTGGACAACGGACGGAGGTGATTGGCTTTGGTTTCGTTGAGGAAGCTATCCAAGGATTGATCCAATGAAATTTACGAAAACCGTTGAATACTTAACTAGTAGATGGACAGAAATATGTACAATGCTCCCCCAAATACGAATGACACCAGTATCTCGAGTTTTATAAAATAGTACGAGTGTGAAAGTGTCGTCTACTTTAAGTCATTAGTCTTTCGAAAGGTCACAATAATGATCAGTTCTGTGCTTCCAGTTCATTTCTATTTTGGCAAAATATACGAGACAGAAATGTATTTTTGGGTCTTATAAGATTTAAGAAGGTATTATTGGCTTAGTACATTCTATTTTGGATTCCAGAAAGGTCACTCGACTGAGGATGCCATTTATACAGTTTATTCACGAAATAGCAACAAACTTAAACAACGAAATATCACCAGTTGTATGTTCTTGCAATGTTTCGAATGTACTTGATTGTATAATTCAGTCTCTTAGAAATTGCTTAAATTTTACAAAATTTGTAGAATACTCATAACTTAAGAAAGCTGCAAACGTGCAGAATAACCCATCAATACTGGAACGAGAGAACGGTTGCCCATAGTGCAAGGTTTTGGGTCCTCTCCTATTAGCTGTCAATAAGAGTCTCTTATGTCTTCAGATGATCCAACTATTACAGTTAAAACTGTTATAGAGGCAGGAACTGTGAAACTTGTTAATTAGATTGTACAGAAAATTATTAAATCGTGCTCTGCAAATGGACTGTGCCTTAATGTGGAAAATTTACAGTGTATAAATTCATTTTAAATAGCAGAATAACGTCAGTGATAAACATTATGCATGGAAGAGAGTAAATATATGGAGTAGAATATTTGTAATTTTGCCTGTACAGAGTCACGAATATATGAAGTGGAAAAAAACAAGTTATTCTCATTTTCAAACACTGAAAGTCAGTAACGTTTGTTCCTTCCTTGTTTCGGACGATGTAAAATTACCATCGTAATATGTTCAGCATCAGTTTACACTCATTAAAGCTTTACATCATTATTTTGAGAAGTAAACATTACTTATGATGAAATCATTGGTTTAAAAAAAGAGAGAAGCAGGATAACATTATGCAGCAGGGGCCTCAACGATGTGTGAGACCTTGTAACATCAGCTTCACTATATGCATATTTTATAATGAAATTCGTCATAAGCAATCCATCCTAAATACAGAATAACAGTAATATGCATTGATACAATACTAGAAGAGGGAAAATAAACTTCATTACCCAATTATTTTGCCATTTGCTCAAAGACATAAATATACTGATAGTTATAAAACACAAATTTGAATCCATTATAAAGTCAGTTCCTCTGGCAAACTCCTGTTGCATAATCCAGTTTTAATTAAATAGTAATAGCATGTATATTACGGAAGCCACTGGTGTTTTATATTTGATGCCTAAATTTAAATAATTATAGTTGCAGCTTGAACAATTACACTCCTGGAAATGGAAAAAAGAACACATTGACCCCGGTGTGTCAGACCCACCATACTTGCTCCGGACACTGCGAGAGGGCTGTACAAGCAATGATCACACGCACGGCACAGCGGACACACCAGGAACCGCGGTGTTGGCCGTCGAATGGCGCTAGCTGCGCAGCATTTGTGCACCGCCGCCGTCAGTGTCAGCCAGTTTGCCGTGGCATACGGAGCTCCATCGCAGTCTTTAACACTGGTAGCATGCCGCGACAGCGTGGACGTGAACCGTATGTGCAGTTGACGGACTTTGAGCGAGGGCGTATAGTGGGCATGCGGGAGGCCGGGTAGACGTACCGCCGAATTGCTCAACACGTGGGGCGTGAGGTCTCCACAGTACATCGATGTTGTCGCCAGTGGTCGGCGGAAGGTGCACGTGCCCGTCGACCTGGGACCGGACCGCAGCAACGCACGGATGCACGCCAAGACCGTAGGATCCTACGCAGTGTCGTAGGGGACCGCACCGCCACTTCCCAGCATATTAGGGACACTGTTGCTCCTGGGGTATCGGCGAGGACCATTCGCAACCGTCTCCATGAAGGTGGGCTACGGTCCCGCACACCGTTAGGCCGTCGTCCGCTCACGCCCCAACATCGTGCAGCCCGCCTCCAGTGGTGTCGCGACAGGCGTGAATGGAGGGACGAATGGAGACGTGTCGTCTTCAGCGATGAGAGTCGCTTCTGCCTTGGTGCCAATGATGGTCGTATGCATACGACCGAGGCACACAGGGCCAACACCCGGCATCATGGTGTGGGGAGCGATCTCCTACACTGGCCGTACACCACTGGTGATCGTCGAGGGGACACTGAATAGTGCACGGTACATCCAAACCGTCATCGAACCCATCGTTCTACCATTCCTAGACCGGCAAGGGAACTTGCTGTTCCAACAGGACAATGCACGTCCGCATGTATCCCGTGCCACCCAACGTGCTCTAGAAGGTGTAAGTCAACTACCCTGGCCAGCAAGATCTCCGGATCTGTCCCCCATTGAGCATGTTTGGGACTGGATGAAGCGTCGTCTCACGCGGTCTGCACGTCCAGCACGAACGCTGGTCCAACTGAGGCGCCAGGTGGAAATGGCATGGCAAGCCGTTCCACAGGACTACATCCAGCATCCCTACGATCGTCTCCATGGGAGAATAGCAGCCTGCATTGCTGCGAAAGGTGGATATACACTGTACTAGTGCCGACATTGTGCATGCTCTGTTGCCTGTGTCTATGTGCCTGTGGCTCTGTCAGTGTGATCATGTGATGTATCTGACCCCAGGAATGTGTCAATAAAGTTTCCCCTTCCTGGGACAATGAATTCACGGTGTTCTTATTTCAATTTCCAGGAGTGTATTTTTATTAAGTGCATATCACTATTCTGATTAGTAAAATAGCTATAGTAGTAAACAAATTATGCATGCAAAGCGGTAACCTTAGTCGTTCTGCATTATTTCATTAAAGATCGTCCCAACGATCTACTGAGCATGGAATTAACTAATGTATTGGTTTGATACCGTGATCTGTAGCATTTACTTAGTGTTGATCCTTTCGTATCTACTACCTCAATAATCCTTGATGTTCTCTCTTACGTACTCTAATTTTCGTTCATCTCTCCACTTTCTCCTCTATACTGCTCATTCCGGCAGCAAGTTGTTTTAAGTTTTTTACCACAAGTCCGATAACTTCAGTCTTTTTTTTAGTAAAGCTTTCCCACGGACTTCTGCTCTTGCCTACTATTTAAAGATCATGCATATTTCCCACTTTATCTGTCAGTTATGTGTGTGCTATGCTTCGGAAACTTATTTTAACATGCTAGCAGATTATTCACATATATTACCGTTTTAGAGAGAAAAAAATTAATGTGCACTAGGAAAACTTGAAAGTAGAACTTCATCAAGTAATTGGAGGGGCTCAAAGAGGGGGGATATGCAATGTTTAAGTGAGGATACTGAATTACCGAATTCTTCTAAACTACCTAATGGCGTGTAGCATGGGCTAATTTTGTATCATTGTTAGGTCCCCCTCCCCCCCCCCCCCTCGCCACTCGCGACTGGTGCGCGGTAAGTCCCGTGTTATCTCTAACTTTTAAGTGTAGTTTTATATTTACAGTATTTTCGCGAGATAGAAACAGAAGCGATCAGTATGTTTGTTTACTCGTTTACTCTTTTAGGAATTTAGGTTCTTGAAAACTTAAGGATGAAAGTAACTTTCGCATTATTTGTGACTACCAAGTAACACAGCCTGATGAAACTTGGACCATATATAGAAAGAGCTTCTACAGTCTATTGAAAAAGGTGGCTAAATCAGTTACGCATTGAGACGAAAAGAAATAACACTTTTATTCAAGGGCAATAATGATTCCTGATGGTCCCCTACACACCACAAAAGGCGGGACGTTATTCTTAACAGGATCTGTGATCGCCACGATCGGCAATGCATACTCTGCGCCATGCTGCCATGATGACCATCAAGTTGTTAAGCAGTTAATGTGGTACGGCATTTCTTTCGTCCATCAGAGCGGCTGACAAGTGCTGGATGGTTGTTCGTGTATGGGGACTTGCAACAATATCGCGTCTCTCCAACGCATCACTCAAGCGGTCTTTGGGATTTAAGTAGGGGGAACTAACAGACCAATCCATTCGTCGATTAACTTCTCCTTCCTAGAACTCCTTCCCTTGCGCTGTTTGATGCAGCCGCGCAGTATATAAGAATTAAGTCAAGGCAGAATACACCGCTGAATATACGCATATTGGAAAGGAGTACAGTGTAAAATAACACTGACGCCTGAGTGAACCGTGTTCAAAGATCTAGTGATGAGCACGCCACAGCAACATGACGGCTCCCCACACCATGAGACCTGGACCACCAAAATGATCAAGCTCGACAACGTTCCTTGTTGCACCCGCCACTATATGTGGGTGCGCCCAGCTTTGTCGAACATGCTGGTTTTGGTGGTCAAGGTGTTATGATGTGGAGAGGCATGATGTTGCATGGTCACACTGACCTACAAACCTTTGAACACAGAACACCCTCTCGAAAATGCGAGTGACATGAGGATTTTAGCTCATTTTTACGATGTAGTCGCATGTCATTAACGAAAAGGAAAAAGCAGTATCAGGCAGACTAAGGATGCAATACTGTTAAAATTTTTTGATAGCAACAGCGAAGTACTTCACTATGGAGATCGGAAAAGAAACTACACAACCGTCTTAAAATTATACTACACTTTCAAAAAATAAAAAAGTCTTTTAATGCGTAGACTGCTTTTACATAAAAGAATAAAATGATTGGCTAGTTTCGATTGTATGTAAGAACCAATAATGCTTATAAAAATTTGGGTTGGACATGAACTGGATATACCAGTAGTAATCATCATGCTGTGACCTTGAGAAGTCAACATGAATAAGAGAAATTTTTGAACAGCAACAAAATGGCTGAAGCAGCTTCATTGGTTCACGGGCGTCGCGTCTGATAATGTTGTGGAAGCTGCGCAATAATTCAACCAGACAGCTGCTCGGCAACTTCAGGTGCTTACTGACGTGTTGTAGTGCAAACTATGCTGGATGCTGTTAAAGACGACGTAGGTCTAAGGAGACGAGTGCCAGTGTTAGAAATCACACCAGACTGGGTCAGCCAGAGAAGTCTGTTGTGGCTGAACAATGTCTTGACACGGGACACGGTATGAACTACGGAGGGACAAAGATCCTTCCGTCCGCTTCCACGTACAGGGACTCCATCATCAAACAAGCAGTCGAAATTCGTATAAGTAACGACTTGATCAATAGAGAGACGGGATTTCAACTCAGCAGGGTATGGTAACCTGAACTGGCGATACTAATGCATCGTCGGCCGCAGTCGAAAGAATCCGAGCCGACACAGACTGTCGTGTCCTGAGAGGGAGAAGAAGGACATGCGCCAAGCGCGACAGGGGAACTTGCCTCGTTCGATGTCGTCGACGAGTATCTGCTTGTGGGCCGCCTACCGTTGCCTCCGACCGTAGCTGAAAGCAGACTAATGAGTGGTGTAGAGCACGGAACTCGGTAGGATAATGTCGGAACTGGGGTGTAAGTTAAAAGATGGTTTATGGTGTTACATTCCCTGGAAGTACCCCCTGACACTATTCCTATGTAGAAGATTCTATTTACAAGTCTCGATAAGGATAAGCATCCATATGCTGGACGTCTAATAAGTTTCAATAAAAGTCCCACTGAAACAGAGTCTAGTGAACTTTCCTAAGTACTGCCTGCTGCAACATTTTACAAGTCCAGACCCTGACCTCGAGCGACACAGTGGTAGCGTCCCAGACGGCTGCCACTGCACTTCCCCCTCCACTCGGTTGCCAGGCCGTTTTATTAGGCCCGTTGCACACTGCACCACTCTTCTAGAACATTTTATGTTAACTGTGTCACTCAAGGGTCGTGGTATCACGACGCGTGACGATGGGGTAACTTTCCGAAGCGTTCCGAGGCGAAGCTTCTTGGGTCGTGTGATATTATTGGATTGCAGACATTTTGCATATGAGAAAAGGACAGCCATCGAGCTGTAGTTTGTAATGATACTAAGCATGACAACGCGAGAGTAAAGAAATGAAATCTGTTTATAACGTGCGCCTATACCAAGACGCGCGGCCAGCGTTTAAAAGGTACTTTTAAATACTATGACTCGCTGGGCGCAGATACTTAAAACCATTGCCGCAGCGCTTGATAGCAAGAAGCTGCGAAACAGAAGAAAGAACAATCTATCATTTGTTAGGAAAATTCTAGAGTCTTTATAATTAGTTGTACTTCTGGTCGCCAATATGTTAACATGTACTTCATTACCTTTGATGTTTGGTCGCCGACTTGTTAAGACGTGTTGTGTAGCACCGCTTCAAGTTATATTTAATTTAGTGTGAAAAACCACGTTATCACCAAAAGAAAAAAAAACGATTTTGTAAACCTTATGACGATAAAAAATACTTACGCGCACGCCAGGACATTTAATTTTTACAAAATATCACACATACAAAAGCAGCGATTGTTGGACTGCTCCATGTATGAGAAAAACATAAAAAGTAAGTTTTGTATTCATTGTAAATTTGTTAATGTTTATAGTTTAACGCCTTTGTTCTTTGAGAATATATTGATGCTTCACTGTACAGAAAATCTATGCTTATTCTTTTCTTTAAATTAACCACAAATAATGTTTATGTTTAAATGAACTCTGTTACAGGTTCGCTCTTTATCGCGGTGTCTCAATTGTATTTGGAAGACTATTAATGTGTTCAGTTTCCGATCTGTCAACTTTTTTTACAAAATTTCACTGTTTTGCATTTTTTTTATTATTCAAATAGGTCCCTTAGGTAATTTCATTGAAGAGTCTGATTGCGTGAAAGCAATCCGGGTTAAGAGGTCATTTGAGGAACTATTTTCACGCAGTCAATCTGTACGTCTCCTGAACACAATCGAGGACCGACGCATCGTCGATCATTCATTAATTTTTCTCTCTTTCCAAGTCGTACCAAAAAAAAAACGGCCAAGGAGAACTGCCGTGAGTACGCAATCTAGTGTTAAAAGGTTGCATTCTTTATCTTGTCGGCAAACATTGCCATAAATTATCATCATCAATGTTATATTTGGCTAAATGAGAAAAGCCAAAAAACCTTTTAACGCTAGAGTCGGGACGCCTTCACCGCTCAAGGGTGAACCTGCCTCGCTCACTTAGCAACGGCATGATGTTTGATAGTCCATTCTGTATTAGCGGAGCAGATATCAGAACCCGCTTCCGGCGTTTACACTACTGTTCACAGCCTCTTGCCCAAGATTTCCCAACTACCTTACTGGTTTCAAGTTAACTACTTATACCAAATAATATACTGTCTCTTGCAGATTTTTAACGTTCGCCTACACTCTGCCCGCACGAGTGCTGGGCCGCTATTTGCGGTCGCGATTTTCCCACGTCGCGATGAGAAGCCCGCGGCCCGTTTGTACGGCAGGGGGCGCTGGAGGTCGCCGTGCTCTATGACTCGTCTACGAAGACGTTATAACGTTAACCCTTGGCACCTGCGCTTTTTCTAGCGAGTTTGGCGAGCCATTGCAACAGTGCGCCAGTAAGCACCTGAAGAGGAGCTGTCTCGTCGAAATATTGTACAGGTACCACAACATTATCCGACGCTACGCCTGTGAACCAATAAAGCAGTTACTGCGTCGGTTCAAATGGCTCTGAGCACTATGGGACTCAACTGCTGAGGTCATTAGTCCCCTAGAACTTAGAACTAGTTAAACCTAACTAACCTAAGGACATCACAAACATCCATGCCCGAGGCAGGATTCGAACCTGCGACCGTAGTGTTACTGCGTCGGGTAAGTGTTAAATGGCACTGAAGCTGCCTGTACACCATAGGTGCAAAAACCTTTAACTTACTTGGAGCGCATGGAAGGAAGACGAGCATTTTTAGGCCGTACATAATACACTCAACGCTAACAACAACAGCTGGGAGAAAAAAAAAAAGGGAAAGCAAGGGGACGGATCAATGACCTACGAGAGAAGAGCATCGTAACATTGTATGGCGGGAGTTTCATATTGCAAATATTAAATGTAATATAACTTTACATTAACGGAATCTTATTGATTTTTTTCTACCGTTCTTGTGGTAGATTCTTTCTTGGACTGCACTGATACTTGCTTTGGTCTGCATGCGGCCTGTGGGCATCGGATTGGACACCCATGCTGTACACTATATTCGTACGAGACGCAGGATGAACAAACTGGCTTTTCAGTAAAAATCTCATCAGTTATTAAGTTCAGTGGGAAAGGATTTTATGTAACAGCACAAAACATCGACAAATTTCAACACCTACGTTGGTAAAGTACTAGTCAATCATGAAATTTAAAATGGTCATCGTTACATCATGTAACTCGTCGTTAAAGAAATAAAGTTTTCGTGAAACAGATTGTACGTCTCTAACACTATGACTGAATTCTGCCATCATCACGATTTGATCCAACACGCACAGTCTTTTTAAATGTTGAAAAATCGTAGCAACGTCCAATGGATTCCTTGATAGGACAATGTACTTTCATCTGATGGATATAAACTGAACTGCTCGATGAACCATTAATTAAACCTATTACAGTTTGATATGCAGATATGTGTTGTTAGCATTCCGATACTCCGAGCTGTGTAGGTGAGATAAGACTTATAACTAAGGAAATTCCTACAAGTGTCGGTGGAAAAGACAGATTGCATCTATGGAATTTTTCAGTTTGTTGAGAGAAGCGTAGTTAATGCTTCGATGATTAATCGACACACCAAGGATCTATCGCGAATTCATTTAATTGACGCATTTCACACGCGGCTGTGTATCTGCACAAATGTGATGCACGCGTCCGTACCGCCGGCTCATTACGGCTTCCGCTGGCGCAGGCGTTGCCGCCTCGCGGTACACTGACTGCGGCGTTAATTACGGCACGGCCGAGATAACCCGTCCGTGGCGCTGTTTCTTGTTACGAGGGACAGGCGACGCCGGAGCCGTCTGTCCGCGGAAAAGCCGCGTGATACCCGCTGTGCTGAGGCGTCAACGGAGATACGCCCACCGTTCGGAAAGGCAAGACCTTTGTGGTCAACGCACTGTGCGGAGAGAGAGAGAGACAGGGAGAGAGAATAGCCGGAACAGGCAAGTGGTGAAGTCTAGGTCCAGCGGAGTTCTAACTTGTCACAGCCAAGCAATATACTATATAATAGCGTAACAACATTTCACTATGAGTTGCTCTGTGAAGACGAAAATATTCCTCTTTCAGTCATTAATGGAGGAAGACAGTTACTGTCTGCTTGTTGGGGGGACGGACGACAGTTTACTTGTTGCCTCAGAAAACTCGAGTTAGCGGAATATCAGTATGATTACAGATAACCCAGAATATAAGTTTAGCGACTACGCCGGTGTCCATTGGGGTAGGGTGAGGCTTTTTGAATCATGGGGCTCAGTGGATAGCAATAAGAAAATCCTGCTGCACAAAAAGTGAGGTTCGATCGGGCGCGAAATGAAAGCACGGTCAAATACGATGAAGCTTTGCACAGATGTGTTGGGCAGTATGCCAGTCGATTGCATCAGGTCCCTCTTTTCAGTTATGAGAGATCTGTGAGCACATAGAGATGCCTAGAAATTAGTATCACCCACCAAATACGAGAGAGGTGAGAGTTTTCGCCTGATGTCATGCAGCCCACATAACATAACTGTCATAAATCTTTTTAGTGACAAATTCTCGGCCGAACTGTGAAGGGGCAATGAAGATGCTCCTGCAGCGTTTTCGATGGGATGTGTTTCATCATCCACAATACAGCTCGTAACTGGCTTCCCCAGAGCTTCATCTCTGTTTACGTGAACCGCTGGCTATGAAGACAATGTTTGGCACAGACAACGGGCTGTAGACCAGCGCTTAGAATTGGTGGAAAGCTAGGGCGGCTGCCTTCTATGGCGAGGGTACTGCAAAGTTGGAACAACGCCACGCTAAATGTCTAAGTCCGAGGGGTGGCTGTGTAGAGAAGTAACTCGAAAGTGTAGCCAACTTTTGCAAATAAAACATTTTTGATTTTCACAGTGGTTCCCACGTCACGACCGATCGGACCTTACATTCGATGGTATGTGTTTCATTGTCCACAGTACAGCCCGTAACTGGCTCCCTCGCATTCTACTGCTGAGCCCGTTTGCGCAGTTTGGAGGCCATTATGTTAGAGGAAATTTGTTACACAAGTCGTGCGCAAGCGCAAGAAGCTTTTTCGAACTGTATTTAATCCAGACAGCAATCATTCTGAAGCAAATAGAAGAGTTAAGACAGTATCACTTATAGTAATGCGCACATGCAATAATAAATCTGTTTAAATTAAGGTCTGTTGTCGAGATAAATGATTGCCAGTTGTAAATCTTCCCATTACCAGTTGTGCATGATCCACCAGGTCGGACATGCATTAAGAATTTGAGCAACGTCATACATTAAAAAGCATAATAAGGGAATGGAGGTATATGATTCAGTCTTCTTCGTGGGGCTTTCTGAATCGTAATATAGTATGTATTTTTTCTTCTTTATTGATATATTCATGTAGCTTCATTATACACAATAATTTCTCAGCCTTCATTACACAATTTGCTTTTGGTAAAATTTGCAGCGTCGCCTGCAGACGTGGAGCAAAAGTAGAAATGCTGTCAAGGTACTAGTGTGCAAGGGAATTTTCCCCTTCTATACAAACAAAATTACTCACATAAGTTCGTTCCTTCGGCCACATCCCAGACTGACGAGTTCCGTTCTCTTATCACACAACCACAAGTAAATTCAGGCCCTTCAACTGCTTCTAATCATCCAAGAAAATCGGAAATTCGAAGCTCAACAACATCGTTTTAATCATTTACTTCTGTTTTGCCAACCCAAACGGAACCACCTGTACCACGAGTGCGAGGAGAGAGAAAAAGTTTCACCAGCTCAGTTGTACAAGAGTGAAGAGAAAACTGCATTTTGAAAACTCTCAGACAAAGAAGATCAAGGGTTAAAGAAGTATGCTGGATGTTCAAACGAAACCTTCAAATCTAGAGGATACAGCTTCGTCATCACATGAAAGGAAGTTGGAGGAAGAAAATGTACTTCGTTGTTTCTGCAACATCGATTTTACAAGTAAGCAGAATGGCTCAGGTGTGACAAGTGCAAGGAGTGGTTTCACGAAATTTGTGTGAGGGCTGCTGCATGTAACTACTACTGGAAGAGTTAAAGAGTGTGATCTCCCATATTGTATACAATTGTACAGGACTTTACAATGATTCTCGTAGCCTCATTTACGATCCATATAGCGTCACAAGTTTTTAATTTACCCTTTGCTTCAACACTTTAAATTTTGCTATTTACAGTGAATAAGAATAGATCTTGAAGCAATGAACCCTAATCGTGCAAAACGTATAACTGTGATTTATTCACCATTGCAACTTAACTTGCTGAGTAAAATATTTACATCCCTTTTGTGTCCAAAAAAGTTGAAATGATTCATTTAGACTCATCTTAGCGTACACCCCTGTCGTATACGTAATGGTAATCGCCGCTGAAGAAAGGATTATTCATTGGGTGAGAATTACAATGCTCATATGACAGTGTGCCACACAGTCAACCGATCATAAAGGCTCTAAAATGCGAAGACATGTGATCGATTGGAAGAACATCGGCATGAACGAAATCAACCAATTATGAAGAAAGAGGAGTGCTTATCATAAACAGTGATAAGGCACTTGTGCTCTAGCAAAGGGGACCCCGAACGCACTTATTTATAAACCAATCGTGTAGACAGGTCGATTAATTTACCAAACATAGCAATTAAGATTTGTTCGAAAATATAAAAGCTAACTTCCTGCATAACTGAAATATAGTTAGTGTTATTTCTGTTCATGTGAAATTAGTGTATCACCTTTCATGACATGGCCAAAGAATTAGTTAACCCTGTGGTATGAAGGGGAGGGGAGTTTTCGATACTATGGCTGGCTTCAAAGTCTCAGGTGTGTTTCTGAGGGCCCAGGTGCCGTAGCTCTTTGGATAGAATGGGAAAAACTCTGGAATTGTAGAAGTAAATAAGCTTCCTGTATCGGTTGTTATTATTTCCACTTCATTTTTATTTTGCGTACAACGCCGTTTTGGATGTGTAGCCATCTGAAACTAAAATATTTAACTCGTCAATTACATACACTGATCAAGCAGAACATAATGACGACCTACCTAATAGCCCGTGTGCGCACGTTTGGCGCACATAACAGCGGCGACGCGTCGTGGCATGGAAGACCTGGGGCCTTGGTAGGTAGCTTGAGTGAGTTAGCATAACATCTCCACACAGAAGTCACCTAATTTCTGTAATTTCCGGGAAGGAGGGCAATAAGCTGTGACGCCACGTTCAGTCAGACCCTTGATGTGTCCAATGCGGTTCAGATCATTCGAAACTTGCCACTGTGTTCCTCGAACCATCCCTTCACACTTCTGGCGTTGTGACATGGGGCATTATCTTGTTGAAAAATGTCGTCGGGAAACATGATCGTCATGTGTACATGGCCTGCAAACAGTGTGCGATACTCCTTGGCCATTATGGACTCTTTCAAGAGTTCGCCGGCGGCTGTGGCAGAGCGGTTCTAGGCGCTTCAGTCCGGAACCGCGCTGTATATAAGCCTAGCATGGTCTGCCATGCAGGGCATAGAATATCGTTGACGTAGCGTTGTGCTGTAAGAGTCCTGCTGTGGAAAGAAATGGTACCCTATACCACCACTCCTGGTTGTCGGCCCACAAAGTCACCGACAGTGAGATTTGTAATCCGTCGTTGGCCGGGGCATGTCCAGATACGTCATCCGAGCCGATTTCGAAGAGAGACTCATTCTATTCCAGTCAATGAGATTCTAGGACGAACACGTTTATGGGACGTCCCGGACCACGGTGGGATACCAATCTTACTGTCGCTGGCCATAACGCCCGACAACCAGGAGTACGTCAGAGAGCGCATTTCATTTCGTAGCATCACCTCTTTGGCTGTCATGCGCGCCACCCTTACATCACAGCAATACGTCATCGATATTCCACGCCATATTCATTGCAAGTCAGCCAGGGCTTACATTTCAGCAAGGTAATGCTCCCCCGCACTCGTCGAGAATTTCTTTTTGCCAAACCCTCCTTTGACCAGTACGATAGCCGGATCTCTCCCCAAGTGAGAGTGTGTGGGCATGCAGGGCCTTCAACCAGCTACTGATTTCGACGATTAAAAACCCCAACCATACACAACGTGGTGCGATAACCCTTTGGACGACATCCAACAACTGAATCAAGTAATGCCAAGCCGAAAAATTTCTTGCGTAAGGGCCACAGTTAGACCAACGCGCTATTGACTTGCTCAATTTGTGATGCTCTTTCTCTTGAATAAATAGTCCTATTTTTCTGAAATTTTCTTTCAGTTCGGATAATTCCTTCTTGGAGCGTATAACTTTTTTTTGTTTTAGAATGTAGTATCAGAAAACAGTTACAAGTTAAATACATTTTAAAACTGAAACTATTTTTAATTAACACAAATTTCCAGTTTCAAGACTAGTAAAATTGTTAACACATTAAAGCAACTTAGTTCGTTTGCAGGAATCAAAAGTTCCATTGTTAAAAGACCTTCCTCTGTTTCATTGTACAAGATGGTGCACGACCGTCGAAGTGTGGCTTAGCTGTCGACGTGTTATGTAAATAGTTGTAAAAGTATATAGCATTTTACTCATCACAAATTTCTATACCTGAAGAATTGACAATATATTCAAATATCTGTAATACACAGCACAGCGCTTAAATGCGCAAAAGGGGGAACATTTACAAATGCTGCACAAACAAACTCACGTCTAGCAGCAACAAAAGCTGTAGAACACGGTGGAAAACTGCTTAAGTCGGTCTCTAGTGCGCGTTCCCTCTTGTGGTTCTAAAATCAGTCACTAGACTGAAGCACTGACCGAAAAATATCGTGTGTTCCTAGGTACACCATCCTCTAGGTACAACACTCTCCCCGACTAAACCGGGAGACAAATTCTCTCCAATTTGAAACCAGACGCAGTCCACCTGCTTGCAATAAACTACGACGGTTATCGTCAAGCTATCATTAATTCATCAATCAAGTTAACGTGTTGATTATAATACATTAATCATTAAAAATAGCTGTCTGATGTAACAGTGAGTCTAGTCGCGTCACGAAAACGAAAATTTAAAGAGACGTCGAGCTGTACAAGAAATACAGCAAATACATCAATAAAAAATAGGACGCAAATGGTAAACATTTGCCTGCCTGCGTATCAGTACTATGTAACAGTTATGAACACATTAAGATACACTGCGTCAAAAAATCAGTGTAACTGAAATGTTTTTTAAACAATTTAAGATGTGAAACTGACGTAGATCTGTGTGATGTCCACAGACTAGCTCGTAATTTCCATGGCTCACTCTCTGCAAAATAGAACGATGATTCTTTCTTGTCTTGTTTTGTAGAGATATCACACATGGACGATGTGAACGTTGTTTTATTGAGACACCACCCGTGGACGATGTAAATGTAGTTACACGTCAGAGTGAAGAAAAAAGAAGAATAATTCCTCATAACCTTTGTGTTGAATTCCAGCTCCTAGACCTCTCGCAGCTAGTGATTGTTATGTGCCATATAAAACAAACATGACGGTCATATGTCCCACATTTGTCCCAAAAACATCACATTCAGTCAACGCTCAAATGGTTTTGTAAATTGTAGCACTTTGGTGGGTAGTTTTCTACTATCTGTGAACAACGGATGTGTGCTGACAGCCTTTCACATAAGACTTTCATCAAATCGCGCGTAAGTGCTGGGTCACCAATGAGTTACTTAAAGTACCTTTTTTGATCGTTCAGTGTTTGTACGCCGAAGCCAGTTACCACTCTGAAATTAGTTTGATGCGTGTTGGCACAAAGTTAATCACTCTTTATTCTTATTCCCACTATTACTGATTACCGTTACAACCAGTGGCACAGATCTGAAGTTGTAAGAACGGCATAATGGCAAAAAACGAAAGTTATTGTTCGTAATCTTCTTTGCATGAATAAATTAGTCAGTTTTGTCCATATTTCAATTGACACTTTTCCACGTCGATAGTTTTTGTTGGACTATTATTCACCGTTCAGTGTGTAACAACATTTAACAACCCATCTATTCTTGGTTGCATTTGGTTCATCCCACACTCAGGGACAATTACGGTTTGTTGTTGTTGTTCTGGTCTTCAGTCCTGAGACTGGTTTGATGCAGCTCTCCATGCTACTCTATCCTGTGCAAGCCTCTTCATCTCCCAGTACCTACTGCACCCTACATCCTTCTGAATCTGCTTAGTTTATTCATCTCTTGGTCTCCCTCTACGATTTTTACCCTCCACGCTGCCCTCCAGTACTAAATTGGTGATCCCTTGATGACTCAGATCATGTCCTACCAACCGATCCCTTCTTCTAATCAAGTTGTGCCACAAACTCCTCTTCTCCCCAATTCTATTCAATACCTCATCATTAGTTATGTGATCTACCCACCTAATCTTCAGCATTCTTCTGTAGCACCACATTCCGAAAGCTTCTATTCTCTCCTTGTCCAAACTATTTATCGTCCATATTTCACTTCCATACATGGTTACACTCCATACAAATACTTTCAGAAACGACTTCCTGACACTTAAATCTATACTCGATGTTAACAAATTTCTCTTCTTCAGAAACGCTTTCCTTGCCATTGCCAGTCCACATTTTATATCCTCTCTACTTCGACCATCATCAGTTATTTTGCTCCCCAAATAGCAAAACTCCTTTACTACTTTAAGTGTCTTATTTCCTAATCTAATTCCCTCGCCATCACCCGACTTAATTTGACTACATTCCATTATCCACGGTTTACCCTTTTTGAAATAGCAAATGCCAAAATAAAGCGCATTTAACCTGTGCTGCAGAGAAAACAGATTTTGTCTTCTATGGTTCACCTTCTTCGTCCCACTGTTTGAGCAGTGGTCTTGTTTCCGATATGTAAGACGGGTGTTCGGTGGTCTATTTGTGAACTGGCGTTATTTTGGCACCTTTCAACGAGACATTGGAATTTATTACCAGCCGAAGGATCTTACATCAGGAAGCCTATGACGAAGGTGCACCGCATCTTACAACACGATTCAGCTACCTACCGACGACTAGAAGGGGACCAACGCAGTGGGTGTAGAACTATCAAAGAATCACGGGTAATGAAAATTAAAGACCAACTGCAGAAGATGCATTTTGCAGCTCACGAGGATAAATATTGTGAACAAGAGTCGTCGCTTGCGGAGATCTTAGGGCAGTTTTGTTATAACTTACGATTCGTAACTGAAGCTTCTTTTCAGGATGTTACAGCGTCAGATTATTGGCGAGCATTTTTGTGAGAACACAACTGTTCATCAGCGTGGTTATGGTGGTGATTAAAATTCTATCCCATCATGTTTTTCCGTTGTGGGATCCTCAGGGATATCCTGCCAAGATTGTAAGCCGTTGCAAGAAATGATTAATTATAATCGCTTGCCTCCTTCATTCAGATTAATTCGTTTTCACCTGATGCTGCCCGCCGTACCGCAGCTCGATTCTCGAATTTCTTAGTGAAGAGGTGTAATCAAATGAAAACTGAACAGCCGCCACAATAGGACCATAGAATGGTTCCATTCAAAAATCATGACCACACACGTTAAAGACGTTTATCCCAATGCGAATAAATTCCTGTTCCGTACAACGCGTTCGGCCGCTGACGGATCAACAACCGCACCCACTCTGGCACTTCCTCGATCGACTGAAAACATCGTCCACGCATGTCATTCTTCAAGCCGCCAAACATGCCAAAATCACACGGTGAAATATCCGGGCCATAAGGATGATGGAGTGTTTCCCAACCAAATCGCTGAAACATAGCCTTTGTCGGATCGACAGTTTGGGCAGGCACTATGGTGCCACAGGATGACTCCGTCCGACACTATTCCTGGGAATTTTGACTTAATGGTGCGTTGCAGTTTGTCCGAAATATCTTCACAACTCTGCGCATTGATTGTGGCTGCACGGTAGAGGTACTCGACGAGCAGAGGCCTCTGCAGTCAAAGAAAAGGTCATCATTTCTTTAACAAAACTTGCGTGAACAGCTCTGGATTCTTCTGGCGGAGGAGATGTGGGACGCTTCCACTGTTGGCTCTGCCGTTTATCCTCGGGCTGTCGGAAGCTGTTGGGAGGAATCATCCTGTTGCACTACAACGCCAGCCCCCACGTTGCCAATCGGAGAAGGCTAAGCGAGCCGTGGTAAAAATTGCTGTTTTGAAGAGCGCGCCGCAGCGCGTAGTGCGAAGCAGTCGCCCACCGTTTCTGGTGGTGGCGTCGCTGTAGCAATCGCAGCTTTTTGGTGTCTCCCGCTGGTGGGAAAGGGGAAAGGTTGCCTGTTCACGTGCATTTAAGGGGCGCTATGAACTCGCCAGTGAGTCAGTCTGGGTCAGTCTCTCGTCCCCAGCTTGTTAGTCTGTCTCTCGTCTGCATTCGTTGGGCAGTTAGTGTCTGTCCGTCGTTCGGAGTGCTAGTATGTATGCCCTTTGGATCAACCTTTAAGGCCGGCAAAATGAGAATCTTTCCACTCCGCCAGTAAGAGAACTCGGCGAGTGGTCGCCAGGTCGGGGCTAAGTTCCTGCATCTCAGTCTGCGCGTTAGCCCGCTAGTCGGCTCGAGTTTGCTCAGGCAATGGTCATTCGTGGTTGGATCGATCGGTTGGTCGGTCGCGCACTGAGACACAAGATGACTTGTCCGTCTTGAGCGTCGGCGCATGTGATGTCGCCACGTGAGTCCAGTGGGCCGCGGCGTATAGCGAGGGGTAGGTAGTGACTTCACGGTCGACACGAGAGCAACAGGAGTCAACCCACAGCAGTCTGGTCGGTGCGAGCTGCGACGCCGTGAGACGGGAGATCGGCGCGCCTTCCTGCGTCCGTTGAAGCGGCTGGCAGCGGACGGTTCGGGAGAGCAATTTGGGGGTGCTGCGCCAGGTCTTCTCGGGAAATCGCAGTTTATTAGAAGTGATTGTCGATATGTAGTTTGATTTATTCTTGTTAAATTCTACTTGTTTTCTTGGTGAGGTCACCAGCCGTTTTGCTTTGGTGTCGTCCCACCATTCTTCTCCGTTTGACCACGCGCGGGAAGGTGGTTGTTGGTAAATTGGGTGGTCCGTTTTTCCCTTGTAGAGTTGGGGATAGTTAGAGTAACCTGCGGTTCGGGTTGTTTGGTAATCTCCCTATCAGTCTACAGTTCGTTAGTAGCTGCCTCTGTCATGTTTGTCGGATTTGGTCTGTTAACGAATTTATTGATGGAGTGTAACGGCCTAATATCTGAAATATGTTTTGATCTTTGGAAACATTGATATTATTGTCATGATCTAGAGAGGCGGTATCTGTACTGTAGAGCATCTTAACTATTGTTTGGCCAACCTTGTAGAATTTTATATAAGATTGCATTTCATAGGCTTTTATTTAAATAATAATTTTAGCATATAAAGTTGACACCGTTTCACCGTAAGACTTGTCTTAGAAGTTAAAATCAAGTTGCATCTTCGGTGGCAAGGTTAATATTTCAATTGTTAGTGTTTTGTACCATTTCCATCCCTCCTACGGGGGTTGCATAGTTTGTGTGCTTGTGTAAATTGTTAAAACTCTTAGTTTAAAGTTATCTGGTGTGTTGCAGATTTGCACCAGTGTAGTCTTTCAGAGGCTGTTGTGAGAGGTCGTAACTACGGCCGTATCAAGAGGGAGCGGCAAGGTTCTCTGCCCGAAAGCTCATACAGTCGAAACTTGTTTCTTTCTGCCTCTGAATAAATTGTAACTTTGATATTTGGAGGGTGCTTCTGATTATAATTTAAAATCTGTTTCTTTTAAAGAAAATGCTTTTAGGCAGTATTAAAGTGAATAAAATTCCAGTTTGTTAAAAGGAATTTGGTTATGATGTCATCAGTCACTCCCTGGTAACTACTTCCATGCTTACATAGTGTGATTAAATGTGTTAATGTTCTTGATGAATCGCTAGTGAATAAAATATATTCTTAAGAATATTCTTTGAAATTAAATCACGGTTCACTAAGCTTCAATAGTTTGATTGGGAATCACTGCAACAACCTCCGGACACCCTGCATCTTTCACCGTGTGATTTTCACAGCCTTGGCCACCTTACGAAAGACATGAGTGGACGTCGATACCAGTCATACGAGTATGAGTGATCGTCTTGTCCACTGGTAGGATACTTGTCTTAACGCGTGTGGTGATTACGTTTGAATGATCCCACCGAGGCCCATGTTCGGCTTGCATTTGACTGTCCTTCATGATTTTCTTTATGTAAAGGAACTTTTTCTATACTCCCATAAGTACGGACGCTCGCAAGTAACCTGTGCCGCAGAGGGACGGATACAAACTACAACACGGAATTAACTGATGCCAAAGAAACGAAATCATCATCTAAGCAAACGAAGTCATCATCGAAAAATTTATTTGTAAAATGACGCCGCTCTTTGTGACCGAGCGGTTCTAGGCGCTTCAGTCCGGACCCGAGCGACTGCTACGGTCGCAGTTTCGAATCCTGCCTCGGGCATGGACGTCTGTGATGTCCTTAGGTTAGTTAGGTTTAAGTAGTTCTAAGTTTAGGGGACTGATGACCTCAAATGTTAAGTTCCATAGTGCTTAGAGCCATTTGAACCATTTGTAAAATGACTTAATAAGCTCTAAGCTTGTGTGTCTTTGAGGGGTTGAAGACACTTCCGTGTAATGTGCTCCATTAACAAATGGAACATAGGTAAGATTAATGATGATACACGAAGAACCCTCTGTAACACGACGTAAGACGACTTGTGGAAATAGATAGATGTAGATATACATTCTTGGCTTGCGAATGGTGTTTTCTCTGTGTTGCCTGTTATTTTATTTTAAATATTTACGGAATTTCATCGTGACAAAACACTTGTAAATTTCAACGTGGTGTTAAGTGTTCCTAATCATTATAGGCTGATCTGGAATTTGAACAGCATATAAATCTGCTCAGTTCCTATGTCGATTGTGAAAGATTTCCTCTCGGTCCGTACAAGGTGATAAACGCAACACATCGATCAACATGGTTTTTTCCATTAATAATCAATGTAAACAAGTAGACTATTACGGGTTAGCAATAAAAAAATTCCTGCTCAATCACTAGCGTAATGTACCCGTGTTGTTGTTGTTGTGGTCTTCAGTCCTGAGACTGGTTTGATGCAGCTCTCCATGCTACTCTATCCTGTGCAAGCTTCTTCATCTCCCAGTACCTACTGCAACCTACATCCTTCTGAATCTGCTTAGTGTATTGATCTCTTGGTCTCCCTCTACGATTTTTACCCTCCACGCTGCTCTCCAATGCTAAATTTGTGATCCCTTGATGCCTCAAAACATGTCCTACCAACCGATCCCTTCTTCTAGTCAAGTTGTGCCACAAACTTCTCTTCTCCCCAATCCTGTTCAATACCTCCTCATTAGTTACGTGATCTACCCACCTTATCTTCAGCATTCTTCTGTAGCACCACATTTCGAAAGCTTCTATTCTCTTCTTGTCCAAACTGGTTATCATCCATGTTTCACTTCCATACATGGCTACACTCTATACAAATATTTTCAGAAACGACTTCCTGACAATTAAATCTATACTCGATGTTAACAAATTTCTCTTCTTCAGAAACGATTTCCTTGCCATTGCCAGTCTACATTTTATATCCTCTCTACATCGACCATCATCAGTTATTTTACTCCCTAAATAGCAAAACTCCTTTACTACTTTAAGTGTCTCATTACCTAATCTAATCCCCTCAGCATCACCCGATTTAATTTGACTACATTCCATTATCCTCGTTTTGCTTTTGTTGATGTTCATCTTATATCCTCCTTTCAAGACACTGTCCATTCCGTTCAACTGCTCTTCCAAGTCCTTTGCTGTCTCTGACAGAATTACAATGTCATCGGCGAACCTCAAAGTTTTTACTTCTTCTCCATGAATTTTAATACCTACTCCGAATTTTTCTTTTGTTTCCTTTACTGCTTGCTCAATATACAGATTGAATAACATCGGGGAGAGGCTACAACCCTGTCTCACTCCTTTCCCAACCACTGCTTCCCTTTCATGCCCCTCGACTCTTATAACTGCCATCTGGTTTCTGTACAAAGTGTAAATAGCCTTTCGCTCCCTGTATTTTACCCCTGCCACCTTCAGAATTTGAAAGAGAGTATTCCAGTTAACGTTGTCAAAAGCTTTCTCCAAGTCTACAAATGCTAGAAACGTAGGTTTGCCTTTTCTTAATCTTTCTTCTAAGATAAGTCGTAAGGTTAGTATTGCCTCACGTGTTCCAACATTTCTACGGAATCCAAACTGATCTTCCCCGAGGTCCGCTTCTACTAGTTTTTCCATTCGTCTGTAAAGAATTCGCGTTAGTATTTTGCAGCTGTGACTTATTAAACTGATAGTTCGGTAATTTTCACATCTGTCAACACCTGCTTTCTTTGGGATTGGAATTATTATATTCTTCTTGAAGTCTACGGGAATTTAGCCTGTCTCATACATCTTGCTCACCAGATGGTAGAGTTTTGTCAGGACTGGCTCTCCCAAGGCCGTCAGTAGTTCCAATGGAATGTTGTCTACTCCCGGGGCCTTGTTTCGACTCAGGTCTTTCAGTGCTCTGTCAAACTCTTCACGCAGTATCTTATCTCCCATTTCATCTTCATCTACATCCTCTTCCATTTCCATAATATTGTCCTCAAGTACATCGCCCTTGTATAAACCCTCTATATACTCCTTCCACCTTTCTGCCTTCCCTTCTTTGCTTAGAACTGGGTTGCCATCTGAGCTCTTGATATTCATACAAGTGGTTCTCTTCTCTCCAAAGGTCTCTTTAATTTTCCTGTAGACAGTATCTATCTTACCTCTACTGAGACAAGCCTCTACATCCTTACATTTGTCCTCTAGCCATCCCTGCTTAGCCATTTTGCACTTCCTGTCGATCTCATTTTTGAGACGTTTGTATTCCTTTTTGCCTGTTTCATTTACTGCATTTTTATATTTTCTCCTTTCATCAATTAAATTCAATATTTCTTCTGTTACCCAAGGATTTCTATTAGCCCTCGTCTTTTTACCTACTTGATCCTCTGCTGCCTTCACTACTTCATCCCTCAGACCTACCCATTCTTCTTCTACTGTGTTTCTTTCCCCCATTCCTGTCAATTGTTCCCTTATGCTCTCCCTCAAACTCTGTACAACCTCTGGTTCTTTCAGTTTATCCAGGTCCCATCTCCTTAAATTCCCACCTTTTTGCAGTTTCTTCAGTTTCAATCTGCAGTTCATAACCAATATATTGTGGTCAGAATCCACATCTGCCCCTGGAAATGTCTTACAGTTTAAAACCTGGTTCCTAAATCTCTGTCTTACCATTATATAATCTATCTGATACCTTTTACTATCTCCAGGATTCTTCCAGGTATACAACCTTCTTTTATGATTCTTGAACCAAGTGTTAGCTGTGATTAAGTCATGCTCTGTGCAAAATTCTACAAGGCGGCTTCCTCTTTCATTTCTTCCCCCCAATCCATATTCACCTACTATGTTTCCTTCTCTCCCTTTTCCTACTGACGAATTCCAGTCACCCATGACTATTAAATTTTCGTCTCCCTTCACTACCTGAATAATTTCTTTTATCTCGCCATACATTTCATCAATTTCTTCATCATCTGCAGAGCTAGTTGGCATATAAACTTGTACTACTGTAGTAGGCATGGGCTTTGTGTCTATCTTGGCCACAATAATGCGTTCACTATGCTGTTTGTAGTAGCTAACCCGCATTCCTATTTTTTTATTCATTATTAAACCTACTCCTGCATTACCCCTATTTGATTTTGTATTTATAACCCTGTAATCACCTGACCAAAAGTCTTGTTCCTCCTGCCACCGAACTTCAGTAATTCCCACTCTATCTAACTTTAACCTATCCATTTCCCTTTTTAAATTTTCTAACCTACCTGCCCGATTAAGGGATCTGACATTCCACGCTCCGATCCGTAGAACGCCAGTTTTCTTTCTCCTGATAACGACGTCCTCTTGAATAGTCCCCGCCCGGAGATCCGAATGGGGGACTATTTTACCTCTGGAATATTTTACCCAAGAGGACGCCATCATCATTTAATCATACAGTAAAGCTGCATGTCCTCGGGAAAAATTACGGCTGTAGTTTCCCCTTGCTTTCAGCCGTTCGCAGTACCAGCACAGCAAGGCCGTTTTGGTTAATGTTACAAGGCCAGATCAGTCAATCATCCAGACTGTTGCCCCTGCAACTACTGAAAAGGCTGCTGCCCCTCTTCAGGATCCACATGTTTGTCTGGCCTCTCAACAGATACCCCTCCGTTGTGGTTGCACCTACGGTACGGCCATCTGTATCGCTGAGGCACGCAAGCCTCCCCACCAACGGCAAGGTCCATGGTTCATGGGCGTAATGGAACTTGTTTCGGTCCGATTGGTCTCAAATATTCCTTGATTACCGCGGTTATAGCTATATATAAGACGGTACTGGATAAAGTTACATTAAAAAATATTGCCAGTAAATGACAACCGAACCATAATAGTAGTACACTTTAAACGGTGTGACATGTAATCACCATAACAAACTGCCGAGCGTCACATAGTAGTTGAAACCGTATAAGTTATAGTGAATTCCTGTGGCTGTCTACGGCAGCTAATTTTTTTTTTAACGACTAAGTTTTTACCCGTGGCTTTGCCTGTGTACGTTTATGTGACATACATTGCACTCTTAAATGTCTCATCCCCTGCAGTTTTACACCATACGGCCCCAAAAAAGGATGATAAATTTACCTGTGGTTTCAGACATGCTGCATGATCTTTGGTCCCGAAATACGTTGCCTAAGTTAATTATACGCTTAAGTGTTCATTCTTGTGCGACCCTGTTGACACGCTGAACAGTAGAGATAAGAGGCAAATTAGACTTCATACTTTTTAAGTATTCCATGTCGATAAGATACAGGGAAGAAAAAACAACAGGTCGTTTTAGAACATTTTTACGTTTCACTTCCTTCTCAACCTTAGCTCAGTCTTTAAGGGTAGCAGAGGTGTTTTATACCCATAGTTTCTTTATACAAAAAAAGAGTTATCTACATACAAAAATTTGACAACGGCCTCGCCGCAGTGGATGCACCGGTTCCCGTGAGATCACCGAAGTTAAGCGCTGTCGGGCGTGGTCGGCACTTGGATGGGTGACAATCCAGGCCGCCATGCCCTGTTGCCATTTTTCGGAGTGCACTCAGCCTCGTGATGCCAATTGAAGAGCTACTCGACCGAATAGTAGCGGCTTCGGTCAAGAATACCATCATAACGACCGGGAGAGCGGTGTGCTGACCCCACGCCCCTCCTATCCGTATCCTCTGAGGATGACACGGCGGTCAGATAGTCCCGATGGGCCACATGTGGCCTGAAGACGGACTAAATACAAAAGTTTCATGGAATCTGATACAGGCGGCCCTGAGTAATGCTTCTATGTCACCCCATTTCATCTCCTCCATCAGCTGTAGAGGTGCTAGCAGGCTTGTAGCAACTCTTCCCAGATTCCCCCCCCCCCCCGCTCCACCCTTACAAACACACACACACACACACATACACACACACACACACATATACATACGCACTATTAGGGGGCGAAACGTCATCAGGACTGTTACGTCTTTCATCAGTAATACTGGTCGTTATCAAAAATTTTTACGCCACGGCTTCTTATTCCCACACCCAGCTCTAGGGGTGGGAGTAAGGGGTATGTTACCCAACCAGTATTTTTCTACAAATAATAAAAATAATGAGTCACATATATGCAGAATTTAATCTAAACTGTTCCAGACATTCCCGAGTTATTCTTCTATGTCATCCCATTTTCACACCCACCACTACAGAAGATAGGTGGTTCTTAATAAGACAGTGCTTCTCTCCAGGTAGTAAATGATGTGGGTACCGAGTTTTGTTGAAATCGAACCAGTGGTTTAGGAGGAGATGTGCTTCATACATATCTACAAATGATATATACAAATTGATATACACTCCTGGAAATTGAAATAAGAACACCGTGAATTCATTGTCCCAGGAAGGGGAAACTTTATTGACACATTCCTGGGGTCAGATACATCACATGATCACACTGACAGAACCACAGGCACATAGACACAGGCAACAGAGCATGCACAATGTCGGCACTAGTACAGTGTATATCCACCTTTCGCAGCAATGCAGGCTGCTATTCTCCCATGGAGACGATCGTAGAGATGCTGGATGTAGTCCTGTGGAACGGCTTGCCATGCCATTTCCACCTGGCGCCTCAGTTGGACCAGCGTTCGTGCTGGACGTGCAGACCGCGTGAGACGACGCTTCATCCAGTCCCAAACATGCTCAATGGGGGACAGATCCGGAGATCTTGCCGTCCAGGGTAGTTGACTTACACCTTCTAGAGCACGTTGGGTGGCACGGGATACATGCGGACGTGCATTGTCCTGTTGGAACAGCAAGTTCCCTTGCCGGTCTAGGAATGGTAGAACGATGGGTTCGATGACGGTTTGGATGTACCGTGCACTATTCAGTGTCCCCTCGACGATCACCAGTGGTGTACGGCCAGTGTAGGAGATCGCTCCCCACACCATGATGCCGGGTGTTGGCCCTGTGTGCCTCGGTCGTATGCAGTCCTGATTGTGGCGCTCACCTGCACGGCGCCAAACACGCATACGACCATCATTGGCATCAAGGCAGAAGCGACTCTCATCGCTGAAGACGACACGTCTCCATTCGTCCCTCCATTCACGCCTGTCGCGACACCACTGGAGGCGGGCTGCACGATGTTGCGGCGTGAGCGGAAGACGGCCTAACGGTGTGCGGGACCGTAGCCCAGCTTCATGGAGACGGTTGCGAATGGTCCTCGCCGATACCCCAGGAGCAACAGTGTCCCTAATTTGCTGGGAAGTGGCGGTGCGGTCCCCTACGGCACTGCGTAGGATCCTACGGTCTTGGCGTGCATCCGTGCGTCGCTGCGGTCCGGTCCCAGGTCGACGGGCACGTGCACCTTCCGCCGACCACTGGCGACAACATCGATGTACTGTGGAGACCTCACGCCCCACGTGTTGAGCAATTCGGCGGTACGTCCACCCGGCCTCCCGCATGCCCACTATACGCCCTCGCTCAAAGTCCGTCAACTGCACATACGGTTCACGTCCACGCTGTCGCGGCATGCTACCAGTGTTAAAGACTGCGATGGAGCTCCGTATGCCACGGCAAACTGGCTGACACTGACGGCGGCGGTGCACAAATGCTGCGCAGCTAGCGCCATTCGACGGCCAACACCGCGGTTCCTGGTGTGTCCGCTGTGCCGTGCGTGTGATCATTGCTTGTACAGCCCTCTCGCAGTGTCCGGAGCAAGTATGGTGGGTCTGACACACCGGTGTCAATGTGTTCTTTTTTCCATTTCCAGGAGTGTAATATTGATGTAGTTTTAAGTAAACTGAATACGTTACAACTAGACTGCAAAACAGATCAGTATAGGTAGGTTTCGTATATTTTATGCGGGATTACAAAGAATTTGGCTAAATGGCAGTTTGTGGCTATGAACACAACTGAACACTACTGTAGTTCTGTAGGACTGAAATTGCGGTTGTGCACAGAATAATAATACAGGCAGTTTACTTGTGTAATTATAAATCAGTTATGGTCCTAAGGTTTCATTGGGCAGTTGCATCAGTGAAATAGAAAAACAGCAAACAAATCAAAAATTTTGCTTAGTTCTGTCCTGCACAACTCAATCTAGAAACTGGTTGTGATGTATAAAGGATCAGTTACCCAACAGTTGGGGAAGACTTATATCACATTCCTAAACTGATCACATCTTCAACCTGGAATGTCGTTGACAACATCTACATCTACATCTACATTTATACTCCGCAAGCCACCCAACGGTGGGTGGCGGAGGGCACTTTACGTGCCACTGTCATTACCTCCCTTTCCTGTTTCAGTTGCGTATGGTTCGCGGGAAGAACGACTGCCGGAAAGCCTCCATGCGCGCTCGAATCTCTCTAATTTTACATTCGTGATTTCCTCGGGAGGTGTAAGTAGGGGAAAGCAATATATTCGATACCTCATCCAGATACGCACCATCTCGCAACCTGGACAGCAAGCTACACCGCTTTGCAGAGCGCCTCTCTTGCAGAGTCTGGCACTTGAGTTTGCTAAACATCTCCGTAACGCTATCACGCTTACCAAATAACCCTGTGACGAAACGCGCCGCTCTTCTTTGGATCTTCTCTATCTCCTCCGTCAACCCGACCTGGTAAGGATCCCACACTGATGAGCAATACTCAAGTATAGGTCGAACGAGTGTTTTGTAAGCCACCTCCTTTGTTGATGGACTACATTTTCTATGGACTCTCCCAATGAGTCTCAAACTGGCAACCACCTCACCAACAATTAATTTTATATGATCACTCCACTTCAAATCATTCCTTACACATACTCCCAGAAACTTTTACAGAAGTAACTGCTACCAGTGTTTGTTCAGATATCATATAATCACACAATAAAGGATCCATCTTTCTATGTATTCGCAATACATTACATTTGTCTACGTTAAGGGTCAGTTGCCACTCCCTGCACCAAGTACCTATCCGCTGTAGATCTTCCTGCATTTCGCTGCAATTTTCTAATGCTGCAACTTCTCTGTAAACTACAGCATCATCCGCAAAAAGCCGCATGGAACTTCCGACACTTATCTACTAGGTCATTTATATATATTTTGAAAATCAATGGTCCCATAACAATCCCCTGTGGCACGCCAGAGGGTACTTCAACGTCTGTAGACGTCTCTCCATTGAGAACAACATGCTGTGTTCTATTTGCTAAAAACTCTTCAGTCCAGGCACACAGCTAATCTGATATTCCGTAGGCTCTTACTTTGTTTATCAAGAGTAGAATTGTCTTCAGTGACGTGTTTCGCTTAGACTGACCCCCGATGACCAGCGAAGACACGTCTGGAGACGCCTCAGACAGCGTTGGTACCAGTCTGACTGTCTGACTGTCTCCCGCCAGACAGCCTGACAACCACAGGTGATATTCTGTGGTGGCAGTTCTTTTCCTATCGGGTCCCCTTTGGTTGTCATCTGCAGCCCCCTTACAGCACAGCTATACGTCAACGATACTCTGTACCTCGTTTTGTTGCCGTTCATGGTAACCCATCCTGGACTTACATTTCAGCAAGATAATGCCCACCCGCACACAGTGAGAGTTTGTACTGCTTGTCTTCGTGTTTGCCAAACCCTGACTTCACTAGCAATGTTGCTGGACCTCTCCCCAACTGACAACATTTGGGGCGTTATGCGCAGGGCCCTCCAATCATCTCGGAGTTTTGGCGGTCTAACACGCCGATTGGACAGAATTTGGTGCGATATGCCTCAGGAAATCCAACAATCCGATCAGTCAATGGCAAGCCGAATAACCGATCCCATAATGGCCAGAGCTGGATCGACGCGTTATTGATTTGCTCAGTTTGTGAAGCTCTTCCGCTTGAATAAATCATCCAGTTTTTCAGAAACTGTAATCATTTGCCTGGCTGTACATGTACATCACATCTAGCGATCTCCGTCACATTCTAATAATTCCTTTGTGGTGTGAAGTATTTTTTTTTCTTAGACTTACTTATTGTATTTATACCACAAAGTATGGGAGCGAAAGTTGGATTATAGGAAAGTGGAGGAGAGCATCCATGCAGCTTACGTGAATTTTATTAGAAGTGGGGTCACGAATGCTAAGATTAAAACAGTGTGGAGATAGCTATAGTCATAAAACTAAATGAAAGTCTATGATGGCTCACATGCTGTGGACAAATGAGACCGCTGGATGCGAATCGAAATCCTAGACAGACATATGAGATCTTTCTAATCAGCATATCGATAGATGACTGTATTGCCTCTAACAAAGGAAAGGGACTCCTTAGTTACCGGTTGCATGATAAGTGGTGAGCAACTTCAGTGCGTCAAATTGTTTAGTATTTAGGGAGAAAATTGGGAAGCGACTGAAATCGGATGAAAACGTAAAATCTGTTATAGGTAAAGTAAGTGGAAGACGTACATATGTTGGAAGGGTTCTGTGACAGAACAGTGCACCTGTAAAGGAAATGTTATACGTTCCCACATACGTGCCTGCACAGGCCCGACACAGGCCGGACGTGCTAAACATAGCCCTCATCACGGGAATCACATGCACACTCAAGGAGGATACTGAACTACAAGTGCGCGAATTGGACACTGTTCAAGGAAACGCTTGATAGTCGTATTCCGGACACCCATGAAATTAACAACACGCAACAAATTGATGAGGCAGTGGAGGCTCTTGCTACTGACGTCCAAGACGCAATGACTGACGCCATTCCATGTTCAACGCCAAAACAACATTCGTCGGCCCTGTCCCAGGAAATCCTGGGCCTTACCTCAATGAGGAACTGCCTCAGGAGATACTGGCAGCGTACCAGGCGCCCGTTCTATACACTGCACGTCAACAGACTCCAGGGTATAATACGGGACAAAATACATACATTTCGAAACGAACAATGGGGACGGAAACTCGCAGGGCTAGATACCACACGTTTATTACATTCCCACCATACGACCAGGCGGCCCTGCTTACTCCACGATGGAGAAGGCAGAGCTTATGGCCAAAACACTTGCAGCGTCTTTCACTGCCGAATCTGGATCCTTCAAATCCAGCATTGACACTTGAAACGGACGAGGCGGTTACACGACTTTTAGCACACCCCTCGCGCGACGAGATAGAGGCACTAGTACAAACGAAATTTAGCGTGGGCTATCAAGCATACCAACAACGCTAGGAAAGCCCCTGGGCCTGATGGCATTCGAAACCGTGTCCTCCAAGAGTTCACGGATAGAGCCGTAGAATACCTTGCACACATAACGAATGTCTTCCTAAAACACCAACACTTCTCTGACTTTTGGAAGCCGGCCAACTCCCTGATGTGCAGGAAGCCAGGGGAAGACCACTCCCTCCCACAAAATTACCGACCTATCAGTATGCTGTGCTCGCTCAGCAAGGTTGTTGAGAAGGTAATACTAAAACGCATACTAGGCACTGCATCGCCAAGACACCCTAAGACCGTGGCAATTTGACTTTAGGAATCACCACTCAACAACACAACTCCACCGTGTCGTCGAACATATAACACACGGCTACAATATGAACAAAGGCACAGGGGCCGTGTTCCTGGACATCGAAAAAGCGTTCGACCGTCTTTGGCACAATGGCCTTGTACGCAGACTAAGGGAAGCTGGTTTCCCGGACGGACTCGTACGTCTCATACACTCATATCTCACGAGCAGATCTTTTAACACTGACGTGCAGGGCCAACAATCGACAGAACGCGGTATCCAAGTTAGGGCCCATCTTGTTCAACCTGTACATTAACGACTACCCAGCAACACAAAACACAGCGTTAGCCATCTACGCGGATGACACAGCCATCCTTGCGCAAGATTGGAAACCATCTAACATTAATTCACGAATACAGACGGCACTCAGAACTGCCGAGCCCTGGTTGGAACGATGGCGTATTAAAGTAAACGTCGACAAGTGCGAAGTAGTTCTGTTCACACGCAGACCGAAACTACTGCGCGAACGTCAACACTCTAGACAGGTAACACTACATACACGCCCAATGCGTTTCCGAGAGAAGGTCAGATATCTCGGTGTCTGGCTGTACCAGAAACTTACATGGGGGACCACGTCGAACACGTTACCAACAGAGCGCATGCGAGGCTCAAACAACTCTGTATAATGGTTGACTAGGGAAAGTACACTAAATAGGAGGGCGTCGAGGCCCATATACATGAAACTGATTAGACCTCTGATGACGTACGCAGCTCCCGTCTGGGGATATGCGGTTCCCACACCGCTGTGCCGCCTGCAGATCATACAGAACAAAGTGCTACACATCATTAGCAACGCTTCACGCTACACACGCACCGTGGATCTTCACAATGATTACCGACTTGAAACCCTCAAGGAAGTATTCAAAAAACGCGCCAAGCGACTATACAATAACTCGGGACAGTCGAACAATTCTTTCAACCATACTCTGCGAAACTGTGATCACAACCATAAGTTTAAGTATAAGCGGGCAAAGACACTACTAAATAGGGCATAACCACCTATTGCAAGCTAACATACACCAGCAAGCGACAAACGTCCGAAAGCCCCTGCAAATCAGCAACGTTGGCTGGATGTGCCAAGCTGCTATTAAAGCCGACAAACAGGCTACAGTAAGGAAACCCACGGACTCGCACACTGACGCACAAGCAAATCGCTGACATCACCCTACACTGTGCATCTGACATATGACCTATCGGACACCAAACGGTAATGAACCTAACCGTTACAGGTATGCTGACACTGACCAAGTGATCAACAGCGGCACCCAGCGGCAGCCGCCCAGTAACAGCACCGCACAACGTCAAAGGTATCGACCTGCATGACACCCAGTGCAAAAAAGGCCTACCCATGTATGACCTGTCGCAGGCAGCGCCCAGTAACAGCACCGTACAACGTCAAAGGTATCGACCTGCATGACAACCACTGCAAAAAAAGCCTACCCATGTATGACCTGTCGCAGGCAGCAAGACATCCGCTACTGCTCTTACTACCCGAGCTTACTATCGCCGAGATGGTAGTAGAGTTTTTGAGTTGGCCATCATGATGGTGTGGGCGTGGAGGTGCTCCACCTCTATATAAAACGTAAACGTCATTGGTTCTAGAGTGGTGTTCCAATTTTTAGAGTCCGTGTCAACGGTGCCGATGGAAGACATCGATAAACTTCGTAGATGTGGCTACATGGTCGTAAAAGTCACTGTAGACCACATGTACGTCTAACAGAGATGCTCGCAGAACTGAATTGTAAATTATGTGGAGATGTGCGATGCTGTTCTCACTAAACTATACTGGATGAGATTAGAGTATTCAAGTGAGACAATACTCGCGTAGAGATAACGAGAACAAGACAATATAGACTATGCCGCTTGCAGAGGCACGTAGACAGTAGTTTTCCTTCGCTGAATACTAAATGGAATGGACAGAATGTTGCTAATATTTGTACGAAATGCCCTCCGCTGTACAATATACAGCTGTTTCCCGAGTGTATACACCGATACGCAAAACTTAAAATGACGAAACTAAATACCGCATGCTCTCTCACTGCCAGGATACATAGTCCGATGATACCTGGCCCATTATGTAGAATTTATTTATTTACTTATCGTACTGGTACGGATTATGAGTTTCTGAATAACAGGAATAGATGTACATATATTTTTAGATTACTAAACTATCACATGCCAACATTCTAACACAGATCTCCATCATAATATAACAGAAATGATAATAGCTACAGGCGAAAATCATGGCCTTTAATGCAGTTTGTCCGCAGCTCGGGGTCTCACGGTAGCGTTCTCCCTTCCCGGGCACGGGGTCCCGGGTTCGATTCCCGACGGGGGTCAGGGATTATCACCTGCCTCGAGGTGACTGGGTGTTGTTGTGTCGTCTTCATCATCATCATTCATCCCTATTACGATCGGAGGAAGGCAATGGCAAACCACCTATACTAGGACCTTGCCTAGTACGGCGGTGCGGGTCTCCTGCATCGTCCCCTACGCTCTGTTACGGAATATGAGACTTCATCATCATTATCATGCACTTTATCACACGACTGACAGGAAAGCTTCGAGAGGACACTTGTAGGGGCGTACGAGACATGTTGATACAACATGAGAAACTGTCTGTCATTCAGCACCACAGTCACAAAATGGTGATGAAAATTCACCCCACTTGTGGAGAGTGCACATCTCCCATGGCCCCTTCTGATGCGGTTCAGGTTAGTCTAAATTGACTGAGGATGTTCGAATACAGAGGGCTTCTGCTGAGGACAATATTGTTGCTAGCAGCGTTTACATTCGTCGTTGGCGTTGAACTGATTTTCAGCAAGAGTCCTGGCTGTGATAAGAGCAGGATGTAAGGACCTTAATCTATTTCACTCTGCGCGGAACAGTCGTTAAATACTGGAAGCTGTTCGAGTAGTAATGCACCCTTACATCTGATATCTGGAGTTGGAACGTGGCTGAAAATAGATAACGAAGATGCGGGAGGAGGTCGTACTAACATCACGCACGGCTTCATTAGGTTATAAAATTACCATTTTCACATATAGACTGTTATGCCAGACAGGCGCACAGTACTCTGCTGTTGAGTGTACCACCCCTAGAGCTGATACTCGAAAAGTGTCTGCTGATCGCAACTAATGCCATAAAATTTAGGCAGATCGTTATTTCTGCTTTTGAGCTTAGCAGATGTTCGTGGCAGGTACTACCTGGAAGAAAGTGTCCCATCTTACTTCATTACAAGGTATTTTAAATGCCATAGATACATATCTAGCCGCAAATATCTAACGCCGACGATCACAGGCAGCCAGATAATCTCAATAACCTTCTGACCAAAATGAATTTGTCAGAAGACATACAGAAGGGTTAGCTGCAGAACAGTGCAGAAGGTAACTAAAAGAAGTATGAAATGGGACGAACAGAAGTGACGCTTTTATTCAAATGGTTCAAATGGCTCTAAGCACTATGGGACTTAACAATGGTTCCAATGGCTCTGAGCACTGTGGGACTTAACATCTGTGGTCATCAGTCCCCTAGAACTTAGAACTACTTAAACCTAACTAACCTAAGGACAGCACACACATCCATGCCCGAGGCAGGATTCGAACCTGCGACCGTAGCAGTCGGGCGGTTCCGGACTGAGCGCCTAGAACCGCTAGACCACAGCGGCCGGCTGGGACTTAACATCTGAGGTCATCAGTCCCCTAGATTTAGAACTACTTAAACCTAACTAATCTAAAGACAGCATACACATCCATGCCCGAGGCAGGATTCGAACCTGCGACCGTAGCAGCAGCGCGGTAGTGGACAGAAGCTCCGAGAACCACTCGGTCACAGCAGACGCTTTTATTCAAGAGCAGTAATTATCATGAAGTCATAGCGCTTCATGATGGTCCCCTGGACATTACAAAAGGCGGGATACAATTCTTAATACGATGTGTGATCACCACAGATAGCAGTGAATGCTCTGCAACTTGCTCCCAACCTGGCCTCAAGGTTGATAATGACTACTTTCTGTGGCAGGCATTCTGGTCCTCCACCAGCGCCGTTGACAACTGATGGATGGTCGCTGGTGCATGAGGACTTGTCTGCAACTCATCCCCCACGTGCTTGGAGAGATTTAGTTCGGGAGAACGGATAGCCCAGTGTATTTCGCGAATATCCTCTAGTTCCAAGAGTACTCCTCGTGCGTTGTTAGCAGGGGTCGCGCATTGTCATCTATGAAAATGAGGTTACTGTCGAATGAACCACCAGGAATGACGCACGTGTTGAAGGAGTACAGTGTGACAGTAACGTTCACCGGTTACTGCAGAGTGTTCAAAGATCTGGAGGAGGTAACTACGTCCATGCAACATTATACCATCTCACACACCCCCAGGCCCCCAAAACGATCGTGTTCGACAATGTTTCTGGGTGCGTTACGTGTTCCCACTTCTCACCATGTGAGGGTATGTCCAGCATTGCCGAACATGATCGTTTCGAAGGTTCAGATATTATCGTGTGCGGAGGCGTAACATGCATGTATGTGCTGATCTCCAAATGTGTGAACACAGTGCAATTACCGGTCAACGCTAGTGTGGCACTGTAGGCCTTCAGGGGTGCTCTCGGTCCTGCCTTCTGGCAATGCGCGACCGCACTGAACAGCGTTAGTGGAGGAGCTCCTGGAACGAGAGGATATTCGGCGAATGGACTAACCTGCCGTTCGCCGACTTAAATCCCATCAAGCACGTGTGGGATGCGTTGGGTATAAGTATCCAAGCACGTCCACATGTACCGACGACTACCCAGCAGATGTGAACCACCCTGGTGGAGGAATTGAAGTTCTACCACAAGACATTTTTCCAAATCTTGTGGCCAGCATGGGAGAACGCTGCATGCACTACGATACCATGAAGAATGTGCAGTCTTTTGTAATGTTCAGGGCAGCATCGTGAATCACAGTGACTTCAGTGTAGTTATTGCCTTCGAACAGACGTGTCGTTTTTGTTTGTTCCATTGCGTATTTCATTTAGTTACCTGATGTAACATATCCTAGTAGTTCTTTCTATGTATGATCCCAGTTTCATCGATCTCGTTTGTTACTTGGCAGTGATGCATAACGTGGAAGTTACTTTCGTACTTAAGTTTGGGGCAGTTGGTCTACGGAGGTGTTTTTCGTGGTTAATGTGTGATCCACTTTTTGCACTTATGAAAACGCTATGTGCGTAGGGATATGAATACATTTTACAGCACTGTGTATTTTGCGCGGTGGAGCAGCAGTTCAGAGAACATGAACAAGTTTCTAAAAGACAGACTGGATGCCATAGGATGAGGAGATTTCATAGCCGTCGACTAAAACATTTTGTCTGTCGATGTCGAAATTGAGTCTCACTGTGAAGTTATATGGTCTTTTGTATCAATTTGACAACGCAGGGCTGGCCGTTGTTGCCGTGCGGTTCTAGGCGCTTCAGTCCGGAACCGCGCTGCTGCTACGGTCGCAGGTTCGAATCTTGCCTCGGGCATTGATGTGTGTGATGTCCTTAGGTTTTTAAGTTTAAGTAGTTCTAAGTCTAGGGGACCGATGACCTCTGATGTTAAGTCCCATAGTGCTTAGAGCCGTTTGAACCATTTGACAACGCAGTTACTAGACTGTGGGCAGTAAAATTCCTGAAATGGACAGGTCCGCCCAAAGCCCTTATCTGAAACTAGTGGAACATCTTTGGGATGAGTTAGAACGTCTGTCCAACTACTTTCTCTGGTTTTGGCCCTTGAGGAGGGATGAGGTGCATTCTTCCACAGACATTCAGACACCACCCTGAAAGTGTCCCCAGCACAGTTCAGGCTGGGCGAATGATGGACAGACCACAGATTGATGTCCACTAATATGTGTCCACATACTTTTGACCAGATTATCTACATAGGTGTAGATGTAATATAGAGATACATAGAGAAACAAAATTTCAAATGCAGAGATGTGGGGAACATCTTTGACCAGATTGTGTACGTAGTTGTAGATGTAGTATGGAGATACATAGAAAAACAAATTTTCAGATGCAGAAATGTGGGGAACAGTTGTGTACACTTGGGAGAACACAACCTTGAAAAGGAAAAAAAAAAAATTACTCCGCCCAAACAGGTCATGAAGGCCCAATGGTACCGGCCGGCCACCGTGTCATCCTAAGCCCAGAGGCGTCACTGTATTCGGGTGTGGAGGGGCATGTTCAGCACACCGCTCTCCTGGCCGTATGTCAGTTTACGAGACCGGACCTGCAGCTCCTCAGTCAAGTAGGTCCTCAATTGGCCTCACAAGTGCTGAGTGTTCCCCGCTTGCCAACAACGCTCGGCAGACCGGATGATCACCCATCCAAGTGCTAGCCCAGCCGTACAGCGCTTCGATGATCTCATATCTATAAATGGACAGAATATATACAAAAAAGGACTAGATGGTGGAAGGGCAATGTTCGCAGACTCTCCAAACAGATCTGTGGTGGTGCGACAGGAATGTATGTAAGTCAGACGCAGATAACTCATTCATTTTGTAGTGTAAACATTTACATATTTCTATTATTCGAAATGCTTTGGACGGACAAGAGTTTCGTTATCAGACAATGGAACCATGAAGTAGCGCGATCGCCGCGGCTGGTCCTTTGTGCGCGTCGAGTGATGAAACACCGACAGCCGGCTGGATGAAAGGGAGCCGGCGGTATCCGCGGAGCAGAGGCAGTAAAGCGAACACACGCCGCCCTGCCGGCGGAACACAGCGCCGGCAATTACGGGGAGCGACGCGGCGCTCTAACGACCAGCCGCTGCCGGTGTAAACAGGCCGCCAGCGACAATGTCGACCTGTCCGGAGGCTGAAGCCCCGCCGGACCTCATACGTCAGTAAAAGCACGCCCCACCGACGGGCTGCGCTTCAAGTAGGAAAGGCCAGTACACTACATTCCCCTTGCTTCGACGTGTTGTGGACAAAAAATTTGCAGTTAACCTTCCGTCGGGCGCGGCTGTTCAAATTGATACACTTCGAAGTTTACTGTGAATTATTTGTCAACGAGTGGCAGCACTGACGCCTACTCGCTTGTAGCTAGCCTTTTCCGAACGCTTGTCATTGTTGTGCGCTTCAGTGTCGATACGACTGCTCTGTTGTCGATGTATGTGCTGATTGATCAGTTTGATACACTGCGCCCGTTCGTGTTGCATTTCACCAATTCATTTCTTTGGTTATCAACATAACTTAGTAAGTAGTGCAATGTTAATATACAATGTGTAATGCACTTATTTTCTTTTTGGACCGTTTAATCGTCAGTTAAGAATGTTTGAGTATCAGGTATCAAATTCATACACTGCGCCTGACTTCGTTATTTTATAGGAATTTTATCATTTTAGGTGTGAGACACTTGATCATGGCAGGCTACAGTAAGACGTACAACCTCGTTGACCCAAATCGTGTTGCAGCAATACAGAAAATTTTGTTCGAAGAGGATAATGATGAAGTTCAAGAGGATTTTGAAGATGAAGTAGAGACAGATTGTGATGATGCACTTGAAGTTCGGCAGGAAGATTCAGGAACAGAGGAAAACGACAGTGAAAACGACGAGGAAGTACTTGAAGAACGCCAGAATTATTATACTGGAAGGGACAAAGAGACAAAATGGAATAAAGTCCCACCATCGCAGAGAGTACGTTTCAGGGCCCACAATATTATACGAAAGTTACCTGGTCCTATAGGTGCGGCGAAAGCATTGAGAACGCCTTTGGAATGTTGGAATTGTCTCATAGATGACGACATTTTGTCGATTGTAGTTCTGTATACCAATCAGTAGATTGAGAGCATCAAAGCTTCTTTTCAGTTCAATTTTTGGCTTCAAGAAAGGCTGTACTCTAGTTTCCTACGTTCCTAAAAAGGAGAAGTGTGTTATCTTGGCATCAAGTTTGCATGAAGATAATTCAGTAGGCGCTGATACTGGAGATAAACAGAAGCCATCCATTGTAACATTTTACAATACCACCAAAGGTGGAGTCGACACTACAGATAAGTTGACCGCTTCATACAATGTAGCAATAAATTTGTGCCGTTGGCCCATGGTCATATTTTTTTTCAATGATCAATATGAGTGGAATCAACTCACAGGTAATGTACTATGGCAACAACGAGAATTTTATCCGAACAAAAGGATTCCTGAAGCAACTATCACATGCGTTAGTTCTACCTCACTTGGTTCGTAGATGCTTGGACACCTCAGGAATTCACAGGGATCTTCAACTGCGGCTACAACAATATAGGCCAACGCGTGAAGAAGAAGCAGAAGACACAAGCAGAATCGAAGAACAAGGGACTGGGATCAAGAGGAAAGGGTGTAATACCTGCACAGAAAAAAGAGACTGACAAAATATTGTTGCAAAACATGTCAGAAGCCTATCTGTTTGATACACATTGAACCTTTTTGCTCTGAATGCAGAAAAATTCTGCATTTGTTACCACAGTCAAAAAGTGACGATGAAACAAATGAATGAGTTGTAATATCATTGCTCCAGTGCCATAATAGCCGTCCTGTAAAGATAATTGTCATTTGTAATGTGTTTTATTAGTGAAATATAATAAAGAAGCAAATGAAAAAGCGACGTTTTTATCATTTGTTACTAAAGCCCAACATTGGCGATAAGAAATCTGAATGATGAATATTTCTACTGCAGTTGTGCTCGTACGTCATCTTTGTCTTTCTTTAAATATATTTGGCACTTATAATATGTTTTGTGAACAGAATTTAATAAATGATCACGTGAATAAACGGTGTGATCAATTTGATACACCGCGCCCAATCTCGCTGCGACAAACACCGCGCCCGACAGAAGGTTAAACGCACAATTTACATCATGTAAGTACATTGACAGTTTTATCCCCTCATGATCAGATAATAATGGCTGACAATGAGCAAACCTTACAGGGAGCCGCTGCTTAATTACTTCAAATAGCTATACTGCAGCGATTTCATATCCCCCCTAACAAAATTAACATTCGATGTAGCGGTCTTCGCCGTACCCTAGTAGTTATAATACCATGTGAGTCATTTTTGACCCACAGTAGAAATCCACCGTCTTATTCGTATTTGGGTGGTGTTTTGAGAGTCGCCATGTTCAGGAAGACTCGAACTGTAACCAAAGGATAATTTGGTCTAGAAAATTCATAGTACACTGTCAAAAAAATTTTTCAGGAATAAACCTTTATTTATTTTAATTTTTACAGAAGAAGTTCCAAAGCCGTTCATCAATCATTTTTCAAACAACTAAGTGAAACAATGCTACAATGTTTTTCTTGGTAAGAATATTCAAACAGAATCAAAACATATTGCGTATGTGATTACTAACCGTATTTTTACTTTTACAGACAAATAAAGTAAGTACCCAGTATCAGTGAAAGAATATAGAACACAACAAGTGACCAAAATTCTCTGCGTGTTTTGTTGGTTATTGGAATCAAGGAACTAAAACGTAAGAACAAATAACTTCCGTCTATGATTATAAACATATGGAAATATATGGGAACAAAGACTTGACAAATTGCTTAAGCTGGATTTGGCTCACAGTTCAGACAGTCGACAAAAGTTTTTCTTGGCAGTTTTTGCACACATACTTGTTGCACCTGAAGCATGCTTTTGATGTTTTACACCCTAGCAAGCAAGGATAACGTCTCGGCGAGAAATCTTAGCCGGCCGTTGTGACCGAGCTGTTCTAGGCGCTTCATTCCGGAAACGCGCTGCTGCTACGGTCGCAAGTTCGAATCCTGCTTCGGGCATGGATGTGTTCGATGTCCTTAGGTTAGTTAGGTTTAACTAGTTCTAAGTCTAGGGGACTGATGACCTCCGATGTTAAGTCCCATAGCGCTTAGAGATATCTGAACCATTTTGAGAACTCTGAAGAGGTAAGTAACTTAAAAACTGTCTGAGCTTTCATCATGGCAAGATCAAGAATATTGTAAAAGACATGCACAGGCCATTGGCGGGTGCCAGTTCGGACACAGTAGTGTCCTGTCATTTGGTCAGCTTTATCTACTCCACCCTTAGTTTACTTTACAGCTTCTGGAAGTTTCTTCTCAGTATACTCATTCACCTGACATCCAGTATGCATTTCACTCAGAACAAGGACGTTTTTCTTTTTATCTTGGTACGCTGTGAGAAGATTGTCGCTTGACTTGCAAATGTGTTGTATACGAGGTGTCGTCTCCATTTCGCACCACAGGAGGGACCTCTTTGAGTGATCCTCGAAGAGTGCCAAGTAAACTTGTTCTTTTTTGTTTCAGTTTATCCACCAGTTTCACAGAGCTGAAGAAGATGTCGACGGTGATGTTCCGTAAGGGCGACGCGCTTGGCATCTGGCGTCGTGTAAGAGAACTATTGGCAGTGCCCTAGACAGCAGTGAAGGAGAGAAGAGTGCGGCTTTCCCACTATATAACATTTTAATCTGTGGCTTCCCGTATCACTACGTAGGTCTGTATGTAGCCAGTCCGTTGAACACGGAAAGCTGCGCTGGTATAAAGCATCGCCCGACCTCCGAATTCATCGTATTTCACGTTCTCTTGGCCCAAAGAGTCCTAATATACTCCAACATATCGTGAATACCGTCGAAGCACGCCCAGAAACTATTTAGTGTCTGTAAACCGGTGTTACTGATATGAAATTGCGTTAAAATTCAAACTGGTCAAAAAGACCCGCAGGGTATTACCTGTATAACAGGCAAATTTTTCATACTTCCAGGTGGGCTAGGAGGACGAAATGTCGGTAAGTTTTACAACCCCACAAATGATGGAAAGTCACGGGAGCGTTTGGTCCTCCAGGGATTATGGGGGGGGGGGGGGGGGGGTAGCGCTCTCGAAAAATCCTCATGGGTCAAAAACAACCCACACGGTACATCTAAAGCCATGGCTTTTAAGGGACTACAACATTCTAGCTTTTCGAGTAAACTAGCCGTCAAAATTGTTAAGGCTTTCGTGGCCACTTGTTGAGAAACTGCCTATTGGCTTCTGTCTCGGGTTCTTCGGCCGATGTTCATCTAATGATTTTTCTGACGTTTCGCCAGTACGAGTGGCTGGCATTGTCAAAGCTTCAGCCTCCATTGCCGGTGGTGAACTGGAGGCGAGCTCGCGGCGGCAGACTATATGTACCTGGCGCGCCACTCTGGGACACAGCGTGTATCGAAAACCGACACACACGGACCGATACCTGCACAAACTGTCAAACCACCATCCGAGCCTGAAAAGAGGCATGATTAGTACGCTCGGAACGAGAGCAGGACGAATATGTGAGCCTCAACACCTCAAACGAGAAATGCAACACCTGGAAAATGTTCTGAGGAGCAATGGGTACTCCACAAATTACATTAGAAGTGTAACAGAGCCAAACACTCGGTGAAGTAAGGAACCAGAAAAAGAAATGTCGGGTACGGCCTTTCTGCCATACATTCCCAGAGTGACGGACAGAATCGGCCGTATATTGCGCAAACACGGCGTAAAGGCGATTTTCAAACCGACAAGGAAGATCAAAGAGTGTCTTAGATCGGCGAAGGAGAAAAGAGGCCCACTTGCAATGTCGGGAATATACCGTATACCATGCACATGCGGAAAAGTTTATGGCGGAATGACTGGACGATCAATTAACACCAGGATCAAAGAGCATAAGCGACATTGCAGGTTGGGCAGGTGGAGAAATCGGCCGTGGCAGAGCACGCACTGAATGAGACCGACCACGTAATAAAATTCGCCGACACGGAAGTTCTGGCTGTAGAGAAGCACTATCACACGCGCTTGTTCAGAGAAGCTGTAGAAATCCAAAAACACGCGAACAGTTTCAACAAGAAAGAGGAAAGCCTTAAGGTGAACGGATCCTGGCTTCCCGTACTGCAGCGAACGACCGTCGCAGGTAGTAAGAGGTGAACAGCACCGCAAATGACCGCGGAGAAGCCCTCAGACGCCAGGTACACATAGTCTGCGGCCGCGAGCTCGCCTCCAGTTCACCACCGGCAATGGAGGGTGAAGCTTTGACAATGCCAGCCACTCGTGCTGGCCAAACGTCAGAAAAATCATTAGATGAACCCTAGACAGAAACCAATAGGCAGTTTGGCAAACTAGCCGTCGTCCAAAAAAAAAAAAAAAAAAAAAAAATGAAGGGATTAATTCATTTAATTTCTTAGGTTGTGCCAAATACGAGGGGCTTTCAATAAATAACGCTACACATTTTTTTTTCCTCAGCCATTTTCTTTTGAAATGTGCGGGCTTCATTGTGGGACATTCCAGTTTCAGCCCCTGTAGTTTCATGACGTTCGAATAGGACAGACCCTTCAAAATCAAGTCTGTAACGGAGATGCGTTCCAAGCCGAGAGCTGTCACTGAGTTCCTTTTGGTGGGAAACCAGAGCATCGCAGATATTCGTAACCACTTGCAGAATGTCTGCGGAGACCCAGCAGTGAACGAAAGCTCTGTGAGTAGTTGGGCGAGGCGTCTGTCTTCATCGGAACAAGGTTGTACAAACCAGTCCGATCTCCCGCAGGACGCACGTAGCTAGTCTTACAATGTTGGAACGTGCGAACGCCGGCATTCGACCTGATCGACGGATGGCAGTCAACCAGTTTGCTACACAAATGGACGTCTCTGTTAGCAGTGCTAACGCACTCATCCATCAGTTAGGATACTCAGCAGTGCGCGCCCGCTCAGCTCCTCGCTGCCTAAAGCCTAGTTTACACTACGACACCAGGTTGCAGGCAACTGCGCTACCGGCCACTAAGCATGCGCGCCACGCGTTTGCGCAACTCGTTGGAAAAACTAAACACTTTCGGCGTGTTTCAAATTTGGCGACACTTGTTGTATGAGTTTTGAGGTTATGTATGTTCGTAGAGTGTAGACAAATTGAAATATGCAGTAAGGAACGCAGAATAATGTTCGCTTTTTGGATATCTATGCTTTGCATAGGTGTTTGTGGGATTTCAGTGATGCTGGTTACAAAAACAAGTAATATACAGGGTGATTCAAAAAGAATACCACAACTTTAGGAATTTAAAACTTTGCAACGACAAAAGGCAGATCTAAGCGCTATCTGTCGGCGAATTAAGGGAGCTATAAAGTTTCATTTAGTTGTACATTTGTTCGCTTGAGGCGCTGTTGACTAGGCGTCAGCGTCAGTTGATGCTAAGATGGCGACTGCTCAACAGAAAGCTTTTTGTGTTATTGAGTACGGCAGAAGTGAATCGACGACAGTTGTTCAGCGTGCATTTCGAACGAAGTATGGTGTTAAACCTCCTGATAGGTGGTGTATTAAACGTTGGTATAAACAGTTTACAGAGAATGGGTGTTTGTGCAAAGGGAAACGTTCTGGACGGCCGAGAACGAGTGATGAAAATGTAGCACGCATCCAGCAAGCCTCCAAGAAGCCCTGATCTTACCCCCTCCGATTTTTTCTTATAGGGGTATGTTAAGGATATGGTGTTTCGGCCACCTCTCTCAGCCACCATTGATGATTTGAAACGAGAAATAACAGCAGCTATCCAAACTGTTACGCCTGATATGCTACAGAGAGTGTGGAACGAATTGGAGTATCGGGTTGATATTGCTCGTGTGTCTGGAGGGGGCCATATTGAACATCTCTGAACTTGTTTTTGAGTGAAAAAAAGCCTTTTTAAATACTCTTTGTAATGGTGTATAACAGAAGGTTATATTATGTTTCTTACATTAAATACACATTTTTAAAGTTGTGGTATTCTTTTTGAATCACCCTGTATATTACTGCTCATGAGACCTTCACATGCGATCAGAACACATAAAGTTTGAACATAACTGAGCTGCAGGGCCAAATTTATTGATTTAGAAGCACATATACAACTGAATTAAGAAAAATACAAGCAAATGTAATTGTAGCTGTGGAAATGTTCTCGTCTACAAGACTGAAATCCCATCGTTCGAGTTGGCCGACTCATTTTTAAGGAATATTGTTGACAAGAGGGAAGGCTACACAAATCAAGAAGCTATATTCTTTATTCAATATTCATCTATTTACAACGTCGCAGCAGTGCCCCCATTCACATATATTTGAATTTTGAAATATTGCCACTGTACAGATCTATCTTCAAGACAGTAGTTGCAAACCATTCTCTTCTTAATGCGGTCAGTTCGAGTAAATATTGCTGTTAATGTTAATAATTATTACTGTTAAAGTTAATAATTGTTGGTATTAATGAAAAAGTGTCATCGCCAACTAAATCCGCATCTATTGCATGTCGAGTGTTCTCGATTGTAATGCACGCAATGTGATATGTAATTTCAGTTCAGGCGAAGTGCTTCGTGCATTATAGTATGTTTATTCCTTATCGCTAAATTAACTCTATTTTGAATAAACATGGACAGTTCTGGTGACATTCTAAGATAATTAAAAGAACGTCTTTGGTCTTCCATTACAAATTATTTCAGCAAGAATGCTGAGCAACCGAGCTGACATCTTTTCTTCATCCAGTCACGAATCGAAATACGTTTCTTATTTTTTTCTTATGTAGCGATTCCACGCAACAAATTTAACTCCATCACAACTCGCGCGACGGTCACCTGCCAAAACATTCATTTCAGACACGACTCAGGAACCCACAAAACGACGAAACCTAAGTGTATACTGGTGTCGCCATGTCGACAGTCATATAGGAAACCATTTGCGTGCTACTCATTCCACGCAACGAGTGGCGCAACCCAATGTCGTCATGTAAACTAGGCTCAATAGAAGACCATAGAGAGCATCGAAGAACCATCCTTGCGGAATTGCTTTGGCGCTGTGAGACTGGTCGTAACAACTGTCTTCCGAATATCGTCTGAAGTGCACTGTGCTACCCGCAGGAAATCGTGACAAGACTTCAGCGTCTTCGTCGGCACAAAAATACAGACCAACTTCTCCTTCCCCATAACAAAGTAAGGCGTCACACAAGTCTGCGCAACCGAGAGGAGCTCACAAAACTTGATTGGACTGTTCTTCCTCCTCCACCCCACAGCCCATTTCTTGCACCTTTCGACTACATCTGTTTGGCCCAGTGAAGGATGCAATTCGCGGGAAGCTTTATGTGGATGATCGGCAGATTAGTGATGCAGCAAGACGCGGGCTCCGCCGACAACCTGTAGAGCGGTACCGTGCGGCCATAGAGACTCTCTCAGTAAGGTGGCGTAAGGCCGTCGCATTGAACGGAAATTATGTTGAAAAATAGAGTTTTGTAGCAAAAAGTGTGGGGAACAATATGGTGCATACAAGTATTTAACATAATGCAGCGCGTCAGCAGCCGTGAATTGTTCAGACAATAAGAAATTCATCTTTCATTTGCAAGGTAAAATTTTTTTAGTTTACCTAGGTTTCGATGCCAATAATGTTCTGAAGAAGATACCGTTATTGTCATCGAAACCTAGGTAAGCGAAAAAATTTAACCTTGCAACTGAAGGCTAAATTATTTTCTCAATATGTTGTGTTGCATTCTTGAATTAAACAAACTGGCCTTCAGAAAAAAAAAGTGTAGCATTACTGACTGATCGCCCTTCGTATTTTAAAGATAAACTGATTTTGAGAACAAACTAGGTACAAAATGGTTCGAATACCTCTAAGCACTATGGTACTTCTGAGGTCGTCAGTCCCCTAGACTTAGAACAACTTAAACCTAGCTAACCTATGGACATCGCACACATCAATGCCCGAGGCAGGATTCGAACCTGTGACCGTAGCAGCAGCGCGTTTCCGGACAGAAGCGCCTAGAAGCGCTCGGCTACAGCGGCCGGCAAAACTAGGTGTATTTCATTATCTCAGCGGCATAATGCAGAAATTTAAGGAAAATAAACGAGAGAGGCTATACCCATTTCAAAGTCACGTACATCTACAACCAGATCAATATTCCGCAACTCACCTGACGACGAGTAGCGAAGGGTACCACCGGTACCACTGACTGTTCCCCCATTCCAGTTCCATTCACGAATTGCAAGCGGGAAAAATGACTGACATTGAAGCTCTGAATGAGCACATTTTTCTCTAATTTTCTCGCCATGATTATTTGGCGAGAGATGTGTGGGAGGATGTAATATATTGCCCGAGTCTTCTTGGAACGTACGCTGTCGAAATTTCAACCTTACATCTCATGATGCGTACCGACTGCCACCGTTGTATGATGAAAATTTTGGTAATACTATCGCAGTGAACAAACGATTCGGCTACGAAACGCAACTATCTCCGTTGGATCCTCTCTCTCTCGTTTAGTAAGCCATTTCATTTTTGGGTGAACTACATTTCCTCAAGAGTATGAGCCTGACATCTGCGTGTTCTGCAATTTCTTTTATGTGGTCATTTTACCTTAGGTCGTTCCCGACTGTTGCTTCCAGGTCCTTTATGGTTGTTACCCGTTCCAGTGATTTTTCGCTAACAGCGTGTTCGAACAGTAATGACTCTCTGCGCTGGTTCAAGCGTAGTATCTCACATTTATTTACTTTCGGAGTCAACTGCGATACCTGCACCAATCATCAATATAGTTTGCAGGTTGATACAAGTCAGTCCACTGCTGGACTGACACGTCCTATGTGACATTTATAATTTAAATCCATCACATATGAGTTCTATCCCTGTCGCTTAATAAATACAGCGAGGTCACAAAAGTCGTGGGATAGTGATATACACGTAAACAGATGGCGGTAGTATCGCGTACACAAAGTACAAAATGGCTGTGCGTTGGTGGAGCTCTCGTATGTGCTACAGTGATATGTGGAAAAATTACTGAAGTGATTATGGGCTCCGCGACGGGAATTAACAGACTTAGAACGGTTTGTATGAAAGAAAGTAATAAAATAAATTAAAGAAACAGCTGACGTGCATCCAAATGATGCTCTAAATTATATACAGCAAATAAGACTGCACAATCTGCGTGTCCACCAGACAAACTGTAACCTCCCCACACAAGAAATAAGAATTGAAACTAAAAAATTCTTATAGAGGCAAGTGTAACCTCCCTACAGAAAAATAATAATGAAAATGTACCATGCGTAAACTCCCCACAAGAAAATATTTTATAAGAGAAACCAAAAACCATGAACCAAGCGTAACCTCCCACAAAAATAATAATTAATTGAATTTTTTAAAGCATTGTAATCTCTGAACAAAATTGGCTCCCATTTATAATCTGTGTGCAGAAATGCATCCACATTTAATGTTCCCACAAAATTCTTTTCTCATTTAATGTTAAGTTCGAAACAGAAAAATTCCTAAACACCAAAATAATAAAAAAAATTAGTAACCTGGTAAATTTTATGAGGACAGCAGCGCTGCCATTCGGCCCTGTATTCTGAATGAAAAAAGCAAAAATTCTTACCTCAATAAAAACTGCAAATATATCCGCTCTTATGTAGAAATTTTTTTTTTTTTTTTTGACACAGCTTCGTGCAGTGCTGGCGTATATTTTTTTCTGATTCTTGGAAGGAATGATCATGCATTGGAAATATTCTTTAAATTGAAATGAATGCTTTTCTTTAAAAAAGTTACTTTATATTGTAAAAATTATTATTGGGGCATTTTTTTGGATAAATTAAATGACAATTAACATACATTATTGGATATGCGCAAGGCTGCTTCCTTACCTTCTACAACAATACTCATCCTGCAGAGTCCCGACCAGAGCAGACTGCCGACACGCGCGGGCACGCGCCGACCACTGCATAGCTCGTCCCACGCATCCCCTGATCGGACTACGACTGTGGTTGCCCGGGATACTGCCCGCATTGAGGCTGATCCCTCACCTGTGGTAGAGTGGGAGGTCGTTTCAAGGTGTGGCAGGGGGCGAAAGACATTCCGGAGGGCTGAACGGAAAGCCTCTCCAGTTTGTCTGACGAACCGGTTTCAGGCTCTGTCTCAGGCTGATACTGATCTTCGGCCTGACATGGCTGCTTGTCCTGTTCCAGAGGTTGCCCCTCAGTCTGCAAGATCCGGGCAGTCGCAGAGGGTGGGCTTACTGGTAGTTGGGAGCTCCAACGTCAGGCGCGTAATGGGGCCCCTTAGGGAAATGGCAGCAAGAGAGGGGAAGAAAACCAATGTGCACTCCGTGTGCATACCGGGGGGAGTCATTCCAGATGTGGAAAGGGTCCTTCCGGATGCCATGAAGGGTACAGGGTGCACCCATCTGCAGGTGGTCGCTCATGTCGGCACCAATGATGTGTGTCGCTATGGATCGGAGGAAATCCTCTCTGGCTTCCGGCGGCTATCTGATTTGGTGAAGACTGCCAGTCTCGCTAGCGGGATGAAAGCAGAGCTCACCATCTGCAGCATCGTCGACAGGACTGACTGCGGACCTTTGGTACAGAGCCGAGTGGAGGGTCTGAATCAGAGGCTGAGACGGTTCTGCGACCGTGTGGGCTGCAGATTCCTCGACTTGCGCCATAGGGTGGTGGGGTTTCGGGTTCCGCTGGATAGGTCAGGAGTCCACTACACGCAACAAGCGGCTACACGGGTAGCAGGGGTTGTGTGGCGTGGGCTGGGCGGTTTTTTAGGTTAGATGGCCTTGGGCAAGTACAGAAAGGGCAACAGCCTCAACGGGTGCGGGGCAAAGTCAGGACATGCGGGGACCAAGCAGCAATCGGTATTGTAATTGTCAACTGTCGAAGCTGCGTTGGTAAAGTACCGGAACTTCAAGCGCTGATAGAAAGCACCGAAGCTGAAATCGTTATAGGTACAGAAAGCTGGCTTAAGCCAGAGATAAATTCTGCCGAAATTTTTACAAAGGTACAGACGGTGTTTAGAAAGGATAGATTGCATGCAACCGGTGGTGGAGTGTTCATCACTGTTAGTAGTAGTTTATCCTGTAGTGAAGTAGAAGTGGATAGTTCCTGTGAATTATTATGGGTGGAGGTTACACTAAACAACCGAACTAGGTTAATAATTGGCTCCTTTTACCGACCTCCCGACTCAGCAGCATTAGTGGCAGAACAACTGAGAGAAAATTTGGAATACATTTCACATAAATTTTCTCAGCATGTTATAGTCTTAGGTGGAGATTTCAATTTACCAGATATAGACTGGGACACTCAGATGTTTAGGACGGGTGGTAGGGACAGAGCATCGAGTGACATTATACTGAGTGCACTATCCGAAAATTACCTCGAACAATTAAACAGAGAACCGACTCGTGGAGATAACATATTGGACCTACTGATAACAAACAGACCCGAACTTTTCGAATCTGTATGTACAGAACAGGGAATCAGTGATCATAAGGCCGTTGCAGCATCCCTGAATATGGAAGTTAATAGGAATATAAAAAAAGGGAGGAAGGTTTATCTGTTTAGCAAGAGTAATAGAAGGCAGATTTCAGACTACCTAACAGATCAAAACGAAAATTTCTGTTCCGACACTGACAATGTTGAGTGTTTATGGAAAAAGTTCAAGGCAATCGTAAAATGCGTTTTAGACAGGTACGTGCCGAGTAAAACTGTGAGGGACGGGAAAAACCCACCGTGGTACAACAACAAAGTTAGGAAACTACTGCGAAAGCAAAGAGAGCTTCACTCTAAGTTTAAACGCAGCCAAAACCTCTCAGACAAACAGAAGCTAAACGATGTCAAAGTTAGCGTAAGGAGGGCTATGCGTGAAGCGTTCATTGAATTCGAAAGTAAAATTCTATGTACCGACTTGACAGAAAATCCTAGGAAGTTCTGGTCTTACGTTAAATCAGTAAGTGGCTCGAAACAGCATATCCAGACACTACGGGATGATGATGGCATTGAAACAGAGGATGACACGCGTAAAGCTGAAATACTAAACACCTTTTTCCAAAGCTGTTTCACAGAGGAAGACCGCACTGCAGTTCCTTCTCTAAATCCTCGCACAAACGAAAAAATGGCTGACATCGAAATAACTGACCAAGGAATAGAAAAGCAACTGGAATCACTCAACAGAGGAAAGTCCACTGGACCTGACGGGATACCAATTCGATTCTACACAGAGTACGCCAAAGAACTTGCCCCCCTTCTAACAGCCGTGTACCGCAAGTCTCTAGAGGAACGGAGGGTTCCAAATGATTGGAAAAGAGCACAGATAGTCCCAGTCTTCAAGAAGGGTCGTCGAGCAGATGCGCAAAACTATAGACCTATATCTCTTACGTCGATCTCTTGTAGAATTTTAGAACATGTTTTTTGCTCGCGTATCATGTCATTTCTGGAAACCCAGAATCTACTATGTAGGAATCAACATGGATTCCGGAAACAGCGATCGTGTGAGACCCAACTCGCCTTATTTGTTCATGAGACCCAGAAAATATTAGATACAGGCTCCCAGGTAGATGCTATTTTTCTTGACTTCCGGAAGGCGTTCGATACAGTTCCGCACCGTCGCCTGATAAGCAAAGTAAGAGCCTACGGAATATCAGACCAGCTGTGTGGCTGGATTGAGGAGTTTTTGGCAAACAGAACACAGCATGTTGTTATCAATGGAGAGACGTCTACAGACGTTAAAGTAACCTCTGGCGTGCCACAGGGGAGTGTTATGGGACCATTGCTTTTCACAATATATATAAATGACTTAGTAGATAGTGTCGGAAGTTCCATGCGGCTTTTCGCGGATGATGCTGTAGTATACAGAGAAGTTGCTGCATTAGAAAATTGTAGCGAAATACAGGAAGATCTGCAGCGGATAGGCACTTGGTGCAGGGCGTGGCAACTGACCCTTAACATAGACAAATGTAATGTATTGCGAATACATAGAAAGAAGGATCCTTTATTGTATGATTATATGATAGCGGAACAAACACTGGTAGCAGTTACTTCTGTAAAATATCTGGGAGTATGCATACGGAACGATTTGAAGTGGAATGATCATATAAAACTAATTGTTGGTAAGGCGGGTACCAGGTTGAGATTCATTGGGAGAGTGCTTAGAAAATGTAGTCCATCAACAAAGGAGGTGGCTTACAAAACACTCGTTCGACCTATACTTGAGTATTGCTCATCAGTGTGGGATCCGTACCAGGTCGGGTTGACGGAGGAGATAGAGAAGATCCAAAGAAGGGCGGCGCGTTTCGTCACTGGGTTATTTGGTAACCGTGATAGCGTTACGGAGATGTTTAATAAACTCAAGTGGCAGACTCTGCAAGAGAGGCGCTCTGCATCGCGGTGTAGCTTGCTCGCCAGGTTTCGAGAGGGTGCGTTTCTGGATGAGGTATCGAATATATTGCTTCCCCCTACTTATACTTCCCGAGGAGATCACGAATGTAAAATTAGAGAGATTAGAGCGCGCACGGAGGCTTTCAGACAGTCGTTCTTCCCGCGAACCATACGCGACTGGAACAGGAAAGGGAGGTAATGACAGTGGCACGTAAAGTGCCCTCCGCCACACACCGTTGGGTGGCTTGCGGAGTATCAATGTAGATGTAGATGTAGATACTACTGAAGACTAATACCGACTGAAGACTAAAGCGGACTGACTACTACTGAAGACCATCACAGACTCGCGCCGACTCGCAACAAGCAACAACTAACTACATACTACTCTCTGGTCAGAGTCTCTGCCATGCCTCGCCCATCGCCGGCAATGCATACGTCTTACAAAACGTCCTCTAGTACATTTCAGAATTCTAAGTTAACCGTTGAACTTGAAATCTCAATCATACACCTCATTTGCTGTAAATGATATTGAGCGTCATTCAAGACACACCAAATGTTTCTCTGATCTGTTTATTCCTTGATGCTAGACAAATTATATCATAAAGTATTTGACCGGCCTTTTTCTAATTTTCATGCAAACTTTTTGTTACTATCAGTCAAATATAAGGGGCTATCAAAAAAATTCTGGTCGAACAGTCCGGAATTGGTGTGTCAATGAGGCAGAATGGACGTGAGGCTTGAGACAATCATCCCACCGACGCACCAGGTTGCAGACATCCGTTTGGTAAAACACGTGAGTGCTTGCTAAGCTACATCGTAGGAGAGCAGCTTTCGACCCTTCAAGGCCTTTTTAAGGGACCAAAGGCGTGGTAATGACATTGGGAGAGATCCGGACTGGAGTTCGGGTGCTCGAGTGCCCCCCAATTCAGTTAAAAAATGGTTCAAATGCCTCTGAGCACTATGGGACTTAACTTCTAAGGTCATCAGTCCCCTAGACATAGAACTACTTAAACCTAACTAAGGACATCACAGATATCCATGCCCGAGGCACGATTCGAACCTGCGACCGTACCGGTCACGCGGTTCCAGACTGAAGCGCCTAGAACCGCTCGGCCACAGCGGCCGGCTCCCAATTTAGTTACCGTAACTTCTGCTTTACGACAGTGGCGATATGGGAACGTACGACCAGCACGGAACTTGGGGCACTAACAGTGGTTTTCTACGGACATGCTCCCCAATACCTAACAGAGTTTGCCATTCAGCACGTTGGCTCTCTTTCGACGCATTCGGTAACAACATCGCCAAAGTTTACATTTCCGCATTTACCGCACGCATGCCAGAAAGACACGAATGCCACACTATTATTCCCTCGCCTAAATGTCGGTTCTTATATACCCGCATTTCAGTCACGCTACACTGGATATACGCTCCAGCAACGCCGTCATACGGTAACTTTTTGATCACTCCTTATTTCACACCAACGTAACTCTTTATGTGCAAAATAACTAGGCCTTGAAGAGCTGAATTTTTTGAAGTTACATTTAGATAGTTAGCAGAAGCTGTTCGTGAATATTATAATTTTCTCTCAAACCACATAATTTACCGTGATTACTTTGAATAAAGTATGTATTTGTTTGCAAAACACTTTGGTCAATTTGATGCCGATTGGTCCTTTCCCACTCTTTGTTTGGCTACGAAAGCTCGGACAAAAAATTTTCCTGAAATCAGAAAGTAAGGTTTTGTTAATTACCCTGGTAAGTTTCACGCAGTTAAACCTTTGTTTTATTGAAACTAGACATTACTCCGGATAGTTTGATTTCCGATTCGTCCATTTCCCACTCTTCCCTTAGCTAAAAAAATTGGGACAAGAATCCACTGCTTAATATCTAGGAAGTTTTGTTTTCACTCCGCTGAAGAACTGAACCAATATAAAGGATTAACTCATTTATTTTTTGGAATACAACAGGAGCATCTTATGTGTCAATGGTGGATCACGCAGAAATTTAGAAAATCTAATAGAAGGGATAACAGTGGCCATTCCCGGTTAAGTGGGACTGCAGAACAGGAAAAAATACAGCAAAAGAATCATAAAATTAGCGATAGAGCCACGATTATTAAACAAAGCGAACGAATCCAGGGAATACAGAACATAGATACATTGAACCACTTTAGTTCTCCGAAAATAAAATACATTTACAAACCAATGGACCATAGGACAGTGCAGTGGGATGGCAAAATAAACAGTCGTCAGTAACTCGCAACATCCTATGCTGCCCACTGCGTGTGGAAAGCGGACAACTTTGAGAAGACATAATTTTCCCAGTAGCAGCTTGACACTATGGGTAGTGAGCGTGAGGCAACAAACAGTAAGTGGATGGGTTATAAACTCATTCGTTTATCGTCTCTTCCCACTTCAATATGAAGTGCACAGTTTTGTTGTTCTTATTAGCCCTAACCCACTACCTCGTAATTGAAGGAAGTGTCTCTCATTCTTATTTGTCAAAACTACAAAAAAATCTTAATATTACAGGCCTAATCCCGAAAACAAGTGCTTGTTGAGATATGAGCAATTTTGTCCTATGACAGTCGTGTGTCTGTCGCCACTACAGAAGGCGTCCATTGTGGTTAGCACTAATTTGTAAACATCCTTCAGCCCTCCTTCTCAATAAATCTGCAGTAGAAGGAGAAGCTATGTTAAGCTCTGCGTTGCATAATTCTAAGCCATATCTTAAAGCTAATTCATCGTCCCATGTGTCTATTTTATTATTTTTGTGGACTTCTTCTACGAAATGACTGTATGATCGATATTAAAAAAGTATCTGTAGGCGTTAATTTGAATTTTAACATGGCAAGTCTGTTTGCATATAATGTCACCTAAAGATCACTGATCGTTGTTTACGGTAAACGGACTGACTAAACAGAACTAATCTATGGTACGAGAGTAATACAGGTAGATACAATGTACGAGACTTTAACTGCGGTTAGTTTACATTTTATCCTATATATGTGTAACTGTAATACTTGTAGAAATACTACTTTCATTTAATATCTGACTGGTTCTAAAAATCACTGTGGTCGAAACGAGTTAAGCCCCATAATTCAAAAATAAGCAAATAAAAGACGAATAATTGTATTGGCTAATGACAATGATAACTCTCTTGTTCAAAGATTTTACGTCATTCATCGACAAAAGGCTCTTGATAAAAGAAATGGATCTCCAATATTGACTGGGAATTTCGAGGAGGATATACAGGTTCACTCACTATTTGGACTTTTATCACCGGAATTATCGATTATATCAGTCCGATTCAAAAACAAATTTCTTTTCTGTTACAGTCAGTTACAACAGGAAACGTAACAGTCACGTCATCTATTCACCTCGTGTAGCTATAAATCAGCATGTGGATGTTGTCTTCTGTAACACTTGGATATCTGATGGTGCAGCTACTCGAAAAACAGTTAATCGGTGGTTGCGTGTTCAGATAATGACAGGCTGCAGAATATAACGTCGCCATATGGCCCACGAGCTTTATGAGATGAATGTAATTGCAGATCATAGAAAGTTGATGTAAATCTTGAAATAGGTTGTAGCATTTATGACTCCAGACAAAGCTTTTTTTCTATAACCAGCAATCTCTGACTCTCCGCCACGATAGGGCAAATATAAGTAACAGCCCAATGGTCTCTTCAGTATATATTGATATCATAGGTCAGGTAAGCATGTTACCGGTCACCGGTCAGTCTATCCCCACGAGGTTTGATCTGCTGGTAAACTTCATTCTTTTACGAATGTACTCCTGTCCACTCTATATGGTAGCAGTTGCTCGATCAATCTGGCGATCTAACGTCTCACCTATAACCGGCCAGCTGGAACCATATTGAATCTGGTAATGGCCGATCGCTCCCCTGCGGTGCTCAATGTTCCATCAGGCAAACACAATGGTAACGATTAATCACGGAAATTAAAGCAAGCCCTCTTTTATAGTCAAACTGGCAACTCCTGGAAGAAACTCTCCTTGAGTAGTCTCTGATGGCCCAGGCGACTGTCTGCTGCACTCCTACTCCGTGAAATGCATTTGTGCTGCTAGATACTTGTACAGCTCAGTATCAGCTCCATTTCTAGAGACTTCCACACCGATGAGATGAAAATTTATTTTCTTTTTACCAATTCGCAAAAGATTCCACTCAACAGTTCGCCGTCGAACGCGTGTTCCTTTAGTCATTTTCTAGGTGTGAACAGCTTTCGTTGCCGAGAACAAGGCAACTGTGTGGTGATAGTAAAAAACAGTGTCTTAAGGAAGAGTAACGACATTTCGTAGTTTAGTGAACACGGATCTTGCCACGAGGAGCAAGGACATAGCCAAAGGGGGATCCGGATCCCTCTATCCCCTAAATGAAGTTACACATGACCCAGTTGCAGTGCAGTGTATCTGAAAGATATTTTGATTTTCAGCCATACGACGGAAAAGGGGTAGCGCTAATATGAGTACACTATCCTCTTCCTTTTACGTCAAATGGTGTCTCAAATGTCATAGCAAGAGAAAGGGAACGAAGACTTTTACTACGATTGTCAAATCTACTTATGTGGCACTTAAAGGTATATATGAACAAATTTAATGTTATTTAAGAAATGTACTGATGTATTTCAATTACAGTAAATGCACACATCAAGAATGGTATTGCATCATCCAGATTCCCAGAACTCTTGAAGGTAGAGGTTGACTGTGGATATTTTATCACTAACAGAGTCCCTTTGACTGTTCAGAGATGTCACTAAACCCGCCCACAGATGTAAACAACCATTCATGATCAGCGCCTATTAGACGGAGTGGGCGACAGACAAATCAGTTCCAGTCATTCCACGAGGGATGGGCTCTCAACAAGGGAAGTGCCCAGGTTTCTCGGAGTGAACCAAAGCGATCTTGTTCGGATATGGAGGAGATACAGAGAGACATGCCTCGCTCTGGCCGCCCAAGGCCTACTACTGCAGTGGATGACCGCTACCTACGGATTATGGCTCGGAGAAACCCTGACAGCAACGCCACCATGTTGAATAATGCTTTTCATGCAGCCAAAGGACATCGTGTAACGACTCAAACTGTGCGCAATAGGCTGCGTGATGCGCAACTTCACTCCCGATGTCCATGGCGAGGTCCATCTTTGCAACCACGACACTATGCAGCGCCGTACAGATGGGCCCAACAACATTCCGAATGGACCCCTCGGGATGGGATCAAGTTCTCACTGATGAGTGGCGAGCCAATCGTCTTCATGGACGACTATTCATGCTTCCATCGCGTACACCTTGTGAATGACTTCCTTCAGGATAACGACATCGCTCGACTAGAGGGACCAGCATGTTTTTCCAACATGAACCCAATCGAACATGCCTGGGATAGATTGAAAAGGGCTGATTGTGGACGACGTGACCCACCAACCACTCTGAGAGGTCCACGCCGAATGGCCGTTGAGGAGTGGGACAATCTGGACCAACAGTGCATTGATGAACTTGTGGATAGTATGCCACGACGAATACATGCATGCATCAATGCAAGAGGACGTGCTACTGGGTATTAGAGGTACCAGTGTGTACAGCACTTTTGACGACCACCTCAGAAGTTCTCGCTGTATGGTGATACAACATGCAATTTGTGGTTTTCATGAGGAATAAAAAGGGCGGAAATGATGTTTATGTTGATCTCTATTCCAATTTTATGTACCGGTTCCAGAACTCTAGGAACAGAAGTGATACAAAACTTTTTTTGCTGTGTGTATATTTTTAATAATTAATTGTCTAAGAAGTCTATATTTCATGAAAAAAACGTAGCTGTTTACTTAACAGGCCTATCTAATCTTCAGTCAGTACTCTGATTTTGTATGACATGGGTAGGGTAAGAAAATAATACTTTCATTTCGCTGTACTACATTAACATAGTTCGTAATTTGCCTATTGTTGTCGTTTAAAGATAAATATAAGGCATTCATTTAACGGTCTGTGTGACAGAAGGATGGATTAAATATTGCTATAATCTATATAAAATTATTATAATTACTTTTACTTATATTCTTTTGTTAAGTAGTTTGCAATCTTTTTCAGATGTTCCGTTATTATCTTCAAACTGTGATGTTCCTAAGCAGTAGAAACAATGATATAAAAAATAATTTTGTCGTTATTTTTCTAACAATACTTTTCTTGATTTGGGGAATATTTATTTATTTCTCGGGCAGACAACAATGTTAATGTTGGTATGCATACTTCAGTGATATTTGCACTTGAATGCGGCTAAGGATCGTCATTTTGCCCTATGCGCCTGTGAATTTACATGGATCACTTGTGAAAGGTGCTATGCCAAGTCTTCAAGTTTTACTACAAGAACGATGTTCTAATGTGCAATGCGTTATTCGTAATATCCTTGGAACATTGAGTAGAACCATCACAACAGTAACGTATTTGTAAATAAGCGTCATACATACAATACCGTATCTTGTACTTCACAGAGGAGCGTATTAGCATCAGAGACTGCGCAACTATATTATCAGGGATAAACACACTCTCATTTAGGAGGCGGCATATATTATTAGTCGAAATCAATGCGTGAATCAATTTTAAGATCCCAGAACTGTAGATCATAGTATCTGAATATTCTGTTTTGATTTATAAATAAATTTGGTTGCTGTAGTTCCAAGTTGACTGTTAAAATAATTTTAAAAAAGTTCTTCGTCCCTTTAGGAAATTAAGGATTTCAATTAAATGAAAGATACATTAATAAAATTTGAGATATAATTGACTAACTTGGAATGCTGTGATAGCAAAGGAATTCTGATTTGGTTTGAGATACGCTTTGTTTCAGATTTAAATGCAGTATTGTAATAGGAGAAAGACAGCGATTGTAAAAAGTGATTTGAACCGATTTAACTTTATTAGTTATTCAACACAACGTTAATAATTGACTGCCCTGCCATAGTGAGCCTTATGTCACGCCTATGTTTTGCTAGCAAAGAGGCAGTTCATTAAATGAGAATTATAATTCGTTTGGCAACAGAGTGAAGATATCGCCATTAAATTAATATTTAAGTGTGGATTTGGGTGTTTCTCAGTTATTTATAAATAAATATGTTACCGACGAATAAGACTTGAAGCATATAGGCATGCACAAGACTTATACAGACAGACCCTATACAACACGCGTAGACAACAATGGGAGGTATTTGTAACAACACAAACAGAGCAAAATATATGGGGGGAACCATACAAAATACTGACAGAGAAGATAAAAGCCCCACTAGTTCTGGGAACGCTAAGGCAGGATGACGGCACGATGACGAGGGGATGGATTAATACAGCGGAGTTTCTGTTGTATAAACTGCTCCCTGACGACGTTATCGATACAGACACACAATATCATGCAACACTAAGACAAAACCTACACACACCCTACAACACTGCAACTGTCACCTGTCCTTTTGCGCAAGAAAAGGTTGCGCTAGCAATCTCAGAGCTCAAAAACAAAAAAGCACCTGGACCAGATGGTATCCACTCGGAAACACTGAAAAAACTAGCACCGCAGATCACCCCGTTCCTAACAAATTACTGAACGATGCCTTACGGCTGGGCAGGGTACCTACAGTATGGAAAACCTCCAAAGCAGTCATTATTAAGAAATAAGCGGACAGGGATCCTTCAGAGCCAAAGACTTACAGGCCAATATGCCTAATAAACACCCTAGCAAAGATTCAGGAGAAGCTACTGTGTAAGCGCCTGCAAACACACAGACCTCTCAGGGGTATGAGCCAACACCAGTTCGGCTTCAGATCTGGCAAATCAATAGATGATGCCATCAACCAGGCCCTGCACATAGTTAACACCACAAAACAGAAATACGCCATGGCAATAATGATTGACATTGCCGGAGCATTTTATAATCTTTGGTGGCCAGCACTGTTTCAGAGGCTAAGACATCTGAGGTACCGCAATCACTGTACAACAGTTTTCTGGACTACTGTAAAGACCGAGTAGTCGAATGGCAGATGGACAGCCGGAAAGTAATTAAAATAATTACCAAAGGCTGTCCTCAAGGGTCGATCTGCGGCCCCATCTTCTGGGACATGACAATCGAACCCCTCCTACAACTTTTGGATGGGGATGACAGGTCAGACGGAATTGTCGCCTACGCAGATGACCTATTAGTTGTAGTCACTGCAAACAACAGAGCCCAGTTAGAAGAGAAAGCCAGTGGATTACTACAAACAATTACTCAGTGGTGTCACAACAACAAACTCAGCATAGCCGAAAGCAAAACAATATACACTTTACTGAAAGGATCACTCCAAAGGAATCCTTCGGTTAAAATTGGGGACACAAACATCAAACGAGCACGCATTACGCGCTATCTTGGGGCACACATAGATGAAAAATTGAATTTCCACGTACACGTAAGGCTAACAACAGACAAAGCAGAAAAAAATACTCCACAAACTGGTGAGGCTAAATTCAAAACAGTACAGACTACCTCTACCAGTCATACGTACATACCACTGTACGCTCTTCGAACCAGTACTCAGCTTTGCAGCTAGCACGTGGGCACATAGTCTGAACGTGGTCACCAACAAAGCATCCGTCAGACGAGGGCAGAGAAGTGTCCTACTTAGGCTATATGGAGCCTTCGGTACCACCTCAGCGGATGCACTGTGTGTGGTGCTCGGAATAAGCCACATAGATGTCACGATCAAATACAGAGCTGCAAGGTACTGGTTAAAGGTGGGGAGACTAGATAAGGTACACACAATAACCGGTGTGTCCATAGAGACGATACGTCACCTTAAAAGTTGGCGTTTGGAGACATGGCAAGGTGAGTGGGATGTAAGTGATAAGGGACGTAGACTGCACGACTTCCTCCCTGACATAAGGGAGCGGTTGAGAATGAGACATATCGATCCCAGCCGCGGTGTGGTACATTTCTTAACCGGACACGGACCTTATCCCATGCACTTAAACCGCGTGAGTCTGAGGCAGACATCTACATGCACATGCGGGGAAGAAGGTTCCCCAGAACACACTGTCTTTTTCTGCGGGCAATACGCGAACAATAGACATACACTACACTTAGATTACACAGATATAGACATAGATATATACACAGCAATAAGAGACGAAGAACAATGGGCGCAATTAAACGCACTGACAAACAGTATTTCAAAAACAACACATGAGGAGTATATGCGGACACGACATCACAGACATGCCTATGTGCAGCGTAACAGAAATCTCCAGAAGATGGACAGCGATACCCACAATGACAGCGAAAATAGTGACAATGAGGAGGAACAGGAGGAGGAAGCTGAGATGTGACAGTAAATAAGCAAATTGCTGGCAATCTAGCCAAGAAAACACCAAATGCTGTACATGGACGCGCACCTAATGTAGTTAATACATAGGATTAGTAACAAATAGGATAAGAAACGTTATTTCTCTACTAATAACCATTTGTGTGTGTGTGTGTGACTGGCGGTCAATGGCTCGATGAAACCATTCCGAGGTATTCACCGTCAGTCACACTCGGTGATGGTACTAACAAATCTCTCATCTACCCTATCTTCTTTTTATATTCTTCTTAAAAACAACAAAATTTTATTTATATTTCAACCTCAAATTATTGTTATTTTGAATCATTCTTTGCAAATGTTGTAGATAAAACAAAAGGAAAGAAAACTGTAAAAAGATGAAAAACGAAAATTGTAAGATGTACGACCTGTTTTAAACATCAGGTAACAGGTCTATAATTTGGCAATAAATAAAAATAATAAAGAAAAATAATGAATGAAACACATTAGCGTTCTTGAGGCCCTCTTTAACAGATACAGAATCCCGGCTATGTCCTTGTGAGGAGCGGTAGCACGTAGCAGCAGCCGAAGGCGTTCCACCTTCGCAGAACGGTCACGGCGGCGCTGGCATCAGTCACGTGCTGCAGAGAGCGGCCACAGTAGCTAAACGATCGCCATTGTTGGTACCGCCGGGAGCGCGAAGCTGCGCCCATTCAACTTCCACACTGCCTCCACCCGCACTGCCTCTACACGCCCTTTAAAGCACCTCATTCTCTCGTTACCTTTCTCATACTTCCTTTGCTTTCTCACTCCCTCTCTCTCTCTATCTCTATATCTCTCTCTCTTCCTCCCGCACACACACTCACATCTAAACAACAGACTGAGCGACGTCTTTAGAGAGTGCAGAAGAGAAAAGATGCGAGGAAAAAGAAGACCCGCCCGGCTACTACGGGCGTTGTGAGTAACTCATGCATTGAGTCTTTTCAGAGCCTCCAAATGAACAGCCCACTCTCTGTAACGAGAAGAGTATTACGGAGATGGGCCACGTAGAAACGCCCGGATCGAAAATGTCAGTGTTTTGTTAGCCCGGTGGTTAATGTCCCGTCATAAATGGCTCACTGTTGTGGCTCGGGCAGCTGGAAGCATGAATACAGGGCATTAATTTCTTCTTTATGAGCGTCTCTGAGCGTTGCTGCCTATCCCACACAATTCATCTTGCGGTCGATAATGGCGAGAGGGGCTTCGTCAGGGTACAGTCACCCCGCTACCGCACCGGAGTTCCCGGAGTTGCTGCGCGCTTTCATCATCAGCGGTGGTGATCATCGCAGCTAGACTGCAATGACGTCAAAGCCAACCAGCTTTGACTATTCTCAGCCGTACTGAAATCTGCTGCTACTTGAAGTAGGCTGAAAAACGGGTCTTAAGGTTCGCTGCTTGGTTTTACAGTTGTAAAACGTTGACTAATCGATTCATCTATCCCCGTGAAGATTGCTAATGCTGATTTAATGGCTGCAAACCGATGTCAAAAGAACAAGCAGAGCCTTGATTGATTGAACCAGTCAGTGCAGATAGCTACGGTGGAACGTACGACTATTTGCTATTTGGCATATATGTGGTTTGTTAGCTGACCAAGTAGCTTCAGTTTTCTTTGATTAAATGTTAGCCAATTATTAAAAAATAATAACCTCTCTTCGTAACCAGAATCAAGCCCAAATCCGAAAGCAGGTTCGTCAGTGAAATATAACACCAACATACAGGCAGGAAAGAATTAATTTTGGAAATTTGTGGTAATGTCTTATGGGACCAAACTGCTTAAGCCATCGGACCCTAGGCTTACACACTACTTAACGTAACTTATGCTAAGGACAACACACACACACACCCATGCCCAACGGAGGACTGGAACCTCCGAAGTGGGGAGCCGTGAGAACTGGTGGCAAGACGCCACAGACCGCACGGCTACCCCGCGTGGCAGAATAGAATTAAACTCCCAGATGAAGCGTGCAGCTACTTACAAAATGTCCCAGAACATACAAAAATTGTAAACATAACATATTTCCAGAAGTTTCCAGAAAGCTGAGTTACTGCCCGCCATCCATGTGGAGCACGTATTGGTCTCACCGCGGACTTCTACTACTCAGCCGCACACAATTGATATCATCAAAGTGTACGGGCCTCAAGATGGCGTTGACGCAACGTCGAAACTAGTAGCCAAATAAATATGAAATATTAAGTACAGCTGCAGAAGTTTCATTTTTAATAAAAATTATACCAGTTGATGTCCCACCATTATCCAATTTAAATATGGATGTTTGAAGATTTTCAGGTAGGGTAAACACTAAATTATTGCTGGTCCACGGGTTTGAACCGGCGACCGATAATCCGCTAACCAGTAACAATAACCACTATGCAACACAGCATGCGAAACTACTTTTGGCAACCTTCTCTCTTCTAAAGAAATAGCCACCCTCTGTTTTATTAGTTCAGACTTGAGCCAACGACAACACCCTGATTCTACATCATGCCGTTATTCATCAGTATGGCCGCGCTGGAGGATCTTCACGTTCTTGTTGCGTTGTCACATCCTGTTCATTATAATCAGCATGAAACGTAGCCCCTGCCGTCGAAACTTCGCGGTCGTCTATTGAGTCTTTAGTTACCTTGAGTTACTTTGACCCTTCTTTCATCGATTTGGACATTGTAGTTCTTCATATTTAAGACTTGTAACAGAGCACTCTGCTTATGCCTTCCTGATGAAATGTCATAATCCTCGACTCCATGCGAGATATCTGACAAGCAACGAGGGACACGATAAAGCACAGGCGTAAAAATCCATTCCACGTTTCCTGGGCTGTATCTCACAGCACTCTCGGTCTTTCTCCAAGGTTTCCAGGATTCATATGCTAGCCAGCTGCCTTGCTTGTGCGTTCCTGGCGTTGAAGTGTTTCATGCAGTCATCCTATCATCTGGTTGGACTGCAAACAAAGTGTTCATTGTCATTTTGACTTCGCCATCATGGCGCAGAAAGAATGGTGTGAAGCCTGTAGTGGCTTGTTTTACTGTGTTGTATGCAATATTCCACGCCAGTCTCTCCATTCAACACCAATGCATATAGAGAATATATCTGCCAACGCGTTAGTAAAGAGTTCTGCGAGTCCATTCATCTGTAGATGGCAGGCAGTTATCAACCTGTGGTTGATGCTGCAACGTGAAGTTATCTCTGATACTAATCTTGACTGAAATTTTTTTCCACGATCAGAGATTGATCCTTGCTTCAAATGTTACCTTTTACAAGAAACTTCGCAGTTTGCAGAGCTTTGGGACTGGACACAGCTCTCGTGGGTGAGGTGTCAGTGCAGACTACAGTATTATCCATCGATTTCCGTTCCTCGACTTCGGGAACTTTCTCAAGAGCTCGATTCCAATTCAGTGGAATGGCGATGCTATGGGCACGATTGGTACCATTTGCCCAGAAGTAACTGTGGAACGTGCTTCCATCATTGGGATTCAATGTAGAGGATCACGCCCTATTGGATGGTAGTTTCTCTAATACAATGCGCTGTTCATTAATTGAGTTCCTCCTTCTTCAAAGTTTCTATGTTTTCCAATAGCGCTGGATTTTAACTCTACTGAGCAGCAATGTCTTTTACTGCAGCAATGACAGATTTCATTATCACTGCTGTGTTCTGGCAAAGAATTTCTTGAAAGGCAGCTGGCTTCATTGTACTTGCGTCTGCCTTTGTTTATCACGACGGCATTATATTCCTTAAGCCAAAGTGGACATCTTGCCAGCTGATTCCTATTCCATCGACGAATTTCTCAAGTGCAGCAGACCATTTTAATGAAAATTTATTATACTTTTATTTTTGACAATACTTGGTTGTAACAGCCACGTAACTACCTACTGTGATGAAAGATGGATGTATGGAAAGCAGATGTAAGTCTGAAGTCTGTGAATAGTGGAAGTTTAATTTTAATTCTTGTACATAACTTGACTGTTCTTAACTGAGGATTACTGAAATGATTAATTTACTTCAATTTTTGAAAATACTTGGTTCTAATAGCCAAGTAACTAATTACTGTGTGAGTGATGAATTTAATGAAAGCAGATGTAAGTATTAAACCTGTAAATATTAGAAATTTAATTTTAGTTCATATACATAATTATACTATTTATTGACTGAGGATCCTTAAAATTAATGAAACTCAAGTTCTTCTAATTACATTTTTGTAATGTGTTTATCCGACATGTTCCACCCCCAGGAGGATCCCCTCTTTTGTGGGTGCATGGAATGACAAATTAATCTAATCTAATCTAATCCAATAAATCTCTTAAGCTAGCCAGCCAGTATAGCGATTGGTGGTCTGTCTCAACAGTGAATGGTTTGTGAAATAAACATGGCTGTAGCTTGTTGATGAAGCAAACAACTGTAAGCGCTCATTCTCGACTGTAGAGCAGTTCATCTCGGCCTTGGAGAGTACTCTGGAAAGATAAGCCACCACCATTTCAGCAGCTTCTTGAATTTGCACTAGAACTGAACCTATCCCATAGCTGTTAGCGTTGGTGCGAAGTTCTGTTTCGGCAATCTCGCCGTACAATCATAGGACTGGTGAAGATGTTCTCGCCAATTTAAGGACTACGAAAGATCTTTCTTGGACCTTGTTCCAGGACAGTTTGGCGTCTCGATGTAATGGTTCTTTCAAGGAACTTGCCTTGATACGCAAGCATTTTATGAATCGCCGGTAGTTCTTAGAAAACTTCTCACATCGTGAATGTGCTGAGTAGTACGAATATCTGTGACTGCTCTTACGTTCTCTGGATCTGAACGGATTCCATCGCAATTCGCTAGATGTCCCATGATTTTCATTTTATGCGCAACAAAAGAGGCACATTTTCGGACTGAGGAAGAGGTCAGCAGTTTAAACACCTTCGACATTTTCAGGCGGCTTAGACGCTCTTCAAAAGTCTTCTAAGAAACGACAATGTCGTCCATACAGGAAAAGCACATTGTCAATTCAAGGTGACGAAGTAGGTTGTCCATCATATGTTCGAAGGTGGATGGAATGTTAAGCGGACCAACCTGTATAACTTCAACCTCGTAGAGGCTGTCAGGGGTTATAAGGGTAGTCTCTTCTTGATCAGCCTCCTAAACCTTGAATAGTCAATGGACTGGCTGCATGTCCGTAGTTGGGAAGAACTTTGCGCCTCCCCAGCAGTCTAGGACGTCATCAGGTATCACTGAGCGAGGTAGAACAGTAGTAAGCGCACTGGTCTCGCATTCGAACTCGCATTTGAGAGGACGACCATTCATATCCGCATAACTATCTCAAGGCAAAAGCTGTGAACGTTCGTTTGAAGGGCATGACCGATTTCCTTCCTCCCTCCTTCCTGCAACCGATAGTCCTCTCTCTATAGTGACGTCGATTACGGCGGGACGTTAATCACTAATTTTCCTTTATTTGTTTTAGGCTGTTATGAACGAGGTGTAATAGATAAACATCTTTCTTTGTTATCTTGTTTTCTCGACGGTAGTCGATGCAGAAGCGCCATGTACCGTCCTTCTTCTTTACAAGGACACTTTAAATGTTCAACGATGTCATCTAGCAGTATCTTCTACGCATCTCCCTAGATTATCCCTCGTTCAGCTGGTGACACTGTACTTGAGCGCTGGATGGTTGGTTGATGATCCCCAGTGTATGACGGGTTGCCACGGGCTGCTAGGTCTGTGTTTGCTCGTTTTCGGATTTGATAGTGTCCGTAAATTGACGCAGAATGGTCTACGCTCTGCCGCGTATTCCTGTCAGGCTAGGTCTATTGACAAGTAGCGACGCTAAGTTCTGTTTACGATTGTTTCTGTAATCTGTATTTTTTTACATTATGAGTACTTTTTTGCTAACGACAAGAGCCTCACAGTTTAACCAAGCATCTCGAACTGCCCACTGGAACTTGATGATGGTGCGATGACAGCGTCTACAACGGAAAACAACTATCCGGCGCAATCTTTGTTATATGTTCTTATTGGAACAACTTCGTCAGTGTTGAGCTCTGACCTTTCAGTTTTTCACTGCTTGTGATACCTGCAAGAAGTCCCACCCTAGAGTAAAACGACATATCCGAAGGGCTGTGTTCTGTCGATAATCATTTTTGCAATACAAATTCTGCCCGCTGAACATATTTCACATACATCTCGCCTTCAAGATTCTCTATACCTCCTACCGTATGAGGTCGACATTCATGGCCCCTGTCTCTTGCTTACCCATTCCGACAGTTCTGGCCATCATAAAATGCTGTATCTCGTCTCGGTAGTGCCACAGGGACCACATTCGGTAATCGGTCATATTTCTTTCGTCCAACTCTTTTCTGTTGTATTTACTTGATGCACTGGTACCACTTGAATTCCTCAGTTGTTGTGACGTCATTTATCACAGAGGTTGGTGGGTGCGACCGCTTTAAGTGTGTTTTTTTCAGCATCTGTCATATTCGAATTTACACTGGGACGTGAGATCTACAAGTTCGGAATGCATTTATGTGTCTTTCCTCGTAACGTTTACCATCTTCTTTAATTGAGATCCCAATAAGCATATTTGTTTTCTTCAGTTCGCTCTGGAATTTTTGCCAGATGTTGAGAGTCCCTTTGTTGTTTTCCAAACACTGCTGAGCTGTTACGCCAAACTACATACATCATGTCATCCCACCTGTTGTATTTTCAACCTTTTTCTAGGATCCTGACCAACGTTACCAAAACAAAGATGTGCGGCTGACTTGTAGCTAAATTTTGCAGAAGTAACTGCGACCAGTTGCCTTTTGGGTCATACCACGGCTGTTTGCAATTGCCAACCGACTAATTTGCTGATGGTACACACTTTTATTGATTGTTTGTAGCAGTATGGGGTTGTGCAGCTGGAGTAAGATAGAAAGAAACGAAGCAAGTTAGCTCTAACTGTGGCGCCATATCAGGAATTATTTAAATCATATAATCAACTTGAAAACATTACTTACAGTTTATAGCACCCACAGCTTTAACAATGGTGCGCACATTACTCCGGAAAGCATATTTATGTTTTCCAGTTACGTCAGAGTATTACGCAAACTTTGTCGCAAACAACAGTTCCCACATGCTTTACAAAATGTAAATAAATCAAAGAACATGGCGAAAGTTAATGTAAGAATTTACGTCGAAGCACAGATTTTCTTTGAAAACACTCATATTTTCAAAAGTTACACACTGATTACAGAAAATATATAAACCAATATGAATAACATTCTCTAATACAAAGGTAACACAGATTCGTTAAAGCAAAATTAGCGTGTGCTATTTACAAAGTCTAGAAAATTTAAGTTCAGGTTGATATTTCTGCTGTAATTTTTGCTACTGAACCGGCTGTCCACCCAGTACAAAATAGCCATTCCAGTACAGGTATGAAAACCAATCTCCATTTACACACTGCGGACAGTGGAATAAAGATACGCCTTCTGCAAGAATTTGAGTTTTCATCAGTATCAATAAACCACCCCACAGCAAAAAATTGATTTAGCAATAATTAGCTTTTTCATAATTTTGAAAAATCTTTAATCGTGGAAAACTAAGCGTTTAGTCTGTAACTAAATACGCAGTACTTAATCACACACACACACACACACACACACACACACACACACACACACACGCATTTCACAGTCTGGGATGATGTACGGTCATGGATGATAACTTTAATTCTTTCAAAACGTCTCTCTTTATACCCTCATCTACACTATGCAGACGGAGACTGGGTTTCATACATGTGATGGCTATTTTGTGGTAGTTGGGCTGCCAAGCCTGATTCATTTAGAGTTTCTAAATGAACTACAGAAATATGCTCTTTGTTTTGGAGATCAAAGTTTCTTCTTGTTTGTGCTATGTGATAACTTTAGCAACTAGTTTATACACACCAGATTTGTGAAAACCTAGGTAAGATTTTTTAGTGTCACGAACAATTTTGTTTTGAATATTGTTGTTTGTGTGAAAGTTTGTTATGGCTTTGTGTGGTTTAAACAGCTTTGACATGTTACTGAGAAAAGGTATAGAGATATATCTGATTTTTTTCTGCTACTGAGGACTCTTTTCATATTGCTGTTTGACTGCTTTTAATTTTTGCATCTAATTTGTCAACTACAGATGGGACGTAAGCGTTGCTGCAGACTGTTGTTTTTAAAATTTTGATTGTATATTTTTTTGATTAGATTTAGCTTGAAATTTGTTTGTATGATTGAGTATATACCTAAAGAATGCTAGTCTGTGTTTATTTGGGTATCATGATGTGTTGTTTATAATGATATCCAGTGTGGTGGGTTTGCTATACATTTGAAATTTATGCTTGTTGTTGTTACGTCGAACATAGGTGTTGTTGTGGTCTTCAGTCCAGAGATTGGTTTGATGCAGCTCTCCATGCTACTCTATCCTCTGCAACCTTTTTCATCTCCCAGTACCTACTGCAACCTACCTCTGTCTGAATCCGTTCAGTGTATTCATCTGTTGGTCTCCCTCTACGATTTTTAACCTCCACGCTGCCCTCCAATAATAAATTGGTGATCCCTTCATGCCTCAGAACATGTCCTACCAACCAATCCCTTCTTCTAGTCAAGTTGCGCCACAAATTTCTCTTCTAGCTAATTCTGTTCAATACCTCCTCATTAGTTACGTGATCAGCTCATCTAATCTTCAGAATTCTTCTGTAGCACCACATTCCGAAAGCTTCTGTTTTCTTCTTGTCCAAACTATTTATCGTCCACGTCTCACTTTAATACAAGGCTACACTCCATACAAATACTTTCAGATCCGACTTCCTGACACTTAAATCTATACTCGATGTTAACAAATTTCTCTTTTTTCAGAAACACTTTCCTTTCCATTGCCAATCTACATTTTATATCCTCTCATAATCAGTTATTTTGCTCCCCAAATAGCAAAACTCAACTACTACTTTAAGTGTCCATTCCTTTAAACTGCTCTTCCAGGATCTTTGCTGTCTCTGACAGAATTAGAATGTCGTCGGCGAACCTCAAAGTTTCTTATTTCTTCTCCATGGATTTTAATTCCTACTCCGAATTTTTTTTTTGTTTCCTTTACTGTTTGTTCAATATAGAGATTGAATAACATCGGGGATACGCTACAACCCTGTCTCACTCCCTTCCCAACCACTGCTTCCCTTTCATGCCCCTCGACTCTTATAACTACCATAAAGAACATGGTGGTGCTCGTATTAATGCGACTAGGCCATGAATAAGTGTGGTAAGCTTGTTAAAAATTGTAATCGCGTCCTGAGTCCTTACAGCCTCTGATGATGCCTTCATCATTGGAAGATGAAACGTTAGAAAGAGAATTATGCCTTGGTCCGCAGCCTATTACCTATAAAACCACGAGCTGCGGACACCTAGAAAACAATAACCATCAATAAAGACAATGCTACAGTTCTCACGAAAGAAAGATGGTTGTGTGATTGCGAGATAATGCGAAAAGGACTAATGACAATCTTGTAACTTGGTATACTGAATTACAGTTCTTCTTAAAAGAGATAAATGTAAGATATCGTTCACAAACAATAGAAAGTACCCGACGGTTCAAGACTGCTGGATTAGTGATGAAGTGCTGCGATCTGCCTCTTGGGCTTAAGTACAGTGAATCGTAACGACCAAGAGAGATCGGTTGCAGGGAAGATGACTTAAGTTTGTTGGAAGGATTTTGGAAGTGGAGTGCTTATGTTTCGAAAAATGTTTACATGGCGGAAATCCTAAAGAGTAGAATTGTAAAGTTTGGAGTCTATACAAAATTGGCCTGACAGAAGATATCGAAGAAATCCAGAGTTCGACACCTAGCTCTTCAGTGGAATTCATATCGGAGTGTAAGTGATGCTCAGAAAAATTAAATGACAAACCTCGGAAGAAAACAGACGTTGACTCTGCGATACATTGTTTGCAAAATTTACTTATACGGTATCTAATGTAGACTGCGCCATAACAAGGGAAATAAGAGGCATACAACATATGCGAACTGAGCAGAAGAGGCAATAGCTCCTACAGATCCATCTCACCCTTCAATATGCTTTGGTCAGTGACTGGCCTCGTATGTAACTGCGCAATCGCTGATGCAGGATAGCACAGTGAAATAATATCTTTTCTAGAATGATCTCCCAGACAGCAGTGAAATGCGCACACAGTCAGAACCAGTACGGAAATAATCCCCTAAGGTGTATCTACCCATTTCCGCACAGCATCCTTTCTTCCCAGAGTGCTGCTCCAGCAAGAGCCGCAGAACTTCTGAGCAGTTGGGAAAGTATGAGGGAGGTGCTGGCGCAAGTATATTAGGGCGTCTCCTGTGCCTGGATAGCTCAGTCGGTAAGGCCATTCCCCACACGTGACCGGGCTCTGGCTTCGAATCTCTGTCCGACACAAAGCTTTAATCTGCCAGCGAGTTTTTGGTTTAGAGTGTTGAAGGGTAACATAGCACTGTGTTAACAGGTGCAAATACGAGGCAAATTAAAACCTTAAGGCCACTGCAACAGCAGTTCGTCGCACCACACAATATCACCATCATTAACAGAACATAATAAATTTTGATTAAATTATGTCAGACGTAATTTCTGTTTAATTACATATCTTATGTATACAAAAACACCTGAATTTGAGCGAAAAAGCTCTAAATACGTCACTAGAAAACAACATTAAGCATGAAATTATCATAATGTCATTGGAAACTGTAAAATGCAATTTAAATGTGATACTGAAACCAGTTTCGAGAAGGCTGAATTCCAGATGTAAGAAATCATTTGCAAATTTGCGTTAAGAGAGGTCTGACAAGCGTGCAGGGATCCACATGTTAGGTTATTCGATATGAATGTTTTGCTTCTACCTTAGCGGAAATGTAGCAGCGAGATACAAACACATACCGCCAACAGTTTGCTCTGTGTAATGAGTCCCTGTAACGTTAAAGCTCCGATGAGCTTTCGCGGTAGTCAACACACCCTGAAGTTATTTCCAGAGATAATGCGAAGATGGAGCGTCGCGCTAATATTCTTCAATACCCCCGGGCAGTGGAAACAGGGACATTTTCCAGGGCACACGCAGCGCTTAACCGTATTTACAGCTGTTAATTTTCAGTGTGATGTGAGAGGCAGTGGCCTCACCGTATATCGTCCACGAGTAGCGATTACCTCTCATACGGTCCGAAACGTGGCGCTGAAACGTGTGTCGAAACACGGCCGTTAATCTTCTCGCCTGCATGTAACGAGACTTTGATTTGCGGCAGGTCTTGATTTGCATCGCACAAGTTCGCCTCTGCAGTGGATGAGCATTCGACTACATCACTCACGTACCATCAAGGCACCTGCATTAGGCGTTATTACTGACTTCGCTGAGTACTTCCGCCGCACATACCTTCATCATCGTGCGTTAAGCACGACTCCAGTGAACAACACAAATAGGTGTGGATTAGACATTTTCGTATTTTTTTTTCTGTGTCTCCCTCCGAGCTCTCTTTATCATTCCGCATTACAAGTTTTGCACTGTTGAATACGTTTTCTCGGTGCAGTGCACTCACAGACGTAAGTCAGGTAACGAACAGAACGTGTGTCACACACCGTGGGTAACAAGGTCACTTCTCATAAAAACATTCGGAAAATAACTCCGATTAAGATGATATACAGGTCATAAAATCCCGTCTGAGGTCTTCGATCGTTTTTATGTTAATAATTGGCAACCAGTGCTGTACAATCGCAAAAAGTCATGAGGTGTTCAATTGACTCTTTTATTAGAACATGTTACGCGTTTCTGGATTACACCCATCTTCAGACATCACAAAGTTCAACTCCTTCCTAATCAACCAGGCGTACAACCTTGACAACTCAAAGAAAGTGTCGAATAACGTATCGTCATTGTCTGAACCGCCGCCGTCTTCGCCATCATTCGGCATCCCTGGCGTCTTTATGCTGGCCACTGCCGACGTTCCAGCTACTGCTCTTCGCTTATTCCTGGGTCCTTGTCGCAAGCACCGCCAATATCACCACCTGATACCTTATCTCTCTCTTTACTACCCATAATCATCAACAGCAAGGAAACTTTCCACGGCCATCAGTGAATTTGCTGTTCTCTACTTCATCCCCGACTATAACATACAAATTATCTCCTCGTGTGTTTCCCAGCTACCATGTCCACAGTGTGGTCCTCACAGACATTCCCCTCACATCTTTACATTCAGCACTTCCATCAGAAGTTCCTTTCTATCCAGCAGTTCAGCTACCAAAACCGCTACGATTTACTGTAGCCAGAGACACACCGGCACTAAATACTGCAATCACAGCTGCACCAGCACATATGCAGCAATAATTAACAGCCACACCAGCGACCTATTGAACAGTTAGCCGCATCAGTATTTCATGCAGCAGTCCTTCACAACTGGACTGGCATCACCTGCATCTTCATTACCATCATTTCTAACTTCATCAGTTTCTTCTTCTCGTCTGACTAATCATGCTTCAGATAGGACTTCACGCCATAGCAAATAAAAACTGCAGACCAAGAAAATCTTCCCTAATCGCGAACCAAAAGAATACCTGTAAGAAGCTCAACACTGACAAGTTCCCTCACCCCCTCCCAAGAAAAGGGTACATAGACATGAAGTCACCAAAACCATGCACTCCAATCCCATTACGACTGAAACCTCTGACACACTTCGTATTTGCTATGATCCTGTCTGACCAAAAATTTTTCAACATAAAAACTCTATCTTTTGAAGTCGATATGAAGCTATCCAACCTAACATAATTCAAGCTATACCCTAAAAAACTTTCAAATCTTGACTTTCATTACCTCTTGTCGAGCAAAACCACGTCTGTAAATTTTGTTCCCAAAACGTCCTTGTCGTTACTCGTTTCTCTTTGTTTCTAAAACATCCTTGTACTTGTCAGTGACCTACAGCACGAACAAACACTGTCATCTCCGTTTTCCACTCATTCTTATTGCTGTGAGCAAGGGAGTCGATCCACGGTTCGGAACACACGAGATTGATCAGGAACTAAACGTCATCCCTGATTTCCTGATCTTCAAAACTCCTTACACCTGCAATAACTCTTGTCCCACGTTTCTGGTCCACGTATTCTTAGACTGTCCTTCAACTATCGATCTCATAATTACCAGCGCGGTTCTAGTTTACCACCATTTACTCGAATTTTTAAAAGCACATTTTAACCAGAACTGGTTGTCAGGTAAGCCTCCTCCCTCACCCAAGCCTGAATTACGTGTAAACATCTACATTTACATCCATACTTTGTAGAACAGTTTTAAGTGCATGGTGGAGGGTACTTGCCATTGTATCATATATTGTGGTTTTTCCCGATCCACTCGTGTATGAAGCGCGAGAAGAATTACTACTCAAGTGCCTATGTGTTTCCCCATTGTTACCTCAGACACCAAATCCAGTCTGTAACCATTCCGCATCACAAAAGAGTCAGTCAGACCCTGCTTCAGGAGCTGCTCACCAAGTCTCATCTCTGTTTTCCTTCCTCAAATCCAAGTCCCACACTATTTCAACATTTTAGGTAGAACTGCTCTGCAAACCCCTGACGGACTACCTGAAGGATAACGATATGAACTCCAGCATCGACATCCAGATAATATTACATGAGCGACTTCACCACCTTATAAACCATTCGTAATCTCATCAGGACCACTAGTTTCAACTAACTGAATCTGCAGGAGTTCAATATTGTTTCAGTATTTTTGTTTTCAACTTTGATTTCAAACCAGTATGCTTCTTTCTATCAGCCCATCCTTAAAGAGAATGAAATTACAATAAAGAAACGAATACTACTGCACATTGAATTAAAAATTATGTCGTGCGATAGAATTAGTCGACTGTCAGCCAGTAAAACTACCCACTAGTGTGATTCGATTAACAATTAATCCACTACTAATATTCGGCAGCGATTACTTTTACATATTTTTATCAGCCCTTATTAACAGAAAACATTACATCTCCTCATCACAGCACTGAAAAGCTGAGACACAATCATCCTAGACACTCGCTTTATTAAGACAAACGTTACACAAAAACCTCACAAGTTCATTTCCTTACACGATCATCGGGTTGCCACGTTCGCTCTCAAAAGAAGACTATTGAACTTTGAATAATCTCTAACGTGACTTCGGAAATGATTACTAACTTCCTGCGAATATTCTTCCAGCTGGATTAAATACAGAAGTAAATCATAAACTCAATGATAGCGTATTATATAATTAACATTTGAACTAAATTAACATTCACGGAATAACTTATAGCTTCTCTCACCGCTGCCTAAATCCCTTGCTAATGTCTTACAAGATATGACACATTCTACGGTAAAACCACAATATTCACACAAGTATATCATGTAACATTTTTCCTATATCATTCACTCATGGAATTAATCATATTTAAACACTTCAGCTATGTACAGTCAGTTAGTTGAGTGAAGTTTCTCATAGTAGTGTGGTTTGTTTGTTTGTAGTTTATATATAACACTGAGAAGTTCGTATAATACGTCGGGGGAGAGGCCACATTTTTTTTGCTCCTACATGAAATTATGACGTTAAATTTTGAGAGCTCCAAAACACAATTAATCACACATGTTTAGGGAGGTTTCTTGAAACGGAAAACGGATGTACGTGACAAAATCATAAGTTTTATATCCCGTAATAATTTTTTGTTTAACAGCTTGTGCTACTAGTGATCTTACCCTGATGATCGGGGTAAGATGGAAAAATAATCACCACTTTTGTTGCATATTTCATTATCAAATAATACAAAATAAAAGATTTTATTTTAATTACCGAGAGTTCTGCGGTTGATAGTTACTATTTTACAGCACAGTCTGTAATTATACCTGCTATATCTCTGCATGGTTTATGAAGCCAGTTTATGAATCCAGTCCACTTATGGTCGCTTTTTTAAAGCAGTAGGTTCTTTTACACACAACACAGTCTGTTTCTTCAGAATTCGATTTTACTTCTCACCCACGTTTGGTGATTCGGAGACTTTTTCGTGTGTGCGTTTTTCTGTTGCTCTGCTTTCAAACTTCGTGTGGTTGCCTGGTCTGTCAACACCGGTGCAATTTTCTTCCTCCTTCTCACTGGTGTTTCCTAAATTGGTATCCGTGCAATCTTTTCAAATGACGTAGATGTTCCTGCTTTAGTTCCGACACTTGGGTTAGATACAGTTTCTGTGCTGACAGATTCATTGGGACTGTTGTATTCTGAGTTGCCAGACCCACAAAGATCTTGGTTCTATTAGGATGCTTCTCCGTAATTTATAGACATCATCTGAAGATAAACAAGTGTACAAAAGAGGTATTATGAGTCTTCAACGTTTCCCAAAGGAAATGTGGCGTCGTTCCCAGGTATCGAGGTGAGGTGAAATTGGAAATGTATGTTCCAGGACGGCAGCAAACGCGGGACGTAACTGGAAGCACATTTAGTTCAAAATATAGAGTACATGATAAATACACTTTTCGAACTGGTACAAATGTGACCTGTATAAACCACTATTATTTTTAAGTATTTGCGATTATTCTAAATTCTAAATTTCAACACATACTACAGCTTTTTGGCTCTGACTCCGCACCCCGTTTTCCGGCCACGAGTGGCCTACCGGGACCATCCGACCGCCGTGTCATCCTCAGTGGAGGTTGCGGATAGGAGGGGCGTGGGGTCAGCACACCGCTCTCCCGGTCGCAAGATGGTATTCTTGGCCGACGAAAAATATCCATTACAACTGCACCTACCGCTTGGTTCTCGAGGCTTGTTTGGACTCGATTACCATCTTCCTCCGATTCTCTCTAAGTGGTTCCCCACTGAGTCGGAAAGTCTATTGGCGAGTATTAAATGAATGCTAGGTGCGTTAGTCTCAATTCTGAATTTTTCTTTGATATTATAATATCAGAACGAAATTATGGAATATTATTGATAGTGACAATGGGATCTGCTGCCCAACTGCATCATTCTCCCTCATTTCACTGGAACTGTTGCGTTCTGAGTTGCCAGACCTACAAAGATGTAACAACTTTCTGTACCCTTGACCGTGGCAGCATCGGAGAACAGAATCTATAGCAGGTGTTTCAATTCAAAGGGTTGCAAAATTAGGGGAAATATGAAGCCACAAACAAGTAAGTCAGAAATTCAATTAATTTTGTATGCGCATTGAACCATAAACACAAATGAAAGGCGAGGCAGCCTTTGGAGAGTGAGTCAGTATAAATCCGCAGTGCCGCATTTCGTACTAAACGTTTCCACTGGATGTTTAATTTATGAAAGATTAATACATAAGATAATATATGCATATAGACTGAAGCAGTGAGTGGAAATTTGTACGAAGGCTCGGGAATCGAACCCGGATCTCCTGGTTACGAGTCAGGCTCGGTAGCCGCTAAGCCAGTCTCGCACAGGAGCTCACACAGCTGCACGGATCATCCTGACACGCCTCTCTCCTCGATCCACATCCTCACTGCCGCCCCAGTCTACTTTAATTTCCCCCTTTCACACAAACAGAATTGCCGAGGCTCTTCATGTTATGGAACAGCACCTCTGTATCCAAAGTAAATGGAGTATCCAGCCAGGAACACAGGTACAGGTGCTTATATACAATTGGAAGGCCACAGTTTCATAGACTCTCCTGGTTTCATACAGATATGATTTTATGTATACAGACTGATATATAAATATATCAGTCTATGTACACAAAATCACACACGATATATACATATATCAGTCTATATACATAAAATAATATCTGTATGAGACCAGTAAAAATTCTGAAGTTGCGTCATTTTATTTGTACGTAAGACGAATAAAATGTTCCTCCAGCTTCCCGGGCGCACAAATTGGTAAAAAGCTCCGGAAACAGCTCCGAGGAAAGTGGGGAGCTATTAACCAGTAGGGTGAATGAGACTAGAAAGCAAAGGAGGCATTGTGAGGCAGGTCTTATCAACATGAGCCGGCCAGAGTGGCCGAGCGGTTCTAGGCGCTACAGTCTGGAACCGCGCGACCGCTACGGTCGCAGGTTCGAATCCTGCCTCGGGCATGGATGTGTGTGATGTCCTTAGGTTAGTTAGGTTTAAGTAGTTCTAGGTTCTAGGGGACTGAAGACCTCAGAAGTTAAGTCCCATAGCGCTCAGAGAAATTTCATATCAACATGGCGTCGGCGTGCGGTGTACGGTCGAGTGGCACAGAAGATTGCCTACGCCCTTATTTTCGGCATTAGTGGGAGCAGTAACGATCCTTTCGCGACACGACCCCGGATGCCTGCCGTGATTACTCTAAGCACGCCTGACTCCACGGTGTTGGAGGTCAGAACATACAGCAAGCTAAAAATGCGACTGCAGACATCAGCGCGCCGGTTTTCACGAGTGATCCAAAATCAAAAGGCATGAACGAGAACCAGCGTCAGAACTGGCTGGAATGCGTGTGTCCCTTAGCTCTTTTGTTTTTTTTCAATCTCTTGTGTTTCGGGCCGTGCCTGTTTAACCCAGTCCCCCAGCACTAAGGTCAAATATGACGTTACGAAAGTAAGGATAGTACATCATCCAGACCCGACCAGAGAAATTCTCAGACCGCGTTGGGTATCGTATCCGAGCCCTTTCCCTTTGCAATCCGCCCCGTTGACTGCGCAACTACCGAGGCGGACTCTCAGTTGTGTTACGTTATTGGTGTGCTTCCAGGAGTAACTTATTCCCCGCAGCCAGCCATACAGAGGAGGCTTCGCTGACCTCTGCTAATGCTTTTCTTGCCAGTTTTCCACATAGAAGTGGCGCCACTCGAGCACACCTTAAACAACCTACGTCATGTTGGGATGTTTTGGAAAATAATATGCTTATTCGGTTTACATTTATTCTGATTTCACGGTCCGAGAGGCGCATACTTCAGTAACAAATCAATGGATGAATAATCCCGACAAAAATTGATTTTACAGGAAAATTTGCATATTAATTTAAATATATGTGCAATCAAACCATTCCTGTGGTCATTGGATTTATAATTTTCCCTTATATTCGTATCTTGGAAAGGATTTTACATCAGTTGACTGATTTTTTATTCTTTCGTAGTAAGAGCTCTCCAGGTCCGTGTTAAGCGTCTAGCAAAGTGTCAGTTTATAGTAAGATATAATGTTGAGGCTACCCGTGGTCTAGGGCTAGCGTCTGAAGGGTAATCAAAATGTTTTCGGTACGTGGTTCAAGCCTCGCCAACGCTTAAATTTTGATTCATAATCTGTAATGGCGACCGAAGGTTTCCGGCATAAGAAGTCACCTTCATTCCGCCAACGGTCGTGTCAAAGCGGGCGGAGGAGCGGACAGAGGTTCAGGGCACTCTCTTGTCCTTGGGGTGGGAAACTGCTCCTAAAGCGGGAAGAATCAGCAATGATCGACGGCATGAAGATGCAGAAGACAATGGAAACCACTGCATTAAAGGACATGTGGCCTGTAATTGAAAAAGTGTCATGACGATCTCTCCACTGGCAAAATATTCCGTCGGGCATGGCTGTGCGTAAGTTAGATTAAGTAGTGTGTAAGCCTAAAAAAATATACATATATCCGTAATAATATACATTTGGATCTCCGGGAGGGGACTGCCAAGGGCGAAGTGACCATTAGAAAAAGACTGAGTAATCAACGAAGGATGACGTTTTACGAGTCGGGGCGTGGAATGTCAGAATCTTGCATGTGCTAGGGAAGCTACAAAATCTGAAAAGGGAAATGTAAAAACTCAGTCTAGAAGTCAGTGAAGTGAAATGGACAGAAGACAAGGATTTCTAAGCAGATCAGTATAGGGTAATATTAACAGGAGCAGAAAATGGTATAACGGGAGTGGGATTCACTGTGAATAGAAAGGTATGGCGAAGAGTGTGAACTGTTCAGTGATAGGGTTGTTCTTGTCAGAATCGACAGCAAATCAACATCGACAACGATAGATCAGGTATACATGCCGACGTCGTAGGCATGAAGATGAAGAGATATAGAAACTATATGAGGATATTGAAACGGTAATACAGTAAGTAAATGGAGATGGAAATTTAGTAGTCATGGGGGACTGAAGTGAAGTTGTAGTGGAAATAGTAGAAGACAAGGTTATAGGAGAGATGTTACCGGAGAAATACTAATAGAGTTTTGCAATAAATTTCAGCTAGTAATAGAGAATACTCCGTTCAAGAATCACAAGAAGAGGAGGTATAATTGGAAAAGACCGGGTGATACGAGAATATTTCAGTTAGATTACATCATGCTCAGACAGAGACTCAGAAACGAGATACTGGATTGTAAGGCGTACCCAGGAGCAGATATATACTCAGATCACAATATAGTAGTGATGAAGAGTAGGCTAAAGTTCAATAGATTACTGAGGAAGAACCAGTACGCAAAGAAGTGGGAAACAGAAGTGGGAAAAGTAGGCAGAAGTTCAAGAGATTAGTCAGGAAGAACCAGTATGCAAAGAAGTGGGAAACATAAGTGGGAAACTAAGGGATGACGAGACAACCTTGAAGTTATTTAAGGCCATAGGCAGAGCAATAAGGAATAGCTCAGTGGGCAGTACAATTGAAGACGAATGGGCGTCTCTAAAAAGACCAATCATAGAGGATAGAAATAAAAATATTCGTACAAAGAAGCAACTGAGAGGAAATCATGGGTAACAGCAAAAATATTTCAGTTGATCCATGAAAGAAGAATGTAAAAAAATGTTCAAGGAAATTCGGGAATACAGAAATACAAGTCGCTGAGGAATGAAATAAATAGGAAGTGCAGGTTAGCTAAGAGGAAATAGCTGCATGAAATGTTTGAAGAAATCCACAAAGTAATGACTGTCGGAAGGACTGCCTCAGCGAAATCAAAACAACCTTCGGTGACATTAAAAGCAAGGGTGGTAACATAAAGAGTGCAATAGAAATTCTACTGTTAAATGCTAAAGAGAGAACGGATAGGTGTAAAGAGTATATTGAAGGCCTCTATGAGGGGTAAAATTTGTCTGATGTGATAGAAGAAGAAACAGGAGTCCATTTAGAAGAGATATGAGATCCAGTATTAGAATTAGAAATTCAGAGAGCTTTGGAGGACTTAAGATCAAATAAGGCTGAATGGATAGATAACATTCCATCAGAATTTCTAAAATCATTGGTGGAAGTGGGAACAAAAGACTATTCATATTGGCGTGTAGAATCGAGGAGTCCGGCTACATACTATCTGACTTTCGCAAAAATGTCATCCACACAATTCCGAAGACTGTAAGAGCTTACAAGTGCGAGAATTATTGCACAATCAGCTTAACAGCTCATGCATCCATGTTGCTTACAAGAATAATTTACAGTAAAACGGAAAAGAAAATTGAGGATGTGTTAGACGACGATCAGTTTGGCTTCAGGAAAGGTAAAGGCACCTGAGAGACAATTCTGACGTTGCCTTTGATAATGGAAGCAGGACTAAAGAAAAATCAGGATACGTTCATAGGGTTTATCGACCTGGAAATGCGTTCGACAATTTAAAATGGTGCAAGATGTTCGAAATTCTGAGAAAAACAGGAGTAAGCAAGAGGGGGAGACGGGTAATATACAATATGTACAACATATTTTATAATGAGAGGGGACAACAAAGAACGAAGCGATCGGATTAAAAAGAGTGTAAGACAGGGATGTAGGCTTTCCCCCGTGCAGTTCAATCTGTATATCGAAGAAATAATGATGGAATTAAAAGCAAGGTTCAGGAGTGGATTTAAAATTCGATGTGAAAGGATATCAGTGATACGATTCGCTGATGACAGTGCTATCCTGAGTTAAAGTGAAGAAAAATTACATGATATGATGAATGGAATGAACAATCTGATAAGTAGTAAATCGAAGAGAGACGAGAGTAATGGGAACCAGAAAAAATGAGAACTGCGACTAACATAACATCAGGACTGATGGTCACAAAGCAGATGAAGTTAAGACATTCTGCTACATAGACAGTAAAAAAACCAATGACGGACGGAGCAAGGAGGACATCAAAAGCAGACTAGCTCTGGAAAAAAAGGCATTCCTGGCCAAGAGATGTCTATCAGTATCAAACATAGGCCTTAATTAGATGAAGAAATTTCTGAGAATGTGCGTCTGGAGCACAGTTTTGGATGATAGTGAAACATGGACTGTGGGAAAACCGAAACAGAGGAGAATCGAAGCAACAGGCGAATGTTGAAAATTAGATGGACTGATAAGATAAGGAATGAGGAGGTTCAGGGTAGAATCGGAGAGCAAATGAATGTGTGGAAAGCACTGACAAGGAGAAGGGATAGGATCATAGGACATGTGTTAGGAGATCATGGAATGACTTCCATGATACTGGAGGGAGCTGTAGAGGGGAAAACTGTAGAGGAAGACAGAGATTGGAATACATCCAGCAAAACTTGAGGATGTAGGTTGCAAGTGCTACTCTCGGAAGAAGAGGTTGGTACAGAAGAGGAATTCGTGGCTGGCAGCATCAAACCAGTCAGAAGAATGATAACGCAAAGAAAACAATGTTGTATTTTTTACGTAATGTCCTTGCTCATGTCCTACATACATTCACAAATAACTAATGAAACACCTACATACTAGACGCAGTTGTATTCATAACGTATTTTGTTGTCAATAAAATACAGGCGTTGTAGAGAAATTCGGAAACACCGAGAGTCACACATATACATAGTAGCGAAGCCTGGTGGTTGCACTGTTATCTTTGACCACGAACTACATCAGTAGTATCCACACTATCGAAAAGTTGTACTGCATACAGGGAAAACGGTAAAATAGCATCTGTTGAGTCACAGCGCGGACAAAGGTGCATGTTAAGTGATAGTGTAAGTAGGCTGTACAGGATTTCTTGTTGATAACGCCACGTAGCGCTCTGTATGAAAATCACTGGCTGTGATGTGTGCAGTCTGTGGCTGGTTTGCATTGTTGTTGGCTATTGTAATGTTGGGCAGTTGGCTGTTAACAGCACGTAGCGTTGCGCAGTTGGAGGTGAGCCGCCCGCAGTGGTGAATGTGGGGAGAGAGATGGCGGAATTTTGAGAGCGGATGATATGGACGTGTGTCCATCAGAGACAGTACATTTGTAAGATTGAATATCATGGACTGCTTTATATATTATGACTTTTGAACATATTAAGGTAAATACATTGTTTGTTCTCTATCAAAATCTTTCATTTGCTAACTATGCCTATCAGTAGTTAGTGCCTTCAGTAGTTTGAATCTTTTATTTAGCTGGCAGTAGTAGCGCTCGCTGTATTGCAGTATTTCGAGTAACGAAGATTTTTGTGAGGTAAGTGATTTGTGAAAGGTATAGGTTAATGTTGGTCAGGGCCATTCTTTTGTAGGGATTATCGAAAGTCAGACTGCGTTGCGCTAAAAATATTGTGTGTCAGTTTAGTGTTGATCAGAATAAGTAAAGAGAGTAATGTCTGAGAACGTCCAGTTTTGCTGAACTGTTTGAAAAGCAAATAATGTAAGGGATTTACCAGCACAGTAATTCAATAATTTTTCTAAGGGGACGTTACATATGTCGACCCTTAGCCGAGGATACTTCATTGGAATCTTCTGATTTTTTTCTTGTAGTTTGTGTAATTAGTGTAACTATTGTTCATTGCTAGCGCGTAATCATAGAGAGAATTTCCTTTGTAGTTGTAGTTTTTCATTGTTATACAGTAAAACAGTTGTGACATGCATGTAGATTTGCACCAGGTATTTCGCAGCTGCGCTTGCAATTAACTAGATATTATTTTCAGTGTTATGATAATGTGTTTTCTTATTTTGCTCCTCAAATTGTGCTTTTCTGTGTCAGCGTGTGAAATATTGTGACAATAATGGCGTGTGAAAAACGTAACACTAGGCTCTAAAGTAAACTGAGAAATAATAGTGACGACGAGCTTAGCTTATCAGCGCCACCGTGTAATGAATTAACTAATGTTCAAAGTAGTAATTTGGTAATTGTGCATAGGGAAATGGAGCGGGCGGCAAATAATGGCGTAGACAGTGAAACAATTAGTGAACAGGGAAGCATTATCGATCGATCGGTCGGCAACAGCTCGCCTCAGGAATCCGAAATGACAGGACACAATCTCGCAAATACTGTAGATTCAGTTTTTGGGTCCTTGCCGGTTTCTGCTTGTCAAAATGTGAATGTTACCGGTGCAAATTCACTGCCGAATAGCACTGAGGAACATGTTTCAGACACCAGTGCATTGTTATTACAGTTAATGCAACAAATGGGACAAAGGCTACAAAAGTTAGACACAATGGAACAAAATCTTCAAAAGTTAGACACAATGGAACAACATCAAAGACAAACACAGCAACAGTTAGACGCAATGGAACAAAATCTTCACACCACGCTTGAACAAACACGTGAAGATTTAACTACTGAGTTACATAAAATCGAATCGAAATGCCAGAAAGCCTGTAATGACGTAAAAACACAAATTTGCGAGCATTTCCAAACTATTTTTTCGCGGCATGAAAATACGTTACAGAACCACGAAGCAGCCATAAAAGAACTGCAAACTATTGTTCATGAAAATCATGAGACCTTCAAGCTAAAATTGACTCAGTTGCATCTACTGATTGCAACTTGCAAAAACTCAGGAAAACTTAAAGGACACAGTTGATACGATTTCAACACAAATGGACACACTGAAACTTGGTTCAGAAAAACACACTGAGGAAATATGTACACTATCGGAGAAAGTAGCCGAACTTTCGGATCAGTTCACTAACTTATCTACAAAGGCGGATGATGATCTGAATGACTCAAGACCTGTAGCCTTCACTGACATAGAAGAGTATGAACAAATTAAAAAATTCAAACAAAATCAGAATCAAATTAATACGCAACACAAAAGAGAAATCCAGGGAGTACGAGATCAGTTGGCACAAGTAATACAAAAATTACATATTTCAGAGGTCACTCACGCTCCAACACGGGGAGAGGGACTTAGAAATACGGAAAAGCCACAAAATAATAACACAGGGCATTTCGGAAATTATGAAAGAAATCGGCAAGGTGCACCGAATTTTGAGATGGAACCGCCGACACGAAGTAACAATAACCGATATGCAACTCGCCGACACGATGATTTTGACTGTAAGCTGTTTATTACTATACGTAAATTCAAAACATTTATGAATTCCGGCAACGACATTCATCCACAAGCGTGGCTTCATCAATTCTCTCATTGTTTTCCTCCCAACTGGTCATTAGAGCACAGATTAGAATTTATATTTGGCTACTTAGAGAATGAACCAGCTCTAAGAATGCGATCGGTCATTCACGATTGCCACAGTGAAGGAGAATTTTATCATGCCTTCCTCTCAACATATTGGTCTCAAGCCACACAAGACCGACTAAAACATAGCATCATAATGACGAAACATTTCGAACAATCTGAATTTTCCAGTCTTGTCAAATATTTCGAAGACATGTTACATGAGAATCAGTATCTTTCAAACCCATACAGTCTCTCAGAACTCATCCACATTTGCTTAATCAAATTGCCTGAACATTTAAGACATATTATTTTGGCAGGACGTTGCAAAGACGACATTGAAGCTTTTCAGGGACTGTTACAAGAACTGGAAATTGACACTGACAATCGCGGGAACGAAGACGGGAAAACAATCATTACAAGTCACATCCGTCACAATTCCGTGACAACAGAAACAATAACTGGACACGACAACGCTATTCTTACGACGTAAATCTTGACCAAAACAGACACCACCTGTATGACAACCGTTGGCAGAGTAATAATAGTTACAGAGAAAGATCGCACTTCCTTAGTTATGAGTATGACAGAGATAACCATAGAAACAGACAATATGGGAACCAAAACAACTGTTATCAAGGGAGACAGAATAACTTCAGACGCAACGGTCCACCGCGCAGTTACAATTCAGGGAGAAATTCTCCACCACATGACCGACAAAAAAGAAACTATGTAAACTACCGACAAAACGAAAGACCTGAATTTCATCAGAACTGGCGGGATTCAAACAGGGCAGGGCCCTCTCGACAAGGTGAATTTGTAGAAGTTAGATCTCCAAATCCCAATAACGACGCGCGCCAACAGCGAGACAGACAATGACTCACACTGCAGGCAGCCACGTGCACCGGTTGGCTAAGAAAAAAATAACATAGACGCTAACCTTGAGAAAATTTTTTAGCATTCCTTACCAACGTATACAACATGATAATTGCGTTGAAGTTGACACTCTGTGCACTAGAAAGGGTAAAAGATTGCATCACATTTCACCTGTAAAACCGTTTATTGAGAGATAATCTGCTTTTTAACTTAGTCTTTGCCATAAAATTTTTCACTTCACGCTACTAGTACATGTCGTCACACTTAGAAACTGTTATCATGCAACAATGTTTTGAAGTTAACTATCCAGTCTAGAACCTAGGGAACATATTTAGACAGTAATTACCACTGAATTGTGATAGTGAACAGAGGACACAATGTTACTGTGTGTGTACATTCTTGCTTGTTAGTTGCACGATTACGTAACGACTATAAGGCTTACATACTTAGAACATATACTCATAATGAGATTTTAATGCAACATTTTGGTTTACTTGAAAAGACATTCCTTATTTGAAGTAAGTTCTGTGAGATTAAAGATGACTTAGTATTTGGTTTCTTTGACAGCTACACGATTATATCACGATGCTACTAATGTGTGACACAATTTAGATTTTTGCTTTTGTGCTGTATCTGTTTTATATCTACACAGTTTTTCTGAAATCTTCTGGAAAGTAAAACATGTTTTAGTAGTAACTTTTGTGTATGCCTTTTTTGTAGCACAACAATACGTTACAGTGTAGTGCTTTCTTGATCACGGAAATGTACTTAATAACTACGATATCTATACGCATAGCATTTCGCTTTTGTTTATTACGAGGTAAGTACATTGACTTCCACAGAACTTTGCTTACAGACGACGATAATTACGACGCTTGGCACATTTTTTACCCTTAAGTAATGACAGAGATTATCTTACAACAAGATGCACAGTTTAGCGCGGCAGTACACTTATTTGAGTAATTAATTTTGTACTTAAAACATTTATTTTTAAAGATTTTTGAATTACAAAGAAAGTTTTCCGTGATATATTTCATTCCATTGCTGTAAACTGTAACACCTTAGGGTATAATTACATTAATCCTCAGGGGGGGGGGTACACACTTACTTTGTGTACCATGTGTCTGGCAAGCACAAGGAGCCCTAGCTAATATGGTATTTGCTTATACAACTTTACACATCGGTACCATATTTCTCTAACACAGAATTACACAGCTATCTTATTATTTAACAGAGAAACAAACATATTTTTTATTACATAAGTGACAGATGTTTGCGTAATTACACAGTTGGATAACTTCACTGGCCGGCCGAAGTGGCCGTGCGGTTAAAGGCGCTGCAGTCTGGAACCGCAAGACCGCTACGGTCGCAGGTTCGAATCCTGCCTCGGGCATGGATGTTTGTGATGTCCTTAGGTTAGTTAGGTTTAACTAGTTCTAAGTTCTAGGGGACTAATGAACTCAGCAGTTGAGTCCCATAGTGCTCAGAGCCATATGAACCATATGATAACTTCACACTTATGACATTGTATTTGTCTGTACTTAGCGAACTGTTCATATTTTTTTGGAACCATTGTGATACTATGAGAGCTTTTAATGATGTATTTGGTATGGGATCATGATTTTTAAAGTACGTTTGAGGTAGATGACACTATTTAAATGAGCACATAATTTTTTTTAGGTTTTGAAATTATTGCAGAAAGCTATGACGATTTTGAGATTTGACTGAGGTGTTATGATGTTATTATTACGATGACGATGTGTATTATGCTATTGAGGTATGCTTATGATCAATAAGCTGATGCTATATGAGGAATTTGATTATTCTATGTATTTATTGTGATGAAATATTGAAGACGTGTCGACGAATATGTATATGTGTAATAAGGTAAGGAATAATGAGTAGTGGTTAGGGACTCTGGTTTGTGAAAAAGGATGTTGGAAACCAAGAATCGTACTTTAAGAGTTATGAAATGTGTGTAAATGCGTGAATGTATTACAATGCCAACGAAAATTTTTGGACACTATTATATTTATACGATTTTTTTTCTACACATTTGTCACACAAATTTTCGACCTGTAAAATTTTTTATATGAGATTGTCACTGTAGTGCAAACTGGTGTCGTAAATATTTCGGTAAGAAAGCTAAGTGACCTTGGCGTAATGCGCTGTAGGCGCCAAGCTATGTGACAGTCGCCTGGAAAAAAAAAAAAAGCCGTGCCTTTCAGAGGCACAACAAAAAAAGGAGAGTCCATTAACCTCGCTATTGACATTCTTTTCTAGAAATCATCGCAAATACGACACGCTCATTACTTGGAAAGATACTTACATCTGCACACCTGATTATGACAAGCATCTTTCTACGAGACTTGAGAGAATTTCTACTAACTTATGAAATGCCACATGACTATTGAATGATATTTTTATGCTTTACTTTTTACGTAGTTGCTTATTTCATTTGATATCTGGTTTCCAGCTGTGTTGCAGCTTTGGTTAAAAAAATTAAATGCATTTGCAAATGCGAACACTTTCTGTCAACAGATCTATTAAATAATAATTTTATGATCCACATTCTTCGAAAATGGAGCACTTGGAAAGGAAAGAACAACAAGAAAGGACTAATAACAGTAACTGTATATATAATTTTCTTTTCAAGTACTTGGTAATTTTTTGTAGAATAAGTTTTTGTGGTGCACCACTTTAATTACATAGACATTAAGATGTGTATAGACATTTACCTTATCTGCATTGTTCTCTTTAGTGCAATATTTTTTCTGCTTGAGCTTTGTCATGTTTAGGTACAAGTTATAGCATTTGCTGCTGCTGTGTGCCAGGCATAGTGCTACTAAATTTCACTTTGTAATACTCTGTTAAGCCAGTTTTACTACTGATTTATTTTTCTTGTTGCTGCACATTGGCTCATATTCGTTGTAATGTTGCATTTGCTCTGCTAATTTAGATATACTGCTGCTTGCTTTGCCAATTTGAATTTTTTGTCATTGCTGTTTGTGTTAATTGTTTTGTGCTGCTGCATTGCCTCGTCCCTTAGTTTAGCATCTGAGCTCAGTAGATTTAAGTTAGCTTAAGATGGGGTAGGTTATATAAGAGACCGAGCTGTGATGAATTGGAAGAAATGCATTGAGAAGCTACAAGAAAATGGTTTGGCCAAAAGAGTATTTTGAATGAGGATATGAACAAAAAAGTAGGGTTTAGGGACAACAGGTTTAGGTAGGATTTCCTTGGAAATAAATGATGAGGTAAGATAATGGAAAATGAATAATGAGGTAAGAAATATGTGGACATATAAATACAGAAAGCATGCTTGGATAGGATTTTTTTGGTGGAAACAAATGTTGAAATAAGAGGAAAGATCTATGGAATGAAGTTTTGGGTTGGACTGCAGTACCAAATGTTACACTGAAAACGAACCCTGTCTTTCCTTTTGTATTATTCCGCTATGTGTTTATGTACCTTTGTGTATTTGTCTTTTTCCTGTCTTTATGTGTTTAGCTAATAAGATTTATGTTGTAGAATTTTTCAGATACTATGTTATTTTCTTTGTAAAGATGATTAGACATTATTTATTCTGTTCTGTTTTAATGCTCATGTGTGAAATTAATGTTTCGAAAACTATTCTCATTATTTTATTTATTTTCTTATGTCATAATTCCTGAAACACTGATGCACGTGTTTATTTCTATTCTTTTGTAAAGCCTGTGTTACTACAAATGTTTTCTGTACTATTATGTTCTTTAATGATGTTTTTTGTACCTTTGTAATTGTATTCTTATGTTGTAAATTTATAATTGTATAGACACCAGTTCTTCAAATTATGTTACATTTCAGTGCACACATTTCTGTTGGTCATAGTATATGCACAATATGTAAGAAGTTGAGACCATTAGTGTTTGCACGTGTGTTGATAATTCAGCAAGGGACTGGTTAACAGCATTGCTGGTTCTAAGGACAATTCCAAATACTTTGTGAGTGCACAAGGGGTGGTTTGTGGACTTGCTATATTGTCTGCAAGACTTCTAAGGACAATTCCAAAAACTTTGTGAGTGCACAAGTGGTGGTTTATGGACTTGCTTAATGGTGATTGTTCACCTGCACAGTCGCTACAGATGGCTGCTGGCCATCTCTACAAGGACTGAAGTGGGTCTGCATCTTTGATGGCCCACCAACATCATAATTTCTACAAGGACTGCAGTGGGTCTGCACCTATGGTGGCCCACCAGTACCATAATCTCTACCAGGACTACAGTGGGTCTGCTCTGTGATGACCTACTTACCAATATTCTTCAAAACTTCAACTGATTCTGCTGTGGGTTTGCTCTGTTGTGGCCCATTACCTGCCCGCATGTCAAGAGTCAGCACTGTCTTTCCGTTGGGAGGACAACACTACTTCTTCAAGGCTACATGAAAATCCATTGCTTTCGTGTGCATTTTCTTTTACTGCTCAGACTTTGTGCACAAAACTATAATTAATACTGTGATGAATGATCAGGACTGTCTTTATGGACTGTAAGGAAAACTTTGCTTTTGGCCGACAGTGTATCAATGAGTGAGTGCATTTGATTTCTATGTTATTGCAGTTCTGAATTTTTTTTTAAATCTGTATTGGCCAGTGCCCAAAACAATCCGTAAAATTTTTTGTCGGGAGCATGGGGGCTATGTAAGTAGCCTGAATAGGTTTTTTTATTGGTAACGCCACGTAGCGCTTTGTATGAAAATCACTGGCTGTGATGTGTGCAGTCTGTGGCTGGTTTGCATTGTTGTTGGCTATTGTAGAGTTGGGCAGTTGGCTGTTAACAGCACGTAGCGTTGTGCAGTTGGAGGTGAGCCGCCCGCAGTGGTGGATGTGGGGAGAGAGATGGCGGAATTTTGAGAGCGGATGATCTGGACGTGTGTCCATCAGAGACAATACATTTGTAAGATTGGATATCATGGACTGCTATATATATTATGACTTTTGAACACTATTAAGGTAAATACATTGTTTGTTCTCTATCAAAATCTTTCATTTGCTAACTATGCCTATCAGTAGTTAGTGCCTTCAGTAGTTTGAATCTTTTATTTAGCTAGCAGTAGTGGCGCTCGCTGTATTGCAGTAGTTCGAGTAACGAAGATTTTTGTGAGGTAAGTGATTTGTGAAAGGTATAGGTTAATGTTAGTCAGGGCCGTTCTTTTGTAGGGATTATTGAAAGTCAGACTGCGTTGCGCTAAAAATATTGTGTGTCAGTTTAGTGTTGATTAGAATAAGTAAAGAGAGTAATGTCTGAGAACGTTCAGTTTTGCTCAACTGTTTGAAAAGCAAATAACGAAAGAGGTTTATCAGCACAGTAATTCAATAATTTTTCTAAGGGGACGTTTCAATAGGACAATCGCTGAAGAGAATTCTGACGAAAAATGAGACCACGACAGCTGCAAAGATTACGGTTGAACTGAATGTCACATTCAAGAACCCGGTCAGCACCAAAAGAACATGAAGGGAAATCCATCAGTAGGGAATTACAGGGCGAGCTAGAATTCCAAAACCACCTATCAGTGATGGAAATGCCTGTAACAGGAAAACATGTTTCTGAAGCCTTAAAACCTACTTTCTGGACCAGTGGTAGGAAGTCATTTGGTTGGATGAGTCTAGCTACATATTCTTCCCAACTTCTGGCTGAGTTTACGCCCCAGGAATTACACATGGCGGGGTCTGGTGATGATTTTGGCAGCCATGCCGTGGTTACACTGAAAAGTCGTAATAGTCCTAACGGTTATGCCATTTTTTTGGCTGATCAGGTCCATCCCATGGTACAGTGTTAGTTCCCCGTTGGTGACGGTATTTTCCCACACGATAGAGCCCCTGTTCACACAGATCGCATCAACTAGGACTGGTTTTGCGAGCACGAGGACGAACTGTCCCATCTCCAAACACAGCCACCAGATTTCTACATTCTTGAGCCCATGTGGTGTACTGTGGAGAGAACAGTCTGTTGACAGACAGTAAATGCGAATTTAGAAAAGATCGTTTTTCTGAAACACAACTTGCAGTTTACTCAAAAAATGTGTTGAGTGCTATTGACAAGGGATTTCAAATTGATTCCGTATTTCTAGATAGCCAGAAGGCTTTTGACACTGTACCACACAAGCGGCTTGTAGTGAAATTGCGTCATTATGGAACATCATTTCATTTACGTGATTCGATTCATGAATTCCGGTCAGAGAAGTCATACTTCATCGTAATTGACGAGAAGTCGTCGAGAAAACAGAAGTGATTTCGTTTCGCAACGTAATGTTAAAGGCCTTCTGCTGTTCCTTCAGTATATAAATTATTTAGGAGAGAATCTGAGAAACCGTCTTAGGTTGTTCGCAGATGATACTGCTGTTTAACATCTAGGAAAGTTATCAGAAGATGAAATCAAACTACAAAACGATTTAGAAGATTTAGAAAAGATTGACCCTAAATAATAAATAGTGTGACGTCATGCACAGGAGTGCTAAAGGGAATCCCTTCAACGTCCGGTTACAAGATCAACAAATCAAACATAAAGGATGTAAAAACAAGTACATACCCAGGAATTTCAATTCTGAACAACTTCAGTTGGAAAGAACACATGGAAAATATTGTGAGGAAAGCAAACCAAAGACTGCGTTTTATTGCCAGAACAAATCTGCTGATGAGACTGCCGATACTACACTTTTCCGTCCTCTTTTGGGGTTCTGCGGCGTAGTGTGGGATCCTTACCAGATAGGGTTAATGAAGTACTTAGAGAAAGTTCAAAGAAGAGCAGCACGTTTTGCATTATCACGGAGAAGGAATGAGAGTGTCACTGACATGATACAGGATGTGGGGTGTGCATCGTTAAATGAAAGATCATTTTTCGTTGTGACGGAAACTTCCCACCAAATTTCAACCACCAACTTTGTCCTCCGAATGCGAAAATATTTTTTTGGCGCCGACCTACATGGAGAGAAATGATCATCATTATAAAATAAGGGAATTCAGAGTCAGCGCGGATAGATACAAGTATTCCTTTCGTCCGCCCGCTGTTTGAGACTGGAATAAGAGAAAATTATTGTGAAGGTGGTTGGATGAACCCTCTGCCAGGCACTTAAGAGTGATTTGCTGAGTATTTTTGTAGATGTAGATGTAGATGAAGGGTGCGTGATCGCCATCATCCTTGATCACCAGTATCTGAAGTTGCCACTACTTTGCAGGATGAATGGGATTAAGACTTCCCTGAAAATCATACAGGACCTGTATTTATCCATTCCGGCATGACTGGAAGCTGTTTTGAGTGTCATTGGTTTTCCTACAACATATTAGTCTTTACTTCATGTTTATTTTTTTAATTTAAATGCTTTTGTTGACCCTCTGTAACATTCCCATTAAGTGATACCGACAGTCATGGCAAGTTAATCTGGCGTATCGATCTATGTTCCAGGAGCTGTAGTTGTGACCTTGAAGAAGAAAGCTGATATTTTCCAGCCTTCCATGAAATTTATCTCTCTGCGAGATAACACTTCGACTCTCGACTGAAAGATGACTAAGCATCGTACTCATGGCGTGCAATATCCATCAGGACGTTTAAAATAAGACCAGTTAGCGACTTCCAAAAAAATTACACATAGTTTTTATCGCTGACAGCACACCACCTCCCCCCTCCCCACACCGCAAGCACAGAATAATGAAGAAAGAAAAAAGTTTATCGCTCATTACATTTTCGCTGTTTTGACTTTCTCATTTGTTAATACGTGTATAATCCGAAACTCATAAACCTAATACAATTTGGGTTTTGCCTCGTCTACGAGTTCGATTCCTTATAGAATCGAGTACGGGGGTTTATTAACTGCCTGTGGTGTCACCGCCAGACACCACACTTGCTAGGTGGTAGCTTTTAAATCGGCCGCGGTCCGCTAGTATACGTCGGACCCGCGTGTCGCCACTATAAGTGATTGCAGACCGAGCGCCGCCACACGGCAGGTCTAGAGAGACTTACTAGCACTCGCCCCAGTTGTACAGCCGACTTTGCTAGCGATGGTTCACGGAGAATTACGCTCTCATTTGCCGAGACGATAGTTAGCATAGCCTTCAGCTAAGTCAATTGCTACGACCTAGCAAGGCGCCATTTATCCTTTGCTATGTATCTAATGAAGCATGTACAGTAACAAGACCAATGTCACCAATTGTGAATTAAAGTTAAGTATTCCAGAAGCTACATACTTTTCTTTGTAGCATTCATTACGTATCCTGTTTCAGACCTCACGCCATCCTGCGTGAGCTTATAGCGTGCATTTCGGCTACCTCAAACAACACGGTGTTGGCACTTCTGCCGACACTTCACTGCCTCTTTACTCTTGGTCACTTGCTACCACAGTTTCTGATGTTGCGCAGTGACAAAGTGTCAGCTCAGCAATCCAGTGGTGTTGGATTCGATTCCTGGTCGGTTCCAGGGTTTTTATCCGTTTCCTATATCATGAGTTACAATTTTCTCAAAAGAGAAACGCCAGTTTCTGGAAGCTGCTGTGCAATCTGGAGAGCTAGTTGTTGATTTGATCAGGGAGCCGCAGGGAGGTTCCCGGCACGGAGGCGCCTCCAGCGGCAGCTGCGGCATCTCTGACGCGACCCGCAAAAGGAAGGCGCGTGCTGCGCCTATCCGTGCTGTACCGCGGCTCGGCGGGTCGCGTCGCGGTGCGGGTTGTTAGCGCCGTATCGCGGGGGCATCGCGGAGACGCCCGCCCTGCCGCCCATCGCTGAGGAGACCGGCGGAGATGACGGCGAGGCCCTCCTCCTAGGTAGGGCCGCTCGCCGTAATCGCCGCGCCCGGGGACAATAACAGGCCCCACGACCTTGCAAACCGCTTCCTCCCCAAATTTTCATTCACTATCGAACAATCGCTCACTTCCTAATTAAACTAACGCCTCTAAAAACCACCAGGTGAGATGCTCGAGCGGTTACGACGCTACGTGAAGAGTATGCCGCCGAGGACAAAGACTTTTACGTGCAGCTGTTTTCTAAATCACCTGTGCACTCTTTGACTCCCCTACTACAATAGCGACCCAGTCTCCGTTCGAGGTGAACTGCGCAGTTCTTCGATCTCGATAACAGAAGAGCAACACGAGCAAGCAGTGGTTTCTACCTCAACAGAAAATTTAACTACCTTCAGCAGTGGAGATATTGCATAGGTACACATTCTGACGTTACTCGTGTGTACGCGAGTTATTTGGCCCCCTACAATTGATACAGAGTGAGGTGCATTTGTGTTTGCAGCTAAACGCTAACTGGCGGCCCAGTGTGCACTACAACTAGTCCAGAAAGGCGACCAGTATAGCTTTGCCCAGGTACAGTCAGTGTGGCCGGAAGTGGGAAAATCCCTAGTGCAAGGACAATATGGATGCCTGGTGCTCGCATGTCTAAGAAATTCTAGACTGAAGAGCCAAAGAAACTGGTAAACCTACCTAATATCGTGTAGGGCCGCCACGAGCACACAGAAGAGCCGCAACACGACGTGGCATGGGCTCAACTATTGTCTCAAGTATTGCTGCAGGGAACAGATACCATGAGTTCTGCAGGGCTTCCTATAAATCTGTAAGAGTAAGAGGGGGGTGGAGATCTCCTCTGGACAGCACGTTACAAAACATCCCAAATATGCTCAATAACGTTAACGGCTAGGGAGTTTGGTTGTCAGCTGAAGTTTTTAAACTCAGAAGAATGTTTTTGGAACCACTCTATAGCAATTCTGGACGTAGCATTGTCCTGTTGCAATTGCCCAAACCCGTCGTAGTGCACAATGGTTCAAATGGTTCAAATGGCGCTAAGCACTACAGGACTTAACATCTGAGGTCATCAGTACCCTAGACTAAGAACTAACCTAATGACATCACACACATCCATGCCCGAGACAGGATTCGAACCTGCGACCGCAGCCGCAGCGCGGCTCCGGACTGAAGCGCCTAGAACCGCTCGACCACAACGTCCAGCAGTGCACAATGGATTGAATGGATGCAGGTGATCAGACAAGATGCTTATGTACGCGTCACGTATCAGGGTCGTGGCTCTGAGCACTATGGGACTTAACATCTGTGGTCATCAGTCCCCTAGAACTTAGAACTACTTAAACCTAACTAACCTAAGGACATCACACACATCCATGCCCGAGGCAGGATTCGAACCTGCAACCGTAGCGGCCACGCGGTTCCAGACTGAAGCGCTTAGAACCGTACGGCCACGCAGGCTGGCCATAAGAGTCGTATCTAAACGTATCAGGGGTCCCATATCACTCCAACTGCACACGCCCCACATCATTACGGAGCCTCCACCACCTTGAACAGTCCCCTGCTGACAAGAAATGTCCATGGAGTCATGAGGTTGTCTCCATACCAATGCACGCCCATCCGCCCGATACAATTTGAAACGAGACTCGTCCGACCAGGCGACATGTTTCCAATCTGCAAACAGTCCAATGTCGGTGTTGACGGTCCCAGGCGAGATGTAAGGCTTTGTGTCGTGCAGTCATCGGCTCCGAAAGCCCATGACGATGGTGTTTCGTTGATTGGTTCGCAGGCTGACACTTGTTGATGGCCTATCATTGAAATCTGCAACAATTTGCGGGACGGTAGCACTTCTGTCACGTTGAATGATTCTGCCGCGTGGGGTGACCGCGCGATCTAGGGCGTCTTGTCACGGTCCACGTGGCTGCCCCCGTCCGAGGCTCGAGAGTAACTTAGTTTAAGTTAGATTACGTAGTGTGTAAGCTTAGCGCCCGATGACCTTAGCAGTTTGGTCCCATAATACCTTACCACAAATTTCCATTTCAATGATTCTCTTCAGTCGTCGTTGGCCCAGTTCTTGCAGGATCTCTTTCGGGCCGCAGCGTTGTCAGAGATTTGATTTTTTAGAAGATTCCTGGTATTCACGGTACACTCGTGAAATGTTCGTACGGGAAAATCTCCACTTCATCACTCTCTCGGAGTTGCCGTGCAACATCGCTCGTACGCCGACTATACCACCACGTTCAAACTCACTTAAATCTTGATAACCTGCCATTGTAGCAGCAGTAACCGGTCTAAGAACTGTGCCAGACACTTTTTTTCTTATATAGGCGTTGTCGACCGCAGCGCCGTATTTTTCCTGTTTACATATCTCTCTATATGAATATACAGGCCTATGCCAGTTTGTTGGACCCTTCAGTGTATAATAAATCACAGCTACATAATAAAGCAAATATGAATACACCTGCGATCACACAAAAATCAGCCGCATCCAGTGAAACAATAATATTATCGATATTTAAAAAATTACGAAAGTTAATAATTTACAGTCGCAAAGTATTGTCAGAACGAACCTTACAATTAATAACTTTTAAACACTTCACGCGATTTCACCAGTCGATGCTTCAGATAATAGCATTGCACTGTAACCATCTTACCATTTATTATGCCGGCAGGAGTGGCCGAGCGGTTCTAGGCGCTATAGTCTGGAACCGCGCGACCGCTACGGTCGCAGGTTCGAATCCTGCCTTGGGCGTGGATGTGTGTGATGTTTTTAGATTAGTTAGGTTTAAGTAGTTCTAAGTTCTAGGGGACTGATGACCTCAGAAGTTAGGTCCCATAGTGCTCAGAGCCATTTGAACCATTTTTGAACCTTTTATTATGTTTTTATATGCTTTTAATTAAATATATGTTTGTCAGAACATTGTATCCTCCACAGTAAAACAGCAACTGAATGCAGCATACTTGTGTAGTTATATAAGCAATATCTTACTATTTTGCCAATAGCTTTATTTAAATATTGCTACAGTCGATCTTACTAAACCATCGTAAGCTGGTTGATGAATAAAGGGACGGCTTCTTGTGAACCACAGATCTACGGATACCGGTTTTTCAGTATTACCTCCTGTTATGAGTGGACATGAGATTATGTACCTCCATAATTTCTTTGGTCTTCGGGCCTGAAGACGATGTACTGGAACACTGAAACTGGTTGGATGAATAATTTAAATTCAAAATACATGGCTGCAGATGTTTTAATTTTCATTTCAAACATGTTTCCATCTGTATTGTCTTAATACCAGCTAGCATTCAAAGAGAAATAGTGTAATTTTAGTGTGATTTCCTGCTCACATTCGAAGAGAAATGGCGTAATGTTACTGAGATATTTACAGTGTGTTGTACGACATTAGCTCATGATCACTGGCAGCCACTGGGAAGAAAACGTGATTAAATTTGTAGATGATTTCGTGGGACACAGAACGTAGGCTTTGAACTGTCTGGGCACGAAGTCGAACTGACATTGGATGACAGATACGGGTACGTAACTCCATGCTGCCTCAGCTCATTGTCAGAGTTCAGTAATCGTTTTTGTGTATCCATCCTTGTGACTGGAGGTCTGGGGCTCTACGGCCGTTCACACTTGCAGGAAAATTAAACATCTGCAGCCGCCCGTAAGATGTCATTTATTGTATAGCTACCAGTTTTGGCACTTCAGTGCAGCATCATTAGGCCTTAGCCGATGCTGAAGGGGCATCACTATCCATATATACGATGCATCAGTGGCCGACATGTCCGGTTTACGTTGACTATCTGTAACTGTAATGTCGTCTCTCCAACTATCAACTGTCAACACACTAATCGTAGTGGCTGGCTAGTACCAGCGTGCCAGTCTCTTGGCCAGATGTACGTGAGAGATATCGGCCCTGTTGCTGGTCAGTAGAACACTCCGCGCATGGAGGCAAGCCATGATGACAAAGGAAAAACAGCAACTTGCGACATCTTGTTTGAAGATGATTTCACAGAGACTTCAAAGCTAGGGCACAGCCACCAGCCTTAAATTACCAGCTATGTCAACCATTACTGATCTTGTTGTGTACACACCATCACGCCAGCTGATCGGCCTTAGCACAATTACGAATGCAATTTGGTAGTGTTTGTTCTCTAGGTTGCTTCCTGGCACAGATACGTCCTCGGTGATGCTGTACGCACAACTGCGACCTGTCTGAAAAAAAGACGTGGTGCCTCTCCTACGTTCAGTGTTGCTGATGGGCCACCACTAACCAGGCGCTTCATTTTTCAGCCGCATCAGTGGTCACCCTGCTGGCAGTCCATGGTCCTCCAGACTATGCATGTGGCTACCTATCTTGCTGCAAACAAACCCTATTTCCTTCCCAGGTCAAGGTATGTGGCGTGCCTGTATGATTCTGAATGGCTGAGTGAACATAATGGTCACCCTGCTGACAGTCTATGGTCATTCAGATTGTCCATGTGGTAACCTGTCTTGCTGCAAACAAACCCTATTTCCCAGATCAAGGTATGTTATGTGCCTGTATGATCCTGAATGGCTGAGTGAACATAATGGTCACCCTGCTGACAGTCTATGGTCATCCAGATTGTCCATGTGGTTACCTGTCTTGCTGCAAACAAACCCTATTTCCCAGATCAAGGTATGTGATGTGCCTGTATGATCCTGAATGGCTGAGTGAACATAATGGTCACCCTGCTGGCAGTCCATGGTCCTCCAGACTATCCATGTGGCTACCTGTCTTGCTGCAATCAAATCCTATTTCCCAGTTCCAGGTATGTGATGTGCCTGTATGATCCTGAATGGCTGAGTGAACATCATGTCTCTCCTCTCAGGCAATAGTCACTTTGGACTATTGTGACCCTACATGGTGATGAATATCGCTGTAATGAATTCACAGATTCTATATTTGCATCAAAGTCCGACGTGATCGGCAGTTTCGCTGAGTGATGAACCACAGCTTCGAGAGGTCGCGATCCACTGTCGAATTCCGACAAACACATTTCAATGTTTTTCCTTCTTTTTTGGGTTGGGGAGGGGCATTGTAAAGTAATGGGGCTTGGTAACTATCTGTTTATCTGTCATACAAACTCTCCGTCAGCTCAAATAATTTGCTGTTACAAAGCCACTAGTTGGTGAGTACATTATGTTAAAATTATGTGATGACTTTTTACACACATAGGGGTTTGGTTGAACACTATTGCATTACATCCTACCAAAACACCTAAAAGTTATGTTGGAGACCTAAGAAAGTAGTCAGTGAACCTATGCAACTACATAAAGAAAACACTTCCTTCACCGTTTCTAGCAAAAATCTCTGAAAGTTCTTGTCCGAATTACTTCAACTTTTTACGCAATGCTGCATTAAAAGTTCTGATGGGCGTAGGCTACATTTTTTATAAATATATAAAAAACGAGAGAAAGCTGTTAGCGAAAATATCGATAAATTCTTCATCGATTTACTTAAAATTGTTATACACTTATCTAATAAACATTTCAACGCACATGGGCTATATATTTTTAATATATAAAGGGGAAACGTTCTTTAAACGTCTCAGAAAATTCTTGGATGATTTACGTCAGACTTTTACAAGATGCTGTATTAAATATTCTGAAGGACGTATTCTACTATTTTTAAATTTGTGTAGTCTATACTAATAACAAACTATAATTCTGTGGTGTCTGTCTGTTTATTTGAACATGCTTCTCCGCAACTACTAGTTGAATTTTCATGGGGTTTTCACACATAGGTAACTGGAGCATATGTTTTATTTTCTCAGAATCGGATCACAGAAAAGAAAGATACCGTGATTTAAAATTTTCTATAAAACCATTGTATCTGTCTATTTGTCTGTATTAACACCCTTATCTCTTTCGTTGGTTTGTCACAAGTGACTTGAGCATAGCTTTGGCACCGAATGTGCTTTATTTCATAGAAATCTGATTACTACAAAAAATGATATCGTTAGTTAAAATTTTAACTAAAACAGCCGTATGTGTCTCTTTCTCTATTAGAACTTTTTTTTGTGATCACAGTGGGATCAAGAAAAGAAAGGTATTGTGATTTAAAATTCTTTTTAAAACCGTTGTATCTGTTTGAACGTCTTAATCTCTTTTATGGAATTTTCACAGGTAACTCGATCATAGCATAGGGCACCATATAGGATTTATTTAATAAATATCGGATCACGAAAGAATAAATCGCAACAGAAAGTTTTATTCAAACTAACATTATAAATGCTAAAGTAATTGTTACGTTACTAACCCGCTGAACTGATTTCGATGAAGGGTATGGAGACAGCTTGAACACTGAAGAACAACATAGGCTACTTTAGAAATTGTATAGTGCAAGATACTTATTGACCTGAAGACTGTTACAAGAATAAGAGAAAAACATTTACTCTTTGAAATTGCTATTCACTCTTTGTGTTTCCAGCATGTACTTACATTTATTGCTTCGTAGGTGCTGCATGGTACGATTTAAAGTAATGAACCCAATGCGTATACACACATCAGTGTGTTTAATCCATACTTCCACACTATTTGTTACATAATGTACATGTTGTACATTATTCTACTTCAGCAACATGATGCATAGATGCTCACTCGTGTCCACTTGTCAGATTCACTTTTATATATTGCTTTAATAAACAGTCCGAGGAGTATAAGATACATTTTTCGTAATCTTGTGGTTTTACAATGCTGTGTTTACATATAAATATGTTGTATGTACAGGATAAACATCATTAGCAAAAGTCTTGAACAGGAAGGGAAGATAAGTGGATGGAGAGAGGAAAGGAGGGAGGAAATGGACACAAGGAGGGATGGAGGTGGAGGTGGTGGGGCAGGAGGAGACGGAGAAAGGAGGAGCACGTGATGAGCAGAGAGAGGGCAGGGAGGAGGGAGGTAGACGTACAGAGGGGGGAGAAGAAGATGGACAGAGAGAGGGGGGATATGGAGTTTCCAATTCCCATACAATTTTGTAATTGCGAAGCATTATTGGGTTCGCTAGTAACATGTAAAATGCATGAATGTATGTATAGTGGAAATCAGTAACGGGCCAAGTGCCAAAAAAAATTATTTTTAGTTAAATCCGAAAAGGCAAGCTAAGTGCCAACAGCCTGAAAAGCAAGCTAAGCACTACGATCGCTTCTGACCTGAAAAAGGTAGGACGAACGGTATCTGTCGTCCTAGTGATGAAGCTACAGCGGACTAAGTGTCACAAAGCTTAGTAATTGTTTGCAGCGCGTGACAGAGATTTTGCCGAGAATGAAAAACCTGTGAGGCTCGAAGATTGTCAGAGTGTCAAGTATCTAAGGAGGACCTTGTAAAACTTACGGAGAATGCGTCGCGTGACAATCTGCTTGTGGTTACTGTGCTCCAAACTGAGAATCTTTCACTTTTTTTAAAAAAAAAGGCTGCTGATAAACATGGAGTTAACACAACCACAATAAATATTTCCGGATGTAGTTGGATGCAAGTGAAAGAAATTGCACCTGGTGTCCTCAAGACGAGAACAACGTTTAACGAATTTGAAGACTGGAGCACCTATAAGATTTTCAAGACTGAAATAATAAAGAACCTTTGCCATGACAACAATGTAAAAACAACTTGTCCTCTGGAAAGAAAACGAATCTGCAACATATTCACCAGTATTTGAAAATAGATAGTAAAACATTTTTCGAACAATTCATCTATCAAAATTGCTTTGTACACTATAAAAGTAAAAGAAGGATTAAAAATAATTTAATAGCAGGGTTGTGTAACTGTAAAATGCATCTCTAAAATGTTTGTTATTGCAAAACTAATAAAATGTTTACCTAGATTTTGTCGATACCTGTACCCCATGTAGCACGCTCAGTATTTCCCAGAATACAAAACGTATTTTCATTGAAGGAAGGGATTTTTTAAAAATTTGTTGTCGTTGTGTGACTCTTACCGTAAAAAATAAATTTAAAAAATTTCTGAGGTTTTGCATTAAAAATTTTTTATCAAAAGAAATGATTAACTCAAAAACAGTTTATTGGCATTTAGCCCGTTGTTGATTTCCACTCTACAAATACAAAAGATTAAATAAAAGAAGGGAAACAAAGGCTATGATTCTTCCGCGTATTAATAGGGGCTGAATATGGCTCTAAATTCCACAGTGACTTTATTCGCAAGTCATACATATTTATACACATAAAAAGAAGTTTTCCATCACCTCAGATCCGAGAGTTCCGGAACTTGTACAGAAAACTGGAACAGAGATCAACATAAACATCATTTCAGCCCTTTTTATTGCTAATGAAAACCACACATTGCATGCTGTACCACCATACAGCGAGACCTTCAGAGGTGTTGGTCCAGATTGCTGTACACACCGGTACCTCTAACACTCCGTAGCACGTCCTCTTGCATTGATGCATGCCTGTATTCGTTGTGGCGCACTACCCACAAGTTCATCAAGACACTGTTGGTCCACATTATCCCAATCCTCAACGGCGATACGGCGTAGATTCCTCAGAGAGGTTGGTGGGTCTCATCGTCCATAAGCAGCCCTTTTCAATCTATCTCAGGCATGATCGGTAAGACTCATGTCTGTAGAACATGCTGGCCACTCTAGTCGAGCGATGTCTTTGTCCTGAAGGGAGTCAGCCACAAGATGTGCACGATTGGGGCGCGAATTGTCGTCCATGAAGACGAATGTCTCGCCAATATGCTGCCGATATAGTTGCACTATCGATCGGAGGATGGCATTCACGTATCTTACAGCCATTACGTCGCCTTTCATGACCACCAGCGGCGTACGTCGGCCACACATAAACACATAATGCCACCCCAAAACAGCAGGGACCTCCACCTCGCTGCTCTCGCTGGTCAGGCGTTCAGCCTGACCGGGTTGCCTACAAACCCGTCTCCGACGATTGTCTGGGGGAAGACATATGCGACACTCATCGCTGAAGAGAACGTGATGCCAAACCTGAGCAGTCCGGTCGGCATGTTGTCGGGCCCATCCGTAACACGCTGTATGGTGTCGTGATTGCAAAGATGGACCTCGCCATCGAGACGCGCGTGAAGTTGCGCATCACGCAGCCTATTGCGCACAGTTCTAGTCGTAACACGATGCCCTGTGCTTGCACGAAAATCATTATTCAACATGGCGGCGCTGCCGTCAGGGTCCCTCCGAGCCATAATCCGTAGGTAGCGGTCATCCACTGCAGTAGTAGCGCTTGGGTGGCCTGAGCGAGGCATGTCATCGACAGTTTCTGTCTCTCAGTATCTTCTCCATGTCCGAAGAACATCGCATTGGTTCACTCCGAGACGCCTGGACACTTCCCTTGTTGATAGCCCTTCTTAGTACAAAGTAACAACGCGGAGGCGATCGAACCGCGGTACTGAGCGTCTAGGCATGGTTGAACTACAGACAACACGACACCTCTACCTCCTTCCTGGTGGAATGATTAGAACTGATCGGCTGTCAGACCCCTTCCGTCTAGTAGGAGCTGCTCATGAATCGTTGTTTACATCTGTGGGCGGATTTAGTGACATCTCTGAACAGTCAAAGGGACTGTGCCTGTGATACAGTATCCACAGTCAACGTCAATCTTCAGGAATTTTGGGTACTGGGGTGATGCAAAATTGTTTTTGATGTGCGTACTTTAAATGGTGGCCTTATACAGGATAGTGTTATAGAGAATACTGTAAATGAAATCAGAAATAGCTTTCCTGGCAGACAAAACAGAGGGTTCCCAGGCAATTACATTTATAAACCAGAGCCACTGTGCCGTTCTGTAAATGGACTAGAGTGCGTTCCTAGTGCTAAAAAAATTCATCCAGCTCACCATATCAAAGTTCAGTCTCTGTTAGCTTTACTAGCATTCACTAATATACTAATAAACGACTGTGTCCTGAACAGCTGCAGTTCGAAATACTCCTATCACCAAACAGACTTCAACACTTGCGGCGCTCTGTCCGCTCAGTTTTTACCAACAACGTTACCCAACCAGGCTCTGAGCACTATGGGACTTAGAACTACTTAAACCTAACCAACCTAAGGACATCACACAACACCCAGTCACCACGAGGCAGAGAAAATCCCTGACCCCGCCGGGAATCGAACTTACCCAACCAGCTGCGTAGAACAACAACCAAATACAAACATCAACAACCAGCTACGTACGTCAAAAGACCCATACGACATGTTTGCTTGCTTCTTCCTCAACTCTGTCACGTGACTACTACTGTCATATCAGTTCTAAATTCTACACAACCATTCGCCTATATTTACTAAATTATTAACCTATCCCATTTTTAAATAAATGATGTACATCCTTACAATTCATTTGCATCTTATTATTCCACAGATTAATTTTATATACAGGGTGTTGCAAAAAGGTACGGCCAACCTTTCAGGAAACATTCCTCACACACAAATAAAGAAAAGATGTTATATGGACATGTGTCCGGAAACGCTTAATTTCCATGTTAGAGCTCATTTTAGTTTCGTCCATCTACGCTCAATGGAGCACGTTATCATGATTTCATACGGGATACTCTACCTGTGCTGCTAGAACATGTGCCTTTACAAGTACGACACAACATGTGGTTCATGCACGATGGAGCTCCTGCACATTTCAGTCGAAGTGTTCGTACGCTTCTCAACAACAGTTTAGGTGACCGATGGATTGGTAGAGGCGCACCAATTCCATGCTCTCTACGCTCTCCTGACCTCAACCCTCTTGACTTTCATTTATGGGAGCATTTGAAAGCTCTTGTCTACGCAACCCTGGTACCAAATGTAGAGACTCTTCGTGCTCGTATTGTGGACGGCTGTGATACAATACGCCATTCTCCAGGGCTGCATCAGCGCATCAGGGATTCCATGCGACGGAGGGTGGATGCAAGTATCCTCGCTAACGGAAGACGCTCTGAACATTTCTTGTAACAAAGTGTTTGAAGTCACGCTGGTACGTTCTGTTGCTGTGTGTTTCCATTCCATGATTAACGTGATTTGAAGACAAGTAATAAAATGAGCTCTAACATGGAAAGTAAGCGTTTCCGGACACATGTCCACGTAACATATTTTCTTTCTTTTTCGTGTGAGGAATGTTTCCTGAAAGTTTGGCCGTACCTTTTTGTAACACCCTGTATAAGTGAACTAATGTTTTTAGATTATCGCTACAAATCGAAACTGAAGCAACCTAGTCAAGTTCTTATCATTATTCTTTATACCCCTGCAGTTTCATTCTAATCAACTGATCTTTTTACAATTTGTATCACGAAATGTTCATTTTAAATACTTATAGTCAAACTGGGATAGTAATAAAAAATGTTCATGCTGATGCTAATGTTTAGTGTAAATTTGCGGAACTCGTTGTCTTGGCACAACGACAAAACTTATGAAACTATTTGTTCATAATGAACACGTATCCTGCTCTGCACCGCAAAAAATGTACTCATTTTTTAGCCTACTTCAAGTGCTATCAGATAGCGTATTGTGTATAACTGTAGTATGTTTGTACTATTGTTACTCTCGTTATAAGTAATTTCACATGTAATTGTTAATAATTTTATCAGTATGTCTTGTACAAACATGGTGATATTATAAATAAACTCGTCTATTTATTGCGATTGAAGTGCTGTCACCAAATTTTCTTAAGCTCTTCTCGAAGTAATTTTGGTGTTTTTCGTGAATATACACGGTAGCCAGAAACAATATGAAAAGCTTGTAAGGGTCGTGCAGCGTAGATTTTGCTGAGAAATAACTGTTCAGAAAAAATTCGATACGTTGCGGCGTTTCTGAGTCAATTATCGTTGAAATTAGCCAATAAGTCTGTTGCACGCGCAAATTCAAGCAGCCCGCCAGAGACGGCATAGCCAAAATTGTTCTAAGTTTGGTTTCCTAAAGCTGAACAAGAGAGTGCCCAACACAGAAAAAGTACCACGCCCACGTCGTGATTACGACGAGTGGGATTGATTTGTGCTGTGTAAACGTTACTACAGTGTAGTGGAAAACATTAAAGGCTCCGTTTGCCGTATTAAATGTCTTCAGTGTCATCGCTTACTTTAAGTTTGAGACGTCGCATGATCCAACTTCGGCGTCACATGGTCTCTCGTTATGCGAAAAGGGTACAGAATTACCATCGTTTGTAAGGACACATTAAGGCGCAAGCGACTAAGAAGGACCCAGTGGACAGGTCGTCAAAAACTGGGCACAGATCAAGCATGGAAACAGGAAGAAGGTATACTGGACAGAGAAGAAAAAGCAAAATAGAAGCAGTGAAGGTTCCAACAACAAGAAGTGGAATATAGAGCAGCCGGTAAGGCCGGTATTACACTATCATATCTCTTTGTCAAAGTTGATATGTCAAAATTTATGTCAAAGTAATTTGATGGTGTAATATGGAACTTTGTCAAATGTCGCCTGTCGTCAAATAAATATGATCAAATCTAGGGCCTCGCCGTAGATTTGACCATAAAAGTCGTTCGTCTTCTGTTAATTTCATTTTGATATGTAACCGCTTGCACTAGCGTCGCTACAGCTATTAGACGTCTCTGTAGTGTGTTTGTAAATATGGCTTCTTTTATTTTCTTTAATGAACTTGCCTCGACAAGGGTGGGTGTGAGCAAGGGGCACAGTGCATGCTATTAATTGTGTGTTGATGGTCAAGTGGAATATGCTGCGGGCGACTTCATGTCCACAATAACAGCTACAGCCATTCACCTCTACATCTGGAAACATTCAGGCAGCTTTTCAGAAAATCGGAATAGAGAGTAGAAAATAAGAAATTGTTTCTTAGTTTTACATTCTACTATGTTTATTCTTGAACTCTAGATGCCACAAGATAAAAAGCGCTTCATCTGTTTCGTACCTTTTATTATTTTGTAGTTGTTGGAACACTAATTCCATTAATTAACTTACTCAAAAATAAAAATAGTTCTTATCGCCCATATAGTGTACTAAACATTTATTTACATTCACATATTCCCTTTTCAGTGGTTTATAAATCGCTTCACACATTTCTGGAATTATTTTGGTTATTCTACAATGTCATATTCGAGTGCTATGTTGTAAACTAGAGTAGCTCTCTCCTGTGTCAAGAAATCCCACTGTCACAGTTTGTCTGTCTTCGTCACATAGGCTATAGCATTTATCGAAAGAGTATTCTCTTTTCTAATAAGAGAAGCCACTTTACTGACCAAATACTGAAATACATTCTCATCCAGACGTAAGTATTTTACGTCCTCCACAAGCAGCTCCCGTAACACATTTCGCTGAATGCTTTTACTATCTCGACGTAATATCTATGGCATCATCCAAGTATGTTTTTTTTTCCGCGGCTTTTCTTCCAAGTACACACAGAGTGCAACTATGGTACTAGCAGCTGCAGCGCATAATAAGTGGTTCTAGACCGCCATCTTGATATTTGATGAAAAATATGACACCAGTTTAATACCCCTTTTTAGCGCAAAGTCAAATATCTTTGGCAAAGATATATGATAGTTTAATACCAGCCAAAGCAAAATGGCGTCGTGGTTAAGTGGTTGGGAGAGCCGTCTTCTTTTTCTTTTCCCTTTTTTTTCGCTGTTCGCTTTATTCAGACTTGTGCCCGAGTCTGTGTCTTGGTGTAGCGTCCGTTTGCAACAGCGAGGTGCAAAGTAGGGACCTATAATGACAGTTGATTCTGCACAACTACTCTATTACATGCCGAAAGGAAGTGGCTTTCGAGTGGGATGACGACAAATCAACCGAATTCTCCGCCGGGAAACACGTTCGGTGTGTCATACGCGGCATTAATGGCAGTAAGTGTGTCGTATGGTAGGAATCTCTTATAGATTCACCTAATTTGTCCCACGATGTGCCTCCTTAATTTTTTACGCCTGGTAAGTGAGTGAGATGTGCCTCCATACCCGTTGTAGGTGTTCGCATGAATGTGTTTACTCCGAAGGAAATGATGAAAACATAATAGTTTGTTACATAAGCTGCAACAAACGAATGCTACAGTTTCGTGATCACATAGTTTCCCTGTCCTTTTCCAAAACATATGTTGTAACGTTTTTGAAGTTGCATTCCGTTTTGGAAGTCTTGACTTTTGAATTCGTTTATTGTAAGATAGTTTACACCCGTTCATTTGTTGTTTTGATTTCTGTGAGTGGTGTATGTGGTATCTCGCCTAGTCTCATTATTTATCACGTTTACTTAAGACAGGAACTCATAATCGACTCACAATCGATAAATAATAATTAGTATGACAACTGCCACGACTACAGAAGGAGAGCAAACACTGCAATGACCCGACGGACAATTCATAATGTTGGGAAAATAAAGTGGCACGAGGTAGTTTCGAACACGGCTCGCCCGCTTTTTTTTATCTCATTTTGTTCGTTATTGATCGGTGAATTTTTTCGGAACGGACTCCCATGACGCTTGTTCAAGTTCATCGTTGATCCATGAACTCACTTTTTTTATTATAGAAGGCAGCTAACACTCCGACCGAACACGCTGAGCTACCGTGCCGACGCTCGCTCGACAACCGAACAGCTTGACCAGTTACCCATGGCGCCTCTGCTGCTTCAATTTGCACTTTATTGCACTTGTTGTTCTTAGAGAGTTCTCTTTCCAAATTTCCTTTAATTTACGTCTATGGTCACAAACTTTTTTGTTAACAGATTACCGGTTTCGTTCATTAATGACCATGATCAGATCTGTATCATAAAAACAAAGTCATAATGTACTTTTTTTTATGAAACAAATCTGATGATGGTCATTAAAGACCGAAACCGGTAATCTGTTAACAAAAAGTTTTTGACCATAGACGTAAATTAAAGGAAACTTATTACATATACGAGTCACTGTTTTTTCGCGACGACGTCGCAGCTTGTGAGCTCTCTTTCTATTTGCTGTTTTTCCAATGTTCAGTACACCTTCTTCCTGTTTTCATTCTTGATCTGTGTTAAATTTTTGAAGGGCCAGCCAATGAGCTTTCTTACCACTAAATCTGTAAATCTGACAGAGGAGGGGGGGGGGGGTGCAATGAGGAGTTTCCTTTGTAAGAATTAGTCGAGTTGGACGTCCTTCGGGTATAGGTCTAAGGGTCTAAGGAATTCCACGTAAAGTAGAGCGAGTCTCCAGTAATACGAATTTGCCTGTGTAAGTGAAGTGTTAAATCGTCCGTGCAGCGATAGTCATGGACGTGGGAGATTACAACTTCTGATAGATACGCCACGTAGATTTCTAACGTCCAGGATTTTTGGGACTGAATTGTCACGTATAAAAACGGGATGCAACAAAGCTAAGTATTATTAAAGATTACGTCCAGGTTGGTTGCTCTCAGACAAAGATAAACGTCTGCTTTCAGGCGAGGAGAGCGAAGGATATGTAATCAGCCACTGTGCTTTTCATTCGGCTGGCGCGCAATAAAACTTGCTGCCCACAGTCGAGGCGGTTACACCAAAAAGGCAGCCAGGAAGAGAGCTGCAGTGCGCAGCGGTACACACAGAGTCACAACTGGGTAACGCTAGGTCCTGCGCCGGAGTTTTGTGTGGCCTGCCAAGTGGTCATCACCGCGGAAAGCCGCCGCGGAGGAGTACGGCATTCCACGGACCCCCCCGCCCACCTGCTTACGGCGTTGTGATGCGCCGCGCCGATAGCAATATTCCTGCATGAGTCGCTGCTTCTATTGATCGCGCGGGAAATCTCCGCGGCGGTTACGTCTTAATGAAGACGGGACTGGCAGCCAGAGGCGCCGCTCGCGGGCGTCCAAATTACTGCCGGCCGCCGAAGTGTGTGGGGGGAGGGGAGCGGGAGGGGGCTGGTCCAAACACCGTGTACGCTGTGGCGCGCCGCAAGTGACAATACAGCTTCAGTTTTGACATCGCAACTCCTACAAGACTATCGCACATCTCTACTGAGGGGCTTTCCATCTTGTTTTGGACACCTCCCTCTGCTGCTGGAAGTCCAGATTGCATTTCCCGTTGTCTTACAAATAAGAATCGAGACAGGCAACAACCTGATGATGGTTGATGATGGATATATCTGCTCCGATGACCGACATGTTGAAAGCTGCCCTACCTCTTAAGCTCTTACCTACGACTGCATAGCAAGTTATGATACTAAAATGTAGACTTTCACGGCCGGAAATACCATGTCCATTATAATTATCCGGGCTGTTATGCCGTGGTCGGTTGACGAATTCCGTGTCGATTCCCAACGTTTCGTCTCCGACTGCGGGAGACATCTTCAAGGCGGTCCGTAGCTCGATGGAAGGTCCAACACACCCACTGGCTCGCCACTCCATCGATCTACGGACCCCCTTGAAGATGTCTCCCGCAGTCGGAGACGAAACGTTGGGAATCGACACAGAATTCTTCAACCGACCACGGCATAACAGCCCGGATAATTATAATGGACATAGCAAGTTATGACACCAGTATTAATTCCCTGAAAATATTCAATTTTACGGTGTCGTTGACTCGCAGCAAAAGGTCAACTACCGCGTGGCCAATGCGAGTGAGCCTCGGATCGTACCTTTTGGATTTCCCAGACGCCACCGCGGCACAACCTTTTGACAAGGACGCTAACAGAGGACAAGCAGTTCTAGTACAGCGGAAGTCGCCTCCGCCTCGGCACGATAGTGTATCCAACGCTACAGTGCTGTTAGTTATAATTGTCGAGTCAGTTGAGAACACACTTGTCAGGCGCACAAGTGTGCGCCAAACCTTACATTTTAGCAATGTTGACGGTACTAACGTACGTTATAGTACTGTCTTCGAAGTTTACCAGTTCTGAACAATGAACCTGTTCATTCGTAGCAATGAGATGGACTTGCCAGATAACGGCTACCTCCCACCACCGTGGTTCTTTGCCTGCTTCAGACACGAAACAATTCGGCCACCAAGTATCAAACCACCATGCAGCACTGTAAAATGCCGCAGCTTTCTCAAGTAATGTAGTTTTTGTATTTCACTTCAGTTAATTGTGTAATAATTGTGCCGTGTGCTCCTGCGATATGACTGTTCCGGTGTAGTGTGTTCGATCTCTTTCGATTCGCTTTGCGGTGCGCGGGTTGGTGTGCCCTCTGGGATTCCGTGCGGGAGCTGAAAGGGAGTCTCGTGGAGAGAGAGACAAGAGTGTCTGGGCGGAGCGACGCCGGAAGATCGCGGAAGTCGCGTCAGCAAGTGGTGTGAGTGTGGCAGTTGCATTGGGGCCGGCTGAGCAGCGGAACTGGAGGTGCTGCAGTGACTCGCTGTCGTTCGTTTTGTTTACGAGTCCAGCCTTCCTCTTGCTGTGGCTACGGGCTGGTGTTGGTCTGGGTATTACCTTATTAGCGGCATTTGGATTAATATTGTTAGAGGTGAGCTGTTAGTTTGGTGCATCTTCATCTGGTGGAGTTACAGCGAGACTTCTTTCTGTCGTATTCTGGCTTGCGCTGCTGAGCAGTGAGTGTTCCCACGTCGCGTGTCGAAATACTGACTTGTACCCTGGTTGATTTACGTATGAACTGGAGTGCCTATGTGGGCATGTTTGCTTAAATTGTTGATGAAGTGTTTCACAATACCCTTACTTGAGTGTCTTTAAATTGCACTTCAGTTTGTTACTGAACTTATGTCAGTTAAGGGACACCCAAATTGTCACGCTAGTCGAGTAAAGCTTAAGTCTACTGCGACACCACTGTTTACCTGTTGGATTAAAATTAATTCAATCTTAACCACAACTAGGAATAATTAAAGGCTAATTGTAAGTGCCGTGTGTGTGTGTGTTTTTTTTATGTTCTGTTTCTCTAACTCACTACTGTTGAGTGTTAAACTGTTCTGGAAACACCTATGACGTCATTTCACGGTGTGGTTTTAGAAAGAGTTCTGTGGGTACTGTTGTTAACGGCTCCTGTTGCAACAGGGTTTCTGGCCCACACATCTATAGCACGCCAGGGGTTTAGTGCCAACCGCCAACAGTGCGGTAATTTGTTATCAGTCCTTTTCGAATCATCGTCTGGCATACGACTATTGATGGATTTCTGTGGTAAAATTCAAATGGAGGCACTTTCTTGTTAACTTGTCTGAACTGAATGTGCTTGCCTTGTAGAGCAGTTCATTACTGATTCTGAGTAGTTTAATCAGTGGTAGGGTACTCGTTATTCTGGACCAGACTGTACTTGGCATTAATTGCATTGTCTTGGTAAATCGGTGTCCTACGTAACATTATAACGCAAGTGCCATTGTGGGTAATATTTACCATTTAACTATGAGTTGGTTCTGTGAACCATTGTGGCACAGAAGGGCACGTAAGACACTGCTGTAGTGGGCAGATATTGCTATACGTCTGTGATATTATTTCCTGTAAGCTATTGCGCCCATTAGGTTATGTAAGGCTTAAATGCAGTGACCAGTTTGGTAATTTTCTGTGTTTTGTAATAACATTTTACAAGCATTAAAATTTTGGGAAAGGTTTAAATCTCATATTTGCAGATTGTTTGATTTTAGATAACTTGTTGATGATTCATGTTAAATCAGCTGATGTGCATTTGAACTGAACAAGTTATATATCAATTGTTGTTACCAGTACCTTCCATGTCTCGAAGTTCACCGCGACTTATATTCACCTTAATTCCCTGGAAACCGTGGGTAAAAGTCGAAAATAAAGTGTCTGTTGTCAGTAGTTTCTAGAAGGATCAATTCTTCTGAAGATGGTACGTGCTAAATGGCTGCGTATGTAGATGCAGTATCTAGAAACAAGGGATAAAAGGACACATGTGCAAAAAATATGTAAGATCGTAGGATTGAAAAATGTCTTCTCGAGGAAAATAGTTCCTGAGAGATTTTATTTTATATTAGTTGTTATGAAGCAAATTAAAACGAAAGCTTATGCGTAACACATAATGTCTTCCTACACAGCACGTGGCTACACAGTACCACATATTTATGAATAAAGAAAAGTAGTCCCATAAGCTTCCGCAGTCTAGTAATATATCATAAGAAGAATTGATGTCAACGAGGTGTCAGACCATTGGTTGCTCCTGGCGTCAAAACGTAACACATTGCAACAGGTGACTGCTGGGACGGAAATGGTGGTAGTTCTGTGTCGGGAGGCACTCCCCCAGTTCGCTCCTTGCCAGTTTTCCTCGGAAGGATGGTGGTGATATGTTGTAGCTGAGAGGCGCAGCGAAAGATGAATTAGAGTAAGTAACTTATTTTCATAAGTTACAGTCAGTGTTTTCTGTACTACAATTCCTGCAAACATACTGGAATGCGTGTTATTACTCAGTAACCGTAATACGACAAATATTGTTACGCACTAAACTCCAGGAAGCTCTTGATGAAAGAGTAACTTATGGCAGTTCAAGTGATATGGAAGCGGATTAGTGGCATTTCGGTAAGATTTCGAAGAAGCCATTTAATGATTAAATTTCCCGAAAATACGTTTATCATTTGTTTCATTGCTGAATCTTTGCTCATTCATAAGGCTATCCGTATTGTATGAGGTACCAATAAGCTTACGGTAACGTAATTTGGGAGTTCTATGTTGCAACTTCTGCGGTCTTTTAATCGTTTTACATTCCAGACGGACTTTCAGGCTATATTGGAACATTAGATATAGTACAGTTAAACAACATTGTCTACTTTATACAGAGTATACAGAGAATATCTCATGAAATAAGCATGAAACGAAAAAACTACGAAGCACGAAACACGTCCAGCTTGAAGGGGGAAACCAGATGGTGCTATGGTTGGCCCGCTAGATGACGCTAGCATAGGAACAACGGATATCAACTGCGTTTTTATAAATAGGAACCCACATTTTTTATTAAATATTCGTGTAGTACGTAAAGAAATATGAATGTTTTAGTTGGACCAATTTTTTCGCTTTGCGATAGATGGCGCTGTAATAGTCACAAACGTATGAGTACGTGGTATCACGTAACATTCCGCCAGTGTGGACGGTATTTGCTTCGTGATACATTACCCGTGTTAAAATGGACCGTTTACCAATTGCGGAAAAGTTCGATATCGTATTGATGTATGGCTATTGTGATCAAAATGGCCAACGGCCGTGTGCCACGTATGCTGCTCGGTATCCTGGACGACATCATCCAACTGTCTGGACCGTTCGCCGCATAGTTACGTTATTTAAGGAAACAGCAAGTGTTCAGCCACATGTGAAACGTCAACCATGACCTGCAACAAATGATGATGCCCAAGTAGGTGTTTTAGCTGCTGTCGCCGGCCCAGGTGGCCGAGCGGTTCTAGGCGCTACAGTCTGGAACCACGCTACCGCTAAGGGCGCAGGTTCGAATCCTACCTCGGGCATGGATGTGTGTGATGTCCTTAGGTTAGTCAGATTTAAGTAGTTCTAAGTCTAGGGGACTGATGACCTTAGAAGTTAAGTCCCATAGTGCTCAGAGCCATCTGAACCATTTTTTTAGCTGCTGTCGCGGCTAATCCGCGCATCAGTAGAAGACAAATTGCGCGAGAATCGCGAATCTCAAAAATGTCGGTGTTGAGAATGCTACATCAACATCGATTGCACCCGTACCATATTTCTATGCACCAGGAATTGCATGGCGACGACTTTGAACGTCGTGTACAGTTCTGCCACTGGCACAAGAGTAATTAAGGGACGATGACAGATTTTTTGCACGCGTACTATTTAGCGACGAAGCGTCATTCAGCAACAGTGGTAACGTAAACCGGCATAAAATGTACTACTGGGCAAGTGAAAATCCACGATGGCTACGACAAGTGAAACATCAGCGACCTTGGCGGGTTAATGTATGTTGCGGTATTATGGCAGGAAACATAATTGGCCCCTATTTTATCGATGGCAATCTAAATGGTGCAATGTATGCTGATTTCCTACGTAATGTTCTACCAATGTCACTAGAAGATGTTTCACTGCATGAAAGAATGGCGATGTACTTCCAACGTGATGGATGTCCGGCACATAACTCGCGTGTGATTGAAGCGGTATTGAATAGCATATTTCATGGCAGGTGGATTGGCCGTCTAAGCACCATACCATGGCCCGCACGTTCACCGGATATGACGTCCCCGGATTTCTCTCTGTGGGGAAAGTTGAAGGATATTTGCTATCGTGATGCACCGACAACGCCTGACAACATGCGTTAGCGCATTGTCAGTGCATGTGTTAGCATTAGGGAAGGCGATCTACTCGCTGTTGAGAGGAATGTTGTTACACGTATTGCCAAATGCACTGAGATTGACGCACATCATTTTGAGCATTTATTGCATTGATGTGGTATTTACAGGTAATCACGCAGTAACAGCATGCGTTCTCAGAAATGATACGTTGGCAAAGCTGCATGTATCACACTGGAACAACCAAAATAAAATGTTCAAACGTACCTACGTTCTGTATTTTAATTTAAAAAACCAACCGGTTACCAACTGTTCGTCTAAAATTGTGAGCCATATGTTTGGCTATTACGGCGCCATCTATCACAAAGCACTAAAGCATTCATATTTCTTTACGTACAACACGAATATCTAATAAAAATGTGGATTCCTATTTCTAAAGAAGCGCAGTTGATATCCGTTTGACCTATGGCAGCGCCATCTAGCGGGCCAACAATAGCGCCATCTGGTTTTCCCCTTCAAGCCAGACGAGTTTCGTTCTTTGTAGTATTTTCGTTTGACACTTATTTGGTGAGATATTTGGGCCAGTCACGATGAATGGACCAACCTGTATACTTTCCTCCGTATTTTACTCGTTGTTGTGCAGTACTTCCCAATATATTGCAAGAGGCGAACATTAGGAGGGCGGAGGTCGAGATAGTTATGTGTCAGGAGGCACTCCTCCGTTTCGCTCCTTGCCAGTTTCCCCCGGTAGTTTGGTTGTCGCCTGTAGGCGCAGTGAAAGAAGATTCGGAATTAGTTATTTATTTCCATAAATTACAGTCTGTGTCTTGATTCGCTGTTGACTTCGGCTGTCGATGCCCTTTGAGGATTCGCGTCGTGAGCAGCCTTGAGCCCGCCCGATGTAGCTGACGCCACACACTCTGTTTCTGGCCGGTTGCTGCTATGGCGATTCGCCGCCCGCGGTGGCTTCAGCGGTCACCGCATCGCAGTGTGAAAGGTGTCGCGCGTGTTGGTCTTAAACGTGCCGACTAGGGACGGGCTTTGTCCTTCCCGCTCACGGCCTTCTACTTCATCTGTTGCCGCTTAGCCGTTGTATTGTCGCCTATAAATGCAAAAAGTACTAAATAAATATTTTCTAGCGTGTGAAAAGACATAAAGTGACTGTGGTGTCACCGCCAGACACCACACTTGCTAGGTGGTAGCCTTTAAATCGGCCGCGGTCCGTTAGTATACGTCGGACCCGCGTGTCGCCACTGTCAGTGATTGCAGACCGAGCGCCGCCACACGGCAGGTCTAGAGAGACTTCTTAGCATTCGCCCCAGTTGTACGGACGACTTAGCCAGAGATAGATCACTGACAACTACGCTCTCATTTGCCGAGAGGATAGTTAGCATAGCCTTCAGCTACGTCATTTGCTACGACCTAGCAAGGCGCCATTACCAGTTAATATTGAAATTATAAAACATGTACCGTCAAGAGCGATGTTCTCCAATTATGGATTAAAGTTAAGTATTATATCAACTACGTACTTTATTTGCTACTATTAATTCCCTTAACTGTTCCAGACCTCGCGCCAGCCTGCGTGAGCTTAAAAGCGTGCCTTTCGGCTACCTCCGAGTGGCTTGGCTGTCTTGCCACGCCACTACAGTGACAAAAGCACAAAATCAACTAATTGTGTACAGACAGTGATACTATTAAAACTTACTTCTATTCGAGTCCTTGGAAGAGTAAGAGACAAAATTGTACGCTAACATTTTATTATGTGGATGGAAAGGTCTGAGACGTGATAATTTCTGTTTGTTATCTCAGAATATAATTATTGTTCGTTAATGTTGTGGCTTGGCAAGACAGCCAAGCCACTATCAGATAGCCGAAAGGCACGCGTTTAAGCTCACGCAGGCTGGCGTGAGGTCTGAAACAGGTAAAGTAATTGAGACTAGCAAATAAAGTACGTAGCTACTGGAATACTTAACTTTAATCCATAATTGGTGAACATCGGTCTGACTGTACATGCATCCCAAGATAAATAACAAATGATAATGGCGCCTTGCTAGGTCGTAGCAAATGACGTAGCTGAAGGCTATGCTAACTATCGTCTCGGCAAATGAGAGCGTAATTTGTCAGTGAACCATCGCTAGCAAAGTCGGCTGTACAACTGGGGCGAGTGCTAGGAAGTCTCTCTAGACCTGCCGTGTGGCGGCGCTCGGTCTGCAATCACTGATAGTGGCGACACGCGGGTCAGACGTATACTACCGGACCGCGGCCGATTTAAAGGTTACCACCTAGCAAGTGTGGTGTCTGGCGGTGACACCACAGTTAACATAAAATAAATGATTTTATTTAATGTTCATATGCGTGAAAAGTACCTTTGCTCCGAGTTATTGCTACTTTCACTGTAGCAGATGTACGTTATTTGTTGGCCGCTACTGCTGCAACATTCTCTAAATACACCTAAAGCTGGGCGGGTGCCCACATATTCACTAAAAACTGGCTTCATTAATAAAGGGAAGTGAATTGTGCAAGCAATACAAGCACATATGGACAGACTTTTAAATTATTTCAGATACACCAGGATGCAGCCAGCCATGCATGTTAAACAACGACGCAGCTCATTTTCTTTTACTATTTTCAGCTACGTATAAATGTTTTCTTGGTCGTCAGCAGCTCTACTGGCAGAAACCACATTTACCCTGAAAATAAGATAGCTCTTGTCCTCCTATTTAATCTGCTGTTTCAGAGAATAGTGGTCGTCACACTCTTATGAAGCTAGCTACATCTGTAAGCAAATAATAATTATCGTGAGACGTTCGACTTCAACTACGTCAACTATTACGTGAAATGGACATCAGTCTCTTATTAATGTTGTACAATCCAACTTACATGAACTTCGTATGAAACTTAAAGAACTTTCAAACCGAACCTTTAAAAAACCTCAATAACCATTCTCCTTTTATGTTTCTGAAGTTAAAGTTCAACATTCTCTTTTCAAATTGTTCAAATGACTCTACGCACTATGGTCATCAGTACTTTAGACTTAGAACTACTTAAACCTAAGGATATCACACACATCCACGCGCGAGGCAGGATTCAAACCTGCGACCGTAGCAGCAGTGCGGTTCCGGACTGAAGCGCCTAGAACTGCTCGGCCACAACGGCTGGCCATTCTCTTTTCTTAACCTTTATGCATCACACACATTTTTAATACTTAGGATGTATTGCACCGTATAGTCCAACGATCTTGGTCTGCCGTTCAGGTAGGCCGGCGGATCCACCCATCTGCGACAGCGGCAGGCTGTGGTCGTGAACTCTGCGACTCGTGATTACGGTTAAGCAGCCATCTCTCCAAGCAGCGGCTGTCGTTCCTTCGTAACGTACAGGAAATCTACGGCAGACTTGTGCCCGACCTCACTGTACTGTAATCAGAGAATACAGTGCGAACGTTATGTACGTCATCGATCCGTCCGTCCGACTGTCTGTCAAGCTAAACTGCTGGGGTATTTGTGGAGCGAAGTAGTGCTTAATGTTTACCCTACGTCACTTGTGATGACCGCATAGGTCTCATTACAAAGATGTCAGCGGTTCTCACTCCCGCGTGCTTGCTTAACGAGTTTGTTATTGTAGAGTCTGGTTCGTAAAAGCTCTTCGCGCGCATTGTTGCATGAACAGTAGCGTTTCTCCCATCAGGTAACGAAGGTGACTTGATACTGTCAGGGTGCTCTGCCCACTACATATGTGCCGATGTTGTGTTTACCCCTGACTCACTGTCGGTGGTGAAATGTTATGCTTCGCGCCTGCCTCCTAAACGAGGTACCTTCACTCTGGGACTTACAAAATTTTAACCGTTTGCTGCCTTATACAAAGCAGGTTTTCAGCTATACTATTGCTGTAAAATTACTGATTTACAAATCGCATCTGCATAGTAGGTATAAAAAGTGTATGTCATACTTCACTATTAAGAGCCGCTATCGAACTTTCATAAATTATCTCTGTGAATGCCGATGTTACAATCCTCCAACATGCAAGATTGACGTAAATTTTTGCGTAAAAGATATTACCATGTTGTATGAATTGTGAATGGCTCCGAGGATAAGTGTCAAGGGTGCCACTAATACTGTCCACCAAGGTGCAAAAATTCGTTAGGATTGGTAACTACTCTTCTTATGAAAAGTCAGTCAGTGCTCGCTGATAGCGCCGAATTCAAATTGAGGTCTGTATGCAACTTTGTATGTTTCGCAAAGCATAGAGGTCTAACTCGACGCAACACATGTTCTTTTATCAAAGAACGGATTAAGTATGTCTCAAATGTATACAGAGTGTACATGAAGTTCGGGAACACTTTCAATTATTTATTGCACAAGAACCAAACATTATACAGATATCACACACATGTAATTTTGAAGAGAAACGATGAAAGTTTTCTTTTTCATGTATACCGCCACGCCGTAGTTTGCTAATTTGCCGATGGTCAGCGGTAGTCGCAAACATGGCGAGTTCAGGTGCGGAGCGAGCTTTCTGTGTGTTGGAGTTCGACAAAAACAAGTGTGCTACTTCTCTTCAACGGATGTTTAGAACCAAGTACGGTAAGAAGCCACCGACAAAGAAGGCCATTTACCCCTGCCACAACAAATTCGTTACAGCGGGTTGCTTGTGTCCGGGAAAGAGAAGCGGACGTCCCAGTGTGAGTGAAGTGAATGTGGGAGCGCGTACGAGAGACATTCATAAGGAGTCCAAAGAAATCGGTGCATCGTGCATCCCGTGATCTAGAAATGGCTCCAATTACAGTGTGGAAAGTCCTGCGACAGATGCTGTCTATGAAAACATTCAAATTGGAGCTAGTGCAGAATCTCAATGACGACGACAAAGACAAGCGTTTTGAGTTTTGTCCTCAGTTGCAACAATTGAATGAGGATAGGGACGGCATTGTTGATTGTTTAATTTTTAGCGACGAAGCCACTTTTCACAGTAATAGTGAACAGTCATAATTGCAGTATCTGAGGTACAAAGCATCCACACGAATGCATTGAATTTGAGCGTGATTTCCCAAAGGCAAATGTTTTTTGTGCCTTGTCCAGTCGAAAACTGTACGGGCCATTCTTCTTCTCTGAGAGCACTGTCACTGGATATTCCTACTTGGACATGTTGCAGCGATGTCTGATGCCTCAAATGCAATCAGTCTCTCTGTTCTTCTTTCAGCAGGATGGGACTGCAATCATTTTCATCGTGAAGTTCGTGGGCACCTGAACACGGAGCTGCCGCATCGATAGATCGGCCGTGCTACAGAAGGGGACAGCTGTCTCATGAAACGGCCTCCCCGATCACCAAATCTCACTCCGTGTGACCTTTTTATGAAGGGACACATTAAAGATCTGGTGTATGTACCACCTCTACTACGTGATGTAGCAGAGCTCCGGGAGAGAATACGGGAAGCCACTACCACAGTCGACTATGCCATGCTGGGTTGGGAATGGCAAGAATTCGATTACCTTATCGAAGTCTGCTGGGTCACTCATGGTTCCGATATTGACTGTTTGTAAAAAAAAAAATTCTGAGTTTCTCTTCAAAATGCAATATGTATGATATCTGTACAATGTTCTTGTGCAATAAATAACTGGAAGAGTTCCCGGACTTTAAGTACACCCTTTATTTGTGCTGTTGGTTTTTCAGAACAGTTATAAGTAAAATCATTTTGTTTCAAAAGGCTTTTTCTCTTGCATATCAAGAACCTAGATTTTCAGTAATATTTCGAAATATGTTGTTTTTGTAACGGGATCCGAAAGCGTTTAAAATGACGAGTACTCTAATATAATGCTTATTGATATTGAGGTTTAAACTCTTAACCAAACAATCCAAGATATGTTGTAAAATGTGAATGCAAGTTGCCTGGAATCGGCTACTCTGTCGTAAACCAGCTCATGCGAGGCTACATCGTTGTATCAAGCCTTTCTACCGTTTACTTGTTTGCACTGCAGAACTATCAGGAACCATCTATCGTTAGGCCATTTCTGCTCCAAAAATCCTTGCATGCAGAAATGGGTACAAATGAGTAATTAGACTTGCTAATTTGATACGGCAGCCGGCCGAAGTGGCCGTGCGGTTAAAGGCGCTGCAGTCTGGAACCGCAGGACCGCTACGGTCGCAGGTTCGAATCCTGCCTCGGGCATGGATGTTTGTGATGTCCTTAGGTTAGTTAGGTTTAACTAGTTCTAAGTTCTAGGGGACTAATGACCTCAGCAGTTGAGTCCCATAGTGCTCAGAGCCATTTGAACCATTTGATACGGCAAATAGGGCACGAGACGTATTGCCAAGGAGTGTGGGAGCAGCCAGAGGAGTGACATTCGCATTTTGCATCGACTTAAATTCCACCGTTATCATCTGTCGCTACATGAAGCACTCACAGGACGTGATCTGGAAAGTGGTATAGAATCTTGTTGGTTTGCTCTGCATCAGTTAGGAGACGACACTACATTTTTGTAGTGTGCGCTATACCGACGAAGCAACAGTTAGGAACCATGGCAATGTAAAATTTCTAACATGCACTACTGGGCAGCAGAAAATCCACGCAGGCTTCATCAGCTACAACAACAACAAGTGTACACCTATGGTGCGGCCTCATAGAAAAGAAATTCATTGTGGGACCTCGCTTCATCCCAGGGATGTTATATGGAAATACGTATGGTCACTATCTTACGAAGATTCTGTTTGTTCTTCTAGAAGAGGTACCACTGGATGAGCTACAGCTTATATGGTTCATATGACTGCCCAGCTGCCGCACGGAATGGCCGCGAGGTTTAAAGCGTCTTGCCACGGATTGCGCTGCCCCTCGCGCCGGAGGTTCGAGTCCTCCCTCGGGCATGGGTGTGTGTGTTGTCCTTAGCACAAGTTTGCTTAAGTTAGTTTAAGTAGCGTGTAAGTCTAGGGACCGATGACCTCAACACGTTTGAACACACGTTTCAACGGTCCAGCTCACTCTTTCCGTGTTGCAATGCAAGTACTGAATGAAAAGCTTCCTGGGTAGGAGGAATGTTGCATTATGATGGTTAGCCAGGTCTCTTGATTTGACTCCTCTTGATTTTTACCATAGAAAGCAATGAAAGATGCAGCCTATCGGCCCAAGTGCGCCAGACGGTATGCACCGCCGAATCGAATCGTCACAGCATGCAACATCATATCATCCAGTGTACATTCATTTGTTGCCTATCTCTCGAGCGACGATTGTAGATGCGCCCTGCCGTCAATGGTTAACAATTTGAGCACACAGCTAAATAAAGTGTAAAACTACTATTCGTTACGAAAAGTGTTTATTTTGTGAGGAACATGTCGTCAGTCATTCTGAATGAATTGTTTAGTTTATTTAAGGTGCCTAACTAAGATTTCGAGCAGTATTTGTAGGCATATTTGTCAGCCAGCAGGTGGTTTATCTTAGGAGGCATTCAGGCGTTTTTAGGCAAAGACAGGTCAGGTTGATCTTTATTCTTGAAATCTAAGAAAGTTAGTGAATTATTTTCCTTTTCCCTTCAATTGGACTGTTTGTCATTATGAAGTATGAATGAGCGATGTTTCTCTGTTTCATTTTTGACGTAAAAACGGCGAAGGGCAGAGGTTAAGAGGAAAACTGCCTGACAAAACTGTAGCTGTTTCCACAAAAATTTGGAAATGTACACACATTTGGAATAGTTTTCCTAAGGCCCATCTGAAGTGCCAGAAGCTCGTAAATGCCTTAGTTCCACATACAAAATTCCTGGCTGATCCTCTGTCTGTGCCGTATAAGAAATGAGATTTTATCTTAGTTTCTCGCTGGATATAACGACGGAGCCTCGCGTGAGATCTCTGCTTACCAGTGTTTACACCGCAAGAGAATATTCTGCCCACATTCCTTTCCTATTTTAGCACATTTCTCGGATTATTTTGCGAAGGTTTCCAACCTCTACATTAGGAAGCATTGTATCACTGTAATCACCTTTTCAAGCTCTTTCAATATCGTTAAAATAGTTTATCATTTTGTTGAAAAAGATCATACTTGGTTGAATACCACGGCCGATTCAAGAGATAAGACACTTATCACATACCAACTACACACCCGGAAGCGTACTATCATTTTCCGGAAACATCGAATCGATACCTGGAACCGTTCACGAAATAAAACGGCTGTTATGTCTGTATACAGGGTGTTACAAAAAGGTACGGCCAAACTTTCAGGAAACATTCCTCACACACAAAGAAAGAAAATATGTTATGTGGACATATGTCCGGAAACGCTTACTTTCCATGTTAGAGCTCATTTTATTTAAAAATGGCTCTGAGCACTATGGGACTCAACTGCTGAGGTCATTAGTCCCCTAGAACTTAGAACTAGTTAAACATAACTAACCTAAGGACATCACAAACATCCATGCCCGAGGCAGGATTCGAACCTGCGACCGTAGCGGTCTTGCGGTTCCAGACTGCAGCGCCTTTAACCGCACGGCCACTTCGGCCGGCCGCTCATTTTATTACTTCTCCTCAAATCACATTAATCACGGAATGGAAACACACAGCAACAGAACGTACCAGAGTGACTTCAAACACTTTGTTACAGGAAATTTTGAAAATGTCCTCCATTAGCGAGGATACATTCATCCACCCTCCGTCGCATGGAATCCCTGATGCGCTGATGCAGCCCTGGAGAATGGCGTATTGTATCACAGCCGTTCACAACACGAGCACGAAGAGTCTCTACATTTGGTACCGGGGTTGCGTAGACAAGAGCTTTCAAACGCCCCCATAAATGAAAGTCAAGAGTGTTGAGGTCAGGAGAGCGTGGAGGCCATGGAATTGGTCCGCCTCTACCAATCCATCGGTCACCGAATCTGTTGTTGAGAAGCGTACGAACACTTCGACTGAAATGTGCAGGAGCTCCATCGTGCATGAACCACATGTTGTGTCGTACTTGTAAAGGCACATGTTCTAGCAGCACAGGTAGAGTATCCCGTATAAAATCATGATAACGTGCTCCATTCAGCGTAGGTGGACGAAACTAAACGGAGCTCTAACATGAAAATTATGCGTTTCCGGACACATGTCCACATAACATCTTTTCTTTGTGTGTGAGGAATGTTTCCTGAGAGTTTGGCCGTACCTTTTTGTAACACCCTGTATAAAGGGTGAACCAAAATTTTCGGATTTCTTTTGTATGTCAATCCTTGTGATTGAAAGTTTGAGGTACTTCAGCCGTTCTCTTATGTAATAAAATGGACCACCTGCAGGCATCCCTTCGATTTCATTTATTATATAGCTACCAGTTTCGGGAATTCTGTACTCCATCTTCAAGCCTTAACCGACGATGAAGGAGTGTAAACTCGCACCGTATACACGATGCCATCAGTGGCCAACATTTATGGACTGGTTTCCGTTGACTGTGACAACGATGTTGTCTGCCGCCCCCCCGCTAACAAACAGTTGATGGCTGAAGACACAACATCGCTGTTACAGTCTACGGAAACCAGCTCCCTCGTTCCCCCACAATCTCGCAACACAGTGTCATTAGTCGTCAACTGATCCTGACAATCAGTCATTTTACCCTGTCGATGAGTCGATGAGTAGGAAACAACAGTGGTGTCACCATTCTCAGATTCCCCATACTCATGGAACTACAGCAGGAAGGAAAGAAGACAGTATGGCACCGAGAGAAAAGCACTATCTTCATTGCATTGTGGACTTAGAGAAAGCTTTTGACAATGTTGACTGGAAAACTCTCTGTCAAATTCTGAAGGTGGCAGGGGTAAAATACAGGGAGCGAAAGGCTATTTACAACTTGTACAGAAACCAGATGGCAGTTATAAGAGTCGAGGGACATGAAAGGGAAGCAGTGATTGGGAAGGGAGTGAGACAGGGTTGTAGCCTCACCCCGATGTTATTCTATCTGTATATTGAGCAAGCAGTGAAGGAAACAAAAGAAAAATTCGGAGTAGGTATTAAAATCCATGGGGAAGAAATAAAAACTTTGAGGTTTGCCGATGACATTGTAATTCTGTCAGAGACAGCAAAGGACTTGGAAGAGCAGTTGAACGGAATGGACAGTATCTTGAAAGGAGGGTATAAGATGAACATCAACAAAAGCAAAACGAGGATAATGGAATGTAGCCGAATTAGGTCGTGTGATGCTGAGGGAATTAGATTAGAAAATGAGACACTTAAAGTAGTAAAGGAGTTTTGCTATTTGGGGAGCAAAATAACTGATGATGGTCGAAGTAGGGAGGATATAAAATGTAGACTGGCAATGGCAAGGAAAGCGTTTCTGAAGAAGAGAAATTTGTTAACATCGAGTATAGATTTAAATGTCAAGAAGTCGTTTCTGAAAGTATTTGTATGGAGTGTAGCCATGTATGGAAGTGAAACATGAACGATAAATAGTTTGGACAAGAAGAGAATAGAAGCTTTTGAAATGTGGTGCTACAGAAGAATGCTGAAGATTAGATGGGTAGATCACATAACTAATGAGGAGGTATTGAATAGGATTGGGGAGAAGAGAAATTTGTGGCACAACTTGACTAGTAGAAGGGATCGGTTGGTAGGACATGTTCTGAGGCATCAAGGGATCACCAGTTTAGTATTGGAGGGCAGCGTGGAGGGTAAAAATCGTAGAGGGAGACCAAGAGATGAATACACTAAGCAGATTCAGAAGGATTTAGGTTGCAGTAGTTACTGGGAGATGAAGCAGCTTGCACAGGATAGAGTAGCATGGAGAGCTGCATCAAACCAGTCTCAGGACTGAAGACCACAACAACAACAGCATTGCTAAAGTGCAACCCTCAATATTAAAGTCGTACAATCCTTAAAAAAAAATGGTTCTAATGGCTCTGAACACTATGGGACTTAACTGCTTAGGTCATCAGTCCCCTAGAACTTAGAACTACTTAAACCTAACCAACCTAAGGACATCACACACATCCATGCCCGAAGCAGGATTCGAACCTGCGACCGTAGCGGTCGCGCTGCTCCAGACTGTAGCGCCTAGAACCGCTCAGGCAATCCAGCCGGAGCCTTTCATTTTTTTTTTTTTTTTTTTTTCAAGCGACTGTCAAGAGCATCGATATACTTATAGAAATACATGATAGACTGTGCTTACGAAAAATATCTATTGTGACCGCTACACATGTCATACATGCTATATAGCAAGAAAAGTATACGCCTTTACTTACCGGAAACCATTGAAATGATAGTCATCGCCATAATACTAGCTTAATCAAGCCGTAAACATTTAAAACGGAAAACATGTAACACCAGTAATTGCATAGCACCGTTTCTCAGGAGCAACAACGCCCATAGGTTAACACACATGTATTGATCAAAGAAGCTGCAAGCCAAAGTCAGAGGTCAAATGGTTCAAATGGCTCTGAGCACTATGGGACTTAACTTCTGCGGTCATCAGTCCCCTAGAACTTAGAACTACCTAAACCTAACTAACCTAAGGATATCACACACATCCATGTCCGAGGCAAGATTCGAACCTGCGACCGTAGCGGTCACGCGGTTCCAAACTGAAGCGCTTAGAACCGCACGGCCACACCGGCCGGCCAGAGGTCAAAGGTCAGAGTTAGAGAACAAGATCCAAAATATATGTATACTATAGTGGAGTCACAGGGAGATACACATGCACTCAAATTAGAATAAAACAACTGAATAAAAAAGGACAGAAATGCATAAAATTATTTCTTTCCTCCTTATAATTTTTTTTTTCTCCTTCCATTTATTTTTCACAATATTTATTTTTTGTCAGTACACCTAATTTTTTCGACTAATAGTTATCATAAAACTGTAGTTTCTGTTGACATTCACAGTTTTCACTTTTTTCTATTTTTGTGCTATCACTGTGAAGATGGTCCATGATCGAAAATGTTAGTGAACAAATATGTTGTAAGAGAGCATAGTGTGTATTACGCATTTCTCCAAGTATTGCACTCTTACCCGCTCCATTTCTGATCTCTATCTGCCACCTCAGTGTGAAATAGATGGTTCTTAGCCCACAGGGCTTCTTTCCACATAAAAAGTATTTTATGTACCAAGTTAAGTTCAAATCGATCCAGTGGTTTAGTATGAGATGCAATGCATACATCCTTCTGCCCCTTCCTCTTTGTCCATCACCTCATCAACCACCCTGTCTCTGCCCACATTCTCTTCAACCATCTCGCTCTGTCCATCTCCTGCTCACCCTCCATATTCTTCAGTGTTTACACGATCTTGTACGCATTCCAATACTGTCTGCATACTGCAATGCAGACAAAATGTCATGTTCTAAGAAACCCTTTTCACCGCATCTCCACTATTATGGGAGCTAACTGGTTCTTACCCACACAGAACTGTTTTCCAAGGAATCAGTGGTATCCACAGCAACACACAAGCACTGTGACGTCTGCAAGAATCCGACACCTAGCGTTCACTGTCATAGATCATCGTGCAGACACACCAGATGTGGCCCCGTCTGTTTTCAGCTGTTTCAGAAACTTAAGAACACATCCGCGGACTTCGATTTGATAATGATGAAGCGGTTCAAGAAAAGGATGAACGTTTGGCTGTGTTATTGAAGTCAAACGTCCACACAGTGATGGCATCAACAAAATGGTATCCCTTCGAGAAAAATGTGTTCATCGCCAAGGTGATTATGTTGAGAAATAAACATGTAGACATGAAAACCAAAGACGTAGAACGTTAAAAAACATGTATTTTATTTAAAAGCCTTAAGACGGTTCACATATAAGATCCAGACACAATAGTTTCCAGCATGCCCTCGTCTACATACATAGAGTGTAAAGGGTATTTCTGTTCGTGACTAAGGATGGTGTACTGAACAAAATTATAACATTATTCTGGTCATTAGCAGACTAACAAACATGGGCTTTATAAGTCGTACGTTTTTAGGTTGGTTGGTACCTCCAAGTACATGGAGCAGGAGCAATCCATTAGTGCTTATTTTTTCCTGGACAGCAGGTCAGATGTTGAAATGTGGACTTGTGCACGCAAAACGGTTGCTGTACACTGACTGACATAGTCCACTTAGTGGTACAGTGCAACAGTGCGAGAAATATCAGGTCATTAAGTTTGTGTCGTATTTGTGGAAGGAATATTCATTACAGACAAAAAAAAACCAACACAATGAGGTGTGTGCATATTAATGCACCACATATAAAAATATATGTACTTATACCCATTACACCCTATATGTAGAGAGTATAATAATGAACAGAGAAAATGCATACAGTTGAAAGTCACGATACTAGAAGCACAAAAGTGTCAATAAATACAATGTCGAAAATGCTTACCTTAAATGATACGAGCAATTCTTCGTCTTCGATACTGTGAAGCAAATCTCTTCTACTGTTGAAACACGTATGTATTCAGTAGCAGCGATGGCGAGGCATGACAGAATTTCTGACCAGAGAGTTATTTATCGTTGCTAGTCTGCGCTTGACCGCGCGAGAGTTCAGTTGCATGTAGGGAGTCGGTAGTTGCAGTTCAGTTGCGAGAAAGTTGTTGTACGTAGCGAGTCGCGAGAGCATGTAGTAGCGCGCGAGAGACTGTCGCAGTTGTGTGTGAGGAGTCGGCGGGCGTCGACATTGGCCTCTGGTCAAGATTCAGGACGAGGTATATTTTTTAAATAAGGTAATGAAGCAGCATTGCGCTCATCTGATAATGTAATGCATCTTAAGTGTAATTAATTTGTTCAAGAATCGCCCCAATAATAATTTTGTTTTGAAACCAAGCATTTTAACAAAACAAACATTTTATTGAAAGAAAATTTCCCATGCATTTCCTTAAAGAAAAATTTTACTTAAGTTCAAAGAATTTTTGCGATGCATTTCCTCCAAGCTATGTCGAAAATAAGAGCAGATGGAGTTTTACTGAGGTAAGAATTTTGAGTTTAATCAGGGCCTAAGATCGACATTTCGGTCTATTTGCGTTTTCATTATCACTGAGATTTCATTATCATTGAATTGACTTACATTTTTGTGGGAGCTCAACAACATTTGGGTCATTATTATTCAGTAATCTTGTGGGGAAATAACTTTTGTCACGTTTTCATTATCATAGGCTTTTCATTTATTTTTGCTGGGAGGTTACACTTAGCACGATTTTCATTGTCATTCAAATTTTTGTCATTAGAAAAAATTTTGTGGGGAGGTTACACTTGGCGACATCCGGCCAGGATCGTATTTCTTTGGGAATCTTCTAAGAAACAGTCAGATATTTGGTCTTATTTACTTAATATAATTAGGATTTGGCGCAACGCTTTTACTAATTTTATGACTTTCTTTCCTCAGATCATCAGCAATTCGTTGCTCTGTTGTATTTGTGTTTGTTGCTTTTTGCATTGTGCTTATTTCTTTTGTGAATAATTGTGACTATAGTAAAAATGCCGCGAAAGACTGTGAATAGTGTATCGCGAGGTATTATGAATGAAACTACCGACTTAAACAACTTCACCGATAGTACTTGTGACACGCAGTGTAATGATGACAATCCTGCGTTCACTAACAATCAATGCGTTCCAACCACTCATGATGATTTTTATCTTAATGATGAACAAACGAATTCAATTGTGTTCTCTGTTAATTTGACGACAGTTGATGACGCAGGGCGCCCTATTGTAATGAGCGCTGCCCAGCTTAACACACCCGGTTTGGAAAGTTCAAGTAACGTACAGACAAATTTTTCTAATGAAAATGGACAGTGTACTGAAAGTACGAAGGATACATTAAATTCCGAAATAGCGACGCACAGTGGACATTCGATAAGCAGACCTTTTTGTGAGTCACAGAATATCCAAATGGATACACAAAACGTGACAATTGCAGATACACCATCAAACAGCACAGATAATAGAAATGCTAATTTTGGCTCGGATCCAATTATGGCAATGTTGCTACAATTTAGGGAAGATTTCAAACAACAGAGTGAAAAACAAGACAACCTTAGTAAAAAATTAGACAATAATAATGAAAAACAAGACGGTCTTAAAGAAGATCTCAAACAACAACTTAGTGAACAGAACAAACAGTTAAATGAAAAATTAGACAACAATTCCAGACAGCTTAGTGAACAGAACAAACAGCTTAATGAAAAACATGACAGCCTTAATAAAAAATTAGACAACAATTCTAGACAACTTAGCGAGCAGATTACAGCCGTTGCCGCGCAGTGTCATGATACTAAGGTACAGTTACGCGAGGAAATTGAGGCATGTTCAAAGAAATGTAGCGAGGAAATTAAATCTGTTGCTCAAGAATTAAGGGATATGCAAACAGCTACAACAGAAACACTTAGAGAGGAAATTAGGGCAGTCGGTAAACAATGCTCTGAAAAGGCTACACAATTACGCGACGAGTTTAAAGCAATGACAGCAGAACTTTCGCGCACAATGGATGCAAAGATAGACGCGAAATTCGAACAACAGAACACTCAAATTGACGAGCGCTTTAATCAGCACATACAAAACAGTGATACGCGTTTCCGCAAATTTATTCAGGATCAAAATAAAGTAAAACGTCAAGTCATGGAAATAATCACTGCTCAGAGACAAGAAGACAAACGTAAAATGTTTGCGAAGGCAAAAACATATGTAGACAATAATATTGCCACAGTGTCCGACGAAATTAATACCATCAAACAGTCGAACACAGAATTACGTGACGAAATTTCCGATCTTAAATCGAAAACAGACACATCCACAACCGATTTTCAAACAGTGACCGACAGACTCGAACAATTAGAACTAACACAGGACTCCGATGTCGTCAAAGCTGACGTTAAAAAACTGAACGAAATTACACGTAAATTGCAAAAACAGATTAATGCCTCAGACACTAAAACCGGTGATCAGGTAAAAATACTGACTGAAAAATGTGATGAATTGGCCAGTCGTATTGACGTTATTGAAAGTAATAATGACAGCAAATCAGACGATACCTCACCGGTTTCATTTAATCAAACACCTGAATTTCAAAATCTACAGCAGACAATTAATGAGATAGATTCATCTAATAACACATTGCGTAGAAAATTGTCAAGTTTACAGCAGGAAGTAACAGAGATGAAAGGTATTTCAGTCAATAACACATCACAGCAGACGCCACTTTGTGAACATTTTTCAGACTCACGCAGCGCGTATAATTTGGGTAATGTACAGAGAGTACGGGCCTTAGATTCCGAACAGACACATACGAATAGATACTCTTACAATCATGAACCTGTTCCATCATACAGAGACGATAATTTTGATTACAAACATTTTCTGTCAGTGAGAAAGTTTAAAGTGTTTAAAAATGACAGAACACAGATTCACTCACTGGACTGCATACAACAATTTAGCTTTGCTTTTCCTCCGACTTGGCCCGTAACACATAAACTTGAATTTATTTGCAGTTTTTTGGAAGGCGAACCGGCAACTCGTATGAGACCGATCGCGAGACAATGCTATTCGGTAGAAGAGTTTCAGAATGCTTTTCTGTCAGCGCATTGGTCGAAGACGACACAGCGCGGAATTAAGGATCAATTAATTAGTTTACCAAATTATGAGAACTCCAATTTTCCCAGTGTGACGCAATTTTTTGAGCATATGGTGCAACAAAACCAGTACCTAAGTGAACCGTACAGTGAATCAGCACTTATAAAATTATGCATTTCTAAATTACCACGGTCATTAAGAGTGTCACTTCTAACGGGTCAGCAAAAAGAAAATCTTTCAGCGTTCAGAAATCTGTTACAGCTCTTGGAAGTACAACAATCTGATTATTCATTTGTAAACAAAAATTTTTCATATAATAACCAAGGTCAACAAACTTACAGTAATTACGATCAGTCACGTAATTTCAATAGTAAAAGTAATAGACGCTTTAGGAATGACAACCAACAGAACTTTAATAACAGGCAAAATTCCAATTATCAATACCGTCAAAATTTTCAGCGAGAAGAACCACATTTTAGTAACAATAGACGTTTTTCTCCGCAACAACATCAAAACCAGTCGGTTAGCATACCTAACCAACAATGTTATGCACAAGGTCAGCCAAGCTTTAATGTTTCGCCGCATGCACGTATAGTCCCTGATACAACAAATAGCAACGCACGGCAGCAAAGAAACAAGTACGTACAGAAAACACAGTATTGCAATTCCTATCGCAATGCACCGCATAGGAATGACTATTACGACAGACGTAAAAATAATGAGGACAATTTTCAGCGTACATCTAACAACAGTCGGTCATACCAACAGCAAAATTATTCACAAGAACATATTCTCATGAATGAACCCGACAGTAGGTATCATCCAGAACGTAATACGTCTGGAAGAAGTAATAGAACAGTTCAAATAGTAGAAATGCCACAACATCCTCCTGGAAATAGTAACACGTCAAATAGAATCTGACTAGATACTGTACAGGTCGCATCTTCCAATAACACAAGCACTACTTTAGACACGCAGAATGTTGTTCACGGAAATGTAATTACTTTTGACGATATCAGAGACACCCTTTTGCAGGAAAGACCAGTTGTTCAAAAAACCATTTCACGTTCTGTTATCGAAATTAAAATAGGTTCATCGAAATTTTCAGCAGTAATCGATTCCGGATCACCTATGTCAATAATAAATGAAGAAACTTTTAACGAATGTAACAAAGAGAATACTTATCCTACATTACCATTAGGCAAAACGAAAGTGAAAGGAGCAGTATCGAGTAAAGGAGTAGACGTTAAATTACAGACACATTTATCATTTTGTATTGCAGGTCATACTTTTCACTCTAATTTTTGGATTGTTCCTTTATTGACAACAGACGTTATTTTAGGTACGAATTTTCTGGTACATCACGACGCAGTTATCGATTTTCAGAATTCCTATTTAATGTTGAAGGATGAAAATATACAATTTACTATAGAATTTCAGCACTCACTGTCTGCGGAAGAACAAACAATTAACCGCACAGAGGTCATTTCCGTATCACGTAGCATGGACTGTAATTCCACATTGTTCACGGATACTTACGTACATAACTATAATACTCCAGACGAAGCTGACTACGACGTAATGCAAATGATTTCTGATAAAGTTAAACAAAGCAGTGCAAATACAGCCGACGAACGCACGCTACTATACAAAATTCTTTTACAGCAAGCTCCAGTTTTCGACAACATTCCTGGTACTATGTCCGGTTTTATGTATGAATTTCAAGTTAAACAGCACGACACATTTAAAGCAAAGCATTATCCCATTCCGTATATTCATAGAGAACAGGTTAAGAAAGAATTGCAGGATATGCTTGACCAAGGAATTATTGAACCAGCAGTTAGTCCGTACATAAACCCGCTACATATTGTTAAGAAAAAAGATGGCTCACTTCGCCTCGTCCTTGATTCGCGTCACATCAGTGACATTATTGTTAATGAAGCAGATCGACCACAGACACTAGAAGAACTACTACAGAAATTTCACGGTACAGCTATTTTTTCCACACTAGATTTGAAATCGGGATTTTGGCAAATTCAACTTCATCCGAATTGCAGAAAGTATACAGCTTTTCTCTGTTTTGGCGACTGTTATCAATTTTGTAAATTACCATTCGGTTTAACTATTTCTTCTCCAGCTTTTATTCGCGGTTTGAATACTATACTTCCGACAGAACTTAAAGACAGAATCACGACGTACGTAGACGACATTCTTATCGCAGAAGCTAACTGGTCTGAATACAATATGATTCTAGAACAACTGTTGCAAACTTTTCGTGCTCAAGGACTCACAGTTAATCTCAGTAAATCGCACTTTGGCAAAACTTCTATAAAATTTCTTGGACACGTAATTTCAGCAGAAGGCATTGTGCCTCATCCGGAAAAACTTCAAGCTTTACGTGACATTACTGTTCCTACGACGAAGAAGCAACTACGCAGTGTTTTGGGCTTAATTAACTTTTTCCGTAAATTTATTCATCACTCTGCTTTAGACACACCTACATTATGCCAATTAACAGGTAAAAATGATATTTGGTCTTGGGATAAGCAAGCACATTCTGAACTCATGAACCTGAAAGAAGCCTTGTTGAATGCTCCTCTTTTATCGCACCCAGATCTTACCAGAAATTTTTCCATTGCCACCGACAGTTCTAACACCGCTTTAGGCGTACATATTTTTCAGGAAATTGAAGAAGATGGCTCTACAGTAATCCAAAACATCGCATTTGCAAGCCGCATTCTGTCACCTGCTGAACGAAATTATTCCGTTACAGAAGTGGAAACATTATGTGTTGTATGGGCTTTTACGAGATTTCGGCACTTTCTTTATGGCAGACATACCACCGTCTACACAGACCATAGAGCTATACAATTTTTACTCCCCTTCGGCTAAATTCACTCACGACAGATTAAGCAGATGGAAACTTTATTTACAGGAATTTAATTTTACAATAGTTCACATTCCCGGCACACAAAATGTTATAGCAGACGCACTTTCTCGTTCTCTCAGCAACAATCAGCAAGACGTAGCAACCAACTTCTGCAAAGCAAATTTCAGTGTCATGTACATTCAGCAAGTTGCATTTGAAAATTTTATTTCGTCGTCATTACAGGACATAGCAAAAGAGCAAAATAAAGACAACGTGTGGAAAGAAATTAAACACCTTTGGCAAGATAAGAATAATGTTACGATTAGAAACCATTACACTGTACGCAATGACATTCTGTTTCGCCGCTCTCATCCTGACAGCAACAATTGGTTATTATGCATTCGTGACGAACTGGTTAACAAATTAATATGGTATACTCATTTAAGTTACGCACATTACGGAGCCAGAAAATGTTTTCTTATACTGAGACAGAACTGTTATTTTGCCAACATGGAGAAACGTATACGACGAGTTTTAGCGTCATGTAAAATTTGCCAGGAAGCTAAATCAGACACGAGTTCACATATTCCTCCATTATATCCCATTGTACCTGTTAAATTAAGACACATGGCCGCTGTAGACATTTTTGGTCCGATTCCCAGAACTAATAGAGGTTTTTGCTACATCTTTGTCGCTGTTGAACTCACTTCAAAATTTGTTACCTTCACTCCGTTACGAAAAGATACTGCTAAAACTGTTTCGAAAGCATTTGTAAAACATTTTCTATTTCATGTAGGGCATGTGATGAAAGTAATTTCTGACAATGGATCACAATTTCGTTCTGCTATATGGACACGTATGTTACGAGCTAGAAACATTTCTCCGATCTATATATCCAAGTACCACGCTTCTTTGAACCCTTGTGAACGATTAATGAAAGAAATTGGTAAACTGTGTAGAATATACTGCCACAAAAGACATATTGACTGGGACACACACATATTCTCATTCCAAGATGTAATTAATTCCATACCAAATGAATCCACTATGCTATCTCCGACTGTTATACTGAAAAATGCTGAACCACCTAACAAAATTAAAGAATTAGTAAAATTTCCTACATCTCGTCGATTACGACACCACGAAATAATTGACATTGCGCTGAACAACATCAAACGTGCCGCAGAGCGCCGGAGAAGACAGCAAAAACAGGTTTGTACACGCCGAGACTTTCACGTGGGACAGAAGATATTAGTACGTACACACTATTTATCCAGCAAAATAAAAGGTAAGTGCAGTAAATTTGAACTTCTATACGCAGGTCCATATCGAAAGGAAACCACCACTTATCCAACATTAAACCCTTTATTGAGTGAACATACTTTATGATTTATCACACTGTAATGCTATTTACTAATTTTTATGATCATCTCTGCAATTATATTCACATGAACAATTACTGATGATTATCGTATTTTTTCTTGACAAGTGCCCGGCAAGGTAAGGTTAGCAGGTCGCTATTCTTGTCGTTACACATCAGACCGTGCACATTTTCCATTTTTTATGTATGTACGATTGTTTTCATGTTTTGTTTGTATGCACTGTGGAATAGTTAAGGTATAACACACACCAGTTGACTTTGACATTTTTTGCCCTATGATATCTCAACATCGTGACTGTTTTACATTTTTTTTTTTTTTTTTTTTTTTTTTTTTTTTTTTTTTTTTTTTTTTTTTTTTTTTTGCTGCTGCATTGTAATATTCAGTGTACATTTTTGCCTTTGAACACTGTCTATGCTTTCGACATATAACGTTTTCTGTCATGTTATGCTGTATGCTTAATTATGTCACCATAAACCAGTCATTATTTAGTGGGTATATGATTTAAATGCAAGACATTAATCTTTGTTCATCAATTTCAGAAAGAAATGATGCGTAAAGGAAATAAATTAAACAGAAATGGGAATTTCAACTACGGAATAGACGAAAAGAAGATACAAAAACCTAGTGAGGAAGAGTAAATGTATCAGGATTAACAAGCATTAACAAGAATATACTATTCACATCGTAGAATAGCAGTCTTAACTAATTTTTTCTTTCAGAATACAAGGCGATTGATGCAAGCTGTCAGACAGAACTACACATCTTAGTTTTAGTGATGGAATATGCTAGAGATAAGGAATAGTTGTATAATGAGTAATGAAGTGATTTGTTGCAGATGATAATGAATGCTGATGAGTAATGATGAAGAATATGCTACTATGAATAATGAAGTTTTTCTTTACAGGTGATGATAATAATGAAGTTATGATAATATGGATAATGAAGTGATGGATAATGAAGTTTTTTCTTTACAGATGAGGATGATGTTGAAGTTTATGTATTTATGCTACATAGTTATTTAAGTATTTGTTGCAGTTTGTTTTGACAGTATGTTTTATATTGTATGGTATGATGACTGAAAGTTTTGGAAAGGACAGCTGTGGAACACATTTTTATACACATTTCACTACCTGTTATTTCGAAGTTCACTACTTTTCAGCATAGTATGCGTTTCTTCTTTCAGCTCAATAATCCATTTTGTATTTTTTTTTCAGGAGAAGCTTTTCATGATACTTACTAAACCTGTTACTTATTAAACCTATACTAGTACTTGCATTTTTTTTTACCCAGTTGTGTCTATCATTTATAAATGTGATCACATATACTTCCTTGTTTCATAACCTTGCTACAGCTGACTCATGACGAATGACGTTACACATTTTTCATTAACAGGAACAACCCAGTCTAATTACCCAAAGCAATGCATTGCTAACAAAAAAAAAAAAAAAGAAAAAATGTATCACCAATTCCAAATAATGCTACCCATTTAAGAGAGTTCTGAATAATACCGAATGATGAACAATGTTTTGTACTATTCAGTACTTGCTGGCCACTGAGTGCCAATAATTAGTGTAACTAAATGAATTATGTTAATACTATACCATTCATTAGCTCCTGTTTTCAATGATGACTTTTGATGTTTTGTAACTGGCCACTGAGTGCCAATAATTAGTATAACTAAATGAATTATATTAATACTATGCCATTCATTAGCTCCTGTTTTCAATGATGACTTCTCATGTTTTGTAACTGGCCAATGACTGCCAATAATTAAAAATGTTTTGTACTATTCAATACTTGCTGGCCAATGAGTGCCAATAATTAGTATAACTAAATGAATTATATTAATACTATGCCATTCATTAGCTCCTGTTTTTAATGATGACTTCTCATGATAATACTGAATGATGAAAAATGTTTTGTACTATTCAATACTTGCTGGCCAATGAGTGCCAATAATTAGTATAACTAAATGAATTATGTTAATGCTATGCCAATAATTGACTCTCATTTTCAATGATGACTTCTGATGTTCAATATAATCAGATGATTTATGAACATTATTCTGTAATACTTCATACATGGTACAGAAATGTTCAGTAACTGGGCGATGAGTTCCACCAATTACTTAAATCAGCTGTTAGACTAATGTAATTCTCAATGAAGACTAGTATGTGACTTAATGTCCTTCACCTACTGACCTAACTACCCTGAATTACTGCAATATCGATTTGTCCTGTCCATCCTCATGATCATGGTGCACTATATTTGGTTTTTGCACTAATTCTACGTTGGTGTGCCTTGTAAGAGTGTGGTGTTGACACGACATGCTGTCCACCACTGTGAGCGATGAAGACGTTATTATGATCCCACTGTTTTGTGTACCTAATGTACTGCCAAAATGAAAACATGGAATATTACTACGACATTTCAGTGTCTTGGCTATGCTGATAAATACTTCTGGGAAAAGAACTTCAGATTGTCTCACTTGGTGTTGTACTTCTGTGGAAAGATATGGACTTTCAGTGCAGCTGTGTGCAACCTAAAGTGCTACAACCATGATGCAATACTTCCCTTTCCTACCCTAATTCTTGTAACATAGTAAAAAAACATTTTTTGCTAACATGATTTGTATTCATGACCCATACATTTTTTTCCATTTGATGATATGTTCTAAACTACAGTACATATGCACTTATCTCACTTGTTACTCATTGTATATACATTTCCTCATTTGCTGATAGGTTCTGAACTGCAGTGCATGTGCACTCATGTTACTTGTCAACATGATTTTTTGCCATTCTGTTTATTTGTTCTGAAATTGCTAAAGAGTTTTTCAGTGCGTGTGCACTTTTGTTATCTATCAAATAATTTGTATATACATTTTTCTGATTTGCTAATAGGTTTCGTACTCACATTTTGCCATTGTCTAATATGTTTTGTACTTGATGCATGTGCACCATATTTCCTTCATGTTCTATATCTGTATATATGCTGTAATTGTAAAGTTAATTAATTAAGAAAAAATTTGTTGCTCATGGCAAGTCCAAATGACTCATCATCGCTGCCAAATTTTTGCCCCCCCAGTGGAGGGTTATGAAACACGTATGTATTCAGTAGCAGCGATGGCGAGGCATGACAGAATCTCTGACCAGAGAGTTATTTATCGTTGCTAGTCTGCGCTTGACCGCTCGAGAGTTCAGTTGCATGTAGGGAGTCGGTAGTTGCAGTTCAGTTGCGAGAAAGTTGTTGTACGTAGCGAGTCGCGAGAGCATGTAGTAGCGCGCGAGAGACTGTCGGAGTTGTGTGTGAGGAGTCGGCGAGCGTCGACATGGGCCTCTGGTCAACATTCCGGACGAGGTATATTTTTTAAATAAGGTAATGAAGCAGCATTGCGCTCATCTGATAATGTAATGCATCTTAAGTGTAATTAATTTGTTCAAGAATCGCCCCAATAATAATTTTGTTTTCAAACCAAGCATTTTAACAAAACATACATTTTATTGAAAGAAAATTTCCCGTGCATTTCCTTAAAGAAAAATTTTACTTAAGTTCAAAGAATTTTTGCGATGCATTTCCTCCAAGCTATGTCAAAAATAGGAGCAGATGCAGTTTTACTGAGGTAAGAATTTTGAGTTTAATCAGGGCCTAAGATCGACATTTCGGTCTATTTGCGTTTTCATCATCACTGAGATTTCATTACCATTGAATTGACTTACATTTTTGTGGGAGCTCAACAACATTTGGGTCATTATTATTCAGTAATCTTGTGGGGAAATAACTTTTGGCACGTTTTCATTATCATAGGCTTTTCATTTATTTTTGCTGGAAGGTTACACTTAGCACGATTTTCATTGTCATTCAAATTTTTGTCATTAGAAAAAAATTTGTGGGGAGGTTACACTGTAAGTAAGATATGGTACTTAGGGAAAGGCAGATTTCGGTGTGGACGTCACTCAACGCTTTCAACATATTGTCTCGCCTTTTCGAACGGTGCTCATCCCACAATCCCTTTGGCCATCTAACACTGGTACTGGCATCACGCCGATCTCTGCTATCGCGGTCGTCATTGTTTCTATCAGTCGCGCTACGCTGGGAAATGTGACTGCCCGATCTTGACCAGTTATTAGATCGACGATGCTCGCGTCTGCTGCAGTGCTGACTGTTGGCACTGCGCGATCGCCCATTGTTATTTGAATACTCAGGTCGCGTGCCCTCTCATCCTCATGTATCAAACTAGTTCTGCCGGCTGCGCATATGGAAGCATCCACATCGTCATCCGAATTATTTGAGAGTTTTTCTCGGCGTGGTAAAATTCGCAACACGTCGCGAGATGTTCACATTCCTTGCAGTGGCTCAGGTACTGTTCAACAGGTCGGGTGAGACGTGACCTGTGATACCTGTGTTTGATTCTGTCTAAAAGTCCTTACGACTTTCAGATAACGAGATGTAGGAGCGTCGATGAAATGCGTAACGATCGCTGGCCGCATATGAGCTGGGATAACGAGCAACCATTTCCGCCCCATCGGACCATAGTTCCTCTGAAACAACGTTCCGCTTATTAACTGGAATCCTCTTTTGGTCGGTTCCTCATTCTTCAAGTCTTCTATGGCATTCAGCAAAGCTGACCTTCTTTCTGCTCAGCAGCAATGTGATACAATGCAGCAATGACTGAGATTCTTTCCAAGCTGCACTGTTCTACCAAAGGATTCCTTTGAAGGTAAGAGTGGCCGAGTTGTGCAACTTTGTTGATGGGAACGGGGCGTGTTGTGGCGTCGCGAGTTGGTTAGCGGTGTGAAAGGTCCGCCCGAGCTCTTGCGCAAGCGTCTTGGGCATGGATTCCGGCGAGTGGTTGGCATATTTGTGGGTCGATTTGAATCCGTGGCTGAATTCGAGAGCTGTCTTCGTGTATTAAGTGGTTAGCCAGGGGTTAACGGGTGGTTCCCGCGCTCAATCGCTGCTCTGCAGCTTTTGCACTGTGGATAACGCACGATTTGTTGACTTGTCGGTTTGATCGGAGGATGTTAAAATACCGTGCGGAGTCGTTGATGCAAAAGACCGCTTACTGATTGGAGGCCGTTGATGTTGAGATGATTGGCTTGCTGTCACACCACACGCCTGCTATTGTTTTAGTGCAGTGCCGTTACCATAGTTGGTGGTAGTTTTCCTTAGACACGCTCTGGTCGGCGAAATTGTGAGTGACGTGCGGTTTGCATTTTTTTGCATCGTTGCTGTTACTGCAAGCTCCTTGGCTTTGCTGTTTTGGCGAGTGATTAGTATTGATTAGAGAAATCGTCTTAAAGTGAAAAGAGGTGCTATTGCATGTGCAGCGATCAAGACGAATTCTGTGGAAGGACCTGAGCAGGAAACGCTACAAATTAACTACGGACTTCGTGAGGTGGGTCCTGTGCTCCAGCAACAGGCGCGGAGCAAAGTCAGTGCTACCTGTGACTCACGCCACATCCTAGGACGTAGTGCAGCTTACGTCTGTTGTTCCTACATTGCCGCATGGTATTGTTGTTATTCTGTGTCTGGCCTGAGGATAATAGCAAACCGTGGGCCGTTCATTCTCTTTCTGTGTTCATTGCTGTAAGTGTCTTATAGTGACGTTTTACACTTCTATGGCGGAACGCGATAAATGATTTTACGCAACTGTGCTGATCGTGGAAGGCTGTATTTGAAATCCTTGTTCAGACTTGGTTTTTCGGCGCCAAGGCGATAAAAGGGGACAGTTGCACCGTTATCGGCAGTGCCTGCGAAAGAATTTCACGCCGTACGCTATGGTAGGAAACGTTTTTCCCACATTCAGAGTGAACAAAGAACTGATGATTTTGTAATTTGATAAAGCGCAACTGCCGTGGCCTTTAGATACTGCTTGCCGGTGTTGTGTTTAATTAAATCAAATGTACACGTGTAAGAAATTTTCTTGCGCCCAATAGGGTCACCCCCTAATTCTACACTACTGGCCATTAAAATTGCTACACCAAGAAGAAATGCCGTTGATAAATGGGTATTCATTCGACTAATATATTATACTTGAACTCACATGTGATTACATTTTCACGCAATTTGGGTGCATAGATCCTGAGAAATCAGTACCCAGAACAACCACCTCTGGCCAGAATAACGGCATTGAGACGCCTGGGCATTGAGGCAAACAGAGCTTGGATGGCGTGTACAGGTACGGCTGCCCATTCAGCTTCAACACGATACCACAGTTCATCAAAAGTAGTGATTGGCGTATTGTGACGAGCCAGTTGCCCGGCCACCATTGACCAGATCGTTTCAGTTGGTTAGAGATCTGGAGATTGTGCTAGCCAGGGCAGCAGTCGAACATTTTCTGTATCCAGAAAGGCCCGTACAGGACCTGCGACATGCGGTCGTGCATTATCCTGCTGAAATGTAGGGTTTCGTAGGGATCGAATGAAGGGTAGAGCCACGGGTCGTCTGGAATGTAGCGTCCACTGTTCAAAGTGCCATCAATGCGAACAAGAGGTGACCGAAACGTGTAACCAATGGCACGCCGGGTGATAGTGATGACGAATACACACTTCCAATGTGCGTTCACCGCGGAGGTTCGATTCCTCCCTCGCGCATGGGTGAGGGTGTTTGTCCTTAGGATAATTTAGGTTATGTAGTGTGTAAGCTTAGGGACTGATGAGCTTAGCAGTTGAGTCCCATACGATTTCACACACATGTGACCATTTTTCGTTCAGCACTATGTCGCCAAACACGGATGCGACCATCATGATGCTGTAAACAGAACCTGGATTCATCCGAAAAAAAAGGAGGTTTTGCCATTCGTGCACCCAGGTTCGTCGTCGAGTTCACCATCGCAGGCGCTCCTGTCTGTGATGCAGCGTCAAGGGTAACCGCAGCCATGGTCTCCGAGCTGATAGTCCATACTGCTGCAAACGTCGTCGAACTGCTCGTGCAGATGGTTGTTGTCTAGCAAACGTCCCCATCTGTTGACTCAGGGATCGAGACGTGGCTGCACGATCCATTACAGCCATGCGGATAAGATGCCTGTCATCTGGATTGCTAGTGATACGAGGCCGTTGGGATCCAGCACGGCGTTCCGTATTAGCTTTCTGAACACACCGATTCCATATTCTGTTAACAGTCATTGGATCTCGACCAACGCGAGCAGCAATGTGGCGATACGATAAACCGCAATCGCGATAGGCTACAATCTCACCTTTATCAAAGTCGGGAACGTGATGGTACGCATTTCTCCTCCTTACACGAGGCATCACAACAACGTTCCACCAGGCAACGCCGGTCAACTGCTGTTTGTGTATGAGAAATCTGTTGGAAACTTTCCTCATGTCAGCACATTGTGGGGTTCCCCAGCGGCACCAACCTTGTGTGAATGCACTGAAAAGCTAATCATTTGCATATCACAGCATCGTCTTCCTGTCGATTAAATTTTGCGTCTGTAGCACGTCATCTTCCTGGTGTAGCAATTTTAATGACCAGTAGTGTAGGTTAGAGGTGACTGCACCACGTTCCCTTAGGATAGTGAACTGATTAGTCACCTCGTGTAAGTGGCGTCTATCAGATTTAGCGCTGTTAAGCTGACTTACTTGAGAATTTGTCTGTCTTAAGGCGCCCTACTGCGCGAAAAATAACTTGTTTTGGCTGACGATTTGGCATATAGAGAGCATAGCGCGTAATGGTGCATCGTAAAGCGGTGCTTTAGGCGCTAGTAGTTATGTGTTGTATTGTCCTGTGGTGATTAGTGACCGGAGATTCATTAGTTGTTCGATGTGCTATAAACTGTTATCTTGGGATAGTTCTCATCGACGAAAATGAATTGACTAAAATTGGAATTCACTTGTCCGTGAGTGTTTTAAGGCGGAAACCTGTGAAAACATAATCCAAGTTTTGATATTATTTACTAAATTCCGTATCTATTACCACAGTAAAGAACGCCTGCCTGTTTTGCATTTGATAACTTTGCCTGATTGAAGCTGTTATCGCTGTAGGAATGTCTGTTTTCTGTTCGGTAATTTTACTGTTACCACAGAAGGTCTGCCTGTTTTCTATTTGGTGATTTTCCTTAACTGAAGCTGCTGTTATTGAAGGCCTGCTTGTTTTGCATTTGGTAATTTTACTTAACTGAAGCTGTTATTATTGAGGGCTTGCCTGTTTTCTGTTTGGTAATATTACGTAAGTGAGGCTGTCATTATTGAAGGCCTGTCTATTTTGCATTTGGTGATTTTGCTTAACTGAAACTGTAATCGCTGCAAGCTTGTCTGTTTTTTATTTGGTAATTTTAGATAACTGAAGCTTGCATGTTCCCTTTTGTATAAAGTAAGAGTTAGTTCATAATCTGGGTTAGCTACAACTCTTATTAATCAAAGCCTACCCGTTTTATTGCCCTATTATTGAGATCTGATATCTTACTCAATTTGCATTGTAACTAACCGAAATTGTGATTGTTAAAGGCCTACTTGTTTCAGAGGTGTTATGCCAACAGGATAGTGACACGAAATTACACATGATGGTACATGGGCCCTAATCTTTCGCTTTACATCCCTTTATCTGAAATTGCGGGTCTCAGTGTTACATAGCAAACAGTCGCAATCCCATTAGTTTGTATTATTTTTGCAAAACTAGATTTCGGCATGTTTAGTGTATTTCCGTTACAGTTCAAGAGACTCGCGACATTTTATGTTATCACATGGTCTTATAGGTGTATAGGCAGAGGGACACTCCTGATGGAATCAGTGTTGCTCCTTGAAAGAAAGTCAGTGGCATTTGTTTTGCGCCCGGTTTTGTATATCTTTGAGATGCCTGGAGCCTGAGGGCCCATCTCGCTAGTCGATCCGCTCGATCCCTCAGGCTAGTCAACGAGCTTACTGAATGGTGATCCGTCATAACGGTGAATGGTATTCCAAATAAATACTTGTTCGAGAACCAAACAACTGCAAGCCACTCTTTCTCCCTTCCTAGAACTTACATCTTTCTTCACTGTTTGTTATTTCCAGTAGGTATATTACGTCCGCAGAAGGTGACATTCTTTTCACAGAAAGAAACTGGAGGAGCTGTGTTTTCTCAAAGTTTAAAGGTAGCCCATTTACTGGCTTACAGGAGACATTATAAATCGCATATGAACTTTCACTTCGTAGAATCGTGCAATATTCCTTATTTCGCACGGGGCTGTGAGATTAATTTTTGTTTCACTAAATTTCCGCTGTATTGCTTCTTCGGTGCACAGTTTTGCTTTCTTTTCTGCACTGTTTGTACCTTTCTGGCCTATTTGTGAGGTAACTAGTAAAAATGTTTCCTGCGCATCAGCTGTCTTTTACAATGCTCCCTCTCTCTTTACACAATTAACTTCATCTTGTGTGGCTTCTTTCCCTGTTTCCCTTTTAACAGTATCCCATACTGCCGTGACTTTATTGTCTAATCTGTCAATTTCAGACAATATTTGCGTAAGCCTTAACTACTTCACAACATTTCTTAGTATGTCGCACTACTGTTACAATATGAGAATTTTTGTGGCCATTCCTTGTTCGGGCTACTTTGTACAAGTTGTGAAGTGAACCTGATACCTGTAGTGATCCGAAGTCTATTTCTAGGAAAATATTTGGAGAAATGGGTACAAACTCATTAAGAAATACCGGCCGGAGTGGCCGAGCGGTTGTAGGCGCTACAGTCTGGAACCACGCGACTGCTACGGTCGCAGGTTCGAATCCTGCCTCGAGCTTGGATGTGTGTGATGTCCTTCGGTTGGTTAGGTTTAAGTAGTTCTAAATTCTAGGGGACTGATGACCTCTGAAGTTAAATCCCATAGTGCTCAGAGCCATTTGAACCATTAAGAAATATGTTGAATTCATAGCTAGAATTAGGCGCTTTACCGACTTCACCTAAGTCAACTTTCTATAAAATCTTCAGTGGTTTTGTCATTAATCAGCCTTACTCTATTCTTAGAATGTTTTTGATGTGTAAATGGAGCTAAGTTGTGTAATGTGACTAACTGTGCATCTTGATCACACTACAGGACAAGCATGTATCGATGTAACTTCTTCTTGTTGCTTGAATACTTAATCTATAAGGGACTACTATCTTCAGCAGCTCAAGCAGGAATATTTATGACTGATGCTAGATGAGACACGCCTAAGAGCACCTTTAGATTACTTTTCCTGTCAGATTCCTTGAGAAGTTCGCATTAAAAATTACCATATATAATAATCTCTTTCTGCCTCACAAATAGTAGAACCTATCAAATTTTTTCATGCAAATTTCGCGATTACCTAATGGAGACCATTATACTACAACAGCTGCAAGAACTACATTTTCCAGTATTAACTCTCAAGCACATGCATCTACATCCCGATCCATAAAGAATGTACGTATTTCTAAATTTCTAAAATGTTACTTTTTCATCTATTGTTCCACCTGACATCAATAATCATGTGGATTTGCCTTCGTGGAATGGTGGATCGCGTTATTTATTTATTTATTTATTTTGGTGATAGATCCGGCAACAGGTCCTTACCCCTCCTGCTAGGGTGCAGACCTTGAGAAACACACCGCATATACCTGTAGCAGCTACGACGTTTATCAGCACCAGCGTGAGTCTCAAGCAGCCCATTCACCTTCATGTTTGTTCGCTTAACAGCAGGATTAACCCAAGACTGGTGACGGCACCGTACAACCCCCACAAAACCCACATTTTTGTGCTCTCTAGCTACTCCTATTTTGTTCAGGTCACTCCTAACACTATATTCTTCATTGCTAGCCAGCCTGTTTCCAATTCACCTGGATATCAACACCTGGTCTTATCCTTACATATCAGTCAAAAATTTCCTACTACTAGTACTGCGTTTCACAAAACTTTTAGCCTGATACTCTGCACCTCATTTTTACCTGTAGCTACTGGCCTACTCTCCTTCTATGACTGCTACGTAGCAAAATAAAACTTCTTTCCCTGTTCCGCATTTCGCCCTATTTACCACAAAGTTTCCTAGCATTGTTCTGCTGCACCCTACATTCCTGACGAATCTGTATGAGGCTCATTCTTCTCTAAGTCTTGAAGTAACCGAAATTTATTGCTTACATGATTTGCGAATTTGCTAGCAAAAGTCTTACCTGTCAGTCCTTTGTTTGGGGTACTTTGCCTGCGCTCGTTCTCTTTATCCCTTTTCAGCAGGTGTAATTTCGCGTTTTTTAAAACTGCCCGAAGAGCGAATTTCTTTGCCGCTTGTTACTCGACTTTCCGGCGTGACCCTCAATTATACGTAAGAACACCATCATTTTTCCCCCTACAGTCGTGAAAAGGTAACCTACAATTTTTCACAAAACACTCTCTGTTTGACAAACATGCGGCAACGTCCACACTTACTATTCACGGATGATCTGTTTTATAAAGAAAATAGGTGCAGTAAAAGAAAAACAGTGCACGTTATTAGAACTAAATGTATGTTACTCTTTCTGTAAGGTTCTTGAGCATTATATTAGGCCTATAATTACACGATACTTACCCTAATGTAACTACAAGAAAAGTTCAGAATTAGCTTCTGATTTCTTATGTATGAAATTATTTGCAACAGCACGATTTCCACCGATTTCTTAGGCGCATTGCCGGCCGCGGTGGTCTAGCGGCTCTAGGCGGTCAGTCCGGAACCGAAGGGCTGCTACGGCTGCAGGGTCGAATCCTGCCTCGGGCATGGATGTGTGTGATGTCCTTAGGTTAGTTAGGTTTAAGTAGCTCTAAGTTCTAGGGGACTGATGACCACAGATGTTAAGTCCCATAGTGCTCAGAGCCATTTTTTTAGGCGCATTGTTCTCAACAGCTGTGTTGGCAATATAAAAATCGATGTAAATGATCTCAAATAGTAAACAGAAGTAGCAGAATATGAAGTTAATATGATGAAATAGATAAAGCGTGACAGCGACTGTTGAACTACTTATTGTTAGTATTCCTGAAGAATCTTAATAGGGAGAAAATGCGTTGACCTGCCCACTCGTATCTTATAGGGTGCTAAAGGCTGCTGCTTTCTCAGATAGCTGTGCAATAATTCAAGAAAATCACATTATTGGTTTTTATTACAGTAAGGTAGACTGACAATACTTAACTTTGGTTTACGATGCCGTGTCGCAAGCTATTGGCGACATGCAAATAATCAATGTCGTTCGCTGAATAGAAACCCCATGCAAGTAATGGATATGGATCACAAGTAGCAGCTCTTCTAGTGCAGTCTTCTAGACCGCGTCTACTAATGACCGACTTCTACTGTCCGGTCGAGTCTGGCAGGAGCGGCGTTCATACTCTCTTCGAATAGAGGCCACTCCGGTCGTCGTACGGTCCTACTCAGCGTATTATTTGCTGACATCGTGTCACAGGCTTCTCTGCTCTTGCGTTCATCATCTTCGTGCCGGAACCTGTCGTTACGCTGGAACAAAAAAACACCAATTAAGATAGTGGAACTAAATAAGAATTGTGATTAGAGAAGTGAGTGAAACAAAACTAAGGAAACTGAAAGATATACATTTAACTCCAAAGACATTGGATTATCGAACTGAGGGAAAGAACTGAACTGCAGCAAGACAATATTTTAAGGTAGAAGGAAATAATAACTGTAAAAGAAGTAAGCAGAAATACAATTCCCAAAATATCTGATATACTGTTCAGAGTTTTATGTGCATAGAAAACAGAATTACAGTCCTGCTAATGGAGAAAATACTTTGCCAGCCAGGCCTCCCTCGCCAGTAAACATAGGAACTGTTTTAAAACAGTAAAAGACAATGGTGAACGCCGTATCTCAGCTATTTTAATCATTTACTGCTGGTATCCTATATATAACCTCGGAGCTGGGATTCATTTCCTCGTTCTTCATGGTTGTTGCCATTTTCAAAAGTAATCTGTTTTCCTTAAGGTTCTTTCGCTATTTTGACAATTGCTTATTTTGAGTTTAATTGTAAATGAGGGCTCCTGAATATTTCGTTATGAGCCTTTCACGAAGTTGGCTCGGAGTTGAATGGCGAGTTGGAATGTTTGCTCAGATTACATCATCCACAGTTTGTGATGTTTGACAGTTCATTATATTGTTCTCTCTAGATAAAATATACATTCTTTATTTCCTTTGCTCCATGTCAGTGGTGGCACACGAAACAGATGTGATTTCAAATAGTATCACTGTTTGTGGTGATTAATAGCTTATTATATCGTCCTCTCTCGATGAAAGGTGCATTCCTAACTTAATTTATCCCGTTGTAGTGATCCCAGTCAAGTTATAAATGGTTAAATCTCTCACTTAACTCTTTCAAGCCAAAGTTGGTGACTGGTGTCGTGAAGTGTTTGGCATTGCCAGAAGAAGCGCTGCAGTGGCAGAAGGCAGTTCCACGTATCAGTGGACTGTGTAAAGCATCTCTCACTTTGGGTGGTCTCACGACGCCGTCCAATTAGTCCTTCGAAATCACGGGCGTCCAGCAGCGGTTCGAGGCAATTTAATGTAATCGTCTTCAGTATTTCCATACCAGGGACAATTTGGCTAATTATAATGTATGAGCGATAGTATCTGAACAATTTGGGGAACTTGCATCTCCAGAAACGAAGCAAAGACTTTCTAAATTTTTAAGCGGGTCGGTGCAGCTTTACGTCGTTAAAAATGAGTTCTTTTCACATTTTTACTTGCCGAATTTCACAAAGCGGAGACAGATGCTCTGTACTTTCAATAAAAACATGTTTTATATAACGATTTACAAACAATCGTTGAAAATTAATGACAAACTGTTAGTGTTTAGTATCACATTTATTCTGATACAAATTAACACTCAAGGTACCAACATCCACTCTTTAAAGAACATGCAATTAATTTTCTGACTTACGGTCATGCATTTCATTCATTTAATCAGTTATTTACGGTGTAGTTCATACTCACTGTTGTTCGTTCCTCATTGCTACTCGTTCTAATGTGCTTAAACATATTGGTAAATTTACCGAATTTTTGAAGTTCGAAATCTTGTAGAAAGTCATTCGACGACTGGCTCCTATGACTTATGTTTGCCGTATGCTTTATTCTTTATTTTTATGTGAACTCCGATGTGGCTGATTTTACAGAATGAGATATTCAACTGCAGAAGGTCTCCTCTTGCAGTTATTTCTTTATTGACGTTAATGTAAGAGCTACGATACTGGAGCGCCTGCGTTATTCGTAATTACGATGCAATATTACTTTTGACATGTCGTATTTATCCACCGATACCGGGCAAGTCTGTACGGGAATATACGTAATGGATGTACGAGTACGGGGTATAGACGCATGGTTCACGATATAGTGTTTAGGGCTGACAGTGAGTCGCGCATGGATAGTCAAATGGTCGCCGGCACGGTAGCTCAGCGTGTTCGGTCAGACAGCTGGTTGGCCTCTGTAATACAAAAACTGAGTGGAAGGCGCAACAAACGAACATGACCGGATGTCATACGACGTACGCAACGACCAAACACACACACACACACACATACACACACACACACAAAAGCAGAATGGGACGGCGATCGTTCGTGTTAAGCAGTAAATCCGCGTTCGGTCCTGGTCCGGCACAAATTTTTACTATCGTCATTCCATTCTACAGCTGATGATTGTCCACACTGATAACTGCGAATACATTACCTGGAAGACCTGATGTTAATTTCATGTGGGACATATTTCGAAAATTGTGAAATGAACTGACGAATGTTATCTGCACACTTGTGTCTTCATTCCGGAGAAGAAACAATACATTTTTTCAAAAGGATAATTGATGAGAAAGTCTTGAACGAAGTGATGAAATGGATGTATCATTACAAATGGCCCCAAGAGTAGTTACAAGCTTGCTTTCGGAAATTCGTTCATTATCCTTTAGCTTACCTTCGCTTAAAATTTGTCTTAAACAGATGAAGTGTACATTGTGTTTAAAGACACACCCTTGTGATCTAAGTGTACACTTCAGCACAGACACCAGTCAAACTGTAAACTTGCCTTGTATGGTAAGGTAACTGTCAACGCAGTTCTTACATACATGTGACTAACAGTTAGCCCCCCCCCCCCCCTCATGTGTGGTATGCAGAGATATGAGCCGTGGCTATAAATTAACGGGACTGTCGCTGCAAAACATTTTATTTCAAAAACGTACATATTTAATTACTGTCACCCTCAATACACTCTCCTCCTCTCTCTGTCTCTCTCTCTCTCTCTCTATCGCTCCATGCGAATTTACCGTTGATGGAGTCAGTGATGGAAATCTTCCTTTCTCAGCTCCTTGATGACCCGTGCCACTTTTTCTTTCGCTGCTTCAATGGACTGTAATCTTCTTCCTTTTAATACTGAATAGGTAAATATAACATCGTGCTAGGGCAGGCGAATAACGGGGTAGTCTAACACGGGAATGCTGCACTTCGCCAGTAACCTCGTAACAGACGAGGCGGTATGAGCTGGTGATGGTGCGTTGTTTTGATGCAGAACCAATGACATGTTCTTGCACAAGTCGGGTCGTTCACGTACTATTTTCTCATGGAGTTGAGCAAGAAGCTCAAGGTAGGAATGTTGGTTAATAGATTGACCTTCAGGAACCCAGGTAATATACAGAATTTTATGAACATCGAGAAAAACCATCATCATCGCCTTGAATCTTGATTTGCTCTTTCAAGCTTTTTTCGCTTCCGGTGAAGCTGGGTCCTTCCAATGCTTGGACTCGCGCTTAGTTTCTGGATCGTAAGCGGAAAATAAAGATTAGTCACACTTTATCACTCTTTCCAAGGAATTAGGATCATTTTCACTGGTATTCTTAGTATCAGTACGAACATTTTCATGAGTATTTTTTATTCATCGCATAAAGAATTTCGGCACCAGTTTCGTACTAACTATTCTCTTGTTAAAATGACAGAATAAAATTTGCTTTACGCATTCTTTGTCAATTCCTACATTTGAGGGAATCGATGGAGTACTCAAGCGACGGTCAGATCTTATCAGGTTACCCACAAAAACTCACGAATGTCATGGAAAATCTTCGCCACGCACTTCTTTTAGTGAAAAATAGGTTTCAATAGCAGTTCTTCTAAGTTTCATGTTGTACCGGGACCTCCTCCTCTAGCATTACTTTTCCTCAACAATAGTTATCGATACCAGTATTATTTTTCGAAGTTTGGACACGTCAGTATTATCTCAGTTGTTTTTCTGAAATCATATAATTTTATACACAGTATGTTATATTTCAAGGTAAAATTAATTAGTTTATAAATTAATTACTTTATAAAAAGTTTTAGTCTCGATGTTATAATCGATAAGTAATAGTTCTTAATGTACAGTTAAAATTATTTTTTTAGAAACATTTGAAATTACGAACTATAGGCACACTTCAAATTTCTGTTATCAATTACGCAATACTGTATTGGTTACTACATTTATTTCAGAATTCATTTATGAAATAATAATCGAAAGTAATAATCTAACAGAGAGTGGTAGAAATTCATTTGTTAAGAAAAATTGTAAACCCTTTAAAATATGGTTATTTCCGCAGAGTGTGAGAGTAGTGACCCGACGTATTTTTGTGCGAACAACGTAATTTCGGCATTGTCAATGCGAAAAATCAAAAATATGACGAAACAAATTTACGTAAAAACAAAAATTTTGCAACAACAACTATCAAATTTATTTAGTTGAATTGAACCTTGAGGACCTAAAATGTGAGAATCTTAGCTTTTAGAATCAGACCCCTAGACAAGAAGAACTGGAGCCAACTCAACATGAGAAGCCAAGTAAACTAGAAAGTTTATTGTAATCCTCACTCCTCTCAAATTTTTCATAAAAGACTTTGCTTATTGGGGACAATAGCTCCAAGTAGAAACGAGGAGTACATTAAAATGTGAAACTTCACCCAGTTCGTTGTTCTGTTATTACACTTGCCATTTTTGAGGCTCTTGCGCAAATAAAGGTTGTGGCCACATCTATTTGTCTACAAACAAAAGAAACGCCACACTGACTGAAAAGGCTTAACGCTTCAGAGCTGGGGCGCCCATACCCTGTGGCAAGAGGGAGCCGCTTCCCCCCTCCCCCTTCCCATCGTCCTCCTAGCTCTCAGGGAAAGAAAAAGCTTTATTCAGGTGCTTCTCTTTGATAAAATTGATTTAAATGTCTGTATTCTGCATGTTTTAACAGGGTTGGAGCTGTAATTTTATTGTGGCTACTTACAAGTCGCCTTTCGCCTTCCGAAACATTAAAAATACTTCATAAACTACGGACTGCCATTCCTCCCCCACACACACACACTCCCCCCCCCCCCTCCCCCTCCGTCCAACAACCTATCGTATGGGCGCTCCTGTTAACAATTATTTGCCGTTCATCTCCGGCGCATGTGTGCTGGCTCTGTCACAACATCAGTCCCGCTATTTTATATCCACATAGCCACACTTCGTACGTACGTTCGAACAACATAGCAAGTCAGCGGTAGTAGAACAGCGCCTGACGTGGTCAAGCTGTACAATTCTTCGATTACAGCATACTAGCTAGTCAGGCACTTAGCTTCAACAGGAAGTTACCACAGGTTGTCCAATCTACAATTGTATGTCACAGTAAGAAGCCACATCCGACAAGAGAACAATCTGTCTTCATAGGCGCAGAGATGAAAGATGAATTTATCAAAATTCTTAAATCAGTGGAAGACATCATTCATGAAGCTAATCGGTAGTGACAGTTTAAGCAATGACTCTCCCATGCAAAGCAAATTGTCAATTTCCAGACCCTTCCCTATACAATATCGGGTCAATATTTCATACTGAACGACAACGTCATTCAGTTCTATTGTTTTGAGTGAATGCACACAATATCTGATACTCCGTTCTCTACAACAATGGAGACTTACACCTAATTATACACAACTCCATTGCCGCTTACGAACACATCACTTCATATTCTTCAACCACCAGATACATAACTTCCTATCTGGTGGATAACACTGGAGGAATGTGCGTACTTGCTACACCTCTCAACATCAGCACATGCAAAGAAAGGGTACGTACAAAACAAAGTCAAATGCCATTCCCGAATACATACTAGAAATTAGCCTATCACAATCACATGTTTTACCAAACCAAGAGCCACTCAAGGGACTTACCCGTTTATAACAATACAATATATATCCACCTGCTTAGCTGACTGGTAATGTGCTTGCCTTCCACACCAGCAGGCCCGGTTTCGATTCCCAGCCGGAGATTTTTTCAGCTAGTGGACTGGGTGTTATGCTGTCCTTATCATCATTTCACCCTCAACATCGCCCGATGTGGCGACGACTTAAACAATACTTGCACTCGGCGCCCGAACTTCCCCGGATGGGGACTCCCAGCCAACAATGCTACACGCTCGTTTCATTTCATTTTTTATACACTATATTTCTTAACAAGTAACTTTCTGTCCATGTTTTTTACTTTTACATCTATTACCAATGTTTAACTACACATTGTCATTCTGAGACAGCGGCCTCAATTTAATCACAAGTTTTTTCAATTCTCCAACAACTACATAATCATAATTTGCTGTTCTTGATACTGCGAATTTTTATATGGCTTATAGGGGCTCCATATTCTCTTATCGTATTATTATAACACACACATTTAGTGCCTTACTTCCACAGAATACATTTTCTTCAACACGCCGCAAAGCTCAGGGCTATGGTTTAGGCAATGGATATATCCTTTCTGATCCATCTACTGCAGACGATTGCAAAAGTGAATGCTACGATTTAAGCAAAGAATATGTCATTTCACATACCTTCACCTCATTGCTACAAATTTACCTCACATACGGTATCACCATTCCTTGGCCGCATGTATTCAAGTAACTAATTTTCTGTAGGGGAGACAAGAGTTGGGTGACATGAAGGGCTAATTGGCACACAGCTGCTATTTTCTGCCACGATACAATCAGTGCTAGTGGGGAGTATATGTAAGGGTCCAACATACTTCGTAATTTCAATCGGCTTGGAAACGTAATGAAGGAAAGAGCCCTGTTTAATCATTTCCCTTCTCTGGCGAGTACATTGTTTCATAGTGAACCTTTTTGTTTTCATGAACGTGTAGATCGAACTGGTGAGCTACTGATGCCAGTTTTCGAAAGAGTGATTAACTGTTGTTGCACGCCTGCATTATACTTCTTTGTTTCTGTTGTTTCAGACTACGACGTTGAGATGTTCCACGACCTCTTTTGCATGTCGCCTCTCGTTTTCATCAATTTTATTAATGTTTTATGTCATCGCACGGTGGAACAGGCTGAATAAGGTTATTGTAATGAGAATATTTGTACTGACAGCTCAAAATACTTTTAAACTCATTCCTTTGCATGTTGGATTACTGCCCTGGGTGGCTTGTGTGAGGCGAGCACTGGAGGACATGGTACACCGCGTTTCCGAGTGGAGGCTGCACTTCTGCGAATACACCAGTGGGCTTAAGTACCTGTCGGAACGACTGACGTTGGTCGAGTTTCGCCTATTGTATGCAGGGTGAAACGACTTGTGAGGCGTCTGAGTGTCGCCACAGTTTTTGTGTTTACTGTTCCGGCGCGTCCAGAACGAAGATTCCTGGCACCGACTGACTGCGTTCTCCTCATGATTCTGAGAATACTTGTGGACTGTGCCTTACTGGGCGCGACTGTCTGGCTCCGGATGGCCAGATATCTAGGCATGTTGTTTTTGTAGCTGGTCAAACGGCAAGTTCAGTGCCCTCAGCTGAATGGCAGAGGCATGATTGGTCAACTTAAACTGAGGCTAGTTGACGTCATAAAGCCCTGCTCGAAATTGGAGGGACCGGTGGCTATTGTCGCTAATGATGTTCTAAGACAGTGTGGGGGAATTTTGGAATCAGTACTGAATCCTAATTCGTCGTTGTCGAGGGTGGTAGAGAGTTGAGCAATGTTGGCTTCGGGCTTGCATTGCGCGGGCGCAGGGATGCGGGATCTGATCTTCGTCGGAGTCGGACGGTCTTGCGACAGACGCACTATTTCGACAGAATTCTCGAACAGCCTTCGAGGCCAGGGGTTGGAACAGAGTTGCTGCACAGCCGAAGTCGGCGCCTACATCATCAGAACGGTGCCTACCGACGACGTGCTGCAGATTTCAGGTCTGGTGCAGTATTTTGCGGCTTCGGAGTTATAGGATCTATCATTTTTATCCTGAATCCGTCAGCAGCACGCGCGCTCGCTTTGCTACAGGCCCACCTTGCTTGTTTCTCCATGTGGTCTCATTTGAGCTCTCACTACTAATTGCGATACAGCACTATAGTCGGCAGAGTAATATTTGATTCATTAGGACCTCCAGTCATTATCGTCAGTCTGTTGCATCACAGAGAGTAGGAGTCCCTTGTTCTCGACCCAACTCATATTCTCGTAGTAGTTTTGGTGGTACATAAGGAGAGGATCGAGTGCATGTTTCATTCTCATGCAAAATTTGTCAGAATTAAAGAGATGCAAACTCTTGTCCACCTCGGCACCTCGCCAGGTATCCATCGTTTTTGATATCACCATGGGGCTTACTGGCATAGTTAGATGTGGGGCCACTTGGAATAACTATGACAACTTGCCCCACACCTATGCTAACTAAAGCCCTTATTATTGTTCATTAAAAAAGAAACCATTTCTGTAAAAATGAGTAAATGCAGAACACTCCAGAAGAAAATCGCCTTTTCTTCACAGCTGGCCCAAGATAGTAATCCATATAGATCTCAAAAAGAACCCAGAAAACTTTGATTTGAATTTTGTTTTACGCATTGTGATGACGGCATGTCATATGTTAACTATGCTGCAATTGATGACAGTTTGGCCTTCCTTAATGACAGTTCAAAGGCTGAAGAAAGCCTCCATGGCGAAGAGCTTTCACGCTCAGTCCCCTTCCCAGACGAAGGGCTAGGTTTTATTCGACAATTCCAGCGAAAGCTGCAAAACCTCAGAAAGTTTCCAACAAGTCATATTGAACAGGTCTAGCAACGAATCCTTCACAACTCAAGGGTCTTCTCATCACACTGAATTCCGTAACAATTCTTTTGGTGCAATACCATCCTCTCCTGTAGCCTGGGGAGACTGTCGAAACCGATGGCAAAGAGGTTCACGTTTCTACGATGCTCAGACAGAGCAAACCTGAAGATCGTCAGACGAGGATGATTCGACGATAAAAAAAAAAAAAATATTGTGCAGAAATTGAACCAACTTGTTCACGTATACGAGTACCAAACTGCTACACCTGTGACTGATTTAAAACATTGATATTATTTTATTTTAATAATTGTAAGTAACTATAGTAATAAGCAGAATTTATTTTTCTTCAAGGATTCATTGGCGGTTTTCACACTTTTATGCCAATACCATCGTTTACACATCCAATCAGAATTAATTATTGTTGAAATGCCGCTTCTTCACGAAGAATTCGTTTTGTGAGCTACGTAAAACACCAGACATTACTTTCTATCTCAGGAAGAGGATCTTGGAACATTATTGACTCATTTCCTAATAGGGTAAAATCGTACTTCATACCAGGAAGTAGCAGGATGCACTTATTAGAAGCACGTTAAGTGTATTTCAAACATGAATAATAGTTTAATAAAGTGTGTCGTTACTGCTACAACTCTGACATAACGTGTTGTTTCACTGCAGTACATCAAGACGTTATTCAAGATCTGACTTGTGGAGACCGGTAAGACTTCTTTAGCCTAGCGCCTTTGTTCTCCATGATTTTAAATTTTGTCGATTCAGGCCAGTAGAGGGACAAGGGAAGAAGCGATGTTCACACGTAACACCGCATGGCTATTTCATCAACGCGTGGCGGCTTTCTGTGATAAATAGAATCATATTCTATTTTTCGGGTCTCGGTCCGGCACACAGTTTTAATCAGCCAGGAAGTTTCATATCAGCGCACACTCCGCTGCAGAGTGAAAATCTCATTCAGCAAACATCCCCCAGGCTGTGGCTAAGCCATGTCTCCGCATATTCTTCCTTTCAGGAGTGCTAGTTCTGCTAGGTTTGCAGGAGAGCTTCTGTAAAGTTTGGAAGGTAGGAGACGAGGTGATGGCAGAACTAAAGCTGTGAGGACGGGGCGTGAGGCGTGCTTGGGTAGCTCAGTTGGCAGAGCACTTGCCCGCGAAAGGCAGAGGTCGCGAGTTCGAGTCTCGGTCCGGCACACAGTTTTAATCTGCCAGGAAGTTTCAAATAGAATGATAATTCTCAGAAACAGCAGCTGACATTAGGCATATTAACTATTTTCAACAACTTAATTGTAACAATGATACCGCAGCCACTTCACATCATGACGATATTTAATGCGACAGTAAGGCAGGACCAAACTCGGTGTACTGTTGTCACGGTAAATTAAGATAAGTTAGAGCTCCACTTGACGCCAACAGAATTCCTAAAGTTCCTCTTATAGCACTGCGCGGCAACGGTTCACGGCGAAGCCTTGACTGCCTTCCCAAATTAAGCAACCAGTCTGGAATATGCTTCACCCTACTGACAGAAATTAACTAAATCAGAAAATTTTTAGAAGCCAAAACCAGGATTTTTGGCAAGTACGCTACAGTGGAAGGTTTAACTGGACGTCTGGTGGTAATTCATATTATCCTGTACGGGTAGGCTTATTTGATGCTGTGCATGCTCTAGTTGTTTCTGAGTTCAGTGGCAAAGAAAGCGAGAGGTTCTTGTATAGCCTGCAGTGTCAGCCAACCGTAACGTCGAGGATATCGCTGACAGGACGCTGTGCCCTAGGGCTAAAGAGAATGGCTCTGAGCACTATGGGACTTAACATCTATGGTCATCAGTCCCCTAGAACTTGGAACTACTTAAACCTAACTAACCTAAGGACATCACACAACACCCAGCCATCACGAGGCAGAGAAAATCCCTGACCCCGCCGGGAATCGAACCCGGGAACCCGGGCGTGGGAAGCCAGAACGCTACCGCACGACCACGAGATGCGGGCGGCTAAAGAGAAGATTTCCCTTAGTGGAATATAGATATGAAGCCATCATATCACACTTTGAAGGTGTACACCACTTGTACCACTTGGGGGCAGGAGTTCCGCTTGCGCGACTACTTGACACAGCCTTTAGAGTTTCGTGTTCCTTATTTTAGTACACAAAACATTGGTAAATGAGGTCATATTTGTAATTAGCGTTCGTGGATTAGTATCTGTATTTGTCGTGTGTGGCAGTAGTTTTATTTTCTGCCCCCACCCCCTCTTCACCCTATTTCCTTGCTGATATCCTTCTAAATCTACACAGGGTTCAAATTTTTCTTTGCGAGCCCAGATGTCTCTTATTTTATCGTGATGATCATTTCTCCCTACGTAGGTGGGTGCCAACAGAATGTTTTTGCAATCGGAGGAGAAAAGTGATGATTGAAATTTCATGAGAAGATTCCGTCGCAACGAAAAATGCCTTTGTTTTAACAATTGCCACTCCAGTTCACGGATCATGTCTGTGGCACTAACTCTCTTATTTCGCCATAACAGAAAATGAGCTGCCCTTCTTTGGACTTTTTCGATGTCATCCGTCAGTCCCAACTGATGCGGATCCTACACCGCACAGTAATACTCCAGGATGGGGCGGATAAGCGTGATGTAAGCTGTCTCTTCAGTAGGCCTGTGGCACCTTCTAAGTGTTCTGCCAATGAATCGCAGTCTTTGATTTGCTCTACCCACAGCATTATCTATGTGATCATTCCATTTAATGTAATTGTAATCCCTAAGTATTTAGTTAAATATACTGCCTTCATATTTGTGTGACTTATAGCGTAATCGAAATTTAGCAGATTTCTTTTGGTACTCCTGTGAATAACTTCTCAGTTTCCTTTATTCAGGCCACTTTTCGCACCGTATAGGTATCTTATCCAGCTCATTTTGCAGTTCATTTTAGTCACCTGACGACGTTATAAGACGATAAATGACAGCAGAATCTGCAAACAATCTAAGAGCGCTACTCAGATTGTCTCCTATGTTGCTAATATAGATCAGGAACAATGGCCTGTAACACTTCCCTGCGGAACGCCGGATATTCTGTTTTACTCGATGGCCTTTCGTCTATTAATACGAACTGTGACCTTCCTGACAGGAAATCTCTCACGCAGTTTGGTTAGAAGACGCTTGTGAAGAAGGGTGTCGAAAGGCTTCTGGAAATCTAAAAATATGGAATTAATTTGATATCCCCTGTTGATACCACTACTTACGTCATGACTGTAGACAGCTAGTTATGTTTCACAAGAACGATATTTTCTGAATCCGTGCTGAGTGTGTGTCAATAAACCGTTTTCTTCGAGGTAATCCCTAATGTTCGAGCACAGCATATGCTCCAAAAACCGAGGATATCTACTTCTATATTTCTTATCTTGGCAGTTGTTCTTGATTGGAATTTAGGAATATTTACTTCGTTTTCTTTGCTGAAGGAGTTCCGGAAAATCATGTTTAATAACTCAGCTTCAGTGGCACTGTCATCAGTGACTTCACCGTTGTTCTCGCGTAGTGAAGGTATTCATTGCGTCTCGCCACTGGTGGGCTTTATGTATGACCAGAATCTCTTTGGGTTTTCTGCCAGATTCTGAGACAGAATTTCGTTATGGCAATTATTAAAAGCATCTCGCATTGACGCATGCGTTACATTTCGGACTTCTGAAAAACTTTGCCAATCTTGGGAATTTATTTTTTAAATTTGACGTGCTTTTTTCGTTACTTCTGCAACAGCTGTGTGACCCGCTTTGTGTATCTTGAAGGATCAGCACCTTCACTTGTTAATTTAGGTGGTGCATGTCTCTCAGTTGCCGTACATATACCTTAAAATCATTCTACATCTTTTCTACGCTTAAATGATCAGTTCGGAAGGCGTGGAGACTGTCTCTTAAAATGGCGTTAGGAGAATTTTTATCAGCTTTTTTAAATAGATGTACTTTGCGTTTCTTTTTGGTGGTTGTGGGTATTACGGTATTTAGCATAGCAGCAACTGCCATGTCTTCGCTAATCCCTGTATCCGTCATGATACTCCCCATTCGTCCAGCATTATTTCTAGCTAAGATGTCAAGTATGCGTTCGCAACCATTTAAGCTTCGAGTGGGCTCATGAACTAATTGCTCAAAATAATTTTCTGAGAGTACAATTTCGGATGACGTTTTATGCCTGCCGCCGGCTTTAAACGTATAATTTTTCCAGCACATCGAGGGTAGATTAAAGTCACCATCAACTATAATTGTATGAGTGGGTACTTATTTGATATGAGACTTAAGTTTTCTTTGAACTGTTCAGCAACCATATCTTCTGAGTAGGGGGTTCGGTAAAACGATCCAGTCAATAATTTAGTCCAATTGGCAAGTATAGCGTCTACCCATGCTATTTCGGAGGAACCATTTACTTCAATTTGACTTCAAGATAAGCTACGTCTGACAGCAATAAATACTCCACCACCCACTGTATTTAATCTATCCTTTCTAAACACTGTTAGGTCGTTTCGGCTGAGCTTATTTCCGGCTTTATCCAGCTTTCCGTACCGATAACTGTTTGAGCTTCAGTGATTTCTATTAGGGCTTGGAGCTCTGGTTGTTTCCCAACACAGCTACGGCAACTTACAACTACAATATCGATCGTTGTTACAATTACCTTACTGTGTTTTATCTGCCCTCTTTTAGACTGACGCCCTTTCTGTGGTTTCCTAAAACCCTCTAACTTAAAAGACCGCCCAGTCCCCTCCACACAGCCCCTGTTACCCACGTAGCCACCTCCTGCGTATAGTGGACTCCTGACGTATTAAGCCGAACCCGGAAACCCACCACCCGATGGCGCAAGTCAAGGAATCTGCAGCCTACACAGTCACAGCTCCTCCTGAGTCTCTGATGCTGACCCTCCAGTCGACTTTGCACCAAAGCACCACAGTCTGTTCCGTCGATGATGCTGCAGACGGTGAGCTCCGACTTAATCTCCCTAGAAAAGACTGGCCGTCTTTACCACTTCCGCTAGCCGCGCGAAACCAGGGAGAATCTCTTCCGATACAAAGCGACAAACGTCATTGGTACCGATATGAGCCTCCACCTGCACTTGGCTGCACCCTGTACTCTTCATGGCATCCGGAAGCACACATTCCACGTCCGTAATGACTCCTCCCAGTATACATACGGAGTGCCCACTGGCTTCCTTCCCCTCGTTGGCAGCGATGTTCCAAAGGGGCCCTTAGGCTCCTATAGCTCTTACAGTATTACTGGCTGAAGTGACGTCTCGTGCAGCAGAATTAAAAGGGATAGAAAACAAATTGTTGCTGTTGAACTGTTGATGTTCAAAGAAAAAAGTTCAAATGTGTGTGAAATCTGGGACTTAACTGCTAAGGTCATCAGTCCCTAAGCTTACACACTACTTAACCTAAATTATCTTAAGGACAAACACACACACACCCATGACCGCCGGGACCTGCCACACAGTCCATGACTGCAACGCCTTAGACCGAACTGTTGATGAAGTTAAATATTGTTTGATGTGATAACGTGTTGATTTCTGAAAACGACGAGTTAAGTAAGTGCCACTATTAGCTTACTTTTGCCGGCCGGTGTGGCCGAGCAATTCTAGGCGTTACAGTCTGGAACCGCGCAACGGCTACGGTCGCAGGTTCGAATCCTGCCTTGGGCATGGATGTGTGATGTTCTTAGGTTAGTTAGGTTTAATTATTTCTAAGTTCTAGGGGACTGATGACCTCAGAAGTTAAGTCCCATAGTGACTAGAGCCATTTGAACCATTTAGCTTACTTTTGACGGCGTCAGTGTTTTCTCAAATCGAGGTCGTTGGTGGTACACGTTTTCAGGAGGGAGTGCAGAGAGAGGAGGTTGTGTTTAACGTCCCGTCGACAACGAGGTCGTTAGAGACGGAGCACACACAAACTCGGATTAGGGATATATGAGGAAGGAAATAAGGAAATTAGCTGGTCCTTTCAAAGGAATCATCCCGATATTTGACTGAAATGATTTAGGGAGATCACGGTAAACGTAAATCAGGATGGCCGGAAACGGTTTTGAACCGTCATCCTGCCGAATGCGATTCCACCGTGCCGACCACTGTGCCTCCCCGCTCGGTTTTTCAGGAGTGAGTCCACCATGTACAGTCACGACTCTCAAATGTGAGGCCTATCGGATATAGGAGTGAAAACTATCGTACAGGTCGCCGAAGCAAATAAATTAAGAATGGAAATTAAGAACTTTTACAGTAGCATTAAAAGTCAAGATGTCTTTTATCTTGACATAACGAACGTGATGGGATCACTATAGCGTCACATTTCCAGGAGTAAAGTTTAAAATTAGCTAAAAGTCAACGATGATCCCTTGAACATTAAACCAGAAGGCCATGTCTTAATTCAAGTCGCATATCTGTTACGGTAATGCGCATCGGTGGTAGGGACGTGACAACTTTCTATAGACGGGCAGTGGATGGTGACTATACTACAGTAGACGGTTCTGAACTGCTTTGTGTATATCGCAGCCATAAATGACGAAACAAAAAACTAGTCACGTTTCGACATCTTCGTCACTGGAGCTAAGCGGCTTTGAATAAGCTGCTTTAATCTCCGAGCTCTTAAGCCGTTCGAGCGGAAATTTGACGACGCCGATAAAGTACAGATTGTCTCGCAAATTATAGATTCCTTTCTGCCCTTGATTTAAATGTATGTCGGCAGGTTAGAGTAGCTATGGGGAATATCGGTGACCTTTTACTGAATTTCATTGTCAGCGTCGCATCGAGGGACAAGATGTCAAGTTGGACGACCTGTGACTTTCGCAGAATCTGATGATGTAAGGACAGACCTCACTGGGAAGGGAACTGACGTGATGAAGAAGCTAGTAGATTAAGGTTGAAAAGTTTCTTATCGGATAAAGGGAACTACGCTGCCAGCCATTGAAATTACAACAGCAGGATGGATAGCAATAAATGAAATTTTAGTCATTGTACTCATACACTGAGATGTCAAAGTGCTGGGATAGCTCTACGCACATATACTGTACAGGTAGCGGCAGTATCGTCAAGACAAGATGCTGTGCAAAGGGGCAATTCATTGACGGGGCTGTCAATTGTACTCAAGTGATTCATGTGAAAGGGCTTCCGCCGTCATTCTGGTCGCACGACGAGAATTAATAGACATTAAACACCGAATGGTAGTCGGAGCTACATGCGTGGGACATTCCATTTCGGAAATCGTTAGGGAATTCAATATTCCGAGATCACACAGTCTCTAGAGTGTGCCGAGAATACCAAATTTCAGGCATTACCTCTCATCACGGACGATGTAATGGGAGACAGTCTTTACTTAAGAACCGAGAGCAGTGGCGTTTGCGTAGAACTGTCAGTGTTAACAGACAAGCAACACTGCGTGAAACAGCCGCAGAAATCAATGTGTGACAGTGCGGCGAAATTTGGCGTTTGTGGTGACGTCCGACTCGAGTGCTTTTGTTAGAAGCACGACATCATCTACAGCACACCTCCAGTGCTCGTGACAATACTGGTTGAACGCTAGACGAATCGAAAACTATGGCCTGGTCAGATGAGTTGACGGCAGGCTTCGAGTGAGGCGCACAACCCACGAAGACATGGACCCAAGTTGGCAACAAGGCACTGTGCAAGCTGGCAAGCTGATTGTGGCTCCACTGTGGTGTGAGCTGCGTTTATATGGAATGGGCTACGTTGTCGTTTCCATCTGAACCGATCACTGAACATTTGCAGCCATTCATGGACTTTATGTTCCAAAACCACGATGGAAGTTTTATGGATGACAATGCGTCATATCACCAGCCCACAGCTCTTCGCAAAAGGTTTGGAGAACATTCTGGACAGTTCGAGCCAGTGAATTTGCCACCCAGATCGGCCGACTTGAGTTCCATCGAACATTTATGGGACTTGACAGAGAGCTCACTTCGTGCACAAAATCCTGCACCGGTAACGCTTTCGTTGTTATGGACAGCTATAGAGGGAGTATGCCTCAATATTTATGCAGGGGACTTCCAAAGACGTGACTTCACGCCACGTGAAGTTGCTACATAACGCCTGGTAAATGGAAGCCCGCCACGATATCAGAAGGTATCTCATGGCCTTTCTCATCTCAGGAAGGCTGCTATGATATACTTTGTGGGAGATATAGAAACTGGCTTCGGGTGACAGATACGGGTACGTCATTCCATCCTGCCTCAGCTCTGTGTGGAAGTGGCTGGCGAGTGGTTTGTGGCGCTCTCTTGGCGACCCATGATCCTATGTCAGGACACCGCGGGCAAAGTGCGGTCTTTCATTATCTTGCTGAAAGGTAACTTCGTGGAGATCTCGAAGGCAGGGTACAACTGCCAGACTTAATACGTCAGCAGCTGTCCAGGCTATGCGATGCAGAGGTGATGGTGTTGCATACCCTACAACATCAGATACCATCGTGCCACTGCTAGGTCAGTACGATGGCGATAAATGCAGTCTAGAACATCCGGCCTCCTCCGGACTTCCACACAAAGATAAGCCCATCGTCGTCCTGTCTCTATTAGTACTTGACGGGAGTTAATTATCTCTTATCAGCATCTTGCAATGGTATTAACCGTGCTGTGCTTTGGACAGAGTGACCACGCAACATGGATATGATCAACTGTGCCTATCTTCTATTAAGTTTCCTCCTTGTCTGGCCTGGGACTTTCTTCGAGGAGTGAATTAATGATTATCAGACGACATCTTGGAGTCCGCGACATCTGTTAGGCCAGAACACTGATGGGGTTTAATTATGCTAACAGTCACGACAATTTATTTATTTATTTAATCGTATGGCTCGGGCTCCCCGTCGGGCAGACCGCTCGCCAGGTGCTGGTCATTCAATTTGACGCCATTTCAGCGACCTGCAGTAAATAAGGATGATGGGATGACAATGAGGATAGCACAACACCCAGGTCCCTGGCAGGAGAAAATTCCCCGATCCAGCCGGGAATCGAACCCAGGCCCAGAGGATGGAAAATCTGTCACGCTGACCATTCAGCTACCGGGGGCGGACTGTCGGAACGATGAAGCAGACGCTAACGTATCTGTGAAAATGCGATTTTACTGTGCATCGACAGCTTTCTATCATCTACGACGCTTTCTACATTATCCAAGGAAATACGACCACTGTATGTCCGACGGGATAAAATTGAAAGAGGCGCCTAAAGCGTTGGGTGAGAATATCGATGTCAAATGCAACATATATAATTAAAGTGTCCTCGTGCAAAAAGCACATAGAGAGATATGTCGAGGAGCGTCAACTGTTGCTGAAGACGCTATGCAGAATTGCGTTCGTTTGCTACAATTATTCGTCTAATGAGGCAGTGGAGCATTTTTATATGTTGTTGCTGTTATGACCTGACGAAACTTCGATTATCTGGTCATAACTGTGGATTCTTTGATTGCTCTGGGAGACGGCTGATCGGAACTGCGACATATAAAACACTAGTTCACTTTATAACAAGAATGATACAGAGATTTACTTAACTTTATACAATCCAATGGCACAGGAGCGAGTAGATTATAAACAGCCGTCTGTGAAAGTAAAGCATTATTTGAAGGACGCGATTACAAACTCTTCTCTTGATGCACATGTTCAGTATTTACAAAAGAACAGTCCCCCCTGCGAGTTGAATAGCACAGGTGTCCTAGCAAGATGATGTTGACTGCTTCGGCGGAGGTCACAGACTGAGGCAGGGATAGTCCATAGTCGTTTGCGATGGCACTGCAGTACTCAGAGTGAGGGAGTATCTTCAGGAGCGCCTGCCATTCGTCTTCGTGGACTCCAGTGAGACATCACTAATGTCTGTGGTGTCGAAGCGCGTTATCGACTTGGGTGTGGCGCTGCGATGTCTGGACGACATCACAGTTGTTGCATCCGCTGCATATGTCCTACCTCAAGGGATTAATCCGTGACGTAGATTTACAAATAACGTTGCAGTCTTACTTCATATATGATCTCAGATTTTCACCTAATAAGCCACCGTATGGTGCGTGGCGAACCATTTCCTTTCCTATTCCACTAGCAAATAGAGCGGTGGAAAAACGACTATCTGCCTTTGTAAGAGCACTAATTTCTCGAATCTTATGTTCGTGGTCCTTATACATACTGCATGTTGTCGGCAGTAGAAATTTTCGGCAGTTAACTTCAAAAGCCGGTTCTCTAAATTTTCTCAGTGGTGTTTCTCGACAGGTACGTCGCTTTCCCGCCAGAAATTCCCATCTGCGTTCGCGAAGCACCTCCGTAACACATTATGTGATAAAAGTATCCGGACACCCCCAAAAACATACGTTTTACATATTAGGTGCATTGTGGTGCCACCTAGTGCCAGGTAATCCATATCAGCGACCGTAGTAGTCGTTAGACATGACGAGAGAGCAGAATGGGGCGCTCCGCGGAACTCAAGGACTACGAGCGTGGTCAGGTGATTGGGTATCACGTATGTTATACGTCTGTACACTCATAAACATCACTAGGCCCACTGGTTCCGATGTGATAGTGAAGTGGAAACGTGAAGGGACACGTACAGCACAAAAGAGTTGCGTGACAGAGACAGCCGACAGTTGGAGAGGGTCGTAATGAGTAATAGGCAGGCATCTATCCAGACCATCACACAGGAATTCCGCACTGCATCAGGATTCACTGCGAGTGCTATGACAGTTAGGCGGGAGATGAGAAAACTTGGATTTCATGGTCGAGCGGCTGCTCATAAGCCACACATCACGCCGGTAAATGCCAACCGATGCATCGCTTGGTGTAAGGAGCGTAAACATTGATAGATTGAACAGTGGCAAAACGTTGTTTGGAGTATCACGGTACACAATGTGGCGATCCTATGGTTCAAATCAAATGGCTCTGAGCACTATGAGACTTAACATCTCACGTCATCAGTCGCATAGAACTTAGAACTACTTAAATCTAACTAACCTAACGACATCACACACATCCATTCTCGAGGCAGCAGATGCTGTACCTTAGTATGTATACGTATCACTATGACCGTTACTCTTTCACCGCGCCGAACAGGCTGCCCACAAACACGTCACAGACTTCATGACCTGATGCTTACTGCATGATTGCGACTGCACCACTAAGTGTGCTATGTGTATCAGTATAGGCTAACCGTTTCTCATCCAAGTGTCCGCATTTCAACACATACGCTACCCAGGGGAAAGTAAGGATTAATAGCTTGTTCACGCCACACTACTTGGACTAAAAAATATACGTTTTGTAACAGCTCTAATTATTAGTCTGCAAATGACGTAAATACAGATGTAACGTTTTCCAGAACACCGTTCTCAGCCACCAAGAGAAATATCAGGATTTATACCAGTTACACTCCATATTTCAAAATTTCATTATTACCGGTACGAGTATGGAAGTAGTTTTACTAGCAAGCTCCTGCGAAAAGCCTCAATACTGTTAGGAAACAGTGGTATCTCGCTTGAAGGGGCAGTAGGTTATCTGACGTGGAGAATGTAGAGGTCAAGGGGTGAAAGATAGCTGGTGTGCCGGTAGTTGAGAATTCTATTGAACAGGACTGTACGTATGACAGCGATGAGTATCATGACTTTTGTTTAAAATTATTATTTGGCTATCATATATCTGATTGGATAACTCCGTTTCCTTTCGGTACAGATCTATTAAGTTTTCTGTTATGTGGTGTTTTAACTCGAAACTCATTTAGAGGTATAAGGTATATTCGAAAGTAAGGTCCGATCGGTCACAAAATGAGAACCACAGTGAATTCCGAAAATTTTTCTTTTGCATCAGTTAGTTACACCTTCCAGCTCCTTCTCTACATAGTCGACGCTCCGACTGAGACATTCGACATGGAGTTGAACCAACTTTCCAATACTCCCGTCATAGGAGGCAGCCGCCTGTGCCTTCTGCCAATTCTCTAAGCTGACCTGCAGCTTGTTTCCAGAATGAATTTTCCGCCGCTGCACCGGAGCGCGCGCTGATATGAAACCTATTGGCGGATTAAAACTCTGTGTTGAGGCTCGAACTCTTTTTTTCGATGCCGAATAGTAAAGCTATGGAAAGATAATAAATTTCTCTTCACACTCTTGTGCCATTTTCTGAGATTTTTGTGTTTGGTTCGCATGCTAAGTCCATGACGCTTCACAAACCTGTAGCAGCAACCAGTTCCACTCTTAGAATCTGTAAAGTTCCTCTGTAGCACTAGCTTACGAACGTTTTTTATTTGAATCATTTTTGTAATAATTGAAGTGCCATTTTTACGGTACTCTTGAATCCATTTCACTACGTCTTCTAATTTTCGCTATCTTACATTCAGTCCTCTGTTTGCACATCTTTAAAATCTTTTAAAGTTATTTTTTACCAGCTCGCTAATAGCGAATGCTTTTTCTGTTGGTGGAGGGCCGAAATGCTGCTCAGCTGGTCTGTTTCCATTTTATTCCGCATATGCTGTTACTTTGAACTTGTAGCTCTTCTACTTTTATCCATTACGAAACTAGCTACTGACAAAAATATTCTACTGTGACAACACAAATCACTTTCGAGTTCACAGTCATCGTAGACTGCATCATAGGCTAGACGGTGTTCTGGTTTTGTGATGAGGGAGACAGTGTTAGCAAGCTTGTGAATCAGCATAACTCATGTTCGTCTCATCGGTGCACTGCAGCTGCCAATTGAATCCACTGTTGCCAGATAGAGAGAGGTTTCACGCGGCATCGAATATTTGGTCATTGTTAAGAGTGGCTGGAGCTTTAAATCAAACACTGGGCAATGTGGTATTTGTTTCGAGCATAAAACGCACCTGAATTTTGGGGGCAATTTTTCGAAGAGAAAAGTGTGACTTGTTGTAGCTCTCCATGCTACTCTATCCTGTGCAAGCTTCTTCATCTCCCCGTACTTACTGCAGCCTACATCCTTCTGAATCAATGTATTCACCTCTTGGTCTCCCTCTACGATTTTTACCCTCCACGCTGCCCTCCAATGATAAATTTGTGATCCCTTGATGCCTCAGAACATGTCCTACCAACCGGTCCCTTCTTCTCGTCAAGTTGTGCTACAAACTCCTCTTCACCCCAATTCTATTCTATACGTCCTCATTAGTTATGTGATCTACCCATCTAATCTTCAGCATTCTTCTGTAGCACATCATTTCGAAACCTTCTATTCTCTTCTTATCCAAACTATTTATCGTTCATGGTTCACTACCATACATGGCTATGCTCCGTACAAATACTTTAAGAAACGACTTCCTGACACTTAAATCTATACTTGATGTTAACAAATTTCTCTTCTTCAGAAACGCTTTCCTTGCCATTGTCAGTCTAGATTTTATATCCTCTCTACTTCGACTATCATCAGTTATTTTGCTCCCCAAATAGCAAAACTCCTTTACTACTTTAAGTGTCTCATTTTCTAATCTAATTCCCTCAGCATCACCCGACTTAATTCGACTACATTCCATTATCCTCGTTTTGATATTGTCGATGTTCATCTCATATCCTCCTTTCAAGACACTGTCCGTTCTGTTCAACTGCTCCTCCAAGTCATTTTCTGTCTCTGACAGAATTGCAATGTCATCGGCGAACCTCAAAGTTTATATTCCTTCTCCATGGATTTTAACACCTACTCCGAATTTTTCTTTTGTTTCCTTTACTGTTTGCTCAATATACAGATTGAATAACATCGGGGAGAGGCTACAACCCTGTCTCACTCCCTTCCCAACCACTGCTTCCCTTTCATGCTCCTCGACTCTTATAAGTGCCATCTTGTTTCTGTACAAATTGTAAATAGCCTTTCGCTCCCTGTATTTTACCCCTGCCACCTTTAGAATTTGAAAGAGAGTATTCCAGTCAACATTGTCAAAAGCTTTCTCTAAGTCTACAAATGCTACAAACGTAGGTTTGCTTTTACTTAATCTTTCTTGTAAGATAAGTCGTAAGGTCAGTATTGCGTCATGTGTTCCAACATTTCTACGGAATCCAAACTGATCTTCCCCGAGGTCGGCTTCTACCAGTTTTCCATTCGTCTGTAAAGAATTAGCGTTAGTATTTGGAAAGTGCGTCTTATAGTACGTTAATAACGCGTTTGCCAAGGCTACGGTTTCCACCTGCGGGGAGCCCGGCCACCTGGTGCAAGTATTTTTATTTGACGCCACTTCAGCGACTTGGGTGTCGGTGGGGATGATGATAAAGACAACACACCTTATCGGTGAAAATGACCCATACGGCCGGGAATCAAACCCGAGCCCCCTGCATAGCATTCCGCCGCACTGACCACTCAGCTATGGAGGCGGACTATAATGACAGTGACTCCCTTTCTTTCAGAGGGGGGGGGGGGGGGGGGGGTGCTCCCCCCTGCCGCCTGATGAGAGAACAGCGGCCAGCCGGCAGGGTACGTGGCCACGTGCGGCGACCACAACCTGCAGAGCAGCGCTCAGCCCGCCGTCACCTGCCGAACCCCCGGTTCCCCCAGCCGTTAGCCTCTTTCCGCCGGCCAGCGTCGCGTCACGGTCTCGCAATCTGCCGCCGCGGGCCCCTAATTAAAGCAAATCACTTAGGATCGTGACGCACGCCGTGCCGCGGCACGCTGCACTAATGCCCCCGGGGCCAAAGATTACGGAAATTCCCGGGAAGTGGACGGCCGCCCGACGGAGCCACACCCACCGTGTCAGACAACAGCACAATAAGTACTGTGGAAACAACGGCGCACGTGACGACTCGGCCGCCGATTTCCCGCTTAGTTGCAACGTGCCGGCCCGGCGGAAAAGAAAGAAGTCCGCCACGTCTCTCTGCAACGTTTCCTAGGATGATTCGACCGATGGGTCCTTCCCCGATGATCAGAGAGCCCACTCGGGAATCCTGGCAATAAATTATGCGACATCGCCGCCCGTTTTCGGAAAAGTACTTACGACAAAATATTCTTTCTGTGTCAGGATTTAAATTGGCTATCTCGCTTCTTAGCGGTATCGATCTGCCCATCCACGTTGGGGCTTTCGATAAAATATCGATTTATTGATGTACCGACAGATTCCCAAAACACGATGTCTATTGGTGAATCATTTCCCGATACGTCGACATACCGATATCGAGATGGCAGCATAGATTCCGATATTTTTATTTTATCTTATATTTATTCGCAATTTTTGCAATATGTGAAAAAGTTCTTTTGAAATTGTAGCAGAACATGATTTTACTACTTTTTGAGTTCCCATCACCTCCAGTCTTTCACTTTGACTGTGTGAAGCAAGTATAAGTGGCACAAAGAAGAAGTCCGATTGCACTTGGGGTTGCGGTGTGAATGGAATAACAAGATTGCCTATGTGGAGAAATAGCACACCAGTTCGGTTACAAACAATTTTTAACGCAACTAACGTGCTATTTGTTCACATCGGCATTCATCAAAAACAGTTACTGAAAATGATGAACGAAAATCTAAATGGCAGGTCTGGTCTTTAAGGTGGGTGGAAACGTGTGAAAGGATATGCTGACGTAATTGGCGCTCGGCGCTACCTGCAGAAACTGCAACTTTTAACATCAGCACGCAATTTTGGCACTACAACTGCTAGGCCGCTGGCGTTTGCAGAAATGAGAAAACAGGAAAGTCGACGTAAAGTGTTCCAGACAGTGTGACGAAAGCCAACGACGAACCCATCGCATACCTTTTATCATGCCTCATACATGCAGTAACCATTGTTAGCAAAGTGCTTATCGTCAAGCTTGAATCTGCATCGTTTCCTTTCAGCACTTTCTCTAAGGGGGATAAGTAGGGAGCTTGCTGATGTACAGAGTATCTAATGATAAATCAGTTCTTAAATATACAGATCTAAGTTCGGCAGTACATTTACGATGTGCAGCCGATGTTTTTATAGGCTGGGATACCGTTATTTTTTTTTTCATTTACATATCGATGTGCGATGAATCGTGGGACGATAATGATACTTTTTTATGTATCGACATATCGAATTTGTGAAATTTTTAAAAACGTCAACAGTCCTAATCCACGCCGATGAGCCAAAACTTTAATGGTTCAAATGGCTCTGAGCACTATGGGACTTAACATCTAAGGTCATCAGTCCCCTAGAACCTAGAACTACTTAAACCTAACTAACCTAAGGACATCACACACATCCATGCCCGAGGCAGGATTCGAACCTGCGAACGTAGCGGTCGTGCGGTTCCAGACTGAAGCGCCTAGAACCGCTCGGCCAAAACGGCCGCCCTAAAACATTATGACCATCTGTTTAACAGCGTGTTTTTCCACTCTTCAAACACATTACAAAGAAATTCAGGTTGGCATGGAGTCTACAAGTCCTTGACAGAAGTCCACAAGTATGTGATACCACATGTGGTCGCACATGTCAAGCAGTTCCTGCAAACCACGGGATGGTGGTTTACGATGAAGCAGCTGGTGCCAGATATATGATCCAATGGGTACAGATCAGGCTCATTTGCTGGCCAAGACATCAATGTTAGTTCACTGTATTGCCCCTTAAACCACTGTAGCACAATTCTGACCCCCAGTTATCCTGCTAGAAGCTGTCATCGCCTTAGGGCAGTGGCTACCAAGCTTTCTTAGACCATTATCCCTGAATGCAATCAGACATTAGCTGGTACCCTCGGTCTCACCCCCACCCCAGCATTCTGTTGGCCCCTCCCCTATATCATCACCAGTTTTAGCACCTAACTAAATCGTAGAATGAAGGACTTGTCTTGGAACACTTTTATTTGTAAAATGATGAAACACGAATTATTTAGTTCGTGTGAACGTTTCATGTATGTATGTATGTGTGTGTGTGTGTGTGTGTGTGTGTGTGTGTGTGTGTTAGAATGAATGGAGGAGGAATTTGTGGTGCATCACAACTGCTAACCACTAAACCTTCTCAGAAAAGAACGATAACTACCCACAGTGAGGGTACACACTTGTTACAAAGCACACTTGCCCTGAATTACTCCTGTCCATTGTGGCACTTGCTTGATCTGCGTACTGCAACCCCATTTAAAATCAAACAAGTGCGCAGTGTACTTACTCTTCGTAAATCACTTCATTGCTGCACTCCTTACTTCTGATCTGGCAGAAACTGGACGACTTCGGGCCGTTAATGCTTTGTGTCCAACCACTCTAACAATAATAATTATAATAATAGTAATAAAACCGTGTTCAGCACTATAGTAGCCGTTATTGCTGTGTTGTGTTGTCAATTAATTCACTTACCTGTTTCTCAGCGAGTAATGAAGCAATTTCTGGACTACTGTAGGTACTATCTTTGGTGCAGGCACTCGTAGCTAACAATAAACGTAAATAAATGTAAATTCTGCACATACATTGACAGAGAGACCCATTACTGTTCGATTACACAAATGTCGATAGATCACTGGGAACAGGAGCGACAAAACTAAATTTTTTTAAGAAAGCAATGCCATACTGCTCAGCTAACTAGTGACAGATACAACAGAGGGGTGTTGTGCAGCACGGGTGGGATTACTGTTAAAATTCAAAGATCAGATGGCCCAAGTAGTGTCAAGTAACACATTAATTCCTCTGACACATACATACATAATTGAGGAAAATAGGAATTCGAGATCATACAGAGGCTTACTGATATTCTTTGAATCCGTGCCGCACATCACAATGTGGCAGGGACAAAATTAAAGCGAAACTCAAGTCACCCACCGCCACACACCGTAACGTGTTGTAAATGTAGTATAAATTCTGTACTTATATTTGGCTTATAGACGTTCCAGGTGGAGCTGGTGCATCCAGTAGGAGTAGTTTTCACATATAACAAGTAGGACGGATAAGCTGCCGTACACTATAATAACAAAACTGAAATCCCAAATGTATATAATTTGATACAGATCTCACTCACTCAAATCGCATTGGCCCTGAACATAATTTGGCACTGTGCATTAGTGAAGTCGTTATAAGCTGTTGTCCACTGCTGCGCTGTACGAAGAAACTATTTTTTCAAACAGCTTACAGTCGACCAGAAATAGTGGGGAATAGGAAAGTGAAATTATAGTTGCAAGGCGTAGTCGTTCAACGTATCTCTTGTAGACGAAATGGCGACAGTCATTTCCAGCAATTGTCGTAATTACGCCGAAACGTGACTGCTTGGAGCCGAGTAGAGCCGGATGGACTTCCTCGAATAGTTGAAGAACGAGGATACAGCATGCACCCCGGTAGCTGTAATAGGAATTCTGCGTCACAAGTAGTATTCAGTGTCATTTCGGAACGAATATTAGTTACAGCTGCTGAACCTATTCACGTTCGAGAAAGGCGGGGTATTCTTGTCCAAGCACAATATGCATCTGTTACGTTTATGCAGATAGTACAAAAAAATACGTTTGCTTTTTGACTTCTTGCTTTACAAATACGTTGCTATGAAAGGCGGAATCATTCGACAAACGTACGATTCGTCATAATCTAAATTCGCAGCTGCTATTAAAGTTTTAGACTGATTTGGTTAAATCAGTGCCAGGAAACTGTGAATTTGTAAGCTCTACTTGAAGAGTAGTGTAGCATTTTTTGCGTCAAGATGTGATAAGAGTGAGGCATTCACTTACTGATGAGAGATTACCTACAAGGCGTAGTGTTTCAGCCTTGAAGCTGTTTCACTACGGATAAAGCTGCCGTTACAGTACATAGTAGAGCATGTTACTGTCGTTTGCTCCATTAATACTTAAAAATTTACTGCATTAAATACATTTAGCAATTGCAGCAAAATATGAATGGTTTTCTATTTCTTTCGTGTAACACACGGGGCCTTAATGTCGCTACATGAGTCTTCTGGTGCTGTTTGGTGGCATTGAGATGCCAGACAAATATGAGCCACGCACCGCCAAAATGCTTCGAGCCTGGTCAGGATGCCGTTATATATTGTTATAAGACTATCAAAATGAAGATTCCGTTGCATATTATTATAAGGCTATCAAAATGTTGTGCATAATTGGGAATCTACGTTCAGTTGCATGACTAGCCACGAATGAGTTAACATATACTGGTGTCCAAATTAAAAGCAACAAGCCGCTACGTCCCCTTGTTGTGTCTAATTCACGGTATGTTCATACAAAATGTGAACAGCTGTCCGTACCGTAGTCTTCTACACGGAAGATGGCATTCCGATCAACGAACAGCCACGTCAACTATGACGTCATGGCACCTGTCAAACGGTGTAGTGTTTGCTGGGTAGCACTTCATCCACAGTCGCTGTGTACACAGTAACAGGCGGTACAGTATGACACAAAGAAGACGCTACCAGACTCTCTGCGGTGGAGGGCCATAAGAAGAATAGACGAAGGAAAGTCGCAGACTGATGTGAGTCGAAGGCTTAATTTGAATCATTCACTTGTTTCTGAGATGTGGCGACAATTTATAGAGACCGAAACAGTATCCCAAACACTAGAGCAGGGCCCACCACGTGTGATATCAAGAAGAGAGGACTATTATTTTGTCGTAAGGACACGACGGTACCGTCTTAGCAACTGGCATCTGTCTTCGCAGCATCCACTGGACGTGATGTATGGAGACAAACGTTCAGAAGGCTTTGGCAGTGGCCTTTACTGTCGGAGACCTTCTCTATATGAACATCTTATGCCTCTTCACAGAAAGGAACGTCTACAGTGGAGTCTTCAGTCTGCCACTTGTACGGTCGAGCAGTCCCGATTTGGTTTGGACCGAGACTCTAGACGCATTCACACCTGGAGGGAACGTGGAGCACCATTTCGGAATCCAAACATTGTGGAAAGAGACCGATGTCGAGGAGTGCCCTTAACGGACCACTCGAACGCCTCTTCAAGAAATTGTATGCGTCAATCGCCAAGGTTTAACTGCCGTCAGGTACCACGACAATATCTTGGGATGTCATGTGCGGTTGTTGCGAGGTGGTGTGGTCCCAGACTTCGTATTGATGGACGATAATGCTCGACTTAACAGAGCACGAATGGTTGATGTTTTCTTGGAAAGGGAAGATAATGAATGCATGGCGTGGCCTGGTCGCTCTCCCGATTTGAATCTCATAGAGCATGTCTGGGATTCGCCAGGAAGACAGATTTCATCACGTCAGGGTCGACCTCTCCAGGAAGAATGGGCGTTATTGCCTCAGCATGAGTCTGATGACGTCATTCACAGCATGATCCGTCGTTGTGAGGCCTGTACTGCTGCCGTACGTGGTAACATCCCAAACTGAGCACATTAACCTGTTGTCGGAATGTGCGTGTAAATCCCTAAGTTGGAAAAAAGACGTAGAACATTTTTGTCTACCGTTATGCATGTTGCAGTTGTTTACACTCTGTTATCTTTACATTGTTTCTACTTTACTATCACTGTTTAAACTGTTTTGGGGCAAAATAAACGCAGCCTTGCAAAATATTCATTTGTTGCTTTAATTTTGGACACCAGTGATATGCAAATACATGGCATTTACTGCAATTTATGAACAATAAACCAGTGTGAAGTCTTCCTGGAAGTTGTCCTGACGGAAGGAAATTCCGTAATTTTTCGGGACTTCGTCATGAATTTTCTTACTCTGCGATTTCATTATTTTACTCTTAGAGGCGTGAAGTTTTGTGTATGACTGACTCTCTTGTTACCAGTAGCGTTATGTTTGACGCATGCGAGTTTACTTGACAGAGAAAAGTGATTTAAGATTCCTGCAAGCGACTGGTGTTGAGAATGTCTGAATGGTTTTCAGCTGAAATATCGCTACAAGAGTTAATAATATCCGAGATGCACTCTCGAAAATGGATAGAGCAGTGGTATGAAGTAGTTTGTAAAGAAAAGTATTTGTAGTGTTCGTGTCTTTTATGAAAGCACATATAGTATCCTGCATACTTACGTATTTATAACGCTTAAGCTACCATGAACATCTGAAAGAGAATTTATTTAACAGATAAAGAAACGTGTAGATAGTGAATGCTCAAGAAGTGCAATTGCAGTAATATTTTGGAAGAACCAAAATTACAAAGAAAGTACATTGTCACCCATTAATAGATATTTCCCCGAATGAAAGTGTGGTGTCACCGCCAGACACCACACTTGCTAGGTGGTAGCTTTAAATCGGCCGCGGTCCATTAGTACATGTCGGACCCGCGTGTCGCCACTGTCAGTGATCGCAGACCGAGCGCCACCACACGGCAGGTCTCGAGAGACGTACTAGCACTCGCCCCAGTTGTACGGACGACTTCGCTAGCGATGGACACTGACGAAGCCTCGCTCATTTGCAGAGCAGATAGTTAGAATAGCCTTCAGCTAAGTCAATGGCTACGACCTAGTAAGGCGCCATTAGTAACATTGCATGTATCTACAGAGTCTCACTTGTATCGTCAAGAGCGATGTACAACAATGATGGATTAAAGTTAAGTATTCCAGCAGCTACGTACTTTTCTGTATAGCATTCATTACGTATCCAATTTCAGACCTATCTCTAGCCAGCGTGGGTTAACGCGTGCATATCGGCTTCCTCACTCAGGTAGTGTTCGTAGTGTTGGCTAACTGCTAACACTACATATATTGGCGACGAGGATGGGATATGCTGTCCTGAATAACTAGTGAGCTGAACATTTGCGGCACGCAACGGAGGTTTGACCAGTTGGTTGTACGTGTCGTGATTGATCAACGAAACTGCAGCTCCGGTATCGAGCTGGAATGGTATCACTTTGCCTTCCAAGTCCAAGTCTACAAAAAGTTTATTGTCCTGCTGACGACAAGAGCGACTGTCTCGTGCAATTTGAACAGACACTGGTACAGAATCACTTGCTAATTGACGTGATTTCCGTCGACGGCGACGCACACGTTTTGTGGGACGAACACAGTCACTGTTAGAGAGAGTGGCACTGGGCGGAGTGGAATTAACTACATGAATGTCCATGGGTGAAGGTTCACGAGCCTGAGTATTCGTGGTTCGATTCCGGCGCGAAGCAAAGGGCCTGGAATGGTTGTGATTGTCTGTTCTGAGCTTTTTCTGGCAAACACTTTGAACATGTCCTCTCGTATTTGGTGTTACTAAGTTCCATGATTTCTTGTATGGTCGTCACTTTACCATCATCACGGACCACAAACCTTTGACATCGCTTTTTCATCTGAACAAGCCTGTATCTCCACGTACAGCGCAGAAATTCATTCGCTGGTCTATTTTCCTCTCGCAGTACCGCTACGATATCTTGTATCGGTCCACTGCTAAGCACGGCAACGCTGATGCGTTGTCCCGTTTGCCTGTTGCTGAGGATAAAGCATTCCATTCTTCCGAACTTGCTTGCATGTTCATTGATGCGGAAACCGATGACGTGGTCGAATCGTTTCCGATTGATTTTCGTCGTGTAGCTACGGCCACAGCTGCTGACCCTGTCCTTGCTACCATTTTGCGTTTTGTTGCTACGCAATGGCCCTTGTCAAAGTCGCGGATCGAGGATCCGCTGGTTCGCCGATTTTTTGCTCACAAGGAGACTTTTTGTACCACGTGGTGTTTTGTTGTCGCGTTCTGATAATGATCAGTCCAGAGTCGTGGTCCCACGTTCGTTACAGTCCTCTGTCTTACGGCTTCTTCACCAAGGACATTGGGGTATAGTGCGAACGAAACAACTTGCTCGTCAGCACTGTACTTGGTTCGGAATCGATGCTGCGATTACGAATATCTGCTCTTCTTGCATGGCGTGTGCCGAACAACAATCCGCACCGCCGCGGAAATTCTTTGCATGGCCGAAAGCCACTTCCCCTTGGCAACGCTTGCACATCGATTTTGCTGGCCCCTTCTGGAATGCTCGATGGTTGGTTGTGGTCGATTCTTTCAGTAACTTTCCTTTTGTTGTCCGGTTGTCTTCCACAACGTCATCTGCCACCATCCAAGCGTTATCTGCTATCTTTTGCATTGAAGGCCTTCCACAGACTATTGTTTCCGACAATGGCCCACAATTCATGTCCACAGAATTTCAGTCATTCTGCAGGGCCAATGGTATTCAACATCTGACATCCGCGCCGTTTTCGCCTCAGTCAAACGGTGCCGCTGAAAGATTGGTCCGGACTTTCAAGTCTGAAAGAGTCGCATTCTCGGGAGGACGCGTTGTTGCTCTTTTTGTCTTCGTATCGCTCTCAGCCCCGAGATGGTCGCTCGCCGGCTGAGTTGCTCCACGGCCGTCCTCATCGATCCTTGATGTCTTTGCTGCATCCGCCGCGTCAGGTTCCTATGCAGCGGCAGACGCCTGCTTTTGCTCCAGGCGACGTTGTATTCTATCGCAACTATCGAGGTTCACGGCGTTGGCTCGCAGGGCGCATTCTTCGCTGCCTCGGCCGCGCGATGTATTTGGTTTTGGGGGGCCTCTGGTGAGGTGCGTCGGCATCTCAATCAGCTGCGCCTCTGTCGTCGCCCGGATTCTGCCGCTCCCCGTCTGCTTTCAGCGACGGTGCCGTCCGGTCAGCGCCCTGGGGACCTATCTCCTGGCTCGCCTCATCCCCAGGTGTTACCGACGCTGCCTTCCATTTTGCCCCATGGCGACGCGCCGCCGCCACCTGTTCTCCCGCCGGCGCCGCCCGCAGTGGACGCGGCGCTGCCACCGCCTGGCGCCTCCCTGGGTCACGCGCCGCCGATCGCTTCCCGTGACCAGATGTCCTCCGCCATGGAACTCTCGCCCGCTCCGGACCAGATGTCGTCTTCGCGCGTCGGGTGCCCCGACCACATGGAGGTCGACCCTTCGGCCCCTCCTGGCTCTCTACGGGCGCATACACCGCATGTTGACGTGCACCCTGGACTAGGTTTTCAGGCGTTTCCTAGCTCCCCTCGGACCGAATGGCCGGGTGCGGGTGGCACAGCCTCGCCTGTTGTTAGGCTCCCCACCTCATCGCATACGCCAACATGGGGTCCTCCCCACGGCGGGCGGAAGCCTTATAACACGACCGTTCGCCGATTTGCGGGGGAGGAATGTGGTGTCACCGCCAGACACCACACGTGCTAGGTGGTAGCTTTAAATCGGCCGCGGTCCATTAGTACATGTCGGACCCGCGTGTCGCCACTGTCAGTGATCGCAGACCGAGCGCCACCACACGGCAGGTCTCGAGAGACGTACTAGCACTCGCCCCAGTTGTACGGACGACTTCGCTAGCGATGCACACTGACGAAGCCTCGCTCATTTGCAGAGCAGATAGTTAGAATAGCCTTCAGCTAAGTCAATGGCTACGACCTAGCAAGGCGCCATTAGTAACATTGCATGTATCTACAGAGTCTCACTTGTATCGTCAAGAGCGATGTACAACAATGATGGATTAAAGTTAAGTATTCCAGCAGCTACGTACTTTTCTTTATAGCATTCATTACGTATCCTGTTTCAGACCTATCTCTAGCCTGCGTGGGTTAACGCGTGCATATCGGCTTCCTCACTCAGGTAGTGTTCGTAGTGTTGGCTAACTGCTAACACTACATAAAGACAACAATAACTGTTCTAATTTGAAAAAAAAATCATGATCTGTTAATACCAACAGTGATTTAAAACAAGTTCTTTAAAATTACAACATGGCAGTCTTTCAGATAAGCTTCTCTGCACACAGAGAGTAGCGCTAACTGAAGTGGGGCATGAGTGATGCGGTATACTAGCGTCTTCGGTCAATACAGAAACAATATAAACTACCCTACTACCACGTAGAATTGTAATTGACATTTTGGAACAACATTAACCTGAAAAAGATATGGCACCCACTTTCGAGTCACAGTAGCTGAGCTATAATTAAAATCTTTGGGAATGACCCTGTAGTACGATCCGTACTGAAGCAGCTATTTCGAAACTACGAAGCGACGAAACGTATATTACGCAAATACGCCAATTCAATACGCTACTTTCTTTCGTACGAGAAGGCTCTTTAGAAGTTGGTCCACTTCTCATTCAGTCTGATTATAGAGTCCACTGGTAGTAAAATGGGTGAATGGCCTCGTCTAGTCCGTTTCTGTTCGGCGGCCTGTGAAAATAATGTATTAACAGGTAAGAAGCATTAGGTACAAATGATGTGCGGAGTCTAGCCATTTAACGAAACGTTGTCAAAGGGCGGTTTAAAATGGTCCGACGCACGAGAATTGTTATAAGAGGAACGTGGAGTTCAATACTATAGAGAGTATTTTCGACCCCTCCACATCCTTATTGCAACATATTGCTAAGAGAGGGTGGTCAGAAACAGTATGAAAGCGTATAAGTGTGTTGCAGGGGAGACTGTGCTGTGAAATAATTGTTAAGGAAAAAATTCGATATGTTGCGACGTTTGCGAGTTAATTAACAGTGAAGTTAGCTGGTCGGGTCGTTGTTTGCGCAAATTCAAGCGGCCCGCCAGAAACGGTGTCACCAAAAGACGTGTTTTTCGTTTGATTTCCTAAAACCGAACAAGAGAAGGATACAGAATTTGGACGTGGGATGGCAGTGAGAATCGAACCAGAGCAAAGGGTTGAACAGTCTCGTGCACTACAGTGTATGCTGTGAGAACAACTGACGCTGATTGTATCTGGGGGGCCGCTTGAATTTGCGCTTGCAACGGCCTGCTTTGCTAACTTCGATGGTAACTGACTTGGAAATGGCGTAAAGTATCGAATTTATTTTTTGACAATTATTTCTCGGCACAGCTTACCCTGCAACACCCTTACAAGACTTATCTTACTGTTTGTGATCACGTTGTATATGCAAGTCCTAGTATGATGACGTCAGAGGTTCGACTAAGCTCTAAATATAGATAGTTGCCAATGTGAGCTCTATGAAACAGAGTGAGGAATACAATGGTTCGCAAGGAGCAAGTTATTTTGTAGCATGTCTGACCCTGTTTGAAACGAAAGTTGTTGAACCAACGACTCAGCCAGCACTTAATGAACGACTGCGACCGAGTCACGGTACTGTGTTACGATACTCATTCGAAACGCGCATATGTACACAGGCTACTTGTGCTATTCTTGTATTATGGGCAACCAACATATCTTGTTTTGGACTTGTAGCAGTTCAAGAGGTGCCTTGATTGTTATGAAGAACAGACAATCAGTTGCAATTATTGTTCTACGCTCGAAATTTGGCGAATGTGGGCGCTATGAAAAACATTCATTACGTCGAGTACTCTCAGACTCCATAAACCATCCTCTCGCCGTTCGATGGATCACATTTTCATGGTCCTGGACTTGTGGTGCTACCTGTAAGCACCAAATTAATTTTTAACATCTCCGAATACTCCACGGTAAGATCACAACGCAGGGTGGCACAAGAAAAAGTTTTGTAATCTCGCGCCATCCTACAACCTGTTTTCATGTTGACATACAACACTTAACAAAGAACCCGACAGTCGTTTGACACAATAAGACGACACGACGTGCTGCTTCTTCAAAACAGTAAATTACGGGTACCATTTGTGTCGAACTGAGGCAGTGGATCAAATCCTGGTATCTTTCTCGGCAGCGTCTGGGTGCAAATCCCCGTCCGCTGTAGGCGTAATCCTGGACGGTTACTTGAAACGGCTACACCGGTTCTCCAAATGAGCAACATTATGTGATCAAAAGTATCCGGACATCCCCAAAAACATACGTTTTTCATATTAGGTGCATTTCCCTGTCACCTACTGCCAGGTACTCCATGACAGCTGCCTCAGTAGTTATCAGACATCGTGAGAGAGCAAAATGGGGTGCTCGACGGAACTCACGGACTTAGAACGTGGTCAGGTGATTGGGTGTCACATATGCCATACGTCTGCACGCCTGATTTCCACACGCCTAAACATCCTTAGGTCCACTGTTTCCGGTGCGATAGTGAAGTGGAAAAGGAAAGGGACACACACAGCACAAAAGTGTACAGGCCGACCTCGTCTGTTGACTGACAGAGACCGACGATAGTTGAAGAGAGTCGCAATGTGTAATAGGCAGATATCTATCCAGACCATCACACAGGAATGCCAGACTGCATCAGAATCCACTGCGAGTACTATGACAGTTAGGCGGGACGTGACAAAACTTGGATTTCATGGTCGAGCGGCTGCTCATAAACCACACATCACGCCGGTAAATGCCAAACGACGCCTCGCTTGGCCTAAAGAGCGTAAATATTTTATGTTGTGTGGAGTGACGATTCACGGTACACAATGTGGCGATCCAATGGCAGGGTGTGGGTATGGCAAATGCTCGCAGAAAGTCATCTGTCAGCGTGTGTAGTGCCAACGGCAAAATTCGGAGGCAGTGGTGTTATGGTGTGTTTTTCATGGAGGGAGCTTGCACCCCTTGTTTTGCGTGGCACTATCACACCACAGGACTGCATTGATGTTTTAAGCACGTTCTTACTTCCCACTGTTGAAGAGCAATTCATGGATGGCAATGGCATCTTTCAACACTATCGAGCACCTGGTCATAATGCACGGCCTGTGGCGGAGTCGTTACGCTACAATAACGTCCCTGCTATGGAGCGACCTGCACAGAGTCCTGACCTGAATCCTATAGGGCACCTGGGATGTTTTGGAACGCTGACTTTGTGCCAGGCTTCAACGACCAACATCGATACCCCTCCTCAGTGCAGCACTCCGTGAAGAATGGGCTACCATTCCCCAAGAAATCTAGCACCTGATTGAACGTATCCGTGCGAGAGTGGAAGCTGCCATAAAGGCTAAGGGTGGGCCAACACCATACTGAATTCCAGCATTACCGATGGAGGGCGCCACGAACTTGTAAGTAATTTTCAGCCAGGTGACCGGATACTCTGGATCACATTGTGTATATCTCTATCCTTAATAATCTCAGAGTCGACTGGAGACTAAATTCTTCATTTGTGTGCCTGTATTGTCCGCAACTGCTTTAAACATCTTGGGGGTATATTTGTTCTCTTGCTGCAGCTACAAAAATGGGTGTTTTTTTTGCCACCTGACGTGTTTAGCTTTACTGGGGTAAAGTATCGTCAGTGGTGGTGATTTTCACTAGATTTCTCGTCTACATCGGGAAATGCCGTCGCTAACGCATCGTTGAGGTTTTTCTTCTTTAGACACTGATAGTTGTGCTCTAAATTTCAGTTGCTCTACCACACTATGAATTTCTTATTTTCTCTCACTCTAAACTTTTTCACACACCGCTGTTTTCTGGTTGCTTTTATACTTCTAAGACTTACAAGTATAACAACAAACAGCAAACAGAGGTGTGCGAAAAAGGGTGGTGTGAAAAACATAAGAGGTTCATAGTGCTGCAGAGTAACTGAAATTTAAACCACAACTGTCAGTGTCTAAAGAAGAAAATCATCAATGAGGTCTTGGCAGACGGCATTTTCCTATGTAAGCGAGATATCAAGCGAAAATCACCACCACTGATGATGTTTTACCCCAGTAAAGAGAAACGCGTCTGGTGACGAAAGAAACACGCATTTTTGTAGTTGCAATGCACAACAAAAATACCCTCGAGGGCTGGAGCCTATATTTGTTACTTCAGTCTCTCCACTGTATAATAAATCGCATATAATGTTAGGTTTGCCAGCCATTCGCTTGGCATCACCCTTTTATGTTAAATTGTCAATCGCTAGTTCATCGACTACAGCGAAGAGAGTTCTGTTAGCTAAACCCTGCGCCAGCTAAATTGTTTTTGCGGAAAAGCTGAACGTTCTTCATTTAAAATTTTTTTACTTGGACTGATATAATTGGGAAGATGAAACTTCTAAATTTAATTCTGAAACTGCTGTGTAAAATTGAACGTACTGACACTATGCTTGGCTTTATCATTTCAACACTGACCTACAGGATATTCCCGGACTAATATAACTCACACTTATCCTATTTATTTACGACACCCAGTATACAAGCACAATACAATCTGACTGGATATAACCAAATGTGTCATCTTAGATCTCTCAGAAAGTACTTTAAATAAAGATGTATTTTCAAGTAATCCAAAATGTTGCAGTAAAACCTCATTATCAGTATATGTTCCAAGAATGTGACGCAATCGTGCAAATAGCAAGCAAATATGGATACAGAGTAAGACTGTGACGTCTGTTCCCAGTAAACGTGGACTCGTAACATTACTGTCTTAATAAATTCCATAGGTTCTTGACTAGATAGTTCACTTAAAATATCGCTGCGTGCCAAATGTGACAAAGCGTAATAGTAACTTGAAGTGAAAAATTTTATAGCAATGACTAAGTAAGAAAGCAAATTATTTCTCAATAAACGGTTTTATATGAGAAATATGGTGTAGTCCATTACTTTTTTTAGTACGCAGAGTTTCAACTTCAGCGCAATTATCACGCAGTATACGTCAAAGCTGTAAAATCCATTGTAAATCAGAAAGAATTTGTGACTGAAATGTTTCTTCTTATGTGACAATGAATGGGCTTTAATGATAACTTTCTGATCGATATGTAGTTTCTTTCCATTTGTCTTACGGTGTAGTTTTTCCCTTTTGTCTGCAGCAGAATTTATATTTTTAATAGCCAAATCAATTATGTCTTTATGTCGAAGTTTACGTGTATTCGGGAAAGGTACAAGCTCTCTGATTCTGTTCAGTGGTTCCTCATTCTTCAGTACAAGAATAGGTGGCAAAGCAGCCCAGCCATTAGGCATTTCATTTAAAATAAATGTATGTATCTACCTCAATACTGATGCTTCCTGTGACAACAAAGTCAGCAAATCTTATTATTTCTTTCATAATCCGTTCAGACAGGCTGCAATGTGGCGAGTACAATGAAATAAAAACAGTCTTGATTTTATGATTCCGAAGCATGCGTGACCAAACAGCAGATCTGAATTGTGATCCGTTATTTGGCAATGTGTCCAACCCCAAGTAAGAAATTTTTAACAAAGGCGTTGGATACAGTCCGTCCAGTGGTTTTGCGTAGCTATGTGAAATAAACAAATTTTGATGTAAGTTCAACAGTGACTAGAACGTGCGAAAATCCATTCAATGTTTTGACAAAGGGTCCCAATGATCAACATCAGCAAATGCTTTTAATCTAGTATGAATGATAAGAAACAATGGAGCACGAAGTGTGATGGTAGATGCTAATTTAATCTTACGTAAAGGAAGTGTGGGACAACTGTTCGATTTGTTGCATTGACTGAAAGCTGTTCACTAATTACTGAAACAGGACTGCCAGAGTCAAGTGCTGCCGTAAATTTTATGTAATTTTCTGTGGTGTGAATTACAAGATATGCAATATTGTTCTGTTTCATGTCATGTTGCTGGAGTAAGATGTCCCTAATGTCTTCCATTTTCACGTAATTGATAGCCACAGCAACTACATCATCAGCTGCATAAGTACGTTTTGTGGTTGCATGCGTTATGAGTCATTGTCTATTATCTCTTTGTCGTCGCGCGTCGTTTTTGGGATTTGTAGGTCTAATTTCTACTATTTCAACTTGACGAGATGGCCCTTCCCTATTTGAATCACGCCAGATCTGTTAATTCAGGTCTTGTCGGTTAATTGGCGAAGAATTTCTCACGGAAACATAGTTGCGAGGTGAACCGTTGCGTCGGAAGTTATTTTGTCTCCCTTGATATTAATTGTTCTGGTTCCTATACTGTCTGTTTCTACAGTTATCTCCGTCATATTCATTACCAGGGAAAGCTGATCTTTCCCTTTGACTTTTGTTATTCTGCGAACGGTTGTCGTTCGGGTGGTGTCTCTTTTGGTCACGATTTTAGTTATCAAAATATCCTTGTCGTGTCCAGTTATTATTTCTGTCATCACGAAATTGTGATGGATGTGAACTGTACTTGTTGGTGTTTTCCTGTTTTCGCACCACGCGACTGTCTGTGACGATTTTCAATTCTTGTAAAAATCCCTAAAATGCCTCGGTATCATCCATACAACGTCCAGCCAAAATAACATGTCTTAAATGTTCAGGCAACTTAATTAAGCAAATGCGAATGAGATCTGAGGGGCTGGGTGGGTTTGACAAGTACTGATTTTTGTGCAACATATCTTCAAAATATTTTACAGGACAGGAAAATTCAGACTGTTCGAAGTGTTTCATCATTATAATGCTGTGTTTTATTCGATCTTGAGTAGCTTGAGACGGGTATGCAGAAAGGAAGGCATGATAGAAATCTCCTCCACTGTGACAGTCGCGAATAACCGATCGCATCCTTACAGCTGGTTCATTATCTAGATAGCCACATATAAATTGTAATCTGTGTTCTGATGACCATTTAGGAGGAAAACAATGAGAAAATTGATGGAGCCAAGCTTGTTGATGTATATCATTACTGTACTCTTGAATGTTTTAAATTTACGCGTTGTGATGAAGAGCTTATTGTCAAAGTCATCGTGACGCCGAGTCGCAAATCGGTTATTCTTAGGTCGTGTCGGCGGTTCCATCCCAAGATTCGGTGCATCTTGCCAACTCTTTTCAAAATCTCCAAAATACCCTGTGTCATTACTTTGTGACTTTTCTGTAGTTCTAAACCCCTCTTCCCGTGCCGTAGCGCGAGCACTCTCTGAAATATGTAACTCTTGTATTACCTGTGCCAAATGATCTTGTACTTCCCGCATTTCTCTTTTGTGTCGCGGATTAATTTGAATCTGATTTTGTTTGAATTTCCTAATTTCTTCGTACTCCTCTGTGTCAATAAGGGCTACCGGTCTGGTATTATTGAAATCATCATCTACTTTCGTAGATAAATTTGTTACCTGATCCGAAAGTTCGGCTATTTTTTCCGATAATGTGCTGATTTCCTCAGTGCTTTTCTGAACTAAGTTTTAGATTATCTACTGTGTCCTGTAAGTTTTCCTGGTTTTTTACAAGTTGCGTAACCGTGTCGGTAGATGCAACTGAGTCAGTTTTGGCCTACAAGTAGTCATGATTTTCCTGAGGAATAATCTGCAGTTCTTTCATGCCTGCTTCATGATTCTGTAATGTGCTGTCATGTCGCGAAAAAATAGGCTGAAAATGCTCACAAATTTGTGTTTCTACATCTTTAAATTTTTTTTTTGATATTTCGATTCGATTTCAAGTAACTCAGCAGTTAAAGCTTCACGTGTTTGTTCAAGCGTTTGCCCAAATATGTCTAACTTTTGAAGTGGTTTCTGTGTTTGTTTTTGATTTTCGTCCATAGTGTCTAACTTTTGAAGATTTTGTTCCGTTTTGTCTAACATTTGAAGCTCTTGCTGTGTTCATTCGATTTGTTGCTCTGCTTGTTTCTGATTTTGTTCCCCTTGTTGCTGTGTTTCTTTCTGATTTAGTATGCAGAGTTTCATTTGTTGCATTAATTGCAATAACAATGTATCAGTGACAGAAACATGTTTCTCTATGCTTTTCAGCAGTGCATTTGCACCGTCAATATTCGTATTTTGAAAAGCAGACGATGTGTCTTGACTTAATTGAGGTAAGTGTAATGACACAAAACCTCAGTCTACGGTATTTACAAGATTTTGTTCTGTTATTTCGCATTCCTGAGACAAACAGTTACCGACCGATCGATCGACAATACTACCTCGTTCACTGATTGTTTCACTGTCTACACTGTTAGTTACTGCTTGGTCGATGTCCCTATACACGGTTACCAAATTACTGTCTTGAACATTTGTCAGTCCTTTTCTGGGTGGTGCTAACAAGCTACGCTCGTCTTCACTGTCATTTCTCAATTTTCTTTGCAGCCTAGTGTTACGTTTTTCACAAGCCATGATTATCACAGAATTTCACACGATAACACACTGGAACAATTTCAAAGGAAAAAATAAGAAGACACACTAAAATAGCATTGAAAATAATAAATATTCAGTTAGTTGCAAACATGACTGTGAGACACGTGGTGAAAATCCACATCCATGCCGCAACTGCTTTGCTCATACAGTACAACAATGAGAGATTACTACTACAAAGGAAATGCCATACACAATTACACAATAGCAGTAAACAATAACTAATTTCTAATCATTCATTATTCAAACTGCAAGAAAAATCAGAAGATTCCAGTGAAGTATCCTGGCCGGGTTGCCAGGTGAAACTTCTTTATTTAAAATTTTTTGGACTGAAATAACATCTAAATTTAATTCTGAAACTGCTGAGTAAAATTGAACGTACTGACACTTTACTTGCCTTTATTATTTCAACATCGACCTACAGAACTTTCCCTGACAAATATAAGTCAAACTTATCCTATTTATTCACGACTGACAGTATACAAGCACAATGCAATCTGACTCGTAATAATTAACACAAAAGAATGGCCTTGAATGAGAAGAAATCCTGATAGTAAACCATACGTTTCGTAAGTCACTTAACTCACAGAAAATTTTCATTACACAAACTACAGCCATACAGTAAGCACCAATACAGCCAGCTAAATAAAAGATTCTAACTACTGTCGGCTGTGACTACTAACAGGCGTGTGGTTAGCAAGGAAAGATTTTGTTGCAGAACAGACAGTGTATTTAGCAAATTTTACCTTAATAATGTGACATAGATTTCAAAAAATTATATAATCATCCGTGACATCCATTTCCAAAAATTATATAATTTATCAATATTATATTTCCATGATGGACACACGTGCAGCTCGTCCGCTTGCACTAACACTTCAGACCTCTAGCCTTCATCACTGCTAACTATTAATTTCCAGCTTCCATCACCTCCAACTGCGAGTGGGACCAGACACAGAGAGTTTCTTACAGAGGGCGCACAGCGCTGTCACAATTATTAATGCATTTTATCGCGCTGCCAACATACGGACACATAAACAGGCCACTTACAAAACGAGTCCCTCACCACGGTCATATACGTTAAATGAGATTGTCTTTTGTATTCTACAAATTATTCTTCTAGGATTGCTCTGCATTCTTTTTATTGTGGGTCATATGCAGTGACCACTTTCGCACAAACGTCTCCACAATTCTTGGCTTCTAGTAATTAATTTTAAGCGGTCTCTGTCAATGCTCACTCTTTTGAACGTCTTTATTTCATTTGATATTGCTATGCTGATGTAATTTTCTACATTATATTCTGCCATTTCGGTTTATAAGTCCACATGAACCGAATAATGAAGCGGGAAATTTATCACCAGATGAGCCAACACCCACAATTAAACTTAACAAATCGAAAGTATCACATATACGTGAATTACGACAACAGAAAAAGGATAATTTTATCACGAACTCGTTTTTTTGTAGCCGTGAACTATTGTGGTGAACTGAATAATTTCATAAAAAATTTGAAACGGAGGTGTGTTTTCGCAGTGGTTATGTCACTAGACTTCTGTTGTAGAGGAATCACTGTCCACACATCTAGACGGAGGTTTCATAGTTTCTCTGTATCGATTAAAGCAGATGACAGCATGTATCTCTGAAAAATGGCCAAACCCGGTTTACTTCAACATATTTTCTCAGTTCGAACGTCTACTCCGTCACTTATGAGCTTGTGGCTGATGGGGTTTTAAAATTACATCTTCCTTCCCTCCTTTCCCAAAATTATCATCAACCGCACTGCCTAGCTTCTGTATGCAACTATCAATCAAAGCCATACACATGCTGCACTTGACGTTTTTAACGAAAGGAATATTCGAAAATGAACTGATATGAAACTTCCTGGCAGATTAAAACTGTGTGCCGGACCGATCCTCGAACTCGGGACCTTTGCCTTTCGCAGCAAGTGCTCTACCTACTACGAGGGCAGTTCAATAAGTAATGCAACACATTTTTTTTCTGAAACAGGGGTTGTTTTATTCAGCATTGAAATACACCGGGTTATTCCCCAATCTTTTAGCTACACAACACTATTTTTCAACGTAATCTCCATTCAATGCTACGGCCTTACGCCACCTTTAAATGAGGGCCTGTATGCCTGCACGGTACCATTCCACTGGTCGATGTCGGAGCCAACGTCGTACTGCATCAATAACTTCTTCATCATCCGCGTAGTGCCTCCCACGGATTGCGTCCTTCATTGGGCCAAACATATGGAAATCCGACGGTGCGAGATCGGGGCTGTAGGGTGCATGAGGAAGAACAGTCCACTGAAGTTTTGTGAGCTCCTATCGGGTGCGAAGACTTGTGTGAGGTCTTGCGCTGTCATGAAGAAGGAGAAGTTCGTTCAGATTTTTGTGCCTATGAACACGCTGAAGTCGTTTCTTCAATTTCTGAAGAGTAGCACAATACACTTCAGAGTTGATCGTTTGACCATGGGGAAGGACATCGAACAGAATAACCCCTTCAGCGTTCCAGAAGATTGTAACCATGACTTTACCGGCTGAGGGTATGGCTTTAAACTTTTTCTTGGTAGGGGAGTGGGTGTGGCGCCACTCCATTGATTGCCGTTTTGTTTCAGGTTCGAAGTGATGAACCCATGTTTCATCGCCTGTAACAATCTTTGACAAGAAATTGTCACCCTCAGCCACATGACGAGAGCAAGCAATTCCGCACAGATGGTTCTCCTTTGCTCTTTATGGTTTTCGGTTAGACAACGAGGGACCCAGCGGGAACAAACCTTTGAATATCCCAACTGGTGAACAATTGTGACAGCACTACCAACAGAGATGTCAAGTTGAGCACTGAGTTGTTTGATGGTGATCCGTGGATCATCTCGAACGAGTGTGTTCGCACGCTCCGCCATTGCAGGAGTCACAGCTGTGCACGGCCGGCCCGCACGCGGGAGATCAGACAGTCTTGCTTGACCTTGCGGCGATGATGACACACGCTTTGCCCAACGACTCACCGTGCTTTTGTCCACTGCCAGATCACCGTAGACATTCTGCAAGGGCCTATGAATATCTGAGATGCCCTGGTTTTCCGCCAAAAGAAACTCGATCACTGCCCGTCGTTTGCAACGCACATCCGTTACAGACGCCATGTTAACAGCTCCGTACAGCGCTGCCACCTGTCGGAAGTCAATGAAACTGTACGAGACGAAGCGGAAATGTTTGAAAATATTCCACAAAAAATTTCCGTTTTTTTCAACCAAAATTGGCCGAGAAAAAAAATGTGTTGCACTACTTATTGAACTGCCCTCGTAAGTTTGGAAGGTAGGAGACGAGGCACTGGCGGAAATAAAGCTGTGAGGACGGGTCGCAAGTCGTGGCTGGGTAGCTGAGTAGGTTCAACGTGCGGGCACGATCTTCTGCACTCTTTGTCCACACTATGTTGCGGCACTGGCAGGGGCCGGTCCCGTCCTTAACACGCAGTCTCTTAGATATCCTCCGACCAGCTTCTCTCGATCCACCGCTCAATATGGCACCGATTTCTCCATTATTGTACCACGTTGCCAGTTGTTTCATAGAACTCAGCTACGTACGGGCCGATCTTCCAGTCACTCGTCCTCCCCATACTAAAGATTATTATCGTTTGTTTATGCTGTCCAACCCTTGCGACCCCATAGTGCTACAGCACCCTGACATTAACTGGCGAACGGTTTGGGGATGAGTGCATGCACCCTTTTTACCGTCGTCTGCGTCTGCACTCTGGTATGTTTTAGTCTATGACAAATTCCAGACTAATAGTCGACTTTATCGCATAGGACTGGCTAAATCCCCACTCTGCCATGACTCAGCTCGAAGAGACCGACGGGCAACGTCTTACGTGCTCCCTCAAACGAAACGTATGGCTCCTCATCCAACTAAACGTGGGCTTTTACCTCCGTGCCCCGCCAACGACGGTAACTCCAGATTTCTTGTTGTTGCCCCAGACATTTCACTATCCTCTTGCTAACTATCATACACTCATCTGGTTTCGAGGACAGGCTTTAGAATACCTCTTTCAGAGTGGTCCGCATACAGTCCTTGACTTCTAGTGCGAAGTTGTGACCGCGCATAGCACCTTCACCTGTAAACCATCTTACCGACAAACATTTGCCGGCTATCTCCACAGCGTCTTCCTTGACCCCCCTCAAAGTTGGGTTGTGCCATGCCTACCCGTTACATGATGCAACACCCTTATGCACATTCTCATGCATCGACTCAAAAAAAAAAAAAAGAAAATAAAAGAAGGAAGAAGACAGATTATGTTATATTTTGTTGTATTTAATGTTTTTCTAATATTTTTTAAACTAACAATCATTTGTATATGTTTAAATGGTACCTTAAGGAAGTGTTGCATTGTGTGTATATATACTGTTAGTTTGTTTAATGAAGATTATTGCACACAAAAAAAGTGTCGTGGGGTCGAATCCCCATTTGGAAAGATTTTTATTTTCAATTTTCACGTTACTTACACCGTAAATAATCAAAACCTGGGAAAGTTAGCAACAGCTTGAACAAATTTTTTTATTGATGTGCTGAAGTCCTACCTTCAGGAGAACAAAAGAAGAGCCCATGGAAAAAACGGGGTAATCCACACTTTGTACATTTCTCAGGAGAGGAGATTTAAACTTTCAAAATTACAAAAAAATACAAAAAATGAGTAAAAAAGTAGATAGAGCACTTGCCGCGAAAGGCGAAGGTCCCGAATTCGACGCTCGGTCCAGCACACAGTTTTAATCTGCCAGAAAGTTTCATATCAGCGCACGCTCCACTCAAAGTGAAAATTTAATTCTGAAAGAACTAATATGATTTATGAATATTTGAATATTTTATGGGACCATCCGAGAATTGTGTTATTCGTAAACATGTATGTTTCCGGTTTGTATTAGGTCTAAATCACATTACTTACGCAAGTAACACAACAGGACGATGGCATCTGGCTGGAGTGATTAAAGGAAATCAGTGCGGCCACACGGAGATTTAAACCACAGCTCTCCGTAATGGGAAGCAAGTTTCTCCCACTGTAACACGTCACAAGGTGTACGTACGAGTGGCATACGGTCTTCCTCGTCCGGGCCTGTCTGCCTAGAAGCGCTTTTAAATGGAGAGTTCATCACAGGTCGTTACCTTCAAGGGGGCTCTAAAAGCCGAGACCACACCGTTGGTCGTCCGCCCATTGAGCACACTCGACGCCAGAAGTGCAGGAACTTGTTTGCACAACAAGTAGTGGCGCGCCCCAGAGCGTATAATCTGCATGTCGGTGCGGCCACGTGGGCATATGTATCTCGGCTGATTTCCATCCTAATGAAACGTCAGCAGGCAGGGAGCACATCGGCCGAGATTAACGTCCGCAGGCGGACGGCACATAATCGGCGCGCGGACGGCACGCCGGCGGCAGTGGCGAGCGGTCGCGACTCGCGCCTAATGGAACTGTCCGTCGCTCCTGAGGGCCGCCGCTCCTCACCTTCTGGACCGCCGTGTCGCCGCCTCAGAGCCGCCCGTCCCGTAGACGACAGCCGCTCCGCTGTCCTAGATAACGTACCCATATAAAGGAAAGCTATGACAAGGTGCCTCGACGTTTACAGGGTGATTTTTTCCACCGTGTACGAACTCTAGGGATTGATCGACGAGAGGCTACGGAACAAGAAGGTCTAATGAGCTTATGTCAGAAAATGCGTGATTTCCACGCTGTCGATCAATTATTCTGTAATAAATTGTTACAGAGACAGCGGACTAATTCGCACTGTACCATGCAGCCACTGTTGCAGTATGTGCTGAAAATGGTTTCCATGTGCCTCAACGCATGTGTGTACGCACAGTAGCATGTTTGGTCTTACACGTTCACATCGGCCAGGCTGCATCCGAAAGCGTCAAAGGCACCAAGAATACGCTGGTGCAGAGTCTCCACGTCTGGAATGTGCTCTGCACATACAATACTTTTGAGATGGCCCCGTAAGCAGAAATCGCACTGGTTGAGTTCCGGTGAACAAGGAGGCCATGCAACTGGACTCCATCATCCGATTCATAGACCAGGGAAAACACGATTGAGATTCGTTCGGACGTTAAAATCATCACGTATCATTAATGGCATTTCTTACAGCAGGGGAGGCAAAGTCAAGTGCAAGAAACACCGCTAGTTCTGGCCTGTCAGGTGATGTACACTCATGCTCATAAATTAAGGATAATTGTAGAATGTGGTGCCACACAACTTGGCACTATACAAAACTGGCGCTAATAGCATAGGCACATAGGGAACACGCACGACCCAGATCTGTAAGTGCGCTACATTGGTGATAAGATGAGAAAACCGTCCGGAAACACATGTCCTACAAAACGCCTCTGTTTCCTGCGCATGTATCCCGACATCAATATCGGACAAGATCACCATGCACACGTACACAGGCCGCACTACGGGTTGGCATACTCTGGATCAGGTGGTGGAGCAGCTGCTGGGGTACAGCCTCCCATTCTTGCACCAGTGCCTGTCGGAGCTCCTGAAGTGTCTTAGGGCTTTGAAGACGTGCAGCGATACGTCGACCGAGAGTATCCCAGACGTGCTCGATGGGACTTAGGTCTGGAGAAGAGGTAGGCCACTCCATTCACCTGATATCTTCTGTTTCAAGGCACTCCTCCACGATGGCAGCTCGGTGGGGCCGTGCGCTTTCATCCATCAGGATGCACCCCTAAAAAGGCGGACATACTGGTGAAAAATGACGTCCCTATATACCTGACCTGTTACATTTCCTCTGTCAAAGCCGGCCGAAGTGGCCGTGCGGTTAAAGGCGCTGCAGTCTGGAACCGCAAGACCGCTACGGTCGCAGGTTCGAATCCTGCCTCGGGCATGGATGTTTGTGATGTCCTTAGGTTAGTTAGGTTTAAGTAGTTCTAAGTTCTAGGGGACTAATGACCTCAGCAGTTGAGTCCCATAGTGCTCAGAGCCATTTGAACCTCTGTCAAAGACATGCAGGGGCGTACGTGCACCAATCATAATACCACCCTACACCATCAAACAATGACCTCCATACAGGTCCCTTTCAAGGTCAGGGGTTGGTATCAGGTTCCTGGTTCACGCCAGATGAAAACCCAGCGAGAATCACTGTTCAGACTATACCTGGACTCTTCCGTGAACATAACCCGGGACCACTGTTCCGATGACCTGTGTTCTTGACACCAGGCTTTACGGGCTCTGCTGTGGAATGCACCTTCCAGGTCTCCGGGCGAATAAACTATGCCCGTTCAGTCGTCTGTAGACTGTGTGTCTGGAGACAACTGTTCGAGTGGCTGCGGTAAGGTACCGAGCACGGCCACTTGCAGTACTCCGCGGCCGTCTGTAGGCACTGATAGTGAGATATCGGTCTTCATCTCGTGTTGTACACTATGGACATCCTGTACTGTAGCGCCTCGACACGTTTCCTGTCTGCTGGAATCGTTGCCATAATCTTGAGATCACCCTTTGTGGCACATTGAGGGCCCGTCCTATGAGCTGCTGTATTTGACCAGCCTCCAGTCGCCCTAGTATTCTGCCTCTCATAACGTCATCAATATGTGTTGTTTGAGACATTTTCAACACACAGTCACCATTAGTACATCTGAAAACGTCTGCACACTTACTCGCTGCCCCGTACTCTGACATACACCGACAAACCTCTGCGTATGTGGACTGCTGCAAGCGCCACCGTGCGACGACCGCAGGTCAAATGCACCGCTTGGTCACACGTCGAGGTGATTTGAACCCGAAAACCGCCCACCAGAGCGTTGTTTCATCATGTATCAGCATTATCCTTTATTTATGAGCATTAGTATAGAAGAGAGACTGGTCCCAAAACACGGTCACCAGTTATCCCGGCCCACACATTCCAGATGCGCTCTGAGCACTATGGGACTTAACTTCTGAGATCATCAGTCCCCTAGAACTTAGAACTACTTAAACCTAACTAACCTAAGGACATCACACACATCCATCCCCGAGACAGGATTCGAACCTGCGACCGTAGCGGTCACGCGGTTCCAGACTATAGCTCCTAGAACCGCTCGGCCACACCGGCCGGTCGATGCTCATGATTCGCTGTCTCCGTACCATGGGGATTCTGCATACTGTATACTGTCCCACAGTTGACTGTTATGAAAGTTGAAGATACCACTGCGCGTAATGGTGGCCTCATCTGTGAATAGGATGTATGACACAAATCTCGGGATCGTGGTTGCCTGGTGAAGAAACCAGTGACAAAACTGCTACCGAAGTGGGAGCTCCGTCGCTAGTAAGCCCTGCACGGGCTGTAAGTGATAAGGGTAATAGTAATTGCCATAGAAAATGTTCCACACGGTCGACTGGCTTACCCTGTACTGGCGCGGTAACTGCCGAGTAGTGACACGGCGGTCGCCTTCCACAGTGTTAATCACATTTTCCTCCAAGTCTGGCGTCCGAACATTTCGGGTACGTCCTTCATGATTTCCTGCATCCTGAAATGATTCTCTCTCAGACAAACAGAACACTGTTGTAGACATTGAATGCTGTGGTTGTTGTCGGCGGGAATACGTCTCAAAAATGGCTCTGAGCACTATGGGACTCAACTTCTGAGGACATCAGACCTCTAGAACTTAGAACTACTTAAACCTAGCCGGCCGGAGTGGCCGTGTGGTTCTAGGCGCTGCAGTATGGAGCCGAGCAACCGCTACGGTCGCAGGTTAGAATCTTGCCCCGGGCATGGATGTGTGTGATGTCCTTAGGTTAGTTAGGTTTAATTAGTTCTAAGTTCTAGGCGACTGATGACCTCGGAAGTTAAGTCGCATAGTGCTCAGAGGCATTTTTTTAAACTTAAACCTAACTATCCTAAGGCTATCACACACATCCATGCCCGAGGCAGTCGCGCAGTTCCAGACTGTAGCGCCTAGAACTGCTCGGCCACCCCGGCCGGCGAATACGTCTCCTGATACAACCTGGCTACCCGCCACCCATTGGCATTTACCTCGCGGTAAGCAAACGCCATGACGGTAGGCTGTCGATTCGAATACGGAACCATTGTGTGCAACGATGTATCACGTACACTACAACATGAGCCACAGCAAGAGGAGTGAATCGGACGCAACATTACCAATTACTATGGTAGGAGAAAGCGCTACGGCATGACGTACGAATAATAGTGTCACCATATAGGAGGAAACCACGCATAGTGTAACTGTAGCTGCAGTCTCTGGAAAACAGTATGATTGAATAAATGGTCTCTGTCATGGAAACGATGCATTTCCGGAAATAAGTTCATTAGATCTTTTTTGTTCCGTATCCTTTCATCGATCAATTCCTAGAATTTGCACACGTTGGAAAAAATCAAAAATCATCCCCTATAATGACGAACATTTGTACTTCAACGGACATGCCAGACTAACAATTAACAAAGCGACGATATTTAGGCTTGAGCTTGCAAGACTGAGCTCTGTAAGATACAGACTACCCCAACAGACAACGAGGACGTATTACACAGCATTACAAAGCAGTAAACAACTTTTCGGCCAGTGCTTGGGCACTTTGATTATGCTTAAGTACTCATAAACCATTTTGAGGTTGGGTCAGAGGAGTGTTCTATTCAAAATCTGGGGGGCTTTCGGCACGACCTCGATTGAGGCACCGTGTGCGGTAATGGGGGTTTCTCCTATGGATATAACAATTCTCCACAGAGCAGCGGCCTAATGGCTGAAGAGGGGAAGACGCAACGAAGTCAGAGAAATAACTGGACAAGACGTAACCGACAAACGAAAATTAAAGTAGAGAATTGATACATCGCAGACAAATTGGTACCCAAGTGATAGGGGTAATGGATCTACTCTTTCTTCCCCAGTATCAGAGGGAGGATGAATCTGAAGTACATAAACTCAACACGCGGCATGGTGCACTTTCTCACGGGCCGAGGCCCGTGTCCTGTGCATCTCCACAGCTTGGCCTAGAAACGAATGGCGCACCTGAACTCATAGTACTCATCTCCGATGCTCTAGGACATATAAGACCGAGTTTAGGGAACGTGAACATAGGACAGTTAACAAGCAGATAAGATGACTGGAACTCTGCCAACAACATCGCAGGCGAAGTACCGCGAGCAGTACATGCGACATACAAACAGGAGAGACCGTACGCTAGAATAAGACAGACTCTGCATGTGACAGATCAGGAATACATAGTAAACAACACATAGATACAAATATAGACACTGACTAGGATGCTATGCCACTCAGAGGAAGTGAAAACGAGATACACATATACACACAACATAAGTAAGCCAAGGTTCTCTAGCACGAGACCGAATCAGTCTGAAAATGTAACTCTCTATGTAGTTGGTTGTTACATCATTTCACAGCATGTAATAGTATCTGAAGATGTGACATATCTTCTTCTTTCGCTGCATCAGGTGTGACTGGCTTAAGTTTTACTGAGCCTGCAGCTGATTGACACACATTAAGTCAAATCCCAATCTCCATTGTTGCCATACGTATACAAGGTATACAGGTTCGAAATGTCTCATCAAATCTAAGTCAAACTGCCATCTCTTTTTCTTCAATTAATACACTTTTAATTTTAATTTAATATACATCGACAACCTATTAAGTATTTTATTTATTATCATTATCTAAGTTAGCAACATGATTAAACTAAATTATATGTATGGATTTGTACTTTTGATATGTTTTATTTGATATTTTTATTTTAGGATTTTGTAAAATTTTCAAAAAATGTCGTAGTAATGAAAATGAATTTGTATGATATAATATGTAAAATCACGAAATGTACGACGAGCTATACAACAACAAGAAGTGCGTATTTACTTGAGAAATAAATAAGTAATAAAAAATAAAACCGTCCTACACACACCACCACTGTGTCAGATACATGATGATTCGAAAAGAAAGAGCAGATTTTGTAGGGTTCTCATACTTTTTCTGCTATTGTAAATAATTAAACTTTACTGTACCTGGGCAAAGATGAAGGGAGCACTGCTCGAGTAGTAAATAAGATTCTTGACTCTGTGTTTAGTTTTATCTGTGGTCTGTTGAACAGCGCTGTGGCATTCTTATTTGAGGCATCGTAACGAGCAGTTGAGTTTTTCGGAGAATGCGATATGTTATTTGTGAATCTGGAAAAAGCTATTTGGAATTCTTTATCATGGAGATGAAAACTCATTTATTATACTTTGGTTCAAATGGCTCTGAGCACTATGGGACTTAGCATCTATGGTCATCAGTCTCCTAGAACTTAGAACTACTTAAACCTAACTAACCTAAGGACATCACACAACACCCAGTCATCACGAGGCAGAGAAAATCCCTGACCCCGCCGGGAATCGAATCCGGGAACCCGGGCGTGGGAAGCGAGAACGCTACCGCACGACCACGAGCTGCAGACTATTGTTTGCCTCATTGATGTAGTTTTTTTGTAATGAGAGACTTTTGTAATTGTTAGAGTCCTCTTCTGTTGTGAATATGCATTTTCTAGAATGTTTTCAAATTATAGCGAAGTAAAGGTCAACAAGGTGCAGAGTATGTACCAAAAGAGGCCTTCGAAAACCGTGGCATCTTGTTGATGTACTGAAGTTTCCGTCGATGCAGCACCATGATTTAAAATATGTCACACGTCACACAAAAGATACCTGTAACTAGGTTTACATAAAATTTCGTTCTCTTCTTTAATACATTCCATTCGATCCTAATCCACTTTATATTTCGTCTATAAACTTAAATCAACAAACAAATGATTTGCGGCATAAGATAGACACTTGGCGCGATTGCGCTACCCAGCGCTAGGGAAAATTACGCACTGATGCAGAGGAGTGCTCATGAAAATTACCCGCTGAAGCGTTAAATATAGGTTATTTAAACTTCTTTATTAAAATTCTTTTCTGCTTCTATTGCTGAATGAAATGGGAAGTTGAATCTTCTACGTTATTTAATTCTGAGACAGCTGAGTGAAACTGAACGTACTGAGCCTGCTTTTCTTTACTTTTTCTTATCACGTCAACACTGACCCACAATGTTCTATCGCAATGCAGTCTGACTGTTCAAAAAAAAATTACAACCTGACTTCAAATAATTAATTCAAAAGAATGGCCCTGACTAAAAAGAAACGTTAACAATAAGCTATACATTTCATTAAGCACTTACGTCACAAAAATTTTCATTACAAGAACTACTGCAATACAGCAAGCGCAAATACTGCCAGCTAAATATAGGATTCTAATTACTGAAGGCACTAACTTCTAATAGGGATATGGTTAGCAAAGAAAAGATTTTGGAGACCTATTTACCGTAATAATGTGACATCCAGTTGAGACACGAATATAAATCGTCATTGACTTCTGGTACAAAGGTATGTAATCATGAATAATATTCAGTCTCCAAGTCGAACATGTACAGATCGTTAGCCTATGCTAACTCTCCATCAATACTAGATTCTCACACCTAATATCTATCACTGCTGGCTGTTCACCTCCAGCTGCCCAACAGTACTTCCAACACTGCTGGCGACTAACTTCCAACTGTCCAACACTACTGGCGATTAACTTCCAACAAGTCCAACCAGCCACAGAGTCTCTTACAAAAAAAAGGCGCAGTCATAGATCCGGTGCAAAGCGCTACACAGCGCAGCCAACACAGAAGCAGTCCACTTACAGTATGCCCAATTGAAAAGAAGTTCGACGTAGCAGCGTTGTGTCCGGTGAGTGAATGTGTTTGCCCAGAGAGGGTGTGGTGGTATTCCCAAGCAGAGTTAATGGCTTCGCAACAATTTCCGGAGAGTTGTTTTCGCAATTGGTTGGATGACGGATTCCTCGAGATCACCAAAAAGAGCGGTTACCCAGTTTATTCACACAGAAGGGGAGCAAGCTTCACGGATTTATCTCAGGATGAGAGATATGAATGCAGAGCAGTGCCTCGCACGGTGCACACAATTCCGGTGGTGTCAGCGCTATGAGTCGGGCGTGCAAACATCAAGAACTGCAGCGCCATGAGCAGACGCAGGTTGTCGCCGCAAGTCCCACGATTTCGCTGTGGATCAGCTCATACGGACGAATCAACACACGTGACACTGCTGTTGAACTGTCATTAATCAAAGGAACTGAGCACCGTATAATCCACGAGAAGCTTCGTTGTAGCGAAGATTAAGCACCGTGGGTGCCGAAGCGGATTTCGGAGAATCGGAAGACGGGAGGAACTGGTGTTCGCCTGACCCATATGTTGAGATACGCGGAGCAAGGAACGAGTATCACTGCTTGGGTTGTTGCATGTGATATCTGATGTCCAGAGGGGCATGATCACTGGCTTTCGGGCCAAGAGAAGAAGTATTTCCGAAATGGATAAGTTTGTAAATTGTTGACGTATCGCCGAAGCTAAAGGATACCGTGCATGACAAAATAGTGGTGCACCATATACCACAGATGACAGGGGTGAACGAAGGCTGTGGAGTTGAGTACAGCCATATGGAAGTGCAACTGCTGTGCGGTAGGCCGCCCTAAGGAAATGAAAGCCTACCAACAGTGTCTCATTCAGTTTTCATGATTCTGTCTAGTTTCATCTGGTTACTTTTTTTATCAAGTAGGGTGCTGAAAAATGTGTCAAATATATTGTCTGTTTGGTCCATCTCAAGTTTAAGGAGGAGACTCTGATCAGGAATTTAATGAATACATCGTTCATCGGTATCTCTGTTGACGTATCTTACAAATAAAAGACTGTATTAATTCCCTGCGTAGTCCTTAGCTTCCCAATAGTTTAGTGACTGGCCGCGCGTTCAACTCTTGCCCAAATGGTGCCCTGACTGTCTAGACTGTGATTTTACTCCTCTGACTAAACTCTCAGCCTTCACCGCTCTATGAAGACACAATATTCGTTATAATGAAGAAGAAACTCTATGAATTTCTCTACCTTTTAGTAATCATCTTGTTACCTGTGCCGCGTGTTCTAAGGCGCCTTGTCACAGACCGTGCGGCTCCCCCCGTCCTTGGTTCGACTCCTCCATCGGGCATGGGTGTGTGTGTTACCCATAGCGTAAGTTAGTTTCAGTTGGATTCAGTAGTGTGTAGGCTTAGGGACCGATGACTTAAGTAGGATATGCAACGAATTGACGCATGGTGCAGGGAATGGCAATTGAATCTCAATGTAGGCATGTGTAATGTGCTGCGAATACATAGAAAGAAAGATGATTTATCATTTAGCTACAATATAGCAGGTCAGCAACTGGAAGCAGTTAATTCCATAAATTATCTGGGAGTAGATACACTCCTGGAAATGGAAAAAAGAACACATTGACACCGGTGTGTCAGACCCACCATACTTGCTCCGGACACTGCGAGAGGGCTGTACAAGCAATGATCACACGCACGGCACAGCGGACACACCAGGAACCGCGGTGTTGGCCGTCGAATGGCGCTAGCTGCGCAGCATTTGTGCACCGCCGCCGTCAGTGTCAGCCAGTTTGCCGTGGCATACGGAGCTCCATCGCAGTCTTTAACACTGGTAGCATGCCGCGACAGCGTGGACGTGAACCGTATGTGCAGTTGACGGACTTCGAGCGAGGGCGTATAGTGGGCATGCGGGAGGCCGGGTGGACGTACCGCCGAATGGCTCAACACGTGGGGCGTGAGGTCTCCACAGTACATCGATGTTGTCGCCAGTGGTCGGCGGAAGGTGCACGTGCCCGTCGACCTGGGACCGGACCGCAGCGACGCACGGATGCACGCCAAGACCGTAGGATCCTACGCAGTGCCGTAGGGGACCGCACCGCCACTTCCCAGCAAATTAGGGACACTGTTGCTCCTGGGGTATCGGCGAGGACCATTCGCAACCGTCTCCATGAAGCTGGGCTACGGTCCCGCACACCGTTAGGCCGTCTTCCGCTCACGCCCCAACATCGTGCAGCCCGCCTCCAGTGGTGTCGCGACAGGCGTGAATGGAGTGACGAATGGAGACGTGTCGTCTTCAGCGATGAGAGTCGCTTCTGCCTTGGTGCCAATGATGGTCGTATGCGTGTTTGGCGCCGTGCAGGTGAGCGCCACAATCAGGACTGCATACGACCGAGGCACAAAGGGCCAACATCCGGCATCATGGTGTGGGGAGCGATCTCCTACACTGGCCGTACACCACTGGTGATCGTCGAGGGGACACTGAATAGTGCACGGTACATCCAAACCGTCATCGAACCCATCGTTCTACCATTCCTAGACCGGCAAGGGAACTTGCTGTTCCAACAGGACAATGCACGTCCGCATGTATCCCGTGCCACCCAACGTGCTCTAGAAGGTGTAAGTCAACTACCCTGGCCAGCAAGATCTCCGGATCTGTCCCCCATTGAGCATGTTTGGGACTGGATGAAGCGTCGTCTCACGCGGTCTGCACGTCCAGCACGAACGCTGGTCCAACTGAGGCGCCAGGTGGAAATGGCATGGCAAGCCGTTCCACAGGACTACATCCAGCATCTCTACGATCGTCTCCATGGGAGAATAGCAGCCTGCATTGCTGCGAAAGGTGGATATACACTGTACTAGTGCCGACATTGTGCATGCTCTGTTGCCTGTGTCTATGTGCCTGTGGTTCTGTCAGTGTGATCATGTGATGTATCTGACCCCAGGAATGTGTCAATAAAGTTTCCCCTTCCTGGGACAATGAATTCACGGTGTTCTTATTTCAATTTCCACTAGTGTATTTGGAGTGATTCATTGGAAGAATCCTGAGGAAATGCAGTCGAAAACAAAGGAAGCATGTTACAGTACACTTGTTCGCCCACTGCTTGAATACTGCTCACCAGTGTGGGATCCGTATCAGATAGGGTTGACAGAAGAGATAGAGAAGATCCAACAGAGAGCAGCGCGCTTCAGGATCATTTAGTAATCGCGAAAGCGTTACGGAGATGATAGATAAACTCCAGTGGAAGAGACGTTCAGTAGCTCGGTACGGGCTTTTGTTGAAGATTCGATAACATACATTCACCGAGGAGTCAAGCAGTATATTTCTCCCTCCTACGAACATCTCGCGAAGAGACTATGAGAATGAAATCGGAGAGGTTAGAGCCCACACAGAGGCATACCGACTGCCTTTTTTTTTTTTCCACGAACAGTACGAGACTGTAATAGAAGGGAGAACCGATAGAGGTACTCAAGGTACCCTCCGCCACACACCGTCAGGTGGCTTGCGGAGTATAGATGTAGATGTAGTTTGGTCCCATAAGCCCTTACCAAAAATTTCAAATTTGGTTACCTGTGTTTCAGAAAATGGCGACGCAAAAGCGCTGCAATATGAAATGCGCAGATGAGATACGACTATTGCATTTACCAAGTACTCTTACTATAAGGCAGCCAAATCATCAACAGATGTGGGAGTGTGGAGCGAAATGTGTAAGACACTATGCGCGGAGATTACGAGTCATTATTTTCTTCGGTATGGTTACATATTAAGTTTGTTGTTGTTGTTGTGATCATCAGTCCTGAGACTGGTTTGATGCAGCTCTCCATGCTACTCTATCCCGTGCAAGCTTCTTCATCTCGCAGCACCTACTGCAACCTACATCCTTCTGAATCTGCTTAGTGTATTCATCTCTTGGTCTCCCTCTACGATTTTTACCCTCCACGCTGCCCTCCAGTACTAAATTGGTGATCCCTTGATGCCTCAGGACATCTCCTACCAACCGATCCCTTCTTCTAGTCAAGTTGTGCCACAAACTCCTCTTCTCCCCAATTCTATTCAATACCTCCTAATTAGTTATGTGATCTACCCATCTAATCTTCAGCATTCTTCTGTAGCATCACATTTCGAATGCTTCTATTCTCTTCTTGTCTAAACTATTTATCGTCCATGTTTCACTTCCATACTTGGCTACACTCCATAAAATACTTTCAGAAACGACTTCCTGACACATAAATCTATACTCGATGTGAACAAATTTCTCTTCTTCAGAAACGCTTTCCTTGCCATTGCTAGGCTACATTTTATATCCTCTCTGCTTCGACCATCATCAGTTATTTTGCTGCCTAAATAGCAAAACTCCTTTACTACTTTAAGTGTCTCACTTCCTAATCTAATTCCCTCAGCATCACCCGACTTAATTCGACTACATTCCGTTATCCTCGTTTTTGTTTTGTTGATGTTCATCTTATATCCTCCTTTCAAGACACTGTCCATTCCGTTCAACAGCTCATCCAAGTCCATTACTGTCTCTAACAGAATTACAATGTCATTGGCAAACTTCAAAGTTTTTATTTCTTCTCCATGGATTTTAATACCTACTCCAAACTTTTCTTTTGTTTCCTTTACTGCTTGCTCAATATACTGATTGAATAACATCGGAGAGAGGCTACAACCGTGTCTCACTCCCTTCCCAACCACTTCTTCCCTTTCATGCCCCTCGACCCTTATAACTGCCATCTGGTTTCTGTACAAATTGTAAATAGCCTTTCGCTCCCTGTATTTTACCCCTGCCACCTTCAGAATTGGAAATATTCCAGTCAACATTGTCAAAAGCTTTCTTTAAGCCTACAAATGCTAGAAACGCAGGTTTGCCTTTCCTTAATCTTTCTTCTAAGATAAGTCGTAAGGTCAGTATTGCCTCACGTGTTACAACATTTCTACGGAATCCAAACTGATCGTCACCGAGGTCGGCTTCTACCAGTTTTTCCATTCGTCTGTAAAGAATTTGCGTTAGTATTTTGCAGCTGTGACTTATTAAACTGATAGTTCGGTAATTTTCACATCTTTCAACACCTGCTTTCTTTGATATTGGAATTATTATATTCTTCTTGAAGTCCGAGGCGAAAATATACGGGCAGGACAGGTGATCCGGCGGATGTCATCGCTGGCACTGTGTGTTTTGGAAAATACGGCGGATGCTCCTATTCGCATGCCTGCCAACAGGTCGGCGCGCCGTGGGTGGGTGCGCAAGGAGACGCGGCCATGTTGCCTGCCGTCGGCAGCAGTGTCGCCTGCACCCGCCAGCAAAAGAAGCACGCCGTTGCCGCTGCTGCGTCGTTTTTGTGCGTCACAGCGACAGTTGGACTCCGGCGCTGTAATGGAATGTGCTTGGTAATCGTATGTCATTATAGTAATCATCATCGCTTATTGTCTTTTGTGGTCTCAGCGTAGCTGCAGCGTCTACGGAATAAAAAAAGGGGCAAAAGAAACCAGAAGAATTTGTTATTGTTGTCACTGTGCCGGATAGATCTCACCGTTACATGATGTAATTTTCACATTTCGGCAGCTGGGGACAAACACAAAAAATTAAGGAGAGGTATTTTTCGTTAATGATGCTATCAGTCCCGTAATTGGTAATTTCCAAGAATCATTGCCTGTCGAAGTCGCGCGGTGCAACCGACACATATCGAACGTGCGATTGTAAATCGATGATGCGAGACTCCAGGCGGGCGTTATGATCAATTATTTGTGATCGTCATTTTTATGTGTTTTACGTCGTTCCTTTAGTTGCTCTAAATTACATTCCTCCGCGAATTATTTGTGAGTTGCTTGGGAAAGTCGACCGGGTTGGCCGAGCGGTTCTAGGCGCTACACTTTCGAACGGCGCGACCACTACGGTCGCAGGTTAGTATCCCTCCTCGGGCAAGGATGAGTGTGATGTCCTTATGTTAGTTACGTTTAAGTAGTTCTAAGTTCTGGGGGACTGATGACCTCAGCAGTTAAGTCCCATAGTGCTCAGAGCTATTTGAATCATTTTCTTGGGAAATCCAAACGATTTCTATCGATAGTGCGTATGATGTCTGGTGTCCTTACGTTTCTTAGGCGGATTCTCTCACGTGAAAAAATCTAATTCCATGCTTATCTAGTGTAGAAAATTGACTTTCTGTCGCAAATATGGAGTACTAACGGACGACGAAAGGAGGGATGTGGTGATGCGAAGTGTGTAAAACTTAGTAAGAGCAGTTTCAGTGCTGAAATACCGTTTCAATTTCATTGAGGACAGTGCGGAAAACGAACGAGTTTCAGGAAGAATACGTGGTTCGACTCTTCCAATTATTCAGACAGACCAGCATAATTCTTCCACGTTGCTGGTTTCGAGACTACACGATGCAAGCAACAGCATCAGAAACTGAGTTATGTGCTAATACCGTGTGTGACTATTTCAGGTTTTGCAGGGAAGTGTGTTATGTGGTAGTGACAAACGACAGTGTCCTAATTGGTGGAGCGAGTAAAGTTGTGGAAGTGGGCGAATCTCATATAGCCAGAAGGAAGAACCAGAGAGGACGATCTTCAAAGAGTGAAATCGATCATATTTGAGTATTCGGTGGAATAGAAAGAGAATCCCGGCAGTGTTTCGTTGTGAGAGTATAGTCCCGAGACAAGGTCACTTTAGTGGGTCTGATACAGCACTTCGTGCTGCCTGGTTCTAAAGTCATTACAGGCGGGTTTCAGTCCTACAAGGTACTCCAAGCTGAAGGATTCGACCACGAGTTCGCCAACCACTCTGTAGAGTTCGTGTCTTTGGATGATGCTAGTGTGCACACGCATAATATCTAGCGGCTATGGTAATCTGTAAAGTCTTCCATTAAAAGAGAAGGGCGTCAAGGACAAAGAGACGAACTGTACTTGTTTCAGTATCTCTATTTCCACAACTTGCGTTTGCAGGGGAAAGTTGACGCATGTGACACGTTTCCGATATTCTTGCGTGATTTTGGCAGAGTTTACCCAGACTATGGCAAAAAGGGAAGTGCCGGCCGAAGTGACCGAGCGGTTCTAGGCGCTGCAGTCTGGAACCGCGAGACCGCTACGGTCGCAGGTTCGAATCCTGCCTCGGGCATGGATGTGTGTGATGTCTTTAGGTTAGTTAGGTTTAAGTAGTTCTAAGTTCTAGGGGACTGATGACCACGGCAAAGTCCGATAGTGCTCAGAGCCATTTGAACCATTTGAAAAAGGGAAGTGTACCTGTTGCGTACACATCACATGGACTTTCACATCACGACAACACCGACGACGAGTAAGGTAAGTAGACTCCTTTGTAATTACACGTATTTTTTCAACGTTCTCTTTTTGTCGTTGCTGTAGTGACCACCGCAAACATACTCATAACGTTCGCGCCGGCCGAAGTGGCCGAGCGGTTAAAGGCGCTACAGTCTGGAACCGCACGACCACGACGGTCGCAGGTTCGAATCCTGCCTCGGGCATGGATGTGTGTGAAGTCCTTAGGTTAGTTAGGTTTAAGTAGTTCTAAGTTCTAGGGGACTTATGACCACAGCAGTTGAGTCCCATAGTGCTCAGACCCATTTGAACCATCATAACGTCCGCGACGAGAGTTGCATGATCGATTTAAAATTGAAGGGCTTATTTCAATAGAAGTACAAGTCCATTTTTGTTCATTTTCAGATACAGAGCCATAAAGTTAAATGAGCGCTGAAAAATCTGCATTTGAGATACCAATAATATTCAAGCATATGGCTTCTTGCTAGAGATGAACCTTTCTTTCTGTTTGTTTGGATCATTAATTTCAGAAGTAATATAGGGATAAAAGGGGAGGTAATGGACTTGTACCACTGTTGAATAAGCCCTTCAACTGTACGTTCGATATGTGCTGTTTGGACCCCGCGACTTCGATAGGGAATCATTATTGGAAATTAACCCGTAAATTCACGGTTCCACGCACCCTTAAAGTTTTATAATGCATATAACTGTGTAAGCTGTACCACCCAGTCCCCAATTACATTAAATGTAGAACATCGCGAAAGCGGTGCGTGTTTGCGATTGCGAACAGTTAACCGAAGTGTGGCCAACGTGTGCCACAAGTTGTAAAGATGAACGGGTTTTGAATTATTAGCTGGAAAGAAAGGCCTTCGTAATGGTCAGTATAAAGCAAATGCTAGTGAACCTCACTGGCGGCAAATGTGTCAACATTGCCATACAAATGAGTTGAAATTCTGCACGGTGCCCGGCCTCTGGGAGATGGATTCCTCATGAAGCGACATTTAGGATGTACTGGGAATGCTGTTTCTGGGATACGCGCATTAAACAATGGACGGAAGGAAATCGTGCTCAGCGACGAACCGGTGCAGCACAACGTAATGCGACCACAGCCCTAGGTGATCGCCTCGTTGTCCACGCGGCGGTAACGGATAGTACAGCTTCGCCAACAGCATTGTCTCGACGATGGAATACTGAAACCGATGTGAACCAGTCTGCGTCAGTGGCTCGAACCCCACTGCTGCGGAAAGGACTGGTGCCTTGAGCGGTAATCTCAACTTCTGTAGCATACACTGACCTATATACGAGGTAAATTCAAGTTCTAAGGCCTCCGATTTTTTTTCTTCGGACTGGAAAGAGATAGAAACATGCGCATTGTTTTAAAATTAAGCCGCGTTCATTCTCAATATGTCCCAGACCTGGCAGCACCGTACGGCAGATGGAATTTTACTGCCAGCGGCGAGAATGAGAACACTTAAAATGGCGACGTTTTCCGTACTTGAACAGCGTGCAATCATTCGTTTTCTGAATTTGTGTGGTGTGAAACCAATTTAAATTCATCGACAGTTGAAGGAGACGTGGTGATGGAGTTATGGATGTGTCGAAAGTGCGTTTGTGGGTGCGACAGTTTAATGAAGGCAGAACATCGTGTGACAACAAACCGAAACAACCTCGGGCTCGCACAAGCCGGTCCGACGACATGATCGAGAAAGTGGAGAGAATTGTTTTGGGGGATCGCCGAATGACTGTTGAACAGATCGCCTCCAGAGTTGGAATTTCCGTGGGTTCTGTGCACACAATCCTGCATGACGACGTGAAAATGCGAGGAGTGTCATCCAGGTGGGTGCCACGAATGCTGACGGACGATCACATGGTTGCCCGTGTGGCATGTTGCCAAGCAATGTTGACGCGCAACGACAGCATGAATGGGACTTTCTTTTCGTCGGTTGTAACAATGGATGAGACGTGGATGCCATTTTTCAATCCAGAAACAAAGCGCCAGTCATCTCAATGGAAGCACACAGATTCACCGCCACCAAAAAAATTTCGGGTAACCGCCAGTGCTGAAATAATGATGGTGTCCATGTTCTGGGACAGCGAGGGCGTAATCCTTACCCATTGCATTCCAAAGGGCACTACGGTAACAGGTGCATCCTACGAAAATGTTTTGAAGAACAAATTCCTTCCTGCACTGCAACAAAAACGTCCCGGAAGGGCTGCGCGTGTGCTGTTTCACCGAGACAACGTACCCGCACATCGAGCTAACGTTACGCAACAGTTTCTTCGTGATAACAACTTTGAAGTGATTCCTCATGCTCCCTACTCACCTGACCTGGCTCCTAGTGACTTTTGACTTTTTCCAACAATGAAAGACACTCTCCGTGGCCGCACATTCACCAGCCATGCTGCTATTGCCTCAGCGATTTTCCAGTGGTCAAGACAGACTCCTAAAGAAGCCTTCGCCGCTGCCATGGAATCATGGCGTCAGCGTTGTGAAAAATGTGTACGTCTGCAGGGCGATTACGTTGAGAAGTAACTCCAGTTTCATCGATTTCGGGTGAGTAGTTAATTAGAAAAAAAATCGGAGGCCTTAGAACTTGAATGCACCTCGTACTGGGAGATGTTTCACTGTCGACACGATTGTAGTAGTGCGATTTCAGCAAGACTGGATTCTTGCAGTTTTCTTGTTGATGACAAGATGTGCCTAAAATAAATTATTTCGTGCATGATGGATTGGCAGATGGGTGCCAGTGAGTTGGTGAGCCCGGTCGATCATAGTGAACACTCCTTGATTATATCTTGGGAGGACGCGTCGGATACATATTGCATGAGTGGGGTTGTACAAGGCGATGTAATACGAAGAATAAAACTGATGTAGCATGATTGTCATTCCAAGGTCCAGAAATACCGGGAGATTATAAAGAAAGTGCACCTACTCACTGAGATCCAGTGTGGGCTGTAATTATCGTATGTCTGCGAAAATCGGTATATATTATAATGCTTTAACACGGAATCAGTTTAAGCTGGAAGAACATTAGTTACAGTTTGGGCGGTCAGTTGAAAATCTGGCACTGTGAATGCATGAAATATGTATAGCAACGTTTCCATATAATGAATTAGGAACGGAACTTGGGCAGAAAAAGTCAAACAAATGAGAAACGCATAATGCTGATTTCATTATTAACCGCCACTAACACAATCTGTTCAATATGAGCACAGGAGACATCGACGAAATGCAGTGGCGGTAAAATACGTTATCCACAATTGATCGCAGAAGTTCCCGTGGCCTTCAGATCAGTAAGAGACCGAACATGTTCCTGTAAACGCGCTCATCTACATCTACATCTACATGGATACTCTGCAAATCACATTTACGTGCCTGGCAGAGGGTTCATCGAACCACCTTCACAGTTCTCTATTATTCCAATCTCGTAAAGCGCGCGGATAGAACAAACACCTATATCTTTCCGTACGAGCTCTGATTTCCCTCATTTTATCGTAGTGAACGCTTCTCCCTATGTAGGTCGGTGTCAACAAAATGTTTTTGCATTCGGAGGAGAAGGTTGGTGATTGGAATCTCGTGAGAAGATTCCGTCGCAACGAAAAACGCCTTTCTTTTAATGATGTCCAGCCCAAATCCTGTATCATTTCAGTGTCACTCTCTCCAATATTTCGCGATAATACAAAACGTGCTGCCCTTCTTTGAACTTTTTCGATGTACTCCGTGAGTCCCATCTGGTAAGGGTCCCACACCGCGTAGCAGTATTCTACAGGAGGACGGACAAGCGTAGTGTAGGCAGTCTCCTTAGTTGATCTGTTACATTTTCTATGTGTCCTGCCAATAAAAGCAGTCTTTGGTTAGCCTTCCCTACAACATTTTCTATGTGTTCCTTCCAATTTAAGTTGTTTGTAATGGTAATTCCTAGGTTTTTAGTTGAATTTACGGCCTTTATATTTGACTGATTTATCGTGTAACCGAAGTTTCCTTTTAGCACTCATGTGCATGGCCTAACACTTTTCGTTATTTAGGGTCAACTGCCAATTTTCGCACCATTCAGATATATTTTCTAAATCGTTTTGCAGTTTGTTTTGGTTTCTGATGACTTTATTGGTCCATAACCGATAAGCGTCATTTGCATACAACCTGAAACGGCTGCTCAGATTGTTTTCCAAATCGCAAAGGGCCTTTAACGTAACCTTGGGGAACGTCAGAAATCACTTCTGTTTTACTTGATGACTTTCCGTCGATTACTACGAACTGTGACATCTCTGACAGGAAGCCACAAATTCAGTCACATAACTGAGACGATATTCCATAAACACGCTATTTCACAATAAGCCGCTTGTGTCGTACAGTATCAAAAGCCTTCTGGAAACCCAGAAATACGGAGTCGACCTGAAATCCCTTGTCAATAGTACTCAGCACTTCATGTGAATAAAGATCTAGTTGTGTTTCACAAGAACGACTTTTTCTAAACCCATGTTGACTGTGTGTCAATAGGCCGTTTTCTCCGTGGTAATCCTGCTGCATATCGACGTTAGTAATGTGGGCCTGTAATTAAGTGGATTACTCCATGGTGTGACCTGTGCTACTTTCCAATCTTTGGTTACGGATCTTCCGTCGAGCCAACTGTTGTATATGATTGTCAATATGGAGCTAATGCATCACCATAATCTGAAAGGAATCTAATTGGGATACAGTCTGGACCAGAAAAGACTTGCTTTTGTTAAGTGATTTAAGTTGTTTCACTACTGCGAGGATATGACAGCTGTTCTTGATTCGAATTCTGGAATATTTACTTCGTCTTCTTTTGTGAAGGCATTTCGGAAGGCTATGTTTAGTAAGTCTGCTTTGGCAGCACTGTCTTCGATAGTATCTCCATTGCTATCGCGCAGAGAAGGCATTGATTGTTTCTTGCCGCTAACATACTTCACATACGACCAGAATCGCTTTGGATTTTCTGCCAGGTTTCGAGAGAAAGTTTCGTTGTGGTAACTGTCATAAGCATCTCGCATAGAAGTCTGCGATAAATTTTGAGGTTCCGTAAAAGATCGCCAATCTTGTGAATTTTGCGTCTGCTTGAATTTGGCATGTTTGTTTCGTTGATTCTGCAACAGTGTTCTGACCGGCTTTGTGTACTAAGGAGGTTCAGCTCCGTCGTTTGTTAATTTTTTTGGTATAAATCTCTCAATTGCTGCCGATACTACTTCTCTCAACTCAAGCCACATCTGGTATACACTTATATCATTAATTTGGAAGGAGTGGAGATTGTCTGACTATTTCAGATATCTCCAGAGCCAATAGTTAATGGATTTGATCTTGCAGCTATGCATCTAGGAACCCTTTGGAGATAACACGTTCGTGGAAGGTTGCATTAAGCAGATCTTTCACTGGGCGAACGAAATGAGGTACTGCCAATCTTGCATGGAAACAGTACTTCCCACACAGCTGCGCTCTTCCAAAGCGAGGAATCACATGCCGTACAATGAGACCTCGGTGTTGTGCAGACGTCACGGTTCGCCTGGCAGGCCCTTAGTGTGTATTCTCTTTAATGAAGAACGGACCGAAATCAAAGGTGCTTGTGAATCCACCCCACACAGTCACATACGGCGAGTGCAGTGGCTCTTCGCTCCCAGCACGCGGTTGAACAGTACCCCAAATTCTGCAGTTCGTGTATTCACTGCACCCTGTAGTGTAAAATGTAGCTCCTCACTTCATAGAATATTTCCCGGCCTAATGCCATCAACTGTGATCCGTGCCAGAAACCGATGAGCAAATTCAGAACGCTGCTGCGAATTATGGAGTTTCATTTGCTGCACCGTCTGGATCTAGTGTGTGTACCGGCATAAAATAGACCGCAAACGTTCGGTACTATTGGCCATGGTGGCACTGCACGAGCGTTGGCACCATGCGGGACACGTTCGTCTTGATCAGTGACGGCGACAGCAATCTCATCAATAACTTCCACCGGGATAGGACGCCTTCCTCATCGAGCTGACACGCGTTTTCGAGTCTCATTATCATTTCATGACATCGGGCCTGTTCTTGGACCTTTCCATCGGCGCTACTCTCTCAATGCAGTACTGTAATTGCTGACGTACACATAATACAGTTTCATTACCATCGTAGGGTCTCTCTTCTCAATAGCCGTACTTTTCACTCACGTTATGGCTTGTCCAGTGAGAACGTGGATGTCATACCGTCATACAGACAGTGTACAGCGCCAGATTTGCTCCCGGTGACTACAATTGGAACTAATTTTTTTCCAGCATAAATCGGTTCCACATTAACGCATTACAATATCTACCAAGTTTCTCTGCCATACGATAATTACGGCCACAGTAGACGTCCGAGGTAACAGCACTTTCATTATAACCACCCGGTACTTTTGGTGTACTCAGAGCGCACAAAGATGAGCACTACTATGCTTAGAAAAAATTCTAAAGTATTTTGAATCGTAAACCGAAACAGAGAAATCTCTTGTTTTCTGATATATCGCTGTAAGTGTTAAAACTGCAACACAGCTCGTTAAACATCTTTTCTCATTGCAACGTTAAAAAGCGCATGCGTTATCCAGCAAAGTCTGTTTTTCTTTCCTTTAATGTTGTAACCTCCCCACAATATTCATTCACATTCAGTGTAACCTCCCAACAGTAATCATTCACATTTAGTGTAACCTCAAAACAGAAAAATTCCTAAACCTCTCAACAGTGAAAAATATAATTATGTCGTTCACATTCACTATAACCTACCAACAGGAAAATTGCGTAACCTATCAATAATAAAATGTGACTAATCTCTCAATAAAAAAATTGTCGCTCACTTATAACCTTTCAATAATGACTGTGAATTTAAACTGGTAAATTTTGGACGTCAGCAGTGCTGCGTCATGGCCCTGAAAGATCATTCTGAAAAAATTGAAAATTCTTACCTCATTAAGGTCGCCGGATAACGCATATATATCTGCTCCTATAAGAAATTATCCTGGTTCAGCCGAGTGCAATGCTGACCGATAGATTTGTCATGTATAAAATGAACAACTGATTTTTCTTTGCAATAATCGGGATGACCATGGATTGGAGAAATTAGTAAATTCTTGAAATTGAAATGAATAATTGTCAAAAATTACTTTTTATGAGAAAGATTATTATTACGAGATTTTTTTTTAAACATTTACATGGGACTTGATTTAACAATACTACATATGCGCGAGGCTGCTTTTACCTTATACTACAACGCTCAGGCTCCGCCATCGCACCACCAAGACCGGCCCAGCCAACACGATACACCAGACTGCTCGATAGCAACAACTTACTGCTACTGCTACACAGTTCCTACTGCAGTCAACACTGCCCTTTGGTCTGAGATTCTCTTATACCTTACATATCGCAGGAAGCGCGTGAGCAATCCATCGAATGCGCTAACAACAAATTCTTTAATCATGGACCTCTTACAATGTTCTTAAAATTGTCAGCAACGAGCACGGAAGAAGCCTCCAGGAAGATGGAGCAAACCACACCACGAAAAACCAGTACAGTCGGGCGCATTCTGGGCAGCGTTGCTTACCAGCAGCAGCTGATTTTTCCAGCACCGGTTAACACAGAAGTAGTAAGGAACGTAAAGGCTACATTTTTAAGATCACTAATTACGGTCTCGTTAAATGTCGAGGCATTTTCTCATGCCAAAGATACCGACGCTACAACATCATTGGCCGTAATTTAGGCGTGACCCTGTTCTCGAAAAGTTCCGTGATAAAATTAAAAAAAAGATCAGACCAAACCCGAGTATCACATCAGCTTCTCTGACTGAAAAGAATATCATGGTAATCCTTTCAGTCTGTACGCCAATTTTTTGCACAACTTCTAATACAAGCCTCCCAATAGATACTCTACGTTTGAAGGACCCACGAACTTCAACTGCCAGGCGCGAACCTCATCCTTTGTCACTAAGGCTGCGAACTACATCTTGAGGATACCCAGATTCTGATACCCAAGGTGAAAAACTGGTGACTGAGGAAAAACTCACAATCTGCAGTTATCTAACAATCCAAAGCTGCCAGTATCCTTCAACAGCCGTCGTTGGAACAGAGGTCACAAACTCGATACCATCTCACTGTCATCCAAAGTTGCTGGAAGTTCCGTGAGGATGATGGGTAATTCTTTGCCGTCTACGCAACATGGCCTGTAAGGTGCAGAATGCCGTAGTAGTGCCAGAGGAGTGTCTTTCATGCGGAGGTTTCTTTTTCATTGGGCCGAGTTGGGAAAGGTTCACTGACGAGTTCGATATAGAATGTACCAAGATCCTACAAAAAGCTATATGTATGAGAAAGTCATCAAACGCATCCACAGTGTTTCAAGAAGGACAACCCCAAGAGCTTCTATAGGCCTTATACCAGAACTAACTGACGACAGCCGGCCGAAGTGGCCGAGCGGTTCTAGGCGCTTCAGTCCGGAACCATGCGACCGCTGCGGTCGCAGGTTCGAATCCTGCCTCGTGCATGGATGTGTGTGATGTTCTTAGGTTAGTTAGGTTTAAGAAGTTCTGAGTTCTAGGGGACTGATGACCTCAGATGTTAAGTTCCTTAGTGCTCAGAGCCATTCTTTAACTGACGACACCAAACAGCCAATGGACCACTACAAGGAACAGTTTGAGAGAAAGTGAGACAGCCCTTTCTTCCCTGACTCTTCCGATTAACCCAAGCTATCGTTACTGTTAGGCTACTGGATTGATTATTACTGCATGTTAAGAGAGCTTTACAAATTTTATATTATGTATGAATCCGCTGACGTAATTCACAATATCTCTTACTGTAACTGGTAAGTATGAGTTAACCCACAACTTTTACTGCACGCTATCTAAAGTGATCCGATACCACGAGTTCATTGTGCCATCACAACTTCGTACAAAAAAAAAAATAAAAAAAAAAGTTCAAATGTGTGTGAATTCCTAAGGGACCAAACTGCTGAGATCATCGGTCCCTAGCCTTACACACTACTTAACCTAACTTATGCTGAGAACACCACACACACCCATGCCCGAGGGAGGACTCGAACCTCTGGCAGGAGGGGCCGCGCAATCCGTGACATGGCGCCTCAAACCGCGCGGCGCTTACTACACAACACCTGCCTGGCAAAATATAACTTGAAGTACCAAGCTCCTCTGGCAGACTTGGCTTAAAACAGGACGCTTTAAATCTGACTAAATAGAGTCCCAGAAATTGTCTGGTGGTTAGCTTTCCTCTTACACCTGCCCGACTGCACTAGCTCTCACTCTTACAGGAGACAGATACCAATATATACGAGTACAGACATGATACAAACATACATATACAGTTACAGTTGGTTACTGAGAAATTAACTGTTTGCAGTTGTAACTGGTTATGCGGACAGGGGCCGCGCAATCCGTGACATGGCGCCTCAAACCGCGCGGCGCTTACTACACAACACCTGCCTGGCAAAATATAACTTGAAGTACCAAGCTCCTCTGGCAGACTTGGCTTAAAACAGGACGCTTTAAATCTGAATAAATAGAGTCCCAGAAATTGTCTGGTGGTTAGCTTTCCTCTTACACCTGCCCGACTGCACTAGCTCTCACTCTTACAGGAGACAGATACCAATATATACGAGTACAGACATGATACAAACATACATATACCAGTTACAGTTGGTTACTGAGAAATTAACTGTTTGCAGTTTAACTAGTTATGCGGCCATGTATTTCACACATGTCTGAGGCGCTTATTACGCAAAAAACAAGAGAAACATAAGTGGTACGCACTTCTAACGTGTAACATGTGATGAATGCGTGTACAGATACGCCCCACAGCGCTTACTATATGAAACACATAGGGACACAAATCTCTTGCTCCACTTGCAGGAATCTACTGTTCAACACCACGGATTTTTTTTTTTTTTTTTTTTTTTTTTTTTTAAATGGACTTGTTGTCCGGGGTGATATGTTACAATACAGCATCACCGGTCTATAGCGGTCTAACTGTGTTGGTGAGGCAGTAATTTTCCACAGGGCAGTGACTGCGTCACTGCAATTCACTTTGGAGGTGTGGCGGTGGGACTTGTAGTCCCGTATCACCCTCTGACGGTGATAGTACTACATGAGTCAGGCAGAAAAATTTTGCCTAACATGGGCGGGTGAAGGTGTGGCGGTGGGACTTGTAGTCCCGTACCGTGTATGATATATTTTTTTTTATTTTTTTTTATTTTATAATGGAATATTCTAACTGCGAGATAAAATTCCGTTACTTTTAATGTGATTGATGTTATGTGGGATGCTATTAATTATTTTCTGAAGAGTATGTTAACAGTACTACCCTGTCTTTGTTCACATCTATGTAATAATTAATCAGAGTACCGTTCTCCACGTGATATACCAACAAATACGACGGGAGCATGGGAATCGCTGAATCATTGGTATGGCTCACCTGGAGATGTGTTGCAGTGGACGGAGTCTTTGCTGAAGTTGGGATCCTGCACTTTCTTGAAGATCGCTGAACCACAGAAGAATTATGGTTGGTATTTTGTCAACTAGAAAATTAATTGCCGAAATTCAAATAAAAATTTTCGCTATTACTAGGAGGCGTCGTGATATGGCTGGGCAGACTGAAATTTGGGAGACAGTTACGTCTTAGCACGATGCGGGGCTGAAATATGTGGAATTAGTAAACTTTGATGATATAGACTTCAGTTAAATAATGGATTACTGCGAAAGAATGCATTTAAAAGGCAGATCGCCAATTTAATAATTTCGCTTGAACTAAATAATGTGGGCTTTAAGCCCTCACACTGTTTAGCCAAACCTTCGAAAACAATTTGTTCTGTAGTAATAATAATTCGCGTGCAGCGAGCGAGGGAACATGAAAATCTTGTGCATGGTATTTGAAGGCGTTGTGGGTTGCATAAAACTCATGGGTAGGCGCAGTTGAACCGTCCTGTATGAGTACGTATTTTTTTCACCACGGGTCTAAACTTATTTAACTATTACTCCTTCTTGCATCACCACTGTACTTCTGACTGCAAAGCGGCAAATAACACCTCTACACAGACATATCTGGTCTTAAGGAGTTATGACGTAAATGAAGAAAGAAATTGCCGGCGGTCGATCCGACTGTGCCCAAGAACGTCCCATTTATGCTATGTTCGCGCAGGTATTGTTCCCAGACGTGTATCGGGCTGCCCACCATGTGATAGATAAGGAGCATACCATTCTACCATTAAAAGTCAGCCTCAGACTCTTCAGACTGCTAGGAATGGCATTGCTCAGCAGGTAGGTGACACAGCACTGTGCTGGCTGGAGGTCGCCTCCGTCGCCACGGGGATTGGAACAGTTAGGTGTGTCGTGTGTCACAGATGTCAGAGCTTACACTCGCCCTCGGCGTGACTGTGAAGCTTTGGGTGGGCACGGCGCGCGATATCAGGTCACGTGATCGCGTCCAGATCGAGGTTGCCCGACGCGTGGAACACTCCGAGTTCGTGCAAGGACTGCGATTTACACGTGTTGCCGCGTTAGAGGTGTAACGGTGAGCTCTTTGAAACAGCCAACGGAATAGCCAACTGCCGTTACCAGCAACGCGCCGAAGGCAGAGGTGACTCGGGATGTAGCTTCTGATAGCGGGCGATTGTAGAGCCAATCACATATCAAGTCAGTGTAGGAGAAATACCTTCGTGCGGCCTCTAACCCGTCTCTGACAAGAACGAGGTTAGTAAGACATCTAAAGGAAATTACGATCAGCAAACCTCACTATCACAACGAACTTGTTCGCGACAACATTTCTTAACAGCTTCAGAGTCAAAAAGACCAAAATGAATTTCCTTCAAGTGGACTTCGATAATTTATAACTTTCCTTTTTTTACTTATTTATTCTCGATGACTGTTACTCAATGTTCCTGCAGTTTTACAGTTACACTATGTGATCAAAAGTATCCGGACACCCCCAAAAACATACGTTTTTCATATTCGGTGAACTGTGCTGCCACCTGCTCCCACTTATTCCATGTCAGCGACCTGAGTAGTCAGACATCGTGAGAGAGCGGAATGGGGCGCTCCGTGGAACTCACGGACTTCGAACATGGTCAGGTGACTGGGTGTCACTTGTGTCATACGTCTGTACGTGAGATTTCCACAATCCTAAACATTTCTATGTCCGCTGTTTAGAATGTGATACTGGAGACATGAAGGGATACGTACAGCACAAAAGCGTACAAGCCGACCTCGTCTGTTCACTGACAGAGACCGCCGTTAGTTGAAGAGGGTCGCAATGTCCATCTATCTAGATCATCATACAGGAATTCCAGACTATATCAGGATCCACTGCAAGAACTATGACAGTTAGGCGGGAGGTGACAAAACGTGGATTTCATGGCCGAGCGGCTGCTCATGACCTTCACATCCCGCGGGTAAACGCCTTACTTGGTGTAACGAGCCTAAACATTGGACGATTGAACAGTGGAAAGACGTTTTGTGGAGTGACAAATAACGGTACACAATGTGTCGATCCGATAGCAGGGTGTGGGTATGGCGAATTCCCAGTGAACGTCATCTGCCAGCGTGTATAGTGGCAACAGTAAGATTCGGAGGCGGTAATGCTGTGGTGTGGTATATGTTTGTCTTCGAGGGGGCTTGCAGCCCTTGTTGTTTTGCGTGGCTCTATCACAGCACAGACATACAGTGTTGTTTTAAGTACGTTCTTGCTTCCCACTGTTGAAGGGCAATTCGGCGATGGCGATTGCATCTTTCAACACGATCGAGTACCTCTTCAGAATTCACGGCATATTGTGGAGTGGTTACAAGACAGTAACGTCCCTGTAATGGACTGGCCTGCATAGAGGCCTGATTTGAATCTCACAGAACACCTTTGGGATGTTTTGGAACACAGACTTCGTGCCAGGCCTCACCTTCCGGCACGTGATTGAACGTATGCCTGTGAGAGTGGAAGCTGTCATGAAGATTAAGGGTGGTCCATGTTGAATTCCAGCATTACCGATGGAGGACGCCACGAGCTTGTAAGTCATTTTCAGCCATGTGTCAGAATACTTTTGCTCACATAGTGTATCTGAAGGTAACATAGCCGGCTGCGGTGGTCTAGCGGTTCTAGGCGCTCAGTCCGGAACCGCGCGACTGCTACGGTCGCAGGTTCGAATCCTGCCTCAGGCATGGATGTGTTTGATGTCCTTAGGTTAGTTAGGTTTAAGTAGTTCTAAGTTCTAGGGGACTGATGACCACAGGTGTTAAGTCCCATAGTACTCAGAGCCATTTTTGAAGGTAACATATTCCATCTGTTACAAGACATTTCAGGATTCAATATATAAATGAAGAATTCTATAGTTTTTCTTCCCACATTTTACTTTTTAATAAGCCATTTTAAGATCTTTTTTTCTCAAAATACGTTCAGTGGATACAACTAACACTACATGTACGACTACAATTGGAGTCCGATTACAACTTCTGTCAGTCTACTACACATTTCACTCAAGAGGCAATGATGATGAAAGAAATCACTTTACATTTATACCGACTGCGGCACAGATAAAAGCAATTTCGTGTACAATTATTATGATTTGTTATTTCATTACTAATTATTAAAAATAATAATAATAACAGCACCACTTAATCCTACAATAAAATAAAAATATGAAGGCCTATGCCAATTTTAGAATTCCAATATCTCCTTGAAAATGAATTATTTGTGTCTATTTTTATATTTTTACGTAAGCAAATAATGCGTTAACAGCGGTAAAATAAAGAAAAATGTGTTTTGTGAAAAAGTATACTGGATCACGTAGTGAATTAAAAATACGTAGCACATTCTTTACTAGAAACCATTTGTATTTCAGGCCACACAACCCAGGACCAGCTAGACAGTCTGAGCTAAGGACGCAACAGTCCCATATGTATACCTCTGCTCACTACAATTCTGCAGGACACTCTGATAAAAACTCATGCAGCAATATCACCATTGAATGCCCGAGACACAGAGAAAATTCGTCTGCATTGGACACGATGTGAAATTATTATACGAGGGTTAAAAACGCAGAAATAAAACTTAAAATAAGATCTTTAGTTACTAATATTCACTTTTCCACATAATCACCTGCCAGTTGGATCGATTTCTGCCAGCGATGAACGAGTTTTCAGAAGCTGTCACGGAAGAAGTCGACACTCTGTTTCCGCAACCACAGTCTCACAGTTCTCACAACGTCTTCATCAGAAGCGTAAAGATATCCCCGCAGATCGTCTTTCTTTATCGGGAACAGATGAAAGAAAGTCGGCGCTAAATCTGGACTGTATGGAGGATGCCGTACGGTGGTGAGATTCAGTCTCTGAAGTTCTGCTGTGGTAGCACGTGAAATGTGTGGTTTGGCATTGTCATGCTGGAGGAAAACATTTCCCTTTTCCTTTCGGACCCTTGTTAGCCGTCGTTCCAGAGTTCGTAGGTTTGTGATGTAACGCTCTGAATTTATTGTTACTCCACGATCAAGTAAATCAACATGGATAACACCATCTGCGTCCCAGAACACTGTGGCAATGATTTTTCCACCTGAGGGCTGCGTCTTGAATTTCTTTTTCTGGGGCGAGTCTTTGCGTGGGTATTTCATAGACTGACGTTTCGTCACCGAGTCGTAATGGTGTACCCATGTTCCGTCTCCTGTCAGAATTGAATGGAGAAAGGCATCACCTACATTCTCGTAACGCGAGAGGAGTTTCTGGCAAATTTCAAGTCTGTGCGCTTTCATTTCAGGACTCAGCGGCCGGGGAACCCATCATGGACAGATACTTATGATAGGCAAAGCAGTAATGTAACTCACACGTTACTGTGAAATGCCAATTGTGCTTGCAATTTCTCTCTAAGTGAAACGACGATCGTCCTGAATCAATCTGTCAACATTTTTCTTGTGAAACTTCGAGGTTGCTGTCACAGGACATCCAAATCTGGTCACGTAGGTCAGATATTTCCACCTCAACATCTTTAAACATACTTGCCCAACGACGCACAGTAACGCATATCAACACAATCACCATAAACTGCTTTCATTTTCTGATGAATCTGCTCTGGGATGACATCTTCTGCTGTCAAGAATTCAATGACTTCAGTACCGTCTGCGCAGAGTTCCATATTTACACTGTAACAACACAACCGTTCAATGCTAAGGCTTCCCGCCAACTGGAGCTGCAGAGAAGAGGCTACGGAACAATCCAGTACCTGCTGCATACCAATGCTGCCAACTATTGAAGAGTTCAGAAGGTTTCAGTCAAACCTCGTATAATAATGCCAGTTAACAGGTATGTCAATAATTATATAAGACGACGCATTCCTCCAGGCAATAGGTCACAGTTCAGGCAGTTGATCAAGATATTTATCTGTCGGGGCTGTTTGAGTGTGATGACACGGTGAGTCTTCCACCGATTAAGACCAGAACCACGCACTGTTGGTTATGTGCATCCCAGAGTTGAACGTTAACATCAGCAAGACAATGCACCACCTCATTGTCCCTGAAAGGTGTCAGAACTAGTTTATGAAGAATGTGAGGATTAACAACCAAGATCTTCTGCTAAAATTTTATATTGGATGATCAGCAGCACGCCACAGACCTTCATAAGGTACATAAAGTGTGTACAAAATGTGGTGTCACCGCCAGACACCACACTTGCTAGGTGGTAGCCTTTAAATCGGCCGCGGTCCATTAGTATACGTCGGACCCGCGTGTCGCCACTGTCAGTGATTACAGACCGAGCGCCGCCACACGGCAGGTCTAGAGAGACGTCCAAGCACTCGCCCCAGTTGTACAGCCGACTTTGCTAGCGATGGTTCACTGACAAATTACGCTCTCATTTGCCGAGACGATAGTTAGCATAGCCTTCAGCTACGTCATTTGCTACGACCTAGCAAGGCGCCATTATCAATTGCTATTTATCTTGTGATGCTTGTACCGTTAGACCGATGTTCACCAATTATGGATTATAGTTAAGTATTCCAGAAGCTACGTACTTTTTTTACTAGACTCAACTCCTTTAACTGTTCCAGACCTCACGCCAGCCTACGTGAGCTTAAACGCGTGCCTTCAGCTACCTCATAGTGGCTTGGCTGTCTTGGCAAGTCACAACACAAAATCATATTGGACGACATAAAATCAGTGGCGTTAAACAATAAAATCCACGAACTCCTCACTGCTGTAAAAACTAACATAAAATTACATTGTAAATCATATGCTGGTTGTGTGTCCGCCGCGGTAGCTTGAACTCCCACCGCGCCGGATCTTAGCTAGCTGTGCTGTGCTCGGTGCGGCTCTCTGCACCGACGACTGCGAATTTGCCCGCGTTACGACTAAGGGACAAAGGTTTTTGGGCGACTGGCGAAGAGCGCAGTTCGGGCTGGTAGGCAGGCCCAGATTCGGTGTTGATATACGGCGTTGGTGTTTGTGTTGTGGATGTGGTATCAACTTTCGATATCGCACTTGTTAGGGGTTGCAGGTATCGACCGCCGTCCGTATTAGTATCGCTGGACCCGCGAGTCGAGACTAGCGCCGCTCCGCAGCTTGCAACAAGTCTCTAGCGTGCACTCGGCCACTCTTGCTCGGAACGTCAAATAGGTAAGTAGTATAGCCTTCAGCTGTTGGGAAGCAACCTCTAACAAGGCGCTTAGTTAAAGTATGGCCTCTGTTTGTAATTATATTCCTCCTGATAATGAAGACTCCTGTACCACCACTTAAGTACAATATAATATTTTTTACCAACGACTTCTAATTATTTTAGTCGTTGTAGACCCAGACCATGCAGCCAGCTCCTTATCTACTTCACTGACTAACCTGCTGTATATGCAAAGAAGAGGTTTGTTTGTTTCTGTTTAGCATTGGCCAGCAGTCATTCACACTGGCGACGATTCGTTCGTCGTCGTCCTAACAGTGGACTATGATTTCTGAGCAACGCGGAGACTTGTCGCTGTGACTCTGTTTTGATATCTCGTTGTGGAATTGCGTCTGTTCTATTGTGACTGTTCCGCTATTATAAGTATGTCCACCAAAGTTGAGTAGTTGGTCATAATACATTATTACCTGTCGGGGTCTGCCAACGTGGTTTTGATATTTTTGGTTTGTGGCAATGAACAGTGCGGAGCTTGTGGTGTCACCGCCAGACACCACACTTGCTACGTAGGTGGTAGCCTTCAAATCGGCCGCGGTCCATTAGTATACGCCGGACCCGCGTGTCGCCACTGTCAGTGATAGCAGACCGAGCGCCACCACACGGCAGGTCTAGAGAGACGTACTGGCACTCGCCCCAGTTGTACAGCCGACTTGGCAAGGAAAGGTTCACCGACAACTACGCTCTCATTTGCCGAGACGATAGTTAGCATAGCCTTCAGCTACATTTGCTACGACCTAGCAAGGCGCCATCACCAAGTTATATTGAGATGATAATACTGTATCAACAAGACCGATGTTATACAATTATGGATTAAAGTTAAGTATTCCAGAAGCTACGTACTTTTCTTTATAGCATTCATTACGTATCCTGTTTCAGACCTCACGGCAGCCTACGTGAGTTTAAGCGCGTGTCTTTCGGCTCCCTCTCATTGTGTCTAGGCTGTCTTGTCTAGACACAACAGAGCTCACTGGAAACACTAACAACAAGTATTCGTGTAATGCTTATTGTTGTCTGGTGCACGTAAGACGTGAAGTTATTTTATCTAGAGGATGCTGAGGCAGCTTTTCGATCGCGGTCGATTTTTACAGGAGAGTCCTGTGATATATCATTACAGTACTTCGTAATAGGCAGATATGCTTAGTTTGCTGGCTCAAACAGTTTGATGCTGACCGTTCAGACATTGCATAGTTTCGTGTGTTGATAGAGCGCACTCCTGAGCACTTGATGACACCAATCGGAAATTGAATTCCGCTCCTGCGTCTGTCCACATTAACGTGTTGTTGCTAGTTGCGAGACACTCGTTTGGGGTGTGCGTGCAGTCCACGAGTTATGGCTGTTGGTTTAATACCCTATTCTGTCAATGGTATTTTTGAGTTTAGTATCGCTGAATTACGCCGAGAAAGGCATTGGCTTACTTGTGAGAGTACGACCCTATCCGGCCAGGCAGTCAAATGACGGTGAGTGAAGTCAGTTACTCGCCAAAAGGACGGACTATGTAAGTCTGCTTTCTTCTATTATTTCCAATGGTTGGTTCATTGCTATTGCAAAAGATTGGTGGACGACGTAATGGTAACTTGTCTGACGTGTGTCACTCTTCGTTGTATTGGCCGATAACGTGAGCTGTGACTGTACGGAAGCCTAGCGAACTTTCTGAGGCACTACAACGGAGCTATTTGTTGCTTGATCTTAAATCACTAGAATGGTTGTGAAAGGACGGGCTATTGGCGTGCCCAGTGATATTGTTGTACTAATTCGTACTGTGGAGACTATATGTTTCTGTCTGAATGCCTGAGGAAAAGAAGGTTGCGTACCTCAGGTGGCTTTAGGGCATAGAATGGTTTTTCCATATTCAACCATAGCTGCATGAGTGGAACGCTACAGTGCTGTTTTATGTCCTCCTAATGCATAATAACTGTGCTCACCACCTTGATCGGCGTGGGTCCTAACTACGAATTGTAAGCTGGTGATCAATTAGGCCTATCGGCAACCTATCGCCTTAAAAGCGGAGGCCAGCTAGTGTTGACTGAGCTAGTATCTAACTAGACATAAGCGGCTAAACCTCGCCGAGTACTGAGAATCTAAATATAAAATAAATGTGAATGAAGCCGACCTATCCTCCTATCCTCGATATAAAACCCAGCATTCCACTCCCTTAATTCCTTGCTACTGATGGTGGTACCAGTCATGAAATATGTTAAATGAATGTACTGTTGGTACATTTTTGTGGTTGATGACGTAATTTGTATTACTATTTGACAACAATGACGAACTTATGGATTTTATTATTCGACATCATTAATTTTATACCGCCAAATATGATGTCTTAAATACGTTAGTTAATTTATAACTGACAGTATCGATATTAGCTGTTTAATAAAGAAATTTTCTCATCATCTCTTATCGCTAAATCATGACTTGCTTCAAATATTTACGAGCTGTGGCACACCATTTTCTTAAATAATAGTGATTTTATGAACGGTCTACGAGCAGGAGGCTTTTTGTGAACCTCCCCCCCCTTATCCCCCATCCCCCACCCTGCCCTTCCCCTTACAAGGTACGTGATCTCACTTGTCGATTGTCATGCAGTGCGACAGACAGCTCCTGGTTTCAGCTCTGATCAATGTCCATGGTTTTTATGCAGTGGCTGTTACTTTTTGTTTTATAACGGCTCCGCTATGCTGTCATGAGACCTATCATCACAGGGAAGGGGGGTCCTACACAGTGGCGTATGCTGTTGACTCAAGATACATGTGACAGGGAGAGATTGTAGACACTTCAGAATTACGTAAGGTGATAAATTCTGATTGCCTACAGGTCACTAATCAGACAGCTGATGGAGGTAGTGATGCATGGGTATGTCTGAATGGAGTGACCTGTTACAACATAGGAACCCACTGTTCAATCATGTGTTTAGTATCACCACCAGCGGACACGGAGATGGATGTAGAGGAGGGTATAACAATGGAATGGTATACAATGCCGACACAGAGGGCATGTGTGAGTCATGGAATGACGAGAGCCATGACCTAGATTTGTACCTGCCAGCACTAATTGGTTTGGCCTGCTGGTCTAATGCATATTTCAGTGCCTGCTGGACGAAGATTTAGCCTCATGCAGAACTCTGTTCCTCTGTGCTCAATTGTCACTCACTCCCACTGGTCACATGTTAGGTTTTCCTCCGAGCTCATTCAGTATGTTGTGTTTGTAATTTTTCCATCAAGATTCATTCCATCTTCTGGGGTTTAGTTCACGTGACATATTCGAGCCATCATCAGTCACATTCAAGCCTACAGTAACAGTATCACAGCATTACCATGACTGTGCAGATTCTATAATTTGTATCCCCAGGTAGACCGTATGTTGAGCAAGGCAATGCACCATCTCATCGCCTCTTAAATATGTCAGGATAAATGCATGATCCTACCATGAACACGAGGTCCAGATCCATAGCCAGGTAGCCAGTGTGGATGGTTGCCATGCATGGGATGTCAGTCGATCCCTTGTAATGCCCGGATTTTTTTTAACGACTAGAACAGTTTTCACACAATCTTGTGATGTTAACTGACAAGTAGCTGCTCCATGGTATGCTAATCTGATAATGACCAAGAGAGCAGTGTGCTGACCACATGCCGCTCTATAATAACACATCTACATGACGCCATTGACTGATGGATGACATGGCAGTTGGTCAGGCCTCGAAGACACATCTGTGGTTAGAAGAGCAGAAGGTGGGGAGGGGGGGACTACAAATGTACAAAACTTGCTTGTTACACAGCAAATTAGAACCATCTGGGAAAAATACACTGGCTTTTAAACATGAAGTAAAATAATTTGATAATAAGACAGATAAAAATAAATAATACCTACACTGAAATAAAAGATTTGAAAAATAATAAGAACAAATTGTCTGAAAGCAAAGCATTCATAGTGAAGGGTGATACAAGGTATTCTATATTTACAATACATGAAAAAGTATGTACAGAAAAAGCCTTATAATTTTCTACATAACCGAAATAAAGTCTTATCCCTCAATGTAATTCCAAAGTGAATGTTATAAACTATTATATAACTGCAACATTCTATTCAGCATATATGATGCAGACAACTTTGTAACAATAACTCTTTTACCCCTAAAACTACATACACAACGAAACATGAAAACTGCCCATTTGCCATCTAAGTCAAGAAACAGCCCTGAATATTTTATAAGTCATCAACTAAAATATCTGTTTGCCAAATACTATACTCTCGAAAATAGCTACCTCATACTTGATTCACATGAAGGCATAGACTACATTAAAATCATCTATACCCCACATAAAGATAAATTTGCATCGCTGGATATTGTAAATCTAACAGTACAAGAAAAAGTCTTCTTGGATATAAGAAAACTAGTATTGCAGGGCCATGAGAACTTATACAAATACTTACACTTATCTGGATACAATTAACTTAGCTTCAACAACAAGTTCAGGAAACATCATGGTGCCTTAGCAAGATAAATAGCTTGGCTAGGATGTTATCGGATATTTACATCAATCTTATAGAACAGAAATACTTCTCAGCTAATTAAAATGTCACAAACAAAATTATCTTTTACAGAAGATGATACAGTTTTCTTTTTTGGGGGTACAAATTGTGAAGTGAATGCACTGGTAGTAGATGACAGCAAAACTCATAAAAATATTAAATTCACAGTTGATTTGAAACAAATCAGTGCATAAAGTTCATTGGTCTTATAATTTATAATAATAACAACTAATGTCAATCTAGTATCTATAGAAAAGATACCACCACGGATGGAACCACCGACAGTTCATCATGCCACCAAAACCTACACAAAATCTATAATATCCTGCCCACTCGTCTAATATAGGGTGCCTAGGAAGCTGTTTTCCCAGATCGCTAGACAGCAATTCAAGCAAATCATATTAATGGAGTTTATTACAGTAACTTGAATTGACAATACTTAACTTTTCGTATTCGTAAAGGTATGTTGTATGCAAACGGCGACATGCAAAAAAATCAATGAATTCGGTATATACAATGTCAGTGCAAGCATAACAATTCAGTTCACACGTCACTGCTGTAGCGTTTGTATGACAGCTCGTATTCCACTGCCTGTGGCTAGACAGAGCGGCGCTAATATTCTCTTGGCCGTTCCTGTCATGGTGTCGTCCTAGTAAGCGTACTCCTGGCTGACGTCGTCTCACAGCCGTCTCTGCTCTTCTGTCCTTCATCGTCGTGCCGGCGCTTGTAGTTACCAGGAACATTCCTCGCCCCCAAAGCGACGGACCGTCGTCGTGTAGGAGCGCGACAAAAGCGGGGGAAGCAGGAGTGTGGGCACTTCGCTGGACCGGAAGCTGTGGCTGCAGGGGACATAAAGCTTCCGGTCGTACCCTGCCATTCGGAAAACGGCCAGAAGGGTATGCGCCCACCTCCGGAGGCCAATAACCAGATGCAGGAAACGTCGGCTGCTGAGGTGTGGGCAGGTCCAGCTCCATCAGTAGGGCGAGAGCAGGCGGAGGAGGCGAAGGCTCGGTCTCCACGGGGTCGTCCTGCGGTGTCGTGATGACACCCTCTGGCAGCTGCCGTGGCCGAGGTGTCCTCGGGATCCGTCAATCTGGGGAAAGAGACACTAAAGAATCACCCTGTACATGACAGTGGCGAAGCTCATTGTAACGTCAGCGCCGCAGGCCGTCTGGACCTGAAACGAGATACATGCAAGCACCAAGTAGACGGACGATCTCCCGCTCACCGTCTGCCGCCGATAAAAACCCTGTATAAGGCAATATCATGCTGCGCGAAGCGATACTTGCCGCCTTCCTTCGGCTCTGGATGCTGAATAGGGTGGAGCAGGTGCAACAGCGTACGATGGCGGTGGCCGTGAAGGAATTTCGCCGACGATGGTCCGTCTCGTGGGTGCGAACGATAGGAGGTGAGAAACAGTTGCAAGGCTTGATCCCTGGTGTGTGCGGTGCGAAGTTTGGCCATCTGCTGCTTGAAGGTTCTGACAATACGTTCCGCTTCACCGTTTAGCTGTGTATGTAACAATCGACTAGTTAGATGCTGTAAGCCACTGCATTCACAGAATGTTTCAAATTCATTTGACGTGAACTGCAGGCCGTTGTCTGACTCTATGACATTAGGTATGCCATCAAGGCAAAAGATAGAAGGCAACACCTGAATTGTGATACGAAATGTTGTCGAGTTCATTGGCAAAGCAAAAGGAAACACGCTATGTCAGTCAACCACAATCAAGCAACAAGTGTTCCAAAAATTGTGATACGAAATGTTGTCGAGTTCATTGGCAAAGCAAAAGGAAACATGCTATGTCAGTCAATCACAATCAACCAACAAGTGTTCCAAAAAGGTTACGCAAACTCTATGTGCACACATTGCCATGTTGATTGCGACTTAGGCCAAGCAGAGAAAGATTGTGGCGGACTGATTTTCCGCACATAGGTGACACTGTGACGTGATCTGTTGTATTTGGGGGTCCATATGCTACCAAGTACAGTGTCGACATGCTGACTATTTCCTACAAACAATCCCCCCTTGTCCTTGGTGAAGTAACTGCAACACTTCTTTTTGTAAAGCTTTGGGGATCAACACACGTGACTGTCCATCGTCATTTTGAACAACAATCACACCTTTGTGTATAGCGAGGTTACGCTGACGTGTAAAGTATTGGCGCACTACAGAGTTCTTTATGCTACGAAAGGAACGATGGCAAGACGTGCGAATGTATGTTAGGAAAATGATCAAATATGAATCTGCTTCCGAGGCCTGTGGAGTTTTCATATAGTTCAGCAGGAAAGACTGAAGTAATTAAAAATCCTGACAATGGATCTGACAACAAAATGCAGCAGATCCGTCAGTGTTTGTAATGAAGAAATAAGGATTACGCATAACTTATAGAACAAGAAGAGCACTCCAGTCACATATCCGTAAGTAATAAAAAACAGACAGAAAACAAGGAGCTGTTATACACCAGTTAGAATGCATAGATTGAAAATTAGTTCCCTAGGGGAGACTGGTAGAAATTTTAAAACTAGATACAAAGAACACATAAGAAGCAACGAAATAACATGGTACAGGATAGAAAAATTATGAGAATGAACAATCGCCACAGAAAACTCCTAACGTAACATGAAAATTTTCACATGCAAAGAGCCCTTCCAATGAACAATCAAGTTATAAATTTGCAAGTTAACACAAGTGAAACTGACTTACCATGATAAACACAAAAACAATAACAAAATGACAAGTAGAAAGAAACGAAATTAAATAATAACAATCTACTAAGGGCCTACAACTCTGACCCTTACACTAAACAAATTACGATCTCATTCACTCATTTGCCGCACTGTGTCCCAGAGCATACCCCCGACCATGCGCACCTACATAAGAATAAAAGGAATATCCAAATGCCTAAACACACCGCACTAAAACAAAACAAGATTAAAATACATACAGCGACAGTTGATAATACTATAAACAGTTAAAAAAAAACACAATCAAACACTGTGATACTGAAGTGTTTAGGTGAAATGTGCAGGCGTTTTACTTGAAATATAGTGAGTTAATAGTGCAGTTAGTAAATAGACTACTTGCTTTACGTTCCGCTCGCAAATATGAAACTTACTTTAAAATAAGGCAACACTGTTAACGAACAAGTATTAGTTAGTGATTTAGCTGTGAAAATGCCTGTAACTTCAAATACTTTTCTAAAAAAAATCAGTAAACGAAATAAAACTTATTAGAGTATAATGCCACCATCTGTTGCCGACACTCAGAAGGTCAACACACAAGCTTAGGCATATACTGCCCACAACAGCTACAAAGGAAACAGAAATTCTAGGAAAATAAGTCAGTAAAATCGTGTCGCAAGTGGTCATGGTCTAACGTTTCATATACTTAAGCTTCAAAATGTAAACCAACAAAAGGCGACTAACGACCAATATTTGGCACAAAACAGAGACAATTGCATTTTTTTCTACTGTAGAACATAATGCATTATCATTTTCTCCCCAGAAATGGCGACTTTCGAACAGCTATTACTGAAGTCATTTAAATATGTCAGGTACGAAAGTTTGATCCAAAGTCACCGTAGATCTCCTCCTTTGATCCAAAGTCACCAAAGACATTCTGCTGACGCTGCTTGAGTAGTAGAGTCCCTAATTACAGAACGCATGCATGCTAATGGATTTCTCCTTCGGTTACGCTACGAGAAACTCTTCATTCCCAAGTTAACACGCATGTAATACATTTTTATTTGGTTGAACACAGTTTAGAACATTCGACTGAATTGAAATTAAATTGCTGTTTGTCCAAATATAAACAATAACATTAGCAAAGTAAATCAGCTTTCTATGCGACACTTGCCAGCCCGCAGAATTCTTCAGATGTACGTGCCGTGTAACGCAGAACCCACTCATCTCTAGAAACGAATTCCAAACCTCATACTGCCCTTAGAGATTACGGCGCAAGAAACACCCTAAAGAAAGCCTTAATATCAAGAAGCACTTTCGCACCAAAAAAGTTCGTACGCCAACAACCTAGATGCCGCATTCTCAGGCTGATAGAAATTTATCTTTCTTTTTTTATGCATAACGGCAGGTTGCGGGCAATTATGAGAAGCCGGGAGGTGAGACGGTCACTTTTCACTGCTTCGATAAAACCAGAAATATTACTGTTGATGAAACTTACTGATGGATTAAAACGATATTTACGACCAAGGCTGCATCTCTGACCCTCATCTTTAATGGACGATGGTCTCGCCAACATAGTTATGCGATCATTCCTTGTGTCTTCGCCCGAAAGTCTCGTATGTCAGCAGTTGAGACGTGATTCCAGCTCCAACGGGAGATAAATTGTTAATCTGCCAGGCAGTTAGATTCATCATACAATCGACTCCCGAGACACAATGTAAAATATATCTATGCACCCGTCTGAAGAAATTCAGTGTTGCAAAACATATCAGTACTAGTAAGTGATCAGATATTTTCTTTGATTAGAGCACACGTTACAAATGTTTTTCAGCGTTGTTTCATTTGCTTTATTCCTAGTAAATTCACATGCAGATATACTTAAATTTTGCCGGAGTTGCCGTATACTTTTTCTGAGGAAGTCTCTTGTTATTCTCGGCGATGGTGCTGCAGTTTTGTTCGGAAGGTGGAATCTAATTCAATACATTAATAGAGCTTCATAGACAGCCCCGAATCACACCGCATACTAGTCCAGAATGTTCGATAAACAGTGGCTAGTAGTCGTTAAATGATTGTAGCCAATAAAACATCAGCACAGAATAAAATTTTTCGAAAGGAAATATCATATGACCGTTGGTGCATGTTTTACTATACATCCACTAACCATCGAACCTCGCGATCTATCAGAATGTTGTGACCATGAGTCTGCATATGGGTAAATAAAAACACAAACGTACCTGTTCAGTTAAGCATATTATCGAATGAACAGTAAACTTTTCCCTGTATGTCAACGCAAATACTTTGCTAAATGAATGGTCGCAATTAATCTAATGGTATATGAATTGAAAATTTCTATAATGGCGGCTGTCCGCAATGGTTACATCACGCAAAGGAATCTAGCCTTGATACATTGGCCAACTTTTTACAGTTCTCAGACAGAAGCGAGTCTCATTAACTCTCTTCTTAGTGAAATATCATTACAGTGAGAGAATACGGGAATTCAAGGATTGCTGAGGTCTCCTGTAGACGTGTTACCTTTTATTACTTAGGCAATCGATTACATCACAAGATAAACTACAATTGTTTCAGCCTGTATCTGTGTTTTCTCGCGTAGTTCATTAAAATAGAATCACATACGTAATTCGGTTATGCTCTAGTGGACAACATGTCATGCCCAGGACGCCAACGGTGAATTTTCCTTTCATCGGCGGGATGTTGTTGCCGTGGTCATATCTAATATCTTCCGTTAAGAATGACGTTAGCGTTAGATTTACTGCGGCATTAAAAGGCTCGTTTTGTCTGCTAAAAACAGTTGGAAAAAGCAGAAATGATACTTCGACTAAGACGTCGTATTCACCTCGCATCTTAATGGTTATGTTCTCGTAATGACCTGTTTGCATCTTGGCTACGTTTTCTTGCTTTTCTCTTGCGTTTGTGAAAAGCTCTCCGGGCTGTGCAATGGTACCGCTGTGCAATATTCCCACTTAGCAGCTCACAGTCGTCTCTGTAAACGCTGGGTTACATGGTCGAGGTTCTCAGAGGTTCGCCGTCATAATTATGTGATCAACAGCTCAGAATGCTCGCAGTACAGCCATCAGGGTCTTCATATCGTCTGTGTGGGTAACTACTCAGCGACGAACAAAGAGAAATAATCAGGCACTAAAATCTGATAAATTATTTACAAACATAGCCGTTAAAGTCGGTTGCATGCTTCAGAAACGAAAAAAACGTGAAGTAACGAATAGCTGTTTGAGCATGAATGAAAACAAAACTGTTCCTGCTCATCTGCTAATTACCTACGTCAGGCTCTGTCTACTTGCAGGCTCCCAAGTAATAGCTGCTGGAATAAGATGTTCTACGTAAGTGACGACGTTCATATCCTAACAGTTCTTTGTCTTAACTTTATTTCACTGTACACTCTTATCCGTTTATTTATTAAATGTCATGTGGTGCCATTCCTATGCAGCCGGCGTAATATTAAACAAGTGGCGAATGTGACAGTAAAAGAAAATCGTGCCAGCAGACACAGTATACGTACATAGTAGCTCACAAGAGATCATAATAACGCATCATTCTAGAGATATCAATTTTTAGTTATTGAGGAATAAAATGGTAATAACATTACGAATGTGTTAATTGATCAGAGATGGTGTTACCTTCTGGATGTACTTCCTTAAGTTAAAAATTGTGAAGTAAGTACGAGGGCCTGCTGAAAAGTAATGTGTCCAAATTTTCTACCATGAAATCTCTCAAAGCCTTTTTTAAAGAAAATCTACTTTATTAGCATTCTACAACTTTATTCTTCATTACTGCATTTTATTTCTGAACATAGTCGCATTGGTGACCAACACTTTGCTGCCAGCTAGAGACCAGTTTGTCGATACGATCACTGTAGACGCAATCCCACCTGTGCTTGCACCTGTTCATCATTATGAAAGTGAGATCCATGAAGGTGTTCTTTGAGCTTTGACTACAGATCAAAGTGAGAAGAAATAAAAACTTTGAGGTTCGCCGATGACATTGTAATTCTGTCAGAGACAGCAAAGGACCTGGAAGAGCAGCTGAGCGGAATGGACAGTGTCTAAAAAGTAGGATATAAGATGAACATGAACAAAGGCAAAACGAAGATAATGGAATGTCGTGGAATTAAATCGGGTGATGGGGCGGGAAGTAGACTGGGAAATGAGACAATTAAAGTAGTAAATGAGTTTTGCTATTTGGGGAGCAAAATAACTGATGATGGTCGAAGTAGGGAGGATATAAAATGTAGATTGGCAATGGCAAGGAAAGCGTTTCTGAAGAGGAGAAATTTGTTAACATCGAGTATAGATTTAAGTGTCAAGAAGTCGTTTCTGAAAGTATGTGTATGGAATGTAGCCATGTATGGAAGTGAAACATGGACGATAAATAGTTTAGACAAGACGAGAATAGAAACTTCCGAAATGTGGTGGTAGAGAAGAATGCTGAAGATTAGATGGGTAGGTCACATAACTAATGAGGAGGTATTGAGTAGAATTGGGGAGAAGAGAAATTCGCGGCACAACTTAACTAGAAGAAGGGATCGCTTGGTATGACATATTCTGAGGAATCAAGATATCAGTAATTTAGTATTGGAGGGCAGCGTGGAGGGTGAAAATCACAGAGGGAGACCAAGAGATGAATACACTAAGCAGATTCAGAAGGCTGTAGGTTGCAGTAGGTACTGGGAGATGAAGAAGCTTGCACAGGATAGAGTATCATGGAGAGCTGCATCAAACCAGTCTACGGTCTGAAGGCCACAACAACATGAAAGTGAGATGGGGCCAAGTCGGGGCCGTATTGAAAATAACCGACGACAGTGAACCCAGTGCGTCACTGCGCTCGTGTGTGGTGTGGTGTTCTCATGCTGAAGGAAAAGGGTGCTCCAAATGTGGATGAACTCCTCGAATTCGGGGTTTCTGTGGTATATCTAGGGCTGGCCCCTGCATACATCGGCCACTACACTTATGTGTATGTTCCGTGGGCCAGGTACGGCCCCTGCCTCTCCTAGGAGTTTGTTTATAAATGCACTGCTGTAAAAAAATTTTAGTACACATTTTTAGTGTTTTCCAATTCATTCAGGATTTAATGGTACAATAGTGCATAAATTTACATCTACGTCTACATAGATACTCTGCAAGGCACCGTACGGTGCGTGGTGGAGGGAGTGCTGTCCCACTACTAGTCATTTCCTTTAATGTCGTTGCGTGGCGGAGGATGCGCAGTCCTAGTATTAGTCATTTCCTTTCCTGTTCCACTTGCAGACAGACAAACAAGAAAACAACTGTCTATATGCGTCCGCATGAGCCCTGATTACTCGTATCTTATCTTCATGGTCCTTGCGTGCCATGTGCGTTGGCGGCAATAGAATCATACGGCAGTCAGCTTCAGATGCCGATTCTCTAAATTTTGTCAATAGTGTTCTTGGGAAAGAACGTCTCCTTTTTCCACGGATTCAATTTCCTATTTTAGTTCCCGAAGCATTTCCGTAACCCTTACGTGTTGTTCGCACCTATTGGTAACAAATCTATCAAAAAATATTTCGAATGGCTCTGAGCACTATGGGACTTAACTTATGAGGTCATCAGTCCCTTAGAACTTAGAACTACTTAAACCTAACTAACCTAAGGACATCACACACATCCATGCCCGAGGCAGGATTCGAACCTGCGACAGTAGCGGTCGCCCGGTTCCAGACTGTAGCGCCTAGAACCGCTCGGTCTCACAGACCGGCCACAAATCTAGCAGTCCGCCTCTAGCTTGCTTCGATATCCTTCAGTCCGACCTGCTGCGCATCGCAAATACTCAAGCAGCATCAAGAATATCTCACCTAATGATCTATACGCGTTCTCCTTTAGAGATGGTTCACATTTTCCTAAATCCCCCCCCCCCCCCCCTAATAAACAACCACAGTCGACCATTCAACATCTCTACTACAGTTCTTGCATGCTCGTTCTATTTTACGAGTATATTGCTTTGTAACGTTACCAAATGGGTTCAAATAGCTCTGAGCACTATGGGACTTAACGTCTGAGGTCATCAGTCCCCTAGAACTTAGAACTAATTAAACCTAACTAAACTAAGAACATCACACACATACATGCCCGAGGCAGGATTCGAACCTGCAACCGTAGCGGTCGCGCGGTTCCAGACTCAAGCGCCTAGAACCGCCCGGCCACACCGGCAGGCCTTAACGTTACGCAAAGGTAATTAAACGAAGCGATTGTGTCAAGAAGGACACTATTAATGCTGTATCCGAACATTACAGGTTTGGTTTTTCTACTCATCTGCATTAACTTACACATTCCCAAATTTATAGCTGTCTGCCATTCATCACACCAATTAGAAATTTTTTCAAAGTCATCTTGTACCTTCCTTTAGTTACTCAACTTCGACACCTGATTGCACACCACAGCATAATCAGCATACAAACGCAGATTGATGCCCATCCCATCGTGCACATCAATATAAAAACCAGTAGAAAGAATGAAAATCAATCAATATAAAAAATAACAGCGGTCCTGTCACACTTCCCTGGGGCACTCGCCCCTGATGAACACTCGCCGTCAAGGACAACATACTGGGTTCGATTATTTAAGAAGTCTTCAAGCCACTCATATTTCTGTAAACTTATTCCATATGCTCGTACATTCTTTGACAGCCTGCAATGGGACACTGTGTCAAATGCTTTGCGGAAGACTAGAAATATGGAATCTGCCTGTTGCCCTTCATCCACAGTTCGCAGTATGTCATGAGCGCAAAGGGCAAGCAGAATTTCTCACAATTGATTTTCTCTAAAATTGTGATTATTCGTGGACATAAGCTTCTCAGTTTCAAGAAAGTTTATTATGTTCGATCTGAGAACGTGTTCGAGTCTGCAGCAAACCGAGTTTAGGGACATTGGTCTGTAATACTGCTGGTTCATTCTTTAACCCTTCTTACATACAGGAGTCACCTACGCTTTTATCCAGTCACTTAGGACATTCTGCTGGTTGAGAGATTCGCGATAAATGCAAGCTTGGCAAGGGGCAAATGCAGTAGTGTACTTTTTGTAAAACCGAATTGGGATTTCATCCGGACATCGTGACTTATTTGATTTCAAATCCGTCACTTGTTTCTGTACGCCAGGGATGCCTGTTACTATGTCCATCAAACGGGAGTCTGTCCGATGGTGAAACGACGGTATTTTTGTACGATTTACCGTGTGAACGATTTCTTGGAGGTTTGATTTAAAACTTAGGCATTCGTTTGGCTATATTCAACTGCCACGCCACAATGTTCATATGGAGTACATGGAATTGCTACATTTACAGATCAGTGACATAATCAGCTCAGTGGTACCAGGTATCGATCTATGTTCAAACACCCATACTGGTACGTGTTGAAGCCTCCACGGGCGGAAATGCAGGCGCTGATTCCGGCAATTAGTCCATCTATACCTGCATGGATACTCTGGAAATCACATTTAAGTGCGTGGCAGAGGGTTCATCGAACCACCTTCACAGTCCTCTATTAATCCAATCTAGTACAGCGCGCGGAAGGAACAAACACCTATATCATCCCGTATGAGCTTTGATCTCCCTTATTTTATCGTGTTGATTGTTTCCCCCTATGTAGGTCGGTGTCAAGAAAATATTTTCGCATTCTGAGGAGAAAGTTGGTGCTTGGAATTTCGTGAGAAGATCCCGTCGCAACGAACAACGCCATTCTTTTAGCAATGTCCAGCCCAAATGCATTATAATTTCTGTGACACTGTCTCCCATATTTCGCGATAATAAAAAACGTGCTGCCCTTCTTTGAACTTTTTCGATGTACTCCGTCACTCATATCTGGTAAGGATCCGAGAAAGCAGCTTTCTTAGACATCCTACATCAAACGAGTGGGCAGAACACAACACAACCAAACATTGCCTCGAATGGTGATTGCTAAATTCGAAAAAGAACGGTGTTTCATTAATTGGACGAATCGAAAACTCTCAGTCCAATGTACTGAGTTATTTGCATCCACGTCATTATCATATTCTGTACATGCTGGTTTGACCCGTTGGATGGAATCTTGGTTTTGGCTATGTCTGGCTTGTCCATGTATCAATTTCAGTTCAGGCCACATGTTATTTAGCTCATTTAGACCTTGGTTCGAAAACGCTGTATCATTATCTGCCTGCAGCACACTAACAAGGAAAGAAAATGACCTGCCTTACCTATGCATGGTACGAGGTCAAACAGATAAAGAAACAGGCTAGAAGTGAATTTGTGCACCAGTCTCACGTATTACACGCAGGTTTTCTTATTGTCCCCTCGCTAACGGTTGAGGAAATCCTGGGTGTGGACTTCCTGAATCAGTGCCACGTGGTGACACATTTAACTAAGAGATTTGCCATGGCAAAAGTAGAAAGCAACGATATTTGGTTAGAGTTCAACGATTATATATGTGAGAATTTCGGGTAAATGCTCCGACCTTAATATCTTGTGAATGCATCTGGACTAGAAATGTGTGAACAAATTTAAAAGGGCGGTACGGAGAAGGTAAGTGAAGTGATCGTAACATACGAACCCACATGGGTCACCCAGTGGGAGGAACCAATTGAAGGTTATTTCAAATTCCTCCACGTGGGTATTCTCTGAAACACCCTACACCCTTCTGAAATTTCGTCTACTGTAAAATGTAAATGGACGCTGAATTTTTTTCATGAGGCTATACCTGATACTTCTGGGTTATTATGAGGAAGATGAGGATGAGATATCATCAGTGCTCAGGCAGGGTGTTACTGAAGCGGTCATCTGTGTGTCTCTAAATGGGACAGGTCGGTCCGATTAGTTCTCTATTCAGGACAAACCAACACTTTAATGTTGACAGAGACACAGAAGCCAGAGAGATTCAATTAACTCTAACAAAGGTTACCTCTCGTAAGTGTATTCGCATACACTAACCACCGTGCACGTTACTGGTGGATGGAACAGCATCCACTTTGCGAACTGTGCATGCCTTTCTATGTATGGCTGCTGTTATCAATGTCGAAAACCGCCATTTGGTTTAAACGTAACTTCATCCACATTTATCATGAAGGCTCTCGATCTTCCACCAGAATCGAGGTAGCCAAGGAGGTGGAAATGTGGGTTCTACTATGCCAAGACTGCTTGGTAGCCACAACAGGAAAACACAATTAATTAGCAGGAGCACAAAATAAGAAAGTATTTGTTACTTTTCTGTAGTCCATGATCAGTTGGTTGACAATTATAGAAGACGTGACTAGACTAAGCGTCTGTAGAACGATATAATTTACAAGTCACAAATCTTGCAGTGACGAATTAATGTCTCGTAATCTTGAATGTCGAATAGGGTGAATTTGAAGACTAACATGGAACAGAGCTACAAAAACTTGATGGCAGCAATGACTGAGCTGCGGACGAGAACTAACATCAGCGCTGGCTGACCAATGAGCGCGGATACGAACGAACTGTAGACTGGCACAACTGCACTACTCTCCTGCAGTACATGAAGTGGTCTAGCGGTGCCTCGTTGCGAACATACGTACCGCGACTGGCTGTGTACTCTTTGCCTAACACGGCCGTTCTTCTGTTCCATTTATCGAGAGAATCACATTCGGCGGATCAATCTCTCAGCCGGCGGTGTGATCGTATGACTGACGACATCACATATCAGATGACTAAATACTGTAATACCAGAGGAACTGAGATGGAAAGTAACACACTACGACGATGACGTGCTGATCACGGAAGAATCATGGGGAGCACACAAAGCAACATTGGGTCGTTTGTTTCGAACATTAGGGAAGCACGGTGTGATGAGAAGTTATTGAAATCTAAACTCAGAAGCAAAGAGTTTTCTGGGACATGTTATTTCATCAGGCGGGATTTCCCGCTGCCCCAGTAAATTCCAGACTACTACAGATTTAGCCTAACTTCCCACCATATGACAAATTAGCTTGTTTTTGGTGCAGACTAAATTCTAGAAACGTTTTATCGAGAAGTCAATTACATATTCAAAGATGTGCCAGTTAACAGGGAAGAACGTGACCTGGGAATAGAATGAACAGGCACAGTAGGATTTGATGTACTGAAAGACGTGCTACTGACTGCTCCAATGCCGAAACACCCTAAGTTAGAAAAACAAATGTGCCTGTCTTCCGATACATTTTGGAGTGGCCTGGGAGTTCACATTTTACAAGAAGACGAACAATCTGATTTCATAGTTCAACTCACAATCATTTTCTCGATAGCAGAATTTTTAATTAGTTGAAAAGGGTTTATTTTATGATGGAACTAGAAGAACCACTGATCGGTACAGGATTTCTCTAAATTTACATGCTTCATGTTTGACGGGACCACCGAGGTTTACACAAATCACAAGACCTCAGAGATTTTAATGACAACAAAGTTTATGCACAGGCCATTAGACGACTGGTCACTGCAATTGGAGAAGTCCAGATTTAGGATGGACTATGAGCTTGGAAAGGATAACACTGTTGTCTTGAGCAGCTGTTGATTGAACCCATGGCAGTGATAACGACTTGAGCAAAATCAATTTCATTATAATGTATGTGAAGCAAGTCAGGTTTAGGAATTTCATTGGTGGGACTCCCATGGACATCACACACGAACAGAATAGGTACCCAGTTCTATAGCAGGTGAAGATGAGAACAGGAACAAACATGTGCCCATCAATACTACTTTCTAATCAATGGAGTTCTGTTCATAAGAATTAATCCAGGAGGCACGTTTTGAGCTGTGTGTGCCCGAAGTGTTTGTCAAGAAACTTATTTGGTACACGCACCTAAGTTATGTACAGTCTGGACGATGTCATGCTGTACCAAATTAAAGGAATAGCATTTTAACACTGCGGAAAGATGATGATGGCTACTAATAAATCATTCAGAAGACTAGCCCAACCTCAGTGACTCAATATAGCCTATTACTTATGTGTGAATCTGAAAGTGTTCTGAGCTTTCCCTGCCTAGTTAGTGTAATAGTCGTTTGGCCTTGTAGAAACTATTTACTTGTGGTTACGGAACTTTAGTCATTCCTCAGCGTGTATGCCCAGGTATGGTGTTATTCTGTTATGTGTTATGGAAGTGTTATCTGGTTTGATCACAAGGTAACTTTTTAGTTTGTCTTTTAGCATTATGTAGATTATTTTGTTGGCTGCTGTGGTTCCTTTATTGTTTTTATCCCAATTGTTTGTCTATTTTAATATGTTATTCGATTTATTTTCTATATATGCTCTTGATTCAACCGCAGCTATAGTCAGTAAATCGCCTGCATAATCAACGACTCCACTGGCGTGTTCGCTTTCCTCTACCAGTTGTAGCAGCGATTCAGAGGCAATTTTTCAGAAAAATGTTCCACAGATAGAGCCCTAAGGACATCCGTTAGTGATTTTTCTTCATAACCTTGAGATGTCTTGCATGCCAGTTTACTATTCTGTCTTTACAATAGTCAAGGAGACTATTATACGATACCCGAGGATTTTTAAATCAATACCTCCCTCTACGATGAATAGATCGTATGGGAAAACTAGACTTGCGACCGAGATCTGACCTCATGCACTGTGACTTTTCCTTGTGGGGCTATGTTAAGGAAGCCGTTTATGTCCCATCTCTGCCATCAACTCTGTACCACCTGCGGAACCGTGTCACTGTTGCGGTTAACTCCGTAATACAAGAAACACATTTTCAGCTGTGGACGAGCCTGGCTACCGCTCAGATGTTTGTCATGCAGAAAAGGGAGAGTCACTGAACATTTATAATCTGTGTTATAAAAGAAAAAGTCTTTGGAACTTCCTCATTTCATTGGTATACATAATGTTCATGTAGAATTTGTACTTCATGAAACTTAAATAAATTGAATTGTGTCCATCTCTTTGAATGACTCTAAATAATTAGAAAGATAACAAGAGGATACCCACAATGCTGCATATGTGGTTACCCGCAAGGCCTTATATGTGGTCCTGTTCCCATTTACCTAACTACTGGACCTCTTTTGTTTCTCCTTAACGGAAAGAACACTGTCGATGGGGTAGTGGCGTAGGTAGATGACGACCTCATGTTGCTATCTGCAGACTCTCGGTCGTACGTGAAGGAGAGGGTTAGTGGTGTGTTCGGGCAAAGCAGCACACAGAAGTGCGTACATATTAGTCAAAGACAAACCACCTCAGAGAGAATACGTCACAATTCAAATTAATGGCACCTAGTGGTAAAGTCTGCAGATATTTTGAAGTCCAGTGGGATGAAAAGACGAATTTCATGACACAAATTAAATTATCAGTAGAAAAAAGCAGTGAAATTCGGCATAGGTTTATTAAGAGCTGATAGTATGAAGCGCAAGTACCGTCGCATGCCATTAGTTCATGCGACAATACTATCTTCTATGCCATAGTTGGCTTCATAGCCAGTGTTTTGGTGCCTCACCTGCGAGCCGAGAACTGCAGATCCATCCTCAGACGAATGCAGAGCAGCGTGCTTCTAACGCTGACAGGAGCCTTCGGTAACTTAGAACACCTGTCGAGGCTATACTGGTATTGTTGGGATCTGCCTCGTCGACATTTAGCTAAAAAAAAAAAAAACTTTTGAAATCTTATGGGACTTAACTGCTAAGGTCATCAGTCCCTAAGCTTACACGCTACCCAACCTAAATTATTCTAAGTACAGACACACACACCCATGCCCGAGGGAGGACTCGAAACTCCGCCGGGACCATCCGCACAGTCCATGACTATAGCGCCCTGGACCGCTCGGCTAATCTCGCGCGGCCGACGTTTAGTACGAGTTAGACTAGTGTGCTGCTAGTTAAGACAAGGCAGACTCAACCGAGCGCAAGCTATGGCAGGCGTAAATGTCAACAACAAATTACAACTCTGGTCCTGGGAAACGACTGAATGTGTATAATTTTTTCCGAGTGTCAAAGATATACAACGCTTCAGCCAAATAAAGGAATGTGGTATTTCATTACTAGACACGGCTCTTACCCATCCACCTCCACATAATAGGGAAACGGAGAAACACAGACATCCGAATGTGTGGTGCTTCATTGTAATTTACACGAAATGGAAAGCTGGTGGATTAGTTGAACTTGTACAGAACTGGTCAGGACACCGAAGGATGAAAGTTACTTAGCTCTGCGGCTGATAGAATATCAAAAGCCATCCCGTATGAATTTTGCAATAAAGAATATAGGGATATCAATGCGGAAGTACAATGCAATATATCCTGTTATCAAAAGAGTGAAGATCAAATACGTTTAGAAGATATGCGTGAAAGACGAAAATCAGCAGCAGAAACACCTTGAGAAGGAGTTCAACAAAGTATCAATGAGAGGAAAGCTCACACAATATACTAAGTTTGCACAGAGATGATGATGGTAAGTCAAAGTGGAATACTCATGAGTAGGTCAATTATGGGTGTAAAATGTTTATTTCCAGTACGCAACTGCTTAAACTGCACAGAAAACAAACTTAAACAAAGAGACCCACATGATACTGCGAATATTGGAGTGCTGCTGTGTGACACAGCATCACTTTGCAGCAGTTTAGTGTGGCTGCAAAGATCTAAATCCGAAGAACTGTATGGTCTGCAACCATGATCAATTCCGTGACTGATAATCTTCATTTAATGGAAGAGGCACATAGGATATTGTAGCTGTGGGTTTTCTTTAACTTCACTCTTCTTATGCTTTATAATTTCTATATTTTTCTGGTAATAAGGTAGCACAGTTTTGCTGTATATATTTAACACAAAGACTGACAGAAAAGTTCAGCACATACAATACACTGTCAAATGTAAATCTAACTTCATACAAGCGTACTCCAACGGCGAGTATGTAAATGAACAGATTTGCAGTTGTCGGTGAAAGGTAGAACTGCCACCCGACCGCATTAGCGTTGTTCATGTGCAGTATAGTTACCAGGCCTGGTAAAGTATATAAGGGGCGTCATCAGTGTCAGATGTTGATTGATAACGGTGAAGGACACGGGGATGCCGATTACTCTTCTGAAACAGTGCAGTCAGTAACTTCCAATTTTGGGACCTCGTTGTGGGCCTCCACTTGGCCAGCTGGTCGGATAGCGCAGTATCCAGATTTGTGAAGCATTCGGGTATGAGAGTGCGCAGACGTTGGTCTACAGGGGAAAGTGAGGGCAGGCATATTAGTCGTCAAGGTTCAGCTCAAACAGGCGCGACCACTACAAGACAGGATTACTGTACTGAACAGGAAGCACATTGTAAACCCTCCATTGTCTATCAGTCATACGAGGACAAGTGACGTGTCATTCCACAGCTCGATTTGGGAATTACTGTTCCGTGCACAGGGTGCCGTAAGCAACATAACAAAAACGACAGCGTTTAGAGTGGTGCTGTGTCCGTGAAGAACAGACTGTTGTTGAGTAGAATCGCGCAGTGTTCAGTGACGAATCACGGCTGTGCTCTGAGGAGATATCCCATTCTTCCTACGTTCTGGAGGGGTATACCGGTGTTACTATTGTCATCATTATATGGTAAGCCATTGGGTATAGCTTCAGTCCACAGCTAGTACTGACTGAGGGAGCTCTGATGGCACAACGGCACATCACAGACATCCTGCAGCTTCAAGAGTGACATTGTGGTATTTTTCAACTGGACAACGTTGACCCACAAATAGCCTGTGCCTCTATGTACTGTCTGCTAGATGCCGAGTTACTCCCATGGCAGCAAGATTCCCAAATCTGTCCCCTACAGAACATGCTTGGGACCAGCTCGGATCTCAACTCCATCCTATCGGCAGTATCCAGGATATGATGGACCTTTTATAGCTTTCGTGGGCCGGTTTGTGTCTGGAGAGAATGCAACGGCCTTATGACTTTCTTGACAATCGAATTAGTGCATTCATTCAGGCCAGAGTGGTGCAACACCATTGTTAATGCGTCAGGATTGGCCAGGAGGGTAAAGCGGTAGGCACCCGTTGAGGTGAAGAATAAGACATAGTTTAACCTGTGTGTAGTTTTAATGCCGTAAAGAAAGGCAGGCCTGGAGAAGACGCCGAGACTGAATGGGCAGCCGCCCAAGAGAGAAGGAGAGGAGGGCGTCTGATCGGTTTGGAAGCTGCCAGCAGAAGAGAGCAAACGGTGTGTCCGCTCCCGGCAGCTGGCCGCGGTTCCGGCCCCACTTGACCACCTCCCTATTAGTCGTTCAGGTCGTGAGACGCGCAGCTCGGTAGTGTTACCTTGTCAGCAACACGTGAGCTTAGTTGCTGATGGTTCAACACGTGAGTTTCAGGGTGGTTCTATCCGGTCGAGGCAGAAGTCACTGACGAACATAAAGTGAAAAATAATACTTTGAACATAGCTTTTAAGGTTTGTGACCGAGGGCTTATTTGTTCCAATATAAAGTGAAAAAATAAAAATCAGATTTTGTATTAATTAACACATTCAGTAACCGCCCCCTACTGTACACCATACTTCTAACTGGGGTAATATTCCCATGTTCTTTGTAATACTGACTAGATATTGTAACCACTGAAGTAAGACCACACACCTTCTCAGCCCGCGACGTTTCATTTCGTTTCCAAACCCGCTCTAGATACTTCAGTCTTATGATCAGGTAGTGTACTATTCATGGTTAGTGTATTATACATGGTTCAGTCACATTGATGTGACGACCTCCTATGTTCCACGACAAAGGTGCAATACCCACTAGCAGACGGCAGATGACAGCTCTAGCAGTGGAGGGCATATAAAGTATGCCAGGTGCACGTAGATAACAGTGCAGTGGTTGTCGAAATGTGGAGGGATTTACTTGACGTCCAAAAGGGCACGACCATTGCGGTTCGGACCAAGATTGGAAGTATTCGGAAATGGCTAAGTTTATAGATCGTTGACGTGCCGCTGTGATTTAAATACAGGGAGGTCGGAAATTCCCATTACAAACTTCTAGGACTTGTAGAGGGGAGTGAGTACATCGTATTTTGAATAGGGATCCATGTCCGGAAACGTCATCCAACGAGACTACAGAGCGTCAAAGTTATAGGTGCGGGCGTCTGTAAATGTACGTATACACGGGGAGATTCCGTGATGACGTTACAGACTTTCTAGGATGGTGGAGACCGATAAATGCGTTAATTTGAAGTAAGAATCCCTGTACCGGAAACGAACGAGTCGAAAGTTATAAACTAAAACCGTTCTGATACCTCTGACAGTTGAATACATGTACTAGTTCTTGTGTTGCGAAGAGTGTAGGGCTGGTAACTTTCTGTGGACAAAAACGAGAAAAAATGTCCAATAAACGTGGGCTGTAAATTGTATACCTGAGAAACTATGACCGTTCGTTCATCTTCGCTAATGTGAAACACCTCTACTGAGCAAGTGTTCATAGCTGTTAAGGTACGTTCGTTTTCAGTACAGGGATCCTTACTTAAATTTAATACATTTATCGTTCTCCATCATCCTAAAATGTCTGTAACATTATCACGGAATCACCACGTGTATACGTACATTTACAGACCCCCGCGCCTATAGCTTTGACGCTCTGCAGTCTCGTTGGATGACGTTTCCGGACATGGGTTCCCAGTCAAAATACGATGTAATCACTCCCCTCTACAAGTCTTAGAAGTCTGTAACGGGAATTTCCGACCTCCTGTATAGCACGCATGGCAAATTGGCTCTATCCAACACCGGTGACTGTAGTGCACTGCGGGACCACGAGCCATAGACTACGGGAATGGACGACCCGCTGCGAAAACCTTCACGGGCAAATAGGTGTGCAACTGTTGAGCAACTGACCAACCAGATGAACCGAAGGGCTACCAACTGCGTCCCATCAACAACCATTCAGCGAACATTGCTGCGTATAGGCCTCTGCTGCAGGTGGCTCACTCATGCACCCATGGTGAGTGCTATCCTTCGGCGGCGAATGCAGAAATTTTCAGGCCATTACCGCATTAGACGTCCAATGAATGGCGACAGGTGGACTCTTCAGGTGAATGTGTTATACTCCCTCGAACACATATCCATAGGATCTTTAGAAGGCTCGAGGCCAGAGGAGGGCGCGTTATGATCTGCGGAAAGTTTTCGTGGCATTCCCTGGGTTGCCTCGTCATTCCGGAAGGCACAACGTATCACCACAAGTATGCGTCTATCCTTGGACACCATCTTCATGTCTACATGCAATTCGTTTTTCCTCGGCTCGATGTCATCTACCAGCAGGGCAACGCAACGTGTCACACAGTTTACAGCGCACGTGCGTAGCTGGAAGAGCGCCAGGATAAGTGTACTGCTCTCCCTGGCCACCAGCAGGTCGGTCGAAAGCCACCGAGAATCTATGAAACCACCTTGATAAGGTTGTTCGTGCCACGGATCCTCAACCGAAAACCGTTGCGCTTGTGGTCGCAGCACTGGAGTCAGCATGACACCACATCCCTGTTAGTACCTTCCAGAACGTTGCTGACTCTGTTCCTGCACTTCTCGCAGCCACCCTTGGTGGTTATTCGGGCTGGCCACGTTGATGTGACTAGACAGTGTGCGAGGGGGGACCCAAGAGAAACCGCACTCCGAGGGCACCGCCACTCGTGGACGTAGTGCAGGGTTCTCACGCTAGGTGGTGTTAGTAGAGACCTTCATGAAACAGCTGTGCAGACGGCGTCAGTGTAGAGCTGACGTGCAAGTGTGGTATTGTGTTTTCTCTGACTGTTGGCGGGTTACCTCTGCGAAGTCGTTACGGCAACTTTAAAAGAACAAAGAGTGTGTGTGAAATTTCGTTTCCTGCTTAAAAAAACTGCAACGGAGACACACCAAATGCTTCAGGAAGCTTTCCAGGAGGACGCTATGAGCAGCACACAGGTTTTCGAGTGGTTTGGGCGCTTTAAACGTGGTGACATGTGTGTTGAGGACCAAGCTCGTTTTGGACGCCCTTCAACATCGCGAAAAGAGGAGAACATTGAAAAGGTCCGCCAAAAGATCAACGAGGATCGTCGCCAAACGATCGACCAAATTTCAGCAGAGACAGGAATCAGTTGGAGCTCGTGCCAGAGGATTTTGAGTGAGGATTTGCACATGAGACGTGTTGCTGCTAAATTTGTTCCGCACCTTCTCACACAGGAGCAAAAAATCATCCTCATGAATGTGTGTCAGGACTTGAAAACAGAGATTGCATGTGATCCAAACTTCTTGAACAAAGTCATTACACGGGATGAGAGTTGGTGTTACGGGTATGACCCAGAAACCAAGCAAGCGTCAACCCAGTGGAGGACTCGCAACTCTGCCAGACCAAAAAAAGCATGGCAAGTGAGGTCAAATGTGAAGACGATGATCATTGCCTTTTTTGATGTTCGTGGAATTGTGCATCGTGAATTCGTACCCCCTGGCCAGACTGTTAACCAGCACTTTTACTTTGATCTTTTAAGGCGTCTGCGAGAGGATGTGAGGAGGAAATGCCCGGAACTTTGGCGATCAGGTGACTGGTTTCTGCATCACGACAACGCTCCAGCACACACGGCCTTACGAGTGACCCACTATTTGGCATCTCTGAGGTGGTCTGTCGTGCCCCACGCTCTGTATTCGCCGGACCTAGCCCCGTGCGACTTTTTCCTATTACCACGAAAGGAAAAAAAGCTGAAAGGGGAGTGTCATGACGATGTGGAGACGGTAAAAACAGCTTCTCAAAGGGCACTGGACAATCTCAAACTTGAAGAGTTCCAAACATGCTTCCAACAGTGGGAAAAGAGACTTGACAAGTGCATCGCATGTAATGGAGAATATTTTTAAGGTGACTAAAGTAATTTTGTAAAAAGGTTCATCAATAAATTTTTTTATGACAACAATTCGGTTTCTTTTGGGTCCCCCCTCGTATTTCGGTGTGACACTGAGAGAAGTGATGGATGTGTATAAGAAAATGATCCTCCTTAGAACTGCAAGAAGGCGGTGTCGATTGTAACAGTGACGGGTGATGAGTTAAAAGATGCACCCTGCGTAAGTCAGACCGCCGATGATTGGGGATGCAGCAATTATGCTGCAAAGAGGGGGGACTGGAATGGAGAAGTGCAGCAAACCAACGTTAGGCTTTGACACACACAGTGGTTATGGTTACTACAAGCCACACCACAAGTTGGGAAACGGGGCCAAATTTCTAGTAGTTTACTGTCGAGTTCAGATTTTCACAAATGTTTTATTCGTATCTTACAGAAACTAGCAGTACGGCAATAAACAGCCTTTTAAACACGCCGCTAAGGGCAATCAAGTAATTTACAGCAATACAACAATTTAAAAATAAATTTAAAGAACTTTAGTAAACAGGCTACTAAAGTAAATACAGAACTTTGTTAATAAGGTACGGCGAGGTAGTGAAGCTACCAACACCGCCATTAAAAAAATTATACAGGTCTCAGCAAACACACGATTAATGGCAATAAAAGGAATTTACAACTTTGAGGAATTTAAAATTTTTTTAAATAAAAGTGTCCTGGAATATCATTAGAACATAACAGATATGACGGACCCGTGTAAGGCAGCCACAAATCACGTGTTCAGGGATTCTCAGGCTAGACAGAAAACTGACCAATTTAAATACGCCCGTAAACACAATTGCCACTCTCAGGCTGGTCACTGCACCGACTTTTATCCAGCGAAAACTTTTTATAAGATGGCTTAAGTTGCTGACAGAATTAGAGCTAACCTCGTGCAAGAAAACATTACACCACACAGTCCTGAATGAACGACCACATGATCAACCAATAAGAAGCATGAATTTACTCATAACCCACGACAGAATAGCGAAACAATTAAACTGCCAAAACTACACCTCCCATCGGTCAGTAACGAGAGGAGGAGGAAAGATCACTGTCTTCAATTACACCGGTGCCAGGGACAGGAAACCCGGTCGCCGGAGGCCACAAGGCAGAAGAGGTGCTGGTTACACAAAATTATTACTTAATGATTAAACCTCCCACGAACCTAACTTGCAATTATGCTCGAACAGGCAGTACACGACCTCCGATGGCAAGGATCCACACATCCGACCGCGCACGCGTCGCCAGCGTACCCAACACGCCACGGACACGCGACAACACGCTCTGTCACCGGAGTTCACGTCTTCTCTGCAACGTTGACGGGTAGGGACCGCTCCTTCATGTTAGGTATCTCCTTTTAAACTCCAGTGTTGAAACGGAGGATTTAAAGAAGCTTGTTAACGTCCCACCAAGGCGAAATGAAAAGCAACTACTCGTGGGGCGATTTTGTATACAACCAACACGCGGGGAGCTCTTCCCTCAACTCGAACCGCTCGTTACACACAACCGACATACATCACGTGGCGACTCGGTTCAACCGACCACGCCTGCTTCGCGCTGGAGAGCCACACTGCCCTCCCGTCTGCACCACACTCTCTGCGCGCAACGTCCCTACTTCCGCGACACCACACGAGGCTACAAAAGGTCAAAGATCTCACTTTCTTCATAGCAGTTTCCCGGAAGCAAAAACTCAGATATCGATAGCAGAGGGAAAGGACAACCAAGCAGCCACTTAATGACAGACGACATATCAAACAATTATGTCAGGGGAATAAAAGGAAAACCAATGCAATCTAAACACAGGGTGTAGCACGAGTCGATACACGGCTCAGGGTTGTCGAGAGAAACAACGTGGCACGTTTCAGAAATAATTTTAGAACCACGTACAGGCTCTCCTCAGGCTCTTAAAGGAAAGCTCAGACCACAGCTGCAAGCCGTTTACAGAAATGCGGGAGGAATTCCGTGCGGCACCGGAGTCCTCCGAGTTCTCGGCGGGCCGCGTGTAGCGCCTCCTCCGGGCGTCGCGCGACAGCCTATCCGTCAGGCGGCCGAACGCCGCCGACGGCCGCCGTCCGAGCCCAGAACGGGAAATATTCCCGCCGCGTAGCTCACCGTTTGCCATTTTCGACTTTCCCCCCGCCGCATTACTCGTCCCTCGGTAGAAATGAATTACGCTTTACAAGCTGAGCAGTCGGAATAAAAGGGCCCGCGAGGCGGGTGACTTATCGCCGGCGGCGCCGTTTGGCGCACTCTAAAAGGAGACCCGCGCTAATGCGGCCGTTTGTTAAAAGAGGATGCTCGCGACCGGCCGGCTCCGAAAAATTCCTCGCAGGACGTGAGAATTGATGGTGACCCGGGTGTCGGCGCGGACGGCGCGCGGTATTACTCTTGTCTCAAGGCGGTATTTATCTGGCGTGCTTCCCGTGCTGGCCGTAACGGCCGCTTTGTACTCTCCCGCGGCGAAGCCTGCTGCATTAGGGTGTTTTAAGACTCTCGGTAACTCTGCGTTTCCAAAACAAATTAAACGACTGCGGAAGGCGTAATACGGTAGGCAGAATTTTAGCGCTGACGCAGAAAGGTGGGATTTTTATTTACCCTTCCGATTTACAGTACCTTTTCTCCTAACTTCGCTTATTACCCCTTTTCGCCTCCATTCAAGTTTTTTTTTTTAAGTAATGGTATTTTAGTATCTCATACCTTACATTAACTGTCTTGTTAAGAGTGGAAAGGTGCCGAGGTTTTAGAAAGTGTTCATAAATACGGTGCCAAACTGCATCAAGTCATCCAGTGATCATTAACTTTTTCTTATTCTTTAGTCAGAAATTGCGTCAACACTATGCGGCAACATTGAAAGTACTGCTTGGGTTCACTTTTCGTCACTATAGACAGTGTTAACATGAACACACAAAGGAATTACAGACATTAGCTGCCAGAGGGCATTGATTTATGATTTTGTGCTAAACCGGAATTCATACCTGGACCTCTTGCTCACTAGGCAGATTCGGCAACCTCTACGCCATCCGGACACACAGATCATCACAAACGCCTGGATAACCATCACACTCCGCCTGTCAGGTCCAAATTCCCAACTTACACCACACATTAACGTTTATTGGCCCTACTCATTAGTCTCATTACACATGATGTTTCACGTATTTCCGTAATATTTGCAGCTTGATGTGCATCTGTACTGAAAGTATTATTAGCTATCATCAACTTAATTAATTATATACTATTGGCCATTAAAATTGCTACACCAAGAAGAAATACAGATGATAAACGGGTATTCATTGGACAATTACATTATACTAGAACTGACATGTGATTACATTTTCACGCAATATGGGAGCATAGCTCCTGAGAAATCAGTACCCAGAACAGCCACCTCTCGCGATTTGTGACGAGCCAGTTGCTCGGCCATCATTGACTAGTCGTTTTCAGTTTGTGAGAGATCTGGAGAATGTGCTGGCCAGGGCAGCAGTCGAACATTTTCTGTATCCAGAAAGGCCCGTACAGGACCTGCAGCATGCGGTAGTGCATTATCCTGTTGAAATGTAGGGTTTCCCAGAGATCGAATGAAGCGTAGAGTCACGGGTCGTATCACATGTGAAATGTAACGTCCACTGTTCAAAGTGCCGTCAATGCTAACAAGAGGTGACCGAGACGTGTAACCAATGGCACCCCGTACCACCACGCCGGGTGATACGCCAGTATGGCGATGACGAATACACACTTCGAATGTGCGTTCACCGCGATGTCGCAAACCTCGGATGCGACCATCATGATGCTGTAAACAGAACCTGTATTCATCCGTAAAAATTACGTTTTGCCATTCGTGCACCCAGGTTCGTCGTTGAGTACACCATCGCAGGCGCTCCTGTCTGTGATGCAGTGTCAAGGGTAACCACAGCCATGATCTCCGAGCTGATAGTCCATGCTGCTGCAAACGTTGTCAAACTGTTCGTGCAGATGGTTGTTGTCTTTCAATTGTCCCTATCTGATGACTCAGGGAACGATACGTGGCTGCACAATCCGTTCCAGCCATGCCGATAAGATGCCTGTCATCTTGACTGCTAGTGTAACGAGGCTGTTGGGATCCAGCACGGCGTTCCGTATTACCTCCTGAACCCACCGATTCCATATTCTGCTAACTGTCATTGGATCTCGACCAACGTGAGCAGCAGTGTCGCGATACGATAAACCGCGATCGCGATAGGCTACAATCCCACCTTTATCAAAGTCAGAAACGTGATGGTACGCATTTCTGCTCCTTAGACGAGGCATCACAACTGCTGTTTGTGTATGAGAAATCGATTGAAAACTTTCCTCATGTCAGCACGTTGTAGGTGTCACCACCGGCGTCAACCTTGTGTGAATGCTCTGAAAAGCTAATCATTTGCATATCACAGCATCTTCTTCCTGTCTGTCAAATTTCGCGTCTGTAGCACATCATCTTTGTGGTGTAGCAATTTTAATGGCCAGTAGTGTATATACTGTGTCAGTACTTTGCGATATGTCCGAAAGTACAGATACCGTTTACGTAAACTGATTAGCCGGAACTTATGACCACCAATCTAATATCGATATAAATCCGTCCAGGCGATAGCAGCGTCATCTGGAGAGGAATGACTGCTATTCAAACATATGCACGATGCGTGTAATACCAGTGAGTGTGCTGTCCGTGTGTAGAACGGGGAAGGCACGCAATCTATGGCAGATTGTGACGGCCCGGTTCTTCGGTAGTCGGATTTCGGAAACTGTACAGCTTGTCGGGTGTTCGAGGAGTGCCGTGGTGAGTGTCTTCAACACGTGGCGAAACCAAGGTGAAACTACGTCCAGACGACATGAGGTGGGGCGGCCATCCTTCGTTACAGACATCGGACGTCGTAGGCTGGGAAGAGTGGTAAAACAGGGCACGCGGTGAACTGTGGCGAAACTAACATCAGACTTTAATGCTGGGCAGAGTACGTTTGTGAACACACAGTGCACCGAACACTCCTATGGGCCTCCGCAGCCGACGACCCTTGCATGTGCCAATGTTAAGATTACATTGGCAGCTACGACCTAAATGGGCACGTGATCACTGGACGTTGGCGCAGTGGCAGAGCGTTGCATGGTCTCATGAATCCCAATACCTTCTTCATCATGCCGATGGGAGGCCATGATTCCAGGGATTCCAGTACTGCGGGATGGAGACAAGCTGGCGGCGACCCCATTATTCTCTGAGAAACATTTACGTAGGCATCCACGGGTCCAATGAAGCTAGCCCGTGACACCACGACGGTCAAGGAGTACCGTACACTGGTTACGGACCACGTACATCCCTCCACGACGACCATGTTTCCCGACATCAGTGGCATTTTTCATCTAGATAATGCGCCATGTCAGAAGGCTAGGTGCGTGACGGAATGGTTAGAAGACCCAGTGGCGAGTTCCAATTGATGTTCCGGGCCCCCAACTTGCCAGATGGAAACGCGGTCGTATACATATTGGATGTGATTGAACGTAGCGTCAAAGCTCGTGACACGTGACGCGTGACGCGTTTGCAAATGTGGTGCCAGCTCTCTCCAGCGACCTATCAGGGTCTCATTGTTTTCATGCCACAACGCATCAGTGCTGTTATCAGTGCCAAAGGTGGACATACCGGCTGTTAGGGAGGTGTTCTGGCTGATCACTGTAAGTGTTATCGTAGTTTTCAATTCTTTCTTAATTTTCTGTTAAGTTTTAAATTCAACGAGAAGAAAAATAGATAATGAATAGGTGTGTTTGGTACTGATGTCTTAGAGTAGACAACACACTGTCAAATATGCATGTAGGAGATGGGATCTGTATTATATTCGGTCTGTGAGTGTTTTACTAAAGTTTGACGATGAAATTTTGAAATGCGTAACACTTAATAAAAAGAACAAGACCTTTCCAAATATCGGAGTTGTACCAAATCAGAATGGTCACCTGCCTCTACCATTGCTGTATTTATCCATCAACTAATGGAATTATCTGTTTCGTATCTCATCCCGCATTTCAAAACTGATCATCATGGATACATAACAGAACCTTCACCGGTTGAACAGCTTGGACCTCCTGTTCACCACGTCATATCACATACAGCAACAGAAAAAAGGAGAATAAGTAGAAGAATCTCCGTACATTTTCCCGCCGGACCGTATCAATTTGAATAAAATTTTCTTTTAATGTGTCCCTTCAATTTCTGAAACTAAAACAATTATAAAGTGAGCCATGTGAGGCTCGCGTTCATGCCATTTGTTCTTTGGCATTTTGTCCCAACGAGTGACCTCCTGTTTCTTCCTTACTGGCGTAACTAAGTTGCTGGCTTGTCTCCCTGAGTGGCAGCAGCAGCGCTTATCGATACTAGTACTGTCGTACTATCTTTGGTGTTACCGCTAGTATTTCCAGGTGGTGGTGGTGGTGTGTGTGGTAGTCAGTCGGTTGGGACGGAGCAGTGAGGAAATCTCCGCGGCGCGCGACCAGGACGGAACCACTGGCGGCGTGCACGCACTGTCGGATCGTGAACGAGAGCGACAAAGTTCGTTGCCCACCGAACCTGGACGCTGAAGTTGAGTGATCAGTTGACCTGTTATGAAGCCTTCACTTGTGACATCTCTTCGTTCATTTGCAGGGTGTTTCTCCCTGGCCGACCTCGGTGGCCGAGCTGTTCTAGGCGCTTCAGTTTGGAACCGCGTGACCGCTACGGTCGCAGGTTCGAATCCTGCCTCGGGCATGGATGTGTGTGATGTCCTTAGGTTAGTTAGGTTTAAGTAGTTCTCAGTTCTAGGGGAATGATGACCTCATATGTTAAGTCCCATAGTTCTCAGAGCCATTTCAACCATTTGTTGCTACCTGGGCCATTCGGGTTAGCAGCTTTCTGTGATGTGTTGGGGTCGACGAAATGTTGCAGCCGTCTTAATGTATTGTGATTAATTATTGAATTGACTGTTGCTTACCAGTGAAGTGCGCCAGCGGTATTTTCTGCCCTGTGGCCGTTAACGGCCCGGTTACCTGTCCTGGTCGTTGGCGTACCTTTCCGGCAGTGTGCCTTTCCTTGTCATGTTAATACTGTCCGGCACGGCGTGTTGTTCGACAGCCTTTAAGTTGTTTGTTCCTATTTGCATAGAGTTGTAATTGTTCCCTTGGCTGTTTTTAAACATCAGTTTCTGAAGACGTAGTGCTGTTCCTATCCTCGCCCTCAGCAGATATTTTCCATCGTTGTGCCGTTGGTCGAACGGAAGGGAATTGGTTAAATTGTTGGTCGGTCCATGGGCCGTCCCTAGTTTGGGTCGCCATCTGATTATTTAACTTCAACTCTTGGCTGCCTGTCTAACCTCACCTTACGTTAAGCTACCCTCTCAGGCCGACCCTTGGAACAGTTCTGAGCACCACTTGTTCTGTTTGCTTTAGATAGTGATTTTCATTTTAGTTTGAAGTACTGTGCTAGGCCTTCGGCCGAGCATTAATTCAGTTATTTTTCAATTTTACATAAAGGCCTTCAGCCGTGTTAAATTAAAATTTTGAAGATTGATTTTATTTTATTAAAATTGGTTCTATCTGAAATTGTTTGTAATCCAGACCCTAAGCCGTCAGTTGATCGATGTGTTATGTGTGGCCTTCAGCCGAGGATTTACGTCAGCCCCTTTTAATAAGGCCTTCAGCCATGTGTATTCTTTAAAGGAAACTTTTTATGATAAGGAGGGTTTTTTTTTAACTGTTTGTCTGACTTCTTGATCAGGCCTTCAGCGGTTGTCTCAAATTTGTTTGTGGCGTTCAGCCGTGCAATGAGATAATATTTCTTTCGTTATGTTTTGGCCGTTCCGTTGTAAGTTTAAAAACAAATTTCTTGGTTGGAAAAATTGTTTATTAATGTGTTTTAATTATAGTTGTTTTTCAGACGTATAGTTTAGGCCTTCAGCCGCTAATGGTTTTCAATTGCATGATTTTTTAAAAGGAAAAAAATTACCTTCTGTTTTTAATTGCTTTTGATTTCTAAGCCAGGCCTTCAGCCATTCTTGTTTTGGTGTGGTTTCGTGCCTTCAGCCAAGAAAGCATCTCAAGTTCTTTAACAAGACCTTCAGCCATATTGTTCAGTTGTGATCTTTTAAAGCAATGTGTAAATGAGTTTTTCTTAGAAAAATAAAGTTGTGGGTTTGAGAAACTCACAGTAACTGTTACAGCCCCATCCACAATCATAACCTTATCCTGTGCGCTCTCTGAATACCTACCGACCTGATTTCATAAGGTAATCGACTTCTGGACCTCCTTTACAGCGATTCTTTTTAGGACCACGTCCGTCTAAGTTTACTTCTGGAAACTTTTTTGAGAAAGTCGTATTTCTGTTAGAGTTACAAAATAACGTGACGTACAGTGCAAAATGACTATATCCAAGAAGCAGGAGAAATGTCACGATAACATGTAGAAAAACTGAAACGACAAATGTAAAACAAGAAGAGAATGTTACACTAACAGCAATGAAGCCAAAATTAGAATAATAGTAAAATATTAAATGATGTTGATGATCATAATGAAACCTTTTAAAATGAAGACGATAACAGTGGGACTACATAAGCTCGCTCTGTAGTCACCACTCAGTGAAAGGCGAGATAGTTTCGGACAGCGGCTCGTTCGAACAACAGCTATACCAAAACTTTAGCGTCAATGACAGCACCTGTGATGCCACTGCAGTGTGAACCATGGATGAACGAGACCACTGACGCGATTTTCAATCAAAACAACAATGCGTTTCGGAATAGCAACAAGTTGCCCTTTCCTAGTGAGTTTTTCGATGTACAGACTTGACTCTGAAGTGTCATGGTTTGTTTGCAAGTGTTATTGCAGTGTGCTACTTTTTTTTTCTTTTCGCATCAGAGGTAGCATTAAAAGATTACATATTTTGCGTTTCTTCCTATATACTTCCCATAACTGCCATCTATGGAATTATTATTTTTCATTTTATTTTATTATTCTTGCACTAATATGTTAAAATATTTCTACGTGCATAAAATTGTTTATTAATGATTAAACGTATTAATGTAAAATTTTACGAGAGAAACGGGCGAGCTTAAAAGTGATTGATAGGTCGCTATATGAAGCTTTTAGAAAGGAGTCTGGAGAGACATGCAGAGATAGATTACTGACGCGCTTGAGCATGGAAATGGCGCGTTTACAGCAGCGACATTACAAACAGTGTTACAGGGCACAGCGGGGCCCGTTGTCGATGCGGAATGTGAACTTAATGGACTTGTAGATTAAGGTGGTCTTTTTATAAACTATTATTTCAGAAAAAAATAATTGTAAACCTACGAAATTTGGGCAGTGGAGTAATGTGGTCACTCCGTGCTGTGAACTATAAATATAAGTGTCCTGAAGCGATTTTCACCACAAAACAATATCTAGCAAAATAGTATAAGAACTACGAAATAGTGGTGAGACATGTTTAATAAGCGCAGGGGCATAGTTGGAGAGTACGTTTCCATACGTGAAGCACCCTTTTCTTTTGTAGGTTGATTCAGAATACTTGTATTACCCGTTGCTTCGTGGAATGTCTCTGTAAAAATTTCGCTACGTATTGTTTCCTACTTTAAGCCAGCTGTCTACAGACAATCAAGGAAGTGTAGGTGGATCATGGTGTGGTTTGCACCAATCGATCTTAACTAAAAGAAGCCACACATACATGTCATGTTACAACATTCTTTCTTATCTTAACGAACTACTGTGATTCCAGAATTTAATAACTCAAAAATGAACGAGGTCAGTGAGATTATATATTCTACATTCACAAAATTGTACTACGATGTGAAATTTTAATTCATGTAAAATTTTACAAGCTTTAAAAGTTATTTGTATATTACTTTTTGGAGCGTTTTCAAAGTGGTCTGGAGAAATGTGGAGGAAATTACTATTGTCATGTGTGGAACAGAGATTGGTGAGCTTGTAATATAAAAGTTAGAAACAATGTTTTAGGCGTACAGCATGTGGTTTTCGATGCATAGCACAAAGTGCGAAGTTAATGGACACGTATATCGAAGTGAACCTCATCATAACCTGTTATCGCAGAAAATACAAATTTCAAAGCTACAATGTTGACACATTAGCTTTACGTGTTTCCTAAGTGGAATAAACATCAGCGTAATGATGCGATTCTCACCATAATCGAATATGTAAGATAATAACATAAAAACTATAACTTTCGAATCAAAGTGAGAAATGAAATTTGTAAACAGTACGTTTGATCTCCTTTGCCAACCACAAATGCTTCCGTCACCAAAGTGGCTGTAAATAACTCACTTATCACTGCATCGCTATACAAATGAACTTCTTCAAATGGAAAATTACAGTGGAAATTCTTCATAATTTCTAATTTATAAAGTTGCCAACGCAGACTGATCAGACTCATTTCCACCGGTTAAATGTTTCTTCATCAAATAACATGACTGTTAGCAAGCCTCATTGTGGTAAGTCTGTTTCAAAAGAGCTGATGTATTGACTGTATAATTTTTTAATTGAAATTATTACGTCTATGATTTCTCATTGTTGTTAGCTATCGCCGGTCGGTGTGGCCGAGCGGTTCTAGGCGCTTCAGTATGGAACTGCGCGACTGCTGCGGTCGCAGGTCCGAATCCTGCCTCGGGCATGGATGTGTGTGATGTCCTTAGGTTAGTTAGGTTTAAGTAGTTCTGAGTTCTAGGGGACTGATGACCTCAGATGTTAAGTCCCTTAGTACTCAGAGCCATTTGAACCATGTGTTAGCTATCTGACGTAACTGCATTTCCGAGCACTTTAAATCATATTTTCAGATATTTAAAAAAAGGTTCAGCTGTAACCAATTTATATCATTAAATGGTTTTTCATATCAAAATATTATATATTTCGATCACTTCCTCTCCTGAAACTGCTTCCATTCCTATAGCATTTACATTCATCGATAATGATAAAATATGTTCCATTACCTGTTTTTCTCATCTTTTACCACGTATATAAATGCGTACTTGCAGAATTCGTGAGTGTTACCTCTTTCTTTTCCATGTTGCTTCAAATTACTAGTCGAATTAGATGTCGCTTTATGGACTCTACCTATAAAACTTTGCGTCGTATTGTATTTGACAATAAGACTGCTGGCTACTAGCAGTCAGGAAAGCGTATGTGGTTTTTCACTTGTGAAACATTTGGACCAACTGACGACTTTAAATCTGAGAAATGTGTGTTGATTAGAGTTTGTTTACATCACAGAAATCATCACTATATAATATTGCAGAGCGACTGTGGGATTTTGCCTATCTGTTTTGGTGAATATCAGAAATTGATTCAGTCTTTCTGAGCGTAACATTGATTGAAAATTTAGATTTCTTCAACTTTTAATGCGTTATAGGCAAATTCTGTTTCAATTTACAATATGAATTATTTTTACTTTTAAATTTTGTGCTGAATGTCGTCGTTTCTGGTGGAAGTAAAATTACAGACGGATATCCCTAACTTCGGTTTGCTGCAGAATCCTTCAACACATTCTCAGTTCGAATACAATAATCTTTCTTGAGGCTGAGATGCTTAAGTCCGCGAATCAGCATGGTTGCAGGAAGCATCGCTCGTGCGAAACTCAGCTTGCCTTTTTCTCACGCGATATGCTGAGAACTATTGATGAAGACCAAGAGGCAGTTCCACGCTTCCATATTTCCTGAAAGCATTTGACACGGTGCCCCATGCAGGCTGTTAATGAAGGTACGAGTGTATGGAATAAGTTCACAGGTATGTGAGTGGCTCGAAGACTTCGTAAATGATAGAAGCCAGTACGTTCTTCTCGACGGCGAGTGTTCATGAGAGACAGGGATTTCGTCAAGAGCACCCCAGGGAAGTGTGATAGGACCATCTGCTGTTCTGTGTATACATAAATGATTTGGCGGACAGAGTGGGCATCAGTCTGCAGTTGTTTGTTGATCATACCGTGGTGTATCCACATCTGCATGTACATGGATACTCTGCAAATTACACTAGAGTGCTTGCCAGAGCGTTCATCGAACCACATTCACAATAATTCTCTATTATTTGAAATCTTGTACAGCGTGCGAAAAAAACAACATCTGTACGTTTCCTTGCGATCTCTGATCTCCCTTATTTTATTATGATGATCTTTTCTCCCCATGTAGGTCGGAATGAACAAAATATTTTCGCATTCGGGAGAGAACTGAAATTTTTGAGAAGATTTAGCCGCAAAGAAAAACGTCTGTGTTTTAATGACGTCCACCCCAAATCCTGTATCATTTCAGTGACACTCTCTCCCCCATTTCGCGATATTTGAAAACGTGCTCCCTTCTTTGAACTTTCTCTATGGACTCCGTCAATACTATCTGGTAAACAGCAGTATTCTAAAAGACTTTGGACAAGCGAAGTGTAGGCAGTCTCTTTAAGAGATGTCTTACATTTTCTAAGTGTCCTGCCAATTTGGTTAGCCTTCCCTAGAATATTTTCTATGCGTTACTTCCAATTTAAGTACTTCGTAATTGTTATTCCTATGTATTTAGTTGAATTTACGGCCTTTAGATTTGACTGATTTATCATGCGATCGAAGTTTAACGGATTCCTTGTAGCACTTATGTGGATGACCTCACGCTTTTCTTTATTTAGGATCAGCTGCAAGTTTTTGCCATTTGCCGATTTTTGTTGACCATTGTCACGATCTTTGCGTCAATAGGCTTTGGTCTCCCGCAGTAAGTCACATGTGGTCGCTGGGGTTTCCTGAGCTTTTGTGAGTTTCGTCTTCACTAACTCTGGGTCGCTGTCTCACAGAAATTCTCTGCACTGCCATCTGGTTGGGTCCACAGCTCTAAGACGGTACCGCAGACGCTCATGAGCTCATGAAATGAGCGCATCTGCAAATGGACCACAGACCTCTCCCACACAACGGCTTCCCACTCGCCTGGATTACAGGAGCGCGCCACCATTCCCAGGTATCGAAGATGGGTGACTGTAGGAACATTCAAGACGACTTAGACGAAATTTCCAGTTGATGTGATGTATGGCAGCTAGCCCTAAAAGTGGAAAAATGAAAATTAATGCGAATGAGTAGGAAGAACAAACTTATAACGTTCGGATACAGTCCTGCTTGACACAGTCAAACCTTTGAAAATCTGGGCGTGACACCGCAAAGCGATGTAATGTGGAATGAGCGTGTGAAAACTTTGGTGGGAGAGAAAAATAAGCGACTCCGGTTTACTGGGACAGTTTTAGGGGAGAGTGGTTCACCTGTAAAGGAGACAGCATATAGGACGCTGGTGCGACCTCTTCTTGTGTACTGCTCGAGTGTTTGGGGTCCGTACCTGCTCTGGTTGAAGGAAGACATCGAAGCAATTTAGGGGCGGGCTGTTAGATTTGTTACCGGTAGGTTCGAACAACACGAAAGTGTTACGGAGACGCTTCGGGAATTCAAGTGGGAATTCTTGGAGGAAAGGTGACGTTCATTTCGACAAAGACTATTGAGAAAATACAGAGAACCGGCATTTGAAGCTGACTTGCAAAAGATTGTACTGTTGCCAATAAATATCTCGCCTAAGGAGCAAGTAGATAAGATACGATAAATTGAGGCTCGTGCGGAGGCATTCAGACAGTCGTTTTTCCCTCTCTCTATTTGCGAGTGAAACAGGAGGGGAAATGACAATTAGTGGTACAGGGTACCCTCCGCCACGCACCATAGGTTGCTTGCGAAGTATCTATGCAGATTTAGATGTAGAAGTAACATACCTGGGCGTAACGTTTGGTATCATTTGATACAACTTCTATTATACTGTGTGTTGTAGAGTGGGAGAAGTAATAATAACAGCACAGCTGTACACCTGCACTGTTTCAAACAGATAAAATACAATTTTAATACCTTTTTAGCCTTTAAAAGGCAAATATGGAGAAGTCAGGCATCAAATGGGATGAAAATAACACGAAGAAAGCTGTGGAAGTATACAGACTTTTGGAAACGTCAGTGACGGGAGCGAAAGCACATGAGGAATAGTCAGTTCGAAAATATACATCAGGTAGTACACGTAAAACTCTACGGGAAAACAAAGAGGCGCCCATGAAACCTATTTCAGGAAATGATAAGTTTTTTCCTAGAACACACAGTGATGAATAGGAAAAAATAAAGTGCAATCATGTTAAATGTTTGAGTAAACATAATATTTTACAACTAGTGTACAGATATGCATAGCAACTCAAAGTTTCAGTTCAGTATGTGAAACGCAGTGAAGACTTAAGGCTGAATAAAGCTTAAGTCGAGTTTGCAGCGTGCAGCAGGTTTCAGCAATGTGTATTTTATCCTTGCTATCATCAGAATTTAAGAGAGTGTTGAAGCACTTGAAATGTTCCAGAAGCTAATAACTAACGTGATATTCCAATGCAGTCGGGTTCTTTATCAGCGACATTAAACTTCTCTGACAACTAACGAGGAACGTCAGAACAACAAGAAGACGCGTCACCCAATAACTCTTTCCATAGCTATAATAACCTCAGTGCGACAAAACAGCATCGTCAATGAACGATCTCCGAGTGGTAATCACTGATGATAATGAACTGCTCCCCCCCCCCCTTCCCATGAACCATAGACCTTGCCGTTGGTGGGGAGGCTTGCGTGCCTCAGCGATACAGATAGCCGTACGGTAGGTGCAACCACAACGGAGGGGTATCTGTTGAGAGGCCAGACAAACGTGTGGTTCCTGAAGAGGGGCAGCAGCCTTTTCAGTAATTGCAGGGGCAGCTGTCTGTATGATTGTCTGATCTGGCCTTGTAACACTAACCAAAACGGCCTTGCTCTGCTGGTACTGCGAACGGCTGAAAGCAACGGGAAACTACGGACGTAATTTTTCCTGAGGGCATGCAGCTTTACTGTATGAATAAATGATGATGTCGTCCTCTTGGGTAAAATATTCCGGAGATAAAATGTCCCCCATTCCGATCTCCAGGCGGGGACTACTCAGGAGGACGTCGTTATCAGGAGAAAGAAAACTGGCGTTCTACGGATCGGAGCGTGGAATTTCAGATCCCTTAATCGGGCACGTAGGTTAGAAAATTTAAAAAGGGAAAAGGATAGGTTAAAGTTGGATAGAGTGGGAATTAGTGAAGTTCGGTGGCAGGAGGAACAAGACTTTTGGTCAGGTGAATACAGGGTGATAAATACAAAATCAAATAGGGGTAATGCAGAAGTAGGTTTAATAATGAATAAAACAATAGGGATGAGGGTAACCTACTACAAACAGCACAGCGAACGCATTGTTGTGACCAAGATAGACACGAAGCCCACACCTACGACAGTAGTACAAGTCTATATGCGAACTAGCTCTGCAGATGACGAAGAAATTGAAGGAATGTATGATGAAATAAAAGACATTATACAGATATGGAAGGGAGACGAAAATTTAATAGTCATGGGTGACTGGAATTCGGTAGTAGGAAAAGGGAGAGAAGGAAACGTAGTAGGTGAATATGGATTGGGGGTAAGAAATGAAAGAGGAAGCCGCCTGGTAGAACTTTGCGCAGAGCACAACTTAATTATAGCTAAAACGTGGTTCAAGAATCATCAAAGAAGGTTGTACACATGGCAGGACCCTGGAGATACTAAAAGGTATCAGATAGATTATATAATGGTAAGACAGAGATTTAGGAACCAGGTTTTAAATTGTAAGATATTTTCAGGGACAGATGTGGACTCTGACCACAATCTATTGGTTATGAACTGTAGATTAAAAGTGAAGAAACTGCAAAAGGGTGGGAATTTAAGGAGATGGGACCTGGATAAACTGACTAAACCAGAGGTTGTACAGAGTTTCAGGGAGAGCATAAGGGAACAATTGACAAGAATGGGGGAAAGAAATACAGTAGAAGAAGAATGGGTAGCTTTGAGGAATGAAGTAGCGAAGGCAGCAGAGGATCAAGTAGGTAAAAAGACGAAGGCTGATAGAAATCCTTGGGTGACAGAAGAAATATTGAATTTAATTGATGAAAGGAGAAAATATAAAAATGCACTAAATAAAGCAGGCAAAAAGGAATACAAACGTCTCAAAAATGAGATCGACAGGAAGTCCAAAATGTCTAAGCAGGCATGGCTAGAGGACAAATGTAAGGATATAGAGGCTTATCTCACTAGAGGTAAGATAGATTCTGCCTACAGGAAAATTAAAGAGACCTTTGGAGAAAACAGAACGACTTGTATGAATATCAAGAGCTCAGACGGAAACCCAGTTCTAAGCAAAGAAGGGAAAGCAGAAAGGTGGAAAGAGTATATAGAGGGTCTATACAAGGGCGATGTACTTGAGGACAATATTATCTAAATGGAAGAGGATGTAGATGAAGATGAAATGGGAGATATGATACTGGGTGAAGAGTTTGACGGAGTACTGAAAGACCTGAGTCGAAACAAGGCCCCGGAAGTAAACAACATTCCATTAGAACTACTGACAGCCTTGGGAGAGCTAGTCCTGACAAAACTCTTCCATCTAGTGAGCAAAATGTATGAGACAGGCGAAATACCCTCAGACTTCAAGAAGAATATAATAATTCCAATCCCAAAGAAAGCAGGCGTTGACAGATGTGAAAATTACCGAACTATCAGTTTAATAAGTCACGGCTGCAAAATACCAACGCGAATTCTTTACATACGAATGGAAAAACTGGTAGAAGCCGACCTTGGGGAAAATCAGTTTGGATTCCGTAGAAATATGGGGACACGTGAGGCAATACTGACCCTACGACTTATTTTAGAAGCTAGATTAAGAAAAGGCAAACCTACGTTTCTAGCATTTGTAGACTTAGAGGAAGCATTTGACAATGTTGACTGGAATACTCTCTTTCAAATTCTGATGGTGGCAGGAGTAAAATACAGGGAGCGAAAGAATATTTACAATTTGTATAGAAACCAGATGGCAGTTATAAGAGTCGAGGGACATGAAAGGGAAGCAGTGGTTGGGAAGGGAGTGACACAGGGTTGTAGCCTCTCCCCGATGTTATTCAGTCTGCATATTGAGCAAGAAGTAAAGGAAACAAAAGAAAAATTCGGAGTAGGTATTAAAATCCATGGAGAAGAAATAAAAACTTTGAGGTTCGCCGATGCCACTGTAATTCTGTCAGAGATAGCAAAGGACTTGGAAGAGCAGTTGAACGGAATGGACATTGTCTTGAAAGGTGGATATAAGATGAAGATCAACAAAAGCGAAACGAGAGTAATGGAAGGTAGTCGAATTAAGTCGGGTGATGCTGAGGGAATTAGATTAGGAAATGAGACACTTAAAGCAGTAAAGGAGTTTTGCTATTTGGGGAGCAAAATAACTGATGATGGTGGAAGTAGAGAGGATATAAAATGTAGACTGGCAATGGCAAGGAAAACGTTTCTGAAGAAGAGAAATTTGTTAACATCGGGTATAGATTTAAGTGTCAGGAAGTCGTTTCTGAAAGTATTTGTATGGAGTGTGGCCATGTACGGAAGTGAAACATGGACGATAAATAGTTTAGACATGAAGAGAATAGAAGCTTACGAAATGTGGTGCTACAGAAGAATGCTGAAGATTAGATGGGTAGATCACATAACGAATGAGGAGGTACTGAATAGGATTGGGGGGAAGAGGAGTTTGTGGCACAACTTGACTAGAAGAAGGGATCGGTTGGTAGGACATGTTCTGAGGCATCAAGGGATCACAAATTTAGCATTGGAGGGCAGCGTGGAGGGTAAAAATCGTAGAGGGAGACCAAGAGAGGAATAGACTAAGCAGATTCAGAAGGATGTAGGTTGCAGTAGGTACTGGGAGATGAAGAAGCTTGCACAGGATAGAGTAGCGTGGAGAGCTGTATCAAACCAGTCTCAGGACTGAAGACCACAACAACAACAACAATGAACTGCTCATGTTTCTATACTCAGAATATTGGTTGCCGATTTGGGATTTCTTTCTTAAGTGATCGATATAACTGTCTTTCCTACTGAACAATCATCAAGTAAAACGACTGGTGTTGTAAACCATAACTTAGCCCTCGAAAATAAATGTAGCAGGAATGTGGTCCACGACTGATGACTGCAGGCGAGAACCGTCCGATAACGTATGCTAACACGGGAAAATGGTGGACTCTCGATGTGCGGTTGCATTAACTTTGCGCTCGACGTATCAGCGTCAAAATTATGTCTGTTTGGCGGAAGCATCAAATTGGTAGGGGTTTCAGTACACAAGTGATGGCAGACGTAGCTGTTGGCAGAGGACTGGACTCGCTGAAGTCTTATAGCGGAAGCATAAAGTGTTTTCTGTCACGTGTGCCGTCAAGGAGGCGACTAGCCATACCGTATGTGGCGCCATGGAGAGACCGCCTGTCGTGTGGCAGTCTAATTCTGTGTGACACATCAGGCGGCAACATAACATCAGTAAAGTAAATTTCTTAGAGACTACCTCTTATCGAGAATATAGCACTTATTATTGTATCTTATTTATTAGATGACAGTAAAGCATAATGTGGAAAGGACATATAGGAAGACGGAATCAATCAGTTTCCCTGTGTGTGTTGGTTTGCAAGGTATCTGTGTTTCAGACAGACATGCGCTGGTGATATAGTAGCAAGGCAATGTACCTCACTAACCTTACAACAATCAGTAACAGTAAAATAGTAGCCGGCCGCGGTGGTCTAGCGGTTCAGGCGCTCAGTCCGGGACCGCGCGACTACTACGGTCGCAGGTTCGAATCCTGCCTCGGGCGTGGATGTGTGTGATGTCCTTAGGTTGGTTAGGTTTAAGTAGTTCTAAGTTCTAGGGGACTGATGACCACAGATGTTAAGTCCCATAAAAAAAAAGTAAAATAGTAGTCCCCGATGTATATACACATTCGATAGTACGCACTGTTGATCGTTGGATAATTAACTCCATGATTGATATGAAGGAGTTCTCCATTCCTGAGGCTTGCAAGCTATCTTCTTCATTGCTGCGTAACTGCTGTATCATGGGTCAAGAGACTGTGCTATCAAGGTATGTCCCTTTTATTGTTTACTTCCTAAAGGCCCTCAGCTACAGCTTTCAGCCTCACGTCCTAATCTGTATCCAAGAATTCTAATTCTCCGATTCATTATGTGCTTTATAGTGCATGTTCGTCGTTGATTTATCACAGTATTTCTTCATTCCTTACTCAGTCAAACCATTGAACATCAGCTACCTCTCCCATCACTATGATACAAAAGTCTTTAATTGTTACGTTCCTCTCTTCCTCTTTGTCCCCGTGTTACACCCATACGGAGCTATGAACAGAATATAGCTTCCATTAATCTTTTTGTGGCTTCAAAGTTTGTATGTTTGGATGACAGCAGCTGCTTCTTTTTATAGATAGCTCTTTTAATTTATTGCTGTATCTTTCTTCCAACTTTTTTCTTCTTCTATTCTATTTTCGAGACAGCAAAATTCATACACCCTTTCAAGGATCTCTTTGTCAAGTTTAACATTTACCAGCACAGCAAGTTCACCAAGTAAGTGCCCCATTACGGAAGTTTTCTGTTTGTTTGTTTGCACACTGCACCCTTCACTAAGCATCTATCTCATTTCTTGATTAGTTTTGGCGACCATTCTTATGTCATCAGCAATCAGTGTCATAGTGATTTTATGTCTCTGACAAAAAAATTCATGGAATAGCCCTTTACTCCGCTCATGGCTTCCGGACATACAGGACATGAGAAATCCCAAACTATGAACACCTCCACCCTTTTGGCCCCTTGTACAACTCCGTAAGTGCTGACCACTGCAGTTTGGTTCTATCCTTCATGTAGTTCATATCCCGCTCTCTAACAATAATGGACACTTCAGTTCACGTCAGATTAGCATATATTCTTCAGATCTATGAATTCAATATATTTTATCGGTTTATCCTATTTTTACCCTCTCTGGTTCCTTAGTACTGAATGTCATTCTCGATGCGACAATCGCTTAATAGTGACGTCAATCAAAGACACAACGAAATTTCATCCATAAAGAATGTAAATTGTCTTTCTCTGCGTGTACCTGAAACGAATCATATGTATTATAGTACACTCCGGAAGCCTACTTTCTGATCACTGCCACTATCTGATCCGGTGCCTCCAATTCGTATATGGAACCTGACATTATTTCGTTTTCCTGAACGTTCCTTCATACTTGAACTGCCGTGTATACTTGTTTCATGAAGGTTGTCTCTGTACACTGGTTCAAGATACTGACGAAATGCCATTAAATATCTCAACAACATACGTGTCGAATGTGATTAGTCTTAGTCAATGTTTAGAAGAAAATGACGTATCACGCATAAAAATGAAAATACAATTCCAGACACACAGATGATGTAAAAAACAATTTAAAAATATTTCAAGTGCAAGAGATGTGAGTGCCAGTTGGTCACAGCAAGAGAAACGTCGATAAAAAATGCTACTGAAAGAACACCTACGCCGCATATACAGAGATTTGTAATACTGCTTATGTTGGTGCCTCTGAATTCCACATTTATCTTTGCAACGCTGCTCGTTGAGTACAAAGGATTCTGAAAAATGATGATTACTAGCATCATGTCATCAAAAAGAATTCCATGCATTTTCAGTGGGATTCGCATCGAGAGCTAGAATTGGCTACAAGAAATAATTGGATTAAGAGTGATCGCCTATGAGGCAAATTAAATCATGTGTTGCATCGATATCGTTACTTTCTTACACAACAAGACTCTCACCTCTATACACTTATGAATATCCTGCCCTGGTCTCCTTCTGACACTGTTCGGAAGCAATGTCTTGCAGAATGTTCAGGCCGACTGCATAGAATTGTTGGCAAACAAACAAATGTCTATGGTGGCACACTGGTTTGTTGTACCGTTCGCTGTTATGAATGACAGCAGACAAGTCGGAGGCAACATGTAATTTAATTTGAACGGCCTCGTTCGAGAATACCGTCACCATCTGTCTAAACGGTCGCACGTTGAATAACGCTGTGAATCGGCTGTCGTGTTCTTCGAGTTCAACGTGATCCATTTACATGATATGAGCATATGATTGCGGTGTTATTGTATACCAATCTCTGTTCCCTCTGAGAAACGGTCGGGAGAGTACACAAGCTAGGCGGTGGCCTCTGTATGCCATGAAAACCTGTTGTTTTGGACGCAGTGACTGTCCGCCAGTTTTTCAGCTTCAGAAGTGAATTGTAACATGATTTTTTTGAGCTGTGAGCCCTCTATCTGCTGTTCCACCTCTGACAGTCTAAGACGTCGTGGTCCACAGTTCTTTTTTGCGAATGATTTGCCAAAACAATCGTTACACCTGTTGTAGATAATAACATTTCGGTCATGGTGGAAACGTCATGGATTACTCAATAGGTAGGACAAGAACAAATAATGGATGACTGATTGAATAGCAACTTTCATACAATAATATTATGCAGAGTGTTATTCTTCTTCTTCATCTTCTTCACGCGATCAGGCCCAGAGGACAGCGCGCCACCACAGTTAGAGCTCTCCATCCGTCTCTGTCTTCTGCTATCTGTCTCCAGTTTTCCGTGACTCCCAGCTGCAACAGGTCTTCACTCACTCCATCGATCCACCTCTTTCTAGGTCTTCCCACTGGTCTGCCGTCTGACGGGATCCAGTCCATTGTGATTTTGGGCCATCTTGTTGCCTCCATTCTAACAACATGTCCAGCCCATTGCAGTCTTTTGCTTCTCATCACTCCCACGATGTTAGGCTCCTTGTACAGCTCTTCTAATTCAGTGTTATGGCGTCTTCTCCATTCTCCAGTAGTCTGATCTCTGACTGGTCCAAATATTTTCCTGAGGACTTTCCTTTCAAATGTTAGCAGTCGCTTAAGGTCTTGTTTTCGAGTGCTCCAGGTTTGAGAACCATAAAGTACTACAGGCATTATTAATGTCTTATACAACCGTAGCTTTAGTTGTTGCGAGACACTTCTACATTTTAATATAGGGTCTAGAGAGTGATAGTATCTGTTTCCCGCCTGTAGTCGTGCTTTTATCTCTGCTTCAGTTGATGTTACTTCTGTAAAAAATGATCCAAGCTATTTGAGCTCTTTCACATGTTTATACCTGGTGTTGTTCACAATTGGCCGGCCGCGGTGGTCTAGCGGTTCTGGCGCTGCAGTCCGGAACCGCGGGACTGCTACGGTCGCAGGTTCGAATCCTGCCTCGGGCATGGGTGTGTGTGATGTCCTTAGGTTAGTTAGGTTTAAGTAGTTCTAAGTTCTAGGGGACTTATGACCTAAGATGTTGAGTCCCATAGTGCTCAGAGCCATTTGAACCATTTTTGTTGTTCACAATTAAATCTTGAGAGTTCTGGATCTTTCTTCCTATGGTCATATACCCTGTCTTTTCAGAGCTAATTTGTAGACCGATCCTAGCTGCCAATAACTCCAAGGTCTGGATACTTCTCTTCAGATCTTCTTGTGTGCATGCTAATAGTGCAATGTCGTCTGCATAGACCAGATATGTAATGTGTTCATTACCAATTTGAATGTCCTTGATGTATTCTTTGTTGAAATCCCGCATTACCTTCTCAAGTGCCAGGTTGAAGAGGACAGGTGATAGCCCATCTCCTTGGCGTAATCCTGTTACAACTTGGAAGCTTTCTGTCATTTGATTGCCTACCTTAACCTTACGTTTTGTGTCATTTAGGCATACCTCTACCAGTTTGACCAACTTCTTTGGCATACCAAACTCTGTCATAGTTCTAATCAGGCTAGGTCTATGTATACTGTCGTAAGCCTTCTTGAAGTCTACAAACAGGAGATGTATCTCTCGTCCGTATTCGTACATTTTTTCACAGACCTGTTTTAGAGTGTTATTAGTAAATTAAAGTTAAAATGAATGTAAGTCCATTAGATTCTCGGTGGGCCGATCTGATCCATCCAACGAACGTCATTATCGAACGTTTTGCAAGCGTTAATGTCCAACTAACAGTACACGTTCCTGCGCGAATTCTAGTGAGCACTCCTCCCGCGTAATGAAGAGTTACTGACCCCTACAACTGCGGTTTATTTGAGCAAGTAATTTAATTACTTTAATAAAAGATTCCTGGTTCTTGACCGACTGCATTGTTTCATTACAGTAACATCAACACACGCATTTTCTGAGATTACGGATTTTAATTAGGACGCCCACCATTGGTGTTTAACAATCTTTTCGTTTGATGGTTGCCACCGAGGGGTCACTCATTTTCCTTTATAGCTGAACCATGGAAGATCGCAATTCTCATCAGGCATGATGTGATTACTTGTAAATAATGCATATGTAATTGATGATCAACAGCATTGTGTAATATTGCATTTGTAATTATTTAACACAACGGCGTTTAACGGCATCTATACAGGATACCATTTGAAGTTTTTATTGCTTTGAAAACATTCATTTATGATTTCTTATTATAAGAAGATTGTAATTCTTTTATACAGTAATACAGCTGAGGATGCACCTTCAAGAGGCAGAACTGGCCAGAAAAAGGGAAAAAGAAAACAGTGGTAATATGAATTATCACTCATTTTAATTCTGATGTTCACCCTGCATAATGTTACGGTAAAAAAGTACTAATGGCATCAAGCACATGCTGGAACGTTGAAACACATTTTAGAGGCTTTTGAATATGGACAGTTTATTGTTAAGAGTGTATATGACTTTGCTGGAAAATAAATCATTTTGGAAAAGCCGAGTAGTTGAATAGAGCCAAAGTGGTGCCAGTCTGTTGTCTTGCCAAATTTATTCAAGATGGTGGCTCTCCCTGGTGTGGGTTCCATTACCCTTTACCTCCTCTCCCTGGGATGTAGAAGTGGCAGTGTCACATGTGATCACTACCCCAACTCCTGCCCCTCCCCCACTTACCCTCTCCTCCCTCACTTAACCCACGCCACCCCCAACCCCCACTTCCCTTCCCCTTCCCCATTTGTGAATTAGCAGGAAAAAGGATCAGTCAGTGCACAGAAGATGGAGAGAAAGGATGTAAGGTACTTTCTTTCTTTAGTTATTTTGGTGAGAAATGTGGTGTTATCCTGCTGCTAGATTGTCCTCCAGCGGTCTCCATACTTCGCTGCCGTCCCCCCTCCCACCACCAGCCCCAATTTCTCTCGCAGCCTGGGCCACCTTTTTAGAATTGAGCGTATTTATTATCGCCTCGAAGTGTAAAGATCGGCTACTCTAGTCCACAATACTGCCACCAGACTGTGCTCGAAAGTATCCCGTAGCCGTCCTCCGCCTCCGCCTGTGAATTGGATGGAAAATGGCTGGTGTGGAAAGCACTGAATTTATTTAGGTGCGAAATGTGTTCAATTGACGAGATGTTAGTGTTGGACAAAGAGGAGTCTAATAAGTGTGTTACCTGTAAGCATATACCTGTAGCTGAAGACTATGCCCATAGCCTCCTACATGAGGAATTAAAGAATGTGATAATGGACGAGCGTAGCGGGAATACTTTTCGGTAAATAGTGGTGATGCAGTGGGATGGATTGAAGATGCATTTAAGAACTCATATAGCCGGCCGCGGTGGTCTCGCGGTTAAGGCGCTCAGTCCGGAACCGCGCGACTGCTACGGTCGCAGGTTCGAATCCTGCCTCGGGCATGGATGTGTGTGATGTCCTTAGGTTAGTTAGGTTTAAGTAGTTCTAAGTTCTAGGGGCCTGATGACCACAGAAGTTAAGTCCCATAGTGCTCAGAGCCATTTTTGAAGAACTCATATAGACAGTTGCCTGTGGTGGAGCTGTTCATGTTTTTGAAATGGCCAATCAATCAATAGTGCAAGAAACAACTTCGCCCCCTAGTCAGCGTCCCCAACTGTCCCTTTTTACTGACCGCTTGTGTCCCGCTGTTTGACGTCGAAGTTCGCTACAAACGTTTCACAGTACATTGCTGTATGGCCTGCTCGACGAACCGTGTGCACCCCTGGCGCTCGAAATTCAAATAAACCTTGCTCTCTTTATTTCTCGGCAACTTCGTCCTATTTCACTGCCCCTGAGAGGTCAACCTGATATAACTGCTGAGGAACTTCTACACAGATACATTGTAAGAAGGGATAGGACAGCAAACTATCACAGAAGTGTAGAATTGCCAGTAAACACTATCAGAACGGATCGAAAATGCTTTACTGCTCTAACAAAAAATCGAAATTCCCGTGAAAAAAACCACCACTCATAAACAATGGGTCATAGTGCAACAAACGCACTGGGAATAGCTAAAAATCGTAGTAATAACACAACTGCTGCAAAAGCGATCACAAAAGATTTCGTCAGGAAAGAGTGGCGGCAGCTGTAATTGTGTTCACCTCGATGTGGCCGGCCGGAGTGGCCGCGCGGTTCTAGGCGCTACAGTCTGGAACCGAGCGACCGCTACTGTCGTAGCTTCGAATCCTGTCTCGGGCATGGACGTGTGTGATGTCCTTAGGTTACTAGGCGACTGATGACCTCAGAAGTTAAGTCGCATAGTGCTCAGAGCCATTTGAACCAATTTTTGAACCACCTAGATATGCAGATAAAGACTAACTAGCTTAATAAACAGTCTTACCTCCCCTCCTACTTACCTTCACTCCCCCCTCTCCTTCCCTTCTGCCCTCCCCGCCCCCCTCCCGCTCGCCGCCCTGCCCCGTAAAAAGAGCTCTAGCCACTACGGGACATAACAGCTGAGGTCATCAGCCCTCTAGCACTTAGAACTACATAACCTAAGGATATCACACACATGCATACCCGAGGCAGGATTCGAACTTGCGAACGTAGCAGCAGCTCGGTTCTGGACTGAAGCGCCTAGAACCGCTCGCCCACAGATGCCGGCTGCCCCGCCGTACACAGGGATGTTTTCCTTGACTATTCCATCCTGTCTCTCATGGTACACAAGGAGATCATTCAGTGATATACTGTTTCCGGTCTGCAGGTATCAGTCACAGATGGACAGAAGCCTCGAGAACAAGCGCTTCCTGTAAGCCGTTGAACGTATTTCTCGCAACGACTGGCCCCTCTGGAACAATAGCAAAATACCTGACTACCCATAGCAGATGAAGGACGGAATGGTAAACAGTGACGTGTTTTCGAACGTTCCGGATGTGCGGGCACTGATTGAAAGTGGCCCTTGGCTAAGCAAAATCAAGCTCATGTATGGAAAATATTCAAATAATACGCCCTGTGTTAATGAAACAAACTCGGAACTTTATGCTAGTCGTCTCACTATGCGTCGATCGGCCCGCTTTGCCCCTCCAACAGGTGGTGTCTATCGCTGCATGCGGTTGCAACCCGTCATCGCTTGCGTTTAGTCTATCTCTTCACGTAAACTGTAGAAAGGTTGTACGGTAGACATTTCAGGGCTTCCACCTTAGTAAAATGCTTGTTGACGACGATCTAGTACATCCATGAGTGGCTGAAACCTGCTCTAGAAGGAATAAACACACGCAATCATTGAGGAACGTTGGTGTCGAAAGAGCGGCATTCTGGCTGATAGACGGTGGAGGAATTTTACGCAGCTCACTTGCTCCTCTTGAACTAACAGTGTATGCCAAAAGTGTTGCCGTTCTTGACAGCTCAATTACTTTCATGTCAGCTTATTCATTTAAAAAAAGTGACAGAATGACCGCCAATACTCATTTGCTGCATGAAGTATGGCGTTTCTTATGCCTGCTACAACGAATATTGTACAGTCAGACCTTACTTTACATCGTATAAATGGTTGTGTCTTAAGCTTTGAGAACTAGTTGTGCATATTATAATAAAATCAATGAAATCTCCAGCTAAAGAAGTGCAAACTCACTCTCATTGTATGAAATTACCCTTGCTGTAGTGAGTACTGAACCGAGAATTTTGAACCTTCTGTTGCATATACTACAAAATAAGCGCTTGACACCATCCAACAGTCCTTAAACACTATGGTGTGTAGAAGTGTTCAACAATAACGTAATGCTGGTCGGACTAAACAGGATGGATAGATATGATTTCTCTTGTGAGTTGCACCAGTGTGTTTTAGGAGGAGAGAGGCGCCATCTACTTATAAGCAAATAACTATTTAAAAATAACTCAGGAGGTGAGATGACACCATATTTAGCCTGGATAAGTTATCTGCAGATAAAAAATATGATTGTAGCCTCTTCGTATTTCATTAGGGGTGCAGCGCAAAGTTTCTGTAATGACTAGAATCAGGCTGGGACAGTACATATATGTGCTTGTTCCAATCGAAGTTGGTAAACCGCGCATTAACACTTTCGAGTCCATTTTAGATCTCCGTCAAAACACACACACACACACACACACACACACACACCGATCAATAACCGTGTAATTGAATATCGTTAGAGTAGTGCTCCTCAAATGACAGTCAATTCCATTAACCAACGAAATCGTTTGATCTGAATGCCAGAAATGTACCTGTAATTTACGACAGCTGTGCTGCTGTGGTTAGGAGCTAGTTCACGCGGAACGGTAGTGACGGCATTGGAATGGTAGGCGCCGAATATTCTCTCGTAACAAGCGTTCCTCTACATCCTGTTACGCGCAGTGTCATAGTAGCGTTGACAGTGTCCACGGATTTTGAGGTCATGCCCTCCGATACCATAGCACAAAAAATGGTTATATTCCTGGATGCATAATGCGTTTGCAACTCTAGCCGTCTACTTCAGACGGCGGTACCTGTAGTTTGTAAACGCTGCTGCGAGCAGGAGCAAACTCCTCATCTTTCTTCCATTTTCTGTATGATTTGAAGTGTTCTAAATTCGACAGTAAGAAACAGCACCGTAAATGCTCACACCTACTTTTTCTACTGCCTCGTGTTGTGGGAGGCAGCACTGTTTATCAGTGGTCTTCCACCGTGTACACGATCGGCGGATATATGACAACACACTTTCGTTTTCCGAATACGCGCTCCAGTCGCATTAACTCAGAGCGGTCATTTGCTCGACCAGATGCGGAAAGTGATAAGCTGTAGAAAGGTCAAAGAGGGGCACCTTTTTTCTAAATAGGGACTGGTGTGCGATGGATATAATTCACCAATTGATGTGGTAATCATAAAAAGACATCTCCAACACAAGCTTATGGTTGACTGGAAAGACGTGATTCCACTTCGCAGACTAAATGCTTTTGCTAGAAAGCCGTGGAATTAGTAGTGGGATTTTGTGCTTTTCTTACGATGTCAATCTAATGCCCGAGCCACCGCTACATTTTGAGCAATTCCTCACATGGCACAGCATCTGTTTTAGGTGTACATTCTCCGTCTAGCATCATTCTCTATGACCCACAATCCTGTGGAGATGTAATCACTTACTAATTACACTTTATTATGACCTTGCATCATGTGGCGTTATATTTTCTCGTGACACGATCCTGCACTTTCCATAGAGTGTTTAATAAGCAGTTAATGTGACCACAATCAAAGTTAAGTGCGGTATTTGTAGCTGGTAGTGAAAGACCGTAGCTCCTTAATGGACCATAGAAAGCAATACGATACCTCGTTAACATGCTTACAACCACGATTTACAAAACCACGTGCAATTTTAACGTAAAAATAGACACAGCGATACTTGCATCTGTTGTTTATTTCGTCTTCCTGTAGATCCAGGGCTATTGCGCATTCGCAGCTGAATACAGATGTTGCTATCGTGTTTTTTTTAATAGTTGCTTGTTTACAAGACAATTACGTCTGGCTCCTTCTAAGACGCGCTGGCACCACTCACAAGAGAAACTTCTCTATCCAGCCCAAAATATTCGTTCAATCTTGGTTATCGTGTTATTCTTTAATCCTACCAGCGTAATGTTATTGTCGAAGTGTTCAACTCACAACAACGCGTCGAACCTGCTAGGTGAATGTATATTTAGAGACTGTTGGATGGTGTCAAGTGCGTATTTTGTAGTATATTCGACGTACTATTCAATATAACCGGTTCAATATTCATTAAAGAAAGCATAAGTTCATACCACGAGTCCATAGATATTTAGCTGCAGATTTCATTAATTTTGGTACTATATCCATTATTAAAGTTGTTGTCACCAGAGTGTTCGTTTTAAAAGCTTAAGACTACACCCATTACGCGATAGGAAATGGGGACTGTCTGTACAATATTCGTTGTAACAAGCATAAGAATCACACCTGGCGAATGAGTCTACGCTTATTTTGCTAGGTATTTCACTGATTTTAGTATTATATCCAGATTTAGCACTCTTGCAGTATTCGTTTCAAAAACGTTAGACTAAACTCTTCACACGATGTGAGGCGAAATCTGACTGTACAATAATCGTCATCGCTGGAGTAAGAATCACAGCTGGATGATGATGTATGGTTTGTGGGGCGGCGGTCAACTGTGCAATCATCTACGACCGTACAAAGTCCAAATTTTTACACACTCCATTTATTTAACCCAATCCAATCTAGACACTGTCACGAATGATGATAATGGTGATGACGAAATGATGAGAACAACACAAACATCCAGTCCCCGGGCAGCGAAAATTCCCAACACAGCCCGGAATCGAACCCGGGACCCCGTGATCCAGAGGCAGCAACGCTCGCCACCAGACAATCACAGCTGCAGAATACACTATGGTAATACTTCATGCAGCAAATGAATGTTGGCATTTATTCAGTCACTTTTTTAAATAAACTAGCTGACATTACAGCAGCTGAGCTGTTAAGAATGGAAACACTTTAGGCAGTGTGTTCCTCCATGAGGAGCTAGTGCGCTGTGTAAAACTCCTCCACTGGCTATTTACCCGTCGTCTATACAGCAGGAATGCCGCTCTTTTAACACCAAAACCCCTCACTGATTATGTACGCGTGTGTACTCTTTCCGGAGCATGTTTCAACTACCCACGGATGTACCTCGAGCGTTAATGACAGCATTTTTCTTAGGTGGATATTCTAAAGACGAGACTCTATGAGCTGAGCGTAATATCTCATCTTTCTACAGTATATGAGGACACAGAAACACAAACACACACACACACACACACACACACACACACACACACGCACGCACAACACACACACACACACACACACACACACACACACACACAGAAAGTTGTTATTCTTTACCGTGGAACGTCTGATATCTCTACCAGACAGCCTTTCGACAATTTACATGAAGAGGTAGTACAAACGTGAGCGATGACGTGTTATAACTGCATACAGTGGTGGACACTGTTCTGCGCCAGTGGGGTGCTGGGGGGAGGGAGGGCAGAGTGGGCATATCAGCTCACAGTGACACGACTAGTGTAAAGACCCATGTGAATCCCATTTATGGGGATGAATTAATTAAGCGTTTTTTTTCCTACATGAGCCCAATTTTACTTAGCGGAGGACCAGTTCCAGAGAGTGCCAGCGCTTCCAGAATGTTTGAAAGGAAACCGCTGTTGACCGTTCGCTATTGTTCCAGGGAGCCAGTCTTTTTGACAATTACGTTAACGGCTTGCAGGATGCGTCCTATTCTTGAGTGTTTTGTCTATCTGTGATTGATTTTTGCATACTGGCAACAGTATGTCAGTAGCAGCAGATGGAGCTCTTTGTGTACAGTCAGCGATAGGATAGAACAGGCTTGGAAAACCCGTATCCCTGCCAATGAATGGGGAGGGTTGGGGGAGGGAGAGGGAGGGAGAAAGGGAAGTAAGTCCAGTTCTAAGCTGGTTAGTTCGTATCCGCACACCGAGGTGAATACACGTCCAGATGCCGCTATTCACTCCTGGTGAGATCTCGTGGGGTCAGCTTTGTGCTAGTTCTGTTATTAAAATGATTTTTCTCAATTCCCAGTGTGTCTGTTGCATTATGACCCATTGTTAACGAGTGGTGGTTTTTCATGACAATTTCGATGTGTAATTTAAGTAGTGAAGCATTTTAGATAAGTTATAGGAGCATTTATTGGTCTCCCTACATATCTGTGATAGTTTGCTGTCCTATCCCTTCTTACTATGCATTTGTATACAAGCTCCTAAGCACCTATTTCACTTGTAGAATTGTAAGAGGCAACTCTGCCTACATTGAGGTGATCATTTTTTGTCCTATCCTTTCGTAACATACAGAGTGAGTCAGGAGGAAAGGTACATGCTTTGAGGGATGACAGTCTTAGTGATTCTCAACAAGAAACTTCATGTGGACGTATGCCCTATTCCGAATGGTTTCCGAGACAGAACACAATTAATATCACTTTTGCACGTTTTTCTTGAATAACTAGAAAACCGCACCCTCCAGCGAAAACGTGTCGCTGTAAAAAATTAAACTATACTAAATTTCCGAGAAAGAAAGTCCCATTCATTTTTTCCCCTAGAACTAATGGTTTGTGCGAAGAGGAAGCGACAATGTTGAAAAACTCGCTCGACGTGCATGAGCTGTAACTTAAGTAGATTTGGAGGCCAATTTGAGGTAGTTTCCCGACTTGATGGGCCACAAGTGTCGAGTATTAAACTGACCGTCTCAACTTGCTACCTGAGCATGACACCTCAATTGGCCCACAAAAACTACGTAAGCTACAGTGCACGCGCGTCGAGCGAGTTTTTCAACATTCTAGCGCTCTCTTCACGCAAACCATTAGTTGTAGAGAAAAAAATGAATGGGACCTTTTTTGTAGTAAATGTAATATAGTTTAATTTTGTACTGTGAAACTTTTCCGCTGGAGTGTGCGGTTTTCGAGTTATTCGAGAAAAACGTATAAAAATGATATTAAATGAGTTCTATCTCGGAAACCATTCGGAATAGGGCATACGTCCACATGAAGTTTTTTGTTCAGAATCATTAATACTATCACCCCTCGAAGCATGTACCTTTCCTGCTGACTCACCCTGTATAACTGTATACAAGTTCCGCAGCAGCTATACCACAGTGACCTCTCGTGGGCAGTGGGATAGGACGAAGTTCCCGAGAGATAAAGAGAGCACCGTTTATTTGAATTACGAGCATGAGGGCTGCAGGTTGTTTGTCGAGCAGGCCGCACAGCAAAGCAGCGCGAGGCCTTTGTAGCGGACTCCGACGTCACACAGTGAAACATGGGCGGTCGGCAAGAAGGGACGGCTGGGGACGGTCGCGGATTGCGAGGTCGTCTCCGAAACTGTGAACAGCTCCAGCACAGGCAACAATCTCTATGGTTTGACAAATGTATCTTCAGTACATCCCACTGCATCACCATTATTTGCTGAAAAGTATTCCTCCTGCGCTCCTCCATTATCATCTCCTTCCATTCCTCGTGTAGGAGACTATAGACACAGTTCTCAGCTATATGCTTACAGATAATACAGTTGTTAAACTCATCTTTGTTCCAGACTAACCTCTCGTCAGCTGAACACATTTCCAGCCAAAAATGGAGACAGTAGTTCCCATTCTAGGCGTTTCCCCGCAAGTTCACAAGTGGCAGTGGGGGTGGCAATAGGACGGTTTCGAGCACCCTCTGGTGGCGGTATTGTGGACTAGAGCAGTCAGCCTTCACACTTCGTGGCGATCATAAATACGTGCTGTCGGAAAAAGTGAGGGCGGGGGCCGGCGGAATGTGGTACCACAGGGAGGTGCGGAGGGTGGAGGCAGCTGTAGGACGATCCAGTAGCAGGAAAACACCGCCACATACACGTTCCTCACCAAAATAAGTAAATAAAGGCAGTACCTTATGTCCTTCCTCTCTAGCAGCTCAACACTGACTTACCCTTTTTCCCACCAGTTCACATAATGTCATCCGACATTGCCACATCTATACTCGAGGGAGAGGAGGTGGTGGGACGCCCCAGAGAGAGTCGCCATCTTTAATAAAGTGGGCAGCTGCAGACTGACTTCACTTTGGCTTTACTCCTGAACTAAGCTTCTACTCCTCCAACCAAGTGATACGAGAAAATCCTAACACCTGCGCATCCTAAGAGGTTGGTCACGATCTTTGATTGACTGTGCAAACTGCGATCCCTATGGAGTCTGACGACTAAACCTGCTATATGATACTCCCAATTATTCCATCGTCCGCGACGACTAGAGCACGATCTCTGAAATACTGCGGCAGTGTCTTCCTTAGTAACAGATGGGAACAGGTGTTTCACTGTCACACTTGCATAGAGTGGTCTACGACTCTGCAGTGAGACATATGTTTCAGTTCCTCCGTTTCACGGATTTTTCAAGACTGACGATCATTGTCGGCTTCTTGTCAAACCAAACACGTGTCTACCTTAACATGGATCCAGTCTGTTGACAACTTCTCAGGTTTGTAATGGACATTTCAAGTCTGATGTTATCGTTGGCTCCTCTAAACGGAGAGTTATTTCCCCCCTGTACATTAAAGTATTCGTCTAGATAAAGAGGCCCGTGTAGTCGAGAATTCTGACATGTAAAATCAAGTCAGATACTTGTGTTGCCACTGGAATGGATACGGTATTAAATGTCTGTGGTTATAGCGCATATTTTTATGAACGTAAATAAACAGTCTTTTATTAAGGATTACCAAACTTCAATGTCTGCAGCCCAGCATACATGTCGGCACGTCCAATTAACGATTTCTTCCAGTAATGCTCAGTTGAAGTAGGGACGTGGCCGGTCGGATAGGAATGGTACCACTGTCAGAATCCCTTTGTCCATACTGTACGACGATATCACATTGCCACTGGATGTTGTAGTACTACTGCAAATCGCTCTCCATTGAGAGTTAGCTGCCCCGCCACCACCTTGAAACATGGACGTCGGTGGGTGGCTTGCGTGCCTCAGTGATACAGATAGCTGTACTGTTGGTGAAACCACAGTGGAAAAGTGACTTATCTAGTGGAAGGGTATCTTATCTTTTGACAGGCAAGAGAACCATGTGCTTCCTGAAGATGGGCAACAGCCGTTTCAGTAATTACAGGGGCAACTGTCTGGATGATTGACTGATCTGGCATTGTAATATCAACCAAATCGCTCTTACTGTAGTGGTACTGCGAACAGCTGAAAACAAGGCGGAAATACATCCCTAATTTTTCACGAGGGCATGCAGCTCTACTGTATATGTCATCTGGAGAAACAAAACTAACGTTCTGCGGATCAGTGCTTGGAATACTGGTTCCCTAAATCGTGCAGGTAGGTTAGAAAATTGAAAAATGGAAATGGGTAGGCTGAAGTTAGATACAGTGGGAATTAGCGAAGTTGGGTGATCAGGTGAATACAGAGTTATAAATACAAAGCTAAATGGGGTACTGCAGTAGTGGCTTTAATAATGAATATGTTGCTGTTGTTGTTGTTGTCTTCAGTCCTGAGACTGGTTTGATGCAGCTCTCCATGCTACTCTATCTTGTGCAAGCTTCTTCATCTCCCAGTACTTACTGCAAACTACATCCTTCTGAATCTGCTTAGTGTATTCATCTCTTGGTCTCCCTCTACGATTCTTACCCTCCACGCTGCCCTCCAATGCTAAATTTGTGATCACTTGATGCCTCAGAACATGTCCTACCAACCGGTCCCTTCTTCTTGTCAAGTTGTGCCACAAACTCCTCGCCAATTCTATTCAATACCTCCTCATTAGTTATGTGATCTACCCATCAAATCTTCAGCATTCTTGTGTAGCACCACATTTCGAAAGCTTCTATTCCCTTCTTGTCCAAACTATTTATCGTTCATATTTCAATTCCATACATGGATACACTCCATACAAATACTTTAAGAAATGACTTCCTGTCACTTAAATCTATACGCGATGTTAACAACTTTCTCCTCTTCAGAAACGCTTTCCTTGCCATTGCCAGAGTACATTTTATATCTTCTCTACTTCGACCATCATCAGTTATTTGCTCCCCAAATAGCAAATTCCTTTACTACTTTAAGTGTCTCATTTCCTAATCTAATTCCCTCAGCATCGCCCGACTTATTTCGACTACATCCCATTATCCTCGTTTTGCTTTAGTTGATGTTCGTCTTATATCCTCCTTTCAAGATACTGTCCATTCCGTTCAACTGCTCTTCCAAGTCCTTTGCTGTCTCTGACAGAACTACAATGTCATCGGCGAACCTCGAAGTTTTTATTACTTCTCCATGGATTTTAATAGCTACTCCGAATTTTTCTTTTGTTTCCTTCACTGCTTGCTCAATATACAGATTGAATAACATCGGGGAGAGGCTACAACCATGTCTCACTCCCTTCCCAAACACTGCCGCCCTTTCACGCCCCTCGACTCTTATAACTGCCATCTGGTTTCTGTACAAATTGTATATAGCCTTTCGCTCCCTGTATTTTACCCCTGCCACCTTTATAATTTGAAAGAGAGTATTCCAATCAACATTGTCAAAAGCTTCCTCTAAGTCTGCAAATGATAGAAACGTAGGTTTTGCCTTTCCTTTATCTTTCTTCCAAGATAAGTCGTAGGGTCAGTATTGCCTCATGTGTTCCAATATTTCTACGGAATCCAAACTGATCTTCCCCGAGGTCTGCTTCTACCAGTTTTTCCATTCGTCTGTAAAGAATTGGTGTTAGTATTTTGCAGCTGTGACTTGTTAAACTGATAGTTCGGTAATTTTCACGTCTGTCAATACCTGCTTTCTTTGGGATTGGAATTACGATATTCTTCTTGAAGTCTGAGGGTATTTCACCTGTCTCATACTTCTTGCTCACCAGATGGTAGAGTTTTGTCAGGACTGGCTCTCCAAAGGCCGTCAGTAGTTCTAATGGAATGTTGTGTACTCCGTGGGCCTTGTTTCGACCCAGGTCTTTCAGTGCTCTGAGAAACTCTTCACGCAGTATCGTATCTGCCATTTCATCGTCATCTAGTTTCTCTTCCATTTCCATAAAATTGTCCTCAAGTACATCGTCCCTGTATAGACCCTCTATATACTCCTTCCACCTTTCTGCTTTCCTTTCTTTGCTTAGAACTGGGTTGCCATCTGAACTCTTGATATTTATACAAGTGGTTCTCTTATCTCTAAAGGTCTCTTTAATTTTCCTGTAGGCAGTATCTATCTTATCCCTAGTGAGATAAGCCTCTACATCCTTACATTGGTCCTCTAGCAATCCCTGCTTAGCCATTTTGCACTTCCTGTCGATCTCATTTTTGAGACGTTTCTATTCATTTTTGCCTGCTTCATTTACTGCATTTTTATATTTTCTCCTTTCATCAATTACATTCAATATTTCTTCTGTTACCCAAGTATTTCTACTAGCCCTTGTCTTTTTATCTACTTGATTCTCTGCTGCCTTCACTACTTCATCCCTCAGAGCTACCCATTCTTCTTCTACTGTATTTCGTCCCCCATTCCTATCAATTGTTCACTTATGCTCTCCCTGAAACACTGTACAACCTCTTGTTTGGTCAGTTTAACCAGGTCCCATCTCCTTACATTCTCACCTTTTTGCAGTTTCTTCAGTTTTAATCCACAGTTCATAACCAATAGATTTTGGTCAGAGTCCACATCTGTCCCTGGAAATGTCTTACAATTTAAAACCTGGTTCCTAAATCTCTGCCTTACCATTATATAATCTATCTGATACCTTCTAGTATCTCCAGGATTCTTCCATGTATGCAACCTTATTTTATGATGCTTGAACCAAGTGCTACCTATGATTAAGTTGTGCTCTGTGCAAAATTCTACCAGACGGCTTGCTCTTTCATTTCTTACCCCAATCCATATTCACCTACTATGTTTCCTTCTCTCCCTTTTCCTACCCTCGAATTCCAATTACCCATGTCTATAAAATTTTCCTCACCCTTCACTACCTGAATTTTTTCTTTTATCTCATCACATATTTCATGAATTTCTTCATCATCTGCAGAGCTAGTTGGCATATAAACTTGTACTACTGTAGTAGGCGTGGGCTTCGTGTCTATCTTCGCCACAATAAAGCGTTCACTATGATCTTTGTAGTTAGAGAAAGCCACGAAATTAGTCCCAGAGTTGATCGCCGTCAGTTTGTACGTTGGGGGCGATGCCATGGATACCAACCACGCCGGTGAAATGATAACCAGTTGACCTGGGCGGAACGACTCTTGCAGCAGTGTATAAACAGAGGCAGCAAGCTTCAGTTGAAATGTGAAATGTATTGGTCCTCTATTCTCACGTAGTTTGTGTGGCTGTAAGCTTTCTGTGTTTGGAAACTACCTGGATAATTTTGTGTTGCTTACGTTACTTCGATGGACGCACTGTGTATTACACGACTGTCGGGGATTACTGTAGAGGCTCGTAAATGCCTCTCCTACTACACACATCAGAAATGTTTTGCATCACCTCGGTTCCGAGAGTTCCTAAACTTGTACAGAAAATTGGAATAGAGCTCTACATAAACATCATTTCCGCCCATTTCATTGTCCGTGAAAACCACACATTACATGTTGAACCACAATACAGGCAGACGTTGAGAGGTGGTGGTGTACGCACCGGTACCTCTGATACCGAGTAGAACGTCCTCTTGCATTGATGCATGCCTCTATTCGTCGTGGCATACTGTCCACAAGTTCATCAAGGCACTGTTGGTCCAGGTTGTTGTACTCCTCAACGGCGATTCGGCGTAGATACCTCAGAGTGGTTGGTGGGTCAGGTCGTCCATAGACAGCCCTTTCCAATCTATCCCAGGCATTTTCGATGGGGTTCATGTCTTGAGAACATGCTGCCCAGTCTAGTCAAGCGATGTCGTCATCCTGAAGAAAGTCATTCGCAAGATGTGCAAGTTAGGGGCGCGAATTGTCATCCATGAAGACGACTGGCTCACCAATATGCTGCCGATGTGGTTGCACTATCGATCGGAGGATGGCATTCACGTATTGTGTAGCTGTTACGGCGCCTTCCGTGACCACTAGCGGCGTACGTCCACATAACGCCACCCCAAAACAGCAGGGGGCCTCCACCTTGTTGCACTCGCTGGACAGTGTGTCTAAGGCGTTCAGCCTGACCGCGGTGCCTCCAAACACGTCTGCGACGATTGTCTGGTTGAAGGCATATACGACACTCATTAGTGAAAAGAACTTGATGCTAATCCTGAGCGGTCCATTCGGAATGTTGTTGGGCCCATCAGCATCGCGCTGCATGGTGTCATTGTTGCACAGATGGACCTCGCCGTGGACGTCGGAAGTGACGTTGCTCATCATGCAGCCTATTGTACACAGCTGGACTCGTAACACGACGTCCTGTGGCTGCACGAAAAGCATTATTCAACATGGTGGCGTTACTGTCAGAGTTCCTCCGATCCATAATTCGTAGGTAGCGGTCTGAGTGAGGAATGTCATGGACAGTTCCTGTCTCTGTATCTCTCCTCCATGTCCAAACAACATCGCTTTCATTCACTCCGAGACGCCTGGACACATCCCTTGTTGAGAGTCCTTCCTGGCACAATGTAGCAATGCGGACGCGATCGAACTGCAGTATTGACCTTCTAGGCATGGTTGAACTACATACAACACGAGCCATGTACCTTCTTCCTGGTGGAATGACTGGAACTGATCGGATATCGGATTCCCTCCGTCTAATAAGTGCTGCTCATGCATGGTTGTTTACATCTTTGAGCGGGTTTAGTGACAACTCTTAACAGTCAAAGAGACTGTGACTGACATAAAATTTACACCGTCAACGTCTGCCTTCAGGAGTTCTGGGAACCGGGGTGATTCAAAACTTTTTTTTTTGATGTGTGTAGTTTAAATTGTATCATGGCCTTACGGCCAGACTGTTCCACTCCATTTTACACAGTGTACTTCGGTTGTACCTGTGCCTGCGTTCACAGGGAAATATCTACCTTCCAGCTAGCGTCCGTCCTTGATAAAGCTTATTGTCATGCTCTGACACCAATAAAATGATAGTCTGCAATAAGTTTGTTAACGTGGTAAATGAAAGCCAGTTGTAGTGACTTGGTTCGTGAAGGATGGGATTCGCAACGTGAGCTCCGTCGGGGAGTGAAAGCCGTATGAACAGCAAAAGTCGCTGACAGCTATAAACGGTGAAGTCTGAATCACTATTCCAGAAAAGTCCATGGTGAAGCAGGGTCGGCATATCGTTAATCTTACTGCGCATTACTACCAGCTGCCTACGCCAACAGCATCTACACGGTTGTTGAACGGATCTATAGCCTAGTGTGAGTACATCCTGAGACAGGCTCACGTGCCTGTGCGCCTATTTTTTATTCATTATTAAACCTACTCCCGCATTGCCATTATTTGATTTAGTATTTATAACCCTGTATTCACCTGACCAAAAGTCTTGTTCCTCCTGCCACCGAACTTCAGTAATTCCCACTATATCTATCTTTAATCTATCCATTTCACTTTTTAAATTTTCTGACCTGCCTGCCCGATTAAGGGATCTGACATTCCACGCTCCGATCCGTAGAACGCCAGTTTTCTTTCTCCTGATAACGACATCCTCTCGAGTAGTCCCCGCCCGGAGATCCGAATGGGGGACTATTTCACCTCCGTAATGTTTTACCCAAGAGGACGCCATCGTCATTTAACCATACAGTAAAGCTGCATGCCCTCGGGAAAAATTACGGCTGTAGTTTCCCCTTGCTTTCAGCCGCTCGTAGTACCAGCACAGCAAGGCTGTTTTGGTTAGTGTTACAAGGCCAGATCAGTCAATCATCCAGACTGTTGCCCCTGTGACTACTGAAATGGCTGATGCCCCTCGTTAGGAAACACACGCGAAGAAGAAAATAGGAATGCGGGTAAGCTACTATGAAGAGCATAGCGAACACATTGTCGTAGGCAAGATAGACACGAAGCCCATACCCACAACAGTAGTTCACGTCTTATGCCAAATAGTTCCTCAGGTCATGAACAAATGGAAGGACTGTATGATGAGATAAATTATTGAGATAGTTAAGGGAGACGAAAATTTAGTTGTGATGGCGGAATGGATATCGATAATAGGAAAAAGCAGAGAAGGAAAAATAGTGGGTTAATATGGGCTGGTGTAAAGAAATGAAAGAGGAAGCCACCTGGTAAACTTTGCACAAAGTATAATTTAATCATAGCTAACACTTGGCTTAAGAATCATCAGAGAAACTTGTATATGTGAAAGAGACGCAGAGACATTGGCAGGTTTCAGATTGATTATATAATGGTAACAGAGAAATTTAGGAACCAGGTTTTAAATTGTAAGACATTTCCAGAGGCGGATTTCGACTGTGTGCACTATTTATTGGTGATGGACTGTGCACTAAAACGGTAGAATTTGCGTATGGAATTAAGGAGATGGGACTGAATAAGTTGAAAGAACCATAGGTCGTTGAGAGTTTCAGAGGGAGCACTTGGCAACAGTTGACTACGACAGGGGAAAGGAGTACAGTAGAAGACAAATGAGTGATGATATAGTGAATGCAGCAGAGGATCAAATAGGTAAAAAGACAAGACATAATGCAAATCTTCTGATAACACAGGAGAGATTGAATTTAACTAATTAAAGGATAAAATATGAAAATGCACCAAAAAAGCGCGGTAAAGAGAATACAAACGTCTAACAAACGTGGCAGGATATACAGAGGGTCTGTACAATGGAGACGAATCGATGGTAATATTATGGAAAAGGAAGAGGATGTAGATGCAGATGAGATGTGAAATATGATACTGCGAGAAGAATTGGATGAGTACCAAAAGACCTAAGTCGAAACAAAGCCCCGGGAGTAGACTTTCCTTCAGAACTATCGATAGCCTTGTGAGACCTGCCATGACAGCACTCCAACTGGTGTGCAGAATGTATGAGATACGCTCAGACTTCAAGAAGAATGTAGTAATTCCATTTCCAAGGAAAACAGCGAAAATTTTCCAATTATCAGTTTAATAAGCCAGGGTTGCAAAACACTAGCATGAATTCTTTAAGGAAGAATGGAAAACTGGTAGATTCCGACTTCGGGGGAGGTGAATTTTGATCCCGGAGAAATGTAGGAACAAACAAGGCTGTACTGACTCTACGACTTATCTTAGAGAATAGATTAAGGAAAGCCAAACCTAGTATATAGCACTTGCACACGTAGATAAAGTATGTGATAATGTTGAATGGAACAATGTATTTGAAATTCTGATGGTAACAGAAGTAAAATACAGGAAACGAGAGGCTATTTGCCAATGGCCTTGCCGCAGTGGTAACACCAGTTCCCGTCAGATGACGGAGGTTAAGCGCTGTCAGGCTTGGCTAGCCATTGTTTGACTGACTGTCCGGTCTGCCGTACGCTGCTGGCAAGTGGGGTGCACTGACCTCTTGTGAGGCAAATTGAGGATATACTTGATTGAGATGTAGTGGCTCCGGTCACGAAAACTGACAACGGCCTGGAGTCTGATGTGCCGACCATACGCCCCTCCACATCAGCATCCAGTTATAGGCTCAGGATGACACGGCGGTCGGTCAGTACCATTAGGGTCTTCCCAGACCTGTTCGGACAGAATTTAGTTTTAGTAGAAAGGCTGTGTACAACTTCTACCGAAAACAGACAGCAGTTATAAAAATCGCCGGTCAAGAAGGTGACGAGTGGTTGAGAATGCAGTGAAACGTGGTTGTAGCCTATCCCCGACGTTATTCAGCGTGTACGCTGAGCAAGCAGTAAAGGAAAGCAAAGGAAATTTTGGAGTAGAAATTAAAATTAAAGGGGAAGAAATAAAAACTTGAAAGTTGGCTGATACCACTGCAATTCTGTCAGAGGCAGCAAAGAACTTGGAAGAGCAGTTGAACCACATTGACAGTATCTTGAAAGGAGGGTGTAAGATGAACATCAACAAAAGCAAAATAATAATAATCGAATGTAGTTGAATTATATCAAGTGGTGTCGAGAGAATTAGATTAGGAAACTAGCCACTTAAAGCAGCAGATGAGTTTCGCTATTTGGGCAGCAAAGTAACTGATGATGGCCAAAAAGGATAGGATATAAAACGCAGACTGACAGTGGCAAAAAGATGTTTTGGACGAAGAGAAATTTGTTAACATGGAATATAGATTTAAGTACTAGGAAGTCTTTTCTGAAAGTATTTGTCTATAGTGTAGTCATGTATAGAAGTGAAACATGGACGATAAATAGTTTTCGAAATGTGGTGCTACAGAAGTAGGTTCAAAATGGCTCTGAGCACTATGGGACTCAACTTCTAAGGTCATCAGTCCCCTAGAACTTAGAACTACTTAAACCTAACTAACCTAAGGACATCACACACATCCACGCCCGAGGCAGGACACGAACCTGCGACCGCAGCGGTCACGCGGTTCCAGACTGTAGCGCCTTTAACCGCTTGGCCACACCGGCCGGCACAGAAGTAGGCTGAAGATTAGTTGGTTACGTGACGATACTAATGAGGAGGTACTGAAAAGAATTGGGGAGGCAAAAAGTTTGTGGCACAACTTGACTAAAAGAAGAGACAGGTTAATAGGACACGTTATGAGACATCAACGGGTCACCATCTTAGATTTGGTGGAAAGTAGGGAGGGGGGGGGGGGGATCGTGGGGGGAGACCAAGAGATGAATACAATAAAGAGGTTTAGAATTCGGAAACAAGTACGCTGCAGTAGTTTTACGGGGATGAAGAAACTGGCACAGGATAAGTAGGGTGGAGAGCTCCCTCAAACCAGTCTTCGGACGGACGACGACAACAATAACAGCGAGTCAGAGACAGACTTCCTGTTGAACAAACGTAATAATACTCTGCCATCTCGGAAACGGCGCACAGGCACGTTACCCTGTCTCAGGATGTACTCACACTAGGCTATAGATCCGTTCAACAACCGTGTAGATGCTGTTAGCGTAGGCAGCTGGTAGTCATGCGCATTAATATTAACGATATGCCGACCCTGCTTCACCACGGACTTTTCTGGAATAGTGATTCAGACTTCACCGTTTATAGCTGTCAGCGACTTTTGCTGTTCATACGGCTTTCACTCCCCGACAGAGCTCACGTTGCGAATCCCATCCTTCGCGAACCAAGCCACTACAACTGGCTTTCATTTACCACGTTAACAAACTTATTGCAGACTACAATTTTTTTGGTTTCAGAGCATGACAATAAGCTTTATCAAGGACGGACGCTAGCTGGAAGGTAGATATTTCCCTGTGAACGCAGGCACAGGTACAACCGAAGTATACTGTGTAACATGGAGTGGAACAGTCTGGCCGTAAGGCCATGATACAATTTAAACTACACACATAAAAAAAAAAAGTTTTGAATCACCCCGGTTCCCAGAACTCCTGAAGGCAGACGTTGACCGTGTGAATTTTATCTCAGTCACAGTCCCTTTCACTGTTAAGAGTTGTCACTAAACACGCCCAAAGATGTAAACAACTATGCATAAGCAGCACTTATTAGACGGAGGGAATCCGATAGCCGATCAGTTCCAGTCATTCCACGAGGAAGGAGGTACATGGCTCGTGTTGTATGTAGTTCAACCATGCCTAGACGGTCAATACCGCAGTACGGTCGCGTCCGCATTGTTATGTTGTGCCAGGAAGGACTCTCAACAAGGGATGTGTCCAGGCGTCTCGGAGTGAATGAAAGCGATGTTGCTTGGACGTGGAGGAGAGATACAGAGACAGGAAATGTCCATGACATTCCTCACTCAGACCGCTACCTACGAATTATGGATCGGAGGAACCCTGACAGCAACGCCACCATGTTGAATAACGCTTTTCGTGCAGCCACAGGAAGTCGTGTTACGAGTCCAGCTGTGCTCAATAGGCTGCATGATGAGCAACGTCACTTTCGACGTCCATGGTGAGATCCATCTGTGCAACAACGACACCATGCAGCGCGATACAGATGAGCCCAACAACATTCCGAATGGACCGCTCAGGATTAGCATCAAGTTCTTTTCACTAATGAGTGTCGCATATGCCTTCAATCAGACAATCGTCGGAGACGTGTTTGGAGGCAACCCGGTCAGGCTGAACGCCTTAGACACACTGTCCAGCGAGTGCAGCAAGGTGGAGGCCCCCTGCTGTTTTGGGGTGGCGTTATGTGGTGTGGACGTACGCCATTGGTGGTCACGGAAGGCGCCGTAACAGCTACACAATACGTGAATGCCATCCTCCGATCGATAGTGCAACCACATCGGCAGCATATTGGTGAGGCAGTCGTCTTCATGGATGACAATTCGCGCCCCTAACGTGCACTTCTTGTGAATGACTTTCTTCAGGATGACGACGTCGCTCGACTAGACTGGGCAGCATGTTCTCAAGACATGAACCCTATCGAAAATGCGTGGGATAGATTGGAAAGGGCTGTCTACGAACGACCTGGCCCACCAACCACTCTGAGGTATCTACGCCGAATCGCCGTTGAGGAGTGGAACAATCTGGACCAACAGTGCCTTGATGAACTTGTGGACAGTATGCCACGACGAATAGAGGCGTGCATCAATGCAAGAGGACGTGCTACTGGGTATCAGAGGTACCGGTGTGTACACCACCACCTCTCAAGGTCTGGCTGTGTGGTGGTTCAACATGTAATGTGTGGTTTTCATGAGCAATGAAATGGGCGGGAATGATGTTTATGTTGAGCTCTATTCCAATTTTCTGTACAAGTTTAGGAACTCTCGGAACTGAGGTGATGCAAAACATTTCTGATGTGTGTAGTAGGAAAGGCATTTACGAGCCTGTACAGTAATCCCCGACAGTCGTGCAATACACAGTGCGTCCATCGAACTAACGTAAGCAACACAAAATTATCCAGGTAGTTTCCAAACACACAAAGCTTACAGCCACACAAACTACGTGAGAATAGAGGACCAATACATTTCACATTTCAACTGATGCTTGCTGCCTGTGTTTATACACTGCTGCAAGAGTCGTTCCGCCCAGGTCAACTGGTTATCATTTCACCGGCGTGGTTGGTATCCATGGCATCGCCCCCAACGTACAAACTGTCGGCGATCAACTCTGGGACTAATTTCGTGGCTTTCTCTAACTGCCAACCTGAAGCAGTAGCGCCTCAACTTTGTGAGGAGGGTAGCAAGCATCAGTCATTTAAGCACAATAGAGCGAGATAGTGGATGATTCAACCTTTTATAAATTCAAACCCTAGTCGAAATTAAAGTCTGAAACATCTTAGCAACGCATGATTAATATTTGTCCACCTCGTAATTTGAATGTTTGACCTGCTACCTATCTGTCAGCGACATTCCGTCGCAGTTTCTTCGGTAAAAGGTCCGTCGACGCACATTTGCTTGCTAAAGAAGGCTTTTCCAGGTGTTTTCTCTTACAGCGTGACGTGCATTCCTTCCCACAGGCTACTTTGCACAAATGACGAAAGAGAATTGTAGCATCCCGAGTTACATGCAGCAGTTCTTCTTGCAGATTGTTATGGTAAAAATACACGAAGTTTTCTTGTACTCTGAAGCGCCAAATAAACTGGCATAGGCAAGCGTATTCAAATACAGAGATATGTAAACAGACAGAATGCGGTGCTGCGGTCGGCAACGCCTATATAATACAAGTGTCTGTCGCTGTTGTTAGATCGGTTACTGCTGCTACAGTGGCAGGTTATCAAGATTTAAATGAGTTTGAACGTGGTGTTATAGTCGGCGCATGAGCGATGGGACACAGCATCTCCGAGGTAGCGATGAATTGGGGATTTACCCGTACGACCATTTCACGAGGGTACCGTGAATATCAGGGATCCGGTAAAACATCAAATCTCGGACGTCGCTGCGGCCGGAAAAGAGCCTGCAAAAGTGGGACCAGCGACGAATCAAGATAACTTTTCAACGTGATGGAAGTGCAGTCCTTCCGCAAACTACTGCTGATTTCAATACTGGGCGATCAACAACCGTCAGCGTACGAAACATTCAACGAAACACCATCGATATAGTCTTTCGGAGCCGAAGGTCCACTCGTGTACCCTTGATGACTGCACGACACAAAGCTTTACGCCTCACCTGGACCCGTCAACACGGACATTGGACTGTTGATGACTGGAAGCATGTCGCCAGGTCGTATGAGTCTCGTTTCAAATTGTATCGAGCGGATGGACATGCACATGTATGGAGACAACCTCATGAACCCATGGACCCTACATGTCAACAGGTGACTGTTCAAACTAATTGACGCTATGCAATGGTGTGGGGTGTGCAGTTGGAGTGATATGTGACCCTTGATACGTCCAGATACAACTCTGACGGGTCACACGTACTTACGCGCCATATCTAATCACCTGCATACATTTCGACGGACGGGCAATTGCAGCAGGACAATGCGACATCCTACACGTTCAGAATTGCTAGAGCGCAGCTCTAGGAACACTCTTCTGTGTTTAAAGACTTTCTCTGGCCACCAAATTCCCCAAACATGAACATTATTGAGCATATCTAGGATGCCTTGCAACGTGGTGTTCATAAGAGATTTCCTCCCCCCCCCCCCCCTCCCCGTATTCTTACTTATTTATGGACAGCCGTGCAGGATTCATGGTGTCAGTTCCCTACAGCATTACTTCAGACATTTGTCGATTCCATGCCACTTCGTGTTGCCCTACACGATATTGGGCACGTGTAACAGTTTCTTTGGCTCTTCAGTGTATATTGCTTTTATTTTTGCTGAAGTTTTTCCGCTATTGCGAGAAGTCCGCAGCTGATAAAATCAGAGCTTCTCCTAACACGTGTGATATGTATTTGTCCAATGCATGTGAGCTATTAATTATGCTGTCGAGCAAAGCAGTAGGTATGACAGCAGTTCCAATACATCAAACAGATTAGTGAAATTACATGCCTGTTGCGAACTTTGCAGGACGACGTTTGAATGCAACCATAAAGATTCTACACCTCCGTCCTATCATTAACGCGATCTTACCCGACGACAAAGAGTCGTAAGAACCGTTTTGCAAACGGTGAAAATGATTACCGATAGAAAGCAGGACGCGGGTATTGTTCATTCTGTGGATTAGCACAGGCCGAGCAAGGAGTCGGGCGGTATGTATGGCCGTTGTCGCCTGAATAACGTGAGTAATGCCTTGTGTACATTACGTCAGCTTACGACAGCACGCCGCTTACATAAAACACGCCTCCGCATGAGTCACGTAAGCCGGGTCAAGTAAAAACATCGGTCGGCGGGCAGCCACACGGGACTCACGTAGCCGCACTGCTGAAAATATCTGAGAACTTGTCAGGCCACCATGTTTAAACGAATCCACGCTGAGTGATAAGTAGCCATTTGCTGACACCGAACTTCTTCTCCCACTGTCTGCTGGTTAACGCTCAAGCTGTAAACGTATAGATGTAAAATCTGAAGCAGGGGGGGATGAATAATCATATTTTAAAGACTTGTTGACAATGGGATGTCTAATGACGAAGCACTAAAAGCCGAAATATTGGCTCATCAGCACACCAGTGCAGGAGTTCATAACGACAGTATTGTCAGAGAATAAGTTGAGTTCACTGTGGTGTAGCGGTTATGATACTAGACTTGCATGGAAGGTCGTGAGTTAAAAACTGAACTGATCTGTAAAGTTTTAATTTCTATATTCAGTTCTGGAAATATCCACAAATATCAAGAATCATTGTACTGGAATGTTCTGTAACTGTATATATACCGTATATGTTCTGGCCGGAGGTAGTTCTCTCCGCGCTCTTTTATGTGCAAGTGCTCAATGAACCTTCATTAAGTGAACTTAGTGTTCGTCATATCTAATTACACCTTCTTTTACGTGAGATTATTCTGGTTGAGACGCTGGATGTTGGAACTTGTGGTAGTGCTCATTATCTACAAGACAGTGGCTCCCATCAGGCCACGACAGAGCCGCCGTTTACGTGGCGAGAAACCGGAGTTCGAGTCATATTCAAAAGATTGAAATCAGTCGGAGACAGAAGAAGAGGACGTTATGATGACAGCAACTGTGTGCCACCACATGAGATATCCATCCGTGTTCTCTGGTGACAATGGCCACGATCCAAACAAGTGCTTGAATGTAGATGAGCGTATAGGCAAATTTAACAAATGGGATGACAACGTGTGTTTGGCTAACGTATTTTTCTATTTGGAGGGCACTGCCATGCAGTGGTATGAGAACAACGAGGAGAAGTTCACAAGCTGGGCGGAGCTGCACAAGTATTTCGGCGGCACACAACGACAGAAGTGAGAAGCTGAAGATAAATTAAAGTGCAGGACAAAGCGTCCCGGATAAATACAGCATCCTACATTCAAGACGTCTTGGAGCTGTGTGAAACAGTGGATCCTAGAATGAAGGAGGAAGATAAAGTTGCACATCTCATGAAGGGTGTTGCTGAGGACATGTATCAAGCCCTACTCCTGAAGGAGGTTTCGACAGCAGACGACTTCATAAAATGGTGCCAGTATATCGAGACAATGCATCAAAAAAGAATTACCTGCAAGAAGTTTGAACGGCTTCCAAACGTCGTATCGATGTCTGTGATGAAGGAAGCAACTGATTTCACAAGTTTTCTTCGTCAGATAGTGAGCGAGGAAGTTCAGAAGGCACTTGATTTGCAAGGCGAGCAAAAAACCGACACGCTTCAAGGGGTGATAAGGGAGGAATTGGAAAAGACATTGAACCCAATATCTCGTTCATTTCCCTTTAAAATGGTGAAAAAGTCGAGACCCAGGCGGATTTACGTTCCTACAATGCCGCATGAGGAACCTGTTTGGGCACCAAGGAAGACTGACGTCTGGAGGATCCAGGATAACCAAGCATTATGTTTCCACTGCGGACGACCGGGACATGTGGTGCGCTATTTTCGAGAAAGGCGGCGGATGTTTGATGACGCCAGCGCCAGAAGACAGCAGACCGATCTTAGCCGACGCCAAATCCGGGACGACGAAGATGAACAAGAAGATGTGGGTGCAGGACGAAGTAGGTCACCATCGCCACAAGCTAGCCGCTGGAGAGGACGCTCCCCAACACGCCGGTCAAGGTATCCATCGCAATTTAGAAACTCCAGCCTATCACCTAGCCGCTACAAACTGAAAAACCAAAGGGTACGATCTTCCTTGGGGGTGAGGCCGCCGAAGATCACTACAAAAATGATAGGAACCTTCGTCGATATCCTCATGCATGGCCGACCATCCCAGACTCTTGTGAAATCTGGAGCCTTTGAGCCCTGATTCCCTCTGTCGAAGCACAAACATTCTGTCTTCTTCCAGTTTTATTGTTTGTAGAATACTGGCATGTACGATATCAAATAAATTGTCCAAAGTATTTATAAACTTCTCTGTACGGCGCTTAAACACGTATTGAGTTTTGTTCGTTATTTTTGCAATTTTATCCGTTCTGAATGCAAGTTAATAACTTCTTGTGAACAACGCTGAACAGTCGGAATTCTTGATTTCTCCCAAAATATAACGCATTCGCAAACCACAAGAGTAGCACTTTCAGTAATGGTTCAATTTATTTACCATATGCTACGAATTAAAACTTCTAGCACTTGTCAATTTCATGGTAGTTTGTATCGAGTTATTTGATGTTTTATAACTCTTATTAAAACCTCATGTCGCTTGGCAATAAGCAATTGATGTGATGTGTTAGGCAGCGATTGGGAAGTACGTGCGACGTGATCGGCAGCAAATAAACAACTGACTCCGCTGCATGTGTACGTACTAAAATGTTGAGGTGGCGTCGGCGTCACATCTGCAAACATTTGCGATCCGTTCAGTAAGGTCTGTAATGGTTTGTTCACAACAGAATGTTGTACAGACGTATTTTGGAGTCATTCAAACGGTATTTTGAAGATGAACGCTCAAAAATATTGAAATTTAAAAATGAGGGTCACCCCAACGAGCATATGAGACACACAGCAAACAGATCTGTGCAAGGATTTACCGGATTTTTTCTGTCGTTTGCATTTCTCGACCGATCGGAACTTACTTTTTGGACACGCCTCGTGTACAAATTGTAAAACTGATAGGTAGTGTGCAAATCAAATTACGTGTAAAGTCATCATAAACTTTTGATTGCACTATAGCTACCTAACAACATAATAACAGTTGGGCTGTTCAAGCCTAAATAACGAAATTTTATAATTTGATGATTTATCTGCATAAAATGTTCAATTTTGTGTGGATGTAGTACTTCTTTTTTTTTGTGCAGGAAAAATTGAAGACGTGCAGAAATAGCCCCAAATTGAAAATCACCAACGGATTTTCGTAGAGATGGTGATTTTCGAAGCAAGTTATTAGTGAAATTTTTGCTTTTGTTTGATTAATTAACTTTTTTTATTTAAATTAATTACAAGCTAACTAGGTTTGTTTTTTATGCACCTAGTGTTACGTCAAATCGTATAAACTGCTATATTTTGTCCGAGTGGATACTTATCCGGCTTCAGACAAGCCCATTTCTTGACTCAAGCTATGTGAAGTGCTGCGCGGCTCTGCGCGATCTACTCTGGTGTTACACTACTGGCCATGAAATGCAGATGATAAATGGGCATTCATTGGGCAAATATGTTATACTAGAACTGACATGTGATTACATTTTCACGCAATTTGGGTGCGTAGATCCTGAGAAATCAGTCCCCAGAAGAACCACCTCTGGCCGTAATAACGGCCTTGATACGCCTGGGCATTGAGTCAAACAGAGCTTGGATGGTGTGTACAGGTACAGCTGCCCATGCAGCTTCAACACGATACCACAGTTCATCAAGAGTAGTGCTTGGCGATTTGTGACGAGCCAGTTGCTCGGCCATCATTGACCAGTCGTTTTCAGTTGGTGAGAGATCTGGAGAATGCGCTGGCCAGGGCAGCAGTCGAACATTTTCTGTATCCAGAAAGGCCCGTACAGGACCTGCAGCATGCGGTAGTGCATTATCCAGTTGAAATGCAGGGTTTCCCAGAGATCGAATGAAGCGTAGAGCCACGGGTCGTAACACATGTGAAATGTAACGTCCACTGTTCAAAGTGCCGTCAATGCTAACAAGAGGTGACCGAGACGTGTAACCAATGGCACCCCGTACCACCACGCCGGGTGATACGCCAGTATGGCGATGACGAATACACACTTCGAATGTGCGTTCACCGCGATGTCGCAAACCTCGGATGCGACCATCATGATGCTGTAAACAGAACCTGTATTCATCCGAAAAAACGACGTTTTGCCATTCGTGCACCCAGGTTCGTCGTTGAGTACACCATCGCAGGCGCTCCTGTCTGTGATGCAGCGCAAAGGGTAACCGCAGCCATGGTCTCCGAACTGATAGTCCATGCTGCTGCAAACGTCGTCGAACTGTTCGTGCAGATGGTTGTTGTCTTGCAAAGGTGCCGATCTGTTGACTCAGGGGTCGAGACGTGGCTGCACGATCCGTTACAGCCTTGCGGATAAGATGCCTGCCATCTGGACTGCTAGTGATACGAGGCCGTTGGGATCCAGCACGCGTTCCGTATTACCCTCCTGAACCCACCATTCCATATTCTGCTAACAGTCATTGGATCTCGACCGACGCGAGCAACAATGTCGCGATACGATAAACCGCAATCGCGATAGGCTACAATCCGACCTTTATCAAAGTCGGAAACTTGATGGTACGCATTTCTCCTCCTTACACGAGGCATCAGAACAACGTTTCACCAGGCAACGCCGATCAACTGCTGCTTGGGTATGAGAAATCGCTTCCAAACTTTCCTCATTTCAGCACGTTGTAGGTGTCGCCACCTTGTGTGAATGCTCTGAAAAGCTAATCATTTGCATATCACAGCATCTTCTTCCTGTCGGTTAAATTTCGCGTCTGTAGCACGTCATCTTCGTGGTGTAGCAATTTTAATGGCCAGTAGTGTACGTGCGTCCTCTCGGTCGTTGCGCAATTGAGATTTGCACGATGTTGAGTACGGCCCTCCTGAATCCATTGATTCCATAATCGCTTGACAATCATGGGATCCCAATCAACAACAACAGCAGCAGTACTGAACAGTTATAGACCACACTCTTGACAGGTTACGGTCCTGCCACCGTCCGAATTTGACATTTTTTGGTAGAAGCTTCTTCTCCATCCACAAGGAATAACTCGACCTGTTCACAAACAACCAGCATTCAAATGGGTTTTTCTGACTGAGAATCCCTCTGCGTGATCTTTCCTTGTACTCATAATGTAGATGCCGTTATTCGTAGCTAGGTGATTATGCTAATGCCAATCGCATGCCTATTCAATTATCTAAGGCACGTCATGCACATTTGCCATGTGTTGCAAGCCGTCTTTCCGGCGTTGGAATTTTAATAGACAACCAAAACTAAACTATACAAAACTCCGTCCGAACAGGTCTTGGAAGAACCTAGCCGTATTGACGGACCTCCGTGTGATCCACAGCCTTTAGACGTCAATGGATGCAGATATGGAGGGGTGTGTGGTCTGCACACCTTTAGCCTGGCTGTTGTCAGTTTCCGTGATGGGAGCCGCTACTCGTCAGTCAAGTACCTCCTCAATTTGCCTCACAAGGGTTGAGTGCAGTCCGCCTGCCCACAGCGTTCGGCAGACCAGACAGTCACTCACCGAAGTGCTAGCCAGACCCTACAGCGCTTAACTTCAGTGATCTGCCGGGAACCGGTATTATCACTGCCTCATGGCCGTTGGCTTTGATAGATAGCAGAGTACACAATTGGACCTAAGAATTTAAAATGAATTACGTCACGTTGAATATACTGGAAGTATTGAATATACTGTACGACCTTCTTCTGGATTTTTCAAAACAATAGGTAAATAATTATAGCAGAACTTGTTGGCTAGTCTTCTTTGTCTCTCGAACAAAGGTTGATTTTTATGCTGTGTTTCACTGCGCAATCATAGGTGAACTCACATGCATGACGTTATACTTTCTAAGAAGACAAAACTGTTAGAGATTTTTATCTTAGAGCCTTCTTTCCTCCTCTCTCTACGTGCATGGAAACGATCACGTTTTCAAAGCCTTTAGTTACCTGTGTGTTGATGATTGCCTTAGAAGCACTTCGTACCTCAGCCCTCCTTACTTTCTGTTTGAGTGGAAAGGTTTTTGGCATTCTGATACCTGGTACAAAAATTTTTCATTAGCAGCTTTTACACACAAGCTTCAGTTGTCCTTTCCTTCCTTCGCTGTTGAGATCTTCAGTACGTAGACTGAGTTTAAGAAAGCTATTCGCGATAGTCTATCATATTAATCCTCTTCATCCGTCCATAACCACTGCAACCTACATCCTTCTGAATCTCCTTACAGTATGCAAGCCTTGGTTTCCTCCGCAGTTTTTACCCTTCCCTCCTCATTAGCTGTTCTATCTGCACAATTAATTTTCAACCCGATTTTGTAGCGCCAGCAGCTGTGACCGAGCGGTTCTAGGCCCTTCAGTCCGGAACCACGCTGCTGTTACGGTCGCAGGTTCTAATCCTGCCTCGGGCATGGATGTGTGTGATGTCCTTTGGTTAGATAGGTTTAAGTAGCTCTACGTCTAGGGGACTGATGACTTCAGATGTTAAGTCCCATAATCTTTGAGCCATTCGAACCATTTCTTTTTTTTATTTTGTAGTGACACATTTCAAGAGCTTCGATTCTCTTCTTCTCTTAGCTGTTTATTATCCACGTTTCACACCCCTACAAGCTTACACTCCATTTAAAAACTTCCAAGAAAGGCTTTCTAACACGTGAATTATTATTAGATGTTAGCAAATTACTCTTTTTCAGAAACGGTTTCTTGCTATTACTAGTCTGAATTTCATATCCTTTTTTAGGTTAGAGGGAAAAGGGCAAAATGGGTTTCAGTCTCAAAGGGAGCAGGCCAAACACAGGGGGACGGGAGACCAACGAAACACAATGACGGTAGACCTAGGAACGAAAATTATTATAGTAGAAAGTTATCTATGGAAAGGACCATAGTACCAAGCCCAGATAGAAAGCACTGAAATTCAAATCGTTCCAGGTACTGAAAGCTGTCTAAAGCCGGAGACAAGTGCAACCGAAATATTTGTAAAAGAAGCAAAGATGTTCAGAAAGGACTGATTAAATACAGTTGGTGGCTGGGTGTTTGTTGCTGTGAGAAGTAGTTTTTCTCATAGCGATAATTAAATCGACAGTTGCTGTGGGTTAGTATGGGTAGAGGTTATACTACAAGACTGAAGTAAACATGTAATTTGTTCCCTTTACCGACCTCCTGACTGAGAGGTTCAAAGAACATTTGAGTATCATCCTAAATAGGCACCCCAGTCATGCAGTTGTACTTGGTTTACCCTTCAAATGTTGGCGAAAATACATGTTCAAAGCCGACGGTAGGTAACGGGTATCCGGGAAGTAAGGACAAATATGAGTTTTGCGCCATTTTGTCATATGATGGTTGGCAACCGTGGTTATTCATGTTTGTTATCTGCGATCCTTCCCATTAGTAGCCTGATAAGCTTCTTTGTGGCGAGCATTGTTCTTTGATGTTTATTTTCGTCATGGGGCAGATGACAACTGAGCCACGTATCCAGGTGATAAAAAAATATTACAAAAGCAATGAAAGTCTCATGGCAACCGTTCGTGAACAGCACCTGACACTCGGACGTAATGCTGCTCCAACCCAATCATCAGTTGATCCGGAAGTCTGAGACCACAGATTCTGTTTCAGACAGTAAGAAAACTGGACGACCGCGTTCTGTTCGAACACAAGAAAACCTCGCTGTCGTGCGTGACAATGTGACCGTAAGCTCTGGAAAATTGGTTCGCCGACGAGCTCAGCAACTGAATTTATCACCAAGATCACTGCATGAAATCCTTTCAAAAGATCTGAAAATACATGTGTACAACATTCAACTTATACAAGAGTTGTAGCCTGCGGATCATGGAAAGGGACACTGATTTGCTCACTGGGTCTTGCCTCGACAAGAGGAGAATGAGACCTTCACAGAAAGAATAATTTTCTCAGACGAGGCGCACTTCCACCTCAGTGGATACATCAATAAGCAGAACAGCAGAATCTGGGGGTAACGAAATTCCGCAACTGACTGTGGAGTGGAAGATTAGATGCATCCATAACGCACGAATCAGTGGTGTGGATTCTGGGCAGCAGGACTGTTCGGCCCGTAATTTTTTGAAAATGATGAGAAAGCTGCCGTCACTGTGAACGGCGACCGTTACCGAAACATGCTTTCTGATTTGTTTTTCCCTCGTATTGACGAAAATGACGATTTTTGGTTTCAAGAAGATGATGCGACATGTCACACATCCAATGAAAAGATTTTTCTGCTGAATGAAAAGTTTTCTCAAAAAATTATCTCTTTGCCTGGCAACCAGGAATGGCCTGCCAAATCATGCGATATCACGCCTCGAGACTCATTCTGTGGAGATTTGTGAAATCAAAAGTATATGTGAATAAATCACGAACAATACACCAACTGAAGGAGGAAATTAAAGGCATCCCACCAGATATTTGTGAACGCGTCATCGAGAATTTCAATGAATACATTGCTCGTTGCCGCCCATCCTTGTGTAGTCATATGGAGGATATAATTTTTCGTACATAAATGGGAGAAATTACTTAATGTGTTTGTAAAAAAGTTACATTTTCAGTAAATGTTATATGTTCTGTAGCACTTTAATATCCGTCCCCACTTCCCAGATACCCTTTATAAAACATCGTCCTAAATTGTACTAGATGCGTTATCCGAAAATTATTTTGAGCAGTTAGTTCAGGAGACCGCTAGTAGTATAAATACTTGCAAAAGCATCCTTGATCTCTTAGCAACAAATAATCCCACGCAAATAGGAAGCATCATGAGCGATACAGGTATTAGTGATCACAAAGACGTTATAGCAAGAATGAATACCGTAACATCCAAGTACACCAAAAACAAACACAAAATACCTATATCTGATAAACCAAATAAAAATTCGCTTGGCGCCCTCATAAGAAGCAGTCTTCATTCCTTCCGAGCAAATGGTTCAAATGGCTCTGAGCACTATGGGACTCAACTGTTGTGGTCATTAGTCCCCTAGAACTTAGAACTACTTAAACCTAACGAACCTAAGGACATCACACACATCCATGCCAGAGGCAGGATTCGAACCTGCGACCGTAGCAGTCACACGGTTCCGTCCTTCCGAGCAAACTGTGTAAGGGTAGACTAGGTGCGGCTTCATTTCAGAGAAATAGTGTCGACAGAAGCCGAGAGATTTATATCAAAAAAATTGATAAGAGACGGAAATCATCCTCCAAGATACACAAAACAGGTGAACACTCGCAACTCTCTGTCGAAATGTGGCAGAAAATTCAAAGAGATTGTGGAAGTACGTCAAGTATACAAGCGGCAAAACGCAATCAATACATTCACTGTGCAAAAGCAATGGTAACGTTACCGATGACAGTGCCACTAAAGCGAAGTTACTAATTACGGTTTTCTGAAATTCCTTCACCAAACAAGACGGAGTAATACTCCAGAATTCGAATCAAGAACAATTGCCAACGTGAGTATCTTAAAAGTAGATGTCATCGGTGTAGCGAAGCAGCTCAAATTATTTATGCATCTTAAGTCTTTCGGTCCTGATTGTTCAAATGGTTCAAATGGCTCTGAGCACTATGGGACTCAACTGCTGAGGTCATTAGTCCCCTAAAACTTAGAACCAGTTAAACCTAACTAACCTAAGGACATCACAAACATCCATGCCCGAGGCAGGATTCAAACCTGCGACCGTAGCGGTCTTACGGTTCCAGACTGCAGCGCCTTGAACCGCACGGCCACTTCGGCCGGCGGTCCTGATTGTATACCACTTAGATACCTGGTCATCACCGACGACAGTTCTAATGAAGTCTATGAGATTCCAGTTGAATGTGACCAACACCACTGCAAATGGGCTTGTTGGCGTAAAGAGGTCAATACTAGTCGGCGTAAGAGGCGCCGTGAGCTAAGCCCGCTCCATGTGAGCCGCCTATTAATGCTCTTTGTGGTCACTGCAGCGGTAGCTGAATGTCGAGTCGATGATAATGATGAATCTTTTCAGAGTAAACTGATATAGTAGCTCGACGTAAGACCCGTACCTAAAGAATGGAAGGTGGCACAGATTACAACAATACTCAAGGAAAGAAATACGAATAATCCTCTGAATTACAGACGTATCACTGACGGCGATTTTCAATAGGATTTTGAATATATACTTGTTGGAACATTATAAATTACCTCAAAGAAAACGATCTATTGACTCACAGTCAGCATGGATTCATAAAATATCGTTGTTGTAGAACACAACCAGCTGTTTATTCGCAGAAAGTAATGGGTGCTACCGTCAGGGGATCACATACATAGATAGATATCCAGCGATCACAGGCCGTGCAGACCACGCACTGCTTCCACAAACTGCCTCCATTCCTTCCTGTTTTGTGCCCAGTTCCATCAGGTACCTTCAATCCCCAGGGCTGCTAGGTCCTTCGCCAGGTCGTCCATCCAGCCCTGCCTTGGTCGTCCAATGGGACGTTTGGTTTCCCCCCTACTGCCAGCTTCCCCTGTCTTTCATATGGCATGCGGGCTATATGGCCCACCCATTGTATTCTTTTGCTCTTTATCTGCTGTAGGATAGTAGGTTGTCGCAGCAGAAGGTAGATTTCTTCGTTTTTCCTCCTCCTCCATTATCCGTTATCGAAGACTAGTCCCCATATCTTCCTCATTACCCTTCTTTAAATTATTAATAGTTTTTCCTTTTCTCACTTGGTCATGCTCCTTGTTTCTGAACCGTACATTACTGCTGGGCACATAACTGTGTTGTAGATTTTCATCTCAGTGTTCACTGAGATCGATTTCGAGCCGAATGTCTCTCTCAGGGAATGTATGGATTTGATTCCCACAGCTGTTCTTTCTTTGATGTCTATTTTTATGTTGTTGTCCGTGGTAAACCAAGATCCCAAGTATTAGAACTAGTGTCCTCTTTTGAAGTTCTTGCCATCTATCTCAATAAATTCTTCCTGCCCTTATCTTCTTCCTTCTTGCATGAACTGTGTTTTGTCTTGATTCACGTTGAGTACCTTCTGAGCATAATTTGCCATTTTCTGGCACATTACTTTCAACGCATGCTTTGACTCACTTAGTAGTACTACGTCATCTGCATATGCGAGTCAATTGCAGTTACCGTCCATCTCTACTCCAGCCCACTCCTGTTGCCTTCACTCTTTTATTGCTTTCTCTAAGATGACATTGAACAGAACACATGAGAGAGTATCCCCTAGTCTGAGGCTTGTCTCAGTCTCGAATGTTTCTGATGTGGGTCTTCGGAAACGTACTGCTGCTTTTGAACCTTCCATACAAGCTTGAACCATTGTCACTAGCTACTCATTGATTCTGGAGTCACATATTGCATTCTATAGGCTATTCCTGTGGATGCTGTCATATGCACGTTGAAAATCAACAAACAGGCTGTAGATATCTTTATCATATTTCCAGTGTTTTTCAAACAATTATCTTAGTGTGGATATGTGCTCTATTGTCGATCAGTTTGGTCGAAAGCCACATATTGAAGCTATATTTCTAGATTTCTAGAAGGCTTTTGACACCGTTCCCCACAAGCGACTTCTTAGTGAACTGTATGCCTATGGAGTATCGCTTCAGTTGTACGACTGGATTCGTGATTTCCTGTCAGAGAGGTTCGTAGAACTGACGGAAAATCTTGGAGTAAAACGAAAGTGATACCTAGCGTTCCCGAAGGAAACGTTATAGGTCCTCTGCCCTTCCCAGTCAATTTAAAGGATTTGGGATACAGTCTGAGCATATCTCTTAAACTGAGAGCGTATTATGCTGTCGTTTACCGTCTAGTGTAGTCATTAGAAGATCAAAAACAACCGCAAAAGGTGTTAGGGAAGATACCACCATCGTGCGAAACGTGGCAGTTGACTCTAAATTATAAAATCTGTGAGGTGATTCACACGAGTTCTAAAAGGAATCCGTTGCATTTCGGTTACACGATAAGTCACTCTAATCTATAGGCTGTCAGTTTACGTAAATACCTGTGGATAACAACCAGGAACAACTTAAACTGGAGCGACCACATAGATATTGTTGCGAGGACGGCGAACCAAATTCTGTGTTTTATTGGCAGAACACTTAGAAGATGCAACAAATCCACTAGCGGGAATGCGACACTCCCCCTGTGTGTCATCTGTTAGAGTACTGCTGCGTGGTGTGAGGTTCTAACCAGATAGGGTTGATAGGTTGACGGAGGACATCGAAAAAGTTCAAAGAAGGGCAAATCCATTGGTACCATCGCGAAATAGTGAAGAGAATGTCACAGATACGAAACGTGACTTGGGATCGCAAGCATTAAATCAAAGGCATTTTCCCATGAGACGAGATCTTTTCACAAAGTTTCAATTTCCAACTTCCTCTTCCGAATGTGAAAATCTTTTGTCGACTCCTACTACAAAGGCAGAAATAATCATCGTAATAAAATAAGGGAAATCAGAGCTCGCAAGGAGCTTTGTAAGTGTTCGCTTTTCCTGCTCGCTGTTTGAGAGTGGAACTATAGAGATATAGAGCGTAAGTGGTTCGATGAAACCTCTGCCAGGCAATTAAGTGTTAATTGCAGAGTAGTCAAGTTGATGCAGATGTACCTCAGCCATCGTCAGTTACTTTTCTGCCAAACAGCAAAACTAGTGTCTGATTTCGTAATCTGATGTATCTGCGTCACCTGTTTTAATTCGACTACAGTCCACTAACTTTGTTTTACTTTTACTGATGTTTATCTTATAACTTCTTTTCAAGACACACTCCATTCCGTACAACTGCTCTTACAAGTCCTTTGGTGCTCCTAGCATGAACGCAATGTAATCGTCAAATTCCATTTCAAATCTCCCCACGGTTTCCTATACTGGTTTTCGCATTGGCGGGAGGATACAATTTTACTGCTGTATCTTACATTCATATTACAGCTACTTTCCTAGCGGCCGCTGAAAAGACTGGGTTAGAAGAAAGAAAAAACAAAAACACGATGCACTGCAGAGGAGTTATGCAAATTGGTTAAAAATTGCTATTCATCATCGACGGGAAAAGCAAAATTGTAAACTTTGGCGGCCGGTGGATGAATGTGTGACGCTGCAGCGCAGACTCAGTGCACAGTTCCCAAGGATAGTAAAAAGAGGACACACCAGCGCACGAAGTCCTTGCGAATTTCTTTACGTGTACTCACTTGGTCAGTAACTACGCCTCACAGACGGGCACGTGAACAATATACCCAGACGTCAGCATTCAAGAGTGAACACGTAACTGGGCTCAAAGAAGTCGGCTGGAGTAATTGTCGAATCGCTCGACATTTAAATAGGGGCAGTGACACTATTAGACGTCGTTGGCAGAAATGGGTGAAAATGGCCGAAAAACAAGGAAGCGGTCTATCTAGAGAGATGGCAGGCGTGAGGACCGACCAAGCGTCAGAGAGGCACTGAAAGCCCCAGATTCATCATTATTATCATCGATTCGACATTCAGCTACCGCTGCAGTGACCACAAAGAGCATTAATAGGCGGCTCACATGGAGCGGGCTTAGTTCACGGCGCCTCTTACACCGACTACTATTGACCTCTTTACGCCAACAAGCCCATTTGCAGTGGTGTTGGTCACATTCAACTGGAATCTCATAGACTTGATTAGAATTCCTAATAACCAGCGAAGAGGTCTGAAGACGCTCTGGACTGCAGTGACCGCCGATCGCCATACGGCCCGACAACTAGGAGGTCTGTTGTGCCATTTCTGTTCACAGCAGGATCCGCTGGTTGCCATCAGCGGCACCCTTACAGCACAACAGTACGTCGACGATATTCTACGTCCCATTTTGTTGCCCTTCACGGCAAGATAACGTCCGCCAGCACGGGTTCAAAATTTTTACTGCTTGCCAAATCTTACCTTGGCCCGCATAGTCGCCAAATTTCTCCTCAACTGAGAACTTTAGGATCACTGTGGGCAGCGACCTCTAACCATCTAGGCATTTTGACGTTCTAACGCACCAATTAGACAGAATTTGGCGCGATATCCCTCAGGAGACATCCAACAGCTCTATCAGTTTATGCTAAGCTGAATAACTACTTGCATAAGGGGCACTTGTGGACCGACGCGTTTCTGAGTTCCTCAATTTCTTAAGCTTTTTCTGTCGAATAAATCATCCAATTTTTCTGAAACTGTAATTACTTGTTTGTCTCTACATGTATATCACATCTATTGATTTCCGTCAGATTCGGATTTACACTGGCGTACAGAATTAAACCAATAAACGGAGCCGGCCGGAGTGGCCGAGCGGTTCTAGGCGCTACAGTCTGGAACCGCGCGACCGATACGGTCGCAGGTTCGAATCCTGCCTCGGGCATGGATGTGTGTGATGTCCTTAGGTTAGTAAGGTTTAAGTAGTTCTAAGTTCTAGGGGACTGATGACCTCAGATGTTAAGTCCCATAGTGCTCGGAGCCATTTGAGCCAATAAACGGAAATTTTGCAAGGCTGCTTTTATTTTGCCACAAAACAGTATAAACAGGCGTTAGTACAGTAGAAACAATGCAAACAATACAGAACTTGAACAAATGCAACTTGCATAACAGTAGACAAAAATGTTCTTCGTTTTCTCCAACTTAACGGATTTGCACACACATTTGGACAACTGGTTAATGTGCCGAGTGTGGGATGTGACGACCTCTGGCAGTAACACAGGTCTAAAAACGACGGAACATGCCGTGAATGATGTCATCAACCTCGTGTTGAGGCAATAACGCCCACTCTTCCCACTGAGGTACTCCCAAGTCTTGGAGAGAAGTTGGTGGATACTGACGTGATGCGACCCATCTCCCTAGTGCATCCCAGACATTCTCCATGGGATTCAAATCGGGAGAACGAGGAGGTCACGCCATCCATGCAGTATCTTCCGTTCCCAAGAAAAAATCAACAAACCATGCTCTATGAGGTCGAGCATTATCATCCATCTGTACAAAGTCTGGACAAACAGCTTCATGCAAGAAACGCACACGAGGTCCGAAGACCGCTGTGTACACAGTCACAGACCATGCAATACGGCGCAGGGAAGACGCCTACCAGGCAAACACTACCGCATATGGTTGGTGCCCTGACGTCATCGTTGGTGAGGTTGTTCGTTGATCATAATGCTATCATCCGTGCAGAACAAGATCGTACGGACCTCAGTTGACAGTTTGTGTGATTAAATCGAGAATTAGAAACAGGGCTATTTGTTGCTTAATTTTGGTCACCGTGTCTTCATTTATTTACACTCCTGGAAATGGAAAAAAGAACACATTGACACCGGTGTGTCAGACCCACCATACTTGCTCCGGACACTGCGAGAGGGCTGTACAAGCAATGATCACACGCACGGCACAGCGGACACACCAGGAATCGCGGTGTTGGCCGTCGAATGGCGCTAGCTGCGCAGCATTTGTGCACCGCCGCCGTCGGTGTCAGCCAGTTTGCCGTGGCATACGGAGCTCCATCGCAGTCTTTAACACTGGTAGCATGCCGCGACAGCGTGGACGTGAACCGTATGTGCAGTTGACGGACTTTGAGCGAGGGCGTATAGTGGGCATGCGGGAGGCCGGGTGGACGTACCGCCGAATTGCTCAACACGTGGGGCGTGAGGTCTCCACAGTACATCGATGTTGTCGCCAGTGGTCGGCGGAAGGTGCACGTGCCCGTCGACCTGGGACCGGACCGCAGCGACGCACGGATGCACGCCAAGACCGTAGGATCCTACGCAGTGCCGTAGGGGACCGCACCGCCACTTCCCAGCAAATTAGGGACACTGTTGCTCCTGGGGTATCGGCGAGGACCATTCGCAACCGTCTCCATGAAGCTGGGCTACGGTCCCGCACACCGTTAGGCCGTCTTCCGCTCACGCCCCAACATCGTGCAGCCCGCCTCCAGTGGTGTCGCGACAGGCGTGAATGGAGGGACGAATGGAGACGTGTCGTCTTCAGCGATGAGAGTCGCTTCTGCCTTGGTGCCAATGATGGTCGTATGCGTGTTTGGCGCCGTGCAGGTGAGCGCCACAATCAGGACTGCATACGACCGAGGCACACAGGGCCAACACCCGGGCATCGTGGTGTGGGGAGCGATCTCCTACACTGGCCGTACACCACTGGTGATCGTCGAGGGGACACTGAATAGTGCACGGTACATCCAAACCGTCATCGAACCCATCGTTCTACCATTCCTAGACCGGCAAGGGAACTTGCTGTTCCAACAGGACAATGCACGTCCGCATGCATCCCGTGCCACCCAACGTGCTCTAGAAGGTGTAAGTCAACTGCCCTGGCCAGCAAGATCTCCGGATCTGTCCCCCATTGAGCATGTTTGGGACTGGATGAAGCGTCGTCTCACGCGGTCTGCACGTCCAGCACGAACGCTGGTCCAACTGAGGCGCCAGGTGGAAATGGCATGGCAAGCCGTTCCACAGAACTACATCCAGCATCTCTACGATCGTCTCCATGGGAGAATAGCAGCCTGCATTGCTGCGAAAGGTGGATATACACTGTACTAGTGCCGACATTGTGCATGCTCTGTTGCCTGTGTCTATGTGCCTGTGGGTCTGTCAGTGTGATCATGTCATGTATCTGACCCCAGGAATGTGTCAATAAAGTTTCCCCTTCCTGGGACAATGACTTCACGGTGTTCTTATTTCAATTTCCAGGAGTGTATTTATAGTGTATTTCTCCCGCCGTGGTCGTCAGTAGTAGATTGCAGAAGAAATGGTTGTTCAAGGCGCTGCAGACGGACCTTTTCGAGAAGAGCGGAAGCGCCCACTGTGCGCGGAGAGAGGGTTGTGTCTGCCCACTAGGGCAGACCGGCCTGATGCAACGCCTGTCCGTCCGAGCTGTCGGCGGCAGCTCCGAGAAGGAGTGACGCGGCGTCTGGAGCAGCCATAGCTCGCGACCCACGCTTTTCAGCGCCCACTGGCCAAGTAATGCGAGCTGAGCACGTGCGGCTCGCCGCTCCTGCTGGCCGAGTGGGCTTCCCTGAACTACTAGTTCTGATCGCACGTCAGCAAATAAGAGCACCAACAACTCAAATGTAGCCTTATATTCGTATTAAGACATCGATTTCACACAGAGCGTTTCACTAGATGCTTTCACCTCACATGTCTTAGGCCCTATTTAATATATTGGTGATCGGCTTCTGCTCAGACGTTCCGTTACTAATGCTTCATAAACTGATGATAAACGTATTTCGTAACAATAAAGGGTGAATCAAGAGGAAAGGTGGTACAAAAAAACTTCTAAGTTTTCTAGCTCCTTTCTGGCATTGAAAATAAGTGATACGAGATCTGTTTTCTTCAAATAAGACAGTATCGGTTGCAAAATCTTTCTTATACACAGGTAATGACGTGTTTCGCTCTTTTGTGGCATCGCCAGATTGACGTAAAAGATACTGTGGAAAACCAACATTAATCCATTGATCTCCACAAATGGCATTAAGATAACATTTTAGAAGGAAATTTTTTCTTAATGCTATATGTGGGCATTTTTATATGAAAATTTTATCTTTATGCTTTATGTGGGTGTTAATGGACGACTGACGGGTTTCCACATTAATGTTTACGCCAAAGGGGCGATGCGCGTCATTTCCTGCAATAAAAGGAATTTGGCAACCGAGACTGTCTCATTTCAAGAAATTCATACCAGGTTGCTGTACCAGGCGCTCAGTATGGAATGGAACCAATTTTAGATCTACAGAGCAGATTTTCACTCTGCAGCGGAGTGTGCGCTGATATGAAACTTCCTGGCACATGAAAACTGTGTGCCGGACCGAGAGTAGAACTCGGGACCTTTCCCTTTCGCGAAAAAGTGCCCTACCATCTGAGCTACCCAAGCACGACTCACGACCCGTCATCACAGCTGCAATTCTGCCAGTCGCGAGTTCGAGTCTCAGTTCGGCACACAGTTTTAATCTGCCAGGAAGTTTCAATTTTAGATGTGGTTTCATTCGATGTGTCCTACTTCATACCTGTATACTGCATATGTTCCAAACAAAGGTTTACAATAGACGGTATATTATGCCACAGTGGTTCGTCGTGCAAGTAGCATTCTAGCGGAAACTAGTGAATGATTCGGATGTTGGACATTCCACTGAGCGGTGTGGAAACAGCTTCCAGAGCACAGCGATAAGGATACAGACGATGCGGGATTTTGAAAATATGATTTGGTTAAGATTAATTCGAGAACTGAAGATTCCTAGTTATTGTTCTTGTTGCTTAACTCGCTTGTATGAAATCTATGATGTGTTTGTAAACTTGAAAGTTTTAGTAAGATTCATCTTTACTGTATTGGATTAGTTAATAGATGTGTTGAAGTGAAGTTATCAGTTCACATGGATTTCACGCAGAAGTATAAATTTATCACTCCTTTAACATTTCAATGATTAATTTCATGGCAGAATCATATTTTTAATAAGTGGTAATTTTTGTAAAGATAATCGTAAAAACTAAAGAACGAGATTCATTATCCACTTTATAGATATTTATAAAGCGTTAGTTTCCTTTCAATTATTCAGTAAAAAAATTATTCAGTAAAAAAAAACTAGTTGCTTAAAAAGGAAGCATGATCTATTTAGAATAGTTGCGTCTTCTTGGATTGCAATGCACAAGGCTGTTTCTTTATTTAAATATAACAGTTTCAGATAGTTTGGCGACTCATCTTTATCAGATAGTGTTTAGGATGACAAAACACTCGAAGTTTGAGACGGGTAACTAGTACAGACTTAGCCTACAACAAATAAACATTTTATATTCAGAAGAGTTACGAACTTTAGATGATCATACGCCCTTGTCGTAGCGGTATCCGACATACAGATATTTGAAAATCGTGGGCATCAATCGGATGTCTCTACACCAGCACTCACATGTGAATAGAACCAAAGCGAAATTAGGCTACGTAGTGTTATCTTTACTGACCATAGGTCGTTTTTCTAAAACCACACTTTTTTCCCACATACACGTTGATCTAATCGGCCCGCTGTTTGCAACAGTTGGGTTCCCATACGTCTTCAAGGCAGCCGACTTGTAGGCAAGCAAGCCTGACGCTACTCCAATTGCATTTCGAAGAAAATAAGTCAAGATATTCCTTACAACATGGCAACTCTCGCTCACATTTTACATGCGTGTGCTCAATAAAAGGACTGTAAGAATGCTCTCAGATCAGCAACACAGCTGCAGTCTACAAGAGCTAGAAAATGCATCGCATATGACGGTGAATTTTTGAACATCTTTTGTGAGGAAATATGCACAATTAAGCAAAACATTAGATCGCAACGTGCATGTCTCCTGCTCCCAACAGTTTTCATTAGTTTCTTCGTAAACTGTTAAAAACAGGACATATGTTCAACTGAGGTTTTTTTATTCAGAATGACTAATACTATCACCACTAAAAACATGTACTTTTCCTCCTGACACACCCTGTGTGACTGGGCTAAGGCAAACCCAATTTTTAGCATTCTTTTGTTTAGAAAAAGCTGTAATTGTAAAAGGAGTGAGATAGTGCGGCAGTATTGCAACCCATGCTTTTGAATCTGTACATATAGAAAGCCGTAAAGAAAATCAAGGAAGAAGGAATTAAACTTTAAGGTTTGGCACTGTGTTAAGAGACGGTTAAGCACCTGGCCGATCAGTTGTATGGAATTGGTGGTGTTTTGAAAAGAGCTGTTACCTAGACCCACGCTTGTCAGGTAAAAAGTGTAACGAAAATGGAGCAGAAATGTGCGACGTTTTAGATGAGATACATGCCAAGTAGGTGCCACTTTAAAATATTGTGATTTGGACTGAGAAGTGCGAGAATTAACGCACAACCAGCTTAACATCTCATGCATCCAAGTTACTGAAAAGAATAGTATACATAAGAATGGAAAAGAAAATTGAGGTTGTGTCAGCTGACCGAGTGAGGTGGCGCAGTGGTTAGCACACTGGACTCGCATTCGCGAGGACGACGGTTCAATCGCGCGTCCGGTCATCCTGATTTGGGATTTCCGTGATTTCCCTAAATCACTCCAGGCAAACGCCGGGATGGTTCCTTTGAAAGGGCACGGCCGATTTCCTTCCCCGTCCTTACCTAATCCGATGAGACCGATGACCTCGCTGTTTGGTCGCTTCCCCCAAACGGTCCAGATGACCATCTCTTTTGCTTCAAGAAAGGTGAAGCCACCAGTGAGACAATTCTAACTTTGTGGTTGATAATGGAAGAAGAGTGAAAAAAATGAAGACACATACATATAACCGTTCGACAGTGAAAAATGGTGCAATATGTTCATAATATTGAAAAAAGTAGGGGTAAGCTATTGGGAAAGACGTGTAATATATAATAAACACAAGAACCAAGAGAGAATAATAAAAGTAGGAGACCAAGAACAAAGCGGTCGGATTAAAAAGCGTGGAAGGCAGGGATGCAATCTTTTGAAGGAGCAGTTACGGGAATAAAACGAAGGTTCAAGAGTGGAATTAAAATTCAAGGTGAAAGGATATCAATAATAAGAATCGCTGATAACATTGCTATCTTCAGTGTAAGAAAGAAGAATTTAGGGACCTGTTGAATGTAATGAACAGTCTAATAAGTACAGAATTTGGGTTGAGAGTAAATCGAAGAAAGAGGAAAGTAATCCGAAGTAGCAGGAATGAGAACAATGTGAAACTTAACATCGGAATTGGTGATCACGAAGAAGATGAAGTTAAGAAATAAGGCAGCAAAAGAACCCATGACGGTCGAAGTAAGCAGGACATCAAAAGCAGACTAGCGTTGGCAAAAAGGGCATTCCTGGCCTAGAGAAGTCTACTATTATCAAACATAGGCCTTAATTTGAGGAAGAAATTTCTTAGAATGTATGTTTGGAGCACAGTATTGTATGGTAGAGAAGTGTGGACTGTGGGAAAAGCAGAAAACAAGAGAATCGAAGCATTTGAAATGTGGTGTTAGAGAATAATCTTGAAAATTAGGTGGAATGATAAGGAATGAGGAGGTTACCGGAGATACGGCGAGGAATGGAATATATGGAAAACACTAGCAAAAGGAAGGGACAAAATGGTAGGACATCTGTTAAGACACCAGGAAGTAACTTACATGGTACTGGAGGGAACTGTAGAAGGTAAAAACTAGAGGAAGACAGAGGCTGGAATACACCAGCAAATAATTTAGGAAGCAGGTTGCAAGTGCTACTCTTACACGAAGAGGTTGGCACAGGAGAGGAATTCGTCACGGGGTGCATCAAACCAGTCAGAAGGCTGATGACAAAAAAAAGTAAACTCCAGTTTCAATGGCAGTAGCTGATTAGGAGAAAAGACAATTCCATAGCACATCTCTCCTATTAGTCAAGCAGTACATTGAGCAAGTAGTAATGATAACCAGTCGATAAATATAGAAATCGAATTAAAATTCAGGGAACACAAATATAAACATTGAGAATTGACGACAACATTGAATTCTGCCACATACACAAAGAACTAACAATATTAAGTGAATGGTTGAATAGAATGAGTGGTGTCTTGAAACGAAGTTAGAAAGGGGACACCAATATCAAGGGCAATGCTGTGCAGTTGAGTTAAATCACGTAATTCTGACGAAATTATAGTAGCAGAGGTTCTGCTGTATGTGCAGCCAATTAAATAATGATGGCAAAAGTAGAGAGTATATAAAAATCCGAATAGCAATAGGCGGAAAGCAATTTGTGAAAATGTAAAATCGAATTTAAAGTTAAATGCTAAAAACGGTTTTCTGAAAATTTTTGTACAAAGAACTAGACCATATAAGAGGAATAGAACGTATAACTAATTAATAGGTACTGAATCGATGCAGTGAGAATTCTTTTATCTCTCGGAAGAATAATGACAGTGGTTTCATTAAAGCAGCTACAAAATTAATATTATATTAAAATTTTAATGCTTCTGTTCTCTTTAATTTCTTTTCACGTCTTCCTAACAGTTATAGATCCAGAACAAACTTAAAATAATGAATACTTTCACCCAGCTTTTTAAAATGGCTAAGAAAACTCGGTAGTCACTTTCACGCTAATCTCTTTGGTATAGGGCAAACCAATTACTGATATCTTTATGAAGCAAAATAAAAATAAAAATATTTCAAGAAAAATGTTAAATGATACATCGTGTGTGGAAAGTTAGGGAACTTTTTAACTATATATCGATACAATATTTAATCGATTTCGTTTCCATCCGGAAGACTGAGTTAATAGCTACGTTAGAATAACAGTGATTGAGGTAACTGCTGCCTTCTGTGCGAGATTATATTTTCCGTTACATTCCGAAATGGAACTAACTGCCGTGTTCACTGTGTATACTTGTAAATATGATGTTGCGAAATACAGCGTTGAGCTGTGGAGCGAAGCGGACTCCTGAGGTTAGTAACATTGTGTTTAAGCGCCTCAGCGTACGGAAGGCGGATCCAATGAAGAGTCTGGCCTGAGCTGGCTCCTCCCATTCGCAACGCGCCTAATCGCAAAAACGAAGCGTGCTGTGTCAGGACCGTTTACAAAGTACCACTTGCCTGTTACGGGCTACACCTTCAGAGAATATGAACACATTGTTTCTGCACGTGCGTTGTGCTAACTTCGCAAATGTTGCGGGAACGGCACAGGGCTACATGTCCGATACCTTTCCGGTGCCTCACACCTACCAATTTACGATTGGTCTGCAATTGGCCTGGTGCTGGTGCGCCACTTTATGTTTAGAATTTGTTACTATTAGATTTGGTAGGGAAAGTTTATACACACATTGGGACATCGGTTTCAATAAAGCTGTGTTTTATCTCGGTACGATCTCAAAGTTGCAAGATAGAATTGCAGGATCTTTATGACCCGAGGCGGCCTTTTGTAACACACGTAACAGTAAACAACTTGACGCTACGATCAGATACTGTTCGAAGAATGGCGTGAGCTAGATCTCAACAACCTATCCACAAAATAAGCGTGCGTACAACAAAAGCCTTCTGAAGCTCAGAAGCTAGTACATGTCTTGGACTGGTTAGTTTATCGAGATTGGGATTATTAGACACATCACGAGGTGAGCCAGATAAAAACAGATTTATAAAATCATCCCATATCCCGCTTGTAGTATGTCGGGGCGAGATATGGTTCAGTGACCCGAAAGGGCCTTCGATTTGACGCAGTTCGAATGAGTTGAATGTCCAGAGCAGTGCTCTTGGACACAGTTTCTTGTTTCATCTCAGAATGAAACCCCTTCAAAGCGGCTATAGTTCGTTTAGGACCACACAGTTCTACGTCGTCGTCAAGAGATGCCACCACAATTACTACGCTTTTCAAGTAGAACTAGTAAAATAGGAAGACAAAAAAAGTGGTTTGGTCTTAAGAACAGAATATAAAGACAATGTAGCCCAGTACCAACTTATTGTACTGTTGAAAAGTAATTAGATGCAAGTTGCAACGTAATTAGAAGTAAAAGATTAAAGATTACCTAAAATAACAATGAATTCAAGTCACTTTTAGGTACACAATCAAGGAAATCTACTGAGAATAAGTCTGATCTGTTGTGAATTTCTGAATTTAGTTTCAACTCCACACATGCGACAGCAACTGTCAGTTCCTGTTGAAATGTTAGTTTGTCTCTAATGAATCTGCCTTCGTTGAAAGGATGATAAAGCTGGTACTCATAGCAAGATCACACTAATTTTGCATTCTTCTGAATTTTTAAGAAAAGGCTGATTACCGAAGCTGGGTTATCCAGGCAGAGAATAGCAGCAAATGATATACGAAGGTTGTTCGGAAAGTAAGGAACGATCAGTCGTGAAATGGAAACCACAGTGAAAATCAAAACTGTTTTCTTCACACGTTTAGCTACACCTTCCAGGGACCTCTCTACATAGTCGCCGCTCCGACATAGACATTTGTCGAAGCATTATACCAAATTTCCATCCGTAGGGTGAGAAGTGCAGAGAACAGCAAAAGCCTTTACTACTTGTTTTCTACGATCTAGAAAAGGCCTTTGATACAGTTCCCAGATAAGCCATCTGGATGGTCTTAAAACGCTTCGGCTGCCCTGAACATTTTGTTGGCTTGATTGAAGCTCTCCACGATGACATGACTAGACAGTTCCTCTGCCAGAATGAAACAACTGGTGAATTCACAATAACAAGTGGGCTTAAACAAGGAGGCGTTCTTGCACCAACATTATTTGCATTGTATCTGGCAGCTATGCTTTACGAGACATCCGTAAACAATGCAGGAATAGAACTAACGTACAGGTTCGATGGAGGATTATTCAACCAGTCCAGACTCCATTCAAAAAGGTTCACCAGTACCACTCGTGTGACAGAGCTGCAGTATGCTGATGACAATGCTTCTCCAGCTCATTCACCTGCAGAGTTGCAGCTGTCAGTTCATTCCTTCAGCAGGGCGTACGAACGATTTGGCCTCTCCATCAATATTCCAAAGACAAAGGTGATGGCGCAGCCAACTCCTGGCTCCTCCGTTCCTGATTTCAGCATATCCATTTATGATACACCATTGGAACAAGTGGACCATTTCCTCTGCCAAGGAAGCATACTGTCATCTAACTGCTCATCTTGAAAAGATGTGGAGCATAGATTACGTGCTGCCCATGTAGCATTTCGACGTCTTGCAAAGCGTGTCTTCCTGAATAAAGACCTAACACTGTACACCAAACTGATGGTGTGCAAAGCTGTAGTCATTTCCACCCTGCTGTATGGTTGCGAAACCTGGACGTTATATTGCTGTGATCTGAAGAAACTAGAACGCTTCAACCAACAGAAGCGTTACGGAGATGTTTAATAAATTCAAGTGGCAGACTCTGCAAGAGAGGCGCTCTGCATCGCGGTGTAGCTTGCTCGCCAGGTTTCGAGAGGGTGCGTTTCTGGATGAGGTATCGAATATATTGCTTCCCCCTACTTATACCTCCCGAGGAGATCACGAATGTAAAATTAGAGAGATTAGAGCGCGCACGGAGGCTTTCAGACAGTCGTTCTTCCCGCGAGACATACGCGACTGGAACAGGAAAGGGAGGTAATGACAGTGGCACGTAAAGTGCCCTCCGCCACACACCGTTGGGTGGCTTGCGGAGTATCAATGTAGATGTAGAACCTGAAATGGGATGACTTCATATCCAACACGGCTGTTCCTGAGAAAGCAAAAATGTATAGCATGGAAGCTCTTATCATTGGGCATCAACTTAGATGGGTCGGACATGTCCAGCGGATGAAAAATGACAGACGTCTACGCCAAATGCTGTACAGCGAAGTGAGCACAGGTAAAAGGCCACGAGGTGCCCCTCTCAAACGTTATAAGGATCAGCACAAGAAAAATCTGGAAAACATGAACATCGATCCGAGTAACTGGTCCACAATAGCAGAAGATCGAACTCGCTGGCACTCAGTTACCTCAAATGCTCTTCAAAACTTCGAGCTGAAACGTCGAAGAATGGAGAACGACAAACGCCGGAGACGTGAACTCCTCCAGGCTGAGCCACGTCCTCCACCTTCCATCAGCTGTAATGTCTGTGGCCGTCTGTTCCACGCTAGGATTGGATTGCTAAGCCATCAACGACACTTCCACGCCTGAACCATGTCAAAGGAAATCTCAGGAGAGAAATGAAAACTCGAATACGAGTATCAGCCGACGATGGTACCAAATTTCCAACACCATTGTCATAGAAGGCAGCTGCCTGCGCTTTCCAAAAATTCTCTACGCTGGTCAATAGCGCGTAGCTTGCACTCAAGCGTTGTCTTCGTCTCCAGCGTTTCATGTGAACACAGATGATACTCAGGACGAGCCAATTAGGGCTATGTTGTGGGTGATAGAACACTTCCCATCGAAGAGGCTGCAGGAGCGTCTTCACTGCCCCTGCAGAGTACGGCTGAGAATTGCCATGAAGAAGGAAGTGCGTGGCAGTTGTGTTAGGTGGGCTGCATTCATTAAGGCGAAGCCTCTTAGCGGGCCCTCTTACTTGATGGGAGACATCGTTGTTCTAGGCACCTTTACTCGCTCACAGCGCACTCACAACTGAAAAGAGGGTCTTGATGCGATCGACGGGCATACTAGTGACACTGCCCAAAACGTCAGTGAAAAGCTTCATATTTTCAGTGTTTCCATTTCGCGACGAATCGTTCCTCACTTTCCGAATAGCCCTCGTATTTTGCCTGCGATAAGAGAAATTTGTATTAACTGCACGAATGGCAAACTTCTTTCCGGTTAGACATAAATCATAGTGATATCCGCTTTACTCGAATAATGCTAATTTCCGCTAATGTTTTACACTCTAATGAGATTAAGTTTATTGATAGTGTGGTGTCACCGCCAGACACCACACTTGCTAGGTGGTAGCCTTTAAATCGGCCGCGGTCCGGTAGTATACGTCGGACCCGCGTGTCGCCACTGTCAGTGATTGCATACCGAGCGCCGCCACACGGCAGGTCTACAGAGACGTCCTAGCACTCGCCCCAGTTGTACAGACGACTTTGCTAACGATGCTACACTGAAAAATACGCTCGCATTTACCGAGACGATAGTTAGCATAGCCTTCAGCTACGTCATTTGCTACGACCTAGCAAGGCACCATTATCAGTTTATATTGAGATTGTAATTATGTATCATCAAGAGCGATGTACACCAATTATGGATTAAAGTTAAGTATTCCAGCAACAACGTACCTTATTGGCTATATTAATTACATTGTCCTGTTCCAGACCTCACGCCAGTCTGTGTGAGATTAAACGCGTGCATTTCGGCCTCCTCTAGCAACACGGTGTTGGTTCTTCTGCCAACACGTCAGATAGAATCCCGAAACACATCATTTGATGCCAAATACATGAAACTTTGTTTCTTCACCATTAGTAATCATCAAATTTAGCAAAGCAACATTTGTTGTAAACTTAATTCTATTAATTTCTTTAATTATTCTTAAATTCCGTGAATATATCTTCAATCACTAGATGATTGCCAGTGGATAGATACAGTTTATGAAAACGCATACATTATTTTCGGTATCTCTCTAACGGCAGTAAGGGAACTACGTATCATCTGATTAATAAAACCGTGATAAACTTCTTATGATGTGACAGTGTCTTACTCTGGCGTCTGATCCACTCGTATTGTGGTTTCTACTGCTCAGAAGTCAATAAACGTATAACAAACATACCCTTAAAGAGCGAGAAATGTTAATATAGTTACCACCTTTTACTGGAGACATGAGTAGAATTGTTAAGCAGTTCCAAGTAAATTGTAAAAATAGGGAGATGAATTTGGCTGGTGGGGTGTAGGTGACGTTAAATGACGCAAACGTTACGTCTTTCGGCAATTAACGCGACAAATGTGGACTTCATAATTGTGGTACATGCAGCAGCTATATATTCTACATGTCTGAAGTGGTCGCCCACGTGGTGTCAGTGTAACGACACGCCTAACATGGCGGCGACATCACATTAGCAGCCATCCCTGCCTGCTTCGGGAACAAGCTGAGGAGTAATGGGCAGCTGCTGCAAGTGATCAAGTATTCCTGGCACTTCATCAGATGCATGTTCTCCGAGTACGGCGGAGGCTGGTCTCGTTTGCAGAAAACTGCCATGTCTGACGTATAAAATACCTGACTCCATGTAACAGGTTGTTCAGGGAGAAGTTGTGTTCATCACACATCGTCTCTGCTACTGATTTCGTTTTCGTCTTTGATCGGAATTTCCAGGGTTCGCTTTGTTTTACACTTTCACCCTGTAAGTTGGCTGTTTAGGTTTATATGTTGGTAACGCCACGTAGCGCTCTGTATGAAAAACACTGACTGTGTTGTGTGCAGTGTGTGGCTGGTTTGCATTGTTGGAATATTCGCTATTGTAGTGTTGGGCAGTTGAATGTGAACAGCGCGTAGCGTTGCACAGTTGGAGGTGTGCTGCCGGCAGTGATGGACGTGGGGAGAGAGACGACAGAATTTTGAGAGCGGACGATCTGGACGTGGTTCAAATGGCTCTGAGCACTATGCGACTTAACTTCTGAGGTCATCAGTCACATGGAACTTAGAACTAAGTAAACCTAAATAACCTAAGGACATCACACTCATCCACGCCCGAGGCAGGAATCGAACCTGCGACCGTAGCGGTCGCTCGGCGCCAGACTGTAGCGCCTATATATATATATATATATATATATATATATATATGATTACTTTTGAACATTATTAAGTTAAATACATTGTTTGTTCTCTATCAAAATCTTTCATTTGCTAACTATGCCTATCAGTAGTTAGTGTCTTCAGAAGTTAGAATCCTTTATTTAGCTGGCAGTATTGGCGCTCGCTGTATTGCAGTAATTCGAGTAACGAAGATTTTAGTGAGGTAAGTGATTCATGAAAGGTGTAGGTTATTGTTAGTCAGGGCCAGTCTTTTGTAGGGATTATTGAAAGTCAGATTGCGTTGCGCTAAAAATATTGTGTCTCAGTTTAGTGCTGATCAGAATAAATAAAGAGAGAAATGTCTGAGTACGTTCAGTTCTGCTCAGCAATATGAATATCAAATAAGATAGAAGTTTACTAGCACAATCATTCATAATTTTTCTGAGTGGACGTTTCAACCGTGCTACGGTATTTTAATATTTTAGTGATGACAGATCAGTGTACAGAAGGATAACATGAATAGTTGTAACAGAACCATAGTGTTTTAGTATGTTGAAAGCCCGCCCAGTTAGTCGTGCGTTCTAACGGGAATTGGGAAGGAGCGCCTGGTCCCCGGCACGAATCCGACCGGAAGGGGTCTGGTGAGCCGGGCAGTCTGTGGATGGTTTTTAGGCGGTTTTCCATCTGCCTCGGCGAATGCGGGCTGGTTCCCCCTTATTTCGCCTCACATCATCATCATCATCATACACTATGTCGGCCATGGCTGCTCAAACAAGTTCTCCACGTACGTGTACACCACCATTACTCTACCACGCAAACATAGGGGTTACACTCGTCTAGTGTGAGACGTTCGCCCGGGGGGGGGGGGGGGGGGCGGGAGGGGGGTCCACCGAGGGCCGAACCGAACCGCACAATAATCCTGAAAGAGTGGTTCGGTGTGGGGCGGCGGAGGGGTGAAGTGGACTGCGGTTGTCGTCGTGGGTTTGTGGACCACTGCGGCTGGCTGCGATTGGCCCCCACTTAACATACAATACAATACAATACAATGTTGAGCAAAGGAAAAGGACGAATTAGACATGTATGCTCCGCCACACACTAGAAGGTAGATTGTGGAGAGTAAATGTAGATTGTCAGGAAATGTCAGAGTCCAAGAAAACACCCGTCTCACTGGCGCTGAGGAATGCACGTAGGCTTGTGTTGACGGAGTGGAGAGAGTGTGTTAGAGTCATGCTTTCGAGAATTGGTGCGAGGGAGGAGATCACCAGAAACATAAGAACACGTCACCATAACTGACGGCGTATCACATACCTTTAAGGCAGGTTACCTGATCACAGGTGCAGTCTGTATCAAAGCCACATGGGTGTCACTGCAGCTGCGTCTAACGTTCTACTCAGCCACAGTGTCGTCAACATAGCAACCTCCTCTGATACCTATGTCATTGAGAGTACGGAGAAATTCACTCACGCTCTATTGCAGACTAAAAAGGGTGCTTACACGCTTACACAACAGATGTCATGTAATGAAAGAAGCGACACACTGCCAAGTGTATTGTCACGTGCTGTCCTTCCGTCTTGTCAGTAATGAAAAACACATGCTCTACAAGCGATTAACAACAGAATTATGCAAACAACAGAATTATGATACTAACATCCTCCACAAAAAAAGTTGCTATACTATCAGAGTCTCACCACTTTTTGTGCTGTCCACCTGAAATATCTGTAAGCAGGGGGTTTCTTTTAGGGTTATAGGTGCTCCGAAATATCGTGTAACAAAACACACTGCCGAATTATTGAACCCACTGGTAAGTAAGTGTGCACGTTACAATAGGAATTCGGGAGACTTCATGCGTCAACTGGAGCGATTACGTTTTCGTTTGTTACCTCTTTTCACTCACATTTGACTGCCGGAGTCGTTGAAGTTAGTTGTAGTTAGATGAGGTGTCGAGCTAACTATCTTGTTCCGACAAGTCCAGATTTGCACTAATTTTATTCAGCGACAAGCTTTATGGGCAATAGATGGGTTTGCAATGGGGAGCTCTTCGTAACTTACTGTTGCAAACCTTTTTATGGAAAATTTCTAGGGATGAGCGGCGGCGTTGGAACCTGCTTGCGGTTTTAGATATGTAGACGACCCTTAGGTCAAAATTTCACAGCTGTTTTGAACGTCTCAAATCAGTCCAATAGAAAATCCGCTTCACTTCGGAGATGGAAAAGTGTGATTTCTTTCCCTTACCCAATGTGCCGTCAGTAGGAAGATAGTAGCCCGTAATGATGTACTATTCACAGTGGTTCGCCCCATTATAGGGTTGGAAAAGAATGGCTGTTCACACTGATTCGCTTCACTGTAGAGACGGAAAAAAATGGCTGTTCGCACTGATTCGCTTCACTATGGAGATGGAGAAGCATAGCTGCTTTTCCTTACTTAATGTGCCATCAGGAGAAATGATTGTGTCCAGTAGGGACGTACTATTTACACCGATCTTCATGCTGGTAATTATCGCCATCTGCCTCAGCGTAACAGGTGTTTCATACTTCGATTCATAGGGCAAATGTCATCTTGGATAGTATCGACCAGAATGGATATATTGAAAGATCTGAGGTGCTTTGCGCTATTAACCAGCTATGAACCATCTGGGTGATTAGAATAGTGAAGTGTAACTTAAGTCTGCTGCTTTTTTAGCTTAAGCAGGAAGACTTTATACGAAGAGGAGCGTTGTAGGGCATGTAAAGAATGATCTAGGTTTGCATAAGACGGATGTCTGCCTCCAACAGTTGTGGCGTGTCATACGTGTTTAGATCACTAGGACGGTGGAGGACCATTGTAGTACTAAGCGTAAGCGTCCCACGTTCACAGCAGGACAGATGTCGGGTTGCACAACATACCACTGACACCGTTCGTCCGATGGACTGTGAAAACACAGCGATTCTAGTGAGCATTTCCATTTATTGCGATAGTAATTTTTAGGACAGTAATGATATTTAGCTCGCAGATGATCTTAAAGGGACGGAGGTGCTCGTCTTTATTATGCTTGGAATTCGGTCCTCTCCCGGCTAACAACAGACGGATAGAATTGGCGCTACTTTCCCGCCTGTTCTCAGCTAATGTTTTACTTTCGATAACATCCGACGCTGCTCATCTTTGGTTGTGTGATGGTGCCTGTTGTTTACCGCACGGGTAGTATTTCTGCATACGCCTGCTTTTGGCTCCCACATCAACACAGTCTTGCTCGACTTGCAAGGTGCTGTCTCGTTGCAATTGCGCCTTGAAATTGGCGGGGCCTTCATGTATCTGATTATCGACGGTTACTGAGGACGTTACTTGGTTCCATTCCCGTAAGTTGTTTGAAAAGGATGAGAACTGCGACTGAAAGACGATCCAGACGAACAGCCCCTCATGGCTACAAATCGCTCCCCCATCAAATAGTAAATGTTACGTCAGAACTGGTGCTTCCCGAATGTTTCATGATACATACAGAGGAAGGAATGGTATTTCATAGATATATGAAACAGAGTAGCACACAAGAGATAGGTGTCCAGTATTCTGGATAGGTAAAAGGCAGAGTACTAAATGTGGCTCTAAGGTTACAGAGGGAGCAGCCGTAAACTTGGTGTTCCAATGTCCAGTCCTGAGACTGTCCTGGGTAATAGAGTGCTACTAAACGTCACGCTGTTAGAGATACAGAAATGGTCAGTATTTCATCAAGACTGAAATGTGGGCTCAGAAAGAGTGCTTTAACGCCCACAGGACTGGAAGCTGTGTCAGGAGACGCCGTTATGTCGTCGAGGTCGAGATCTGACCGAAGAGTCACACCTTGAGCGTGGGCGAGCAGTGGCACAGTGGGAGACGGCCTGTTCCGGCGTCCGAAGGTGGTAATGAAACATGAATAACAAACAAACACATATTTTTCCAAAACATACGGCTGTTTCATTCACGGCTGCCAGAAGCAACGGTAGGCAGATGAGGTGCTCGTTACGGTAGAGTTAGCTGACGCTCACTTATGTCACTCCGTCTCGGTCGCTGTAGTAATGGAAGCGCATCCAGCGATGTCACGGCTTGCTGGCCACAGATCAGCTGGTGTCGTCTGCAGTGCTTCAGACACGAGCAGCTCAGAGAAGTGGGTATCCAGGACACTCTCACTGACACTGTGGCCGACGCCTCATTGGGCACCCACTGGCTGTGCATGGTATGCGAGGTTGGGCTAGGTCACAATGAGGGCTGCGACAGGGATAACGATCGCAGCATCGAAGTGTACCCACAACAATGGAAGTGTGGCTGTGGCGATTGTTGACCGATTCCTGGACCTGATGCTTAGGCCATGAGAAGGCCTGTTGGCAGATATTGCCACTACCTCCCCATCAGTCTTGAGCTGAAAGTCAGCACTGCGTCTTGGAATGATAATGTCCTCCAGGTAGTACATGCTGCTGGTCTTGACAAGCAGAGCATAGACCTAAACAGCATTCTCCTCCACGTTTGATGGCAGCAACTAGCAACTTCCACTACAGCAGAGGTAATATTTATACTGAACTGGTGTGTTTGCTTTGCCACTGTGAGGCAACCCTGATACCGCTTGGCCTACTTTTCTTGTCTAGTCAGCTTCTCTCGTCACCCCAGATGCAGCTCGAAAAGTGTCTTAACTCCGCCTTTCAGAAGCGGTAGCGGATGTACTTTGCAGTCTCGTTATAAATAGTTGCTCTTACACCTGAATTATTTCTTACTTCACTCTGCAATCTCAACACAATGACGGCATCCGCATTTCTCTACGAAGTCATTCTGCTGCAGTGGCGTATTGGATGCTCAGCTCGAACAGTGTGTAGGAATCAGCTCTGTCTTGCAGCCGTATCACATGCAACATTAGCAGTCCTTCCTCGTCGGCATTTCGCCTACCTCTTGAATTGCCAGAGGAAGACTTCTAAAATTCTACTCAACTGCCGTGCCTATTACTTCCAGATGTTTCAGTAAACGTGAGGAAAAGAGGAAAAACACTGATATAGACTTAACAAGTGGACTGCAACGTAAATGACCAAGCAGTCTTGCCGAATGACGAGTCAGTCGGCAAGACTCAGCACGACCAGGAGCACCTCCGAAGATGTCCAACGTAGCCTTGGACGAAACGTCAGGGATTGAAGAGTTCCATGGACCACAGCCATACAACCCGGAAGAATTCTCAGCAGCTCAAACATCCGGTCGTGAAGGCCTTCATTGTATGATTCTACCCTTAATGCTCCAAACGTTCTCAGTTGGGGAGAGCTCCGGCGACCTTGCTGCGTAAGGTAGTGTTTGGCAAGCAAGAAGACAAGCAGTTGTGCTGGCGGGCATTGTCCTGCTGAAATGTAGGCCCAGGATGGCTTACAGTGAAGGACAAAAAAATTGGGCCTAGAATATCAGCGACCCACTGCTGTTCTTTAAGGCAGGGGACTGATGACCTCAGATGTTAAGTCCCATAGTGCTCAGAGCTATTTGAACCATTTGAACCTTTAATGGTGCCGCAGATGACACCAAAAGAGGTCCTGCTATGAAAAGACCGTCACTCGTGGTTGTCGGGCCATATGGTAGGGACTGTCAGGTTGGTATCCCATAGGTGTCAGGGGCTGTCGGGGCTCAGTTCGAAGTGGGACTCGTCACTGAAGACAATTCTTCTCCACTCAATGGGATTGCAGGACTCTGACGTGTCTGGAGATGTCCCAGACAGTGGTGAGATACCGATCTGTTGCCTGCTATACAGCCAGACAACCAGGAGTTATGTTCTGGGTTTCCAATTCTTTTCATAACAGAACCCTTTTGCTTGTCATCCGTTGGAGATTTTATTAGGCCCAATTTGTTGCCCTACATGGCAAACCACCCAGGGCTTTTAGCAAAATAATGCCCACCACACTCTGTGAGAGTTTCTACTGCTTCGTGCTTGTCAAACCCAATCTCGAGGTCTCCCGATCTCTCCCCTTTGAAAACGTCTGAAAGATTATAGGCAGGGTCCTCCAACCAGCTCGGGATTTTGACGATCTAACGAACCAACTGTACAGAACTTGGCACGCTATCCCTCAGGAGGACGTAAAAAGTTCTGTCTATCAGTGTCAAGCAGGATAACTGCCTGCATAATGACCAGATGTGGACTCGATCGATCTGTGAAGCTCTTCCTCTTGAGTAAATCATCCAACTTTTCTGAAATTTTAACCATTTGTTTGTTTGTACATGCATATCTCATCCAGTGAATTTTGTCCGATAATTCCTTCGTGGTGTGTCCTTGTTTTTTGTTTTTTACTGTGTATATCTTTCTGTGCTGCTACCCCTAGCTTAGATACCCTCATTTTACCGTCGTACACCAATTTTCTCGAGTGACTCTCCTGAAATGGAAACTGTTAGTTAGAAGCAGTATCTTATATTTTACATCAGCAAGACTGTTAATAGGATATGATTCCAGTGGGTATCTAATAAAGTAGAAGAATTAATTTCTTGCACGTATCTTATAAAGTGTAAAAACCCATACAATAAAACTGTCAATTCCAGTTTGTTATTTGCTTCACATTTATTTATTTTCTTAAAATTATGAGATAATGCAGCTGATAATTATTTCCTTTAAAAAAACTATGTAGTGTGGGGCTAGTGCGGATAACGGGACTGGATAATTACTGTGTGATTCGTCCTGAAGGCAGCGAACAAAGTCCGCTGAGTGCTAGCGTTTGACGGTGAACGAGATCGAGGGCGTCTTGATTCATTACGTAGGTTTAATTCAGTAATTTATTGCGAAGACAAATTACTATTTGCATATAGATGAATAGCCGCGTGCGCGATTAGCTCCGGCATGTGCTGTCAGCGCATGTCAGGTGCTAAATCGTCATTGAAATACTGCGGCTGAGTGCGGTTCGTGCTGTTGTAGCTGAGTGCAGAATCTCATAAACCGGCACAAAGATAGTAACGCCTAAATCACTGACACATAGAAAACGACATGTAACATGTAGCACTAGTTTTTACCGTTTTTAATAAAAAATGAAGTAAATTGTGAATTTCCAATACTAGAAAACTGTGTGGTAAGCAGCACCGGAAGAGATCATTACTACGATAAATTTTAATTTTTGACCTTAAGCGATGAATATCCTTCTACAGCTTGAAATAATTCGTGTAACTAGTCTAAATTGCAAAATGATTGCCTTCTTCCATATTTCTGTAAGAAACAGACCTGTTGGTTTGAAGATAATTAATAAAAATCTTTCACTTACGCCGATTGCACAGCTTCACCATGAACCAAACCAAGCATACAACGTGTTATGAAATTATGATACAGAGCCGGGTGCAAACTGATACAGGGATTTGAGGAGAGAGCATGGGGAAATCCTGGAGCAGGTTGAACTTGGGCATTTAACCCTTGGGCGGTCAGTCACTGGGAACGAACTAGACGGTTTATTTAAGAATCTATTAAACAACAACAAGGACAGTTTCAACGTTGGAAATTGTACAATATTTTAACAAAAGCTGACATATGATACACTACAAGATACAACACAGTAAACCACAGTTAACACGCACTTATCTGTTCTATCTGAGCAGTAACAGCCGACGGGCGCAGGCTCTGTATACAGAATTATTCCCCGCCTGACACCCACTGATGTCTTTAGTTATTCGTAAACGACGCTGCGCACACGAGTAGTCAAATAAAATAAAAAAATACTATCTTTAAATAGCAAGAAATAACAAAAGTTGTTTATATTCAGAACTACGCTACACATTTTTAGCTGAATGAACTTCAAAGAAGGAGGAAATTATTGCCCTTAATGAACTGCAAATATCTTTAGTAAAAAACACACACACTTTCTATTGAACTAGAATTTGAAGAATGCAATCTACGCAGTGTCAGCTACCACCACGTAAGCAAAGGTAACAAGCTGAATTAAATATTCGAAACACATTCAGACATGTCAGATAACAGCACTAGACTGTCTAACCAACAACCTCTTGATATAAAAACCTTCAAGACAGCTGTCTGCATTCAGAACAATTCAAATTAGAAAGAAGTACACAAAATCTTAAAGTTTCATCGTCAGATAAACACCAAGAGGCGAGCAAGGAAAGACAATTGAGGGGAGTTAGAACGGAATTTTTTTTCACATTTTCGGATTTTGATGTCATTATCAAATATGCAGTTTTCCGAATAAAATGATATACACTCCTGGAAATTGAAATAAGAACACCGTGAATTCATTGTCCCAGGAAGGGGAAGCTTTATTGACACATTCCTGGGGTCAGATACATCACATGATCACACTGACAGAACCACAGGCACATAGACACAGGCAACAGAGCATGCACAATGTCGGCACTAGTACAGTGTATATCCACCTTTCGCAGCAATGCAGGCTGCTATTCTCCCATGGAGACGATCGTAGAGATGCTGGATGTAGTCCTGTGGAACGGCTTGCCATGCCTTTTCTACCTGGCGCCTCAGTTGGACCAGCGTTCGTGCTGGACGTGCAGACCGCGTGAGACGACGCTTCATCCAGTCCCAAACATGCTCAATGGGGGACAGATCCGGAGATCTTGCTGGCCAGGGTAGTTGACTTACACCTTCTAGAGCACGTTGGGTGGCACGGGATACATGCGGACGTGCATTGACCTGTTCGAACAGCAAGTTCCCTTGCCGGTATAGGAATGGTAGAACGATGGGTTCGATGACGGTTTGGATGTACCGTGCACTATTCAGTGTATATATATATATACACTCCTGGAAATGGAAATAAGAACACATTGACACCGGTGTGTCAGACCCACCATACTTGCTCCGGACACTGCGAGAGGGCTGTACAAGCAATGATCACACGCACGGCACAGCGGACACACCAGGAACCGCGGTGTTGGCCGTCGAATGGCGTTAGCTGCGCAGCATTTGTGCACCGCCGCCGTCAGTGTCAGCCAGTTTGCCGTGGCATACGGAGCTCCATCGCAGTCTTTAACACTGGTAGCATGCCGCGACAGCGTGGACGTGAACCGTATGTGCAGTTGACGGACTTTGAGCGAGGGCGTATAGTGGGCATGCGGGAGGCCGGGTGGACGTACCGCCGAATTGCTCAACACGTGGGGCGTGAGGTCTCCACAGTACATCGATGTTGTCGCCAGTGGTCGGCGGAAGGTGCACGTGCCCGTCGGCCTGGGACCGGACCGCAGCGACGCACGGATGCACGCCAAGACCGTAGGATCCTACGCAGTGCCGTAGGGGACCGCACCGCCACTTCCCAGCAAATTAGGGACACTGTTGCTCCTGGGGTATCGGCGAGGACCATTCGCAACCGTCTCCATGAAGCTGGGCTTCGGTCCCGCACACCGTTAGGCCGTCTTCCGCTCACGCCCCAACATCGTGCAGCCCGCCTCCAGTGGTGTCGCGACAGGCGTGAATGGAGGGACGAATGGAGACGTGTCGTCTTCAGCGATGAGAGTCGCTTCTGCCTTGGTGCCAATGATGGTCGTATGCGTGTTTGGCGCCGTGCAGGTGAGCGCCACAATCAGGACTGCATACGACCGAGGCACACAGGGCCAACACCCAGCATCATGGTGTGGGGAGCGATCTCCTACACTGGCCGTACACCACTGGTGATCGTCGAGGGGTCACTGAATAGTGCACGGTGCATCCAAACCGTCATCGAACCCATCGTTCTACCATTCCTAGACCGGGAAGGGAACTTGCTGTTCCAACAGGACAATGCACGTCCGCATGTATCCCGTGCCACCCAACGTGCTCTAGAAGGTGTAAGTCAACTACCCTGGCCAGCAAGATCTCCGGATCTGTCCCCCATTGAGCATGTTTGGGACTGGATGAAGCGTCGTCTCACGCGGTCTGCACGTCCAGCACGAACGCTGGTCCAACTGAGGCGCCAGGTGGAAATGGCATGGCAAGCCGTTCCACAGGACTACATCCAGCATCTCTACGATCGTCTCCATGGGGGAATAAGCAGCCTGCATTGCTGCGAAAGGTGTCTATGTGCCTGTGGTTCTGTCAGTGTGATCATGTGATGTATCTGACCCCAGGAATGTGTCAATAAAGTTTCCCCTTCCTGGGACAACGAATTCACGGTGTTCTTATTTCAATTTCCAGGAGTATATATATATATATATATATATATATATATATATATATATATATATATATATATATATATATATATATACATATATATAACTTATAAACTCACATGGAGAGTATTTTATTTTATTATTTTAAATATAATCTACACCGGTAGAAAACGTTAAAATTTTTACGTGCTTTACTTCAAGATCTAATAAAATCAGTAATTTTTTATATAGAAGGCTGTGGATCGCTATGTTATAAAGCTTAAATTAAGTGTTCGTATAGGTCATGTCCAGAAGAGGCTAAGCACCAAGTTGAGGAAGTTGAAACAAAGTTTGAGAGACAAGTAACTTTCTGATGGTAAAACCGTAAGAGGCAGGCTGACAGACAAAATGATTGATGAACTACAGCAGTATTATAGGATCGCCATTAGAAGTAATACTTAGGCTTTGTAGAAAATGAAGCAGGCAGTATGGGCTTCCACAGACTGTCAACAGATGATAAACCAGCACACCACCTTTGCCCTCCTGGACTTGATTCATGGTGCAATTAACGCAATGCCCAGCACTCAAACATTTCATACAGCCATAAACATTCCATCCAAGCAGCAGCCATAGATATCATAAAACCTGTTTACAGATACCTGGCAAATCCAGAATTACTGAAGAGGTGTCTGCATGGCCAGACTCAATATCCCAATGAGTCGTTTATAAGATTATTGAACGACTTGCTTAGGAAAAGATGTATTTGTTGGAAGGAAGAGGGGGGTCAGTGATGCTGTTATTGCTTTTAATGATGGGAACATTGGTAGTTTGAAAGTGCTGCAGCATATGGGAATTAATCCTGCAGCAAAATGCATCAGAGAACGTGAACGGATGGACAAGTTTCGCATTGATAAAGCAGAGTATGCAGCACAGTTGGCTACTAAGAAGTCAGGAAAGAAGATAAGAAAAAAAAGCTTGGAAAAAGATCAAGAGAATGATATGCAGTAAGGAGCAGGGTGCTTCTGAGTGACTAAAAATAAAAAAGATTAAGCATACATTAAGTGAGTTACAGTCTTTTGAAACTTTAGAAGCCGTTCCTGAAATTATACATTTTCTGTGGCATTTTCCCCTAAATCTCAGAAACCACTTACAGTAGAGTATTTAAATTTTTAGGGAGTAGTAACATACATATCCTGAGTCTACTGAACTAATATAAGAATATTATGTCATGTATCATTAAAATTATTTAGGATAACGTACAAAAAAGTACACAAAATATTAGCCGTGTAATTACAAAATTGTGTTTCCGAAAGCAGTGGCTGAAATGCAATTACTGTAGTTCGGTAGACTCTAAACATACAGTTTAATGTCCTGTCATAGTTTCATGTCAATGGCTATAGTGGTTTCTGAAATACAGGGAAGCCAAGTCACCAAATTTAACATTGTCGGGATAGGACGTTACAACTTCCCTTAATTTGGGTTATTCACATATAGGTATAAATGAACGCTATGCACATTCAAAGCAACCACTCAGTAAGCGAACCGAAACAGGAAAATACCGTTACTAGAATATCAGTTCACGCATCCGGCCCGGGAGCCTGTTCTGGTCGACCAGACCCGACAGCTCGTATTGCCACATACTACAAAATGCCGGCGCTTTATATATACTCCGACACACCAGATTTAAATGACACAGTTCTACAACAGGAAAAAAAAACAAGGTATTAACGCACGAAATATAATTTAAGAAAATCACTTAGTTGCACGCACTCTGGCACAGTCATCTCATAATCCCGTTGAACCAAGACGTTTTACAAGTTGCAAAATAGAAATGGCCAGCGTGTCTCAACAGTTTTTTAATCCACAAGCGTATGTCAAGAAACACACCTCTAATCCCAAGTGCGACATTCGCACTACTAGTGCCAAACTCGATTCTAGAACAACCAACAGGAATAAATTTACCCGCTCCTGACCATTAACATTAAATCAGTTAGAGGTCACCAACGTCGGTCAGTAGGGAGTGCGGTCACTGTAGCATGTGATGTGGCGATACAGTTCCAATGAAGCAAGTAGGCAAGGTCTCCATTCGCGCACCGCAGAACCAGTACTTGTTGGACCACGGAGCCCTCCGCAGCACAAGCCCACTATAATGGCGCACAACCACACCCGGAGACGCCACTAGCACCAATGACTATAACTATAGCTCAGACACCGCTGTTCGTTTCCCACCTGGCGCGCCGCTATTTGAACACAGTTCAATGAACTGTGGACAAAGCCCGACCAACAGCCATTGCATGCATTGACCAAAAATGATCATTGAGAATGGCTAGTTTCTAGCTGAAATCTAGATCTGCCAATAAAAATTCCAAAGGACGGCTGATAGCTGAAATCTATTATTTACAAATCAAAATAACGATCGCTGCGTGCAACAGCATCTGAATAAAAGGTAACCTGACTATTCAAGGAAATGACCCTCACAGACGAAACGATTAAAATCCCGGTAATCAGTCGTCGAAGTACGCGCAAACAAAGTCCCAGCGTCGTGAAAAGTAGTGCGGTTCTTATAATAGTAGGTACAGAAAGGTTGTTAAAATCAGCTGTGGACAGCAGTGAATATTTTGGTATGAATGTAATGTATGTCGAAAACACAGACTAATGGGAAATACAGATGGTGTCTTTGTCGCAGTAGACAACCTAAGGAGTAGGTTTTACGCAAAAGCCATCCCCACCTGCCCGTGGTGCACACTACATCAGACTGACAAGGCTCTGGCTACCGAGTGACTCCCGCGATATCTCCCTTTCCCTCTCTTGCCAACAGCGGATTGATGTTAGGGCACTCTTTTGCCCTACGGCTGGAAAACTGGCTCTAAAGGCATAAGGTTGTAGAACGCACAGGACGATTACATTAAAGGCCTTATGGCATGTCCTACTAATCATTATGGCTATGCTCATAGCGAAATTAGCATCTGGAGTAAGTTCCTCGATCGGTTCTCCGGGAGGAACAATTACGAGTACAGACACGAAGAAAATCAAACGGCAAGAAAACATAAAAGTGACAACTTGGAACGTAAAATTAATACACAATTCATACATAACACTGTTCCAGAAGTAAATAGGATGGTAATAGGGATACTTGGCGAGGTGCGATGGCCTAACACAGGCCATATTTACATAAATGGACATAGAGTGCTATACTCGGGAAGAGCAGACGGGAAGCATGTGCATGGAGTCGGCGTAATACTATCAGCGAAACTAGCAAGATATCTCAAAATTTTCATGCCTGTATCAGCCCATATATTGTCATTGCAGCTGAGCAGGAACCATAGTGATGTAAATATAAAACAAATGTATGTATTTTAATTTTAATAACCAGCAGCCTCCGCTGCAACCTTTACCTAGATTTAACTAGGTTTCAGTCGGGATAAACCAACGTTCTTCAGAATAAAAGGAACTACCGTTTGTCCATAGTGAACATCGTCAAACTAAAACTACAAATAGAAAAATTATCGTCAGACTGTAAAACCTTATCTGAAACTGCCTCGGCCCAACTTCGCGACCGCGATGCGGGAGCCACGAGTGCTGTACTGGAACTCAAATGTATGGCCCTATGATGGACAACGAAGATGAAGAGATAGAAGAATTTTATGATAACATAAACAGAATTTTCAGAAAACAAATACGAGTTGACAATTGTGATGGGATATTTTAATTCGAATATACGTGAAGGTGGAACATCAGACATAATAGGACCTTTTAGATCAGGAGAGAGGAATTCTAGAGAGAATCAAATGAAGTACGGAAAGACTGTGGGACCATATAAAGTAAAAGCAGATTTCTTGAAACTGATGTATGAAAATGGAATGTAAAATGGTTAATCTTAATTGATAATCAAATTTATGTATCTGAAAACATTCCATTACAGTGGCTGAAATCAGAGTTCATTACTGTGCCAAAAAAGCCAAATCAAACCAATGCGAAGATTATTGTTCGATAAGCTTAATCAGCAATATCATGAAATTGTTTTTGAGGGTGAAAAACAAAAAATATATAGAGTATGTGAGAAACAGATAGCCGGGCGGTATGGCCGAGCGGTTCTAGGCGTTACAGCCTGGAACCGCGTGACAACTACGGTCGCAGGTTCGAATCCTGCCTCGGGCATGGATGTGTGGTGTCCTTGGGTTGGTTGGGTTTGGGTAGTTCTGGGTTCTAGGGGACTGATGAACTCAGAAGTTAAGTCCCATAGTGCTCAGAGCCATTTCTTTGAGAAGCAGATAGCTCCTAATTAGTTTGTGTTTGTTAACGCCGTGGGTACGAGGGAAGCCTTGTTCAGTGTACAAGTATTGTTTCGGACATGTAGAGATGTATATGAAAATGTATTTGTTTGCTTAATAGACCAGCAGAAGACTTTTTATAGATAAAAACAACACAAATTGATGGAGATTTTGAGAAATATTGGAACTGACAAAAGAGATCTGCCAATCACCAAGAACTTGTAGTCGAATCATACAGCGATGTTGCGTACAGATAGAGAACACACTGAAGCAGTCAAAACTCTCTGGCGAGTGAGACAGGGATGTATATCCTCACCCATCCTATCTAATATATATTCAGAATTCATATTTAGAGAGGACCTTGAAGAAGTAGTAGAATTGATAAATGATATAAGATTGTATAACAATCGATATGCTGATGATAGCATTGTATTTTCTGACACTATTCAAGCGTTACAATAATTAATGGATAGAATTTTAAGATTCAGCAGTCAGTATGGGCTTGAAATCATGATCGTATGTAAGGAAAATATTACAAGAATCAACTTAGCCATAAGCCAAAGAACTATAGAAAGGGTAATACAATATACATAACTTAGAACCATGATAAATGAAAATTGGGATAACTCGCAAAAAATCAAGAGTCGAATTAGAAAATCAAGAAGTGTGTTTAAAAAAAAGTGCTGTCTTGAAGAACCATAACCTAACTCTAGGAACAAAAATCAGGCTTTTGCACTACTATTTATATTCTATCCTCTTATATGAGATTATGGGGTAGAAACAAGTACCTTAAATAAAACACGGAAAAGAAACTGGAGGCCTTTGAATTGTGGATTTAAGGCCGAATCCTCAGAATACCTTTGACCCAGAGAGTGACAGACATAGAAGTTTTGAGAAGAATGAACACAATACCCAAATTAATCAAGATAATGGAACTTACCATGAAGAATACGAATAGGTATTATTTGCTACAAAAATACTTTTAAGTTAAATCAACAGCAAAAGAGCTCCTGGTTTGACAATCGTAGATCGTGGTTCAATATGTCTTCAGCAGAACTATTCCGAGTTGCTACCAACAAGAGAAGCCATCATGATAGCCAACATCTGAACCAGATAGGCACGAAAGAAGAAGAAGACAAGAATCTCAGATCAGTCGAGGTAAAAATTGAAGCTGCATTCGAGATTTTTTGGCAAGGTTCGGTATCAAAGGTGCTTATAAGCTTGCAATTGGAACTTTCTATTGATCACTTGACTCACCTCCAGATGTAACTGAAAACCTAAGGAAAACCTTCGTTTGCCTAGCAAAAACGTTCCCCAATCATATTGTCATCACTGGAGGAGACTTCAGTCATCCGGCAGGTAACAGGTAAAATCGCAGTTTCCTAAGTGATGAATATTCCAACATTTGCTGCGAAGCATTACAAAATGTCTTCTTTGAAGACTGTTCACTACAGATGGCTCAGGCGGCCTCGTTGATGATCTCAGAGCCTAAACTGATATCAGTGACGATGAGTAAGTTGTAACAACAATGAAAATAAAATCCAAAATCCAATTAAGTCTGCTATCAAGATTTACAAGTTCAGTTATTTAAATTAATAGACATTCATGCCAATATTTGAAAGAGAAACTCAAAGCACAGAAGAAATGTGGTTTTACTTGAACAAATTAGTTGAACACACAACAGGTAGACATGTATCTAACACAACAGGTCATGGCGGGAGGGATCCTCCATGGTATACATACAGTCACGGTAAGGAAACTTGTAAGGAAATAGCGGCTTCTGGAAATCTAGATGTAAATCAAGGCATGGGTCCACGGACAGAGAGACGAATGAAACGCGTTTGTCAAGAGCGCAGTGAATAAGCCCTTCAATAAATACCGTGGTAAAATCTTATCAAAATATTCGTATCTCTCACAAACCCTAAACACGAGGGGGTGTTTAAAAGAAAAGCCTCTGCATTTTTTATTCCGTTCTCAATATCGGTTGATGTATTACATTTCATGCAAATCAGATGGTCGACTTCCCATATCGCTGAAGTAAGTTGGCAACCCTCTGCGCTAGAGGGCTTTGAATTGTAGCGTGCTACAAGGCGGTGTGTAGCATAATTGTGTCACTGCGTGAGAAACAGCGTGCTGTTATCGAGTTTCTAACCTCCCACAGACGAAACATGACATGGCATGACAATGCCATATCACGCACGAACACTATGACATCTGCCTGGGGTTCCCTACCATTGGTCATCCTGCATACAGTTCCGGCATGACTCCATCCGATTTTCATCTGTTTGCAAGACTTACGGAATAGTTATTAGGATTTCACCCTGATAGTGATGAAGTGGTGTAAGCAGAGATGTGCTTTTGTCTCCGTCAACAGTGTCAAACATTCTACTGTAAAGGTGTCAGTAAGGTGGTCTACCACTGGGAGAAATGTGTTCGTCGACAGGGTGACTGTATTGAGAAAAAAATATTTAGCCATGAAGAATAAAGATGTAAAATTCTAATAAACTTTGTTTCAGTTTAAAAGCTTTAAGGTTTTTCACATGAAAAATTTGGATCCTTTACTTTTCAGCACTCCCTCGTACATTCCAGCCATACGTAACGGCTGTCTGTGGCACCAAAATTAGTTTCTCAGGAACAGTTTACCAACCAAGAAAGAGATGCATTGCCTCAGTTTATTCCTCGCAACATCGCTATAATGAAGCAAGGCACGAGAATCCCATGTGATCCCTGTCAGATTCTGCTCAGAACTTTCAGCTGTGGTAGCTCCCATATTAACCAAAAAATTCTGTAGATCACTTGAATAAAAAAACAAATACACCCTGTGGCTGGAGGAAAGGACGAGTCATTCTGTCCAGCATGAGGGTAGCAGAAGTGATCCACAAAAACTACCATCCCATCCCATGGAGGTACATCTGATCTAGATTCCTGGGACGTATTTTGAACTCAAACGTAATGAATTATCTCTGACGGAATGACCTCGTCCATATCCTTCTGTAAACGTAGGCCAACTATAGCTTTTCTGACTTGACACGCTGAAAGCTATGGATCGAAGCAGTCAGGTAGACGTAGTATTTCTTGACTTACGAAAAGCGTTTGACCTGTGCTTGGTACTGGAAGTCCGATCGTATGGGGCGGCAAGCAAAATTTGTGGCTGAATTCGGGTTTACTGGCATGGAGGGTAGTGTATGATATTGTGGATGGAGAGTCATCGACAGATTTAGAAGTAATTTATGGTGCGCTCCAGGGAAGGGTGTTAGGACATTTGATGCTCACACTCACGCTGCATATTTATTACCTCGCGCAAAGATTGGCGACTTGCTTGAAATATTCATAAACGTGAAATTATGCTCTGCACTAAACGCAAAAAACGTCGGATATTATGAGTACAGTATCAATGATTCAAAATTAGAATTATTCAACTAACTCAATACTGAGAAAACGTAATCAGTCTGAAAAGGATTCTGCTTACAGATCACTTTGTGTCACATCTTACAATATTTTTTATGTGTGTCAGTCGCGTGAAAACGAGTCTAATATTTACAGCGTAGGGTGGCACGAAGCGTCACAGGATTGTCTGACACGCCAATGAGCGTCTTGGAAATGTTGCAGAATTGGCAGAGTATAGAAGACAGACGCAAATTATTCCGCCAAAGTCTACTTCCAGAATTTCACAAATTAATAACAACGGAAGGATCTACAACTTGTTATCAGTAGCGCCCGTAAGGATAAAACAAAGTTAAACTACACTCCTGGAAATGGAAAAAAGAACACATTGACACCGGTGTGTCAGTCCCACCATACTTGCTCCGGACGCTGCGAGAGGGCTGTACAAGCAATGATCACACGCACGGCACAGCGGACACACCAGGAACCACGGTGTTGGCCGTCGAATGGCGCTAGCTGCGCAGCATTTGTGCACCGCCGCCGTCAGTGTCAGCCAGTTTGCCGTGGCATACGGAGCTCCATCGCAGTCTTTGACACTGGTAGCATGCCGCGACAGCGTGGACGTGAACCGTATGTGCAGTTGACGGACTTTGAGCGAGGGCATATAGTGGGCATGCGGGAGGCCGGGTGGACGTACCGCCGAATTGCTCAACACGTGGGGCGTGAGGTCTCCACAGTACATCGATGTTGTCGCCAGTGGTCGGCGGAAGGTGCACGTGCCCGTCGACCTGGGACCGGACCGCAGCGACGCACAGATGCACGCCAAGACCGTAGGATCCTACGCAGTGCCGTAGGGGACCGCACCGCCACTTCCCAGCAAATTAGGGACACTGTTGCTCCTGGGGTATCGGCGAGGACCATTCGCAACCGTCTCCATGAAGCTGGGCTACGGTCCCGCACACCGTTAGGCCGTCTTCCGCTCACGCCCCAACATCGTGCAGCCCGCCTCCAGTGGTGTCGCGACAGGCGTGAATGGAGGGACGAATGGAGACGTCTCGTCTTCCGCGATGAGAGTCGCTTCTGCCTTGGTGCCAATGATGGTCGTATGCGTGTTTGGCGCCGTGCAGGTGAGCGCCACAATCAGGACTGCATACGACCGAGGCACACAGGGCCAACACCCGGCATCATGGTGTGGGGAGCGATCTCCTACACTGGCCGTACACCACTGGTGATCGTCGAGGGAACACTGAATAGTGCACGGTACATCCAAACCGTCATCGAACCCATCGTTCTACCATTCCTAGACCGGCAAGGGAACTTGCTGTTCCAACAGGACAATGCACGTCCGCATGTATCCCGTGCCACCCAACGTGCTCTAGAAGGTGTACGTCAACTACCCTGGCCAGCAAGATCTCCAGATCTGTCCCCCATTGAGCATGTTTGGGAGTGGATGAAGCGTCGTCTCACGCGGTCTGCACGTCCAGCACGAACGCTGGTCCAACTGAGGCGCCAGGTGGAAATGGCATGGCAAGCCGTTCCACAGGACTACATCCAGCATCTCTACGATCGTCTCCATGGGAGAATAGCAGCCTGCATTGCTGCGAAAGGTGGATATACACTGTACTAGTGCCGACATTGTGCATGCTCTGTTGCCTGTGTCTATGTGCCTGTGGTTCTGTCAGTGTGATCATGTGATGTATCTGACCCCAGGAATGTGTCAATAAAGTTTCCCCTTCCTGGGACAATGAATTCACGGTGTTCTTATTTCAATTTCCAGGAGTGTAACTAAAAAATGCACAGAGTTAAGGAAGCAGCTATTGATCCCGTGTTCCATATGCAATTGCAACAGGTAGAAACCGTAACACAAGACACCATGTAAGAAATCATTGAATTCGAAGTCCTCTGTAGAGTATGAACGAAGATATAGATGTAGTTGTAGATGTAGATTTGTGAAAATCAAATTCATAGCTCTGAACAGCCAAAATACTTTTAAAGATGATGAACTATGACACTGCAAACTTTTCAAAAAATTAAAATTCTCTTAGAAAGATTTTAAGTATGTACTATAGAAAACAGGACTGCCCTAATCGTGAAGATTGACCTTCGCGACCACGTAAGCCTCATGCACGAGATGAGCTGATTCACAGATGTTGTAATAGAAATCATTAAGGACATGAACAAAATTCCATCAGCAACATGTTAAAAAAAGGACCCCTACTTTGAGCTGTGTTGTTACTGGTGACCGTGGTGAGAACGGTAATGACTCTATAAATCAGATTACTTCGGACAACAACCGGCCCGAAATGATTAAAGCTGCCACTGGAGGACCCCAACAACGTTCAGTGGCCTCATTGGTGACACATCGGAATGGACGTCGCCAAATCAGTCAGTGCCCTTCGCACCCAGACAATCACACCGTGCGTGGGCACGCCCGTCTACTGACTGCTGTCCAGTAGAACTCCCGATGAAGACCCTTCACGAGCAGAGGGTATATGTCCACCTCGAGCAAGATGATTTTATGTGGCCCAGTGGCGTTACGGGGAACTGCCGCCCGGAAGTTAAATTTGAAATGAACGGTGCCGTGCCCATCACGACATGAATTTTGTTACCGCCCTCTAGAACATAAGCTGGGAGTTCTTTATGTATAACTGAGCAAGGTGATGCCACGACAATTCTCCTTTTTGGAGAAACGAACTACAAATCCCTGTTCGCACACACTGTTATCCGTAGTTTGGATAAATCACTTTAGGAATAGGCTCTAGAATAAGACTACGTAGTTCTTGTACTAATCGTAGCTGTCCCTCATCCTTAATGAACACCACGTCATCAACATGCTACTGCACAACCTTCACTCTTTTCCTTCCGTTCTGTTCACGTACCAGCTGAGAGCAGCCTAATCATTCAGAAAAAAATTCACTTCTGCACGTACCTATTGTTTACTCAATTTTCTTTAGGTGTCATATAGGCTTCAGTTCCTTTCTTTACTATTCTCCTCCACCCGGTGCACCGTAAATGAGTACTATCGTAAAACTAGCTAAACATTCGAGTGTTACCGCTACTGTTCCTGGAAAGTAGCACATGTCACACCAATATTCAAGAACGGAAGTAGGAGTAACCCCTTTAATTACTGACCCATATCACTGACCTTAATTTGCAGTAAGATTTTGGAGCATATACTGAACTCGAACATCACGAATCACCTTGAAGAAAATGACTTATCGATACATAGCCAACACGGATTCAGAAAATATCGTTATTGAGCAACACAGCTAGCTCTTTATTCCCATGAAGTAACGAGTACCGTCGACAAGGGATCTCAGATCGATTCCGTATTCCTAGATTTCCAGAAGGCTTTTGATACCGTTCCTCACAAGCGACTATTAATCAAATTGCGTGCATGTGGAATGTCGTCTCAATTGTGTGACTGGATTCGTAATTTCTTCTCAGAGAGGTCAGAGTTCGTAGTAACAGACGGGAAATCATCGAGCAGAACGGAAGCGATATCTTGCGTTCCACAGGGTAGTGTCATAGGCCTTCTGCTGTTCCTGATTTACGTAAATGATCTAGGTGATAATCTGAGCATCTCCCTTAGATTGTTTGCAGATGATGCTATAATTTACCATCTAGTAAAATCATCAGACGATCAATTGAAAGAACAAAATGATCTAGAGAGAATTTCTGGATGGTGCGAAAAGTGGCAATTGGCACTAAACAATGAAAAGTGCGAGTCATCTATGTGAATACTAAAAGAAATCCGATAAATTTTAGGTATACGATAAATCGCACAAATCTAATTCTACTACATACCTAGGAATTGCAATTACCAGCAACTTAACTTGGAAAGACCACATAGATAATACTGTGGGGAAGGCGAAACAAAGACTGCGCTTTGTTGGCAGAACACTTAGAAGATGCGACAAAACCACTAAAGAGACAGCCTACATTACACTTTTCCGTCCTCTGCTGGAATATTGCTGCGGGGTATGGGATCCTTACCAGGTAGGATTGACGGAAGACATCTAAAAAGTGCAATGAAGGGCAGCTCGTGTCGTGTTATCTTGCAATAGATGTGAGAGTGTCACTGATATGATACGCGAGTTGTGGTGGCAGTCACTGAAACTGAGGCGGTTTTCTTTGCGGCGCGATCTATTTACGAAATTTCAATCTCTAACTTTCTCTTCCGAATGCGAAAATGTTTTGTTGACACCAACCTCCGTAGGGACAAATGATCATCATAGTAAAATAAGAGAAATCAGAGCTCGAACGGAAATATTTAGGTGCTCCTTTTTCCCACGCGCCATTCGCGAGTGGAATGGTAGAGAAGTAGTATGAAAATGGTTCGATGAACCCTCTACCAGGCACTTAAATGTCAATTGCAGAGTAACTATGTAGATGTAGATGTAAATGTAATGTCCCCATTGCTGTCAGATCAACCATTACATCTCCACTGTACCTTTAGTTTTCAACAGACAATTTCGTTCGGCTGTTGTCCGTATCAACGCCATTTCCTGTCAAACTGCTGTGGCATTGCCATGCCAGCGGTGACTTAGCATAACGTCGATACTCGTGCGGCGGGAAATGCGACCTACATGCTGGCATTACGGTCTCACCCCGACGCGGAAAATATTACAACAGGAACTTCGCTGAGCTTTAGGACAAGCAAAAAACAGTACATGTTGTCTGACTTAGTGCCAGCTGGATAGCGGTATTTTAATTGTAATAATAACCGCATTTCCTTGCGAGATATTCCGTAATTACGTATAATTAAAGAAATTTGTCGGTATGGCATAAACGATTGAGGGCTACTTAATATAACATATAACGATCAGTTTCAGATCTAAGTGTTCAGCATTGGTTACAGATCTAAATCTTTTGACAAAAATCAGCCTAATTTATACAATAAGGAAATTAAAACTACTGTAACTCGCCCTGTGAGTTCACAACATCTTCTACTTTGTGTGTTTATAGTGGCAATCTACCTGTTTGGTTTGAATTCCTTTATTGTGTAGTTCCTGGCTGATCAATTTGACCAAAATATTTTGAATGATTGGCAACAGTGAACGAGCAGGTCTGAAGACAGTTATTAATCATGATCTAACCTGGTCACCATTCGTTTACGTCGTGAAACTGAGACTATAAAAATAAAGTTTTCTTTCTTACTATTGTTTCCTCACATAATTTTTCACTAGCCAATATCAGAGGATTTCATGGTTGTGATACCGTTGGACATCATTGTAACGTAGAGAACTCCACCAATCTTTTGTAGGAAAGTAGCTATCATGGTGCGTCACGTTAATTTCACTATTAGGTTTCTTCCCAGCTATAAAATCCTACATACGCCGCACTGTATAAGATGAAAGGCTCTTTATAAAAATAATGCTTTTGTTGTTAATTCAGTCGAAGTTCCTAGGTTAATGGCGTATTTTGTGATCTTTATACAGAAAATTACTTTGTGCAAATTCATTTCGTTTCCTTCTGCTGCAATACAACTTCACATTTCAGTGGAGGTCTAATGAATGGAACAATTGTTTCTCAAATATTTTTTTGTTTTGGACAATTAGCTTGAACTCACTAGTTATTCATCAGTTGGTCTCATATTGTAATGGTCCATTTACATTCGCCTTTTTTATTCCGCAGGAAAAAAGTCAGTTCAAAATGTAGAAATAGAATGATTTGTTGAAAATGTTTACTGAGTGTTGGGATAAGCGCTACAACTAGGAGAAGATCATTTTATTAATCATTTTTGCAAAATATGTTGCATATTGAGAACGTCCGTGTCGCCAGTGAGATACACACCCCAGGGGAGGTAGTATCTACGTGGAGGTTGTACAATGGCAGAGACGAGGGACAATGAGCCGGAAAACACCGAGTCTACAGACGTTGTTGACCTGCACGACGATGATATGATGCACGCCATTTTTTGCTGTCTATTCATTCTTGACTGATGTATTATTTCATTTGTGTCAGGACTGAATTACAGCTATTAAAATTGACTGATCTTGTGTTCGCATTTCGCTGTTCCTTTTACATAATGAGAGGGTATGAGTGCAGTGTGATGACTTAATTTCAGTCGATTAAAGGTGCGAAGTTTCGTTTTTGTTTCTAATTGCTACGTGAAGTGGAGAAAGGTATTTATTCTCAGACTTGTGACGAATTACTACTTGGAACAGTTACACGGCCCGAGCGGTGGAACTTAATTGTCGTAGCAAGTGGAGCCACTGAAACCCAGTCAGATCGCATATTTCAGGACTCGAACATCACTTTTGCTCTAAAGCAGTTACGATATCAGAGAATTTTTATGCAAGGCCCCTATTGGTGCGGGTTCACTCGAATACAGACAAGCTTTTAATCTTTTGGCCGGCCGAAGTGGCCGTGCGGTTCAAGGCGCTGCAGTCTGGAACCGCAAGACCGCTACGGTCGCAGGTTCGAATCCTGCCTCGGGCATGGATGTTTGTGATGTCCTTAGGTTAGTTAGGTTTAACTAGTTCTAAGTTCTAGGGGACTAATGACCTCAGCAGTTGAGTCCCATAGTGCTCAGAGCCATTTGCACCATTTTTTAATCTTTTGCGATACTTCCGTGAAATACTGGTTGAGATTATTCCAATTAAGCTCAGTCGATCAGTAAATCAACAGAATAGCCATAATACGTGGCCAGTGTTAATGCAATATTTGCAGGGACTGAATGCTATGATGGTATGAAAGTTACTATTTTGCAACATGAGGGTCAAAGTAGCAATATAACAATTCTACGTCACATTTTTTATTGTTACATAGAGAATATACAGTATGTTATTATATGTTTTGTCACATACTCAGTAGTACCCTCTTATGTGAAAATCGTACGGAATTTCCCACAGCAAAAACCGCATACGTTAAGTAGTAGGGGGTGAAACAGCCGTGGTTGGCTGATGTCCCGAGATATAAATTATGTTTTTTTTTTTTTTTTAGTGTTTCGCGCCTGCTATCAGATACGAAACAGACAACAGAGGGACGAAACACAGAAACACAAAAAACAAAATAATAATCAGACGTGGACGACAAGCACATGTTTGTGAACATAACCATAGCAAGGGAGGACGTGGAAAAGCGAGAAATAAGAACACAAAATAATGAAATTACAAAGAACAACAAGAGAGCGAAGAACACGCCTCCTCCGAAGGAATAAACTGTGCTTGAATGTCGAAAATGGGATTACACGCCCACTCGTTAGGTCTTGCCTTAATGACTCTTCCTTTGTGTGACTTGCTATTGTCAAATCTGGACTCCCTAACAGGCTGAACACCACAGGCCGTCGCCGAAAATTCAAAATGGAACACTTGCGCGTACTATAATCTGCTTTTGTTTCTTTTTTTGTGCTTAGACTGTCAGAAATGACGGAGGACTGTATCAAACAAGTATTTCAGTAGCATCTTGTCATTAAAATGTATACCAGCTGTATCAGGACGGAGTTAAAGCTGTCTCAGGTGTGTGAAGCTCGTTGGTGCAACAGTCTTGTGCGACACGAAATTTGTTAATAGTTAAAACAGTAAACAGCTTACCAGTTACATACATATCATCCACTACAAAGGTACTGCAACATATAGCAGTATCACTGACATAAGAAATCACATCAGTGGTAGGAAAAATAACCTACGCTACTTTTACGAAAGTTTGTTAGAGTACTTTCCTTTTGATGGTCAGTACAGCGTGATCTAATAGGTTTGATGCCTCCGTTGTTGCACTGAACTGTCTTACAACTTTTGCGGGCACAGAGTTTTTTAAAAACGAGTTATCACTTTCAGTTAACGAGGTTGATCTAAAAGACCACACATATGTAGCAACTCCTATTTGTTCTATTCGTTTTCTGAAATATCTTTCCACGTCAGTATTTCCCCATCAACAGAACGACCATGATTACCACAACCATTGCTCACCAGATCATCATATCTTACACTATTGATCTATTATGTGCGAGTATGAATTGAAAACAACTGATTTGCTCAGATGGTTAATGAGAGAACGAACGAACGAACCCAAAGAACCGTCAGAAGCTGCTGGGAATAGAAAAGAATTAATTAATATTATAAACTTTTTAATCCAGTTTTGAACTAATGACTACATCAATCACTGATGTTTTTCATTTTCTTTTGAAAGAGTTTTATCCCTCAGGTGCTATTAAAACATTGTAACTTTGCAACAACTGAACATTAGCTTTTACTTGCCTACTACACAAGCCATTTTAAAGATTTTAGGTATTACTGCATACGTTGTCATAGAACAAACATGGAAATGCAGCAAAGTAGGACAGTAAACTGAATTTATTGTTGTTATAAGAAAATTCGAAAATACTGAAGCTGCTGCATCTACATACCCCAAGTTTATACACATGAATTTAATTTTATCACTTGTAAACATTGATAAGTAATAAGACGAAATGATAGTTTATTTTATTTTACTGTCGGCAAAATCTTACGCTCACTAGCTCCAAAATAACGACATTATTTTTCGTTAATGGATTTCACAGGACGTTAAAAATACTGGCGGATAGGCGGGCTACCTTGAGCATCCGAGTGACAGAGTTTCTGAAAAACACTATTGAGCTGTACGATCGATTACTCGGAGTTACATGCAACTTCAGCTGCAATTTTTAAAACTTGTACAAAAATACTTAGCACCACCTTGTGAGCATAGTTATAGGCTACCTGTATACATTACAAACAATGAAGCAGGTTACGTCAGTGTCTTCGGCAAGCTTGAAATTTAGTGTCAGACGGGCTTTTAACAAAAAACAATACCGTAACTGACTGTGAGGCAACTGATAGCAGATAGAAATTCTTAGGAGTTTAGTAGCTAGTACTGAGATGGAAAAAAATAAAGCATTCAAGGAGGAGGTACACACTTTGTACAATTAGAAGTGAAGGTAATAGAAAAACATTCAGTATCTTACGAGGGACTGCAAGAAGTAGTGTAAAAAGTGAGCGTACGAGAACTGGTATTCCGCACAAATCTTGTAGTCATCGTCGATCGTATATAGAGAGAGAAAAAATTTTGCTTTATCACATTCCGTACCAGCTCGTCAATGCTTATTCACTATCGTAGAAGATAATAAATTCCATGCCTTTGCCATTATTTTTCTGTAGAGAATTTCGTGCCTTCTTTAATCTTAAAGATAAATCCTAATTCATACGCTAAGGTCAAGTATTTAACATTGATTTTGCATCCAAAATTTCAGATGTTTATTTCACTGATGGTTCTTTCCCATTCTCTTGTAACTTTGCCCAAAATTATGTTGATAATCAGGGGAAGATATCTTCTTACACCCAAAAGCATTACGAATTATACTTTTGGTTGTGTATTTGTAAGAGCCTGGTAGTTTAATAGTTTGGTCTCCCTATCAAATTCGAGTTCTTCTAGAGTGTGAAAAACATGCTGTCTGGAGGCAGTATGTGCTGGTATGTATGTTTAATATCGTTATGGTTCCATATCCCTGAATTACGATTGGTTTTTCACTAATCAAGTGGTAAGTCTCTTCCTAAAAACGGTTTAGGATAGCTTTAGATTTTTTTGCATGTGATCGGCAAAGCATATTACACAGATAACAGCGGAAACGCGTCGTGGCACGGAAGCCGTGAGGTCTTGGTAGGTGCATGGAGGGAGTTGTCACCGCGCCTGCAAGTCGCATAATTCCCGCAAAATCCGTGGAGGGGGCCGATCAGCTCTGACGCCATGTTCAATCACATTCAAATTTAAAATGTTGGCATAATCTATTCAGTAAGACGCATGATGTTATGAAAAAAAAAAATGGTTCAAATGGCTCTGAGCGCTATGGGACTCAACTGCTGAGGTCGTAAGTCCCCTAGAACATAGAACTACTTAAACCTAACTAACCTAAGGACAGCACACACATCCATGCCCAAGGCAGGATTCGAACTGCGACCGTAGCGGTCGTGCGGTTCCAGACTGTAGCGTCTAGAACCGCTCGGCCACTCCAGCCGGCGTTATGTTGAAAGTTTAACACAAAAAGACAAGTACTGTATTTAGAAGTATGTGTTTACTTTGAGGCAGCGTAACCATCGGCGCTCAATTACCAGGACTCTATGTATCCAGAATTTGACAATGAGGCATCAACGTGAATTTACTACAGTGCTCCTCTAACCACAGCAGCGCGTTTCTGTCTCCGATACCCGGACAGTTATACTGCTGAAAGTTGACATCGCCGTCGGGGAAGACATCACGCATGAAGCGATGCAGTTCGTTCGCAACTGTCAGCCATGCAAACACAGGAGAATGTCTCCCACAGCATAATATTGCTCCCACCAGCCTGCGTCCGTGGTCCGCTGCACGTTCCCAGCCGCCGTTCATTTCTACGACGGAGTTTGTGGAGACAACAGTCGACCTCGAGTAGCAAAAATGTGATTCACCCGAAGAGCCGACATGTTTCCATTGATCGACGGTGGAGTCCCGATAGGTCCGTGTCTACTGAAATCGCGATTGACTATTCTGTGGGTCAACAAGTGAACACATATGAGTCGTCTGCTGCGGAGGTGCAGATTCAACAACGTACGATGAACTGTGTGCTCTCAAGCACTTGTGCATGCACTAGCATTGTGCTTTTTCGGATGACGTGCGACAGATCACCATCTATCGTACTTTACAGAACAGACAAGCCTCCGGACCCCAGGTTCTGTAGAGACAAGGACGTCCAGTCATTTAGCGCTTAGGGGTAGTTTCACTGTCCTTCTACCTCTTTTCGTCGATGTTCACGACAGTAGCACATGACCAATCGGCCAGCTTCGCAGTTTTCGAGATAGTCTCTCACAGACCTTGCGTAATAATAATCGGCCCTTTGTTAAAGCCACACATCTCAATGGATTTCCCCATTTGCAGCCCATATCTTCGCTAGGGTGACGCCCTATCTTTGTCTGCTCCACTTACATAGTTTTGCTACCTCGTCACGTGCCGGTAAAGCCACCAGGCGGCATCCAACGCCGCGGTGGGCAGTTGTTATAAAGCTTTGGCTGACCAGTGAATACCACTGCATGTAACTGCAGAATTATATAGTTCAGAATATGTGACGCCGTAAGCATATAGTAGCGTGCAAAACTTTCTTCTGATTACAATGGAGCCCAAAATACCCAGACTACATTCGTCCAAAGTTACGTAATGTGAACACTTAGCCACTTTCAGCCAACTTTGAGCATAATTTTAAACGTAAACTTTTTCTCGCTTAAATCCTTCACCTCAGAATTTTAACAAATTATTTGTAAAGGAATCGCATGAAACTGTTTCATACGTGGGAGGTTTACTACTATTCCCAAAAATGTGCGAAGAAAGATAAATCTGCAATAGGCATTTCCAACATCGTGGTGGATATTTTAAGAATTGTCATTATGAATCTGTTAGTAGATTTAGTTTGAATATTTTTTTAACTGGAGGTGACAGATACTTCCAGTCTATCGAATGTCTGTCAATATTTCGTTCGTGAAAGTGCATCAAGGATTCCAATTTATACTCACAGTTCAATCAGTATAATCACGCACGTAACAGTCAAAGTTTTATCGATATCTTGTCCGCTAAACCCGTAATAATGGGTCAGCTGGGTTGCGACCTGTCACTTTTACACAGCCACGACCATCACAGGTCATATTAACTCAAAACATATTGAATTCCTAAGCAGTTTTATCGTCAATGATGCGTGTGTTGTTGATGGTAGTCTTTTCCCCGTGCCTCTTGCACAGCAGCTTTTCAATAAAAATCGCGTATTTCTTAAACGGAGTTTATATATATTTCCTTTAAGAGTTCATAAATGACTGTATGTGTTGCGCTGGTATCCGGAGAATATGCCGGACACATTTGGTAAGACAAAACCCTACAGTAGCACATACGTCCGAAGTACAAGTGAGAAGTACTCTAGACGTTACACACAGTAAACGTCGAACAACTGCGATACGAAATGGTTCAAATGGCTCGGAGCACTATGGGACTCAACTGCTGAGGTCATTAGTCCCCTAGAACTTAGAACTAGTTAAACCTAACTAACCTAAGGACATCACAAACATCCATGCCCGAGGCAGGATTCGAACCTGCGACCGTAGCGGTCTTGCGGTTCCAGACTGCAGCGCCTTTAACCGCACGGCCACTTCGGCCGGCAACTGCGATACGTATAGGTAAATCATGAGCGAATGGTAACAAACAAAACTGTTAGAGAGAGCCTAATAGGGAGAGATCCAGTACATAATGCTGCAGTTTAACAAAACAATAAACAGGCTATGAGCAAAATGGTCAGCATGGCGCATTTACTACGGCGCTGATATAATAATGGGCTCAGTAACTGCAAGATTTTTGAAAATTCTTGGATGAATGTAACAAGGAAGTGCCTGCCGATGACGTTTTCATCTTCTTTAATATAATAACATCAGAGATGCAGTTCTGGGTTTAGGCTCTCCTTTGCAAAATAATAGAAAGCCGATCTATTCAGACCCAAAGCCGTTCATCTTGGAATTCTCCAAAAAACAAAGATTCAAAATCACAGCTAGTATCGGTTATTATAATGTTCATAGAAAGTGCCGTTGGAATATAATAAAAATCGAAAGTCCAAATGGTAGACTTTCAATACATTGCGACTACTGTTTAGTTTCGAGAACAAATTTGGACTGCACATACTGAAATTACGATAAGACAACGCACGATGAATAGTCGCTAAATTGAGTTTACCTTCCAGTCTATTTTCAGGTGAACCAAAGAGATGGAAAAGTAGAGAGATTAGGGTTGAACGTCCCATCAATGAGGGCGTTATCAGAAAAATCTTTAGCTGCGCAGGGTAGCCGGGCGGTCTGAGCTGCCTTGTCACGGTCCGGGCGACTCCCCTCCGTCCAAGGTTCGAGTCCTCCCTCGGACATAGGTGTGTGTGTTGTCCTTAGCGTACGTTAGTTTTTATTTAGATTAAGTAGTACGCAAGCTAAGGGACCGATGACCTTAGCAGTTTGGTCCCATAAGACCTTACCACATATTTCCAAATTTCCAGACAAAGCATTGACACTGAACATCATTGCTCTCTCCACTACAGACACAATATCCCAGTTGCGTATCATTTCCTCGTGGGTGCCTTCTGTCAATAAAACCAACGCTGTCAAAGATCTTTTGCATCCGCCAGTCAGTGGGTGTACTTGCTCTTCTTTTACTCGTTATTGCTGCATTTTGTCCTCATTTTGTAAAGTAACCTTGCATGCACTAGACCATTGCAGCTGGAGGTTTCACGCCGCTACAGAGAAGCCGCCGTAGAGGCTGTGCCACTTCTAACTCTCATGCCACTATCTTCTGCATTACAACAGTATTTCCTAGATCCTTCTTTTACCTACAATGTCGTTAATAGTGACTTTAGGTAGGAAGGAAAGAGTGTTTGAAACTGTACTTTTGAAACATATGATACGGAAGCGACGTGTGCGCCATGCGAAACCAAAGGCCCTGAGAACATTTAACACTGTAGGTGTAGATGCTCACAAACTTGAATATCCTAGAACATAGGAGTAACCGGAGATTCGTGTCTAATAAAGCTCTACGAGACTGGTATTTAGCTATTGCGTGGAGATTTCGCGAAAAATATCGAGAAAATTGACTAGTTCGTTCGATGACTGTGCGCTGCCACATCTGAACTGACTGTCACGGTTCTCATTTCCCAGGAGGTATAAATGAAACGAGCTTCTCAACCAAGCGGCCAAGATAAACATTGACAGGCCGTCTGGACCTCATATTAATCTTCTATCCAGTATCAGACGGAGAGGATGGTTCAAATGGTTCTGAGCACTAAGAGCTTAACATGTGAAGTCATCAGTCCCCTAGGCTTAGAACTACTTAAACCTAACTAACCTAAGGACATCACACACATCCATGCCCGAGGCAGGATTCGAACCTACAACCGTAACAGCAGCGCCTAGAACCTCTCGGCCATAACGGCCGGCACGGAGAGGAAGGCAAGGGCTACGAGTATTTGATTACCTATAAATCGGATTCGGTTTAGGGCTGAAAACTTTATTATGAGATTTAATTGACCAAATTTTACAAGGAAATAAGGTGTCCAGCTACAGGATTAACGTCTTAATAGCGAAATCAGTCATACAAAACGAAATCTTCAGTAACGTACACTGCGGTGACGTAAGTTATGACACAGAGATATAGGCCTACAGATGGCGGTAGTATCGCGTACGCGAGGAATGAAACGGCAGTGCACTGGAGCAGCCGTCATTTATACCCAGGTGATTCATGTAAGAAGTCTTGCGATGTGATTATGTCCGCACGACGGTAATTAACAAATTTTGAGTGCAGAATGGTGGTAGGAACTAGGTGTCGAACGTTCCATTTCAGAAACCGTTAAGAAATTAAATATTGCGATGCACACAGTGTCAAGTGCGTGCCGAGAATGTCAAGTTACGGGCATTATCTCTCACCACGTAGAATACAAAGGCCGACGGTCTTCATTTAGTGAACAAGAGCAGCGGAGTTTGCCTAGAGTTGTCAGGGATAACAGATGAGCAACACTGCACGAAATAACCGCAGAAATCAATGCGGAACGTATGACGGACGTATCCATTAGGCGTCAATGGATTATGTCAGAAGATGACCGATCTGTGTGCCTTTGCTAGCACCACGACATCGTCTACAGCGAATTTCCTGGTCTCGTGATCATAACTGTTGGACCCTAGCCGACTGGAAAACCACGGCTTCATTATTGTTTGGTCTTCTGTGGTTTTAGGGCGCAAAAACAACTGGGGTCATACGTGCCCAAGTTAAAACTAAAGAGCACGAACATATTGCTACGACGGATAAAAAAGTAAAATGCGGTCGACAGCCCGCGTGTCGTTCGCTAAAACAGCCGATAACTCAGACGGCAAACCCAAGCGGAAAAATAAACGGTTAAAAAATGGACATTCCGTCAGGAAATGGTGGACATTTAAAACATGGGCGCAATGAGCACAAAGTGATGAGGGAGCACCACTTAACAAATGGCGATGGCTAAAAAGGCAGTATGCAATACGCAACCTAGTTAAAATGACCTTCTACCGGCCGGAGGGCAGAGAGAAGGTTGTGCAAGTTGTTGGGAGAGGCTTAATAATATGGAGCTCATTTCCATGAAGGGAGAACCAAAGAACCAAAGGTGAAGCCAAAGTGACACCACCTCCCAGCAGACGGAAACACAGAGATCATTCTGGAGGGGGGGGGGGGATATAGGAACTAGTGAGCTCAGATACGAGGACTGCAGGCTTGGCAGCAGCGTCAGCAGCCTCGTTTCCTGGCAGGAACCCTTATAAACATCACAGTGGCTCCATCAAGAGTGAGCAAGTGACAGTTTTCCTGGACCCGCTGTACTAAGGAGTGGCCTTTGTACACCGCAGAGAGAATCTGGAGGGCGCTGAGAGAGTCTGAGCAAAGGAGAGAATTGGAAAGCCTGTGTCACCTGATACAGGATGAATAGCTCTGCTGTAAATACTGAGCAATGTGCCGAAAGCCGATATCGAAAAACGTCGGCGCCAATGACGGATGCGCACCGGACACGACGTCAGTCCGAGAGCCAGCAGTGTACACAAAGGTACTATCGCCAAGTTCCACTCGATGGTCGTGAAACTGAAGGCGATAGAGCGAGGCTGGAGTAGTGTCCTTATGAAGCGAATAGTGAAGGCCAAGGTGAAGACGGGCCGCTGCACAAAGCCAAGTTGGTGAACGGTTCTCACCCACCGGGAAAGTTGCAGGTAGTGTGAAGTTAAGCCGCCAGAGCAAGAGCCAAAAGCGAACTCCAGGAGGTGACAGAAACGAAGGACGCGCCCCTACCGGCGGCCAAAGGAGTCATAGAAGAAGGAGACATAGGATGGGTTCCCAGGCATGCATACCTGTTTAGGAGGAAGTCAAGGCGGTAGGACAGTGGTAGTTCAGCAGCTTCGGAATACAGATTCTCAACCGCGCTTGTGTAAGAGTTGATGGCAGTGTTTTAGTGTGGCACAGAACTCACGGAGCCATGGACCCAAGATGTCAACAAGACACTGTGCAAGCTGGTGGTGGCTCTGTAATGGTGTGGGCTGTGTTTACGTGAAATGGAGTGGGGTCTCCTCGCCCAAGTGAACTCACTGACTGGAAATGGTTATGTTTGGTAGCATGGAGACCGTTTTCAGCCATTCACGAACTTCAAGTATCGAAACAATGATGGAATTTTTGTGGATAAGAATGCGTCATGTCACCGGGGCCCAGTTATTTGTGATTGCTTTGAAGAACATTATGGACAATTCGAGCGAATTATTTGGTCACCAAGATCGCTCTAACATTCGTGAGACATAATCGAGAGGGCAGCTCGTGCACAAAATCCTGCACAGGCAACAGTTTCATAATTTCGGAAGGCTATACAGGGTGTTACAAAAAGGTACGGCCAAACTTTCAGGAAACATTCCTCACACACAAATAAAGAAAAGATGTTATGTGGACATGTCTCCGGAAATGCTTAATTTCCATGTTAGAGCTCATTTTAGTTTCGTCCACCTACGCTCAATGGAGCACGTTATCATGATTTCATGCGCGATACTCTACCTGTGCTGCTAGAACATGTGCCTTTACAAGCACGACACAACATGTGGTTCATGCACGATGGAGCTCCTGCACATTTCAGCCGAAGTGTTCGTACGCTTCTCAACAACAGATTCGTTGACCGATACATTGGTAGAGGCGGACCAATTCCATGGCCTCCACGCTCTCCTGACCTCAACCCTCTTGACTTCCATTTATAGGGGCATTTGAAAGCTCTTGTCTACGCAACCCCGGTACCAAATGTAGAGACTCTTCGTGCTCGTATTGTGGACGGCTGTGATACAAGACGCCATTCTCCAGGTCTGCATCAGCGCATCAGGGATTCCATGCGACGGAGGGTGGATGCATGTATCCTCGCTAACGGAGGACATTTTGAACATTTCCTGTAACAAAGTGTTTGAAGTCACGCTGGTACGTTCTGTTGCTGTGTGTTTCCATTCCATGGTTAATGTGATTTGAAGAGAAGTAATAAAATGAGCTCTAACTTGGAAAGTAAGCGTTTCCGGACACATGTCCACATAACATATTTTCTTTATTTGTGTGTGAGGAAGGTTTCCTGAAAGTTTGGCCGTACCTTTTTGTAACACCCTGTAGAGGCGGCATGACTCAGTATTTCTGCAGGGGTCTTCCAGCGGCCTGTTGAGTCACTGCGACGTGAGGCTATTGCACTACGCGTGTCAAAGGGACGTCCGACACGGTATTAGGAAGTACCCCATGACATTTGCCATCTCAGTGTACCGTCGCCTTTTTTCTGTCAGCTGTATTTGCAGCGTAATTTGTGTGACACATCTCTGTTTGCTAATACACTGGGCTGTACGTGGCAGCTGACGACCGAACAAACACGGAACGTTGCGTGGCACCAACTTCCCGCTCAACAGCCTGCGTCGTCGACCTGCGGGTCGACATCGCCGTAAATTTCGCTTCGACTTGATTTATTCGGAGACCACCTCGCGCCGTTCCGTCCTTGATGCGCGTCAGCAGATAAACAAAGCGTGAAACAGCGCTCGGTAAAAAGGATGTTAGACGCCGTTAGGCGGCTAGTTGGACGTGGTGGGTTGCCGCCCAGCGCCGGACCGCGGGGTAATGGTTACGGCGGGCGGCGGCCGCTGGCGCGATACGCCTAACAAGGCCGTGGGTGGCCCCAGCGCCCGCCCTCCCGTCGGTACAGTCGCGTCCCAGCCGCCGGTCTGCTCCGTGTGGCCCACGCGGGGCTCCACTTTGTCCAAAATGCTCGCGCTGCTCTAGCCATTTCAGTACTAAAATATCACTCCACGTTTCGGTGCTATTTATTTATTTATATATGAAGGTGGTATCTGTTTTTTCGGACATGTCCGAAAGAACAGATACCATCTTCATATACGAGGGGGGACCCAAAAGATTCCGGATTGTTGTCATAAAAAAATTTATTGATGAACCAATTTACAAAATTACTTCAGTCACCTTCAAAATACTCTCCATTACGTGCGATGCACTTGTCAAGTCTCCTTTCCCACTGTTATGTTTGGAACTCTTCAAGTTTGAGATTGTCCAGTGCCCTTTACGAAGCTGTTTTTACCGCCTCCACATCGTCATAACGCTCGCCTTTTACCGTTTTTTTCATTCGTGGAAGTAGGAAAAAGTCGCACGGGGCTAGGTCCGGCGAATACAGAGCGTGGGGAACGACAGACCACCTCTGAGATGCCAAATAGTGGGTCACTCGTAAGGCCGTGTGTGCTGGAGCGTTGTCGTGATGCAGAAACCAGTCACCTGATCGCCAAAGTTTCGGGCGTTTTCTCCTCACATCTTCTCGCAGACGCCTTAAAACATCCAAGTAAAAGGACGGATTAACAGTCTGGCCAGGGGGTACGAATTCCCGATGGACAATTCCACGAAGCCGGCCGAAGTGGCCGTGCGGTTCTAGGCGCTGCAGTCTGGAACCGCGAGACCGCTACGGTCGCAGGTTCGAATCCTGCCTCGGGCATGGACGTGTGTGATGTTCTTAGTTTAGTTAGGTTTAACTAGTTCCAAGTTATAGGGGACTAATGACCTCAGAAGTTGAGTCCCATGGTGCTCAGAGCCATTCGAACCAATTCCACGAACATCAAAAAAGGCAATGATCATCGTCTTCACATTTGACTTCACTTGGCTTGCTTTTTTTGGTCTGGGAGAGTTGGGAGTCCTCCACTGGCTTGACGCTCGCTTGGTCTCTGGGTCATACCCGTAACACCAACTCTCATCCCCTGTAACGCCTTTCTTCAAGAACTTTTGATCACGTGCAATCTCTGTTTTCAAGTCCTGACACACATTCATGCGGATGGTTTTTTGCTCCTGTGTGAGAAGGTGCGGAACAAATTTAGCAGCAACACGTCTCATGTGCGAATCCTCACCCAGAATCCTCTGGCACGAGCTCCAACTGATACCTGTATCTGCTGAAATTTGGTCGATCGTTTGGCGACGATCCTCGTTGATCTTTTGGCGGAACTTTTCAATGTTCTCCTCATTTCTCGATGTTGAAGGGCGTCCAGAACGAGCTTGGTCTTCAACACACATCTCACCATGTTTAAAGCGCCCAAACCACTCGAAAACCTGTGTGCGGCTCATAGTGTCCTCCTGGAAAGCTTCTTGAAGCATTTGGTGTATCTCCGTTGCAATTTTTTTACGCAGGAAACAAAATTACACACACACTCTTTGTTCTTTTAAAGTTGCCATAACGACTTCGCAGAGGTAATACGCCAACAGTCAGAGAAACACAATACCACACTTGCACGTTCAGCTCTACACTGACGCCGTCTGCACAGCTGTTTCATGACAGTCTCTACTAACACCATCTAGCGTGAGAACCCTGCACTGCGTATACAAGTGGCAGCGTACTCTGAGTCCGGTTTGTTTTGGGTCCCCCCCTCGTATACAGGGTGCGTCAAAAAAATGTATACACACTTTAAAGCGTCATAGAAAATTTATTTCCCTTCCTACAATGTTAAATGTCTGGAAATGGAAAGCTTAAAGTCCAATTGGAAAAATAAATGTACTTTGTAAATGTGATTAATGGTCAAACTGGTAGCCTTCAGCATCAACACATTCCTGATTACGAGTCACCACTGATTTCGTACATCGTACCAAAGTGTCCAATGAGATTTCTGCGCACAGCACCTGAATCTCATTCCAAAGTGTGTCCAGGTTACGTGGTTTACGTTTGTACACCTCTTCTTTTACTGTGCCCCATAAGAAGAAATCCAGCGGCGTGAAGTCTGGAGAGCGTGCAGGAAACGCGATTGGTCCCCTGCGTCCTATCCACTGGTTTAGCATACCGTGATCCAGGTATGCTCGTACGTCGCTATGATAGTGCGGCAGGGCGCCATCTTGCAGGAAATAAAACTCATCATCACCGTATAACGCACGAATGGCAGAGTAAATGAAGTCAGCAAGCATTGCTAGGTACGTTTCTCCAGTAACAGTACCTTCAAAGCGGAAAGGTCCAATGAGTCCCCTTGCAGACAAACCACACCACACATTTACACCAGGCAAATTCACAGCCTTTTCAGCTGTAATGTGAGGATTATCTTCAGCCCACTACACACAATTGTGCCCATTGACAGTTCCATTGAGATTGAATTGGGCTTCATCCGACCAAATTATGCTACCCATAAATCCCGTTTCACGCCTCACCATCTCCTGAACCCATTCACAAAATTATAACCTTCCATCTGGATCGTCGTCACTTAGCTGTTGCACCAGCCTTGGAATGTACACACGAAACTTGCCTTTCTTCGGAATGCGTAGCACACTATTAGCACTTACATTACTCTCACGTGCCGCTTGCCTTGAGGATTTTTGAGGCGAACACTGAAACAGTTCCAAGAACGCAGTTGTGGAATCATCACTTGTTGCTGTACGAGGTCTCCCTGATCGACCTTTATGCACATCACACACTGTTCCATGAATTTCGAATTTCTCTCGTAGACGTGTAATTCTTAACCTTGAAGGTGGTTCTGTACCATACTCACTTCTCCACTGTCTTCGAACCGCAGCTACATTCCCAAACTTCCAGTACCACTTAATTATCTGCTTCCGCGCTTCAAAGCTCAAACGCACGTCCGCCATGTTGCAATTACTTCCTTGCCACTGCTGTCACCTGTTGAAGAAACATAACGTTACTTTCTAACAGATGTTTAACCTTGTAGAACGTGAAATAAATTGTCTATGACAGTTCAAAGTGTGTATAAATTTTTACGCACCATATATATATATATATATTGTTACAAAAAAGTACGGCCAAACTTTCAGGAAACATTCCTCACACGTAAATAAAGAAAAGATGTTATGTGGACATAACGCTTAATTTCCATTTTAGAGCTCATTTTAGTTTCATCAGTATGTTCTTCCACCTACGCTCAATGGAGCACGTTATCACGATTTCATACGGGATACTCTACCTGTGCTGCTAGAACATGTGCCTTTACAAGCACGACACAACATGTGGTTCATGCACGATGGAGCACCTGCACATTTCATTCGAAGTGTTCGTACGCTTCTTAACAACAGATTCGGTGACCGATGGATTGGTAGATGCGGACCAATTCCATGGCCTCCACGCTCTCCTGACCTCAACCCTCTTGACTTTAATTTATGGGGGCATTTGAAAGCTATTGTCTACGCAACCCCGGTACCAAATGTAGAGACTCTTCGTGCTCGTATTGTGGACGGCTGTGATACAATACGCCATTCTCCAGGGCTGCATCAACGCATCAGGGATTCCATGCGACGGAGGGTGGATGCATATATCCTCGCTAACGAAGGACATTTTGAACATTTCCTATAACAAAGTGTTTGAAGTCATGCTGGTAAGTTCGTTTGCTGTGTGTTTCCATTCCATGATTAATGTGATATGAAGAGAAGTAATAAAATGATCTCTAACATGGAAAGTAAGCGTTTCCGGACACATGTCCACACAACATATTTTCTTTCTTTGTGTGTGAGGAATGCTTCCTGAAAGTTTGGCCGTACCTTTTTGTACCACCCTGTATATAGTTAAGGCTCACCGGCCATTTGACCATCCTCTTCTGTGCGAATGCACAAACAGTGCCCGAACTCATACGGGAATCGGCAGTAAAGCCGCGAGTAATGAGTATGATGGGCAGGGGCACTATGAATATAGTGCGGGACAATTAAGTTGCGAATGTGGGTCTCACAAGAGGCGTGCCAGAGATAAGTCCCTGCAGTCACACTATCCTCTGTGTCCTCGGTGGCTCAGATGGGTCGCCGGCACGGTAGCTCAACGTGTTCGGTCAGAGGGTTAGCTGCCCTCTGAAACAAAGAAACTGAGGGAATCGATCAACGAAAACCCAAACGAGTGTCATCGGACATTGATCCCGAAGAAATTCAACGAACAATATAGGTCAAAATGTGAGAAATAACTACCTCCTTATTCTCATTAAGTAATGAGTGCTATCGGCAGCCGATCTCAAAGTTATTTCATATTTCTGCATTTTCAGAATGATTTTAATACCATCCTTCACAAGAGGCTTCTAATCAGATTGTGTGACTATTGAGTATCACCTCAGCTGGGAGAGTGGATTTGTGATTTCCTGTCGGAAAGGTGATAGTTTGCATTACCTGACGGAAAGTCATCAAGTAAAACGGAAGTTATAACCTGCATTCCCAAGGAAGTGTTACACGGCATCTGCTGTTCCTAATCTTTATAAATGATTTAAGAGACAATCTTAGCAGCCTTCTCAGATTGCTTGCAGATGATGCTGTGATTTAACGCCTAGCAAAGTCATCAGAAAATCAAAACCAATTGCAAAATCATTCAGACAACATTTCTAGATGGTACAGAAAGTGGCAATTGAATTTAAGTAATGAAAAGTGTTACGCCATCCACACGAGTACTAAAAGGAATTCGTTACATTTCGGTTACATGATAAATCACTTAAATCTAAAACACCGAGGCATAACAATTATGAACAACTGGTACGATGAGATTGGTAGTGATGTGGGTAAGGCGAACCAAAGTCTTCGTTTGAGGGTACCTAGAGCTTACAACAAGTCCACTAAAGAGGTTGCGTACACATCTACATCTACATCTACATCCATACTCCACAAGCCACCTGACGGTGTGTGGCGGAGGGTACCTTGAGAACCTCTATCGGTTCTTCCTTCTATTCCAGTCTGGTATTGTTCGTGGAAAGAAGGATTGTCGGTATGCCTCTGTGTTGGCTCTAATCTCTCTGATTTTATCCTCATGGTCTCTTCGCGAGATATACGTAGGAGGGAGCAATATACTGCTTGACTCCTGGGCTAAGGTATGTTCTCGAAACTTCAACAAAAGCCCGTACCGAGCTACTGAGCGTCTCTTCTGCAGAGTCGTCCACTGGAGGTTATCTATCATCTCCGTAACGCTTTCGCGATTACTAAATGATCCTGTAACGAAGCGCGCTGTTCTCCGTTGGACCTTCTCAATCTCTTCTATCAACCCTATCTGGTACGGATCCCAAACTGCTGAGCAGTATTCAAGCAGTGGGCGAACAAGCGTACTGTAAACTACTTCGTTTGTTTTGGGATTGCATTTCCTTAGAATTCTTCCAATATATCTTAGTCTGGCATATGTTTTACCGACGATCAATTTTATACGGTCATTCCATTTTAAACCACTCCTATTGCCTAATCCCAGATAATTTATGGAATTGACTGCTTCCAGTTGCTGACCTGCTATATTGTAGCTAAATGATAAAGGATCTTTGTTTCTTTGTATTCGCAGCACATTACACTTGTCTACATTGAGATTCAATTGCCATTCCCTGCACCATGCGTCAATTCGCTGCAGATCCTCCTGCATTTCAGTACAATTTTCCATTGTTACAACCTCTCGACATACCACAGCATCATCCGCAAAAAGCCTCAGTGAACTTCCGATGTTATCCACAAGGTCGTTTATGTATATTGATTGTGAATAGCAACGGTTCTACGACACTCCCCTGCAGCACATCTGAAATCACTCTTACTTCGGAAGACTTCTGTCCATTGAGAAAGACATGCTGCGTTCTGTTATCTAGGAACTCTTCAATCCAATCACACAATTGGTCTGATAGTCCATATGGTCTTACTTTGTTCATTAAACGACTGTGGGGAACGGTATCGAACGCCTTGTGGAAGTGAAGAAACACGGCATCTGCCCGGGAACCCGTGTCTATGGCCCTCTGTCTAGTTGACGAATAGCGCGAGCTGGGTTTCACACGATCGTCTTTTTCGAAACCCATGCTGATGCTTACAGAGTAGATTTCTAGTCTCCACAAAAGTCATTATACTCGAACATAATACGTGTTCCAAAATTCTACAACTGATCGACGTTAGAGATATAGGTCTACAGTTCTACACATCTGTTCGACGTCCCTTCTTGAAAACTGGGATGACCCGTGCCCTTTTCCAATCCTTTGGAACGCTACGCTTTTCTAGAGACCTAGGGTACACCGTTGCAAGAAGGGGGGGGGGGGGGGGGAGGGGGGGGGGGCAAGTTCCTTCGCCTACTCTGTGTAAAATCGAAATGGTATCCCTTCAGGTCCAGCGGCCTCCACTCTTTTGAGCGATTTTACTCGTTTCTCTATCGCCTCTGTCGTCTATTTCGATATCTACCATTTTGTCATCTGTGCGGCAATCTAGAGAAGGAACTACAGTGCAGTCTTCCTCTGTGAAACAACTTTGGAAAAAGACATTTAGTATTTCGACCTTTAGTCTGTCATCCTCTGTTTCAGTACCATTTTGGTAACAGAGTGTCTGGACATTTTGTTTTGATCAACCTACCGCTTTGACATAAGACCAAAATTGCTTAGGATTTTCTGCCATGTCAGTACATAGAACTTTACTTTCGAATTCATTGAACGCCTCTCGCATAGCCCTCCTCACACTACATTTCGCTTCGCGTAATTTTTGTTTATCTGCAAGGCTTTTGCTATGTTTATGTTTGCTTTGAAGTTCCCTTTGCTTCCGCAGCAGTTTTTTAACTCGGTTGTTGTACCACGGTGGCTCTTTTCCATCTCCTACGATCTTGCTTGGCACATGCTCATCTAACGCATATTGTACGATGGTTTTGAACTTTGTCCACTGATCCTCAACACTATCTGTATTTGAGACAAAACTTTTGTATTGAGCCGTCAGGTACTCTGAAATCTGCTTTTTGTAACTTTTGCTAAACAGAAAAATCTTCCTACCTTTTTTAATATTTCTATTTACGGCTGAAATCATCGATGCAGTAACCGCTTTGTGATCGCTGATTCCCTGTTCTGCGTTAACTGTTCGGGTCTGTATGTCACCAGACGGTCTAATATGTTATCGCCACGAGTCGGTTCTCTGTTTAACTGCTCAAGGTAGTTTTCAGATAAAGCACTTAAAAAAATTTCACTACATTCTTTGTCCCTGCCACCCGTTATGAATGTTTGAGTCTCCCAGTCTATATCCGGGAAATTTAAAATCTCCACCCAGGACTATAACATGGTGGGGAAATCTACTCGAAATATTTTCCAAATTATCCTTCAGGTGCTCAGCCACAACAGTTGCTGAGCCAGGGGGCCTATAGAGACATTCAATTACCATGTCTAAGCCTCCTTTAACCGTGACCTTCACTCAAATTATATCACATTTTGGAACTCCGCCAATTTCCTTCCCTACTATTGCATTTCTTATCGCTATAAACACGCCTCCCCCTTCACTGTCCAGCCTGTCTCTGCGGTATACATTTTAATCTGAGTATAGAAATTTATTACTGATTACATCTGGTTTCAGCCAACTTTCTGTCCCTTTCTGACCGTTTATTAATGAGAGCAGTTCTGGTACCTTTCTATAGACGCTCCTGCAGTTTACTATTACCACATTCATATTGTTATTTCCTGTTGCATTTTGCCTACTACTACCTTGTCACGCCTCAGGAACCGTCTTGTCGGGCCTACGGAGGGAATTCTCCAACCTAAAAAACCCACGTGTGCATTCCACACTTACTCCGCTACCCTTGTAGCCGCTTCCTGCGTGTAGTGTATGCCTGAGCTATTCAGGGAGACCCTACAATTCTCCACCCGATAGCGGAGGTCGAATAATTTGCACCCCAGATCTCCGTGGACTCGTCTGAGCCTCTGGTTTAAGCCTTCCACTCGACTCCAGACCAGAGGACGGCGATTGGTTCTGGGAACGATACTACAAATAGTTAGCTCAGATTCCACCCCGCGAGCGAGGCTTTCCGCCTTCACCAACTCCGCCAACCGCCTGTATGAACTGAGGAAGACCTCCGAACCCAGACGGCAGGAGTCATTGGTGCCACATGAGCAACAATTTGCAGTCGGGTGCAAGCTTCTCTGTCCCATACTGTTCGGTATAAGATCCTTACCAGATAGGAATAACGGATTACATCAAAAAATGCAAAGAATGGTAAGTCGTTTTGTACTCTCGCAAAATACGTGACAGTGTGACGTATATGATTTGCAAGTTGGTGTGGTATTCATTAAAACAAAGGAGGTTATCGCTGCTGCGAGATCTTTTCGCGAATTTACCATTCCCTACTTTCTCCTCCTAATGCAAAAGAATTTTGTTGACGCCCATCTAAATGGGGAGAAATGACCATCGTAATAAAATAAGAGAAATTATAGCTCGAACGGAGAGATGTAAGTATTCGTTTTCCCAGACTACTGTACGAGAGTGGAACGGTAGAAAAAAAGTGTCATAATTGTTTGATGGACCCTCTGCTGGCACTTAAGTGTGAACTGCAAAATAGCCACGTATATACGTAGATCTAGATGCCGTACTAGAGAGAATGACCAGGATGTGTTTTGTAGGAAAATTAATGTTGTTTGATTTTGTACTGGGATGCAATTCACTAGTGGCCGCGATTGTCGAATTATTCAGGAAAAGCATAAAAAATGACCAAGCGCACCTCGATTCTCCCTCCCTACCCGCTCTCCCACGCCCTACCCAACTCGTCCCCACCAGTCAGGATTGTTAGTATGTTGTTCACAGTACTTACTCCTACCACTATAGAAGAATGTGCGACTATATGAGTTATTTTCCATATACAACCTCTTTCATCTTCATTGACTGGGCTATTACGCCCGGTCTTATTCGTGCACTTTCCACGAGTAAAACTGATGTTGTGTAAATCATACCTACCAGTTTTATAAATTTCAACAGCATAAAGTTAACAATTAAATCCTTTTGTTTGTCTGGGCTCCTTACTACGAAAAGACTGTGTTTGTAACAGGTTTAGACACAACTGTAAACTTTTTTTTTTATATAATGTCTACATATGTCCTTTTCTTTCATTACTGTGAAGGGTAAGTTTGTAAGTAGGCTGTTTAGGTTTTTTTATTGGTAAAGCCGCCGCCACGTAGCGCTCTCTGTATGAAAATGAAATCACTGGCTGTGCTGTGTGCAGTCTGTGGCTAGTTTGCATTGTTGTCTGCCATTGTAGAGGGGCAGCTGGATGTTAACAGCGCGTAGCGTTGGGCAGTTGGAGGTGAGCCGCCAGCAGTGGTGGATGTGGGGAGAGAGATGGCGGAGTTTTGAAATTTGTCATGAACTGCTATATTTATATATGATGATATCAAGGTAAATACATTGTTTGTTCTCTATTAATATCTTTCATTTGCTAACTATCCCTATCAGTAGTTAGTGCCTTCAGTAGTTTGAATCTTTTATTTAGCTGGCAGTAGTGGCGCTCGCTGTATTGCAGTAGCTTGAGCAGCGAAGATTTTTGTGAGGTAAGTGATTTGTGAAACGTATAGGTTAATGTTAGTCAGGGCCATTCTTTCGTAGGGATTTTTTTGAAAGTCAGATTGCGTTGCGCTAAAAAATATTGTGTGTCAGGTAAAGGACAGTCGTGTATTATTGTTCAATGGGGACGTTTCAAGTTTAAACTGATAATGCTATCAAATGGCTCTGAGCACTATGCGACTTAACTTCTGAGGTCATCAGTCGCCTAGAACTTAGAACTAATTAAACCTAGCTACTCTAAGGACATCACACACATCCATGCCCGAGGCAGGATTCGAACCTGCGACCGTAGCGCTCGCTCGGCTCCAGACTGTAGCGCCTAGAACCGCACGGCCACTCCGGCGGCGATAATGCTATCAAAATAGCTGACTGACTCCGTTGTGTAATAGCCCAGTCAATAAAGACTAAAAAGTCGAATAGAGGAAATAATTCGTGTAGTCGGAAGTTTTTACACGTTCGAAGAGGGGAGTGCCATGAACGACATACTAGGGATTCTGGCCGATAGGGGGAGGGGGGACGGGTATTTGAAGATCAGTTTTTTACCTTTTATCCTGAATAACTGGAAAAATGAAGCTTCTAGCAAAAACCTATTCAACTACATTAAATTTACTACAAGATAGGTCCTGCTCGTCTTTTGTGTGCAACTAACTGTGTGCACGAAGATGGCGAGAAAACATAGGAAGTCTCTCCCGACTTGAATGCGCTGTCGATTAGGTGGTTTGTGTAGACCATTTTAATGTGGTTACCAGAAATAGATCACAAGTATCCTGTCGTGTGACTAGGGCCTCCCGTCGGGTAGACCGTTCGCCGGGTGCAAGTCTTTCGATTTGACGCCGCTTCGGCGACTTGCCCATCGATGGGCATGAAATTATAATGATTAGGACAACATAACACCCAGTCCCTGAGCGGAGCAAATCTCCGACCCAGCCGGCAATCGAACCCGAGCCCCGTAGGTTTGACATTCTGTCGCGCTGACCACTCAGCTACCGGGAGCGGACAAGTATGCTGTATCAAAGTGTTATTCTCGACTTCCTCTAGACCACAGTTGGTATGTTGTATACAGTTTTCGTTTACGAATTATTTGAGCTGGCAAAGTGTTTTCTTCATTGGCAGCTTTGTAAAATGTAAACTTTCACCGCCGGAATTAATATATATTCCGGGCTATTATGCTGTGGTCTAAGGGATTTCACTTTCGTCCGCATCTGAGGAGGATATTTTCAAGGGGGATCGTAGCTTTGTGGCACATCCGATTCACACCCTGGCTCGCTACTGACTACAGCAAAATTCCGCTTCCGCGCAGTTGCGTGACGACACATGTTTTGAATACGGGAGCACAACTGGCCGTTGTCGATTGCTGTCGTCCGCTGTTACTGTCATTCCATGGTGGAAGACTGGAACACATCTTCTTCAGCACCGGATTCAAAATTTCATTCAATTTCACGTTTTCCTTTTTACTATTAGGAATCCTGGGGTGTTTTTCAATCTATGTGGCCTCTCTGTATAGCCTTTGTGGTATCCGTTTGTGGCTGACAGCTGATCAGCCAGTCTCCCCTCTTCTTCTATTGTCCTGGTGCTCTTCGAGTCGTTTTTTGACAGTTCTTTTTGAAGCACGCACGTACACCTTCCCACAACTACACGGAATCCTATAAATTCCAGAATTTTCCAGCGGGTGGAGAGCATCCTTGGCCGATTTTAAATGATCTTGTGTTTTCCGCGTGTTGTGTGTAAATAACCGCGATTTTCCGCTTTCTCAATATCTTTCCTATGCAGTTAGTCACGTCCTTAAACTTCCGATTTCACCGTCGCTTGATCATTACTATGATTTCTACACGGTGATCTTAAGCCTGTATTCACTTCAGCAGCCGACCTCTGTGGCCGAGAAGTTCTAGGCGCTTCAGTCCGGAACCGCGCTGCTGCTACGGTCGCAGTTTCTAATCCTGCCTCGGGCATGGATGTGTGTGATGTCCTTAGGTTAGTTAGGTTTAAGTAGCTCTAAGTCCAGGGGACTGATGTCCTCAGATGTCCTCAGATGTTAAGTACCATAGTGCTTAGAGCCGTTTGAACCATTTTCACTTCAGTGAACGAACAACGATTCTTGAGCAATGCAGTGTTGAGATGTTTTTATTCTGGGTCAAGCAGCGCTCGTTCACAGATTGTCCCTGCTCTGTTCCCGAACGTTTTCATGACACTTCATTTTGTTGTAGTTGGTGGTTCGAATTCCAGTGTAGATAACGGTCTGTGTGCGTGGGTGTTCGGTAAACTGTGTGGCCTAAGCTACCAGCTTCTTGAAACTTCCTGGCAGATTGAAACTGTGTGCTGGACCGAGACTCGAACTCGGGACCTTGGTTCGCAGGAGAGCTTGTGTAAAGTTTGGAAGGTAGGAGACGAGGTACTGGCAGAAGTAAAGCTGTGAGGACGGGGCGTGAGTCGTGCTTGGGTAACTCAGTCGGTAGAGCACTTGCCCGCGAAAGGCAAAGGTCCCGAGTTCGAGTCTTGGTCCGGCACACAGTTTTAATCTGCCAGGAAGTTTCATATCAGCGCACACTCCGCTGTAGAGTGAAAATTTCATTCTACCAGCTTCTTTCTTGGAAACTAGCACACCAACAAAATTTAATCTTACGCCTGCCTCCTCCTCCTCCTTCGTAAACTGAATCTTCGGATTGATCCCATTCACATGTTTGTGAAAAGGATGCACTTCCTCCCTGCCATGCCGTCACAAAACAACTACGAACAAAAAAAAAAAAAAAGGAATATTTTGTTCCGTTAAGTGGATTATACGTTTATTTTGTAGTAGTCACAAAGCGAGGAAAAAGAGCCGGAGTCTCAGCGTCTTCTTCAGAGACTTCTCAGCTTGAGATAGTTTTGGGGTGATAAGATACTTTGCCTGTGAGACACAACCTCCCAGTCCTCATCTGCCTATCATCAGCCACCAAATAGTGTGAGCCCTCTTCTAATATGTCCTGAAGCAGAAATCAATGGCTAAGAGCGATTTTCACAAGTGTCACAACCACGACACACATACATGGAAACCACTGTGGTTGATACACATTTAAAATTCATTCTGTGTGGTAATATGATGTTTCAAACCATGCCAATCATCGTTTTGCTACATAAACATGTTTTAAATATGCATATATATTTGTTACCATCTTTAAATGTCTTCCAGAGAACGAATTTGTTTCAGTTGTGCACACGTGTGTGAGACCTTTCTGTTTCCGACACATGAATTTTCTCAGATTAACGTTAGCTCAAGTAATAGTCTCACTGAGCGTTACATAGAACCACTGGAAAAGTATTGTTCGCACCAGTGGATTGTATGAAACAGAAATTTTGGAGGGAGCAAGAGAAGAGCTGCACAAAAGAGAAATATTGTCCTCCATTGAAGTAGATGCTGTTCGTGAGAAACACACCGAGCGAAGTAGCGCAGTGTAGCACACTGGACTCGCATTCGGGAGGACGACGGTTCAATCCCGTGTACGGCCATCCTGATTTAGGTTTTCCGTGATTTCCCTAAATCGCTCCAGGCAAATGCTGGGATGGTTCCTTTGAAAGGGCACGGCTGACTTCCTTCCCCATCCTTTCCTAATCCGATGAGACCGATGACCTCGCTGTTTGGTCTCTTCCCCCAAACAACCCAAAAACCCAACGTGAGAAACATTATCAGCAAGCTGACACATTTGTTTGGCGTGTAAAGAAAAGTACTTGCAACTGAAGGCATTATGCTGTAAAAAGGAAAACAACTTTAAAATTCAATACACGAAACAAAAGTGGAAGCTGTCTGTAGTCGTTGAGGGATCACGCACAACTGGGTTCATTGCAGCCAACAGGGGTCGTTTGCTCAAGCGTGATTCAAGTAACTGTTGTCGTGCTCAGCTGCTATTTAGGCGCGACCGTTTGTTGACGGTACACAGTCTCCCATTTCTTGCAATAGAGTACCCCCACGAATCACTTTTACTTCTGTATCTTAATGCATCACACTTCTGCAAATAAAGAGGGTAGCACCATCAGGACGCTGTTTGTTTGTATCTGATGTGAAGGACGCATTCTATTTCCAAAAATCTCTATTTCCTCTATAGCGTAGGCCAGTCTTCGCTTAGGTGCTACATGTTAAATTTTCTTGTACAGTTATACATCGATGAGCCAAAACTTTAAGACATTCGTTTCATAGCGTGTTGATCCACCTTTAGAAAGCAGTAAATCAGCGATTCCGCTTAGCATGGATGCAGGAAGAACTTGGTGGGTTCCTGGAGGTCTGTACCTCCAAGTACCGACGCACAGATCTCGCTGTTGCCGCAAACTACGGACCGGAGATATGTGTGCAACGATTTGGCTCCTGATCGCATGCCAGGTATGTTACATCGTGTTCACATCAGGCGAATTTTGTGGTCCAAATGTCAAGGTGAACTCGCTGTTATGCTATTCAAATCACTGACACACAGTTCTGGACTTGCGGCACTGACAGTTACCCTGCTGGAAGATGCCACCGCTGTCAGATAACAGATCCACCATGACGAGAAGTAGATGCACCCCAACAATGTTCATGTACTCCACAGTTGTCATGATGCCTCCGATTGCTGACACGTGGAAGCCAAACTGAATGTCGCCAACATCATAATACTGCAACTTCAGGACTGCGACCATGGTACAGTGAATTCTTGGAGCAACCATTCGTCCGGTTCATGAAGAATTCGGACACGACCATCGATGTGGTGTACCGGGAAACACAATCCATCTGAACAAGCAATCCATTTTCACTGACAACAGCCCAGGCTTGATGATTCGAAAATCAGCAAGCCCTTCGGCTCGTCTGTTTTCCTTTATTTATCTTTAATAATGCAACTGGAGGTGAGATGAGTTGGTTTAACGGAATTACTGACATTCCTCTTCTTAATATTCTGTAATCTAACATGGTGGTGGCAATATAACTTTGCTTGTACGAGCGAGCTTTAGAACTGAGGAGTGCTGTGAGTATAAGACGAATTCTAGTGAGGCTCAGAGAAATTACCTGCAAGAAGGCGACGGCACACGCACTCTCGCAAAACTATAGTTGAGGAGAGCAGCAGGTGAAACCGCCTCGTCTTGTCGAGTGGAAAGTTGTTGTTGTTGTTGTGGTCTTCAGTCCTGAGACTGGATTGACGCAGCTCTCCATGCTACTCTATCCTGTGCAAGCTTCTTCATCTCCCAGTACCTACTGCAACCTACATCCTTCTGAATCTGCTTAGTGTATTCATCCCTTGGTCTCCCTCTACGATTTTTACCCTCCACGCTGCCCTCCAATGCTAAATTTGTGATCCCTTGATGCCTCAGAACATGTCCTACCAACCGGTCCCTTCTTCTCGTCAAGTTGTGCCACAAACTCCTCTTCTCCCCAATTCTATTCAATACCTAGTGGAAAGTTACGTACCTGAATAGTGTACTGCGCATGGGCCGTTGTGCAGTTTATAGCATGGGTTCTCAGTGGATAGCCGAGATAAAGTTGTTTGTTCCGGGCGATGGAACTCTGCCAGTTTGTGGTAATTGTAAGGATCATGTTAAGAGAAGTACTTCAGCAAATAAACATCTCTCAGTTTTTCTAAAACAATGGAAAAACTATTCTGGCGTACTAATATTTCAGACGTTGCAGTAGAGCCGGCGACTAGTCTCGTGGATAGCTTTTTAACATTTTTCGTGACCTATAATGTGGAGCTAGCTGGTGGTTGTAAGAACATCGGCTGATGTGACAGAAATGACAGCAGGAGAATCTGACACTTAGCGGGAAGATTTTTGGTGAGGGGGGAGGGGGGGGGGGGAGAAAATTCTATTAATCGAATGAGTAACGTCGAAGGTGTCTACTTGTTTTAATTATCTTGACGGTAGCACAGTCTCCGGACAAACACCGGAATAGCACCTTAAAAATTTCGAATGTCATTTTCAAGTTTTAGCTGAACGGGATCTCAAGTGCTGCTCTTTTTCCAACACAACGCTTGAATACCTGTGACATGTCATCGACGCCAATGGTACCCCTAATTCAACGAAACATATGCAAGAAATTCAGCAGTTGCCACCTCCCAAGAATTTATGAGAACTGCAAACTGTTCTTACAGCACTGATTACTACCTAAAGTTAATTCTTAATGCGGCGCAAGTTGCCGCGCCTCTGAACGCCATAGATGTAAAAAGTTTCCGTTCCCTTGGACAAAAGACTGTGACCAAGCTTAATTCCTCTTCAACAGTAGGAAGCAAGAAGGTGCTTAAAACATCAATGTAGGCCTGTGTTATGACAGTGCTACGAAAAACAACAAGGAGTGCAAGCCTCCTCCATGAAAAACGCGACCACACCATAACACCACCGCCTCCGAATTTTACTGTTGAGCCTACACATGCTGGCAGATGACGTTCACCGGCCTTCGCCATACCCACATCCTGCCATCGGATTGCCACATCGTGTACCGGATTCGCCACTCCACACAACGTTTATCCACTGTTCAGTCGGCCAATTTTTACGCTCCTTACACCAAGCGAGGCGCCGTTTGGCATTTACTGGCGTGGTGTGCGGTTTATGAGCAGCCGCTCGGCCATGGCACTATAATTGGTAGAGGCTTCAATATACCATCGATTTATTGACGAAAATACATGTTCCAAGCGGGTGGTAGACAGAAAACATCTTCTGAAATTGTACTAAATGATTTCTCTGAGAATTACTTTGAACAGTTAGTTAATGAGCCCACACGAATTGTAAATGGTTGCGAAAACACACTTGACCTCTTAGCTACAAATAATTCTGATGTAATAGAGAGCGTCATGACGAATACACGGAAACACAAAGTCACTGTAGTGAGGCTCAAAACCATTTCAACCTAAACCACTAAACATAAACGCAAAATATATCTATTTAAGACAGCAGATAAAATTCGCTTGATGCCTTCATAAGAGAGAGTCTCCATTCCTTCCAAGCTAATTATGTAAGTGTAGACCAGATATGGCTCAAATTCAAAGATACACTAATATATAGATTCAAACCGCATAAGTTAATAAGAGACGGGACTGATCCATAATGGTACACAAAACACGTCAGAACACTGTTGCAGAAGCAACGAAAAAAGCATGCCAAATTCAGAAGAACGCAAAATCCTCAAGACTGGCTAAGTTTCACGGAAGCTTCAAATCTGGTGCGGACGACAATGCGAGTTGCTTTTAACAGTTTCCACAATGAAACATTGTCTCAAAATATTATAGAAAACCCAAAGAGATTCTGGTCGTATGTGAAGCACACCAGGGGAAAAACACAGTCAATACCGTCACTGCGCAATACGGATGGAAATGTTACCGATGATTGTGCCACTAAAGCGGAGTTACTGAATTTCCTTCACGAAAGAAGACGAAGTAAATATTCCAGAATTCGAAACCAGAACAGCTGTCAGCATGAGTGACATAAAAGTACATATCTTAGGTGTTGCGAAACAACTCAAATCACTTAAGAAAGGCAAGTCTTCCGGTCCAGAAGGTATACCAATCAGGTTCCTTTCAGAGTATGCAGACGCAATAGCGCCTTTCTTAGCGATCATATACAACCGCTCACTTGACGAAAGGTCTGTTCCTAAAGACTTTAAAGTAGCACAGGTCACACCAATATTCAAGAATGGAAATAGGAGTAACCCATTGAATTACAGAGCCATATCACTGATCTGAATTTGCAGTAGGATTTTGGAGCATATACTGTACTCGATCATTATGAATCACCTTGAGGAAAATGACTTATTGATACATAACCAACACGGATTCAGAAAATATCGTTATTGTGCAAAACAGCTAGCTCTTTATTCCCATGAAGTAACGAGTGCCGTCGACAAGGGTTCTCAGTTCAATTCCATATTCCTCGATTTCCAGAAGGCTTTTGATATCGTTCCTCACAAGCGACTATTAGTCAAATTGCGTGCATATGGAGTATCGTGTCAGTTGTGTGACTGGATTTGTGATTTCCTCTCAGAGAGGTCGCAGTTCGCAGTGGTACACGGTAAATCATAGAGTAGAACGGAAGTGATATCTGGCGTTCCGCAAGGTAGTGTCATAGGCCCTCTGCTGTTCCTGATTTACATAAATGATGGAGGTGATAATCTGAGCAGCCCACTTAGATGGTTTGCAGATGACGCTGTAATTCACCGTATAGTAAAATCATCAGACGATCAATTCCAGTTACAAGATGATCTAGAGAGAATTTCTGTATGGTGCGAAAAAAGGCAATTGGCACTAAACAAAGAAAAGTGCGAGGTCATCCACATGGATACTAAAGGAAATCCGATAAATTTTGGGTATACGATAAATCGCACGAATCCAAGGGCTGTCAATTCGACCAAATACTTAGGAATTACAATTACGAGCAACTTAAATTGGAAAGACCACATAGATAATATGTGGGGAAGGCGAAACAAAGACGGTGTTTTGTTGGCAGGACACTTAGAAGATGCGACAAACCCACTAAAGAGACTTGTCCGTCCTCTGCTGGAATACTGCTGCGCTGTGTGGGATCCTTACCAGTTAGGATTGACGGAGGGACATCGAAAAGGTGCAAAGAAGGGCAGCTCGTTTCGTGTTATCGCGCAGTAGGAGTGAGAGTGTCACTGATATGATACGCAAGTTGGGGTGGCAGTCACTGAAACAAAGGCGGTTTTCTTTGCAGCGAGATCTATTTACGAAATTTCAATCACCAACTGTCTCTTCTGTATGCGAAAATATTTTGTTGACACCCACCTACGTAGGGAGAAATGATCATAATAATGAAATAAGCGAAATCAGAGCTCGAACGGAAAGATTTAGGTGTTCCTTTTTCCCACGCGCCATTCGAGGGTGGAATGGTAGAGAAGTAGTACGAAAATGCTTCGATGAACCCTCTGCCAGGCACCTAAGTGTGAATTGCAGAGTAACCATGTAGATGCAGAAATCCAAGTTTTCTCACCTCCCGCCTAACTAGTACTTGCAGTGGATCCTGATGCAGTTTGGCATTCCTGCGTGGTGGTCTGTAAAGCTGCTATTACACATTACGAACCCCTTCGACTGTCGGCGGTCACTGTCAGTCAACAGACGAGGTCGGCCTGTACGCTTTTGTGTAGTACGTGTCCCTTCACGTTCCCACTTCGCTATCACATTGGAAGCAGTGAACCTAGGGATGTTTAGGAGCGTGGAAACGTCGCGTACAGACATATGACACAGGTGACACCCAGCCACTTGACCACGTTCGAAGTCCGTGAGTTACGCGGAGGGCCCCATTCTTCTGTCTACCATGTCTAGTGACTACTGAAGTCGCATTTGGGTTTTAAGAAACAGACGGATCCCAGTCTCTCAATTTCCTTTGGTACGTCGTCGCGTAATGCATGCGGCACCAGGATAGTGTGACCCCGAGAATCTTTTGTGCATCCTAGAGTACCGTCGAACAAATGTCGATACTTGTGGCTTGTTTAATTGCAGCATGGGAAACTTCGGTGTCAATAGCATGCACATTGTCCTGTATGTCTAATCCGAAAAAATCAAACGCATCCATGACGAAAATATTTGCACTCCTACATGCGTGGGCTACAGAGAAAGGGACATCCATGGTCATGATTTGTATTTTGCAGGTAAGCGGCCGTTCCAAGCACAGAAATTCTGTCACCGTTATAGGCAGTGAGATGCAGACTTCCGTTTGCAAAGGTGTTTGCCAATTTTTTCATGTGCATCGAGGTTGAGCAACGTGACAGAAGCTCCGTATCTGTTTGAAAAGGCACTGACTAGTTACAAATTTGCAATGTAATCCACAGTTTGCGGTGTGTTCTCTGAATACAGTTGTCCATTGTGTGTTGTGAAAAAATATTCACATTCTCCACATGCGCGCTAGAGTTCTTTGGAGAATTTCTAGACTGGGAGCCTTTTTGTGTGGTACTCGCACTGAACGCGTGTGCGTGCGTTTTCTGCGTCGTCGCTTCTTTTATTTTTTAGCAGGAAGAAGGGCAGAACTTGAACATGAAATTACATTGATTTCCATCAGTTCATTCTTTGCATTACTCCCGCATGAAACAGAGCAAGGCTTTCTAGTCTTTTTCAGGTAGACCAGTTGTGTACGTCCCGTGTGACGGCAAAATTCTCATTCACCTTGTCTGAAGAAGCAGGTCTTCTGACCACGGATGACACAGCATTTCACTCACAAGTTGGCAGTGTAATTAGCAAATGCTGTATGTAGTGTGCTCGGCATTGTTTACGTGGTACTGACATATGAGTTCTGGGGCCAGGACTATGGCTGGGACACGGATTGTTCGTCTCAAGTGAAGCAGTAACTGGTAGACAGAAATTTTGGCCGGCTAAATCTTGAACTTCGCATGCATCAGTAACTTTCAGCACTTCACTGAGGCCAGGGTTGCGATGATTTAGAATTTCGGCACTCAGTCGCTGATCTGATCGATTCTGAATAATACGATAGCGAAACATTTAATCCTGATAAACAGCGCCACAGACACAAATGAATTTACAGTCTCCAGTCGAACACTGCAGTTCCGCAGTCCATTCCTTATAGGACTGATAATTATCATGTGCGTGGAAAAATTTATAGCTTGCAGCAGGAAAGTGTGTTTGACTCTCCAAAAATTCATGTAATCTTGAAGTTCTGACCTCGTTCTGGAGCTCACTGAGAGGAAACAAATTCACTAGGAGGCGGTAGATGTACACTTCTACTCATGAAAGAAAAATTCATGCCGTGATTCACCTGTGATTTTGTAGGCAGGAAACTGTTGATGCAGCTGATCTGTATATTTTCATGTTTCCTCCATTTCGTCGAACAGACGGAAGGGCAGAGGCGGCAGCTCAATTCCTTCTTCAGCTTCTGGCGGCTTTTGCTGCTGGGCTGCTTGTTCTTGTATGAGGAAAGAAACTGCTGACAGCAGTTCTGGTATCTGTCGCGTCTGAAACTAAACAACTTCCTAGATAACAGAACTCAGCATGTCATTCCCAATGGAGAGAAGTCTTCCGAAGTAAGAGTGATTTCAGGTGTGTCGCAGGGGAGTGTCGTAGGACCGTTGCTATTAACAATATATATAAATGACCTTTCGGATAACATCGGAAGTTCACTGAGGCTTTTGCGGATGATGTTGTAGTATATCGACAGGTTGTAACAGTGGGGAATTGTACTGAAATGCAGGAGGATCTGCAACGAATTGACGCATGCTGCAGGGAATGGCAGTTGAATCTAAATATAGACAAGTGTAATGTGCTGCGAATACAAAGAAAGAAAGATACTTTATCATTTAACTACAATATAGCAGGTAAGCAACTGGAAGCAGTTAATTCCATTAATTATCTGGGAGTAGGCATTAGGAATGATTTAAAATGGAACGACCATATAAAATTGACCGTCGGTGAAGCAGATGCCAGAATGAGATTCATTGGAAGAATCCTAAGAAATGCAGTCCGAAAACAAAGGAAGTAGGTTACAGTGCACTTGTTCGCCCACTGCTTGAATACTGCTCACCGGTGGGGGATCCGTATCAGATAGATGGATAGGAGAGATAGAGAAGATCCAACGGAGAGCAGCGCGCTTCGTTACAAGCATTACGGCGATGATAGATAAACTCCAGTGGATGACTCTCCAAGAGAGACGCTCAGTAGCTCGGTACGAGCTTTTGTTGAAGTTTCGAGAACATACCTTCACCGAGGAGTCAAGCAGTATATTGCTCTCTCCTACGTATACCTCGCGAAGAGACCATGAGGATAAAATCAGAGAGACTAGAGTCCACATAGAGGCATACCGACAATATTTCTTTCCACGAGCAATACGAGACTGGAATAGAAGGGAGAACCGATAGAGGTACTTAAGGTACCCTCCGCCTCACGCCGTCATGTGGCTTGCGGAGTATAGATGTACATGTAAATGTAGACATGTTAGGCGCTGCTCAGCACTTAGATGTTGCTCTCCTTGGTTTGCCGTGATTCCATAAGTATCTCAACGTAAACATCTCAACTTATGTATTAACTTAATATACGCACATACCACAAAAAATAATTCAATTGGAAGGGGAAAAAAACTATCCTGCTCTGAAGTCCACGGCTCCATGTTCCACTTTTCCTCATCGCCAGTCTGTTTTGTCTTGCTTTTCACGCTCTATGGTTCTTTATGGGATACAGGAGCGAGGAACAGATGCTGTTCATGAACAGAGAATTCATATATTTATTTATTCTACATCTAACATCAAATATTATAAATAGTACAAAACTTTGTTGCTGTAGAGGTAGCTTAATTTGCAAACAGTAGATTTGAGAGCAGCATACAAAGGATTTATAAAGCTGTCACTCTTCAGTACAATGTCTGTTCGGAAAATATCGAGTCTTTGTATCTACATATAAATCTACATGGATACTCTGCAAATCACATTTAAGTGCCTGGCAGAGGGTTCATCGAACTACCTTCACAATTCTCAATTATTCCAATCTCGTATAGCGCGAGAGAAGAATAAACACCTATATCTTTCCGTACCTGCTCTTATTTCCTTATTTTATCGTGGTGATCGTTCCTCCCTATGTAGGTCGGTGTCAACAAAATATTTTCACATCCGGAGGAGAAAGTTGGTGATCGGAATTTCGTGAGAAGATTCCGTCGCAACGAAAAACGCCTTTCTTTTAACGATTTACAGCCCAAATCCTGTATCATTTCTGTGACACTCTCCCATATTTCGCGATGATACAAAACGTGCTGCCCTTCTTTGAACTTTTTCGATGTACTCCGTCAGTCCTATCTGGTAAGGATCCCACACCGCGCAGCAGTATTCTAAAAGAAGACGGACAAGCGTAGTGTAGGCACTCTCCTTAGTAGGTCTGTTACATTTTGTAAGTGTCCTGGCAATAAAACACAGTCTTTGGTTAGCCTTTCCTACAACATTTTCTGTGTATTCTTTCCAATTTAAGTTGTTCGTAATTGTAATACCTAGGTATTTAGTTGAATTTACGTCTTTTAGGTTAGACTGATTTATCGTGTAACCGAAGTTTAATGAGTTCCTTTTAGCACTCATATGGATGACCTTGCACTTTTCGTTATTCTGGGTCAACTGCCACTTTTCGCATCATTCAGATATTTTTTCTAAATCGTTTTGCAGTTTGTTTTCGTCTTTTGATGACTTTATTAGTCGATAAACGACAGCGTCATCTGCAAACAACCGAAGACGACTGCTCAGATTGTCTACCAAATCGTTTATATAGATAAGGAACAACAAAGATCCTATAACTCTACCTTGGGGAACGCCAGAAATCACTTCTGTTGTACACGATGACTTTCCGTCAATTACGGCGAACTGTGACCTCTCTGACAGGAAATCACAAATCCAGTCACATAACTGAGACGATATTCCATAAGCACGCATTTTCAATACAAGCCGCTTGTGTGGTAAAGTGTCAAAAGCCTCCCGGAAATCCAGAAATACGGAATCGATCTGAGATCCCTTGTCAGTAGCACTAAGCACTTCATGTGAATGAAGAGCTAGTTGTGTTTCACAGGAACGATGTTTTCTAAACCCATGGTGACTGTGTGTCAATAGACCGTTTTCTTCGAGGTAATTCATGATGTTCGAACACAATATATGTTCCAGAACCTTGCTACATATCAACGTTAACGATATGGGCCTGTAATTTAGTGAATTACTCATACTACCTTTCTTGAATATTGGTGTGACCAGCGCAACTTTCCAGTCTTTGGATACGGATCTTTCGTCGAGCGAACGGCTGTGTATGATTGATACGTATGGAGGTAATGCATCAGCATACTCCGAAAGGAAACTAATTGGTACACAGTCTGGACGAGAAGACTTGTCTTTATTAAGTGATTTAAGTTGCTTCACTACTCCGAGGATATTTACTTCTACGTTACTCATGCTGGCAGCTGTTCTTGATTCAAATTCTGGAATATTTTCTTCGTCTTCTTTTGTGAAGGCATTTCGGAAGGCTGTGTGTAGTAACTCTGCTTTGGCAGCACTGTCTTCGATAGTATCTCCATTGCTATCGCGCAGAGAAGGTATTGATTGTTTCTTGCCGCTAACATACTTCACATACGACCAGAATCTCTTTGGATTTTCTGCCAGGTTTCGAGACAACGTTTCATTGTGGAAATTGTGATAAGCATATCGCATTGAAGTCCGCGCTAAATTTCGAGCTTCTGTAAGAGATTGCCGGTCATGGTGATTTTGCTTGTGTTTAAATTTGGCATTTTGCTGTTTCTACAACAGTGTTCTAACCCGTTTTGTGTACCAAGGAGGATCAGCTCCGTCGTTTGTTAATTTATTTGGTATAAACCTCTCAATTGCTGCCGATACTATTTCTTTGAATTTAAGCTACATCTGGTCTACACTTATATTATTAATTTGGGATGAGTGGAGATTGTCTCTCTGGAAGGTATCAAGTGAATTTTATTCTACTGGAAAACACACAAAAATGGGGCCCAGTGCTTGAATGTTCGAACTTGCTTGAGCTCCGGAGATGGGAAGGCTGCATGTCATTGGCAGACGTGTAATCGTACGTGCCTGCGCCCTCGTGCCGTGTTGGCGGCTGTGGGAAGCGCGGTGGCGTGACTGGCGGCGCGCGTATTTGAAAGTGCGGCCGACAGTATGGTAGCCGATACTATAGTAGGCTTACTTTTGGGATTCTCATCGGAAAACATGACTCTAGAGTTGATAACTTCTAATTTCTTTGAATACTTCATGATTGCAAATTTTTCTTAATAAAGCATAAAGTGCATTTAAATCATAAACAAGTTTATTATCATATTCAGCCTTCTTCCGTGATAAATATTGTCTCAGTTCCCCACGTAAAAAATTCACTGTTAGGCCCAAAATAATTTAAAGTGTTAGTACATCCGTTGTATACTTCAGATTCAGCACTGAGTCTCAAGGGTGTGCCTGTTTCGCGATTAATTCTGAATCGGTTAAACTCATTTTCACTTGTCATGCAGTAGCAGTTGACGATGTCGTTGGGTCAGCATGGGGACACCTAGGGGTCTTCGTCTGGGAAGCCATGTGTTCAACAACGTGCGCTGAACTGTGTTCTCCGAAACGAGCCTGTGCGAAGTTTGTGCTCCGTAATGAGATGGAAAGATGTGTTTGCGAATTGCTTGATGTTCGCTCTGCACGTTTTTCCGTTTTATTTCTTCGTATATAGTAACTGCGAGACAGACATGGTTAATTAGAAATCATCTAAACGTTTGTGGAGACCCGTTTTTAAACCACACTGAGTTCTACCACATCTCCCGTCGTTGGTGCGGTGCGAGTATTTTATCCAAGTCAGACTCCCTGCCCTGTCTCGTAAATCGCTGCGCTAGCCGTTAACGTATACGATCTGGTCGAATAAGTTTCGTTTATTTGAGCAATTAAACTCATTTATAGTGATCCCACGAGCCATTTTACAATCAGCTCTTCACAGTTTTATGTGGTCAGTTACCTACGCTATCATTGTGAGTGTGTGTGTGTGTGTGTGTGTGTGTGTGTGTGTGTGTGTGTGAGGACGCACCGAGTGGTTCTGTGACTGCCATTCTTCCGAATACTTGTATCTACGTCTACATCTAAACAGATACTCCGCAAGCCACAGTACGGTGCGTGGCTGAGGGCACCAAGTGCCACTACTTGTCATTTCCTTTCCTTTTCCACACTCAAACAGAAGGAGAGGAAAACAATTGTCTATGCCCCCTTATGAGCCCTAATTTCTCGTATCTAATTTTAGTGGTCCTTACGCGCAATTTATGTTGGCGGCAGTAGAATCGTTCGGCAGTCAGCTTGAAGTGCCGGTTCTCTAAATTTTCTCCATACTGTTTTTCGAAAAGAACGTCGCCTTCCCTCTAGGGATTCCCATTTCAGTTCCCGAAGCATCTCCGTAACAACTTACCGTGCTGTACGAACCTACCGGTAACAAATTTAGAAGCCCGCCTCCGAACTGCTTCGACGTCTCCCTTCAATCCGACCTGGTACAGATCCCAAACACTCGAGCGGTACTGAAGAATAGGTCGCACCAGCGTCCTATATGCGGTCTCCTTTAGAAATAAAGCAGTCTTTCCTAAAATTCTCGCACTAAACCGAGGTCGACCATTGGCTCTCCCAGTTACTTCCTAACAGATTTTCTAATAGTCTATATTTCGGGGCCGTGTAGTTTAATTAAGCACTAAATGCTGTGCTTTTCTTTGTTCTGGATTCTAACGCATATCACACACTGGAGAAGCACACCCTCTCTTCTTGTAGTTTCCACATTTAATCCAGGCGTAATTTATTCCACATTCAGAATCAGTTTCCGTGATGTGTGAATTTTGCCAGAACACAATGCGGTCTTGTCTTTTTCATACCTGACATAAGTGCGTATTTTATCGTGCTTTAATGGATGCTACTTGTGAAGGATGCCTTCTGCCACCCTTCTCAGCTCACAGAGGGCTTGATTCTATCACAATGTATTCTACTTAGGCTCTCCATAGACGATCTCACTCGGGTCTACATTATTCCACTGTCATCTGCATACCCGTTGACTCCTTATTCTTTACCCTATTGGATAAAAGGTAACTACAATTGTGTTTCATTTCCAAATCCTCAGAAAACTACTGTTACCGAATCTGGTATGGTCATCCGTCTCAGAGAGGTCCACTTTTGGGCTACATCAAACTTTTTCGTGCTATATCTGTATCATGGCATAACTCAAATCAATCACACGATTACAACTGCAGGCTGCTTCCAGGAGCAACAAAAATTTGGTTAAAACGATTTCATAATTATTGACCGAATTTAAAAATTTCGAATGCTGTCTACTAATTGCGAATCATAATCTTACCCTAAAGGATTAATACGGTACGTCAAGTATTAAATTAGGAACTGTGTATAAAATCTGTGTCTTGAGACAGCTTAGTTCACGGCGTTCAAATTACCCAGACTATATACATCCAGTATTGGAGAGTAAAATCACTTAGTTACTTACATCACACTCTACACATAATTCTCAACAGTTCCAAAAGTTTCTCGCGTGACACCCTCGACAAAATAATAAAAGGAAGAAAGTTTATCGCTTACTGCATTTCAACTATTCATGCAGTAAAACTTCTCCATAAGGCACCACGTTTCAACTTATTTCTTCTAACTTTATTTGTAGCACATTTTTAGACAGTACCCCATACAACAGCGAACGAACCTGAAAAATTATATAGTTGTAAGACATACAGTAAATGTGATATGACGTCGTAAATATTGACATGCATGAAAAACTAGCTTTTCTTAAAGTGAAGCACAAACTACAGCGGCTATACTAATCCAATGTACGACAATGAGATCACTTAGAGGGTTCGAGTTTGCTTCCAAAATCAATCCAAAATTGATATCGTAATACACTAAATCCACAAGAATATATTCTTGAAATGAAATTTTATAACATATTTTACTGGGCACATACATAAAGTAAACGGTTTTACATTATGCTATATTTGCGAAAAAAGTGTTATATAATATATAAAGGTGTTATCAATTTTTTTGGTTTACCAGTTCTCGTTCTGACAATTCATTAATCCATGGATGAATAGTCCAAAACTAATAAAACTAACATAATTACGATGTTCGGGCTTCATCCATAAAGGTTTTACTTACTGCATGTCAGATTTATCACGTTAACCGCAGAGCCCTATACCAGAGTGAACCAACTACGCTGGCCGCTGTGGTCTGGCGGTTTTAGGCACTTCAGTCTGGGACTACGCGGCTACTACGGTCGCAGGTTCGAATCCTGCCTCGGTCATGTATGTGTGTGATGTCCTTAGGTTAGTTAGTTTTACGTAGTTCCAAGTCTAGGGGACTGATGACCTCAAATGTTAAGTCCCGTTGTGCTTAGAGCCATTTGAATTTGAAACAACTACAAAATTGAACATTTTGAGTTTGCTATGGCAAATGACGAAGAAAATCATAAATATTTATGTGGCATAACGCATCAGGACTATGGTTTGACAGAGAGGGATATTTTTAATATTGTCGCTTCTGGCATATCTCAGATCTACAGTTAGTTCTGATACGAAAGTGAACTCAACGCAGTGACAAGATGACGGATCACCTTGTAGATGAAAATTCCCTCGAGTCAAATGAAAACGGTCTCGAAGTTGACCCTTAGGAACGTAGATAGTTCATTTTATCATATGAAATGTGTTAAAGGTCATGGTTTTGGTCGTACATCGCTTGCGAATTTTTATTTAACTTCGATGCATGCTACGTTGGTCTGGAGAAGATACAAAGCTACGTAAGCTGAAGGTTTACACAAATATTGTCTTTTGAAGAATCTAGTAAAACTGCGAAGAAGAAGCACACGAAATACAGTCAAAGCATGTAGCAGAGTCAAGAAACGAAAGTTCGATGTGATGGAAAAAGAAAGTGACAATTTCTTCCGCTCTGGTAGTTTTACATCAGTTGTAACAAACAGCAAAACAGTTTATGGACTATTGTAGCTTGGATGAACACAAGGTGCACCAAATTAACCGGAGGGTACTGCAAAGTAAGACTCTCTAAACTTTTCTGAACTTCAAAACGCTGCCCTAAACCTCAAGTCAAAACACGAGTACTCAAGAGTTCAAAGTACAAAGACTTCGAGTGAATACTGTATTTAATTTGGCAATTAACCTTGAAATTTAGACTAACATACACTAACACACCAATCCGACACAGTTAGCTAAAGATTACAGTGAAGACGTCAGGAGAAGAATGAGGCTTCCCAAACTCTGTTTAAATTGTACAAGGCATTGTCTCTTAATGGCATGCAACATTTTGCTTGGTTAAATGAAACAAGACCGTTGTGGAGGTAACATTAGCAATGAAACAGTTAAGTTATTCAATTTTTTACTTTCTGGGAATGATAATAAATTTTTCAGCGTTGTAATTCGTGTCTGTTGTTCGAAAAAGTAATAGCCCACTTCGAATATACGTTAGGAATCTACTGAATATCATTTACTGCCCTCAGTATCTCAAATTATTTTTTTCTGTGGTTGGATTTTAGAGCTGAATATCTCGAAATATACGAATTGTTCTTGGTTCCCTCTGGCGTAGGACACTACAGCTCACCTGTGAAGTCATTAGACGGCTGAAGAAGCTTTGTACGTGGGTGGTGTATTTCTAGTCCAATACTAATTATATAATATTTTAATTTAAGTGAACGGCTGATCGTGTTCCACAACTTATGCAACAGATACAGTACAGCTCTCTCTGCCTCTTTCTTTGAACAGTCCTGTCCCCAGGTACCTTGTTGTTATTCAGTATATTGATGCAGTGTTTAGTTGTTCTACAGTTGCAGCCAGTCCCACGTGCTCGTTCTGTCTTTTCATTAACTCAAAATTTTCCACTGGTCATATTACAGGTCCATTATTTAGAGAAGTCCTCAAGTATTTCACCCATCTGCATTACGTCTTTTCTTCATGCGTCCCTATACTGTAGTCCAGGGGTGATCTCAAGCCTTTTGGGTGACACTCAAAGAGGTAGGCCCACAACCGATTGTATGGAAATGTGGAACCAATGGTCCGAAATGCGTATTTATTGTGTTATGGACAAACAAAGTATGCACCACAAAGCAACCATATACGTTATAGTAATTTTTCACCGTGACTACAGCCAGTCTCAATGAATGCGTGGCAATGGCGCATGAAATTCTGTCTCAAGCACTCAAAGGTCCCTGTTATCTGTTGTAGTAGGAGATAGACAGCTTGGTACCCATCAAGCGGGTCTTCATCTCTCTCGATAGGGACTTCACACACCTACATCTTGACGTAATCTCAAAGAAAAAACGCCTTAGGTGTGAGATTCGACGACCGCGCTGGCCACTGGACAGGACCTCCGTTCCAATACAACGATGGAGGTACATCTTGTTCAGATGCTCGTGTACATTAACATAGAAGCAGGCTGATGCACCATCGTGTCAAAGTCACATCCATTCGTGGACCACAAGGGGTACAATCTCCAAGAACTGTAGCATCACATCTTGCAGGAACACCAGGTAACGTGGACAGTCAAACAGGGAGACAACAGGCAAAGTCCTATTAGGTGATCTTAAACAGTGCCCGCCCTTGCGTTGACGGAGAATCGTTGCAGGTGGCCATAAACGTGTGCGACGTGGGGATTTTCCTCACCCTAGAAGCGGCTGTTAAGGCTCTTAAAAGTACCATGACAGGTTAATGGGGCCTCATTCTTGAACAATACAGACTGTAAGAATTTCGGCACTACAGTACTGCAGTGGATAATCAAAAGTGGTTCAAATGGCTCTGAGCACTATGAGACTTAACATCTGAAGTCATCAGTCCCCTAGAACGTAGAGCCACTTAAACCTAACTAACCTAAGGACATCACACACATCCATGCCGGAGGCAGGATTCGAACCTGCGACCGTAGCAGTCGCGCGGTTCCGGACTGAAGCGCCTAGAACCGCTCGGCCACCGCGCCCGGCGCAGTGGATAATCCATTGACACGAGTGAATGAGGGGCTCAGAATCTTTTGGCGACATGCTTGCACAAGTTATGTATGAAAAGGGTGTAGTACCTGTTCCAACAGTACTCTGCACACTGCATCTTTCGAAGTGTTCATTTTACGGGAAAGTTCATGGGTGCTTATTTCTAGATGATCAGCCATGTGATACAACACCATCTCCTCAAAGTCTGCTATTCGGACATACCTTTGGTGGGAACTTCGCCTGGCTCTCCATGGCGTGAATGACACTGTCACTTGCAAGACGGTATCCACAGAGATAAGATTCTACCATTGGGGATGACGCCTGTTGGGAAAGCGGTCTCTCTGCATTAGTGCTGAATAACGGGCACTGTAGAGAGGGTATAAAATGTAGATTGGCAATGGGAAGGAAAGCGTTTCTGAAGAAGAGAAATTTGTTAACATCGAGTATAGATTTAAGTGTCAGGAAGTCGTTTCTGAAAGTATTTGTATGGAGTGTAGCCATGTATGGAAGTGAAACATGGACGATAAATAGTGAGAATAGAAGCTTTCGAAATGTGGTGCTACAGAAGAATGCTGCAGATTAGATGGGTGGATCACATAACTAATGAGGAGGTATTGAATAGAATTTGGGACAAGACGAGTTTGTGGCACAACTTGACAAGAAGAAGGGACCGGTTGGTAGGACATGTTCTGAGGCATCAAGGGATCACAACTTTAGCATTGGAGGGCAGCGTGGAGGGTAAAAATCGTAGAGGGAGACCGAGAGATGAATACACTAAACAGATTCAGAAGGATGTAGGTTGCAATAAGTACTGGGAGATGAAGAAGCTTGCACAGGATAGAGTAGCACGAGAGCTGCATCAAACCAGTCTCAGGACTGAAGACCACAACATCAACAATGGGCACTACATCCTGCTGAACTATACATTAAATGCATGTCTGCCAACTCTTGTGGCGAATAATGTTCGATCTCTCACTGTGCGTCATGCTCTGTGTGAACTAGCATACTTCACCATGGACACAACACAAGCTTTTTGATGCAATGGTCAACTGACACCTATGGTAGTGGCACACGTTAATGTGCCGGTCTGATGCATGTGGTCTTCACGTGACACACCTGCTACGAGCTAAGTTGTGTACAGCAAGGCTGTTTTGTGTTCCTCGGCGTATGCTGCTTATCACCTGCTGTCTGTTCCAGTGTACACCGAGCAACTATGGTCTTTGCTAGAATGGGGCAGAATTGCGTGCACCGTTGTAGTACATGCATTGCGACTGACTGTGGTGGTATTGAAGAATTACTATGACTTACATTGTTACGCATTGTACACTGGGTATTTCTGAAACGCAGTAAGTATGCATTTCCAACCATAGGCTCCCTATCTCAATATCATCGGTTGGTGACTGACTATGACCATTTTCAGGTTGACCCAAAAGTTTTGACACATGCTTAATATTTAGATGTCAACTATTTCTCATGGAACACAATCTCACACACACACACACACCACTCATCTGCTCCTCCCCCCCCCCCCTCCCCCCCCCCCCCCCCACACACCACACATACTAAATGCACGTACTAAAACTGAAATGAAAGGAACCATGTATAGACACGACTACTATAATGTGGGTAGCAAATAGCGTAGGACAGTGCTGGAAGAAGTTGAGATGATCTGACTGTGGACTACACTGCTTTGTTGAAGACTGACACAGGAGTGATTTTTAAAATGAATCATGCTGTTGTACAGGCCAGTAGCGCAGCACCATCCTTTGCTGCTCGAAGGTCAGACGCGGTGCTGGCGCCACACGGGACGGCGCGTCTGCTGCAGCTGGCTGGGAGGTGGGGATGGGGAGGCGGCGTCGCCCACGTGCCGCCCACGCGGCAGCCGAGCACGGGGCCCGCCGCCCACGCGCGCTCTCACGAGCGCAGCCGGCCGCCATAAAATACTGGCTGCGCGCCGCGCCAGCCCGTCCCGTCCCGTGCCGTCTCCTGCAGGTAATCCGCGCCGGAAGCCACGGCACGGACGCGCCGCGGCCAGCCAAAGGTCACGCGCGACGTTCCCCGCCGATTAACAAGTGCGAGGCGCAGGCGCGCTCCGCTCGTCCGTCAGCCGGCCAAGTGGTCGCGACACCTGCGGCCGGTTGCAGGCGCCCTGCCACCGAAGCAGCGCCGGAAGTTCTGTCATGTAAGGCCAGCGATTCAGGCACTCTTGCTTAAGCTCGTGTGCTAACCTTTGGCTAAACAGAACCTAATTTGAAATGATATGAATGCATCTTGTCTTTATATTAAACGCGCAGCAAAAAAAAAAAAAAGAAAACAAAAAAAAAAACAGTTGTCTGTCGCCAATCAAAATTTCCACTTACCTCACGTCTTCTCGAAAATAGAAAGCAAGCAGTGGCTGAGCAAAATTTCTCTTTCTGAATACATATTCAAACTGTCGCATGTGGTAACGTGTAACGATAAACAGTGGTATGCGGAGAGTAACTATTCCTATGACATGATATTCCAAAAAATGGCTCTGAGCACTATGAGACTTAACATCCGCGGTCATCAGACCACTAGAACTTAGAACTACGTAAACCTAACGAACCTAAGGACATCCATGCCCGAGGCAGGATTCGAACCTGTGACCGTAGCAGTTGCGCGGTTCCAGACTGAAGCTCCTAGAACCGTGATATTCCAAGACCATGATTTCCAAATGAAGTATATATTCAAAAACACAGAGTATAACTTCGTGTGATTTTCACACAATGTACGACTCAAAAATAAAGTGTTTAATAAATTGAGCAATGATAAAAAGAGTGTTCAATGTTAACAGAGTCCATGGTAGAGCGAATTTCCCATTGTATCACATAGAGTTGAGAAAAGTCATGAGACAGCAATATGTACCGGGTGATCAAAAAGTCAGTATAAATTTGAAAACTTAATAAACCACGGAAAAATGTAGATAGAGAGGTAAAAATTGACACACATGCTTGGAATGACATGTGGTTTTATTAGAACCACCCGATATTGCTAGACGCGTGAAAGATCTCTTGCGCGCGTCGTTTGGTGATGATCGTGTGCTCAGCCACCACTTTCGTCATGCTTGGCCTCCCAGGTCCCCAGACCTCAGTCCGTGCGATTATTGGCTTTGGGGTTACCTGGTCGCAAGTGTATCGTGATCGACCGACATCTCTAGGGATGCTGAAAGACAACATCAAACGCCAATGCCTCACCATAACTCCGGACATGCTTTACAGTGCTGTTCACAACATTATTCCTCGACTAGAGCTATTGTTGAGGAATGATGGTGGACATATTGAGCATTTCCTGTGAAGAACATCATCTTTGCTTTGTCTTACTTTATGATGCTAATTATTGCTATTCTGATCAGATGAAGCGCCATCTGTCGGACAGTTTTTGAACTTTTTTTTGTTCTAATAAAACCCCATGTCATTCCAAGCATGTGTGTCAATTTGTACCTCTCTATCTACATTATTCCGTGATTTATTCAGTTTTCACATATATACTGACTTTTTGATCACCCGGTGTATACCCGCCAACTGTTGTGCTAAACAGCACCTAATTTGAAATGATTTGAATGCATCTTCTCTTTATATTAAATGCGCAACTGAAGAAAACAATTATCAGCCGCCAATCAAAACTTCCACTTACCTCGCGTGTTGACAGTGTTGTCGCAGATTTCTCGAAAACACAAGGAAGCAGCGGCTAAGCAAAATTTCTGTTTCTACATACATATTCAAACTGTTGCATGTGGTAATGTGTAATAATGAACAGTGCTATGCAGAGATTAACTATTCCTATGACATGATATTCCAAGACCACGATTTCAAAATGAAGCATATATTCAAAAACACAGAGTAGAACTTCGCGTGATTTTCACACATACTGTACGTCTCAAAAATAAAGTGTTTAACAAAATTAGCAATGATATAAAGAGAGTTCAATGTTAACAGAGTCCATGGTAGAGCTTATTTCCCATTGTATCACATACACAGAGTTGAGAAAAGTCATGGGATAGCGATTGTGTATACACAGATGACGGTAGTATCGCGTACACAACGTATGAAAGGAAAGTGCATTAGCAGAGCTGTAATTTGTACTCAGATGTGAAAGGGAATCCGTTGTCACCTTGGCCGCACGACAGGAAGTAACACAATTTGAAAGAGGAATGACAGTTGGAGCTCGACGCAGGGGACATAATGTGGTGTCACCGCCAGACACCACACTTGCTAGGTGGTAGTTTAAAATCGGCCGCGGTCCATTAGTACATGTCGGACCCGCGTGTCGCCACTGTCAGTGATAGCAGACCGAGCGCCACCACACGGCAGGTCTCGAGAGACGGACTAGCACTCGCCCCAGTTGTACGGACGACTTAGCTAGCGATGCAACACTGACGAATCCTCGTTTATTTGCAGAGAAGATAGTTAGAATAGCCTTCAGCTAAGTCAATGGCTACGACCTAGCAAGGCGCCATAGCAATAGATAGTTATCGTATGAAGCATGTCTCATCAAGAACGATGTATACAAATGATGGATTAAAGTTAAGTATTCCAGAAGCTACGTACTTTTCTTTATAGCATTCATTACGTATCCTGTTTCAGACCTCACGCCATCCTGCGTGAGTTAAAGCGCGTGCCTTTCGGTTACCCGTCACTGTGGACTGGCTGTCTTGTCAGCCCACAACACATTATATTTCAGAAATCGTTAAGAATTTCATTACTCCGAGATCCACAATGTCAAGAGGATGTCGAGAATACCAAACTCTAGGCATTACCTCTCACTACGAACAACGCAGTGGGCGACAGCCTCTACTTAACGATCGAGTGCAGCACCGTTTCTGTAGAGTTGCCAGTACAAGCAACACTGCGTGAAATAACCGCAGAAATGAAAGTGGGAATTACGACGAACGTCTCCGTTAGGATAGTGCGGTGACATAATTTCGCGTTAAAGGGCTATGGCAGCAGGTGACCGCTTTGAGTTCCTTTGCGAATAGCACGACATCATGTGCAGTGCCTCTTCTGGGCTAGTGAGCATATTGGTAGAATCATAGATGACTGGAATACTGTAGCTTGGTCGAATGAGTCCCATAAATCTTCAATAGGATTCATGGCGGATGGTCTGGATGGCCAAATCATTCACTCTAAATGTCCACAATATTCTTGAAACCAATAGCGAGTAACTTATGGTCGGGTGACACGAAGTTGTTACTTGGGAACATCACGTACATGAACGGCTGCCAATGGCCTCTAAGCAGCTGAGCATAATCATTTCCGGTCAACGATCAGTTCGGCTGGACCGGAGGACCCAGTTCCTTCCGCGAAAACCCAGCCCACACCATTGTGAGCCCATCAACAGCTTGCACGGTTCCTAGTTCACAACGCTGACTGATCAAGCAGTTAGCGTTCGTGGAATCGTAGCACCTGGTCCGTTGACAGCCACATTCCACCACCGTGGTGTGAGATCTGAAGATTGTATAAAACAGATCCAAACCGGTAACCTCACAAAAAAAAAAGAAGTTTCCTGCGGTTCTAACTGTTGATGTTCATGTTTAAGAAGAGTGACTGCTTCAATGACTCTTTTCTTGCTATAATTAGTCTTATGTTATTTTTGCGGTCTCTACGGATTCGACATGTTGGCGCTGTATTTAGTCCTAGATTCCTCACTTAATATTGGTTCTTGAAACTTTTGTAATACGAGTACAGTTCTGTGCTATGGAGTTCTTGCTGCAATTCGTGTATAATTAATTAATTTCATCATTTTGGGATCTTTATTCTGTTTTATAAGAACTGTCTGTTAATGTTTACGACCCTGAAAATGTCATTTTTACGTTTAATTTGCGCAACGGCTTTGTTTTTGTGTTATCTAATACAACCGCAAAACGAAATATTAATGAAGTAATAGGAGGTATGCAATACCGTCTATGACCACTGAATCTCACAGGATTTCTGTTAAAGTGGCCTTGATATTTCTTCCACGCTTGAAGTGACGGTTTCCGGAGCATGTCAATAGTGTGTTCTGTTTACCTGCATCACAGTGGAGAACTCCATTTGAGTGCGCCGCTTCGTTCATTATGACGTCACTGAGAACATTTCGTTGAAGTAATTTCTGTAGGCACACATATACAATTCTGTCCTCTCACTGTAACCACGTGAACAGCACACAGGAGATGACACCAACGAACATGTGCTCTTATATAATGGTCAGAGGAGCGCAGTAATCTTCAGAATAATTCCTATTCTTCACGGTACTTTCATTATATGAAAAAAAAGACATTCATTTACATATAAGGAATTTCAATCATCTGCGCATGAAAAAAAAAAGTGAGGTGAATTCTGATTTGTCTGAGGATACAGTCACCCTATATTTCGTGATGATGAGGATGATTATAATGAGTTTGGTTTGAGGGCCCTCAACGGCATGGTTATCAGCGCCCGTACAAATGACCCATCTTTTCACTTTCCAGTCTTGCCATTTTCCTGAACTATGATGAAATGATGACGACAACGCAAACACGCAGTCCTCTGGAATAGAAAATCCCTGACTAGGCCGGGAATCGAACCCCGGACACCGTGATCCAGAGGCATTACATTTTGTTCTTAATTTTCTCGACGAATAGTTGGTATCTACCTTCACGTGTCCGTCAATTCAGGATCTTCACCATCACGTGGTCTCTCCTGTCGATCAAACGGACATGTCATCTTTATTCTAACTGCCCTTCTTTGTGTAAGTCCAATATTCCCTGTTATATCTGTTTGGTACAGGTCCTACACACTTGAGTGATACTAGATTATGGGTCACACAAGTGTTTTGTAGGCACTTTCCTTTGGTATCCGCCTGCTTAGCTGAGTGGTAACGTGTTTGCCTCCCGTAGTGTGGACCCAAGTTCGATTCCCGACCGGATTGGATAATTTCTCCATTCGTGGACTGGGTGTTGTGTTGTCCTCATCATCATTTCATTCTCATCATCGGCATGCAAGTCGCCCAAAGTGGCGTTGACTTCCCCGAATGGGGCTTCCCGGCCAACAATTCCACACTATCATTTCATTTTTCCTTCGGAGACTGGATACATTTGACCAAAATCCAACCAATGAATTGAAATCTACTTCATGTTTTTCTTACTGTTGGGACTCTCTTGTAATTCTATGTCATATCCTCTTAGATTGTTACACGTAGGTGATTATACGACGGATGAATTTTAATAGCGGCAACTACACTCCTGGAAATTGAAATAAGAACACCGTGAATTCATTGTCCCAAGAAGGGGAAACTTTATTGACGCATTCCTGGGGTCAGATACATCACATGATCACACTGACAGAACCACAGGCACATAGACACAGGCACAATGTCGGCACTAGTACAGTGTATATCCACCTTTCGCAGCAATGCAGGCTGCTATTCTCCCATGGAGACGATCGTAGAGATGCTGGATGTAGTCCTGTGGAAAGGCTTGCCATGCCATTTTCACCTGGCGCCTCAGTTGGACCAGCGTTTGTGCTGGACGTGCAGACCGCGTGAGACGACGCTTCATCCAGTCCCAAACATGCTCAATGGGGGACAGAACCGGAGATCTTGCTGGCCAGGGTAGTTGACTTACACCTTCTAGAGCACGTTGGGTGGCACGGGATACATGCGGACGTGCATTGTCCTGTTGGAACAGCAAGTTCCCCTGCCGGTCTAGGAATGGTAGAACGATGGGTTTGATGACGGTTTGGATGTACCGTGCACTATTCAGTGTCCCCTCGACGATCACCAGTGGTGTACGGCCAGTGTAGGAGATCGCTCCCCACACCATGATGCCGGGTGTTGGCCCTGTGTGCCTCGGTCGTATGCAGTCCTGATTGTGGCGCTCACCTGCACGGCGCCAAACACGCATACGACCATCATTGGCACCAAGGCAGAAGCGACTCTCATCGCTGAAGACGACACGTCTCCATTCGTCCCTCCATTCACGCCTGTCGCGACACCACTGGAGGCAGGCTGCACGATGTTGGGGCGTGAGCGGAAGACGGCCTAACGGTGTGCGGGACCGTAGCCCAGCTTCATGGAGACGGTTGCGAATGGTCCTCGCCGATACCCCAGGAGCAACAGTGTCCCTAATTTGCTGGGAAGTGGCGGTGCGATCCCCTACGGCACTGCGTAGGATCCTACGGTCTTGGCGTGCATCCGTGCGTCGCTGCGGTCCGGTCCCAGGTCGACGGGCACGTGCACCTTCCGCCGACCACTGGCGACAACATCGATGTACTGTGGAGACCTCACGCCCCACGTGTTGAGCAATTCGGCGGTACGTCCACCCGGCCTCCCGCATGCCCACTATACGCCCTCGCTCAAAGTCCGTCAACTGCACATACGGTTCACGTCCGCGCTGTCGCGGCATGCTACCAGTGTTAAAGACTGCGATGGAGCTCCGTATGCCACGGCAAACTGGCTGACATTGACGGCGGCGGTGCACAAATGCTGCGCAGCTAGCGCCATTCGACGGCCAACACCGCGGTTCCTGGTGTGCCGCTGTGCCGTGCGTGTGATCATTGCTTGTACAGCCCTCTCGCAGTGTCCGGAGCAAGTATGGTGGGTCTGACACACCGGTGTCAATGTGTTCTTTTTTCCATTTCCAGGAGTGTATTTATTTACAGCTCATACGCGTTTAAAAGTTTTACTGACCTTCAAAGTAGTCACCATCATTGTGTATAACCTGCAGAAAGTGTCATCACTTCTGTCTCTATGCTGTTCATTTTTGGAACACAATCTACGACCAGCTCAGAGACAGAAGTGATGACACTTTCTGCAGGACCTGACCGTCATTTTGCGAGACAGTTCTCAAGCACTTACAGTGCAAGCTGTTACTGATTTGTTTGACTGATCGTACTGCTAAGTGCTATACCACCTACTGCACTCCCCCTACTTAAGCCCTCGTGAGTGCAACTCGATTTTCAAACTGAAGGAAACGCTTCATTGCATTCGCTTCAGAACTGCTACAAACACTTCGAGCAATAGATCGTGCCGCTCGAGCTATCAACACAACTGGCACTGATAAGAGTATCCTACAACTTCCACATCGCTGGCAACGGGTTATACACAATGCTAGTTGTGGTGTCACCGCCAGACACCACACTTGCTAGGTGGTAGCTTAAATCGGCTGCGGTCCATTTAGTACATGTCGGACCCGCGTGTCGCCACTGTGTGATCGCAGACCGAGCGCCACCACAAGGCAGGTCTCGAGATACGGAATAGCACTCGCCCCAGTTGTACGACGACTTTGCTAGCGACTACACTGACGAGGCCTTTCTCTCATTTGCCGAGAGACAGTTAGAATAGCCTTCAGCTAAGTCCATGGCTACGACCTAGCAAGGCGCCATTAGCCTTACATAGTTTGATAGTTATCGTATGAAATGTCTCAACAAGAAGAACGATGTATTCACACAAGGAATAAAAGTTAAGTATTCGAGGAGCTGCATACTTTTCTTGCTACCATTCACTACTTATCCTGTTCCAGAATTCACGCCCGTCTGCGTTAGATAGCGTGCATTTCGGCCTCCTCTATCTACAAGGTGTTGGCACATTTGCCAACACATCACTAGTGACTACTTTGAAGGCCAGTAAAACTTTGAAATACGTATCTATTTTGTACTAGCTCTAAATAAATAGTTTCCACTATTAAAATTTCAACCCTCGTATAAGTAGAAATATTCCAGTTGTGACTCATTAATATCGAATTTTCATGAAGTACGGGCTTTGCAATGTCCATGCGGCTGTTCTTATGTAGTACTTCATTACAAATAAGTGTTTCATCGCAATACGTTTCGGGTTGCTATTAATGCTTCCTAATGTACAAGAAAAGATTGAAATGGAAATTATTAGACTGCCCGTTCAACAGAATATTGTTGAATAAACTCAAAAATTAATCACAACTTGTCTTGGTGCAGCATATAAAGAAGCCAGTATTTTAAAGAACCGAGACACTGAAAGCATTAATTTGCAAATTAGGTAGGTATTTGGTAAGCTGTAAAGAAGGTAACAGGAAACATAATATGAGCTTTTACAAAACACTTTCCTTCGGAGACACGTACGAAGAATCATGCTTGGTCATGCTGCCCAGATCCTTAACAGATGCCTGAAACAAATCTGCTTTGATAAAATAAAATTACTTTGCACAATTTAACTAGGCTCACATTGAAAATTGAGGAAAGGTACAGGAAAATTACAGATGCATTCATTCAGTCCAGACCCACGCCAAAAGGAGACGAAGATCAGAGGAAGAAACAATCAGCCTAACGTGCATGCACTAACCGCAAACATCTTCTTAGCATAAATACACGATGCGAGAATTCACGCACACAACATAAAATGTACCGAATTGACCAACTAAGTCACACATTAAAGCGTTCCAAACAGGAAGAAAATAAAATGAAGAAATGTATAGACCCAATGACAGAACAGGACTACAATAACGAATAGCATGAATCGCCGCGAATTGATACGAAAATCAGTGACGTCACGGAAAACTTAGACATGAAATAACGGAGCTGAAGACACACAGAACAAAAAAAGCCGGAGGCAACACCAAAAACACACTGCTGGCCATGCCTAACATGGTCTAGGAAACTCGTTGGCATTCATAGAGATCCTAGTTGTCTCTAAACGGATAAATACAGGTCCTGTATGGTTTTCACGGGAATCTTATACCGCTCTTCCTCCAAAACAGTGACAAGTTGAGGTAACGACGATGGAGTTGGCTAGCGACCACTTAGCCCCCGAATGCTCACAGTGGTGGCCAATGGGGATGCGACAGTTGATCATCGTGCTGATAAAACCAGACCTGAACGACGAGAGCTGTGTGAATAGGGGCCCTGTCGTATTGGACCACTTTACACAGGGTCCAAACATTGTACCATGGGATGGATCTGATCATACAAAATAGTGACACAACCCTTGGCATTAACACCATTTGCAAAATACCCTGAAGTCCCATGGAATATCATGGTATGAGTGTCCAAATCGTCACCAGATCCCCGCCATGTTTCACTCTTGTAAACTCGGGCAGGAGTTGGAGATAGCGTTAAATAAGACTTACCTGTCGTAAGGACTCTCTTCCATTATACTCAACAGTCCAGGATTTATGAATTCGGCATCTGGTTTCCCCGTTGAAGGGTTCCGAAACTGCAGCTCGCTCTGCAGTTTCTAGACTATGAAGCCCACTTCACTTCTTTTGGTGGTGACAGGGTCCGCGAGTTCGACGCTCAGTTCTGCAGCGACGTTCGGTTCTGCAGCTACGTTCTCACCTGTTGTCCTCCTATGTTTCATCACAGTCCTCCTTAATGATCGTCCGTCATTATCACTCAGCACACACTTTCCTCCGCGTTATGACACAGAAAACGACGTTTTCCACTTTCCTTTTATGCTGTATAAATAATCGATACAGTGTGTCTTTTAACACCTATCATTTCTTTTATAAGCAATAGAGAATGAACAAAGAATGGGAAGGGACAGGCGGGAACTCGTGACTCCCAGCCGCACAGGGCATTGTGGTAAAGCAATGGCGAAACTTGAAAATTTGTGCCGCACAGGGAACGTTTCTCATGAGCGGTTGCCTTAACCGCGTCAGCCAACTGGTTAGGCTCCCTGACCTACTCAAATTTCCAACTTATTGCGTTCTACAATGCAGGGTACCTATTTATTAAAAGGACGGACCATGCATTGCAGTATGCAGTAAGTAGGAACTCTGGGTCGGTCAAGGACCGCATCCAGGCTGAAGCCATAATGCCTTGGCAGCTGAAAGACACCAATTTCCACCTATTCCTTCGCCTTCTTTCCCCATTCTCTATTTCATATAAATGTATGCACCAGCTGTATCACCACAAGTGGATATGTCCCACACAACAGACATCACTCAAATATACACTAATCACTTAAGTAAATTGATCATCCACACTATTATGACATATATTATGCGCGACTTTGACCGTTGGCTAATTGTGATGGCCTGGAGACTCCGCATGAGCATTTCGGAAACTGCATGACTTGTTGGGTGTTTGATGAGCGCTGTGGTGAGTGTCTTCATCACATGGTGAAACTAAGGTGTTGGGACCACTTCCAGACGCCACTGACCCGAGCGAGGTGGAGCAGAGGTTAGCATGCTGGACTCGCATTCGGGAGGACGACGGTCCACACACTCATCTGAGCATCTATCTCGATTTAGGTCTTCCATGGTTTCCCTAAACTGCTTCATGTAAATGCCGGAATGGTCCTTTTGAAAGGGCACGGTCGAATTCATTCCCTATCTTTCCCTAATCCGATGGAACCGATGACCTCGCTGTATGGTCCCCTCGCCCAAAATCAACCAACCAGACGTCGTGGGGTTGGGCGGCTACCCCTCATTACAGATGCAGGACGTCGTAGGCTGGACAGATTGGTGAAACAGGACAGGCTGAAAATGTGGCGGAACTAACATCAGACTTTAATGCCTGGCAGGGTACAAGTATGTCTGAAGACACTGTGCACTGAGCAGTCGTTACCCATGGACCTCGGCAGGTGACGACTCATGTACATGCCAATGTTAACACCACGTTGGCAGCTACGACCAAAATTGCAACGAGACCATCGGCGCAGGACGCTGCGGCAGTGGAAGATCGTTGAAAGGTCTGATGAATCCTGATACCTTCCTCATCATGACGATGTGAGGCCGCGAATACGTCGTCTTGCAGGGGAACAGATCCTTGACAACTGCAAGGCAAGGTGGTGGCGGTTCCATTATGCTCTGGGGAACACTCACGTGATCATCCACTTACACTGGTTGCAGCCCACCTACACTCCTTGATGACGATCATGTTTTATGACGGCAATGGAATTTTTCAAGAAGGTTCGAGGAACACAGTGGAGAGTTCCAATTGATGTGCTGGCCCCTGCGTGATATGAAACCGATCGAACACATCTGGTATGTGACAGAACGTGGCGTCAGAACTCATATTTGCTAAATCTTCAACCTAAACAGACTGAAGGCCTTAGAACTTTAATTTTAATGGAACTCGGCTGGAGGCCGCATATTAAGCAATAATAAGTGTTTCAATCTGACGGCAGAAGGCCTAATCTTAAAACAATTGAAACAAATTCGTCTGAAGGCCCGATACCAAAACATCACAACCGTATGCCTTAAGGGCAAGACAAGAACATTAATTTAAGAGATATTAAAACTTGGCTGAAGGCCACACACCAACACAATAATTTAACAGCTTAAGGCCTTAAATGATTTGATGTAAAATTCGGTTGAAGGCTGCTGTAAGAACAACAGTCTCATGCCTTAAGGGCAAGACAAGAACATTAATTCAGGATGTATAAAACTCGGCTGAAGGCCACACATCAGTCCGCAGCTCGTGGTCGTGCGGTAGCGTTCTCGCTTCCCACGCCCGGGTTCCTGGGTTCGATTCCCGGCGGGGCCAGGGATTTTCTCTGCCTCGTGATGACTGGGTGTTGTGTGATGTCCTTAGGTTAGTTAGGTTTAAGTAGTTCTAAGTTCTAGGGGACTGATGACCATAGCTGTTAAGTCCCATAGTGCTCAGAGCCATTTGAACCATTTTTGAAGCCACACATCAACCACATAACTAAAACTCAAACAGGGAAGTTACTATGTAACAGACACGGAATGGCGCTCAGAAGTTCCAAGGGTCGGCCTGGAATTGTAACACTAACGCCCGTTTAGGCGAGACAGGCAGCTTGACCAACAATCTGTTAATCGGAAGGCAACGCAACCGACAGACAGCCGATCGACCAATCAATCAAATCAGTTACGCTCGACACAACCAGCCAAACGACCACAATGTTTCAATACAACGACACACAGAAACAAACGAAGACTTGTAAACAGCTGAGGCTCGATAGTAAGTTTATCTGAGACTCAACTTTCATGTCCAAGATCGGTGGGCGACGAACTACGTAGCACTCACAAGCAGAACCTCACAGTCCAACCGCGCAGGCACGCCACCAGCAGCTCCAGCCCGACTTCGCGCGACAGGGGCTGCTCCAGGCCAACAGACCGACTGGACTGCTGGTCCGTCCGCGACTACTGGTGCGTCTCCAACTGACTTTCTTCGGACGGACGACGCCCCGGAGACACTGGCTCCAATCTAACCACGCAGAGGTAACACAACTGACCAACTGACATTTCTGCCCAGGAAGGAACCGACCCAAATACACGTCGCCGATGAGTCGACCGACCGACCGAACGACCAGCCAACGGTCATTCCCGCTGGTACTGACTGTGCGGACCTCGTTGGGGCTTCGTCCCTCGACTGCACTCCTGCTGCGTCCCGACTGCACTGCTGGTCCGACTCGAACCGAACTGCCAGACACACGACGACCCGGGAATACTATCGGTCCGTCCAGGGATGGTACTACAGTGCACTTATCGATACACGCTGCTGCTGCCGCTCACGGGCAAGTAAGGCAGGAACTTTGTGACACCAGTAAACAGAATAAGAAAACGAGGCGGCAGTACCGTAATAGAAGATGACAAACAATACATGGCATGAACACGAGCCGTGCACGGCTTACTTGTATTTCCATAGATAAATTACATTATACTTCTCTAAATGACAAGTTTCGCATTTGCAACTGAAGTAGCCATTAGGTAACAGATCAGTGCATCTGATGGACAGGCCAATTACAACAACGAGAGTTAGGAGGTTCAGGCATATCATGAGCAACAGTGTTAAGAACGGGATGGACAATGAGAGAATAGCACCGTCTAGCTATAATTTTAAATTGAAAGTATTCAGGTTATCATAACTTTACAAAATCGGAATTTTATGGTTTTTTTAACCAGTTGTGTGATAGATGTTCACAGGTTGGGCCACACTGATATTTGCTTTGGACCGCATAAGGCCCGCAGGCTGCAGGCTGGACACAAAAAAATGGCTCTGAGCACTATGCGACTTAACTTCTGAGGTCATCAGTCACCTAGAACTTAGAACTAATTAAACCTAACTAACCTAAGGACATCACACACATCCATGCCCGAGGCAGGATTCGAACCTGCGACCGTAGCGGTCGCTCGGCTCCAGACTGTAGCGCCCAGAACCGCACGGCGGTTGGACACAGCTCGTCTAAAGGAAAGCAGAGAGGATACAGTTTTAAAAAAATTTTGTTTTTTCCATTTCTTAAAATATCTTTGTAACTCTTGGAAACATTCATTAATTTTCTATGTGCATTTCTTTGGAACGTTTTATTCATGAATTATTTCAGTACCGTATTTTAAATGTGTTATAACAAGTAGAGCGGCAGTGTTTTACAGTACAGAGCCGGTCGGGGTGGCCGAGCGGTTCTAGGCGCTACAGTCTGGAACCGCGTAACCGCTACGGTCGCAGGTTCGAATTCTGCCGCGGGCATGGATGTGTGTGATGTCCTTAGGTTAGTTAGGTTTAAGTAGTTCTAAGTTCTAGGGGACTGATGACCTCATAAGTTAAGTCCCATAGTGCTCAGAGCCATTTGAACAATTTTTTACAGTACAGAATTGCGGGCAACCGGAATCTAAGGGGTGTGGAAGGGGTTGCGTGCCCGCCTTCAAATGATGGAGCAGCCGTGGAATGGATATCGAAGTTTCTGTTGTGACTTGGCAAGACAGCCAAGCCACTATGAGATAGCCGAAAGGCACGCGTTTAAGCTCACGCAGGCTGGCTTGAGGTCTGGAACAGTTAAAGGAGTTGAGTCTAGTAAAAAAAAGTACCTAGCTTCTGGAATACTTAACTTTAATCCATAATTGGTGAACATCGGTCTGACGGTACATGCATCACAAGATAAATAGCAATTTATAATGGCGCCTTGCTAGGTCGTAGCAAATGACGTAGCTGAAGGCTATGCTAACTATCGTCTCGGCAAATGAGAGCGTAATTTGTCAGTGAACCATCGCTAGCAAAGTCGGCTGTACAACTGGGGACGAGTGCTAGGAAGTCTCTCTAGACCTGCCGTGTGGCGGCACTCGGTTTGCAATCACTGATAGTGGCGACACGCGGGTCCGACGTATACTAACGGACCGCGGCCGATTTAAAGGCTACCACCTAGCAAGTGTGGTGTCTGGCGGTGACACCACAGTTTCCGTACGGGAAAATTTTTAAGTGCTCACAAAAAGTGTGCGAATGGAACGGAGTCTAGTACCAAATGGGGGATCTTAAAGGAACCCTTAGTCGTTGTATTTGTGGACGCGTCAACGCTGCAACCCCGACCCCGTGATCACACCATAGGAGAGTGCGGAACAGGCAGGCTGAAAAAGCACAGAAGCCGTTCATTGCTTCGGATCACGTTTAAATGGCGTCGAATGTTTTTGAGTGGCACCCAGTGGTTTCAGAGTGTATACCAGAGGAAAAATAACGGTCGCGCTACACTACGAAGCACTGACGTTGGATGAGGTTCCTACCCCAAAATGTCCTTACAGAAGGGTTGAATCTTCCACGGTCGGGCGGGGGGCAGAGGGTAGAGGGGGTGTCAGCAATGACGAACGTTGTCAAGGACATCTTCCTGCTTTGTGAAATGTCGTTTTCTACTCCGAAATGTGTGGGAATCAACGCCCCAAGGGAAGGGGGGCTTTCGTCAAGGCCCTTTATGCCACCTGCAGATGACTTTTCGTGTCGATTCTGAGCGGCGGTGTGTATGAAATGTTTTCCTCAGCCATCCATAAGAAAACCGACTGATTCCAACGTTGCGTGTCGCGGTTCTGACCTCCACGGCCGAGGCGTCAAAAGAAAGGATGAAATGTGGGCAAGGGGTGGTGTGACGACCTTCCTATCGAGTGACACATCAACGATGACAGAACTGTGGTGAAATTTGGCGTCAGTGTAACATCACCAACCCACGCTACACCTCACGTGAACCTCTGATCACTGACCTCTTTATCGCCGAGCCCAAGGGTGACGTCGCAGAGCGGCACGCTTTTGCACCACATTACAGAGTAATTTTCTAGGCACTGTTGAGCTAAATGTCAAACCTCTGCACCGCAATGGAAGATAATTACGGGTTGCAACAAAGTGCCTCCGTAAATGTGTTGCGCAGTGTGTATTACCGACATAGCATTATAAAATTACGCTACCGCTGCCCACAAAGAATTATCGTGGATGGCTAAACTCCGAGGGTAATTTTACAGTACAGTATACTTGCTTCATTGATAGCTCATAATAGTATAGTCAAATAACTACCCTCAATCATATTTCTCCATCTACATTACTCTCAAGATGTTTGACAGTTTCTTTCCAAACTAGAACGTGTTTCACGTACTACTCAAGTACTGTCTTTAGTATTGTGCTATTAAGAGTGCCGCTAAGGCGAAACTGTTGCTACTCACAAGTGACTAGTGTGCAACTTCCATGTCCGAGGACCGAGCGAGGTGGCGCAGTGGTTAGACACTGGACTCGCATTCGGGAGGACGACGGTTCAATCCCGCGTCCGGCCATCCTGATTTAGGTTTTCCGTGATTTCCCTAAATCGCTCGAGGCAAATGCCGGGATGGTTCCTTTCAAAGGGCACGGCCGACTTCCTTCCCCGTCCTTCCCTAATCCGATGAGACCGATGACCTCGCTGTCTGGTCTCCTTCCCCCAAAAACCACCACCACCATGTCCGAGGTACCAAAGTCTTCTCTTGGACGTTGCGCGGGAATCTGCACCCCTCTAGGCAGGCTGGTATCTCCGCACGACACAGCAACCCGTTGTAGGGACACTGTGACTGGTGCAGTAACGGTTTTAACTAAAAGGTCAACTAGAGAGCCAGAGGATGAAGCGTGAATATTTCACAATGTCCCGCAAGAATTTCGCATTTTTTCAGTCAAAACTGTCCAAGGAAAAAAAATTTGTTGCATTACTTATTGCACGCCGCGCATTTGTTACCACTACTCCATAATAGCGAAAGAACCACCGTCACGTAGTCTCTTACGAGCATTATATCTTAGCACTACAATGTAACAGTCAAAAATATCACTCTGCATCAGTTTGCTTAATAATGGCTGTGCTTCGCAGTTTTAGTCGCTGGTTATTCCATATATTTCCACTGCTTGCTTTGCTCCTTTGTATGGGGATCATACTGATACACCCAGCACTCGTACATGGAGATTAAGTGGCTAAGAAAGTCATACGGGTTGGCGTGACACATCTGTAGCTTTTTCATCGCTGACTCGGTTCGAAGCGCAAGATGTTGACAACTGGTCCATAACTGACGTTCAGTTTTTCCACTATCACCTCGTTGGTGATACGCCGCCCTTTGGGCACCAAGGCCTCCTCCTCCCAAGGGATTCCCCGTACAACATAGCGAGTTAGAGAGCAGTTCTGCCAATTCGCCCTAAGTTTTTCAGGCTTGTTGCTTCATACTGGATGTTACTGCGTCACCGAACCACTGTCTCATATGATGGTGCAGTGCTGCGGTACACTTCCTCCAACGCAGTGTGGATACTTGCAGCGTTGTTATCTGTCAAATGTAGAAAACGAATCACTGCAGCATACTCCACTTTATCAGTGTACAGCGCGTCATCTTGTTTTTTTTTTTTTTTTTTTTTGCTGCTTTTTTTGCACGATAGTGAAGAGGAGTTGTAAAAAATTTGATTATGTAAAATTATTATAGCGAGGTGATAATTATAAATTTGTGACTCCATAGCTGAGTTTTCAGAATGACTCACTGCCATGTGGGGGTTCCTGGCTCGATTCTCAGTACTGTCCGGAATTTTTCCTTGTTGGTAAGATTGATACAAGGTGCACTCATACTCGTGGTGCCCACTCAGTAAGTACTCAGCAAATTAGTAGCGATTTCAGGGTCAAGAAACCCGACAATGGCCGGAAGAGCGGCACACTGACCATGATACCATTTCCAATGAACAACTAGCAGAGGGTGACACGGCGGTCGATCGGACTCGACTGGTCTATCTAGGACCAGAAGGTGGAACTTTACCTTACCTTCCGTCGTACAGATGACTGGACATTGTATTTCTTCAAGTACTAGACATATCGCCGGCCGGTGTGGCCGAGCAATTCTAGACGCTTCAGTCTGGAACCGCGCCACCGCTACGGTCGCAGGTTCGAATCCTGCCTCGGGCATGGATGTATGTGATGTCCTTAGGTTATTTAGGTTTAAGTAGTTCTAAGTTCTAGGGGACTGATGACCTCAGATGTTAAGTCCCATAGTGCTCAGAGCCATTTGAACCATTTTTGAACTAGACATACCCACGTGTACCTGTTTCCCGAGACACACTGGAAACGTGTACTGTGTTTTAGTTATCGGTGACAGCCTCAATAATTTTCACGCTCACGACCACACTGGTATCAATGCCGCACATGTTGCCCAGTTGTGTGCCGAAACGACTCTCTGCTAACGAGACTAGACTTAGCTCTGTCATGTGTAGGTGAGTGGGTGGTAGCCTGTTGTCCTTCTTAACTAATAACAAAAACAATTGTTAGTAAATTTTGAATTCGAGGGCAGCCGCACCTTTTTGTTGCCTATGTGACTGTCAATCCTGTAAGAAACAATTATTTGTTTTGTTTATCATGTAGCTTAAAAATGTTGTTGCACAAAAGAGAAATTAAAATAATATTTGTGATACGTGGATTAGCTCTGATTTATCAGACTAGTTTGTTTGGAAACAAAAGTGCCTTCGAGACCTTTTTAGCAATTGCAGAAAAGTTCTCGAGCCACAGGACGAATTGCAACCTAAGCACTTTTGAAAGTACAGTATGTTATGGCCTTGAAACAGAACCAATAGTCTACTTTTTTATGAATTTTGACTTCTCACACAGTTTGAATTCATGGAGAAGCACTGTTGCAAAAACAAATGATATAGTTCAATGGCGCGTACGTGCTGTTAATAAATCAAGAACAAAGGCATTAAGAAAGCTCAGAAAATGTAGATTTTTACTCGGTCAAAAATTGTTCGTAATATGCCTCAATGAGATACACGTGTCTCATAATGCTGTCGTATCTTCGTCACAGGCTCCAGCAGCTAATTCTGATGAAACAATGGAAATTTCAGGAAAGGTCAGTTTCAGTTTGTTACTTGGTCATCTCTTCTAAAATATCAGAAAGTTTCAAAACGAGATTCGTAAGACATCATACAATTCAAGATTTGTTAAGTACGAAATGAAGTTAGCAGGCATCTTGCAGTTTCTGTGGGTTTTAAGCCTACTCATTTCCACGCTAAAATTGTTATTAACATCAGTGTGTTGCTTATGGTGGCCTAACAAAAATGCTAGTTTCTTAAATTTCTGAAGCTTACAAATTTTAAGACTAGTTGCAAGAAGTTCGTCGACACCAGCAGTGACGTCTGAATTTACAGTGTCAAACAAAATGATCGAGTTAGCTGGAATGCATAAATAGTAGGCAGTTATAGCAATAGTGTTTGGTAAAGAGAAGGGAAAAATACTCCCTGCTGACGTGTAAAGAGCATGTCTTTGACATTCTTCGAGGACAGTGAGTTCAGACGAAATGAAAATATGTCAGCTGGATTGTAATACAAAAAAAAAAAAAAAAAAAAAAAAAAAAAAAAAAAAAAAATCACAAGTGGTATTTCATAGGTTAAAGAAGGTTGGTGGAACCAAAAATTGTTAGGTTTTCCTTATACAAAATTCGTTTATTAAGGTGATGACTGGTGAATGTTTGATCGAGATATTTTGAAGGTCATATTTTCAACCTTAAGCATAGTGTCTCCAAAACAAACGAAATCTTGAAATGATAATTAAATCAAGACCCTACTCTGTCAACAGGCGTTGATGTACATCAACGGGGGCAGTTGAAAATGTGTGCCCCGACCAGGACTCGAACCCGGGATCTCCAACTTACATAGCAGACGCTCTATCCATCTTTCTTTCGTCAGACCTCATTTTCTTCTATATTTTTCGTTGAATTTGTTCGGGGCGAACTTCCAAATGACACCCGTTCAGGTTCGTCGTGGATCCGTTCACTCAGTTTTTTTATTACAGAGGGTGGCTAACCCTCTCACTGAGCACACTGAGCTAACGTGCCAGCGTCCATCTGAGCCACCCAAGGGCACAGAGGATAGTGCGACTGCAGGGACTTATCCCTTACACGCTCCCCGTGAGACCCACATTCCCAACTTAACGTCCACACACTACATTCGTAGTGTCCCTCCCCATTACACTCATTACTCGCGGCAGACAATCTGACCGAGTCCCGTAACAGTTTGGGCAATACGCGTGCATCCGCACAGAAGAAGAAGGTCAATGGTCGGTTAGCGTTAACTATATTAAGATGGTATCTGTTCTTTCGGATATGTCCGAGAGAACAAATACCATCTTCATACAAACGAAATTTTACCTAGTACAAAAATAGCTGCTCAACCTAATGAAAGAAAAATTATAGTTCTGGAGATAATATTTAACAATACAAAATCAAACTATCCTTAGATTTTTAATAAAAAAATTATGATAGTATAACGGTTAGAACACTCACAAACAACTTATGCAATTGTGTAGGTCGGACAGCAAGAACTTCTCCGCTGAGGAACTAAATGCCGTTCAGTGCGCTTTGTTTATCCGTAAATGACTGCAGTCACAATGCACTTAAATAATGGTCTTGGTCGATTTTTCCTCATTTTGGGCCTCATGTTGCACGAAAATCAGGAACGACTCAGCCTTGAAATGTTAACAACGTGTTCAGCACAAGATATTACGCATCTTATCGTGTTACACTGTCCGGCCATACTGTCCAGCGACCAACTATCTGTAGCTTGAATAACTACCGTTTGCAACGAAGACCGCTCCGAGACGTGCAGAAAGATAATCAATGTGGTTCAGGAAGGTACCGACGGGGACGTGGAACCATGTCGACTCCACTGCCGTGGGCAGGTGCTCCAGGTTTCTCGGATGAAGCTACATGGCGCGTACAGCCCGTTCGAGGTGGTCCCACGGATAATCGATTCGGGCTACATCCGGGGAGTTTGGTGGCCGGGAATGTACGATAAACTCATCCGTGAGTTCATCGAACCACACTCGTCCACTACGAGCTATGTGCCACACTGTACTGTCCTGCTGGTAGATGCCGCCGTGCTAAGGAAAAACGAACTTCAAATAGAGCCGCATACTTGTGCTTATGCACTGTGCCTCCCGGTATTGCCGCCTTTCCGGAGTGACGTGGCCATCCAGAGAATTCCGCAAAATCATTCCCCACATCATAACACTCCATCCTCGGACCTGTAACCTTCTGCCGATTGTCGCACGGCCGTACACGCTGACGGCCATCTGGACCATAAAACGTGACTGTTTTGAAAAGCCCCTCTTTCGCCACTGTGGAGACGTTCAGTTGTGGTACTACCGTGCAAATTCCAACCTTCGTCGCCGATGGACAGCAGTCAGAATTGGTGCATGACCCAGGCACTTGGTGCTGAGGCCCGTACACAGCAATATTCGCCGAACGGTCGTTAAGAAGACACTGTTGGCAGTCACTTCTTTAAATGTGCGGTCGGGTGCTGCACAGCTGCACATCTATTCGCCCGTATACATCTCCGCTGCCGTCGTTCACCTCTGTCATCTGTGGCTCGCACTGCACTACAGTTCCCTCCGCGCCGGTTTTCGGTAGCGGCATTTTTGCTTGCACGGTGTACTTTATCCTCGGCAACTCGAGAACAGTTTACGAACTTGACAGTTTCGGAAATGCTTCCACTCTTGGCACAGTAGCCAATAATTATGTCCTTTGGGACGTCAGAAAAAAAAATGGTTCAAATGGCTCTGAGCACTATGGGACTTAACATCTATGGTCATCAGTCCCCTAGAACTTAGAACTACTTAAACCTAACTAACCTAAGGACAGCACACAACACCCAGCCATCACGAGGCAGAGAAAATCCCTGACCCCGCCGGGAATCGAACCCGGGAACCCGGGCGTGGTAAGCGAGAACGCTACAGCACGACCACGAGATGCGGGCTGGGACGTCAGAGAAATCGCTGTTTCTTTATTGCGACAAAGACTGCACCGTTTTCCGCGTTCCCCTGACGCGCTTTATATAATCTTCACCGCTTATGCTGCCACCTGATCTGTGAGGTGGCTACGACCATAGGCGGTGGTCACGTTTATGTGACTGAACCGTGTACATGCTTTGGATCACGAATACACTTTTAAAAAGTTTTAAAAAAAAAGACGCAGACAGAAATGCAGAAGTATCGGAATGGAAAGGAAATCGGTAGATTTGATGCTTTTCTCAACTGGGGAGAGATCTTACAATCCCGCCGTGTGTGGGCAGGCGTTATCTTGGAGAAATGCAGGCCCAGGTCGGTTTGCCATGAAATGCAACAAAACGGGGTGTAGAATATCGTCGACGTACCGCTGTTCTCTAAGAGTGCAGCGGATGAAAACCAAAGAGGTCCTGCTATCAAAAGAAACGGCATCCGGTAATGCAGACCGTAACTGCTTGCTCTCGGGCTGTATGACAGTCAGGTTGGTACCGCACCACTGTCTGTGGCGCCTCTAGACGCGTCTTCGGCCAGGAATCTCCTTGACCGGAATAGAACTGTCTTCAGTGATGATTCTCGCTTCGAGCTGAGCCCCGATGCTTATCTTCGTGCTACCTTGACCAGAACGGTCGCGGATTCTCGACCCAATACAGAACATTTTGAGAATTATGGGCAGATTCCTCCAACCATGCCACGATTTCGACGATCCAACCCGCCACTCGGACATAATTTAGCAAGATATTCCTCAGGAGGACATCTAAGAACTCTATCAATCAATGCCAAGAATGCTGCTTGCATAAGTCCCAGAGGTAGACCAAAGCGTTATTGTCTTGCTCAGTCTGTGAAGTTCTTTCTCCTGAATAAATCATCCGATTTGCTGAAATTGTAATCATTTGTTTGTTTGAACATGTACTGCTACCGATTTCGGTCCCATTCGGGTAATTACTTCGTCGTGCGCTTTTTTTTTTTTTTGTCTTACAGTGTAATTTCAAACTATCCTAAACCGTTTTAAACTCGTCGAAACTGTTGCAGAGCTGACGAAATATACTGGATCCTCTCTATTGAAAGCCTTGTACAACAATGACATTTTTTACTGAGCTCAAATGTAGCACGCCTCGGTTTTTATCTGTAAGGAATTTCTGTGCAAAATTACGCTTAGTTTGAAGTTGGTCATGTAAGGACTAGTGCCTTACTTGCTGTTTACATCTACATCTACATCTATACTCCGCGAGCCACCTTACGGTGTGTGGCGGAGGGTACTTATTGTACCACTATCTGATCCCCCCTTCCCTGTTCCATTCACGAATTGTGCGTGGAAAGAACGACTGCTTGTAAGTCTCCGTATTTGCTCTAATTTCTCGGATCTTTTCGTTGTGATCATTACGCGAGATATATGTGGGCGGTAGTAATATGTTGCCCATCTCTTCCCGGAATGTGCTCTCTCGTAATTTCGATAATAAACCTCTCCGTATTGCGTAACGCCTTTCTTGAAGTGTCCGCCACTGGAGCTTGTCCAGCATCTCCGTAACGCTCTCGCGCTGACTAAATGTCCCCATGACGAATCGCGCTGCTTTTCGCTGGATCATGTCTATCTCTTCTATTAATCCAACCTGGTAAGGGTCCCATACTGATGAGCAATACTCAAGAATCGGACGAACAAGCGTTTTGTAAGCTACTTCTTTCGTCGATGAGTCACATTTTCTTAGAATTCTTCCTATGAATCTCAACCTGGCGCCTGCTTTTCCCACTATTTGTTTTATGTGATCATTCCACTTCAGATCGCTCCGGATAGTAACTCCTAAGTATTTTACGGTCGTTACCGCTTCCAATGATTTACCACCTATGGCATAATCGTACTGGAATGGATTTCTGCCCCTATGTATGCGCATTATATTACATTTATCTACGTTTAGGGAAAGCTGCCAGCTGTCGCACCATGCATTAATCCTCTGCAGGTCCTCCTGGAGTACGTACGAGTCTTCTGATGTTGCTACTTTCTTGTAGACAACCGTGTCATCTGCAAATAGCCTCACGGAGCTACCGATGTTGTCAACTAAGTCATTTATGTATATTGTAAACAATAAAGGTCCTATCACGCTTCCCTGCGGTACTCCCGAAATTACCTCTACATCTGCAGATTTTGAACCGTTAAGAATGACATGTTGTGTTCTTTCTTCTAGGAAATCCTGAATCCAATCACAAACCTGGTCCGATATTCCGTAAGCTCGTATTTTTTTTCACTAAACGTAAGTGCGGAACCGTATCAAATGCCTTCCTGAAGTCCAGGAATACGGCATCAATCTGCTCGCCAGTGTCTACGGCACTGTGAATTTCTTGGACAAATAGGGCGAGCTGAGTTTCACATGATCTCTGTTTGCGGAATCCATGTTGGTTATGATGAAGGAGATTTGTATTATCTAAGAACATCATAATACGAGAACACAAAACATGTTCCATTATTCTACAACAGATTGACGTAAGCGAAATAGGCCTATAATTATTCGCATCTGATTTATGACCCTTCTTGAAAATGGGAACGACCTGCGCTTTCTTCCAGTCGCTAGGTACTTTACGTTCTTCCAGCGATCTACGATAAATTGCTGATAGAAAGGGGGCAAGTTCTTTAGCATAATCACTGTAGAATCTTAAGGGTATCTCGTCTGGTCCGGATGCTTTTCCGCTACTAAGTGATAGCAGTTGTTTTTCAATTCCGATATCGTTTATTTCAATATTTTCCATTTTGGCGTCCGTGCGACGGCTGAAGTCAGGGACCGTGTTACGATTTTCCGCAGTGAAACAGTTTCGGAACACTGAATTCAGTATTTCTGCCTTTCTTCGGTCGTCCTCTGTTTCGGTGCCATCGTGGTCAACGAGTGACTGAATAGGGGATTTAGATCCGCTTACCGATTTTACATATGACCAAAACTTTTTAGGGTTCTTGTTTAGATTGTTTGCCAATGTTTTATGTTCGAATTCGTTGAATGCTTCTCTCATTGCTCTCTTTACGCTCTTTTTCGCTTCGTTCAGCTTTTCCTTATCAGCTATGATTCGACTACTCTTAAACCTATGATGAAGCTTTCTTTGTTTCCGTAGTACCTTTCGTACATGATTGTTATACCACGGTGGATCTTTCCCCTCGCTTTGGACCTTAGTCGGTACGAACTTATCTAAGGCGTACTGGACGATGTTTCTGAATTTTTTCCATTTTTGTTCCACATCCTCTTCCTCAGAAATGAACGTTTGATGGTGGTCACTCAGATATTCTGCGATTTGTGCCCTATCACTCTTGTTAAGCAAATATATTTTCCTTCCTTTCTTGGCATTTCTTATTACACTTGTAGTCATTGATGCAACCACTGACTTATGATCACTGATACCCTCTTCTACATTCACGGAGTCGAAAAGTTCCGGTCTATTTGTTGCTATGAGGTCTAAAACGTTAGCTTCACGAGTTGGTTCTCTAACTATCTGCTCGAAGTAATTCTCGGACAAGGCAGTCAGGATAATGTCACAAGAGTCTCTGTCCCTGGCTCCAGTTCTGATTGTGTGACTATCCCATTCTATACCTGGTAGATTGAAGTCTCCCCCTATTACAATAGTATGATCACGAAACTTCTTCACGACGTTCTGCAGGTTCTCTCTGAGGCGCTCAACTACTACGGTTGCTGATGCAGGTGGTCTATAGAAGCATCCGACTATCATATCTGACCCACCTTTGATACTTAACTTAACCCAGATTATTTCACATTCGCATTCGCTAATAACTTCACTGGATATTATTGAATTCTTTACTGCTATAAATACTCCTCCACCATTGGCGTTTATCCTATCCTTGCGGTATATATTCCATTCTGTGTCTAGGATTTCGTTACTGTTCACTTCCGGTTTTAACCAACTTTCCGTTCCTAATACTATATGCGCACTATTTCCTTCAATAAGAGATACTAATTCAGGAACCTTGCCCTGGATACTCCTGCAGTTTACCAATATTACGTTGACTTTTCCTGTTTTTGGTCTCTGAGGACGAACGTTCTTTATCATCGATGATAATGTCCTCTCTGGTAAGCCGTCAGGTATTTTATCGTTTCGCCCAAGGGGGGGTCCCTCTAACCTAAAAAACCCCCGTGTGCACGCCACACGTACTCTGCTACCCTAGTAGCTGCTTCCGGTGTGTAGTGCACGCCTGACCTGTCTAGGGGGGCCCTACAGTTCTCCACCCAATAACGGAGGTCGATGAATTTGCAACCATTATAGTCGCAGAGTCGTCTGAGCCTCTGGTTTAGACCCTCCACACGGCTCCAAACCAGAGGACCGCGATCGACTCTGGGCACTATGCTGCAGATATTAAGCTCAGCTTGCACTCCGCGTGCGATGCTGGTTGTCTTCACCAAATCAGCCAGCCGCCGGAAGGAACCAAGGATGGCCTCAGAACCCAAGCGGCAGGCGTCATTCGTTCCGACATGTGCTACTATCTGCAGCCGGTCACACCCAGTGCGTTCAATAGCTGCCGGAAGGGCCTCCTCCACATTACGGACGAGACCCCCCGGCAAGCACACCGAGTGCACACTGGCATTCTTCCCCGACCTACCCGCTATTTTCCTAAGGGGCTCCATAACCCGCCTAACGTTGGAGCTCCCTATAACTAATAGGCCCGCCCTCTGTGACTGTCGGGACCTTGCCGGAGAATCGGCCACTGGCCCAACAGGCGAGGCATCCTGTGGTGGCTCGGAAACGATGTCATCACCACTAGGAAGCACCCCGTACCTGTTGGAAAGGGGTAAGGCAGCTGCCACGCGGCCAGATCCCACCTTCGCCTTTCGGCCAGGCACGCGCGAGCCCACCACTGTCCGCCATTCACCCTGGAGTGATGGCTGACCGGTAAGATGCTCACTGCCGGAAGACGCAGCGACATCAGGGGTTCCATGTGATTCCAAGGCCACCGAAGTAGGCATAGGTCTCACCACAGTTGCCCCAACGCCACTATGAGCCGACGCCTGCGCCTCGAGCTCGATGAGCCTAACAGACAAAGCCTCCACCTGCCCCCGAAGAGTGGCCAATTCTCCTTGCGTCCGCTCACAACAACCACAGTCCCTACACATGGCTATGTTTACCCTACAAGCGAACGGTGTACTCGCCTTATTAGCAGCAGGAAATCGAAGTGCTCTCTCACTGACGGTCTAACCGACACTGAGCTGTTCTAACCAAACAAACAAAAGCCTGTACGATACGAGGGTCGATAGCAACGGCGATACTGTACACTACACTGTTATTAAAATAAACGGTTGTGTCTAGTAGGCACTCAAACACGCAAGAAATTACAAAAATAAAATAGTAACTACCCAGATAACTGAAAAAATAAGTTGTACCTGTTTGAAGCTCGCAAAAATGTGTAACAAGCGAACGGTGTACTCGCCTTATTAGCAGCAGGAAATCGAAGTGCTCTCTCACTGACGGTCTAACCGACACTGAGCTGTTCTAACCAAACAAACAAAAGCCTGTACGATACGAGGGTCGATAGCAACGGCGATACTGTACACTACACTGTTATTAAAATAAACGGTTGTGTCTAGTAGGCACTCAAACACGCAAGAAATTACAAAAATAAAATAGTAACTTCCCAGATAACTGAAAAAAATAAGTTGTACCTGTTTGAAGCTCGCAAAAATGTGTAACAAGCAAACGGTGTACTCGCCTTATTAGCAGCAGGAAATCGAAGTGCTCTCTCACTGACGGTCTAACCGACACTGTTTCAGTGTGCTGTTGTGTTACGTATGGTACAAACTACCTGTGTGTGTTCCTTTCTAAGTGCTGAACTTCACAGGAGAAGCTTAAAACATTTAATTGAGCGAATGTGAATCACATGAAAAGCTTACCGTTTCCTTCGCGTTTTTATACAGAGAACTGCTGGTGGGTTTCAGAAACTGTGTAATCAACACCATGTTCAGTCGCTTTTCATTTAACTATAATATGTTTTTTTCTGTGTGAGACATACAAGTTAATATACACTCCTGGAAATAGAAAAAAGAACACATTGACACCGGTGTGTCAGACCCACCATACTTGCTCCGGACACTGCGAGAGGGCTGTACAAGCAATGATCACACGCACGGCACAGCGGACACACCAGGAACCGCGGTGTTGGCCGTCGAATGGCGCTAGCTGCGCAGCATTTGTGCACCGCCGCCGTGTGTCAGCCAGTTTGCCGTGGCATACGGAGCTCCATCGCAGTCTTTAACACTGGTAGCATGCCGCGACAGCGTGGACGTGAACCGTATGTGCAGTTGACGGACTTTGAGCGAGGGCGTATAGTGGGCATGCGGGAGGCCGGGTGGACGTACCGCCGAATTGCTCAACACGTGGGGCGTGAGGTCTCCACAGTACATCGATGTTGTCGCCAGTGGTCGGCGGAAGGTGCACGTGCCCGTCGACCTGGGACCGGACCGCAGCGACGCACGGATGCACGCCAAGACCGTAGGATCCTACGCAGTGCCGTAGGGGACCGCACCGCCACTTCCCAGCAAATTAGGGACACTGTTGCTCCTGGGGTATCGGCGAGGACCATTCGCAACCGTCTCCATGAAGCTGGGCTACGGTCCCGCACACCGTTAGGCCGTCTTCCGCTCACGCCCCAACATCGTGCAGCCCGCCTCCAGTGGTATCGCGACAGGCGTGAATGGAGGGACGAATGGAGACGTGTCGTCTTCAGCGATGAGAGTCGCTTCTGCCTTGGTGCCAATGATGGTCGTATGCGTGTTTGGCGCCGTGCAGGTGAGCGCCACAATCAGGACTGCATACGACCGAGGCACAAAGGGCCAACACCCGGCATCATGGTGTGGGGAGCGATCTCCTACACTGGCCGTACACCACTGGTGATCATCGAGAGGACACTGAATAGTGCGCGGTACATCCAAACCGTCATCGAACCCATCGTTCTACCATTCCTAGACCGGCAAGGGAACTTGCTGTTCCAACAGGACAATGCACGTCCGCATGTATCCCGTGCCACCCAACGTGCTCTAGAAGGTGTAAGTCAACTACCCTGGCCAGCAAGATCTCCGGATCTGTCCCCCATTGAGCATGTTTGGGACTGGATGAAGCGTCGTCTCACGCGGTCTGCACGTCCAGCACGAACGCTGGTCCAACTGAGGCGCCAGGTGGAAATGGCATGGCAAGCCGTTCCACAGGACTATATCCAGCATCTCTACGATCGTCTCCATGGGAGAATAGCAGCCTGCATTGCTGCGAAAGGTGGATATACACTGTACTAGTGCCGACATTGTGCATGCTCTGTTGCCTGTGTCTATGTGCCTGTGGTTCTGTCAGTGTGATCATGTGATGTATCTGACCCCAGGAATGTGTCAATAAAGTTTCCCCTTCCTGGGACAATGAATTCACGGTGTTCTTATTTCAATTTCCAGGAGTTAGTTGTCACAAGTGTCTGAAGATTCTTTCTGTTAGCAGAAAAGACTGAGTGGTACAAAACGGCCTTTGGCGAAACGTTACATTTGTGCGTCGCATGGTGCAGCTCTTAGGGTTCGGACACTGACTACCTGTGGCTGTATGTTCAGTGTCACTTAAATGACATGCGGAGCCTGGTCCACGTGTTGTAGTAGTAGGGCGCCTGTGTGTCTCCTGCGTTCCACTGCATCCCCCACAGAGCATCATAAACATTTTACTTTATAATTTGAAGGAGTCGTCGTATCATCGTCTATTTTTATTTCCTTGGTTTGTGAAGTGTCGGCAGAAGTGCCAACACCGTGTTGTTTGAGGAAGCCGAAATGCACGCTATAAGCTCACGCAGGATGGCGTGAGGTCTGAAACAGGATACGTAATGAATGCTATAAAGAAAAGTACGTAGCTTCTGGAATACTTAACTTTAATCAACAATTGGTGAACATTGGTCTTGTTACTGTACATGCTTCATTAGATACATAGCAAAGGATAAATGGCGCCTTGCTAGGTCGTAGCAATTGACTTAGCTGAAGGCTATGCTAACTATCGTCTCGGCAAATGAGAGCGTAATTCTCAGTGAACCTTTCCTAGCAACGTCGGCTGTACAACTGGGGCGAGTGCTAGTAAGTCTCTCTAGACCTGCCGTGTGGCGGCGCTCGGTCTGCAATCACTGATAGTGGCGACACGCGGGTCCGACGTATACCAGCGGACCGCGGCCGATTTAAAAGCTACCACCTAGCAAGTGTGGTGTCTGGCGGTGACACCACAGTTTGCTCTATAGGCAGCCTTTTGCTGAGGGGCTTATCTTCCCTTTAGTAGTAGAATTTACTAATTTATATTATGTGGTTCGTATTCTAATTATCCTACAGCGTTTCCCTTATGGCGCTTGTGGATGACAGTTACTTTAAATTATTCCTTTTCTAATTTTAAAAGCGACATAGTAATTTCAAGCAGGATTGTGGCCATAGATATTTGAGTGGGAATAATGAGTAACCCCACATGTGCAGAAAACTAAAGTTTCCAAGAGACAAAAAAAAAATTCCAAGCCTTATAGTTATGTTAAAATTCCGTTTTTCTCCTCATCTACAAGTAAGAATGATAATGCACTGTAGGCAATCTTGATACATTTTCTTATCATTAATCTAAAATTTATGTAGTAAACATTTGGACTTTCTCAATATTATGTAACAATTAAGCATCAATCATCACTTAACTCATACTTAATTGCAAATATGGACAAATATCAAACAAATTATGCCTCTTCGCCGTTCTCTTTGGCGTTACTCTTCATACACGATTAATTCTTTCACACATAGCCGCCAACTGCATATGCCAGAGTAGAAGTTCAGGACGAATTCTTTTCTTGTTAGGAACGGTAGAAAACACGTCACGTCATATATTTTCTTCTCATATACGGGCACCTGACGTTGATAAATCTGACTCAGAGGCCTTGGTGGAATTACGGATGGATCACCTGAGTCGTGTGCGGCTCGCGTTCTTGCCGTTCATAACTTGGCGTCTTGTAATAGTGTTAGTGGCGTCTCGTTTCTTTCTTGTGTTAATGGTGCCACTGAGTTTGCTACTGTTGTTTGTCCGCGAGTGGCAGCAGAAGCGGTTATCGATAGCCAGTACTGTCGTACTAATTTTGGTGCCACGGCTAATTTTTCTGGTTGTTGTGTGTGTCAAGCAGCCGGCTTCGGACGGAGCAGTTAGGTGGTCCGCAGCGCGTGGGCAGGCCGGGACTGCTGGCGGTTATGCAGGCTCTGTCGGATCGATGGGCTGTAGCCAACTACCGAACCCAGGACGTTTGAAGTTGAGTGAACCCTATCCTGGAGTGAGACCTCCACGGTTTGAGATCTCACAGTTGTTGCGTGTTGCTACTCCCAGAGTCTGTGAGACTAACTGCAACAAGTGTCAGGTTGGCGGAAGATATTAGCCGCCATCTACTGCGTGTTGTTAGTTTGGATTTATTGTTATTATTGCTGAAGTACAACCAGTGGTATGTTACTGCCTAGTGGCCGCTAACGCCCCAGTTACCCGTCCTGGAGGTTAGCGTATTTGCGGCAGTGTACTTTCCTCGTCTTGCATGGTGTGTAATTTGACAGCTTCCTTGATTGAGGGTATGGATAATTGTTTTCCTTTTCTACCTGTGTTATAGTGGCTCCTTCTGCCTTTTGGTGTTTCAAACACCGGATTCTGGAGACGCATTGCTGTCTGTCACTTCGCTTTCGCCTGAATTATTCCATCGTTGGACTGGTTATCTGAAGTTAGGTAATTTTGCTAAGAAGGTTGATCGGCGTTTAAACAGTTTCTAGTTTGAGTTGCCCCCCTTAGGTGAACATTACTCTTGGCTACCTGTCTCACCGCTTACAAAGCTGTAATCACCTTCCTCAGGTCGATCCATGAAGCGCTGTCTGTGGATCACTCCGTCTTACTTGGTCAGGTTGTCCTAATTGTTTAAAATTTACCCTAATGTTTTAATGTGTAACTGCCTTTCTCCCTTGTAATTCAGGCCTTCAGCCGTTGTACATTCTGAAATTGCTTGTGGCCTTCAGCTGAATAATAATTTGCAATTCTTTTTTAATAAGGCCTCCAGCCATTACTATAGCTTCTTACAGTTTCGATTGTTTAAGAAAAAAATATCTTAGTATTTGTAAATGTGTAATTGCCTTCCTCAGTAGCTAATTCAGGCCTTCAGCCGTTGTCTATTCCGAAATTGCTTGTGGCTTCAGCCGTTAATTGTTTGTAACATTGCTTGTGGCTTTCAGCCGACAAATAGTTTTCAATTCTGCCTTAATAAGGCCCTCAGCCGTCACTATAACTTGTTACAGTTTATTAAGATTGTTTAAAAAGGGGGTTAGTATTCTTTAACGTGTAATTGTCCAACTTATTGGTAACTCAGGCCTTCAGCCATTGTGTATTCTGAAATTGCTTGTGGCCTTCAGCTGACGAATAATTTTAAACTTTCCTTCATCAGACCTTCAGCCGTTGATTGTGTGTAACATTGCTTGTGTCCTTCAGCGGGCAAATAATTAGCAATTCATTCTTAATAAGGCCTTCAGCCATTACTATAGCTTGTTACATTGTCTTGATTGCTTAAGAAGCAAATATCTTAGTATTTGTTAATGTGTAACTGCCTTCCTCACTTGTAACTCAGGCCATCAGCTGTTGAGTAGTCTGAAGTTGCGTGTGGCCATCAGCCGACAAAAATTTTGAATTCCTTCTTAGTAATGCCTTCAGCCGTCAGTGTAGTAAAATCTTTTAAAATGATTGTTGAGAGTTATTTTCTTTTAAATAAAGTGTATGTGTTTACTGTAGCCAACGGTAGCTGATTACGGCCCCATCCACAATCGTTGTCTTGTCGTGCCTTTCCCTGAATACCAGATTACATCACCCAGTTGGCATATGTGCTCCTCTGTTCTGTCAATGACTAACTTAACTTTAACAGCACCAAAACTTTCATGTGAACAGCAGGACTGCATGAACTGTGTTACATTAAATTGCTGTTTCTTATTTCTTTCTGTAGCCCTTCCTTAAGTTTTCACGGAAATAGCATTCTTTTGGTAGAAATTACTTAAAATTTGGCACCTAGTCCGTTTTTTTTGTAGTTTCACTTCAAAATTCGTTTTTTTTGGACTTAATTATTAATTATGCATATTTTTCAGCAAATACATCCTATCTACTTTTCTAATTTTCCTTTTTACCGTTCCGAAATCTAAGAGCGACTATTTACTGGAAAATAATGGGTTATGAACTGCAATCATCTCTGTGCCACAAGCATTAAACAAAACCTCTCTATAGCATGGTTTTTGTTTTGGCCTCCACAAGAACTAGAGAAGAAGTGAAGGTGTTTAACATGAACCACACTTCATCAGGGCTTTTACAGGCTATTCCTTCACGATAAAAGTAAACGTGACGCTTCCTTTTCGTAAGTCAAGCATATCAAAGACATCTACTGAAACCTGACACAAAAAATATGTCTTGTTTTGGTTTCTGAAGCAATGGCAGGTTCTGCGGCCTATTATTTAGAAACTGATTGTTTTCTCTTTAAAAAGCATCATCATTCTGAGATGGAATTTTGATTTTTGCACCGAGCTCTTCACGTGTGCAACATGTTCCCAAATTTTAAATTAAATTATCCATGGAAAATTTTCGTATAAAACAGTTCTGGCAGCTTCAAATTTTGAGGACTCCTATATCTTTTGTACATGTGTGGTTTCTCTTCTGTTTAGATGATACAATGGCTGCGTAAGAGCCCAGAAAATGCTAGAACATATGGAGTTTTTGTCATAATTGGGCTGTATGTTTAATGTACAGAATCATAGCTAACTCAGTTCCCTGAAAAAATTGACACGTGGGGTTGCTCAGTATTCCCATTCATTTATGCAACATATCTTACGACGTTCGTATTACGCTGCTTTTGTATCTAAACGCCTTTTTTGTGCTCTATTGCTCGTTATGAGCATATTATGTCTCGCGTGCTCTTGTCTTTCCATTTTTAGAATAACTAATGAAGAAAGTTATAATTTTGGCTCCAGTTTTTACAGCATGTGGAAATACTATCACCGCAAAGTGAGAGTTGCAACACAACGACCGGGGTTCCTGTATTTGCAGACAATGGTGGAGTACTAACACCTGGAAGACAAAACGTTTTATTGCTTTTAGTACGTTTGGGTTTAGCTCCGCAACCGGGATTTTGAGGAAATTTTTTTCTAATGAAGAATATACTTTTTTGTGGATGACAACAGAATCTCAATACGGCAAAAAGTCATCTCAACGAAGTTGAAAAACTTTCAGTTCCGATCACGTCTTTTATTTATTGCACTTGGTGTACATGAGCCTCCTGTTTTTGCTCTTAATAGCGGAGTCAAGGAATTTTAAGTCAAAATTTGGTTTAGGTTATTATATAATGCGTTGTCGGTTGATTACTGTACGTAATTCCTGACTTAATCCATTGCATTATGAAGAAATTTAGAAGTTGTACGAACAACAAACTGAATTAATTATTCGTTAATGTTCATTACTTCTGTCTCATAAATCGAGCATAACTATCGACAGTTAAGACGTGCTGGTCATTTTCTGAAAAATATTGTGTTTAAACTTTATATATATATATATACACTGACACCACAAAAAATGGGTCAAATGGCTCTGAGCACTATGGGACTTAACATCTTTGGTCATCAGTCCCCTAGAACTTAGAACTACTTAAACCTAACTAACCTGACATCACACACATCCATGCCCGAGGCAGGATTCGAACCTGCGACCGTAGCGGTCGCGCGGCTCCGGACTGAGCGCCTAGAACCGCGAGAGCACCGCGGCCGGCACTGACACCACAAACATCTCTGAAACAGCAAGAGATATTCAAAAACGGTTTCCACCAGCATCAACGTACAGCAGGGGCTTAGGAAACGAATAACTATGCGAAATTTTAAAAAGTAAACAAATACTATTTTCAACACAAACTCCTGTATTTCTAAATGGAGATCCCCCATTTATTTTGTATGCTATCAATAGCATGAAAAATCACAAAAATAATTGCGTTGGTTGCATCGCAATACGTAAATTACATCCGGAGAAATTGCGAAGCGAAGTTTATGCTTGAAATAAATGAAGCGCACATCTAGCGCAAGTCCTGATATTCAAGCGTGCACCTCACGCTGCCTATGTCAGGAGCTCACACAGTGGAAAGGTATGGACAATCCACAAAAATAAACAAGTAACACGTCCGACGCAAAGCTACGTTTCTCAAATTGCAAATATCCGTTTATTCTAGCCAAATGACAACTAGAGCTACAATTAGAGATAACACACTTGAATTCGATTTACTAAACACATTTACTAGTGTCCTGTCGCCCACAGAAATTTTATTGTTGTGCATTACATCCAGCATAGAAAATATACCCACATCTTGACCAATGAAACAGTGCCACGTCAACATAAATTCGAAGTGCTCTCCGTCTGCATCAACACCCGTTTGCAGATGGGTAACGAGATAGTGTTGCACAGATTGTAGAGTATCTACAGATATTGCCGCACATACAGCCGCAATACGATGTTGCATACCCTCTACCGTCGTTGGAGGTTCTTGATATACTCTGTCTCTCACTGCGCCCCTGAGAAAGAAAAATAATGGCGTCAAGTCGGGGGACCGTCAGTACCTCCCCGACCCATCCACCTATTTGGAAACGTCGAATGTAGAACGTCTCTGGCAACTTTTACATTGTGTGAGGGAATCCGTCATGAGATTTTCACTCTGCACTCTGAGTGTGCGCTGATATGAAACTTCCTGGCAGATTAAAACTGTGTGCCGGACCGAGGTGGAAGGTAGGAGCCGAGGTATTGGCGGAAGTAAAGCTGTCAGGACGGGGCGTGAGTCGTGCTTGGGTGGCTCAGATGGTAGAGCACTTGCCCGCGAAAGACAAAGGTCCCGAGTTCGAGTCTCGGTCCGGGGCACACAGTTTTAATCTGCCAGGAAGGACCATATAGCGCACATTCCGCTGCAGAGTGAAAATCTCATTCTGGAAACATCCCCCAGGCTGTGGCTAAGCCATATCTCCGCAATATCCTTTCTTTCAGGAGTGCTAGTTCTGCAAGGTTCGCAGAAGAGTTTCTGTAAAGTTTGGAAGGTAGGAGACGAGATACTGGCAGAAGTAAAGCTGTGAGTACCGGGCGTGAGTCGTGCTTCGGTAGCTCAGATGGTAGAGCACTCGCCCGCGAAAGGCAAAGGTCCTGAGTTCGAGTCTCGGTCCGGCACACAGTATTAATCTGCCAGGAAGTTTGGTATCCATCATGTTGGAATCACATTGGTGGACGAGTTTTCAATCCTAGATCCCCCATGAGGAGCGCTAGTATATGTTGAAGAAATGATGCATATCGCCGTCCACTCAATGTTCCACGGTATAAATAGGGACCTTCAATACAGTTAGCAATGATAATGTACCAAACATTGACACTCCACTGTCGCTGATTAGCAACTTGGCGAATCCAGTGGAGATATCACGGATCAGTAGTGCATGTTCCGCAGATTCACATTACCATGATTTGTAAATGAAGCCTCGCCCGTAAACAACGTGATGCTTAGGAATACTGGATTACCTTTCAGCTGCTGAAGTGCAAAACGACAGAGTGCAATGCGGGATTCAAGGTCATTCTCGTACAGTTCTTGGTGCAGTAAGATATGGAACGGCTGAAACCGGCGCCTATGCAAGATTCTGCACACACTACTGTGGCCTATTCATACGCCTCGTGCTATTTCTCGTGCACCCACATGAGGATTGTGCGCTAAAGCAGTCAGAACAGCAATTTCATTTCGATTTCCATTCTCTGGCGTTGTACGTCGACGTTTTGTGGGAGCCCTGCTTCCTGTTTCCGTGAGTGTCTTGCAGCTGTTGCGAATGGTTCGACGTGACGGACACCGCCGACCTGGGTAGCGTTCAGCATACAGTGTCACAGCTGTGGTTGCATTTCTGTGACATTCGCCATAAATTAAAATAATGTCTAGTTTTTCTTCATTACTGAAGGCTGGAATATCGACTAGATGACGGCAAATGTAACAAGCCACTAGAAAAGAGGTTTTAATGTGGCAACGTATGTGAATTACGTTACAGTATGGGAGCAGTTCAGCAGACCAGATTAAGAGACACTTGTACACTGAAGATAGAGCGTGCCATGGTGACATTGGTATGTTTACGGCATGATACAAGCGCCAGTGCAGGCAGCCCCTGTTCTGAGCACAGTACTGCATGCGATACATTACATCAGATCATGTGACGCCGTTGCTATCCTTTACGAGCCACATATTTCACAACTTATGAAGTTTAAAAACGTGCAACAAAGTGTGTTACCACTAATTGTACCTCTAGTTATCATTTCGCAGCAATAAACATTATACACAGGACATTCATCAGTGTGATAACGCATTATTTGACACATTATAAGAGGTGGACAAGCTCAAGAAGGGGCTAAAATATACCCCTTTTGGAGGGCCATAAATGAAATATAGGCCAATGATGTGTTTTCATTCAATACCACACCATACATTATCACTCCACTGACGTAGTACGTCAATCACATCACGATTACAGGCAGCGTCTGGTGCACTCTTGAGTCTTAGGACGTGGGCTAACTGTGCGCTTCATTTGTTTCAAGCGTCAACTTCGCTTCACAATTTCTCGGGTTGTAATTGAAGTATTACGATGCAACCAACGCCATAATTGTTGTGATTTTTCGTGCTTCTGATTGCATACGAAATAATAGTGGGTGTCCATTTAAAAATACACAAGTTTGTGTTGAAAATAGTATTTGATTACATTTGAAAATTTCGCATAGTATTTGGTTTCCTTAGCCCCTGCTATACGTTCATAGTGGTGAGAACCGTTTTTGAATATTTATTGTTGTTCCAGAGATATTTGAGGTAGCAGAGCTAGATGAGACATGTGTGTGTGTGTGTGTGTGTGTGTGTGTGTGTGTGTGTGTCTGCGCGAAATTTATCCGAACCTGTTACCCTCATCTATCGGCCATCCATTTTTTGACGACAATATTATAGGTTTTTAAATATTTTTTGAACGAACTGCACATTGTACTATGTGTGTTCCAAAAGCTACCTGACCTCAGACCTGGCTTTGACGTTTTACAACAGATGCCACCATTGTTTCTACAAGCTTCTGACTACCATGCCACGTATACGCCATATCATGTAGGTAACAGTGAAAAAATGTTCTGAACTTGAGAATCGTTTACAACATTACCTTTTACTACAAGCAACCTCATCAGCTGTTTCTCTGTGGTCCAAAATTCGCGTACACGATCGATAATTTCGTTTGTGCTTGAGCGAAGTCAGGCGATGTAGTTCTACGTTGACGAATACGAGTTTTCTTCATTTCTTATTATCTCTTACGACAGGTCATCGCGATACTGGAAACATGAGAGTTGCATTAGAAAGACTCGCTCTTTGCTGATGGTTCTTGATCCGGCTGTCTGTGCGTCGACTCTAGCGGAGTCCTGGAGCAGCCCGTGGTGCTCACAGCGAACAGGCTGGAATTCCGGAGTGAGTGCGCTGTGCTCAGTGACCTAAGTGCATACGCGTGTGATTCTTCTCCGGCTGGCGCTGGGGAGAGGCGTTTTAATGGCTTCATCGCCGCTCATAAAGTTTCATTAGGCAAACGAGTGACGATGCGCGTGGGCAGTCTCAGAATAGCACACGGAACTTGCACCTTAGGCTCTTTACTGACTGGGTCAGTACCGAAGAGTAATTGATTGAATTGCTAAATTGTCGATATTCTGCCTTCTGCCTTCATTACCGCCGCCACTGCAGTAGTATTCCCGTTTAGAGCTTCAAGTACACTCGTAATCTGCTGATCGTAATAGTGGTAGGCTTTTACTCGCTTCTTTGTGCTTGGTATATTCATTGCTTCCTTTGCTCAGAATTTCTGCTGCAAACACATCATATTTCATATACTTAACTATTAACTTGCAAGTAGTAACCGAGGGTACACTTAGTAAAAACTCGACAAAATACTTCCACAATTGGAATAATAATTCCCTGGCCGGAATCTATTACATTAAGAAACAGGCAGCCATATAGTAGTGTGACTAGCAAACATATCATTACGTAAAACAATAAAAATACGAGTAAGCTAGCATGACCTGTCTTTGCCAGGATCCGTATATTAAAAAAATTCACAAGCTATAACAAAAAAAGTGAAGCACCCTGAAGGAGAGGATAAAAGGAGATGGAACTTCACGATTGAGAGGACATGTGATACTACTGCAGTGATCGAGTCAAACTGACAAAGTACTTGGCTGTAGGAGCCCACTTTATGTTGTACCCCCTCTGAGCTTGACGCGTGCACATCATTGGTTGCAAAGGGTATCATAAAGCCATTGTAACCTCTCCTGAAGTAACTAGGCCCTGTTTTTGATATATTGGATACTGGGACAGAATTGACGTCGGAGGTGGCAACACACATGTTCCGTCGAGGACAGATCTGAGGTTCCTAGTCACGGTATCTCTACAAACGCAACCGTTTGTAAAGATTGGTAGCCCTGAAAATCACAGAACAGTTATGCAGACTGGTGCAGAGTCTTACAGCGACTCCACTGATTGTGCCTGTATAGCAGGTGGAGATTTGAAGGGGTTACGACATGCTTCGGGCGCAACATGGCGATCCTCCCCTCTGATGGTCAGACGTGGTAGACTGGAGCCCTGACAGAGACTATAGCTGCCTTCACGTTCTCATGCAGTCCAACATCGGGACGTTGTCGTATCCGAATGCCCCACAAATCTGGATATTGCAGAATACGGTTTGCTGTCACATGGACACCCCTTTCGAACTCTGTCAGGTAATGATGATGTTGTGTGATGTGGGTACGCAGCATTACCGTGTCCTTCACGGTTATCACTCAATACCCAACTCTGTTCGCGCACTTTATATATCCTAACGCACTCAGATGGCCGTTCTACCTGACCAAAGGATTGTAAGTCTAATTTTTTACGTACACTATGTGATCAAATGTATTCGGACACCTGGCTGAAAATGACTTACAAGTTCGTGGCGCCGTCCATCGGAAATGCTGGAATTCAATATGGTGTTGGCCCAACCTTAGCCTTGATGACAGATTCCACTCTCACAGGCATACGTGCAATCAGGTGATGAAGGGTTTTTTAGGGAACGGCAGCCCATTCTTCAGGCAGTGCTGCACTGAAGAGAGGTATCGATGTCGGTCGGTGAGGCCTGGTCAGGATGTTATCATTGTGTAACCACTCCGCCACAGGCCGTGCATTATGAACAGGTGCTCGATCGTGTTGAAAGATACAATCGCCATCCCCGAATCGCTCTTCAACAGTGAGAAGCAAGAAGGTGCTTAAAACATCAGTGTAGGCCTGTGCTACGCTAGTGCCATGCAAAACAACATGGGGTGCAAGACCCCTCCATGAAAAACACGACCACACCATAACACCACCGCTTCCGAATTTTACTGTCGGCACTACACACGCTGTCGGCTGACGTTCACCGGGCATTCGCCATTCTCACATCCTGTCATCGGATCGTCACATTGTGTACTATGATTCGTCACTCCACACAACGTTTTTCCACTGTTCAGTCGTCCGATGTTTACGCTTCTTACACCAAGTGAGGCGTCGTGTGGCATTTAACGGCGTGATGTGTGGCTTATGAGCAGCCACTAGACCATGAAATCCATGTTTTCTCACCTCCCTCCTAACTGTCATAGTACTTGCAGTGGATCTTGGTGCAATTTGGAATTCCTGTGTGATAGTCTGTATAGATATCTGCCTATTACACATTACGACCCTCTTTAACTGGCGGAGGTCTCTGTCACTCAATAGACGAGGTCAGCCTGTACACTTTTGTGCTTTACGTGTCCCTTCACGTTTCCACTTCATTATAACATCGGAAACAGTGGACATAGGTATGTTTAGGAGTGTGGAAATCTCGCGTACAGACGTATGACACAAGTGACACCCAGTCACCTGACCACGTTCGAAGTTCGTCAATTCCGCGGAGCGCCCCGTTCTGCTCTCTCACGAGGTCTAATGACTACTGAGGTGGATGATATGGAGTACCTGACAGTAGGTGGCTGTAGAATGCACCTAATATGAAAAACATATGTTTTTGGGAGACTCCGGATACTTTTGATCACATAGTGTACCTGTCGATGGTGTAAATGTGTATGACATTAAGTGGGTCATGGTTTTGACAGGAAGTATATGAATATTTCCTGAGGTTATTGACAGAATTTTAGATAGTTGTGTCGCATCTGGTTGCATGTGCGTAAGGTGCTTTGCCTTTAGGAACACAACTAGTAATTCATATTAAAAATGAAGAAATTCCTCCAGCTGTATTTAAGGTGTCGATTTTATTTTGGCAACTAGTTTAAACATTGTAATAACGTCATCTTCAGGCCCTATAAAATATACCATACAAACAACAACCAATGTGGCATCAGTAATCTATGAGTTATTATGTAAAGAAAAATATTGTATTACATAATGGACGAATTCAATAAAATTAATTAAATTTCGGCTGTTTTCATTAAATGCAATCATTCTGGAAATTAGCAATTTATAAGGTACGAATAAGTACAAATGAAATTGTATATACATGATCGTTTTATTACAGATCAATGTCACGCATTAAATGAAACGGGAGTATATGTAAAAAACGTAGGTGACAAGCCGTTACGCTTACGGGTAATAAACAGTACTAAAGAGAATATGCATTGCTAATCAGACCCATGTAGGGTAAGATCCATTATTAAGGAATAGTAAAGGGAGGGAAAGGTAGAAAGAGAGTTATGTTTGCATAACACTGCATTGTCAACATACTCAAGTGACAGTGAAGCGAGTTACTTAAACAACGTCAATCATAACGTCGCAAAACGAATAATAAGAAACCGGAAATCGAGTATGGAACCTAGTCAATAAAAGGTAGTCTATGGTGTAAAATACTTACTAATCAATTTAAAACGTACTCATTCATATAAAAATATAAGTTAACATGCTGCTCAAAAACCTTATTTCAATATCTTTGTCTCATCGACGGCAGTAAACTTGGTCACAAGGAGTGTAATTCTATTATGCTTACATGATCAACAGGCGATCAGGTTCATAGCAATACTCCAATGGATGTAACGAGGTATTGACAGTCTAAACAATTCGTCACACCTGTAAAATATTTGCAGTTCCTCTAATAAACACTAACCAGAACGAAGACACACAGTAAAGTAACAGCGTCTTGACAGTCGAAACAATTCGTCACACCTGTAAAATATTTGCAGATCCTCTAATAAACACTTACCAGAACGAAGACATACAGTAAAGTAACGGCGTAAAACACTCGTATTGTAAATGTGATCTAGTCAGAGTTTGATTAGGTTAATTACACTCAATGACATGCTTAATCACTACTTATTAGGACGGCGGAAATTCTAATAGCCAATATCACCATTACACCATGGGTACTCATTCGTTTCGGTTATCCATATACATCAGTTCTTGTATAAAATTAATAGTCACTGATTACGAGAAAAAGCATGAGAGTGGGAAGTAAAATTATTCTGAACAGAAGACCTCTTAAGTGATTAGGATGAAACTCATTCGAAACAGCGAAAGACGGTAATGTGTCCAGTATGGAGTCTGACAAGGGAAAGCGAATTCTCTATCGAATTGAACACTTAGTGAACTCCATAGTAGGTAGACCGAGCACAAACACATGAACTACTACCTTATAATCAATACTAAAGGACAAATCTCCATATGTATGGGTGTCAATCCAAGTACACGAATTCGCATAATCTAGAGGCCCATCATCAACCGCAATATGGAAAACCGTGAGAATCTGTACGGATGATTGGCATCCGTTAATCGTCAACAGGCCGACGTCTCTCGTGATAATGCGTCATGTAATCAAAGGAATAATATCGGTCCTACTTACACCACAGCTTTTGTAAATATTTATGATACTGTTTATCTGCACTTCTGACAAAATACTATGAGCTTCAAAGTGAGTGGATATTTTCTGTTCATGCAGAAGTCAGTACTGCTATATACTGCATGTCAAAGGAAATCGAAAGTAGTATTTAAAACTGCATCGATGGCTACTGAGCAAATAGTTTGAAACCAAAATACGTAATCGTTGTTATCGTGCAATACTGGGCTCTGAGCACTATGGGACTTAACTGCTGTGGTCATCAGTCCCATGGAACTCAGAACTACTTAAACCTAACTAACCTAAGGACATCACACACATCCATGCCCGAGGCAGGATTCGAACCTGCGACCGGAGCGGTCAAGCGGTTCCAGACTGAAGCGTGTAGACCGCACGGCCACGTGCAATACTCATGGAGTAGAACACCACAGACTACCTTTTATTTACTAGGTTCCATACTAGTTTTCCGGTTTCTTATTATTCGTTTTGCGACGTTGTGATTGATGTTGTTTAAGTAACTTACTTCACTGTCACTTGAGTATGTTGACAGTGCAGTGTTATGCAAACATAACTCTCTTTCTGCCTTTCCCTCCCTTTACTATTCTTTAATAATAGATCTTACCCTACATATCTCTGCTTAGCCATGCATATTCACTTTAACACTGTTTATTATCCGTAAGCGTAACGGCTGTCACCTAAGTTTTTCTATATTTACTGCCATTTCAGTTAATGCGTGACAATGATCTGTAATAGAAACGATCATGTATATACAATTTCATTTGTACTTATTGGTACCACATAAATTGTTAATTTCCAGAATGATTGCATGTAATGAAAATGGCCAAAATGTAATTATTTTTATTGAGTTCGTCCATTATGTAATATGTTTATAATATTTTTGTTTACATAATAACTCATAGATTATTGATGTCATATTGGTTGTTGTATGTATGATATATTTTATAGGGCCTGAAGATGACGTTACAACGTTGAAACTAGTTACCGAAATAAAATCGACGCCTTAAATACAGCTCGAGGAATTTCTTCATTTTTAATATAAATTTATACCAGATGGCGTCCCACTGTCCTCCGTTTCAACTATGGATGTACGAATAACTAGTAATAGCCGATTTACGCTGAGTTTAAAAAAAAAACCACAGCTATATTTGGGAATGATCTACCTTTGTTGTAGACGGCCCAACACACTGCAAGAGGGTCGATACGTAGTCCTAACGGCGAAAAGGAAAGACATCTCACTCCTTGGTGGATCACTGCAGACCTTGCAACCACTACTAGTACACGTTTCCCTGTCAGAGCCATTTCGTAGAAACTAAAGCAGGCTGACATATACGCTCGGAAGCCTGCTAAAGGCGTCCCACGTCTATTACGGCGTTGGTATAGGGAGCATGTAGTCTGCGGTCAGCAAAAGTGGACTAGAGTCACGAATGATCTCCGACGATCCCACTTGATTGTGAAAAGTGATTCTGGCCACCAGTTAGCGTGGAGAGAGAAGGAATGCGTTACAAACCTCGTAATGCGCAGGAACGTCATCGGCTTGGCCTAGGCGTTATGGTGTGGGCAGGCATTACAAAAATGGTTCAAGGGGCTCTGAGCACTATGGGACTAAACTTCTGACGTCATCAGTCCCCTAGAACTTAGAACTACTTAAACCTAACTAACCTGAGGACATCACACACATCCATGCCCGAGGCAGGATTCGAACCTGCGACTTTAGCGGTGTCTTGGCTCCAGACTGTATTACCTAGAACCGCTCGGCCACTCCTGCCGGCGGCAGGCATTACACACAATGGCTAAACACCACTGTACATCTTTGAGCTAGGTACCATTACAGCACAGCGGTATTTCAGGATCATGTCCGTCTGCTTATGGGTGCGATAGGTACCGACTCTCTGTTTATGAACGACAGTGCCCGCCTACATAGTAAGGCTGCAGCGTCGGACACACTGGAAAGTGAAGATATTGAAGATATGGAATGCCCCGCGTACTCCCTAAACCCTGTACATCATGCCTGGGATGCTCTTGGCAAACTTGTTTCTCAATAAACACTCCATGCCCGAACCGTGCAAGAACTAAAAACCACCTTGAGGCAGGAGTGGGACAATATTCTCCAAGGAATCATGACGGGGTAACAAGTGTGAATAACAGGTGCAAAATTTTCGACGACGTGGCATTGTGTTTCATGTTGTCCACCATTCCCTTTATTTATTCTTGTGCAACTTAGCAACTGTCAAGCAGTGTATGGCGAAAAGTTACTTTGTGATGAGACGGGCACCACGGGATACTTGGCGATATCCTTTTATGACAACCATATCCGTGTCTCAGCGAAAGACATGATAAATTATTTTACTTTAATATGTTTGACCACTTTATGTAGAGACTTTCTGATACCTTTCGCATGGAATTTGAAATCTGCTGTGAACAACCACGCGGGGTTATCCACCGTGTTCAGCGCTTGTAAGCGTTAGAATCTTTCTCTAGTACGGTTTGTCTTTAGCCGTTTTGTTACAATCGTTGGTTTCCTTTGTTTGACCCTCATAGCGACGTGGTTTTATATAGATACTGCAGCATAGTGTTTCCTTATAGCACCTGGTTTACTTTTTTATTAGGTCTCCATAATAAGAGATACACTCCTTTTACACCAGCATGCTCTATCCTGCTGTTTTTCGTAGTATTTGCAGCAATAAGGTTAGTTACCGAGTCGGAAATTGCTGCTGTATGGAGTTAGGAGCAACGACTTCGCCAGGTCAGTTTCTGGTTTACTAGGAGTTGAACGCTATTATTCCAAGCACTTACCTTTGTAGTATAAAGTGGAAGCTACGTTGTCTATCCCGAATGTCGTCCATAAGGTGAAACTCATTACACAGTTAGACATTAATACATCGGGTTTGCTATGCAAAGCTGATACAGATGGTTATTTCAAGAAGTTTTAAATCAAATTCCTCGTTGCGTTTGCGAAACTTCTACCACTGTCGTCAGATAATTGACCAAACTTAAGGGCAAACCTTACTTTGAAATTTTAATTGAACATTTAGTAGCATATTTACAAGGTCACAGTAGACTTTGAGGCTTCCCTATTTAAGAATTTACTGTGGAAACAGCAGTTGATGTTCCTAACAAGTCAATGTCACACAGGTTCAATTTAGAAGTCACCGTTGTTACACAAAAATAAGTTCATTACGAGGAAATTGTATTCAGCAGTTCTCCCAAATTTGTTTACAGATGTTCGCTCTCCTAAATAAACAACTCGCGGGTGTAAGGCAGCTTTCAAAATCCCGCCACTTAGAAATGAGTGCTAAGGTGTGAGAGACCTCTGGTTTCAATACAGCTATGGAGATCACTGTCCAGAGGGATAACGCGGTCGTTTTCTCTGAAGAGCAGAGATTGGCAAGGGTCACGTGTTTTGGGGTAGTCACTGTGAACTTGGCACGCTGTTGTCCGACGTTACAGGCGGTTAGAAAAAGGAACAGGCGCTGTTTCTTTAGCCTTGGTCGAGCTGGAGCTGATGTTTGATATGTGTAGTCAATGATGTTGTCTTCTTCTCTGCTTTAAATTTACTTAATCAGTGCTTTTGCTTGTTTTTCGGTATTTCGCCATTTTTCGGTATTTTATTTCTTGAATTTAAATCAAGTTTTCTTTGATGGTAATTGCACAAGGCCCTAGCGAAAGTCTTGCGCAATTCAGATCAGTTACATCGGTCCCACTGTCTTCCTTCCACAATTTAAATTATTTCAATGGTGCTTTGTAACTTATCCAGATGGGCATTCTTGCAACGTACTTTCTTTGTGATGTGATATTAGACAGTATTTCAAGTCGTTGATGATATCATGTAGATATCCAGCGTCACCCCCGTCCCTCCCACCCCCCCCCTTTTCCCCACCTGCTTAAATTTGTTAAAACCCCTAAACCCCAGTCTAAAATTATTCCTTGAGATCTATTCGTACATAATTTTCATTATTTTAAATTTTACTGAAATTCTTATGACACCTGGCACACGTGATACGAAGTAGATTTGAACGTCTTGTGAACTGCAGGTACGAAGTCGTTGCGCTCAATTTCTTTCTTAATTTTGTGCGGATTGTGAGAAATTTCTCGCGATCTGTTATGGGTAAAATATATCCGACTTCCGTAATGTTTCTTTTTTGTAACCACCCATTTGGGACAGATAAACGCTGCTGTGTCTGCCCCGATAGCTGAGTGCTGCCGGCACGGTAGCTCAGCGTGCTCTGTCAGAGGATTAGCTACCCTCTGTAATAAAAAAAAAACTGAGTGAACGGATCAACAAAGAACCTCAACGGTTCTCATCGGACGTCCGCCCCGAACAAAATCAACAAACAATGTAGAACAAAATGAAATTAAAAAAAGTGGTCAGCGTGACTGAGTGCCCTCCTACGGGCCCGGTTTCGATTCCCGGCTGGGTCGGGGATTTTTTTCCGCACAGGGACTGGGTGTTGTGTTGTCTTCATCATCATTTCATCCCCATCCGGCGCGCAGGTTGACGAATGTTATAAGACCTGCCCAAAGGCGGTCGGAACTGCTCCGCAAGGGGCCTCTCAGCCAATGACGCCAAACGCTCATTTCCATTTTTCAAGACTGCTATCCAACCGATCACCAGTAGTGTGCTAATAATTTCTCCGGCTTGTAACCTCCTCCCACACCGTGCACATAAAGCAGTTACTTATTGGTGAATGTGTGAGTAATTGAGCTACAGAACGAATCATCTGCGATCTTTGTCTCACACGTTAACAGTTAGTAGCTGTATTGTGTTACGCCTGATGTTTCCTTGTGCAGTGATTGATTAGAGAGTTTGAAGGCTTTAACTTTACAAGTGAGATATAGCCCGCACTTGAATCAATGTTGAATCGTCCGGACTTCCACACTCTCGCAAAATTACCGACATCGCTCCTCCCATTTCCCTTGGTTTCATAACTGAGTAACTAGACTACATTTAGAAATGGACTCAGTCAGGTACGGTAGGGCATAAAGTTGAACAGATTCTTAGTAGTTACTTACTGGAGTTGCTGAAGCTTAGTGGTTGTTACACAGTGTTGCCAAAATCATGCACCAAATGATGGCCAGGGCTAAATAGACCTCTTGAAATGGTTGAATCCTGCCTAGTTGTCGAATATGGGATGTCTAGGAAATCTGCTTTCTCGGATCGCTAGGCAAACAATTCAAACAAATCGTATTAGTGAGTTTTATTACGAAAATAAACGACAGTACTTAACTTCGAGAAATACGTACAAGAGTCGCAAACAAACGGCGACGTAATAAGCAAGTTTCTTCAGTATAGACAATGCTTCATAGTAGAAGCGAAATGACTAGTCTTCAAACTATTCTTTAACTGGGCCGCTGCCAGTCGGGAGCGGCGCTTGTATCTTCTTCGTCTAGAGGCCGCTGCGGTCGAGTTGTTCGGTCAGCGTGCAATTGGCTGACGTCTTCTCCACAGCCCTCTCTACTCTCTCGTACCCGACTGGCGTGCCGACGCTTGACTTTACGCCGTCAGATTCGCCCCCCCCCCCCCCCTCCCTGCAAAGTGACGAACCGCCGTCGTAAAAGGAGCATGTCAACGGACGGGAGGCAGGAGCGTGGGTGTTGCGATGGACTGGAAGCAGTGGCTGCAGGGTACGTCAGGCATCCAGTTGTACTCCGTCTTCCGGCCTGCGCTCTGGTGGAAACGTCTTCCGCAAAAAGACCAGAAGGGTACGTGGCCACCTGCTGAGCCCCATAACAACATGTACAAGGCGTCGACTGCAGCAGTGTGGGTGGGTACAGCCCTATCGGTGGGACGAGAGGAGCCGGAGGAGACGAAGGCTCGGTCTCCATGGGGTCATCCCGCGGTGTCGTGACGACACCCTCTGGCGGCTGCTGTGCCCACGCTGCCCACGGGATCCGTGAATCTGAGGGAAGAGATACAGAAGGATCACCGTGCACATGACAGTGGCGAATCTGATTGTGATGACTGCGCTGCAATCGGTCGGGGTCGGAAATGAGATACATGCATACGCCAAGTCAACGAAGCATCTCGCCTCGCGCCCACAATCTGGTGCCGCTAAATACCCTGCAAAACACAATATCATGCAACGCGAAGCGATACTTGCGGTCTTCCTTCGGCACCGGATGCTGAGGAGGGTGGAGCAGGTGGAGAAGTGTCCAATGGCGGCGGCCGTGAAGCAATTCTGCTGGCGATGATCCAACTCGTAAATGCGATCGATACGAGGCAAGAAAAAATTGCAATGCTTGATCCCTGGTGTGCGTGGTGTGACGTTTGGCCATCTGCTCCTTGAAGGTTCTGACAAAATGTTCCGCTTCGCCATTTGGCTGTGGATGGAACGGCGCACAACTTGGGTGCTGTATGCCATTGCATTCACAGAATGTTTCAGTTTCATTTGACGTTGTTCAACATTGTGACCTCAGGCAAACCTTCGAAGCAAAAAATAGAAGACAAAACCTGAATTGTGCTACGTGACGTTGTCGAGTTCATTGGCACAGCAAAAGGAAACTTGCTATAAGAGTCTACCACACTCAACCAACGAGTGTTCCAAAAAGATCCCACAAAGTCTACGTGCACAGGTTGCCATGGTGATTGCGACTTAGGCCAAGCAGAGAATTTTTGTGGCGGAGCGGATTGATTTCCCGCACATGTGTGGCGCTGTGAAGTCATCTGTTCTATTCGGGCGTCCATACCATGCCAAGTATAGTGTCGACGCGCTAACTGTTTCGTACCAACAATCCCCCAGTGTCCTTGGTGAAGTAAGTGCAACACTCCTTGTTGCAAAACTTCAGGGATCAATACAATACATGTGACTGTCCACAGTCATTTTGAACAAGAATCACTCGATACTGTATAGCGAGGCTATGCCGACGCGCAAAGTAACGAGTGAGTTCTGGCGTCCTGGAAATATTATATGTTCAGAGTTGGGGCGGCCGAAGCAAGAGGGGTCCAGCCCGACCGGATGGCTGTTTCAATGAAATAGACTTGTATGTCGAGTGTGCCAAAGATAGCGGACTTTGTGAAACCTTACTGGCAGACATTTCACAGTCCATATAGAAATTAATAGTAGTCAAAGGAATCATGATACCTCAAAAAGAAGCATGTACATTACCATTATTTGCACGACTATTCTGATGGTATTGTACCGTCCCCTTTGAAAAATTTATAAATGACTGTGCTGGTGAACCTCTTACGTTATTTGATTTTCAAACAGCTGAACAAAACTGAACCTACTCAGACATTTGTCTCTTTACTTATACTGATCATCACTAAACTGACACACAATAGTTTTAGCCCAACGCAATCTGACTTTCAATAATCCCTATAAAAGAATCGCCGCGAACAACAATAACCTATACCTTTCATGAATCACTTACCTCACAAAAATCTTCGTTACTGAAACTGCTGCAATACAGCATCCAGTCTTACAGATTTCCTTTTTCTGGAGGACACACGTCCAGATCGTCAGCTCTCAAAACACTGCCATCTCTCTCCCCACATCCACCACTGCTGCTGGCTCCCCTCCAACTGCCCAAAGCTACGCACTGTTCACATCCATCTGCCCAACACTACAATAGCGAATATTCCAATAATGCCAACCAGCCACAGATTGCGCACAGCACAGTCAGTGATTTTCATACAGAGCGCTACGTGGCGTTCCCAACATAAAAACCTAAACAGCCTACTTACAGTGTAATCAGATTTTCAACATCGTTATTGGTTTAAAGTTTAGTATTTGACTGTAAATTAGATAAGTAACGCCCAGAAACGTATTTCCAAAATGTAAATGCTTCATCCGATTTTTTATCGACGTTTCTTTATAAAGCTATCAATGTAAACCTAAATTGGTATAAATTACAGGAATGTAATTTGAATAGTCCATGAGTTATAGGACGTCAAAGTGGCCGATTACTATCGACCGCGTCAGGCCGTAAGTACTCCACAGTGATAAGAGAAAACGGTAGCAGCATGCTCATAAATATATTTATTCATCTATTTCTTTGTTTGTATCCGATATATACTATTCATGAAGAAATTGGTTAAATAATTACTGTGTTTTAGAAAGCACAGAGACATTAGGCTACTGGCCTACCGTTTGTTCTATTCCTTTGATATATTTTTATTTAACTTGTTGATGCATCTAATAATTTGTGTCAGAGCATGTTTATGGTCCAGCTGTAGGAATATTTAATTAATTTCAAGTTATTTAAATGTAACTCGAGTATTTCGTATGTTTCATTATGTTCGTGAGTGGGCGCTAGCTTGAAGGCAGGGCAGGAGCGCTTTAGCCAATCACAGCGATCGTCTCGGGGAGGAAACCAGGTAGTTATGATCAGTGCGGCAGTTCTGGAGAGACGCACAGGACACGGAGATGGTGCTGGACGTGAAGGCGCGACGCACGGTCGCGAGAGAGACTTGGAGTGTGGAGTGGATTGCACGTGGTCGCGAGAGATAGAAATGCTTCGGAGTGCGGACTTGTGAGATTTCCGAGGTTTCTGCAGTGAAGACGTAGTGTGCATTTAGAAAAGAATATCTCGCGAGCTATGTTGTTGTTGATAACTAGTTACGTGCAGTAGGAATCTATTGTTTCCCTGTTATTCAACTTATATTTTATTTGATTTCTGGACCATCGATACCAATAAGTGTTTTGCAGTAATATACCGCATTTTCAAAACTACTTCTACTATCGTACTCATCAATTAAAGTCGTTGAAACTACCTGCAGATTTTATTTAATTGCAATATTTCGTTTATAAATTTCTATATTAATTCGCATTTGCCGAGTGATAGGAATCTTCGACCATTCGATTCATGTTACATTCGTATTGTATACTGCAGACTCAGCAGTATTCGGCTCGTAATGCGGCAACTACGTATTCCATTCCCTAGACAACGAAACCAGGCAAAACTTTTAATAGCCGGCCGGAGTGGCCGTGCGGTTCTAGGCGCTACAGTCTGGAACCGCGAAACCGCTGCGGTCGCAGGTTCGAATCCTGCCTCGGGCATGGACGTGTGTGATGTCCTTAGGTTGGTTAGGTTTAAATAGTTCTAAGTTCTAGGGGACTGATGACCTCAGAAGTTGAGTCCCATAGTGCTCAGAGCCAAAACTTTTAATATGTCAACTCTGAGTCGGAGGGTACGTAGTTGAGAGCCACACCTCACTCATCACACCACTTCAATTATATTTGAAAGCCCGCACTATGCAGTGAGCGAGGCCACGATGTGCCAATGTATTGTAACAAAATGTTCAGATCGGAATCAGCTTCCTTGACCTGTGCAATTTTCGTGCAGTTCAGAGGAAACGAATGAAGCCATTCAGATTCGTGAGCATCAATGTGACAACAAGATGCAGGTGAAGCGTCAAAGGTTGTATCAGGGCTAATGGGAAGACGTGAAAGTGCGTACGCATTACCTTGTTGACTGACGGCGATACACAAGCACGTACTGGTATTGAGGCCACAACAAAGCCCATCGTTTCAATTTTTGGGCAGTTCGTACAGGAACCGGCTTCATCGGCTCAAACAAGGACTGCAATGGCTTGTGATCCGTTACTAAGTAGAATTTTCTGCCATACAAGTAAGTGGAATTTGGTGACACCATACACAATAGCCAAAGCCGCTTACTGGTATTGAGGCCACAACAAAGCCCATCGTTTTAATTTTTGGGCAGTTCGTACAGGAACCGGCTTCATCGGCTGAAACAAGGACTAAGTAGAATTTTCTGCCATACAAGTAAGTGGAATTTGGTGGCACCATACACAATAGCCAAAGCCTCTTTCTCGATTTGCGAATGGTTACACTGAGCTTTGGACAACACTTTTGATTCGAAAGCAATAGGCCTGTCTTTATCACGAAATTGTGTGAAAGCGCTGCACCGATTCCGTAAGAGAAAGTATCAACTTGCAACACAACTGGTTTGTCAGGATCAAAGTGAATCAAGCATCGATCACTGAGCAATGCATCTTTAAGGTTTTGTTAAGCTTCTTGGCAGTCATCTTTCCAAACAAAGGGGGCGTTCTTGCGACGCAAGCAGTGCAATAAAGCTGCGATTTGCGCACCATTCGGTATGAAACGAATATAATAGTTCATTTTCCCTAAAACTGACTGCAATTCTGTGACACTGCGAGGAACTGGCAAGTCACCTATGACTATCAAATACGACTGAAGAGGGTGTGTACCTGGACTGTTTATGACATGACCACGATCCTGCAAGTCAGGTTTAGAAAAATCACACTTGTCCAGTCTACTCTTCTGCATCAGGTATCACACGAAACAAAGCATGTAAATTTGCAATGTGGGTTCTTGTGATGTACGACCTGCTACGACTATATCGTCCAAATAGTTTGAACAGTTTGGTACTTGAGTAGTCAGCTGTTCCAAATATCGTTGGAAAATGGCGGGTGCGGGAACACTACCAAAAGGCAAACGCAAATATTTCAACAAGCCCATAAGAGCGTTCACAACTCACACTTTTTGAGGTCTTCATCTAGTGGTTTTTGAAGATATGTATCGCCCAAATCAGTTTTTGAAAAGTAACGACCAGCTCCTAATCTGTCCATGAGTTCCTCCGGGCATGACAATGGATAGTATCAATCAGAATTTGTGGGTTGACTATAGACTTAAAGTCAACCCAGGCGAATGCGACCTGAAAGATTGGGGAGCAAAAGCAATGGGCTTACTCAGTGACTACCTTGTACGGGTGCAATAGCTCTGCCATATTGCAATTATTTAAGTTCACCAGCAACCTCGTCCCATAATGCAATGGGAACAGTTGTTAAAAAATGGTTCAAATGGCTCTGAGCGCTGTGGGACTTAACATCTGAGGTCATCAGTCCCCTCGAACTTAGAACTACTTAAACCTAACCAACCTAAGAACATCACACACTTCCATGCCCGAGGCAGGATTCCAACCTGCGACCGTAGTGGTCGCGCGGTTCCAGACTGTAGCGCCTAGAACCACTCGGCCACTCCGGCCGGCGGGAAAAGTTGTGACGCAGCAAAATTTCAGTTGTGCATTGTCTTTCCTAGTAATATGAGCCACCTTCAAAGAACAGTTCAGGGAAATCGATGAGCAAGCTAGCTACACTGTCTTTTGCACTGAATGCCGTCACTGACAGGAGATTGTCCTGAATCTGGAAGCCAAACAAATCAAACTAATGAAGTCCAAATCCGTTCTCACACTCGCGTGGTTCTAGCACAGTGAAAGTTACAGTTCGCACATGCGAGCGATACATGGCAGGAAAAGTTCATCTGCCTAGAACAGGAATGTCTTGTCCATTATAAGCTGTCAGGTGTGTGCTAGATTTAGTCGGGCGTCGGGAGCCTAACATTTCATATGTGTTAATATTCAGCAGTGTAACAGAGGCACCTGTGTCCAACTGAAATTTCACTTGTTTTCCACTAATATGCAAATGAACCAAAAGCTTGTTGGACTGACGTAGCACTGAAGAAACTGTTTGCTTGCTAGTTTTGCTAATGCCTGCAGTAGGCTTTGAATACATTGCATTGATGACATGCGCCCAGTGATTTATGTTTGTTCCATTGCAAACATACGGATTGTAGGTGACCTGTCTTGCCACATGTGTAACATTATACTTGTCTGGAGGGGCAGTCATGGCGTTTGTGCCGTGAATAGCACCGAGGGCATGGCTTAATTCCGTTCACTTCTTTAGAGTACTGTTTATGCAGCGTGGCGCAAAGCTTCTGTTGCTGCCTACTAGGCCAGTCGTAAGCAAGGGACCACTCAACCCAACACATTGGTGGCTGCTCAAATTTATTGACCAACAGGGCACGTGAATCCTACTGATCTAGTATTTGCAATACATGCTGAAATAATGGATTTGACTGTTTCAGAATCTGTTCTCTATGTTTCACATCAGTTACATTGTACACAATCACATCACGCAACATAACATCAGAATATAAAGCACCACAGGCACATCTGAATTTGCATTTCCTCGTCATACACTGCAAATCTGTTACTGACTCGCAGTAAGTTTGGTTCGAAGTTTTCTTGCAACGAAAGAATTGGTACCTAGGTGCTACCACATTCACTTGTTGGTCATAATAGTTAGTTAGCGAATCTACAACCTGATCATAGGAAAGTTGCCCGACCCGCTAGCTGAGTGCTCAGCGTGACCGATTGCCGTCCTACGGACCCGGGTTCGATTCCCGGCTGGGTCGGGGATTTTCTCCACTCAGGGACTGGGTGTTGTGCTGTCTTCATCATCATTTCATCCCCATCCGGTGCGCAGGTCGCCCAATGTGGCGTCCAGTGTAATAAGACCTGCACCAAGGCGGCCGGACCTGCCCCGCAAGGGGCCTCTCGGCAGATGACGCCAAACACCAATTTCCATTTCCATAGGAAAGTTCAGTCGGGGTGGCGTAAGGGATCAATTTCTGAATGAGGTGAAACACTGCACTTCCTACCGTTGACAAAAAAATAATGAAGTTTCACAGTACATGGTACGTTGTGAGCAATTATGTGGGCTTCAAACTGTTGCAACAACTGGAGCCATTCCTCTTGTTGTTCATTTAACTGGTGAAAAGGCGGTTGGCACATAGAGCTGCAGGCATTGTTTGTGGTGCTGTGTTGGTGTATTGGTTCGCCAGGAGATGGTGTACCGTGTCTAGCAGCATGGTTATTTGTTGAATCTGAAACTGAAACATCCGTGTTAGCTGTGCTGCATCTATCACGTGCAGCTGTGGCGTCTGAGCAGGATGTGGGAGAGGTGGGTTGCTCGCAGTGGGACAAATGCAATAAACAGACAAAACAACCAATAAAAATAAGCACACAAGCGAAGAAAATTTCTGCAGTGCCCACCTGAAAAGACTGAATAGCAAAAACACGATAAGAGATCATGATAAAGCAAGTAAACACACCCCTGCAAAGATGAGACGAAGTAGAATTAAGGCGCCAGCAAAACAGAGAAAAAAACGTCGTGTCGGACCTCCTTTTGCCCAGCGCAGTGCAGCAACTCGACGTGGCATGGACTCAACAGGTCGTTGGAAGTCCCCTGCAGAAATATTGAGCCATGTTGCCTCTATAGCCGTCCATAACTGCGAAAGTGTTCCTGGTGCAGAATTTTTTCTCGAATTGACCTCTCGATTGCGTCCCATAATATTTCGATGGGATTCATGTCAGGCGATATGGACGACCAAATCGTTTGCTAAAACTGTCCATTATGTTCTTCAAACCGTCCGTGTACAGTTGTGACCCGGTGACATGACGAATTGCCATCCATAAAAAGTCCATAATTTTTTGGGAACATGAAATCCATGAATGGCCACGAATGGTCTCCAAGTAGCCGAAAATAACCATTTCCTGTGAATTATAGATTTCACTGGACCAGAGGACCCGGTCCATCCAATATAAACACAGCCCGCACTACTATGGAACTGCCACCATTTGCAAAGTGCCTTGTTGACAACTTGGGTCTATGGCTTAGGGGATGTACGCCACACTCTATCCTATCATCTCTTACCAACTGAAATCGGGACTTATCTGACCAGATCATGGTCTACGGTCTAGCATTCAACCGATATGATCACGAACCTAGAGGAGACGCTGCAGGAGATGACGCGCTGTTAGCAAGGGTACTCCCATCGGTAATCTGCTGCCACAGCTCGGTAACAGAGGATTTTGCCACACTGTCCTAACGGCTATGTTCGTCGTGCGTTCCACATTGACTTCTGCGTTTATTTCACGCAGTGCTGCTTGTCGCTTAGCACCGACAGCTCTACGCAAAGCGAAGGTCGTCGGCCACTGTGTTGTCCGTGGTGAGAGGTAATGCCTGAGATGTGGTATTTTCGGCACTCTCTTGAGGCTGTTGATATCGGAATACTGAATTCCTTAACGATTTCCGCAATCGAAAGTCCCATGCGTCTAGCTCCAACTACCATTCCGCGATCAAACTCGTTAACACCCGTCGCGCGGCCTTAATCAATTTGGAAATCTTTCCATTTGAATCACCTGAGTACAAATGACAGCTCCGGTAACCCTTTTATACACTCCTGGAAATTGAAATAAGAACACCGTGAATTCATTGTCCCAGGAAGGGGAAACTTTATTGACACATTCCTGGGGTCAGATACATCACATGATCACACTGACAGAACCACAGGCACATAGACACAGGCAACAGAGCATGCACAATGTCGGCACTAGTACAGTGTATATCCACCTTTCGCAGCAATGCAGGCTGCTATTCTCCCATGGAGACGATCGTAGAGATGCTGGATGTAGTCCTGTGGAACGGCTTGCCAAGCCATTTCCACCTGGCGCCTCAGTTGGACCAGCGTTCGTGCTGGACGTGCAGACCGCGTGAGACGACGCTTCATCCAGTCCCAAACATGCTCAATGGGGGACAGATCCGGAGATCTTGCTGGCCAGGGTAGTTGACTTACACCTTCTAGAGCACGTTGGGTGGCACGGGATACATGCGGATGTGCATTGTCCTGTTGGAACAGCAGGTTCCCTTGCCGGTCTAGGAATGGTAGAACGATGGGTTCGATGACGGTTTGGATGTACCGTGCACTATTCAGTGTCCCCTCGACGATCTCCAGTGGTGTACGGCCAGTGTAGGAGATCGCTCCCCACACCATGATGCCGGGTGTTGGCCCTGTGTGCCTCGGTCGTATGCAGTCCTGATTGTGGCGCTCACCTGCACGGCGCCAAACACGCATACGACCATCATTGGCACCAAGGCAGAAGCGACTCTCATCGCTGAAGACGACACGTCTCCATTCGTCCCTCCATTCACGCCTGTCGCGACACCACTGGAGGCGGGCTGCACGATGTTGGGGCGTGAGCGGAAGACGGCCTAATGGTGTGCGGGACCGTAGCCCAGCTTCATGGAGACGGTTGCGAATGGTCCTCGCCGATACCCCAGGAGCAACAGTGTCCCTAATTTGCTGGGAAGTGGCGGTGCGGTCCCCTACGGCACTGCGTAGGATCCTACGGTCTTGGCGTGCATCCGTGCGTCGCTGCGGTCCGGTCCCAGGTCGACGGGCACGTGCACCTTCCGCCGACTGCTGGCGACAACATCGATGTACTGTGGAAACCTCACGCCCCACGTGTTGAGCAATTCGGAGGTACGTCCACCCGGCCTCCCGCATGCCCACTATATGCCCTCGCTCAAAGTTCGTCAGCTGCACATACGGTTCACGTCCACGCTGTCGCGGCAAGCTACCAGTGTTAAAGACTGCGATGGAGCTCCGTATGCCACGGCAAACTGGCTGACACTGACGGCGGCGGTGCACAAATGCTGCGCAGTGTCCGGAGCAAGTATGGTGGGTCTGACACACCGGTGTCAATGTGTTCTTTTTTCCATTTCCAGGAGTGTACTTTGTGTACGCGATACTACCGCCATCTGTATACGTCTTCTTCTTCTTCTTCTTGGTTGGCTCTACAGTCCTTGAAGAACCTTGGCCTGTATCACGTGCCTCCATTCTTCTCTGTCCATCGCCTTCCTTCTCCAGTTTCTTATTCCCATCGCCTTTAGATCTTCTTTCATATCGTCCAGCCACCTTGTCCTGGATCTAATTCTTCTCTTTCTCCCATCAGGTTTTCCCATGAAAACTTTCTTGACACTCCGAGTTTCTGGCATTCTGTGTACATGTCTTGCCCATCTTATTCTTCTGTGGTTAATTATAACCACAATATCCATCTGTCCAAAAAGCGTTTGTAGTTCTACATTTGTCTTTACCCTCCAGCCATCTCCCTTTCTCTCTGCTCCAAAAATCCTTCTCAGTATCTTTCTTTCCCATCTCAATAACCAGTTCTCCTCCTTTAGAGGAAGCAGGTAGAAACGTAGGATTAGAAGTAAACATAAACAAAGTATATGGTGATGGGGGAGCTCAACAAAAATGGACAAAATAATTCAACAGTAATGAATGGGAAAGAATTGAGAGAGTGAAAGCATTTAAATATTTAGGTTCTGTATTAACGGAGGACAATAAAGTATCAGTAGAAATTCAAGAAAATATAGCAAGTGGAAATCGTTGCTCTTTTGCCTTGCAGAATGTATTTAATTCCAGCAATGTTAGTAGGAATACAAAAATCAAAACATACACGACCATATTAAGACCCGTAGTGATATATAGATCAGAAGGCTTCCTCTAACGTATCGTAGTTCTCCTTTAGTGCCCTTACATTCTTTTCCATTAAATCTACTCCATCCGCGTATGCTACCACTTGAAATTGTCGATTAAGTATTTTTCCTCCTGAGTTTATCGGCATTTGCCGCATCAGCTTTCTAAAACTAAATTAAATAGCAACGTGCATACGGATATTCCATGACTTGTGTCACCTCAGTGTACGGAAGTACACCTCAGCACGAATCTCAAATGCAACACATTCTGAATCTGCGCAATAATTTGTTGTTGTTGTTGTGGTCTTCAGTCCTGAGACTGGTTTGATGCAGCTCTCCATGCTACTCTATCCTGTGCAAGCTTCTTCATCTCCCAGTACCTACTGCAACCTACATCCTTCTGAATCTGTTTAGTGTATTCATCTCTTGGTCTCCCTCTACGATTTTTACCCCCCACGCTGTCCTCCCATGCTAAATTTGTGATCCCTTGATGCCTCAAAACATGTCCTAACAACCGATCCCTTCTTCTAGTCAAGTTGTGCCACAAACTTCTCTTCTCCCCAATCCTATGCAACACCTCCTCATTAGTTATGTGATCTACCCATCTAATCTTCAGCATTCTTCTGTAGCACCACATTTCGAAAGCTTCTATTCTCTTCTTGTCCAAACTGGTTATCGTCCATGTTTCACTTCCATACATGGCTACACTCCATACAAATACTTCCAGAAACGACTTCCTGACACTTAAGTCTATACTCGACGTTAACAAATTTCTCTTCTTCAGAAACGATTTCCTTGCCATTGCCAGTCTACATTTTATATCCTCTCTACTTCGACCATCATCAGTTATTTTACTCCCTAAATAGCAAAACTCCTTTACTACTTTAAGTGTCTCATTTCCTAATCTAATTCCCTCAGCATCACCCGATTTAATTTGACTACATTCCATTATGACTCTTTAAAGTGTTCCACTTCGTTTGCGTCAATAAAAAACTAAATCACATCAGAATTCCTATCGCTGTACACATCCCGCGATTTTATTACGCTCATGTCCTGCATGCTGACAGTACCGTAGGGACACACTTCATAGATTCCTCTCTTTATACGCGACGAAGCGCGTAACTCAGAAACACGGCTTGTTCCGTGCGCCCCAGAGCACTGCTAGCCAAGTGGCAGCTCGAAGAATACTATCTGCGGAAAGACTATTTAGGTTTACAAAAGCCATGGATCCTTCGAAAATGAAAATTCTATTTTTTTCGGCATATAGGAAAGATTCCCCCCCCCCCTTTCCCCCCTCCTTCCGTCCCCCCTCCCCCCGTTACTCCCTGCGAAATCTCAGACCGTTATGAACTATTGGTTGTATCCTTGTCAGGTGGAATTTAGTGAGCACTTGCACCAAAGCACACAGGAAAATTAAATAAAAACCGCTTGAATATCGAATATCGCAGTTAAGTAGACAGTTTTAGTACGACGCCATTTTGGCGCTGCAGGTTCACACGACGCGAGGACAAAAAGCGGCGGTTCTACGTGGCATCGCTGTAAGCGGAGAAGACGGAAAGGCGGCGTGGAGAATTCGCCACAGCTATAGACGCCAGGCGCCGCGGCTTTTTGTGCCGGCTCGTTCAGGCAAGGTACCGCACGCGTCGATTGATCCGTCCCACTGCAGCCAGAGTGGCGCTTGTTTTCTGCGGGCAAACGCGGCGTGCGGCGCTGCTCCGACCGCTCCGCCGGCTCCAGGTAATTCTGTTATCTTCGCAGCACGGATGCCTGAATGGGCGAGGAAAGGCGTGAAACGCACTTCACGGCCTCACCACGTGAGGGCGCAACAAAGAGCGTGTTGCGCGCCGTGTCTGTCGGCTGCTTTGCACGCAGTGGGGCTCGTCTAAAGGGCGCTCTGAACGCTCGAGAAGCGAATCCTGACACTGACAGACGCCGTTACGTGTTTCATTGGAAATCCTCTGTGTGTGCAACCGCACCGTTGAGTGAAACGTTCCAACGTTCCGGCTACTATTTGGTTAACCACTGGCAAGCAGTCACCCTGCAGAACGCCGGGTCTGCAATTGTTGACGAAACGATCTAACATCTCACACTATGGCTGTTGATATTCTTAAATATATCGGCAATCCGATACATCGACATTATTAAGTATTTAAATGTAGTAGGTTTGCGGAAAGTCAACGCCTGAAATGTTTAAGATTTGTACCCCTTTTAAAGTTCACTTAGTTTAAAAGCGGCCGTGACACTCAGGTTTCTGCTTGATTTTTCTTTTATTATTACGTTTCCGCTTAGTGGGGTTTTGTCTAGTTAACCAGCGCTCTCAAAAAAATGCGCTGACTTGTACCTGTACCCGAAATAATGACAAGCAATAAAGACAGAGATTTTTCTTTTCTAAACAACACAAAGGAGTCCCCGGATATCATTTAACCCCGAATTATTATTGGAAAGACATTTGAAAATAAAGTTCAGTATTAAAACAGACGATTAACATGCGTATATAGCAAAGTATTAGAGAGAAGCAACAGGTAAGTAATGAAAAAGGTTGGTATTGTGTCGGATTTTAGAGATCTTAACCCTATACAAACTGAAATAATAATTTACATTTATTAATTTGCAACTAGAGGAAATTTATTAACGATCTACGCAAAGAAAAATATTGTGTACGCTTCATGAAAAACAATTACTTTTAATGAAAGTAAATTTCATTTAGTTTAGACAGGTTGAGTTTTTGAGGGAGAGTTAAGTATTATTATTCGATTTAATCCATGATTTTGTTGTAGCGAGACGTTACGTATAGGCTTTATCCTTGACTGGCAGCGACTAATAGGTAAAGATTAAATTACATCCTTGTAAGTAGAACATATACTTAATTTTACGTAAAAGTACTTAAAGTCCGCATTTATTGGGTGAGTTTATATGATAGTCTGAAGCTTTGATAACAAAAGCATTTAAGTGGAATCAGCGGGTCAAACAGCCCGTATTTATTAATTTTATGGTTGGTGGCATATTTTGGTTGCGCCGTCGTATTGTCAGTCGATAGACTGAAATATTTTAGTTTCCCGCTGCAAGTTATTACTGTCGATATATCGACGGAAAAGTTATCGACGTAATGGACAAAATAAAAAAAAGGATCGGCTGCACATTATAAACATACTGCCAGTCTCAGAGCCCCTTAGAGCAAATCTTGAAAGGAAAACGATGCACCTTCACGCTTGGTGACAAACACTTTGCTAAGAATGGTAACTGCATGTAAGTTACACAATGAAAGATGTCCGATGTGTTCGTTGTTGGGTTTCGGCACATGTCGGATTTGTCTGTAACACTTCATGTTGACTTCCCTGTTTTTCTCCTTTCTACAGTCGCCAGCGACTAAGCAGCAGTAGCGTCCAAATTGTGTGGTGAAGTTAAACCAAGTTGCAGTTTGTGTTCGTGGCACGTAGAACTGATTACGTCAGCATTTTCCCTCACACGTCGCGCCAACTGCAAAGACCAGTCTTGTAATTTAGATTTTTGTTCATCATTTTCAGCAACTATTTTTGAAGAGTGGCGATGTGAAGAAATAGCACACTACTTACTTTAAAACAAAATTGTTTTGCACAAAACTAATGTGCTTTTTCTTCACAACGGATATCTTGTTCTCCCATTCACATCGCCAGCCGCCAATGTAATCGGGCTTGTTCTTTGTACCACATATATACTTGGTTCACACAGTCAGAGAGAAAGACTGGAAGTGGTGAAAGCTCTAAACGTAGTAACACTCTTTCAAAGAGTAAAAGCAGAATTATGTTCTACTACAACTTAAAAAGAACAACTTCTATTATTTATCGAAAATTGCGAAACAGTTATAACATAAAATAAAAATATCGGTACTCGAAACTGTAATTTCGATATAGATACATCGATATAACGGTTAAAAAATGTTGCTGGTATACGTTTTGGAAAAAATATCAATATATCGATATTTCACCAACAGCTCTGTAGATACGACAGACGTACGCTGTCGGGGTGCTAGTTAAAGGCACTCTGTTCTCAGGAAACAGGATTCAGTACTTAGCCCGTAACGTCCCAGGTGCTGTCTCTCAGACTACTAGCCATTATTTTTACTCCGTTGCTAATGCATAGAGGTGTGGTAGGAAATTACAGCCTTGTCTAGTTCTTCTTCCCCGTAGCTGAGGCAGTTTCTTTGTCGGTAGTCACTTGAATGTGTCTTCTATAGCATAATACTGATTCCACCAGCCTGCGTCCGCGGTGCATAGTACGTTTGGAGCCAGTGTTCACCTCGATGACAGTGTTAGTGGAGACGGCCATCGACCTAGTGTAGCAAATGTGGTTCACCCGATGAACCGACACGTTTTCACTGATCGGCGGTCGAATCCCGATGATCCAGTGCCCACTGCAGTTGTAATTGACGATGTCGTCGGGTCAACATGTGAACCCGTAGTGGTGGTCTGCCGCGGAGCTCCATGTTCAACAATGTACGTTGGACAGTGTGCTCCGAAACGTTTGTGGGTGCACCAGCACTGTGCTCGTTTGGCAAGGATGCCACAGATCACCATGTATCCTACTTTACAGAGCAGACGAGCCTCTGAACCCCAGTTTTGTGAAGAGTCGTCGACCTCCAACCAATTAGCGTCTAGTGATGGTTTCACTGGTTTTTTGTGTAGGTGCTCACGACAGTAGCACGTGAACATTCGCCCAGCTTCGTGTTTTCGAGATATTCGTTCAGAGGCTCCGGATAATAATAATCTGCCCTTTGTTAATGTAGCTTATCTGAATGAATTTAACCATTTGTAGCCATTAATCCCTGTTAGGGCGATGCCCCGTCTGTGTCTGCTCCGCTTACATGCTTATGCTAGCGTGTCACGTCCCCGCAACGCCACCAGGCAGCATCCAACGTCGCGGTGAGCAGTGGTCATAGTGTTCTGGCTTATCAGTATATATAGGCATTTCTTATCAATATGGCACAAAAAGTTGCTCAGTAAACAAATAACATTCCACAACAGGTATTTACAACATTCCTAGCACTTACTCTAAGGACGCTGAACGATCTATAAGGCACATATTTACAAACAACAATGGAAATAAAATGTTTGCGAAGATTTTACAGTGACGCTGCTTATAAAATTTAAAGGTATACGTTTCACTGATGATATTAAGTACTTACTAAATACATTTTATACCTCTGTGCTACTTTCCATTTTAGCTAACACATAGCAAACATTTTTGCTTATTTTTTGGTATAATTAAAAATACCTAGGTAGCAGAATTCCGTAACTTCATCTACTTCATGACCATCAATCCTTATGTGAAATCTCTCGCATCTCTCATTTCTGTCACTTGTCATTACTTTCTTTTTTCTTCGATTTACTCTCAATTCATATTCTGTACTCATTAGACTGTACATTCCATTCAACAGATCCTGTAATTCTTCTTCGTTGACACTGAGGATAGCAGTGCCATCAACCTTATCACTGATACCATTTCACCTTCAATTTCAATTCCACTGTTGAACCTTTCTTTTATTTCCATCATTGTTTCTCCGATGTATAGATTGAACAGTGAAGATAAAGGACTACATCCCTGTCTTACACGCTTCCTTCTTGACAGTCCTCTCTTATTATTCCCTCTTGGCTCTTGTACATATTATGTACTCTCCGTGTCTCCCTGTAGCTTACCTCAGTTTTTCACAGAATTTCGAACATCTTGCACCATTTGACACTGTCGAAGCTTTTTACAGGTCGGCAAAGGCTACTGAAGTGTCATGATTTTTCTTTAGTCTTGCTTCCGTCGTCAACCGCAACGGCAGAATTGCCACTGTGGGTTCTTTGCCTTTCCTAAAGCCATACTGACCGTCATCTGACACAACCTAAATTTTATTTTTTTGTGGCGGCGTTCGTAGCGACAAACAATTCGCTGTAGAAACGGCTTACGAAGTCACCGCCACACTTTTAGTAGCGGGCCGACCGGTCCGCTGGAACAGTGAACAGAAAGATGAAAACCCAAACACTCTGATTAAATAAAAGTCGGTACTTATCTTTATTAACGAAGATACAGAAACGCAGTAGTGAACTCCGTGTCTACAGAGATCTGCCTAGTTCGAGTCGGAGCGGCTAGGTCAGCGTCGGCTGACGACAAACAACAACTCTGCTGCGATGAACACACAACTGACTAGCAAGTACACAATTCGGTGGCGAGTATACAACTGAGCGGTGAATACAGAACTGTCCTAGCGCTCGCGACTCCAGCGCTTAAGAAACCAGAAGCCAGCGGTGGCGCGCGCAGACTTGCGGCGATTTCCTGTCTCGCTGGCGCTGCTTATGCGGACGGCGTCCGGACTTTGATGCTGCCAACCTTTTGGCAGCGGGCTCGAGTGGCATTACTGGCTAGGATATAACATATTTTCCGTTCTTCTGTATAATATTCTTGTCAGCAACTTGGATGCATGAGCTGTTAAGCTGATTGTGCGATGATTCCCGCACTTTTTGGCTCTAGCAGTCTACGCAACTGTGTGCATGATATTTTTCCAAAAGTCAGATGGTATACCGCCAGTCTCATACATCTCCGGCTTACAGGGCGAGAAATTTCTCCATGACAGCTGTTGTTTCCAACATCCAAGGCAGAGAAACTTCTAATTGTCCGATGCTCCTCACTCCTGTTGACTGGAGTGCCTAAAGGTTAAATAATTTCGTCGAGCGCTTTGGGATCGGGTGAAATCAGAGGTAGTGTGCTTCTAAAGACAGTAGTGGATGATCCGGAGTGATTAACCATGCCCGTCTTCCAGTATGGGAAGATTACAAGATTCTTAAGATCGTACCCGTGCGCAGGCGTGGATATCGGGTGGAGTGAGTCCGGTGTCTCTGGGAGTGTTACTGTGTCGCCAGTGCAGAGATGCTCAATTGGCAGAGAGTTTCTATTAGATTGTGAAGCCACTTAGATAGCAGGATGGTGTTTTAGTGAACGAGACTGACTTGGTTAGGCTTAATTCACAGCAATAAATTTCGTTTGTTTCTGCGCAAATACATCAATGATGTTTTTGTATGACTCTTTACCTTTTGACTTTGAACAATGCTCCTCTTTTGTTTCAGTGTAGATCATCGACGTCAGTAGCTAGTGTCGAACTGGAGACTGTGTGTGAACTGTTAGAGTCGTGCACATTCCAGTCGAGTGGCCAGATCTCGGAATCCTTCTGAAAGTAGTTGTGGAAGGTGTCCGTTGATAGAGCTACGCTTCATTTCGATAACGTATTTTTCGTATCGATTACAGAGAACTCTTTCCCTTTAATTCCCAATCGCATGTTGAGTTAGTTCGATATTTATTTCTTCTACATGGGAAGTAGTTTTACTTGTGCTGTTTAGGATCAGCAGCTCATCCAGTGAACGCCTACGCCGTGGTCGTGCCACGTGAGCAGGTAGAACTTGAAAGGAAGGAGAGCTACTTGTACGGAGTCAGTCAGTCTGTTGTTGTCAGATGTGGGCAATCCTACATGATCTCGCCATGTAATGCAGAGCATGATATTGTTCTTTAGGTGGCACTGTTTCCCGTATGGCCGGCCGGACTGGCCGAGCGGTTCTAGGCGCTACAGTCTGGAACCGCGCGACCGTTGCGGTCGCAGGTTCGAATCCTGCCTCGGGCATGGATGTGTGTGATGACCTTAGGTTAGTTAGGTTTAAGTAGTTCTAGGTTCTATGGGAATGATGACCTCAGAAGTTAAGTCCCATAGTGCTCAGAGCCATTTGAACCATTTTTTTTCCTCGTATGATGTGCGTGCAGGTGGCGCTGTGCTGGAGGAGGCTTTTGAAAGTTTTTTGTGTTAGAGAAACTGTAGTCTGATACTTCGGCTGTCATTCAGTTGAAGAGAAGGAATGTTTAATGTTAGAAGTGATATGTAGGGTGGCTGTGTCTTCATGGAAAGAGAGAGAGAGAGAGAGAGAGAGAGAGAGAGAGAGAGAGAGAGAGAGCTACTTTTTTTTAATCGATTGACAAGCACATGTAGCTCCTCATTTTTATTCTGTTCAGCGATACGAGATATGGTGCTATTGTTTTCCCAGGGTGTGGTGTGTCATGTAGGGGCGGTACACTCTGGAATCACATTAACCAAGCAGAAAAAGTGTCTGTGAAGTGCTTAAAGGTACCACAGGGTCGTGGAGCGATGCCAACTCCAGCGTCAATGGCCAGCTGTGCTAGGTTTCTCGTTGGGGATCCCGTGCGCGAACAGCCTGATCGAGGTTGTCCCACAGATTCTCCATTGAGTTTAAATCCGGTAGTTTGGTGGTCAGGTAAGTATACCAAATTCCGAGCTGTGTGGCACGTTGCATTTTCTAGCTGGTAGATGGCATCGTGCCTAGGGGAACAGGGGTGGACATGACACTGAGGATAGAAGCATACTTCTGTACCTCCATTGCGCTTGACTAACTATTTCCCCTCCCCCCACCCTGGACCATAACCCTCCCTCCTCCGGCCTGGAACCTTCCTTCAATTGTAACAGGGTCTTTGGTTTCAGACGTTCAACGCTGCACACGCCAATGTTGATCTGGCCGACAGAGCATAAAACGTAATTCATCCGAAAACTCCACCTGTCGTTGCTAAATGGACGGCCAGGTGGGGTACCGGTGTGCAATTTCTAGTCTTCATCACAGATGAACAGCAGTCAGCATGGGTGCATGGACAAGTCGCTTGCTGCAGAGCCTATTCGCACCAACGGTCGTTGAGGAGACACTGTTGCTTCATGTGGGCGGTGAGTTCCCCAACAGATGCACGTCTGTTCGCCCGTACGCCCCTGTCATCTAGTGCCCGTGGTGCACCGAAGCTGCCTCGGTACTCGTTCTGGATTGCGCCGCTTTTCCCTGCTTGGTATACCTTACCACGGCGGCACGCGAACTGTTTACAAATTTAGTCGTCTCGGAAATACTTACACCTTGGCCAGAAGACCAATGATCATGCCCTTTCGGATGTCGCATGAATCGCACAATTTCTACGTTACGACAACGATTACACTTTTTTCCGCGTTCCCCCACTCCTCCCTCACCCCACTCCTCCCCTGCCCCCTCCTCCCCCCTCCCCCGACACGCTTCACTGTCAGTGCTAACACCTGGCGTCTGTGAGTAGTTTTTAGCAAACAGAACACAGCATGTTGTTATCAATGGAGAGACGTCTACAGACGTTAAAGTAACCTCTTGCGTGCCACAGGAGAGTGTTATGGGACCATTGCTTCTCACAATATATATAAATGACCTAGTAGACAGTCTCGGAAGTTCCATGCGGCTTTTCGCGGATGATGCTGTGGTGTACAGAGAAGTTGCAGCATTAGAAAATTGTAGCGAAATGCAGGAAGATCTGCAGTGAATGGGCACTTGGTGTAGGGAGTGGCAACTGTCCCTTAACATAGACAAATGTAATGTATTGCGAATACATAGAAAGAAGGATCCTTTATTGTATGATTATACGATAGCGGAACAAACACTGATAGCAGTTACGTCTGTAAAATATCTGGGAGTATGCGTGCGGAACGATTTGAAGTGGAATGATCATATAAAATTAATTGTTGGTAAGGCGGGTACCAGGTTGAGATTCATTGGGAGAGTGCTTAGAAAATGTAGTCCATCAACAAAGGAGGTGGCTTACAAGACACTCGTTCGACCTATACTTGAGTATTGCTCATCAGTGTGGGATCCGTACCAGATCGGTTTGACGGAGGAGATAGAGAGGATCCAAAGAAGAGCGGCGCGTTTCGTCACAGGGTTATTTGGTAACCGTGATAGCGTTACGGAGATGTTTAATAAACTCAAGTGGCAGACTCTGCAAGAGAGGCGCTCTGCATCGCGGTGTAGCTTGCTCGCCAGGTTTCGAGAGGGTGCGTTTCTGGATGAGGTATCGAATATATTGCTTCCCCCTACTTATACCTCCCGAGGAGATCACGAATGTAAAATTAGAGAGATCAGAGCGCGCACGGAGGCTTTCAGACAGTCGTTCTTCCCGCGAACCATACGCGACTGGAACAGGAAAGGGAGGTAATGACAGTGGCACGTAAAGTGCCCTCCGCCACACACCGTTGGGTGGCTTGCGGAGTATAAATGTAGATGTAGATGTAGATGTAGACGTCGAAGAATGGCAGTGGTCAGATTAATGTGACTGGACCGTGTATAAGGATACAAACTAGCCACTAATGGCATACATAGATTGTTTACGAAAGTATCCTCGAAGTAATGATAGGTTGTACCACTGAACAATACATGTAACGTTGTCTCTTTAAACGTGCTTTGATGTAGTGGGATGCATTTCGATACGATTACTAGACTGGTAAACTCGATCATTAACAAATTCCGTACAACTAGACTGCTACGGAGCTTTCGTTATTGGCGTTGGAGTAGAGAGAAGTTCAAGCCCATGTCAGGGGTCAAAGCGCGGCTGGAGGACCTAATTCAGACTGATCTAATACTACGACAGAAGGGAGGATTAATCGGGGTTCACACTAAACGTTTCCAATTACATTGGTGGAGCAGCACCTCGCACTACTTGTCTCGCGCGCTTCACGTTGTCATGTATACGTGGACTCTGGCTGTGTCCTCGAGATTGACTCGCGCGACGCCACACGAGCTCCGAGGCGCGAACGAAAGGAATGTTTCGACTATACGCCGAAGTGTGGTGGTGGCTATCATACGAAATTCTGCCAGGGAGAACCCAAAAGAACTTAAAACAGTTTCATATGGAAAGTATCTCTGACAGTATACTTAGGGACAGCTTCAGTATCTTATCAGCAGCCCCACGACGGCAAACGCGTGAATAAACACGATGTGATATTCACTCCAGTTTATCTTCTATTTAATGCAATGTGCTGCTGATTTCGGAAGCTAAGAACAAGGAGTTTCAGCTACGAAGTAAACGCTGCCTCCAGCGTTGCACTTGAACCAGTATCCCTCCAGGCGGTCTGCCACCAGTGCATAGTGCTCTGCCCCAATCCTTTCCTATTATTTTTTTTTTTCAAAAAGAAAAACAAAATAAGAAGAAAAGGACCTAATTTTCGGATAGACGCATTGGCAACTTCGTCTCCTGTGTTCTCCTGCTAGAAATAGCGGTAAATCATTCATTTCCTTTGTTGTCCACAGCTCGTGGTCTAGTGACTAGCGTTGCTGGCTCTGGATCACGGCGTCTTGTGTACGATTCCCCATGAGGTTGGGGATTTTCTCTGCACGGTGACTGGGTGTTGTCCTCATCATTTATTCATCATGACCATTCATGATAGTGGTGCGATTGGGCTGTGTAAAAAATTGGACTGTGTAACAATTGTGACTTTGTACAGCCGCTGATTACCGCGCAGCTGAGCGCTCCGAAACAAAACATCATCATCATTCCCTTTGTTGTTGGTTCTCTGTAACATGATATACCATGTGATCAAAAGTATCCGGACACTCCCAAAAAACGTACGTTTTTCGTATTATGTGCATTGTGTTGCTACTAACTGCCAGGTACTTCATATCAGTGACCTCAGTAGTCATTAGACATCGTGAGAGAGCAGAATCGGGCGCTCCACGGAACTCACGGACTTCGAACGTGGTCAGGTAATTGAGTGTCACTTGTGTCGTACGTCTGTACGCGAGATTTCCACACTCCCAAACATCCATAGGTCCACTGTTTCCGATGTGATAGAGAAGTGGAAACGTGAAGGGACACGAACAGCACAAAAGCGTACAGGCTGGCCTCGTATGTTGACTGACAGAGACCGCCGACAGTTGAGGAGGGTCGTAATGAGTAATAGGCAGACATCTATTCAGACCATCACACAGGAATTGCAAACTGCATCAGGATCCACTGCAAGTACTATGGCAGCTAGGCAGGAGGTGAGAAAACTTGGATTTCATGGTCGAGCGGCTGCTCATAAGCCACGCATCACGCCGATAAATGTCAAACGACGCCTCGCTTGGTGAAAGGAGCGTAAAATGGACGATTGAACAGTGGAAAATTGTTCTGTGGAGAGGCGAATCACGGTACACAATGTGGTGATCCGATGGCAGGGTGTGGGTATGGCGAATGCCCGGTGAACGTCGTCTGCCAGCGTGTGTAGAGCCAACAGTAAAATTCAGAGGCGCTGGTACTATCTTGTGGTCGTGTTTTTCATGGAGGGGGCTTGCACCCCTTGTTGTTTTGCGGGGCATTATCACAGCACAGGCCTACGTTGATGTATTAAGCACCTTCTTGCTTGCCACTGTTAAAAGCAATTTGGCGATGGTGATTGCATCTTTCAACACCATCGAACACCTGTTCATGACTCTCGGCCTGTCTAGGAGTGTTTACACGACCATAACATCCCTGCAATGGACTGGCCTCCACAGAGTCCTGACCTGAATCCTATAGAACACCTTTAGGATATTTTGGAACGTCCGCTTCGTGCCAGGACTCACCGACCTACATCGATACCTCTCCTCAGTGCAGCAATCCGTGAGGAATGGGCTGCCATTCCCCAAGAAACGTTCCAGCACCTCATTGAACGTATGCCTGCGAGATGCGAGAGTGGACGCTTTCATCAAGGCTAAGGGTGGGCCAATACCGTATTAAATTTCAGCATTACCGATGGAGGGCGCCAGTCGGTTTCAGCCAGGTGTACGCATACTTTTGACAACTTACTGTAGTTTGATGGAAAATGACCGCTCCAGTAATTCACGACAAGTCATATTCTGGTTTCCACATCATGTAGGGGTTCTTGACTTAAGTGACGAAAACTTTCTGTACTCCAAATTAGATGGCTTTGTGAATTTACGTCCTCATTATCAGAAAACAAACTGCAGAGTTGGAGGGAAATGTGGTTAACACTGTGGTAGGCGACCGCCGTGTCAGAACGAGGTAGTTAGTCCGCCAGTACAGGGTAAGCCAGACGCCATTATGGAACATTCTCCATGACATCATTATTACTGCCATTATCACTTACAGCGTGTGCAGGGCTTGCTAGCGACAGACTTTCTGGGAGTTTTGCCCACTCGTTGCTTATAGGGTGCCTAAAGGATGTTGCGTTCTCGGAATGTTATACAACAACTGAAGCAAATATCATTAGTAGTTTTATTTCCAGAATTCAAATGGACAATGTTTAACTTTGATTACAGCAAATGACGCTAGCGAGAGGCGACATGATAACAATAAAGTTCTTGCTATACACAAAGTCCAAGTAAGCACTTGATACGGATCACGACAATCTGATAGCGTAGAACTAATGTCCGTTGCATAACAGTCATCTGTGGGTAGTATGCAGAACCTCCATGGTGGGGTGACAGCGAATCATCAGCACCGGTGCAGCTGGAATGTGTGGGCCAGCATATTTGGCGACCGTATTTTGTGATCAGTCTTCCCTCCACATCGCCAAACGGGCCGAAACTATTGGCGTTTCTCGCGGGTAAGTTTGACTCCCCTGCTGGAAGAAGTGTCAGTGATGATTCGAAGACGAGTTGACCGGATCTCGACACCTGCGATATCTGGTTATGGGCCCATCTCGAGAGTATCGTGTATGCAGAGTCCATTCCAAATGTGGAGAGACTGGTGCAGCTTATTCATACTGCCTTCGACACTTTCGGGTGCAGCCTAGTCGATGTGAACGTGTGAGACAGAAGAGCGTACACACACGCGTCGAGGTACATGAAAACCATTTTCAACACATATTGTAGCTGAGGCTGCAAGGTACACCTCGTATTAGACCACAGTCGCCGCGCGGGATTAGCCGAGCGGTCTTGGGCGCTGCAGTCATGGACTGTGCGGCTGATCCCGACGGAGGTTCGAGTCCTCCCTCGGGCATGAGTGTGTGTGTTTGTCCTTAGGATAATTTAGGTTAAGTAGTGTGTAAGCTTAGGGACTGATGACCTTAGCAGTTAAGTTCCATAAGATTTCACAGACATTTGAACATTTTTAGACCGCAGTCTCTGTAACGATGTTTGATGAAATAAATGGTCTCTAGCATGGAAACCGTGAATTTTCGGATATAATCTTTTTAGTTCTGCATTCTCTCATCGATCAATCTCTAGAGTTTGTACACGTTGGAAGAAATCACCCTGCATATTTTATAGCTGGACGCAATAATTTATCTGCGCTATATTTTGCCATCCTGTAGCACAGTGTCTTATTGTTTTGCAGTTCGTGGATTTGGTGTTCTTGCCCGTTCCGGAGTCACAGTTGTCCCCATCGTGTGAAGGGTCGTCCTCGATCCCTCATTCCCCTCAGCGTGTAAACCGACTTCACCCTGGTAAGTCTGGTATTTTTCATTCTGTTTAACATTCTGTCCCATTCTATTATTTAATATTTCATGACACGCTCATTCTGTATTGAGTTCTTGCCTAATATCTTCATTTCCTATCCATTCATCCTTATGCATCGTTTAACACTCTGAAAAAATCTCACCTCTGTCGTTTGTATTTTATTCGTTCTTCGGTGTCACGAAGCAATCTCACTAAAATCATTACCTTATACAATATTATTTTACTTTCTTCCATAACTTTATTTTTAAGTTGTTTGAATGGTCCCACATACAGCTAGAAATTTACTAACTTTTTCCTCGATGCTTTTGGCGTAAAAGCTCATGTCACAGCGAAGATATATAAAATTCGATACCTACCCTAAACTATTGTTTCTTTGATCTGCTTTGATCGTTTTCTTTAAACGCCATAATCATCGTTAATTAACTCAGATCATATAATTATATGATATACGGAGATTGTTTAAAAGACACACATATTTCTATAACTCTGTCCAATTCACCTGAATCATTGTCTGACTGGTTGCAAGTACAAGAGTATTAGAATAGACAATTAATTTTGATAATAAGGTGTCTCTATAGAATTAATAATTTTGTTGCAGATACAACAATTAAAAGAAGTGAACGAATTCGAGCAAATGCAGGGCGTAGATGAGGGTGTACATGATCACAGTAGCAGGTACATATGGGGGCGCGTGGGAAGCACCGCCCCCTCCGCCCCCCCCCCCCCCCCCAAACCCCTGCGTGGTCACCAGCATTGCCACCCGCGTCACCCCGTCGGTCAGCCCGCTCGCTATTCGTTCGTTTCATTCGTCAGTCGACTCGACTGAATCGAGTTATCTAGTAGTTGTACTTTCCTATGTAGCACACGCGTCTGCATCGTTGCATTTTATACCTTCCTGTCTGGCACATAGATAGCTAACACATACCTACGAGAAAAGTCGCGGCCATTCTAGTGACCTCGATACGTTCTTCTGTCTGCCATTTGTTCGAGAAAAGTCGAGAATATTCTACTGTTTTCATGCACAGAGCACCTTCGATACATAGAGTTATAAATACGGACTCTTCGCCGGATAGAAAGCTAGTTTACGTTCAGAAGCAGAAGTATTAAGACTGAAGAATGAATAAGTAAAAAGTCCCAGTCGTAGCAAGTGTGTGTAGACAAGAGTGATCAGTTAATGTCAATTATTAATAATAGAAATTCATAATAATTTCTCAATAAAAATATGTTACGAGACGCGTAACAATAGGTTTACTAATAACGTAACAATAGTTTCCTATACCTAAGAAAACGAAAATTGTAACTTTTTTATATCATAGGATGACATTGTCTTGTACACGTGTATATTCAGTTTAAATAAAACTTCTTAAACTTTGCGTGTGACTTGATTAATTTTTACTACAGTAAAAGTAAAGGTCGCTGAAGATATCATTAGCGCCCCCTTCTTGTGGTTTTTCTGTATTCGCCACTGCCTTACCATCCACTCTTTTCACTACAGAGAGGGTATTTCAAAATGAATATACGGATTTTAAGGCTTTCTGGCCTTTATTACATTCAACTTACAGTCACAAATAATACATCAAATGAAAGATCTACTCGAACAGTTTCGTTAGTTATCCTGTGCGCAAAGGTAAGAGAACGGAACGATCAAGAGGGACTGACGGACATTTTGAAAGATCTAGTCTCTCTCACGTGTAGCCACAAGAAATCAGTCCGAAAAGTTGGTCGTGGATTAATAATTCCAGTGGTCCGTATGGAGACTTCTAAGGAGAAGCTTACAACTACATCCTTATCGTTTCCAACTGCTACAAGCTCTAAAGGCTGTAGACTACAGTTTACGTGCCAAATTTACCATCGCCATATTATTGGATGACGACGAAGATTTTCAGGATCGTGTCGTCTTCAGTAATGAATCGACGTTTCACCTAAGTGGAAATGTGAAAACACATAACGTGCACGTCTGGGGGTCAGCAAATCTCCACGAGATGGTACAGTTGGAACGAGACTCCCCTAAACTGAATGGTTTTTAAGCCACAACCCGGAAGAAAGTGTATGGGGCTTTCCTTTTCGGCGAAGAAACAAAAAAAAATGTTCAAATGTGTGTGATATCTTATGGGACTTATCTGCTAAGGTCATCAGTCCCTAAGGTTACACACTACTTAACCTAAATTATCCTAAGGACAAACACAAACACCCATGCCCAAAGGAGGACTCGAACCTCCGCTGGGACCAGCCGGGTGAAGAAACTGTTACTAGTGGTCCTTATCTTGATGCGCTAGGACAATGGCTCTTTCCACAACTGGAAGACTGTGAACCATAGAACTTCATTTGGCATCAAGATGGTGCGCGGTTTCACTGGCATAGTTCAGTACGCGACTGACTCAACGACGTTGTATCCGACCGCTGGATTAGCCGCGAGGAAGTGGATCACATAGCTTATTTTACATTACCTCAAATTTCTCACGTGACCTCACACCATGCAAGTTTTAGCTTTGTGGGTTCATATAGAGTCATTTGTATGTGCCTCCTCTACAAGCTACCCGACCTGAGAACAGTAGTGTTTCAACGATTACTCTAGACGTGGTGATCAAGATTTGGAAAGAACGAACCTATCGACCCGATGTTTGACGAATGGTGCTCACATTGCACACTTGTAAGAAAAACTATTTGAGCTGTTCTTTCATTTGATGCATTATATATAATTTTTAGTTGAATGTAATAAACGCCACAAAATCTTAAAACTAGTGTATTCATTTGGAAACGCCATGTGTATTGATGACACATTAAAGAAAAGGAAATTTTAATGAAAAATAACAGTGATCTACTTGGGTTCTGGGGTTTGGAAATTAAGTAGTGTTGTTTACTAACGTGCCACCCCTGAACTGAAAATTACATGTTTCTTTATCTTTCATCACTCTCAGTTTTCTCTGCACAGATACTCCTCCTCCCAATCTACCACAGGCTGCGAAATCTGTGTTATGCAGTGTAATTTAAATTCTTATCATATAATTAAAAGATATATCTGCCTCATACTCTTTAAAGATGAGCCGCTACTGCTTTCCATTATTTGCCGTAAGCTAAAGAATGGTCCTGCCTGAAGCCGCACTAATATTCATCCAATTTATTTTCAACTAATACTCGCACCGTCCTTTCAAGAACACCTGGGAAGATTTTATCCACAACTACAGATATGTGGCTACATTCCACTGTTTATAGGTCGGTGAATTATAGGGCGATAATGAGCTTTAAAGCTGTATGTTCCGTATCGCCGTAGTAATCAGTGAGTTAGTACAACAGCTACACATATAAAAAACATTATGCATCACCCCGGTTCCCAGAACTCCTGAAGATAGAAGTTGACTGTCGAACTTGGATCGCAGACACAGTCCCTTTGACTGTTCAGAGATGTCACTAAAACCGCCCAAAGATGTAAAAAAACCATGCATGAGCGGCGCCTATTAGACGGAGGGGTCCAACATCCGATCAGTTCCAGTCATTCCACCAGGAAGGAGATACACGGTTCGTTTTGTCTGTAGTTCAACCATGCCTAGACGGCCAATACCGCGGTTTGATCGCCTCCGTATTGTTATTTGGTGCCAGGAAGGGATCTCAACAAGGGAAGTGTCCAGGCGTCTCGAAGTGAACCAAAGCGATGTTAAACTTCCTGGCAGATTAAAACTGTGTGCCGGACCGAGACTCGAACCCGGGACCTTTGCAGGTTCGCAGGAGAGCTTCTGTTAAGTTTGGAAGGTAGGAGACGAGGTACTGGCAGAAGTAAAGCTGTGAGGACGGGGGGGTGAGTCATGCTTGGGTAGCTCAGTTGGTAGAGCACTTGCCCGCGAAAGGCAAAGATCCCGAGTTCGAGCATGATGCAGCATTATGTGAAAGGTCTGGACAAAACATGATATTCTTTCCAATACGTGTGTAGCCAATTCCCAAATCTATCGGCTGCAATGTTGAAAGAAAGTATATTTCTTGCATCAGATGTAAATAAATTTACTGCACCCACTGCACAACAAATTAGGACTGATTTGCAGAGTGAGATTTTCACTCTGCAGCGGAGTGTGCGCTGATATGATACTTCCTGGCAGTTTGAAAATACTGTGATAGAAATAGAGTAGCAAGTTAGGAGAAATTAAAAAAAAAAAAAGTCGGGCATCGTTTCCTCGGCAGGAATAAGCAGCCTGACTACAAGGAAATAATGGAAGATACGCTACGGTCATTTAAACTGTTATGGTCCCACGTAGCTGTAATACTAAATTTTCAAATGTCACATTTATACAGTTTTCAAGAAAATTTGGCTGCCACATCATAAGAACATGGATATCAAGATCGGTGGGGATAAAGGATGATGTCTGATTATTGCTGGTGCATTATGATTATTTCTGGTGCATCGCACCTGAAGGAGAAGTGACACACAAAAGGAAGGATACCAATCGTTCATTCATGGGCAGATGCAAACTGAAGTAATACCTTTACCTGATAAGTGTTCACCATAACGTCTACATCTTCTAGTTCACACTCATTTCACAATTCTTTTTTAGCCATTTTATTGTTCCATTTCGCCTCCAACGTCCTGTAATTTGGACGACGACGACGGTGATGATGATGATGATGATGATGATGATGATGATGATGATGATGCTGTAAAAACCTGACACTCTGTAGAGAGACAGGTTTCAGATTAGTAATCACTGCAGTCGATTTATTCAGAAGTTCATATTTTCAAACAAACCTCAGGCAAAAGTCGAAATAACTTATGATGAAGGCCATACTAGAAAATTCATCACAATGTTTCTACACATTATGTTGCACTAAAATAGTAAATGCATATTTTAAAGTTCATTACGCGAGGAAGTTCGTTACGTTGTACAGTATCAGAAACTTAGAACAGTACATTGTAGGCAAGTCATCATTTTTTCTTTGTCACTGTCCTACAAACGAACTAGAACGATTACAGATTGACAACTGTTTGAAAACTAAGGGTATTTCATATGTCTCAACCCATAAATTAAACATTACGTTAACACTTACTTTACTAACGTAAATCTCTTCAGCACACACGAAAAAGTTGGATGAAAACTACAACATAACCAAAGCTCTCTTCAGACTATTTGGTCTTCAGCGTACAGTAATTATAGCTGACAGTAGGGCTCCAAGAGGTTAGTAGTTCACAATGACCTCATTAAATGTCGGACATTACAAGAGTTAGGAATTTTATAACAGCGGTACAAATAAGGAAGCCGTACAATATATGCAATTTATCACCCTTCACAGCGTCCGAGCAATGGGTTGGACCACCATGATGCCGTACGTGGAAAATTCTGTTCATCACCGCACGTGCGTACGTTTTTACGTTGCTAATACTCGAAGTGTGTTCAAAGACGAGATTAAATTTTACAAACAATTCCAGAGCTTTTGGACAGCAGTTGTACACTGGCTACAATGAATTTTGTGGGCAGCAGCACTTCGCAATTCATCAAAAACCGCTAATCCCATTCTGGAACACTTCCACAACCGTCGACTTCATATGGAATAAAGTACAGTTACAATATGTGTTACACGGAACACTGTGAGAAACATTCTCACATCCTGTAATACAAGCATCACGGTTACAAAATGTGTTACCCGGAACACTGTGAGAGACATTTTCACATCCCGTAATATAAGCATCACCGAATACTGACTAACAACTCCAGGGTGTTTTAAACAACTGTCACATACTGCTGCAGGAGGAACTATTAATCAAAATTAGAGGACAAGTCCCTATGTGATATGTCTAGAAACCAATTCCAGTTGACATGTGGGCCAATGTGTACTCTCATTCCCACGTATCTTTTACATAGAGGCAGACACTACAGACAAGTGCTAAATGTGGTTACAACGCATCGTGAGGCGTCCTTCAGCCCTTCTTCGCAGTGAATCACACACCCTTACAAATACACCTTCGAATTGCGTCACATGCATGGGCCACGTGCTTATGAAAATTCTGCACATCTTCGATTCTTTGTGTACATATCCAGTACCTACATGTCAGCACTGCTAGAACCAATGGATTCAGGCTGGGGAATTAGAAGGCCATGCTACGGGGCCCCTCGACCAATCCATCATGTATGAAATGTTGCGTTGAGATATTGACGCACGATCTGTAGAAAATAGAATGATGCCCCGTCGTACACGAAGCACAGTGACAGTAACGTTCTCTTTTAGTGCTGGTAATTCATCACGCAGTATGAATTAAGCTACAAAACATCGAATATAAGGATCACATCACCGTATTTGGTCTTTACCTTGAAGTATTACGTTTCTAAGCGCAATACTCTCTTTTCCGTATTCATCTTTGCCTTGCCAAGAATATGCAAAATTAGTTAGACACACCTACTAACAAAAAGGAGCTGCATAATCAAGTGTACCACAGTGAGGAAATTATTGTACAGTTCGTTTAGAGCAGAGTTTCCCAACCTTTCCTAGACCGCTACCCCTGTGCCTAATTACACATTAGCTAGTACCACCCGCCCCCCCTTCTGCTGTGTGTTGCCAGTCCCCCTCCCCCAAATTATCACCGACCGTTGTGGCCGAGCGGTTCTAGGCGCTTCAGTCTGGAACCGCGCGACCACTACGGTCGCAGGTTCGAATCGTGCCTCGAGCATTGATGTGTGTGATGACCTTAGGTTAGTTAGGTTTAAGTAGTTCTACGTTCTAGGGGACTGATGTGCCACAGTGCTGAGAGCCATTTGAAACGTTTGAAACCAATATTGTCAACAATTTTAGCACCTAACTAAACTGTAGAGTGAAAGTCTTCTTTTCGGACACTTCCTTTTTTAAAGTTATGAAAAATGAGTGATATCTAGTTGTGTGAGTGTGTGTGTGTGTTAGAATGAATGACGGAGCAATTCGTGATGTATCGCAAGTGCTACCCGCAACTCCTTCTCAGAAAAGAAAGCTAACTATCCACACAGAGTGTAGACTCTTGTTACAAAACATGCTTCCCCTGAATTACTCCTCTCCATTGCGCCACTTGCTCGACCTGCATACTGGAACCACATTTAAAACCAAACAAACTGCTGTGTGTAAGCTACACATACTGTTCGTAAATCACATGATTGCTGCGAACCTTACTTCTCGTCTGGCAGAAATTGGAAGACTTCAGGTCCAGAATGAGATTTTCACTCTGCAGCGGAGTGTGCGCTGATATGAAACTACCTCGCAGATTAAAACTGTGTGCCCGACCGAGACTCGAACTCAGGACCTGGCAAAAGTAAAGTTGTGAGTACCAGCCGTGAGTCGTGCTTCGGTAGCTCAGTTGGTAGAGCACTTGCCCGCGAAAGGCAAAGGTCCCGAGTTCGAGTCTCGGTCGGGCACACAGTTTTAATCTGCCAGGAAGTTTCAGACTTCAGGCTGTTAATACTTTGATCACAGGCTCTAATAGTAATAGTAATAATAACATCAATAGTAATAATACTTTTTACAGCACTGTAGCAGCTCTTATGTAGTTACTGCTGTGTCGTGCTGTCAATTAACTCATTTATCTGTTTCGGAGCGAGTAGCGAAAATTTTTTCGATTATTTCATATAGTATCTATAACTTGGAGAAGAAATTTACTTGAGATATTTAGTATTTGTAACGTATACGTCTGACTTTCATCATCAGAGGTGCACGGGACGAAGTACAGGTACGTAGTGGGTGGACTGTGTGTGGAGCCTGTAACCTCCATTACTTTAATGCTGCTAGTTGGGAAAATTGATTGTTTCAAAAGCTGCTGCATGGTCACAAATTGAACAGTGACCGGAATATAGAATAAATTTCGTTTATTTCTCGCCTATGGTCACAAATTTTTGTCATCAGACTGCCGGTTTCGGCGTATAATGACCATTTTCAGATCTGTGTTATAAAAACACGTCCTAATTCACTGGAGCCTTAGTGGCATCATCAATTGCTATACACAAAATCAGCGCCAGCATTGTTAAATAATAATAAATAATAGTACATACAAGAGTCATCTTATGAGCAACACTACTGTTCAAAACAATCATACAGATGACTCTTGAGTAGTCTATTATTTATATACATTTGACGATGCTGGCGCTGATTTTGTGTTTAGCATTTGACGATGCTACTACGGCTCCAGTGTATTAGGAAATGTTTTTATAAGACAGATGTGAAGATAGTCATTATACACCGAAACCGGCAGTCTGATGACAAAAAATTTGTGACCATAGACGTGAAGTAAGGGAAATTTAAAGTGGTTGTTGATGACTTATATAATCAGTAATAGAGTCTTACAAAATTATGATAATAGTAATGATATTTTGAAACTGGTTTAGTTTCATGACTGAAACGGAATCGAATCGTTTAGTTTTTACCCCTGGAAAATTTCGTTTTACCGCTCATGGAGTGATTACCCCAGTATGGAAACCACTGCATTAGACAGACAACAACTGCTGAAGATGTAGTCTTCATAAATGGTTTACGTATGTGCTCTTAGTGGCAACTGCATTATCTAGAATCATAGAGTGAGTGCAATCGACTGCATCGTGCATTGCTCCACATTATCATTGGAATCATCGGTCTCTGGTCTATGATGGATAAATCCTACCTTCAGCACCTGAAATTACGTGACCCGAATCGACTAAAGAGAGTCTGATTCCCCGTAACGACGATACTTACCCTCCGGATCAATTGATTTTTTGTCGTCATGAAAAGAGGTCAATTCTTGAACTCGTTCTAGGACTGCTGGAAGCAAATAGGTGAGTTGGCAAAATTAGTCCGTCCGCCAACGTAACAGCTGCATGTCTGAGATAATGGTCTGAACGGGCGGGATGTGAATGATGTCGTCAGTACACGGTGGAAACTAGATTTTAATGATTGGCGGAAGAAACAAGTGAGGCGCACGTGGAATTCGCTCTTAACGAGGTCTCGAGACGGGCGCGCACCCACACTAGCTAGCCGGGGGTGGCTCGTTAAGCGGCGCTATTACGGCGTCCCCGGAGGCCTGCGCCCATTTAGCTCTGGAAACAGCAGCTCTGCAGATTACCGGTAATTGCTCCAGGAAGTGAACATTACCGTGCTCGCCGGGAACTGTATGGATTGCTCACGCTCACCGCTTCATCCCGTAAACCTATTTGCGTGCCTCGAAATTTCGCCGCTGCGATTAAGGGACAAACAGTGGAGACGCCAAGCAAAATAAATTAATAAATGCCTCGGTAATAACACACATTATGCCGCTGCCACCTGTAATGAAGTCCTGAATGCTTGCGTCATGGCTGTCTGTGACGTCGTCCTAAAACGCACCTGCGCCACTGTCTACACTTAAACGCACTCACGAGAGCCGTAACGTTATTCCTCAGACCTATCCAAACGCACCTCAACAACCATCAACTTGGAACATCTTAATTTTTTTATACCCAAAAATCCCTCGAGTTTACAGCTGAAGATGACTCCAAGTTGCCCTTTACAAACGGCTTATGCCCACTAAAATAAGAATACACACCTTGTCCCGTGTCATAACATTCCACAGAAGCGCATGTATCAAGTAACACAATCGTTTAGAAACAAAGTTTACAAGTATTTAAGCTTTTCGACCTGTAATCTCAAGTTCAGAAATGTTACAAAAAAATGTTAAAGTAAAGTTACAGGCTAGTTCGTGTTTCTGACTGTTAAGTTTTACGTCGTGGTGTCTACCGTTTCCCAGGTGATATGGGTTGGTTAAGCACAATCGCAGATGATAGCTCCTAGTAAATATTGTCCACAAACAACACGAATATTACTGTGTAGCTTTTCCCTGTCGCTAGATATCGGCAATCAGCATATGCCCTCACCATTAATGTTCGACATTAAGACTGCAGTTGCGTCAGTGTCTCATGGTTCCCAAATAACAAATTTCTATTACTTCATTAAAAATAATTAAACCCTGCTGGACAAGCTAGTATGCTGTAGGAGTATTTACTTAAGAATATTAGTATCTTGGAAGAGCAAAGTAGTTCGAGTTACACCGAAGTGCCAGAGAAACTGGTATACGCATGCGTATTCAAAAACAGAGATATATAAACAGACACAATACGGCGCTGCGGTCGTCAACGTCTGCGTAAGACAACAGGTGTCTGGCGCAGTTGTTGATCGGTTACTGCCGCTACAATGGCAAGTTATCAAGATTTGAGTCTGAATGGAGTAGATGGTATTCACTGAGATTTGTTAAGGATTTCAGGAAAATCAACCATGACAAAACTATTCCTCCTGCTATATGTGACGTAAGGAACAGACGGAATGCCCTAAGAGGTCAATAAGACGTCTTCATTCCAAATTCATTCCAAATAAATATGTGTAAATGTTACCAAACCACGTCTTTAATAAGTCATGGTTGTAAAATGTTAATACTGAAGAAGTGAATGTCAGATCGCGGTTGAACTCGAGAAGTTCCAGTTTGGGTTCTAAAGAACAATAGGAAAACGTGCGACAATAATGAGCATAAGAGTTGTATGATAAAAGACACACCTACAGTCAAGGCGTTTGTCCGTTCAAAAAAAGCTTTCGCACTGAAATTCTGAGTAAAATAAAGGGAATAAACGGTTGCCTACAACTAGTACAGTAATCACAGTACAATATTAAGCGTTGAATGACACGAAAAAGAGAGAGTAATATAGAAATGACTGAGATGAAAATGTAATATATCCACCATGTTAGTCAATCTGCACGCTAAGCAAGCAGTGAAGGAATGCGAGGAGAATTTAGAAATGGGGTTAAAGTTAAGGGCAAAGAAATAAAAATTTTGGTGTTTTTATACAATATGCAAGAGAGATTGAATAGAACTGGTAGTGTGCTGAAGAGAGTTTAAGAAATGGATATAAACAAACGTGGAACAAGGTTAATGGGGTTCAGCTGAATTAATTCAGGTGCTGCTAAGCGAATTGTATTAGGGCAAGTGTTGATGCAAGTAGAGAACGAGTTTTTCTATTTGGGTAGAAAAATAATATCAAATGTAAACATTAGCCTGGGAACCTGTCATATGATGCATGGAGACTAACAAATCTAGCAGCCCGCCTGTGAATTGCTTCTATGTCCTCCCTCAATCCGACCTGATAGGGATTGAAAACGCTCGAGCAGTACTCAATAATAGATCGTATTAATGTTTTATAAACGGTCTCCTTTATAGATGAACCACATCTTCCCAAAATTCTACCAATGAACCGAAGACGACTATCCGCCTTCTCCACAACTGCCATTATATGCTTGTCCCACTTCCGCAGTGTTACGCCCAAATATTTAATCGGCGTGACTGTGTCAAGCGCTACACTACTAACTGAGTATTCAAACATTACAGGACTCTTTTACCTATTCATCTGCATTAATTTACATTTATCTATATTTAGAGTTAGCTGCCATTCTTTACACCAATCACAAATCCTGTCCAAGTCATCTTGTATCCTCCTAAAGTCACTCAACAATGACACCACAGCATCATCAGCAAACAGCCGCACATTGCTATCCAACCTATCCAAAAGATCATTTATGTAGATAGAAAACAACAGCGGACCTACCATACTTCCCTGGGGCACTCCAGATGTTACCTTCACCTCCGATGAACACTCACCATCGAGGACAACGTACTGGGTTCTATTACTTCGAGCCACTCACATACTTGGGAACCAATCCCATATGCTCGTACCTTAGTTAGGAGTCTGTAGTGGGGCACCGAGTCAAACGCTTTCCGGAAGTCAAGGAATATGGCATCCGTCTGATGCCCTTCATACATGGCCTCGCAGACGTATGAGAACACAGGAAACACCTATGATTCCGCCAAACACATAGTATTTCATTTGTATATTGCCCGAATCCGCTAGATATTAGTGCGTTAACCATTGCGGCTCTGCCTAGGACGAGTCTACGTTTTATTTCTTACTCACACATTCCTGTGTCACCGATCAGAAATCTTAGATATACGCAATTTTTCACTTCGCGCAGGTCTTTTAAGCACGCTCTAAGTTGAATTTTATCTAAACTATGGCAGTTAGTAACCATTAATTTGCTTTTTTCATTTTTATCTTTAGATCGAAACCTAAACTAATAATTTTCGCTCAAGAGGTCAAGTTCTTTCTCACTTTCTACAATAGTGGTAGTTTCTTTTGCAAAGCGTAGGTTGTCGATTTTCCTGCCACCATTTGAATTTCCACCATACCAGCCATCCGTCGCTCTCCTGATGACATGCTCCGCATAGACATTGTAGAGCTTTGGTGACAATATTCAACCATTAATCAGTCCGTTTGTCACATTGAAAAACTCTGACTTCTCACCGTCCACCTTTATGGTTGCAGTAGGACTGATATAGACCTTCTAGTACACAGCTCCAAACCCACTGAGCACATGGCACATTTTGTCCCACGTGACCCAATGAAAGACCTTTTTATAATGTAGGAAAACGCATCAAGGCAGGGACAACATAAGACGGTATTCAGTTATATACCATTAACTACCACAAAACCTACTTGCTCTGCAAAAATATGGAATTGCAGGAATCTTCTTAGCACTTGACCCTTTACGTGCAGGAGGACCTTCGTGGCATGCAATACTAATGCTATAGTCCTATAGTTATAGGAATTCTTAACTGATGGTTCTTTGTGAAGGTGAATTAGAACAGATATGCGTACTAGTGTTGTTCAACAGTTTTCCACACTGTATTAATTATTAAATACAAAGAACACAATCGTTTCTCTCCCATTACTGTCAGAATTTCTCTCGAAATACAGCCTGTACCTGGGGATTTGTTGTTTCTCTAATGATTGACGGCATTTTTATTGTATGTAAAAAAAAGGTCCTGTTTTGGGGAGTTGCTGCAGCTTATTAGCAACTCAGCGCCACTCCGATGCGGATATAGAGAGTGGTCAGAAGCAGTCCGGAAAGCATGTAAAAGCATTTCAGGGTAGGCTGTGCTGAGAAACAATTCTCAGGAAAAATATTCGATACGTTGCTCCGTTTCCGAGTTAATTAGCGGTGAAGTCAGCCAATCAGGTCGTTGCGCGCAGATACAAGCGGCCCGCCAAATACAATTAGTGTCAGTTGTTCTCTTAGTGTATGTGATAGCCCACGAAACTGCTCAGCCTTTGCCTCGAGCTCCGTACTGACTACCGTTGCATGTCCAGTTTTTTTATCGCACTCTTCTTTCGTTTAGGAATAAAAACGAATGATGCATTTGCCGACACCATATCTGGTGGGTCGCTTGACCTGCTCGCGCAGCGGCCTGATTAACTTCAGTGCTAATTAACTCAGAAACGGATCGGCGTATTGACTTTTTTCTTAGCAGCGATTTCTCAGCACAACCTACCCCGCAACACCCTTACAAGGTTTTCAGAGTATTTCAAAGCAGCCTGTATAACAACCGTCATGTAGGTAAGGGGTAGTAGGCTTTGGAACAGAAATTTTTGATCGGCCCTTATAGAAAGTAAAAGTACGTATTTGTTTGTAATGTATGAGATGTTCGTTTCAATGTTTAGATCATAACACAACTTTTTTTATTTTAATTTTCAACCGTTTCGTGTAAAAGAACATATTAAAAGTGAATGTATAAGAAAAATCCGTTGTCTCATACAAGCTCTGCTGAATTTTTAGGCTATAAAGGAAAAGTTTTTTCCTTGTGTTCGTTTGGGTTATGTTTCGACAGAAGAATGTGTTAACACAATGCAGTTTTAAGTTTGTTTTATCCGCTGTCGTACACCAAGTACATTTCAGGGACCATATTACATTTAGACTGACAAGGGGAGGCCGCCAATTGTGAAATTCAGATTCGATTCATACTGCGCATAATAAAAGCTCATGGCCAGAGGTGTAATGTGGCAAAGCACCAAGATGCGCTTCTCAGCCGTTGTCGAGAAAATTGACAGTTAAAAGAAACCATTGCGGTGAAATACTCTCTACGATTAGAAATTTTCACAGCGTCGTGGCGCAGCGGTAGGCGCTCCGCTTTGTAATCCGAAGGTCGGCGGATCGAATCTCGTTCCATGCAACTTTTTTTTAGTATTTGTTTTTTGTAATTCATGTATATATATAATTCCCGGCAATCAGTTGCAACAATTATGCATATAATACGTAAGTTGTTGAAAGCCGTTTGTCGTGGAAAAACTGGCGACTTCGAACATCATTATGTTTTCCGCAAACAAAGTTGTATTTTACAAATGTTATTAATTGTCTTCATAATGTTAACCACGTATAGTTAACGGAAGACGTAGAAACGAATACATATAGCATAAGTAAAACGTTCGAATTAGAATAGAGACCCCACGAACACAAACTTGCTGTGGCAGGTATGAAATATAAACTCCGTTACTAGCTCGTTACACTTGAAGGGCAGATGTTGAATGGGCCGAAACGAGCCGCCGCATAACAGCGTAGTTGCCTGCTAACTTCGAAAGAAGGTAGATGCGGTCCCTAGCGCAACTTATAACATCGTCGAAAATCAGTGCGGACGGGACAGCTTTGGTACACCCTGTTAAACAAACGGAAAATTGAGGCGGTACAATTGGAGAGCGATCCGCCTTCACCAACATGCATAAGCAATTCATTAATAGTTTATATATATATATATATATATATATATATATATATATATATATATTTGAATTGCAAAAAACTAATAATAAAAAAAAATATTGCATGGCGCGAGATTTGACCCGGCGACCTTCTCATTAGGAACTACAGCGCTTACCGCTGCGCTATGACGCTGTACAAGAATAATTAATCGTAGAGAGTATTTCACCGCAACGGTTTCTTTTAACTGTCGATTTTCTCGACAACGGCTGAAAAGCGCATCTTGGTGCTTTGCCACATTACACCTCTGGCCATGAGCTTTTATTATGCGCAGTATGAATCGAATCTGAATTTCACAATTGGCGGCCTCCCCTTGTGAGGGCGATTGGACCGCTGACGCGTCCTTCAGAACAACGAATAGGAGAATACGGAAACAGCTCACAGCGCCCCCCCCCCAAAGCGACAATTGTGGAGTGATCGGGGTAATAGTTATTATTAAAAACATTTTTCGGGGGCGTATGTAATATGGTGTACCTATGGACGCAAAATTTTTAAATCCGCCACTGGTCATATGCAAAGTTTAATTTGCGAGACTCCTGTACAGACAGAGGAAGATCCGCTGGCATGATTTCTGACCGTTGCGCTAAAAACTTTATACATACCATATGGGATGGAAAGTGTGTACGAGAACACACTTCGTAGGTACAATGTTTGTAATATTGTTGGGGATGGCCAAATCTAGCCGCTGTTCTAATGCGTCAGTACTATTCTGTATGCTCAGGATGCGAGGCTATTTTTTGTTTGCAGTAGCGTAAATGCTAAATGTTTAACGCAGGAAGTGCTTAAGTGATAAATATATGTTTCGTTGTCTTTCCTTTCTTACTCTTAACGAATAATTGTACTGCTTGACGCCTAATAAAATTCCTCAAGCAGAGGTGCATGAGTTAAAGATCTGAAATGAAATCTCCGTAGAACGGAAAGAGTACTTTTCCGGGCTTTTGTCCCTGTTCAGAATATTGTGCACTCACTTCCATCTACAGGTCCTAGAAGTCTGTAACGGGAATTTCCGAAAACCCTGGTTGGAAGCTATACACGGATCATCAACAGTTCAGGGAAGATGGAAAGTGAAGCAGTTTTTGAAATGTGATGTCACAGAAGAGTACTGAAGCTCAGGTGGATAATCGAATAACCAATGAAAAGGTGCTGCAGCGATTTGGGGAGAATAGAAATTTAAGGTACAATTTTTAGAGGGAGACAACGGCTTCACCGCAACAAACAAATGCAGAGATGGAAATACTTGCACAGAACAGACTGACGTAGAGAGCTGTACCAAATCATGTTCAGATCAACAGGTATTTCTACGTCAAAATCCTTTGCATCGTGCATCAAATTTCACAACAGGAGCTCCCTACGACCTAGTGCATGACTCGTCAGAGACATTGCAGGAAGAGGGGCATACATCCTGCAATACAATCCTGCCAACACAGGCAGTATGGTGCAGAAACTAATCTTCAGGTTCAACAGTCAAGTCATACTTCATCTACATATTTAGCATAGTTTTATTTTATTTTATGACCAGTACACAGATGCTTTCGCACTCCAGAACCATTAGTTTTGAGGAAGAGGGATATGACAATGACGGATCTGTGTTGTTGTATTATGTTTGCTAAATTTCTTGCATAAATTTGGAACCTATTGTTGTTGTTGTGGTCTTCAATCCAGAGACTGGTTTGACGCAGCTCTCCATGCTACTCTATCCTTTGCAAGCTTCTTCATCTCCCAGTACCTACTGCAAACTACATCCTTCTGAATCTGCTTAGTATTCATCTCCTGGTCTCCGTCTACGATTTTTACCCTCCACACTGCCCTCCAACACTAAATCGGTGATCTCTTGATGCCTCAGAACATTTCCTAGCAACCGATCCCTTCTTCTAGCCAAGTTTTGCCACAAATTTCTCTTCTCCCCAATTCCATTAAATACCTCCTCATTAGTTATGTGATCTACCCATCTGATCTTCAGCATTCTTCTCTAGCATTTCGGAAGCTTCTATTCTCTTCTGGTCTAAATTATTTATCGTCCGTGTTTCACTTCCATACATGGGTACACTCCACACAAATACTTTCAGAAACGACTTCCTGACTCTTAAATCTATACTCGATGTTAACAAATTTCTCTTCTCCAATAACGCTTTCGTTGCCATAGGTAGTCTACCTTTTATATCCTCTCTGCTTTGACCATCACAGTTATTTTGTTCCACAAATAGCATTTACTACTTTAAGCGTCTCATTTCCTAATGCAATTCCCTCAGCATCACCTGACTTAATTCGACTGCATTCCATTATCTTCGTTTTGCTATTGTTGATGTTCATCATATATCCTCCTTTCAAGACACTGCCCATTCGGTTCAACTGCTTTTCCAGGTCCTTTACTGCCTCTCATAGAATTACAATGTCATCGACGAACCTCAAGGATTTTAGTTCTTCTCCATGGATTTTGATTCCTACTCCGAATTTTTCTTTTGTTTCCTTAAATTGAATAACATCCGGGATAGGCTACAACTCTGTCTCACTCCTTTCCCAACCACTGCTTCCCTTTGATGCCCTTCTACTCTTATAACTGCGATCTGGTTTCTGCACAAACTGTAAACAGCCTTTCGCTCCCTGTATTTAACCCCTGCCACCTTCAGAAATCTTGCAATCTATGTGCGAGATATTTTGTCACTGTGTTTAATGTATGGATACAATACAAATGTTTATTGAGACGAACGCAGCCATAGACAAAACCGGGTTGTTTATATTGAAATGAATGTCAGCTAAATGCCCTTTGACGTTATCGCCAATATCTGGCGTCGTAACGAAGTATAATGTAGTGCTACCAAATTATGAATTACGTGCATAATGAGTTTACACTTCCTCCATGTCCTTTATTCTACATAGTTATTTATTTTATTTTATTTTCGAATCATAATTTTATTTACTGCTAGAAACTTTAGTGCATGTAATTTAAAGAGAATGAATTTACGTTTGTCTCCCACCGCACTTAGTAACCCCCTCGTATGTTATCATATTATACTTTCTATTCATCGCGTTATACGTTGAAGATTGGTTCTGATATAAATATTAACCGGTAGGAGTAAAGCGACATCCTCTGACAGTTAAAAGATTCACAGAATGGAGGGGGCGAAATTCACGTCTGAGCGAACGGAGCAGTTGGTGTGGAAGATGTGTGATCGTACTAAACTTACTGTATTCAGGGTCTAATTTCACTGTACGGGTGATCTTATCAGTCAAAACTTCTTACACATTCCAACATTTTCGTTATGAAATAAGGGAAGCAACCTCGATTGCCTCTACTGATTTAAAACCGACAGTGAAGCCAGATATCCATGTTCGAGTTCTCTTACATTCTCGTTCTTACAAGGAGGTTTATAATTAATATCCGAGAGAGAAAATATGTCCTACGCGTTTCTAAAGTCATGTTACCTGGGACTTTGTCCACTGCCTTGAGAGACAGGTGGTTCCGTATAATGAGACAACATTCTGAACTTGAAAATCGCAGTACTGCATCTTCATTAATGTCGTTCAGTCAGTCTTGAGGACCTTGATATCCAAAGTAATGTTTGTGCTATTGTTTCCATTGTTCTCTTTATTGTGCTAACCATACGGCCTACCGAATTTGCACGAGCGACGGGAACTAGTCCTCGTTTCTTGACTGGTTACATTCTTTCATATAATTAATCCGTCTACGGTCTTTTCACTGCGTAGCACGACGTTGTTAAAGAAAACTAACATTAACTTTTTGCGCAGCTGCTGGCAACCTGATGTTGTGATCGACACATGTTATGGAATTGCAATATAAATGGAAACATTACTTAACTCCATGGGTATCGCTGACTTTTGTCACAACTGTTGTACTACAATCGTAAAGCATTTTTCAGATAACACCTGACTTTAAAGAGTTAAACATCGTTCTGTTTATTGCCGCAGCCCATAGAATGAAGGTATGCAGCCAATTGCGCATCGAGGAAGGAAAGAAGGAAGAGTTAAAGTTCTCTCAAAATCGAGGTCATTATAACTGACGTACAGGCATGTGTTTGACAAGGGCGCGAGGAAGTCAATAGCCGCGGCATACTTAGGGGAACCATCCCAACCTAAGCCATAACTATAAAAAGACTGAAGTCATAACTGAAAATAATCGAACACGAATTGTAACAGTGCCTTTCTTGCATCTGACTTTTGTGCATCAAACAGCTGTTCCAATTTAATTCTTTCCAGACTGGATCACACAATCACGTATCGGAGAGATATTACCCTAACACAGAGGCGCTACGTTATTTTACGAGTACTGTTTCTAACAAACCCGTTTCCCCCGATTGTTTGTGATACACCACAATACGGAGTTAACAAAAGGTGAACACATTGCAACCACGCTCGTGAAGTTTAGAATATATTTCACAACACTCTTCAGGCAACTTGGGACCGGTCTTGCTTTCAAGACCATTGCTCTCCTTTTCGATTCTCTTCTCGTGTAGACCAAAGATGGAGAAGTAGATTATTTAGTATTTCAAAATTTTCCTTCTGAATTTCCCCTTCAACCAGTAATACATGACGTTTATATGAGAGTTTCACAAGCAGTGTATTTCACAGATGTCACTTCTCTCCAACATATCTCACACAGATGATACTGAATCTGTACATTTCTATTGCATTCGAATCATTTTTCAGTCTTCTGCTCTGTGACAACCGCATGGAAGTGTTTCTTCTGTATGAGATTGCCTTATGGCTTATGTTGAACATTTTTCTAGCAACTGCCAATAAATATACTGGGATGCATAGTACACTGTCACAATGCTGGCCAGTAAAATGACAAAAACCTGCTAGTGACACCGCCATCACACCTATAGCAGTATCTGACACATAAAACTGATATAATGCAAGGTGGGTTGATTTATTCTGTTCGTACTGTCCGAACTGTTTTTAGATACTCTATGTAAGTATTGACTTATCTTAGAAGAAAGATTAAGAAAAGGCAAACCTACGTTTCTAGCATTTGTAGACTTAGAGAAAGCTTTTGACAACGTTAACTGGAATACTCTCTTTCAAATTCTGAAGGTGGCAGGGGTAAAATACAGGGAGCGAAAGGCTATTTACAATTTGTACAGAAACCAGATGGCAGTTATAAGAGTCGAGGGGCATGAAAGGGAAGCAGTGGTTGGGAAAGGAGTGAGACAGGGTTGTAGCCTCTCCCCGATGTTATTCAATCTGTATATTGAGCAAGCAGTAAAGGAAACAAAATAAAAATTCGGAGTAGGTATTAAAATTCATGGAGAAGAAGTAAAAACTTTGAGGTTCGCCGATGACATTGTAATTCTGTCAGAGACAGCAAAGGACTTGGAAGAGCAGTTGAACGGAATGGACAGTGTCTTGAAAGGAGGATATAAGATGAACATCAACAAAAGCAAAACGAGGATAATGGAATGTAGTCAAATTAAATCGGGTGATGCTGAGGGGATTAGATTAGGAAATGAGCCACTTAGAGTAGTAAAGGAGTTTTGCTATTTAGGGAGTAAAATAACTGATGATAGTCGAAGTAGAGAGGATATAAAATGTAGACTGGCAATGGCAAGGAAATCGTTTCTGAAGAAGAGAAATTTGTTAACATCGAGTATAGATTTAAGTGTCAGGAAGTCGTTTCTGAAAGTATTTGTATGGAGTGTAGCCATGTATGGAAGTGAAACATGGACGATAACCAGTTTGGACAAGAAGAGAATAGAAGCTTTCGAAATGTGGTGCTACAGAAGAATGCTGAAGATAAGGTGGGTAGATCACGTAACTAATGAGGAGGTATTGAATAGGATTGGGGAGAAGAGAAGTTTGTGGCACAACTTGACTAGAAGAAGGGATCGGTTGGTAGGACATGTTTTGAGGCATCAAGGGATCACAAATTTAGCATTGGAGGGCAGCGTGGAGGGTAAAAATCGTAGAGGGAGACCAAGAGATCAATACATTAAGCAGATTCTGAAGGATGTAGGTTGCAGTAGGTACTGGGAGATGAAGAAGCTTGCACAGGATAGAGTAGCATGGAGAGCTGCATCAAACCAGTCTCAGGACTGAAGACCACAACAACAACAACAACAACATGTAAGTATTGAAGGGAATACTAAAAACTTGAATTTTCTGGCAAATACCCATAAATATTGTATTACTGAGAGTACAACGGGAGTGTCGGGCAATATTCTGGGTGAACATTAATAAAACGGACAAACTGCAGGGTCGGATTCCTGACTAGAAACGCAGGAGAATAATGCTATGAACATGCGTCCGGAAATGCATCGTTGCCATGGCAGATGGCGCTGACTAATGAGAGTTCCTCTGACCACGTGCCGTGTCTGCAGTCCACAGGTGACGATTATGCAGACTGATGGAGCCAGTTCTGGTAAAGGTTGCTTCATCGGTAAAGAGGACTCATGACAGAAATCCCATAACTGAGATGGTCAGGTGCCAAATCCATCGACAAAATCCTTCTCACAGAGGAAAATCCGCTGATGATAATCCTTGGATTCGTTGCAGGTGACAGGGATAGTAGCGATTGTCATTCAGGATACACACAATCGTACACACAAACTCATGCCACTCGATAAGAAGTACTTCCATTCTTCAGCACTATCTACCGTGGCAATGATGCATTTCCGGATACATGTTCATAGGACATTTTTTACTCCATATCCAGCTAGGTATCTGTCCCTGCAGTTTGACGGTTTTATTAATGTTCACCCTGGATATGTTTTACTTCACCGATAAATAACGTACATATTTCCTAGAGCTTTTTTGATCGAAAGTCGAATACTGGCACAGAAAAAAAAAACGATTTACGCGGAACGACTGTTCTAAATTGCGAGAAAATATTCACGACGTAATCTGGGAACGATTCCATGACACGATTATAACTTCATATCCCTCGGGCAGTAATAGCTCCCGACTAGTACATTAGTAACCTGCTGTTCTCAGATATTGTTCTAAAAACTACCTGAAAGTTGTCCCATATGACGGGGCCAACGAGACTATTCACGAAGTTTCCCGTGGTCATCTGGCGGATGCTGCGATTGGTAATTCCCTTCAAGCTATTCCAGTAAGGTTATCATTTCATCAAACTTTCATCTTCCTGGAATTCGTCTGAAGAGGTTTAAGTTCTTCAAGAGCACGCCGTGGTGTGTGAAGACAAAAAAAAAAAAAATGGTTCAAATGGCTCTGAGCACTATGGTACTCAACTTCTGAGATCATCAGTCCCCTGGAACTTAGAACTACTTAAACCTAACTAACCTAAGGACATCACAGACATCCATGCCCGAGGCAGGATTCGAACCTGTGACCGTGGCGGTCGCGCGGTTCCTGACTGTAGCGCCTAGAACCGCGCGGTCACTCCGGCCGGCTGTGTGAAGACACGTGGGCTCTATGACCATTTGTAGGGAGGGCAGAGCACCGCGTTCGAGCAGCAAAGTGAAGGAGGTGGTCGGTCCCCGAACTGAGTAGCAAGAAGAGACTAAATGTTTCATCAAGCGAACAACTGATCGTTACGAGGTGTGTGCTAGTATGTACTTTAACAAGCGTTTTGGGTGTGGTCCGCTTCCGTCATACGTAGAGTTTCTCATAAGAGTCGTCAGACGCACTTCCTCTGGCGTTTCGGCAGGTATTTGCAATTTCTCTTTTGGAATGTGTAAGTGGTGTCGGCCCAGAAAATGTTGCGCATCACGTCTTTCATGCGGCACCCAGTGTCAACGGAAAATGTCGGTTTGTTTCCGGTACAAACAAAATGATTTTTAAAGCAAAATTTTACGTTCCCATTCGGTAGAGTAGTCCCAGATTAACCTACTGCCACATTCAGTGAAGCGATATATATATTAACAGCGACAGTAATATACGAAGACTAACAGCTACTCCGGCAGTCACTGATTAGTAATGCTGCATTGCACTAGCAGAATGCGCGGGTTAGGGCACTGTGCCTACATTAGAGGGGGAAAATTCTTTGTGTTTTACTATCTGAGTTAACACATATATCGCTAAAACGAATATCACTGTAGACTAATTTGGGGCCCTTCTAACGAATGGGCACGCAAAATTTCCCCTTAAACACCATTTTATTTTTAACGGGAAATACTGAAGCTTTGTTGACACTTAGCGTCTTTAGAAAAAACGTGACGAATAGGATTTCAAATGGTTCAAATGGCTCTGAGCACTATGGGACCTAACATCTATGGTCATCAGTCCCCTAGAACTCAGAACTACTTAAACCTAACTAACCTAAGGACAGCACACAACACCCAGCCATCACGAGGCAGAGAAAATCATTCAGCCCGCCGGGAACCGAACCCGGGAACCTGGGCGTGGGAAGCGAGAACGCTACCGCACGACCACGAGATGCGGGCAGAGTAGTATTTCTTTCGGTCTACTTCAGCTACATACTGCAGAAACGAAACTGGAAATATCTGCGAAAACATTAGTGAAATTGTGCCTGCCAGCTCTTAGGAGAGGGACTCGGCATATAAGGGGCGGGCGTTTAAGTACAAGTGTTAGTCTACAATGATGCTATGCCGAGTTCACGTCAGTCGGTCCTATGATTCAAAGGTGATGCCCTAGTTACAGGATTAGAATGTAGTTGGGTAGGCAGTGGCGTGTTGTGGAAGTGCTTTGAAAATTTTGTGACGAGATTCGGAATCTTTTCCGGGAGTGTTGCCATGGGTAGGAACTTCAGAGGAAATGTATAATTCTAACTATCCCGCCGGAGCTAGATTTTATTTTTGTACTAGACATTGATTTTGAACAGTTTTATCTAGTTGGAACATTAACTAATACTGATTAGACGTATTCATTAAGGTCCTCTGAACGTTTTTGCATGGATGTGGTTCCGTGCTGTAAAAACGACTTGGCAAAAAAAAGAACAAAAGACACCGGCCATTTGAGATCGTTCGTATTTTAAGGCGAGTAGACATTACACGAATTGTTTGAAACTTCAGTTTTTCGATGTGCAAAACTTTGGAAAAACTAACGGCAATACAGCTGGGTGACGTCTTCACAACCGCCAACGTTCCGACCGTTATACACCCTTTCATTTTCAAGGCATAAAGGCAACGAGAGAACGCTATGGAAGGATATTTAAAACTCTGTATTCGGACCATATGTAGAAAGACAAAGTGTAAACACTAGAACCATCATATAACCCAAAATGACAAACCTCAGAAGTTATCGTTAGTAAATATTAGTTACTAATTGGTGAACAAGTGGTATTAACTCTGTTCCCCTATTAGTTGTCCAGGGAGAGACCAGTTTTTCAAGCAGATTCAAGCAAAAAGCTACCTCTCTGTTTAAAAGGTCCCTTGCTAATTTAATCTCAGCTGCTTCCTCAATAACACTCTCCCAGTAATCGGAAGCGCATGCCATGCCAGAATCTCTGGGTTGTTACACTGCACAGGACTACCAGTTCCGGCAATATTCTGAAAGCATGTGCCGCTCATCTTCAGTTTATCGGTCCTCGATGTTCCAGATGGTGTCACAACTGATTTATGTGACGTGCACTAACTGCAGAGGATGCGGTAGAGGCTTTATGCAAACCAATATCGTTCTCTACAGAACCTAAAATGGCCCAATCTCAGGTGGTGGTCGAAAAACGCACTTCACGCTTTCTTCCTGCAGAATACAATTAATGGAAAATGCTGCCTGCGTAAGGTTCGAATGGTTAAAATGTCTCTAAGCGCTATGGGACTTAACATCTGAGGTCATCAGTCCCCTAGACTTAGAACTACTTAAACCTAACTAACCTAAAGACATCACACGCGTCCATGCCTGAGGCAGGATTCGAACCTCTGATCGTAGCGGTCGCGCGGTTGCAGACTGAAGCGCCTTGAACCACACGGCCACAGAGGCCGGCACCTGCATAAGGTAAAAAAGAGCACAGACTTATGTTATATTCATCACTCGTCCGGTTCACGGTTGTCGAGAAATCAACGCCCACCTAACATGTTTTTCACTGTTACCATTGGGGTCAAAGTTGACTTCGACGTAGGATAATGCAAATGACAAACTTTCGCGATCTGAGGTGACGTCGGCCCTACGAACCAAAGTGAAGACTCCTTCACGCTAAGTCCGATAGTGATAGTCTGCCTGAAGGGCCCGCCTCTCGTGGTCGTGCGGAAGCGTTCTCGCTTCCCACGCCCGGGTTCCCGGGTTCGATTCCCGGCGGGGTCAGGGATTTTCTCTGCCTCGTGATGGCTGGGTGTTGTGTGCTGTCCTTATGTTAGTTAGGTTTAAGTAGTTCTAAGTTCTAGGGGACTTGTGACCACGGCAGTTGAGTCCCATAGTGCTCAGAGCCATTTTTTTCTGCCTGAAGGTACAAGGCAGTAAAAATGATCTATTAACGGTATGACCTAACGTATCATCAACTTTCTTCGTGACTAAAACATGTAGGAAAGGAAAACAGCCATCCTTTCCAACCTTCATCGTGACCTGAATATTCGGGAGCATTGAAATAAATGTTTTCTAAAAAGCTGCTTGAATTCTTACTACTATCATTCTAAAAACAAAAGTATTATATATATATATATATATATATATATATATATATATATATATATATATATCTGAAAAAAAGACGGAGATTTCATACTTTCGACTCCACTGTACGTTCCTCGAAATTTTCCATAAACAGACTCTATAAAAAAGTGACAAATGGTTCTTTATCGCAACTCCATCTGTTCGTTCATGGTACTGGTTCTTGAATAAAATGTAAGTGGAAGTCGCCATATGTCGAAGCAGGTTCGTTAATTAAACATCAGATTAACCACCAAGGAGCAGACATAGCAACGGGAATGAAGACTGAGACCACATCATAAATTACAAAAACATCAGAGTTATTCAAACACAGTCCCTCTAATCGACGTAAGAGATCCGACGAGCTCTCAATGCAATGTGCACACCAGCCTACTAGTGAGCTCAACGTAGTATCAAGGTGTTATGCTACACGATATATCCGAGAACCGATGGTATTAACAGGTATCACAACCCCCCCCCCCCCCCCTTTCCTTGTGGATTCTTCAGAAGGCCACATATTCTTGGAGAACAACAAAGGAACAATTAACTCACTTTGGAGACTCTTGCGACAAGGATCTTTTCTTTAGGAGGTTGTCTCCCTCACATCCCTTTTATTCCAGTCAACACTGAGTCTGCGATAGGCTGGGTCAAATGGTAAACACTGCTTCTTTTGAACTTAATCTTACATGTCCAACACAACTGTAGCATCGCCCTTGTCCCCGGGCAGGTCAACAGAATCAGGATCCACCCTGAGGGAACGCGAAGAAACCGTCTCAGATGATGTCATGTTAATCTCGGATGAATGTGCCACAGTTTCCACAAGACATTCTCCTGTTCTGACCTCCTCGGCAGCATCAAGGGGTAGTTGAACAACCTGTCCCACAGAATTAGTAAATCCAATAACTGGTAAACGTTTCAACGTCGTCAAGTTCAAACCCTTCCTTATCACAGATAAACTTATCTTTCAAAGCTTTCTCTGTGATTATGATTACGGAAAGTTGTAACGTAATACTACACTCCGAGTTGCGGGAACGTTCAAACTTACTCGAATGCCGGACTGTTACAGAAAGAAAATTCACGGTTACAGTGTGACTAAAAACCGCCATCCAGCCAACGAAATGCCAAATTTTTCGAAGTAATCATTACATGAAGCTGAAAAATCGGACTGTCAAGAAGTTTAATCGACAATTTCACAAACAAAAGATAATCCAGCACGTTGCTTGAAGCGATTAGCGGCAGGAAAATTATATCATATGATAGATAACTTTAGCCAACGTTAGAATAGTTGGTGAGTGCTTAGAAATTTCGGCATCTTCCTGAGATTTTAGGGAAGGTGCATCTTGGTCGCAGTCTGACTGGGAAATTTCGTTCTGCAACTGCCCAGCATTCAGCTAAGTTTGAATGTCTCTTTTGTTAGGATTGTAATATTACGTCTCAACGTTCTGTGATCATTCTCACTAAGAAACCTTTACCAGTTTAGGAAGAGGTTTAAACTTTGCAAGGACACTTAAGCGTTAATCAGTTGTTGATTTTAAAGGTTCCATCAAACAGACTGTTTTCAAACAAGTTCCAGATACTGCTGAGGAGGTTAGAGAGGAGCATGTCGTGTGGTGAGTGGAGCACGTACACCCAAGAAAAACGTAATAGCTGCTGAGAGGCCTGCTGCACGCTCGCCGGGGGCAAGGGCAACGTTACAGTTGTGTTGGACAAATAGGATTGAGTTCAAAACTAGTATTTACTATCTGATCCAGCATACGACATACTCGGTGCTGCCCGTAGTAAAGGGGCTGAGAGAATAAGAACCTTCTGAACAAAAATTCCTTGTCATGAGATTATTCAGAGTCTATCAAGAGTCTTATTTCTTATTATGCTGTCCCCATAGATTATATGGTCTTCCGAAGTACCCCAAAGAAGAGGCTGCTGTTAGGCCTGTGTCGTTCTCGCTTCCCGCGCCCGGGTTCCCGGGTTCGATTCCCGGAGGGGTCAGGGATTTTCTCTGCCTTGTGATGACTGGGTATTGTGTGATGTCCTTAGGTTGGTTAGGTTTAAGTAGTTCTAAGTTCTAGGGGACTGATGACCATAGATGTTAAGTCCCATAGTGCTCAGAGTCATTTGAACCATTACGCCTGTGGTCAGCAACAATGGTGCTCCGACGCGCTGTGTAGCGTAATACCATGCTGTTCTGTTCAGGTACTAGCAGATAGATGTCTGTACCTCATTAGGAATTTGGTAGATTTCTTACATCAATAAGAGGGATTGTGTTTGAATGATACTGATATTTCAGTAATTTGTGATATGGTCTTTCTCTTCACACCCGTCGCTCTGATTCGTTGGCGGTGAACTGAGGTTAGGTTTGGTGCTGAACTAACGAACCTATTTCGATGTATTACGTTAACTTCCACTTATTTTCTATTCAAGAATCTGATTTATACAGAGATATGGAGTTGCGATCGGAGTTCTTTTGTTACCTGTTATTAGTAGTCAGTTTATGGAAGATTTCGGGGAACGTATCCTGGAGTGGCGGACTGAAATCTGGGTGTGGGTTTTTTTCTGATTTATAGAGCATACTTTTGCTGTTTCACCTCACGGTAGCTCGAATTTAAACAGTTTATTAGAACATCTGTAATCAATCCAACCGAACATCCCCTTCGCCGGCCGGTGTGGCCGTGCGGTTAAAGGCGCTTCAGTCTAGAACCGCGTGACCGCTACGGTCGCAGGTTCGAATCCTGCCTCGGGCATGGATGTGTGTGATGTCCTTAGGTTAGTTAGGTTTAATTAGTCCTAAGTTCTAGGCGACTGATGACCTCAGAAGTTAAGTCGCATAGTGCTCAGAGCCATTTGAACATTCCCTTCACGATGGAGGGGGAAACGATCGCTGCTTTCCCTTCCTAGAAGTTGTGTTCAGGAGGAAGGTCAATGGTTCGTTGGGAGATGCCGTTTACAGGAAGACAATTCACACTGATTTGCATCTTCAGGTTGATAGTTGTCACTGTCTGGTTCAGCATGAAGAAGTACTTCGTACCATGGTTCACATGGCCCACGTAATCTCAGACCATGAATGTTTGTCAGCTGAGTTGGCCCGCCTTTACCTTTCCCCCGAATTATTATAGAAAACAGGCGTTGCGCTATCGAGAAACGGGTGAGTGATGAGAATAACGAGGTGGCATCAAAATCTACGGGCTTTTGGCCCTATGCTGATAGCATTTCGAACACGATTGTTCGTATTCTATGGAGACACAGTGTGGCATTTTTGTATCTGTAAAAGATGGTCTTGGTTTGCGTAAGGCAGGTCTCTAGTGTGTTCTTTGCAGCTGTGGCATGTTACACCCCAGGGATCAGTGTTGTGACCACTCCTGTTCCTTATTTATATAAATGATAAGACCTCTAGTATAACAGTTAATTCTGAAATATTTCTGTTTGCTGATGACACTAGCTTTGTAGGAAAGGATGTAGTGTGCAACATTGGCTCTGTTTCAGGTAGTGAAGTTGGCTAGAAAAACAGAACCGTGGCGGATCAGTGTACTTAGAAAATCTCCTATTGGAGTACATTGCCTTGGCATCGTTAATTTGAAGGAGTGTAACCACGCAGAGATTCTGGCGTGCACTCACACGTATTAGGGTACTACTATTATGGAAGCAGTTGACATTGAATTAACAACAGACTTTATAAACAGAGAGCAAGGCCTTTGCTTAAATTCCGCATGAAATACGGGTCTCCCCTGAAAGAACAACAGAGGAATAGAGTTAATCTAACTTACGCACTCATTTGTAATAATTATTCACTGTCTATAAGTTATGACGCTGGTCATCCTTGGTTGTTTCGTGGTTATTTTTTTCAGTGTGTCACAGTGTGTTATAGAGGTTTTAATAATATTACACAGTACTCTATCGCCTTTTTGCCTTAAAAATGACACGGTTTGTACCTGTTGAAACAATGGTGGATGTCGATGACGTCACCCTGCTGAATTATCGTAGGCTGTTTCAAGTTGAAACTATCGACATTAAGTGAGCTTACGGTTTTTCATTCTTCAGTTGGGGAGGGGGGGGGGGGGGGCGGGAGGGTGTTATGATTATCATAGGGTTTATACTGAATCATTCCAAGTAAGAAGTGTTGGAATTTCTAGTAGAATACATTGACTATTTTATCATAATATATGTTTCCTGTTACAACACTACTCAGTTATTCGCATCATATTCAATACATTAAAGTGTAAGCGAGGATGCTCCAGCGAGGCTTAATGTTTTTCGGTTTCTGTCTACGCTCTTACTGTAAGACATAGGGCCGCGCGGGGTAGCCGCGTGGTCTGGGGCGTGTTGTCACGGTCCACGCGGCTCCCCCCATCGGAGGTTCGAGTCCTCCTACGGGTATGGGTGCGTGTGTCGTCCTTAGCGTAAGTTAGTTTAATTTAGATTAAGTAGTGCGTAAGCTTAGGGACTGATGACCTCAGCAGTTTGGTCCCATAAGACCTAACCACAAATTTCCAAAATAAGACATAGGGCGTCTACAGATAATTGAGGACCGGAGTAAAGGAATAAACCAAATTTTTATAATAATTAAAACAGCACGCCTCACTGTCTTTATTAATACTGACGGAAGGTAAACAATGTCTCGCAAATTATCGACTTTATTCTCTTGCATATATTTACACAAATGCAACACTCGAGACGTTCACATTTCCGTCTCGTCCAGAGAAAAGTCTTTACGTAGCGTTATCCCCTGCCCCCCCGCCCCCCCCCCCTTGCCCCGCCGCTACTGAACCATGGCCCTTCCCGGTGGGGGGAGGCTTATGTGCCTCAACAATACAGATAACCGTAATGAAGGAGCAAACATATCGAAGGGGTATCTAATGTGAGGCCAGACAAACGTGTGGTTCCTGAGGAGGGGCACTAACTTTTTCAGTAGTTGCAGGGGCAACAGTCTGGATGATTGACTGATCTGGCCCTGTAACATCAACCAAAACGGCCTCGCTGTCCTAGTACTGCGAACGCCTGTAAGCAAGGGTAAACTACAGCAGTAATTTTTCCCTAGGACATGCAGTTCTAATGTATGGTTAAATGGTGATGGTCTCCTCTTGGGTAAAATATTCCGGAGGTAAAATAATCCTCCATTCGGAACTCCGAATACTCAGGATATTCGGATACTCAGGAGGACGTCATCATTAGGAGAAACAAAACTGACATTCTACGGATCGGAGCGTCAAATATCAGATCCCTTAATCGGGCAGGTTGGTTAGGAAATTTAAAAAGGGAAATGGATAGGTTAAAGTTAGATATAGTGGGAATTAGTGAAGTTCGGTGGCAGATGGTACAGGACTTCTGGTCAGGTGAATACAACGTTACAAACACAAAATCAGATAGGGATAATGCTGAAGTAGGTATAATAATGAGTCAAATAATAGGGATGCTCATAAGTTACTATGAACAGCTCAGTCAAGGCATTATTGTAGCCAAGACAGACACGAAGCCCATACCCACCACAGTAGTACAAGTTTATGTGCCAACTAGCTCCGCAGATGAGGAGGAGATTGAGGAAATGTATGATGAGATAAAAGAAATTATTCGGATCGTTAAGGGAGACGAAAATTTAATAGTCATGGGGGACTTGAATTCGATAGTAACAAAAGGAAGAGAAGGATAAGTAGTAGGTGAATAGGAACCGAGGAGAAAGGAATGAAAGAGGAAGCCGCCTGGTAGAATTTTGCACAGGGCATAATTTAATTGTAGCCAACACTTGGTTTATGAATCGTGAGAGAAGGTTGTATACGTGGAAGAGACCTGGATACACCGGAATGTTTCAAATTGACTATATAATGGTTTGACAGAGATTTAGGAAACATATGTGAAATTGTAAGACATTTACAGGAGCAGATGTGGACTCTGACCACAATTTATTACAAAAACTCTAAAAAGGCAGGAATTTAAGGAGATGGGACCTGAACAAACTGAAAACCCAGAGATTGTAGAGGGTTTCAGGGGGAGCATTAGGGAACGATTGACAAGAACAGGGGAAAGGAATATTGAAGAAGAATGGGTAGCTTTGAGATATGAAACAGCAAAGGCGGGTACAAGTAGGTAAAAAGACGCGGGCTAGTAGAAATCCTTGGGTAACAAAAGAGACACTGAATTTAACTGATGAAAGGAGAAAATATAAAAATGTAATAAATGAAGTTGACAAAAAGGAATATAAACGTCTCGAAAATGAGACTGGCAGGAAGTGCAAAATGGCTAAGCGGGGATAGCTAGAGGAAAAATGTAAGGATGTAGAAGCTTATACCACTAGGGGTAAAACGGATCTGCCTACAGGAGAATTAAACAAACCTTTGGAGAACAGGGAACCAACTGAATGAATATCAAGAGTTCAGATGAAAAACCAGTCCTAAGCAAAGACGGGAAAGGTGGAAGGAGTGTATAGAAGGTCTATTCAAGGGAGAGCACTCGAGGGTAATATTAAGGAAATGGAAGAGGACATAGAGGAAGATGAGAAGAGAGATATGGTGTTGCTTCAAGAATTTGCTAAAGCACTGAAAACCATAAGTCAAAACAAGGCCCTAGGAGAAGACAACATTTCGTTAGTGCTACTGATATCCTTGGGAGAGCCACCCATGACAAAACTATTCCATCTGGTGAGCAGGGTGTACGAGACAGGCGAAATAGTCTCTGACTTTAAGAAGAGTATAATAATTCCAGTTCCAAAGAAAGTACGTGCTGACAGGTGTGAAAATTACCGAACTATCATAAGTCACGGCTGCAAAATAGTAACACGAATTATTCACAGAAGGATGGAAAAACTCGTAGAAGCCGACCTCGCGGAAGATCAGTTTGAATTCCGGAGAAATATAGGAACACGCAAGGCAACAATGACCCTAAGACTTCTGATAGAAGATAGGAAAGGCAAACCTACGTTAATAGCTTTTGTAGACTTAGAGAAAGCTTTTGGCAATGCTGACTGAAGTACTCTCCCCAGTTCTAAAGATGGCAGTGGTAAAATACAGGGAGAATAAGGCCTATTTACAACATGTACAGAAGTCATAAGAGTCGAGGAGAACTAAAGGGAAGCAATGGTGGAGAAGGAGTAAGACCAAGTTGAAGCCTATCCCCGATGTTATTCAATCTGTATACTGAGCAAGCAGTAAAGGAAACAAAAGAAAAATTTGGAGTAGGAATTAAAGTCCAGGGAGAAGAAATAAAAACTTTGAGGTTTGCCGATGACATTGCAATTTTAGCAGAGACAGCAAAGGGTGTGGAAGAGTGTAAGGTGAACATCAACAAAAGCAAAACAAATATAATGGAATGTAATCGAATTAAATCAGGTGGTGCTGAGGGAATTAGATTAAGAAATGAGACACTTAAAGCAATAAATAATTTTTGCTATTTGGGTCGAAGTATGGCGGATATATAACGCAGACTAGCAATATCAAGAAAAGCGTTTCTGAAGATTTTTTTTAACGTCGATTATGGATTTAAGTGTCACAGAGTCCTTTATCAAAGTGTTTATATGGAATGTATGAATGTATGGAAGTGAAAATGGACGATAAACAGTTTAGACAAGAAGAAAATAGAAGCTTTCGAAATGTGATACTACAGAAGAACGCTGAAGATTGGATGGGTAGATCACTTACCTAATATGGAGGTACTGAACAGAATTGGGGAGAAGAGGAATTAGTGGCACAACCTGACTAGAAGAAGGGATCGGTTGGTAAGACACGTTCTGAGGAATCAAGGGATCACCAATTTAGTCCTGGAGGGAAGAGTGGTGGATAAAAATTATAGAGGGAGACCAAGAGATGAATACAGCAAGCAGATTTAGAGGGATGTAGGTTGCAGTAGTTACTCGGAAATGAAGAGGTTTGCACAGAAGAGAGTAGCATGGAGAGGTGCATCAAACCATCTTCGGACTGAAGACCACAACAACAGCTACATCCCCTCGTTGACGAATGATTTGTTCAATAGCCTGATGATGTCGTAATTCTCAGACTTTGTAAATCACCCACACAGATGTGAATAATGGACAAAGAAGGTGAGTTCTGTATGATATTTCAAATTTATTTTCTTCATGTATTTCCTAGTAGGACGTAAATCAGATGACCTTCAAACGGTATTAATAGCTAAAATATCTCTAAAAATAGCAGCAGTAGGACTTGAGAGGTAGAGCGACGTAGTGTTAAGCTTTGTAGATGCCTGGGGTGACGGAGTAAGTAAGGAAGTTATCGAACGCCATGTTATTCACTGTATGTTGCCAAATGTATTTTTCTGTAGCGTTGTGTTCTGTTTCAGTGTCCGAATTATATTACGGGAGGTTTAGTACTCACAAGATTCCATCTTCTGGCATCTATAAGGGAGGTTATGAATATTCCATAGGTTTAATCTCCCTCAAGAAACCAATTAATATAAAAGCAATCACAGATTACATGTGTACCATGATCAGCACAGGTAACAGCTCATAACAGTTACTCTTATCACTATAGGTAGTACACCCAGTCGAACTCAGTATTTGCTCCTTGTAACTCCCTACTAATCCTTTTCCACAAAAAAATTTCATGTCCTAATTATGTAGTAACTGTCTGAATGGCACGTCACACAAATAAGGCGCTGAATGACCAGTCAGATCGTACACTGGCTCCACACGGAGTAGCATCAGAGTGAATATTTAAAGTGTTACACTGGTACTGCAGGTAGCCGGAACTACTCTGCGGCTGTAAGGGCGATGAGAGAGCAACAAGCACTGGGCGACCTCAGCGCTGGTGTGGGCCCATCCATAGAGGAGGAGAATGATGGCGGACATAAAAGTTAAATTGTAATATTTCTGAAATTACTCAGCTAAGCTGTGTGAGTTTCGGTATTTAATATGCGATCCCCCGAGCCCTCCCTCCCAGGCTCCCACCCGGCCTTGCATCGTTTCCCTCTGGTTGTTCCGTAAATTGCAAAGCCGTCATCGGCATTCACCCAGACCGGTGTAATGCCTCCCAAAAGGCTCCGAGCGCGCTCCGCTTAGCCCGGTCACCTGTCGTCCAATATCCCGTTTAACGTCGCTTAATTACGGGCCTCTGAATTTGTCGCCGTGGGTGGTGGGCCACACTGCGGAGACCACCGGCGCGTTTCATCCGGCCGCTGTCGGGCCCCTCGCCCGCGTCTTGACCGCCGCCGCCGCTCACAGCCTACTGCAGCCCTGGTTACCAATGGGGCAACTTGGCTTACCCTCGAGACGGAGCAGTAGCACTGTGGCAGGTAGTGCTGGGGTTAAGGCACTCAGTTCATATTCAGGCAACCGCAGTATGTGTCTGATATACACTGAGATGACATGTCTTGGGATAGCGTTATGCACGCATACAGATGGCGGTAGTATCGCGTATACAAGGTATAAGAGGACAGTGCATTGGCGGAGTTGTCATTTATACTCAGGTGATTCATGTGAAAAAGTTACCGTCGCGATTATGACCATACGACGGGAATTAACAGACTTTCAACGTGGAATGGTAGAGCTAGACGCATGGAATCTTCCATCTCGAAAATCGTTAGAGAATCCAGAACTCAGAGATCCACAGTGTCAGGCGTATTACGAGAATTAATTTTAAATTAACAACAGCCTCAGTTGCAATATTTACCCAGATTTACCTAGGTTTCAGTTGGGATAACCCAACCTTCTTCAAAATAAAAGTAACTACGATTTGTCCATAATGGACAAATTTGGGGGTCAAATGCCTCTGATCACTATGGGACTTAACATCTCAGGTCATCAGTCCCCTAGAACTTAGAACAACTTAAACCTAACTAGCCTAACGACATCACAGACATCCATCCCCGAGGCAGGACTGGAACCTGCGACCGTAGCGGTTGCAGACTGAAGTGCCTAGAACCACTCGGCCACCAGTGGCCGGCTCCATAACGGACAACGTCAAAAACTAAGAACTATAATACAGGGTGATTCAAAAAGAATACCACAACTTTAGGAATTTAAAACTCTGCAACGACAAAAGGCAGAGCTAAGCACTATCTGTCGGCGAATTAAGGGAGCTATAAAGTTTCATTTAGTTGTACATTTGTTCGCTTGAGGCGCTGTTGACTAGGCGTCAGCGTCAGTTGATGCTAAGATGGCGACCGCTCAACAGAAAGCTTTTTGTGTTATTGAGTACGGCAGAAGTGAATCGACGACAGTTGTTCAGCGTGCATTTCGAACGAAGTATGGTGTTAAACCTCCTGATAGGTGGTGTATTAAACGTTGGTATAAACAGTTTACAGAGAATGGGTGTTTGTGCAAAGGGAGAAGTTCTGGACGGCCGAGAACGAGTGATGAAAATGTAGCACGCATCCAGCAAGCATTTGTTCGCAGCCCAGGAAAATCGATTCGCAGAGCTAGCAGAGAGCTGCAAATTCCACAATCAACTGTATGGAGAGTCCTACGAAAAAGGTTGGTTATGAAACCTTATCGTCTGAAATTGGTTCAAGCACTGTCTGCAGCTGATAAGATTAAAAGAATCCATTTCTGTGATTTTATCCTTGCTCAAATGGAAACAGATGAATCTTTCGTTTGAAAGATTGTGTTTAGTGATGAAGCAACTTTCCACACTAACAGGAAAGTCAACCGTCACAATGTCTGTATATGGGGCACTGAGAATCCGCGGGAAACAACTCAGTATGAACGTGACTCGCCTAAGGTGAACGTTTTCTGTGCCATTTCAGTCAAAAAAGTTTTTGGTCCCTTTTTCTTCGAAGGTGCTACTGTAACTGGACTACAGTATCTGGAGATGTTAGAGAATTGGCTGTTCCCTCAGCTCGAACAAGAAGCACAACAATTCATATTTCAGCAGGATGGAGCGCCACCACATTGGCACTTATCTGTCCGTAACTACCTGAACGTCAACTACCCGAGGCGATGGATCGGAAGCCAGGCAGCCCGTGACAGAGCACTTCATCACTGGCCTCCAAGAAGCCCTGATCTTATCCCCTGCGATTTTTTCTTATGGGGGTATGTTAAGGATATGGTGTTTCGGCCACCTCTCCCAGCCACCATTGATGATTTGAAACGAGAAATAACAGCAGCTATCCAAACTGTTACGCCTGATATGCTACAGAGAGTGTGGAACGAGTTGGAGTATCGGGTTGATATTGCTCGTGTGTCTGGAGGGGGCCATATTGAACATCTCTGAACTTGTTTTTGAGTGAAAAAAAAAACCTTTTTAAATACTCTTTGTAATGACGTATAACAGAAGGTTATATTATGTTTCTTTCATTAAATACGCATTTTTAAAGTTGTGGTATTCTTTTTGAATCACCCTGTCGGCAGGAACGGATGTTATACTAAAACTGGCTATAACCTCGAGAGCGCATGCGTAATAGTGTGTCATGCGTACTTGTTAACACTGGTACCAACATGTACTCCTAAACTTAAAATTTTATGAGTAACCAGGTGCGGCTAACTAAATTAACGTATATGTTATCCTGTAAGGAACAAAGATTTATCGACTGTCTTAATATTTGTAATAATTTGTTGGACGTCAAAAGTGAGGGGAGCAATGCGTTTACTATTTTAAGGTAACCTAGCATATTAGGGCTAATCACAGAACTTGATCGCACGTGGATAACTACGGGTTTCAAATACTAGATAATCAGAGCTATTCAGCCACGGGGTGTGCTAAAAACGTGTTGGCAAGGGTATAATGATTACTTCCTAAAATTATGGCGGATGGAATAACGGTTGAAAACGTTAAAAAAGTTTTTGTTTCGCAGCTGCAGCTCGCCGTTAAGAAGGTTGTTTTTGCCACATAATAAGTGTTTAAAAATTCGTATTTCTTCCAAAATATGCAACCTCGCACTCTTCACTTCCCAATGCAAGAGCTGAGTATTACCCGGAGGATTGGGTGCGTGAGCCGTTTGCACTTAGTGTTCAGCGAATGTCGAACCACGCATGCCATCTCCAACTTTAAAAATGATATGTCCCATGTATCTTTCTACTAAGGCGCTTCCTGTTTGGCAAATGTAAAATTTCGGACTATTGCTACATGTGATCTTGTAAACTCCGGATAATTACAGTTTATCTTTAGGCTTTTTTAAAGTGTGAACCAGGTTCTTCTACAGGCTATTATTAGTAGAAAAAACTGTCTTGAAACCCTGGTTCTTTAGAAGACGCCCTATTTTATATGAAACTTTACCTATGAATGGAATAGGTATTATGGCAGACGGACTAACTTTCGGCATGGTAAATAACGTGGAACTTGTCGTAGTTCTATTTGTGGTGTCACCGCCAGACACCACACTTGCTAGGTGGTAGCCTTTAAATCGGCCGCGGTCCGTTAGTATACGTCGGACCCGCGTGTCGCCATTATCAGTGATTGCAGACCGAGCGCCGCCACACGGCAGGTCTAGAGACACTTCCTAGCACTCGCCCCAGTTGTACAGCCGACTTCGCTAGCGATGGTTCACTGACAAATACGCTCTCATTTGCCGAGACGATAGTTAGCATATCCTTCAGCTACGTCATTTGCTACGACCTAGCAAGGCGCCATTACCAGTTAAAAGTAGGCTGTTTATGTTTTCTTATTGGCAACGTTACGTAGCGCTCTGTATGAAAATCACTGGCTGTGCTGTGTGGAGTCTGTGGCTAGTTTGCATTGTTGTCTGCCATTGTAGTGTTGGGCAGCTGGATGTGAACAGCGCGTAGCGTTGCGCAGTTGAAGGTGAGCCGCCAGCAGTGGTGGATGTGTGGAGAGAGATGGCGGAGTTTTGAAATTTTAAGACTGGATGTCATGAACTGCTATATATATTATGACTACTAAGGTAAATACATCATTTGTTCTCTATCAAAATCTTTCATTTGCTAACTATGCCTATCAGTAGTTAGTGCCTTCCGTAGTTTGAATCTTTTATTTTGCTGGCCGTAGTGGTGCTCGCTGTATAGTTCCAGTAACCAAGATTTTTGTGAGGTAAGCGATTTGTGAAACGCATAGGTTAATGTTAGTCAGGGCCATTTTTTTGTAGGGATTTTTGAAAGTCAGATTGCGTTGCGCTAAAAATATTGTGTGTCAGTTTAAGGACAGTCGTGTATAATTGTTCTAAGGGGACGTTTCACTATTGATGCTATAATACATGTACCGTCAAGAGCGATGTCCACCAATTATGGATTAAAGTTAAGTATTCCAGGAGCTACGTACCATTTTTGCTAGTCTCAATTCCTTGTCCTGTTCCAGACCTCACGCCAGCCTGCGTGAGCTTAAACGCATGCCTTTCGGCTTCCTCATAGTTGCTTGGCTGTCTTGCCAAGCCACAACACTATTATTATTTACTTTCCTGTTATATAGCTGTCTCACCATTCAGGCTCGTAACCGTTATTTCGGGCTATTGTTTCAAGGATCACCAGTTCGTGTTCCAAGGTTCCTGCGGATAGGGGAATGGATATCGCTCTATGTATACTAGAATGAAGAAATGCCATTTCATGCTATAGCAGGTGTGCAGAATCAGTGGGCATGACATTGTCAGAAAACGTACGCTTCCTGAAGATATTCTATGTGATCATCTAATATACACTCCTGGAAATGGAAAAAAAAAGAACACATTGACACCGGTGTGTCAGACCCACCATACTTGCTCCGGACACTGCGAGAGGGCTGTACAAGCAATGATCACACGCACGGCACAGCGGACACACCAGGAACCGCGGTGTTGGCCGTCGAATGGCGCTAGCTGCGCAGCATTTGTGCACCGCCGCCGTCAGTGTCAGCCAGTTTGCCGTGGCATACGGAGCTCCATCGCAGTCTTTAACACTGGTAGCATGCCGCGACAGCGTGGACGTGGACCGTATGTGCAGTTGACGGACTTTGAGCGAGGGCGTATAGTGGGCATGCGGGAGGCCGGGTGGACGTACCACCGAATTGCTCAACACGTGGGGCGTGAGGTCTCCACAGTACATCGATGTTGTCGCCAGTGGTCGGCGGAAGGTGCACGTGCCCGTCGACCTGGGACCGGACCGCAGCGACGCACGGATGCACGCCAAGACCGTAGGATCCCACGCAGTGCCGTAGGGGACCGCACCGCCACTTCCCAGCAAATTAGGGACACTGTTGCTCCTGGGGTATCGGCGAGGACCATTCGCAACCGTCTCCATGAAGCTGGGCTACGGTCCCGCACACCGTTAGGCCGTCTTCCACTCACGCCCCAACATCGTGCAGCCCGCCTCCAGTGGTGTCGCGACAGGCGTGAATGGAGGGACGAATGGAGACGTGTTGTCTTCAGCGATGAGAGTCGCTTCTGCCTTGGTGCCAATGATGGTCGTATGCGTGTTTGGCGCCGTGCAGGTGAGCGCCACAATCAGGACTGCATACGACCGAGGCACACAGGGCCAGCACCCGGAATCATGGTGTGGGGAGCGATCTCCTACACTGGCCGTACACCACTGGTGATCGTCGAGGGGACACTGAATAGTGCACGGTACATCCAAACCGTCATCGAACCCATCGTTCTACCATTCCTAGACCGGCAAGGGAACTTGCTGTTCCAACAGGACAATGCACGTCCGCATGTATCCCGTGCCACCCAACGTGCTCTAGAAGGTGTAAGTCAACTACCCTGGCCAGCAAGATCTCCGGATCTGTCCCCCATTGAGCATGTTTGGGACTGGATGAAGCGTCGTCTCACGCGGTCTGCACGTCCAGCACGAACGCTGGTCCAACTGAGGCGCCAGGTGGAAATGGCATGGCAAGCCGTTCCACAGGACTACATCCAGCATCTCTACGATCGTCTCCATGGGAGAATAGCAGCCTGCATTGCTGCGAAAGGTGGATATACACTGTACTAGTGCCGACATTGTGCATGCTCTGTTGCCTGTGTCTATGTGCCTGTGGTTCTGTCAGTGTGATCATGTGATGTATCTGACCCCAGGAATGTGTCAATAAAGTTTCCCCTTCCTGGGACAATGAATTCACGGTGTTCTTATTTCAATTTCCAGGAGTGTAGATAACGTAAGATCTACGCAGTTCAACGTACTACTGGGTGACGCCTTTTCAAGAGTAAAAATAATTTTCTCCTCGAGATCGTAAAACAGTAGAAGTATCTGATCTGTGTCTTCTTGAGACCCGTCAATTACAAAGTGAATATCATCCACGTATCTTGCATAGAACTTTATTTTCTCCGCTATCTCTATATTACTAACAAAATATTGAGATTCTATGGCCTTCAAGAATATATCGGAAAGAATCTCTGCTAGCGGGCTACCCCTTACTAACCCGTACGGTTGTGAGTACATTTTATCATTAAGGGAAAAGTAATTGTATTTCAAAACAGTGCGCAGAAGATTCATGAGCTCATCAATTTCAACATCTGGTAGTTTCTTATGGTAGCGTAAGTTGCGTTCCATTATATTTAAAGTCCGATCTACAGGTACGTTTGTATAGAGGCTGTAAACATCAAAGGGAGCCAGCTCTGATGTGGCATGGCAGATTACATTATTCAGTTTATTTAATAACTCGACAGAGTTTTTGACAGAGTAATTTTTCCTGAAAACGAAGTTGTCCTTAATTATGTAATGTTAACACCTAGCCAGCTTATGGTACGCACTATTTGTATTGTCCACGATCGGACGAATCGGATGGAAGTTTTTGTGAACTTTGAATTGACTCCTTAGTATGGTCGGCTTCGGGTTCATATTCAGGAGCCATTTCTTTTGAAACGCTCCTATTACTTTATTAGTGTTCTGCAAACCTGTGCTTATCTCTTTCTGTGACGCTTGAGTAGGATCTGATTCGATGGAGTTAATGCCATTTTGATCGAAAACTGCCTCTGTTTTCGTATGTATTCCGCTTTGGAAGCTATAATTAACGAGTTACCCATATCGGCTTTCGTAATTAGGGCGCCATTATTCTTCAGTTTACGATTAATACTTTTCACGGTTGTATAAACGTAATGCTCTGATTGAGCGACATACAATTCATTTTCGAAGATTTTACAGGATTCATAGGCTAATCGCGTTTGAACATTTTTTGGCGTTTTGGCACATTCTAAACCTAATTTAAGGTCTGCTATGAAATTGTCTACCACATGTAGTTATTTAATCACAGGTGCGATATTGAACTTCAGCCCTCTGGAAAGTAACTGGGTGTCAGCTGTTGAGAAGTTTATATCAGTTTTATTAATAAGACGTTCATAGAACGTAGGTGAATCCTGTATTATTGGAACATACTTGTTGGTTACCTCTGATAACACCCATAGACAAATTTGACACTTTTTTCGCATGCCTTGCAGCGATTTCTTTTATCGGTTTAACAATAAAATCATTGGCCTGTGCACAAAAATTATCTATTTGATAATTGTTCAAATGGTTCAAATGGCTCTTAGCACTATGGGACTTAACATCGGAGGTCATCGGTCACCTAGAACTTAGAACTACTTAAACCTAACTGAAATAAGGACATCACAGACATCCATGCCCGATGCAGGATTCGAATCTGCGACCATAGCACTCGCGCGGTTCCGGACTTAAGCGCGTAGAACCGCTCGGCCACCGCGGCCAGCATTTGATAATTGTAAGACTTGGAATAGTGCATCGATATTGCAAGAAACAACCAATAAGCTTTTTCGTTTAGCGTATCTTTCTTAGTATACAATTTCGCAATTCTGTTATTGAGGATCTGAGCTATGAATTTCTTCTTAAAAGTAGGCGATTTGTAACATAATTTTCCTAAATATCCACTTACAAACGTTGGGGTCACGTTATTCTGTTTACACTTATTAATAAACGAAATTGCCATGCTCGTATTCGCAATTTTAGATTTTGTATCTAAATATATGTCGGCCGCACCACATACTTCGGCAAGCAGAAATTTTCGTATTTTCAACGTATCGTGGCCCTGTCAGCAACTGCATAAATATTAATTTTAAATTAACAACAGCCTTAGTTGCAATGTTTACCCAGATTTACATAGGTTTCAGCTAGGATAACCCAGTCTTCTTCAGAATAAAAGGAATAAAAAATTGCAGGCATTTCCTTTTACCAAGAACAACGCCCACGGCCGAGAGCAACAGCGTTTGCATAGAGTTGTAAGTGCTTGCAGACAAGAAACACTGCGTGAAATATCCGCGGAAATCATTGTGGGACGTACAACGATCGTATCAAATAGGGGAGTGCGGTTAAAGTTGGCGTTAATGGACTATGGCAGAAGAGGAGACACGCCAGTGCCTTTCGTAACAGCACGACATCGCCTGCAGCGACACTCCTGGGCGCGTGAACATACAAGTTGGACCCTAGATGACTGGAAATCCGTGGCCTGGTCAGATGGGTCTCGATTTCATTTGGCAAGAACTGAAGACGGGTTGAGTGTGGCGCATGCCGCACGAAACAATGGGCACAAATTGTCAACAAGGCACTGTGCAAGCTGGTGGCGGCTCCACATTTTTATGGGCTGTGTTTACATGGAATGGACTGTGTCGCCTGGTCAAACTGAACAGGTAGTTGACTGGGAATGGTTACGATCGGCTACTTCGAGACCATTTGCAGCAATTCATAGACATCATGTCACAAACAACGATGGAATTTTGTGGGAGACAATGCGCCATGTCATCTGACGACAATTGTTCACTATTCGTTTGAAGAACACTCTGGACAATTCGAGCGGGCCGAGCGGTTCTAGGCGCTACATCTGGCCCCGCGTGACCACTACGGTCGCAGGTTCGAATCCTGCCTCGGGCGTGGATGTGTGTGATGTCCTTAGGTTGGTTAGGTTTAAGCAGTTGTAAGTTCTAGGGGACTGATGACCTCAGAAGTTAAGTCCCATAGTGCTCAGAGCCATTTGACCGCCCAGATGGGCCGACAGGAATCCCACAAAACATTTATGAGAATTAATCGAGAGGTCAGTTCGTGCACAAATCTTCCACCGACAACCCTTTCGCAATATGCTTCTACAGGGGAATTCGAACGAATTTTCGAATTTCTGTCGCGTCTAGTTGCTGCAATACATTGGGCAAAAGTAGGTCCGACGTGATGTTAAGAGGTGTCCCAAGACTTTTGTCACCCTATTGTAGGCCTCCTATGCTATCTGTAATCCACTTCGGGACAATGCCAGAACGCTTCGTCGGAAATGTTGCATCCGAAATCCACAACGTAGCATCGTTGTGCAGATTTGTGCTCTGTCTCTGATGTCCTTGATGTGCTTCCATTCTGACTGTTATTTATTCACTTATCCCTTGTCAGACGCGCGTACACGAAGAAAGGGCATTAAACAAGGCAGTGCAGTGGTCAGGACTAGTTAAGTATTCCGGAGGATAGTGCTTCGAATATACAGTAGCCAAGTATTCTGGAGGACAGTGCTTCAATTATCATCTGGCCGTACTGATTTCGATTTGCTGTGGTTTACCTAAATGCCTCAAATCAAGTTCTGGGATGGTTTCCTCGACAAGGACAGGACCGACTTCCTTACCTTCCTCCATCCAATCCGAGGTCTGCTAATTCTCCATGACCTTATCCTTAACACTTAGCGTGCGGCTCACTTCATACACTACTGAACATTAAAATGGCTACACCAAGAAGAAATGCAGATGATAAACGGGTATTCATTGGACAAATATATTATACTAGAACTGACATGTGAATAAATTTTCATGCAATTTCGGTGCATAGATCCTGAGAAATCAGTACCAAGAACAACCATCTCTGGTCGTAATAACGGCCTTGATACGCTTGGACATTGAGTCAAACAGAGCTTGGATGGCTGCCCATGCAGCTTCAACACGATACCACAGTTCATCGAAGGGTAGTGACTGGCCAGTTGCTCAGCCACCATTGACCAGACGTTTTCAGTTGGTGAGAGATCTGGAAAATGTACTGGCCAGGGCAGCAGTCGAACACATTCTGTATCCAGAAAGGCCCGTACAGGACCTGCAACATTCGGTCGTGCATTATCCTGCTGAAATGTAGGGTTTCGCAGGGATCGAATGAAGGGTAGAGCCACGAGTCGTAACACATCTGAAATGTAACGCCCACTGTTCAAAGTGTCGTTAATGCGAACAAGAGGTGACCGAGACGTGTAAGCAAAGGCACCCCATACCATCACGTCTGGTGATACGCCAGTATGCGATGACGAATACACGCTTCCAATGTGCGTCACCGCAATGTCGCGAAACGCGGATGCGACCATCATGATGCAGTAAACACAACCTGGATTCATCCGAAAAAATGGTGTTTTGCCATTCGTGCACCCAGGTTCGTCGTTGAGTACACCATCGCTGGCTATCCTGTCTGTGATGCAGCGTCAAGGGTAACCGCAGCCATGGTCTCGGAGCTGATAGTCCATTCTGCTGCAAACGTCGTCGAACTGTTGGCTGTTGTCTTGCAAACGTCCCCATCTGTTGACTCAGGGATCGGGACTGGCTGCACAATCTGTTACAGACATGTGGATAAGATGCCTGTCATCTCGACTGCTAGCGATACTAGGACGTTGGGATCCAGCATGGCGTTCCGTATTACCCTCCTGAACCCACTGATTCCATATTCTGCTAACAGTCATTGGATCTCTCTCCATAAACGAGGCATCACAACAACGCTTAACCAGGCAACACTGGTCAACTGCTGTTTGTGTATGAGAAATCGATTGGAAACTTTTCTTATGTCAGTACGTTGTAGGTGTCGCCACCGGCGCCAACCTTGCGTGAATGCTCTGAAAAGCTAATCATTTGCATATCACAGCATCTTCTTCCTGTCGGTTAAATTTCGCGTCTGTAGCACGCCATCTTCGTGGTGTAGCAATTTTAATGGCCAGTAGTGGATTTGGTGCTTGCGGGAAACGAGACTGTGCCGCGCACGTAATATTACGTCACGTCCAAAATTGGTTCAAATGGCTCTGAGCACTATGGGACTTAACATCTGAGGTCTTCAGTCCCCTAGAATTTAGAACTACTTAAACCTAACTAACCTAAGGACATTACACACATCCATGCCCGAGGCAGGATTCGAACCTGCGACCGTAGCGGTCGTGCGGTTCCAGACAAGCGCCTAGAACCGCTCGGCCACACTGGCCGGCTTACGTCACGTCGGTTCTGTTGGCTATTCCGCAGTGTCAAACATCTCTACGCGTCCCGCAAACGCCCCTCAGGTGTGAAAGCTTCGAAGGTTTCGCTGTATTGTAATAGCGGTATCGCTGACAAATTCGACGTTTTTTAAACCTTTGTTATCGTGTCATCTTCGTAGGCGTTGGCTGTCGTTGCACTACTCTCTGTTTCATGTGTTCTGCGTTGATATTGTGTGCAAAATGTGCTGTCAAGAGGTGAAACGGCTGGAGCAAATGATTTACATTGTACGTGACGAGTCTGCAGATGATTAGAACGAAATATTTGATGACGACTCAGATTACACGTTTATCGTATAATTTTATCTGAGTGTGTTGTTATGAAACATTTTTCTGCAGATAAGTCAGGAAATCAATCTGACTATATGATTATACTGAGTATGTATCTCTGCGTATTGCAATTCCTCTCACACTGTGCTTCACCATATATGCAAAAAAATTTTGTGTTGTGTGCTTGCTTGGATTTAATCTGGTGCGAAACACACTTAAATATAAAGATCACTTGTTTGATTATCGAGGTATGTATTTTAATACCAAAAATCCTATCGAATATTCTGCGGCAATTACTATTAAATTTAGTTTCATCTGTAGACCCAGATTTAAGAGTAACAGTCCCTCAACTTATACACAGAAGCGCCAGAGAAACTCGTATTAGGACGCAAAGATAGGTAAACAGCAGAATGGGGTGTTGCGGTCGGCAACGTCTTTATAAAACAAGTGTCTGGTGCAGTAGTTAGATCGGTTACTGCTGCTACAATGACAGTTTATGAAGATTTAAGTGAGTTCTTACATAGTGTTATAGTCAGCGAACGAGCGATGGGACACAGCATCTACGAGGTAGCGATTATGTGGGGATTTTCCCGTACGACCATTTCACGACAGTACGGTGAATATCAGGAATCCGGTAAAACATCGAATCTCCGTCATCCCTGCGGCCAGAAAAGATCCTGCAAGAACGGGACCAACAGCGATTGAAGAGAATAGTTTACTGTGACAGAAGTGTAATATTTCCGCAAATTTGCTGCAGATTTCAATGGTGGGCTACAAACAAGTGTCAGCGTGTGGTTTACACGACGACACATCAACGATATGGGCTTTTTGAGCCGAAGGCCCACTCGTGTACCCTTGATGACTGCACGGCCCAAAAGCTTTACGCCTCGCTTGGTCCCGTCAACACCGACATTGGACAGCTGATGACTCGAAACATGTTGCCTGGCCGTACGAGTCTCGTTTCAAATTGTACCGAGCGGATGGACGCGTACGGGCATGGAGACAACGTCATGAATCCATGGACCCTGCATATCAGGATGGGACTAATCAGGCTGGTAGAGGCTCTTTCACGGTGTGGGGCTTGTGCAATTGGTGTCATATTGGATCCCTGATTCGTCTAGATACGACTCTTACAAGTGACACTTACGTAAGCATCCTGTGTGATCACCTGCATCCATTAGTGTTCATTGTGCATCACGATAGACTTGGGCAATTCCAGCAGGACAATGCGACATCCCACACGTCCAGAATTGGTACAGAGTGACTCCAGGAATACTCTTCCGAGTTTAAACACTTCTGCTGGCCACCAAACTCACCAGACATGAACATTATTGAGCATATCTTGCATACCCACCGAGCGAGGTGGCGCAGTGGTTAGCACACTGGACTCGCATTCGGGAGGACGACGGTTCAATCCAGTCTCCGGCCATCCTGATTTAGGTTTTCCGTGATTTCCCTAAATCGCTTCAGGCAAATGCCGGGAAGGTTCCTTTGAAAAGGGCACGGTCGATTTCCTTCCCCATCCTTCCCTCACCCGAGCTTGCGCTCCGTCTCTAATGACCTCGTTGTCGACGGGACGTTAAACATTCATATCCTCCTCCTCCTCCTCTTGCATACCTTGCAACGTACTGTTTAGAAGCGATTTCCACCCTCTCGTACTCTTATGGATTTATGGACTGCCCTGCAGGATTCATGGTGTCATTTCCCTACAGCACTACTTTAGACATTAGTCGAGTCCATGCTACGTCGTGTTTCGGCACTTCAGCGTGCTCACGGAGGTCCTAAACGATATTAGGCCTGTTCTTTGGCTCTTTAGTGTATATTTAAAGCAGAAAGTCTAATAAAGCTAATAAGGTTTGAAATTCCAACTATATATTTGTAATCACGAGTTATGACTTCTAAGAAAGCACGTATTTCAGACCGTCCAAAGGTAACGGCAGCTACGTACGAGACCAGCAACGTAAGTGTTAACAGTATGTTAAACCACATCTTCCTTCTTTCATCAAAGCAAGAGCAACAGAATACAACACAGGATGTTTACAAATTAAGTATCAAATGTGTGTGAAATCTTATGGGACTTAACTGCTAAGGTCATCAGTCCCTCCTAAACTTACGTACTACTTAACCTAAATTATCCTAAAGACAAACACACACAGCCATGCCCGAGGGAGGACTCGAACCTCCGCCGGGACCAGCCGCATAGTCCATGACTGTAGCGCCTTAGACCGCAATTAAGTATCGATTTTGTTGAAATAACTGTTGCCTTCTTATTATTTTGTGTGGCATTCCACATGAGCGCCGTCCACATCGCGACACTATTCCCATCTGGCGGGTGTGGCACGACAGACATGGCGGAGCATCTGTGGCGCTACAGCTGCAGCGGTTTATCTAATTCGGTTCCGAAGCTCCAGCAATCTGTTGATACGGTGTCGACGAGCACCATAGGTGTGAGGTCGGGAGAACGCACCTCCCAGATCACGGGTCCTGCTCGCCCAATCTGTCTTCAAGGAAACACATCATTCAAGGACATACGCACATCTACACTCCTGGAAATTGAAATAAGAACACCCTGAATTCATTGTTCCAGGAAGGGGAAACTTTATTGACACATTCCTGGGGTCAGATACATCACATGATCACACTGACAGAACCACAGGCACATAGACACAGGCAACAGAGCACGCACAATGTCGGCACTAGTACAGTGTATATCCACCTTTCGCAGCAATGCAGGCTGCTATTCTCCCATGGAGACGATCGTAGAGATGCTGGATGTAGTCCTGTGGAACGGCTTGCCATGCCATTTCCACCTGGCGCCTCAGTTGGACCAGCGTTCGTGCTGGACGTGCAGACCGCGTGAGACGACGCTTCATCCAGTCCCAAACATGCTCAATGGGGGACAGATCCGGAGATCTTGTGGGCCAGGGTAGTAGACTTACACCTTCTAGAGCACGTTGGGTGGCACGGGATACATGCGGACGTGCATTGTCCTGTTGGAACAGCAAGTTCCCTTGCCGGTCTAGGAATGGTAGAACGATGGGTTCGATGACGGTTTGGATGTACCGTGCACTATTCAGTGTCCCCTCGACGATCACCAGTGGTGTACGGCCAGTGTAGGAGATCGCTCCCCACACCATGATGCCGGGTGTTGGCCCTGTGTGCCTCGGTCGTATGCAGTCCTGATTGTAGCGCTCACCTGCACGGTGCCAAACACGCATACGACCATCATTGGCTTCAAGGCAGAAGCGACTCTCATCGCTGAAGACGACACGTCTCCATTCGTCCCTCCATTCACGCCTGTCGCGACACCACTGGAGGCGGGCTGCACGATGTTGGGGCGTGAGCGGAAGACGGCCTAACGGTGTGCGGGACCGTAGCCCAGCTTCATGGAGACGGTTGCGAATGGTCCTCGCCGATACCCCAGGAGCAACAGTGTCCCTAATTTGCTGGGAAGTGGCGGTGCGGTCCCCTACGGCACTGCGTAGGATCCTACGGTCTTGGCGTGCATCCGTGCGTCGCTGCGGTCCGGTCCCAGGTTGACGGGCACGTGCACCTTCCGCCGACCACTGGCGACAACATCGATGTACTGTGGAGACCTCACGCCCCACGTGTTGAACAATTCGGCGGTACGTCCACCCGGCCTCCCGCATGTCCACTATACGCCCTCGCTCAAAGTCCGTCAACTGCACATACGGTTCACGTCCACGCTGTCGCGGCATGCTACCAGTGTCAAAGACTGCGATGGAGCTCCGTATGCCACGGCAAACTGGCTGACACTGACGGCGGCGGTGCACAAATGCTGCGCAGCTAGCGCCATTCGACGGCCAACACCGCGGTTCCTGGTGTGTCCGCTGTGCCGTGCGTGTGATCATTGCTTGTACAGCCCTCTCGCAGTGTCCGGAGCAAGTATGGTGGGTCTGACACACCGGTGTCAATGTGTTCTTTTTTCCATTTCCAGGAGTGTATGTCATAAAGGCAGTGGTTGGAAGTAAACTTTAAGAACACGTCCACCTTGCACAAAGTGTAGCAGCATAGCCAGGTACATAATCTCATTCATGAACATTTCGGCGAAGAACATGCCGCAGATTTTTTCAGTGGATATTCCCATCCACACATTAACTTTGTGGGAATTCTAGGTGCTCCATTGGTGGTACGTCAACCCTTCCACAAGTGTGAAAGGTTGCCTCGTCGCTGAATAAAATCTGATTGAGGATGTTATGTGTTGTGGCGTAGCAAGACAGCCACGCCACGGAAGTAGCCGGAAGGCACGCGTTTAGCTCACGCAGGCAAGAGATAGGTCTGTAACAGGATACATAATGAATGCTATAAAGAAAAGTACGTAGCTGCTGGAATACTTAACTTTAATCCATCCTTGTGGTACATCGTTCTTGATGATACAAGTGATACTCTGTAGATACATGCAATGTTACTAATGGCGCCTTCCTAGGTCGTAGCCATTGACTTAGCTGAAGGCTATTCTAACTATCTGCTCTGCAAATGAGCGAGGCTTCGTCAGTGTGCATCGCTAGCTACGTCGTCCGTACAACTGGGGCGAGTGCTAGTACGTCTCTCTAGACCTGCCGTGTGGTGGCGCTCGGTCTGCTATCACTGAAAGTGGCGACACGCGGGTCCGACGTGTACTAATGGACCGCGGCCGATTTAAAGCTACCACCTAGCAAGTGTGGTGTTTGGCGGTGACACCACATTATGATTTGGATCCGCTTCAATAATTTCTTTCTGACGTTCATACGCTTCGCCAAATCCTCGTCACGTAATTTGAAGGAAACTAGCAGGTTGTACGGTCTTTTATTTTCTGTGTATGTTGCAACACATTGTATACTGTAGAGCGTGAAACTTCCGGTTCCATCGACAATCACCGCACCAAGTTTGGACAGCTTTCAGTGGATATTGTAGTGTCTTCATTTCGATCAGCAGAGGTTGTCGATGTTTGTTCTTAACGACACCAGTGCGCTCAAACTAGCTCACTAATTATTGAATAGCCTTATCAGTAGGTCAAAGTTTATAAAATCGGCGATCAAACATCGTTCGAATTTTACCATTCAACAGCCCCTGCAACCTCCACGTCACAATAGCTGTCCTCTCCCGCACAGTTAACATCAGGCTTGTTCAGATACCTGTCATAACAGAACACATGTTTAGCTGTGCCCTGAACCCAGTCCATCGTTTTCAGCAAACTGCGAATTTTAAGTAAACCATGCACTACTGAGCCGTGCGTGGCTCATGTTCATGCCATCTATTATGTAACATCTTGCTTTACCGTCATGCCGGCCGGAGTGGCCGTGCGGTTGTAGGCGCTACAGTCTGGAACCGCGCGACCGCTACGGTCGCAGGTTCGAATCCTGCCTCTGGCATGGATGTCTGTGATGTCCTTAGGTTCAAATGGCTCTGAGCACTATGGGACTCAACTTCTGAGGTCATTAGTCCCCTAGAACTTAGAACTAGTTAAACCTAACTAACCTAAGGACATCACACACATCCATGCCCGAGGCAGGATTCGAACCTGCGACCGCAGCGGTCTCGATGTCCTTAGGTTAGTTAGGTTTAATTAGTTTTAAGTTCTAGGCGACTGATGACCTCAGAAGTTAAGTCGCATAGTGCTCAGAGCCATTTCAACCATTTTTACCGTCATTTTAAATTTCTATTACTGGTGTCACTGAATTACTGTCTTGCCTACACGTGAGTGGCAGCAGCAGGGCGTATCGATATTTGTCCTGCCATATTGTCTTTGCTGCACTGCTATTACTTCCCGGTCGTGGTGTGTCGTGGAGAGAGACTGGACCTGCGGAATGTGGCAGAAGTGCAGTCGGGACGTAGGAACGGTCGGGGACGGAGCGCTAAGGAGGCGCGGACAGCCAGTACTCGCCGACCGCTCGCGACGCAGGATGAACCGTCCGACGGACGGAGATGGTAGCGGGATCGACCGTTGGTTGGTCGTTCAGGTGGTCGCCTCCTTGGGCGACGTGTGTTTGATCTTTTGGCTGTTTCTGGGCCTCGTCACTGCGACATGGACGTGGCTCGGTTCCTTCTTGTGCGGAGACGTCGTGGCCAAGGGGCAACAGTTACCTCTGCATTATTGGGTCCGAGCCAGTGTGCCCGGATCGCCGTGTCTCCCAGTTTCCGACGGGCATCAGACGCACATGATTTGAGTACCAACGACCTCGGTTGGCTGGTTGGCTGTTGGTCGGTCGTCTGGTCAGACGACGTGTGTTTCGCCACCGACCGTCCTTCGGGTTTGTGTGTGTGTCCGCCGGTGATTTGTTCTAGTTGTTCATCATATATATGGCTCTGAGCACTATGGGACTTAACATCAATGGTCATCAGTCCCCTAGAACTTAGAACTACTTAAACCTAACTAACCTAAGGACAGCACATAACACCCAGCCATCACGAGGCAGAGAAAATCCCTGACCCCGCCGGGAATCGAACCCGGGAACCCGGGGGTGGGAAGCGAGAACGCTACCGCACCACCACGAGATGCGGGCAGTTGTTCATCAGTGATTAGTTTTACGAGTGTTCGTGTTTCTTGTGGCAGTGTTTCGTGCAACACTGTGTACCCTGTGTCAGTTCGACTGAGCAATGCTGTAAATGCTGTAATGCTGTCTGCGTACTGCAGTAGCCAGTTGGTCGGCGGCGACAGAGCGGCGAGTTGATCCGGTCCGCCACGGCCTGTAGTTCCAAAGCCGTTGTGATGTTCAGTTGGGAACTTATTGTGCCTTGGCTTACAAACAAACCAATATTTGAAGACGAGTGTTACTGATCTCTTCACCTCGCTGGGTTTTTTGTTGTAGTGTTTTTGGTCTGGTGACCGATCAGGTACTTTGGTTGGTTCGTCGGCTTTCTGTCGGTTGGGTTGCCTCCAGATTAAGAAGTTGTTGGTCAGGCTGCCTGTCTCGCCTAAACGAGCGTTAGTGTTACTGTTCCAGTCTGAGCATTGGAAACTTTTGAGCGCCGTTCCGTGTCTGTTACATAGAAACTTCCCTGTTTGAGTTTTATTTATTTGGTTGATGTGCCGCCTTCAGCCGATTTTTCATATATGTCGAATTAATGTTCCTGTCTTGCCCTTTAGACATAAGCTTGTTATTCCTTATATGGGGTCCACAGCTCGTGGTCGTGCGGTAACGTTCTCGCTTCCCACGCCCGGGTTCCCGGGTTCGATTCCCGGCGGGGTCAGGGATTTATCTGCCTCCTGATGACTGAGTGTTGGGTGGTGTCCTTAGGTCAGTTAGGTTTAAGTAGTTCTAAGTTCTAGGGGACTGATGACCACAGATGCTAAGTCTCATAGTGCTCAGAGCCGTTTGAAACATTTTTCAACCTTATATGAGGCTTTCAGCCGAATTTTACATCAATATTTTAAAGCCTTAAGCCGTTAAATTATTATGTTGATGTGTGGCCTTAAGTCGAATATTACTATCTCTTAAATTAATGTCCGTGTCTTGCCCTTACGGCATGAGATTGTTATTCTTTATTTATATGAAATATTTTAAGACAAGGCCTTCTGCCTTTGGATTGAAACTCCTCTTATTGCTTAGTATGATACCTCCAGCTTAGTTCCATTAAAATTAAATTGCTAAGCCTGTCAGCCGATTAGATTGAAGTTTTAGGAAATATTCTTGGGTGAAACCTCCAGACGAATCTAGTATTTCAATTTTGCTTAGACCTTGTGTCTTGGATTTTGAATGTCGCCTTCAGCCGATCCAAGGTTGATCAAAGGATGTCGATCAAAGTTTTGTTGATAAATAAAGTTTGTATGTTGAGTGCAGCTGGCAGGATGTCATTTTCGCCCCTTTCCACAACCTAAGCCGCTCTGTTCTGCTAGCCCAGGCATTTCAAATACCTTATACATCTTAACGCTACGCCACTGTTCTATGGACACCCTGCACAAACACGGGATGAGCCTTTGCAGATTGAGAGGGCATGAGACGTTAGTTCAGTGATTAGAGAATCGAGTGAAATTTGCAGAGAACCTGGCAGTAAGAGACCACGTATGACTATGACGCTGCACGCCGACTGGTCTGGATGCATGCACAGCTACTCTTGGGGATGGTGTGATAAAGTCGATTTGCTTTCTACAGAGGCAGACTGGCCAGCGACTGATGTAACTGGTCCTTGACATCCTGGGTATCATCACTGAGACGGTATTCACGTCCGACCCAGCTCCACACATGCCCTATTAAGGGATAGCTCTGGAGATTACTTCAGCGTCACACAGATTGTTCAAAGAGACGCATGCACCGTGTGGATCAGCATTGTCCTGTTGGAAAATGAGCACCACGACACTGTGACATGTGAGGCGCAAGATGTCTCCGACGTACTGTTGTGCTTTCAGAGTTCTCGCAGTTGCTACCAGCCGTGATCTGAACTCATACCCGATGGCTTCCCACTCCCTGACGACAGGAGTAAACAACGCTGTGCCTCTACAAAACTTTGGAAGAATTGAACCTCTCCCTAGATTGCCGCCATACTCACTGACGATGGTCATTAGTGGTGATGCAAAAGTACGACCCAAAACTGAACACACTGCAACGCCGAGCAGTAGTTCATGCTTAGCGGTCCTGGCATCTCTCCAAATACAGCAGTTTGTGTTGTGTTAACGACTGCCCACGAATGGGACAGTAATTCCCTAATACGGCTGCTGCTGGTTACGACCAGTGGTGCGATATCACAGAGCGTTCAGAGGTTTCCATTAGATATTTTCGGGCCTCCGTGTCCTTCACAGTAACCACTCAACATCTGACGCTGTTAGTGTCCATTATAAACAGTATCAGGCCTGTTAACAATACTAAACTCAGATAACACTAATACACTCCGGTGGTCGTTCAGCCAGTCGTAGGTAACAGCAGATCTCATCATTCACAAAGCCGCCGATGGTGCACAAGTGTACGAAGTACATGATGGTTAATTTACAAAACGACTCAAGTCGACATTTTCATGGTATCGAGTTACGATTAAACCAGTGTTCAGATGCCGAACTCGTTTAGTACAAAAATAACTCCTATTCACATCTTCTGTTCATTATATCCAGAAAAAGAAAATTTGTGTTTACCAGCGAAACAGCCTTAGCCTAGAAGTTGATTTGCTTGTCAGGTACGCAGTCCATTATTTCAATGCCTGTCTTTCATCTAGTGCTAAGAAACTGTGTTTTTTTTTTTTTTTATAACAGATGTTCAGGCTAGAAGAAGAAGAAGTCCCTTACCATGTTTTTAATGGCTTTAAGTGCTCATATGTTTCTCTTGAGCTTCAGACATTTTTCCCTGTCAGTGGACACATCTTTCTGCTGTGAGATGAAGATTTTGCAACAGTGGAAAGGAAACACAATGAAGGATGAGTGTGGACACATTGTTAGCCCAACAGGATGGTCAAAAGCATCCGTTGCCCCTATAATAATCAAAGTAAACCCCTGAGCTTAAATAAACAACATCAACAACAGTTCTTTAGAAGCTTAAGATACTAACCATTTCTGATCCAAAAGGTCAATGTGTATACCGTCACTTTCAAGGTAACGGATATTACGCCGCCAAGTGCTGTGCGACATTTTTTGGAGGATTGCTGGTGTAACTCGACTGAAAGCTTGTCTCGCAGCTCGTTTCAGCTCACCACTAGTATCGTAACGGTGTTGTGAATCGGAGATACAGTTTCACAAATCTTTAGTGGTACCACTGATGACACGAAAGATGTAAGATAAGCTTTCACTCAAGTTGCAACAGCAATGCACCGAAAAACGTCGCGCAGAACCTGGCAGCGTATTATCGTTGCTATGAGAATGAAACTGAGCAAACTGATTCTTTGGACAAGTAATGATTCGTGTCCCAAGAAAACATCTCCAAAGAACTGTTGTTCATATTATTTACTTAAGTTCGGAAGTTTATGTTCTTTAGTTACCACGATGATTTACTGTTCTCGGTATTCGGAATAAGGTTTTCAATAAACAAAATACATACATGTACTTAAATATAATAATTTTGTTATATAAGAAGCACAACTGTAATTAACTAGAAAAACGACTCAAGCCTCGTTTTTCTGAAACAAAATTTGAACATGAAGGGGGTACAATGTTATTTTTTTTATAACGGCAGTTTTATGTAAGTTACTTGCCTGTGTCATATCATACAATAATTTACTGCAAAACTGGCTTTAGTAACATACTAAAGAGTTTTTTGTTGTTTCTGAAAATTTACCTCTAAGAACTTAACGTCGTTTTGCAAATTCATGATTATTGACAGACAACATTGTCTTCTGGGTCCTCCACATTTTTTTTCAGTCGGTGCACACCCTATGTAAGGTTGTACAATCAAATACAAAATAGTTGAAGAGTTTTTTGATTAAAGCTGAACGTTTTACTCCCAATGTTTCACATAGCAAATACTTTATGTGATCCGTAGTCCTTTGTACAACATTGTCAAGTTATCTCACCTTCATTGTGTATTAACTGTTTTCTGTACTTTATTTATCCATGGCTCCTAAAAATGTCCTATATTATGATGTTTACTGAACACGTCGGGCCGGCCGTTGTGGCCGAGCGGTTCAAGGCGCTTCAGTCTGGAACCGCGCGACCGCTACGGTTGCATGTTCTAATCCCGCCTCGGGCATGGATGAGCGTGATGTCCTTAGGTTAATTAGGTTTAAGTTGTTCTAGGGGACTGATGACCTCAGATGTTAAGTCCCATACTGCTCAGAGCCGTTTGAACCATTTTTGAACATGTCGCAGTAGAGATTTACTGACATTGTACGACGCTAATTGTACGTGAAAGCTCCGTCTGGGTTTGCTATCGCAAGCTGGAGGAATGAGTGCCTGTAATGCCCGTCTAACAAAAGTGCACATACTTTCTTAATATGAGTAATGTCCTCAATAGTCACCTATATTACACTCGGCAGACACGAAACAGGCACCGATAAGTTTTAGATACTGGACTCATATCTGAGAATCCGAGCTTCATACCTCGTTCGGATATTCTAATTTAGGTCCTCTGTGTTTTTGTTAATTACTTCAGGTGAAAGCGGGGATGGAAATTTCGACTAGGCCAGTCAACTTCATCCAGTGTATTCGTGTGGCTGAGTGACTTAGGTCCGGTGACCACGCTATCGAAAGGACGTTAAACTGTCTCCCGTTTCCTCTTTCCCTTTATGAACGTCGCCTAAATACCAGTTAAAAAGGAGTGAGTTGTTTATATTTTTACCAGTCGTTTCGCCGATGAAGGGAAGATATTCAGTCCGTTAGATGGCGAGCTTATACACTCCTGGAAATTGAAATAAGAACACCGTGAATTCATTGTCCCAGGAAGGGGAAACATTATTGACACATTCCTGGGGTCAGATACATCACATGATCACACTGACAGAACCACAGGCACATAGACACAGGCAACAGAGCATGCACAATGTCGGCACTAGTACAGTGTATATCCACCTTTCGCAGCAATGCAGGCTGCTATTCTCCCATGGAGACGATCGTAGAGATGCTGGATGTAGTCCTGTGGCACGGCTTGCCATGCCATTTCCACCTGGCGCCTCAGTTGGACCAGCGTTCGTGCTGGACGTGCAGACCGCATGAGACGACGCTTCATCCAGTCCCAAACATGCTCAATGGAGGACAGATCCGGAGATCTTGCTGGCCAGGGTAGTTGACTTACACCTTCTAGAGCACGTTGGATGGCACGGGATACATGCGGACGTGCATTGTCCTGTTGGAACAGCAAGTTCCCTTGCCAGTCTAGGAATGGTAGAACGATGGGTTCGATGACGGTTTGGATGTACCGTGCACTATTCAGTGTCCCCTCGACGATCACCAGTGGTGTACGGCCAGTGTAGGAGATCGCTCCCCACACCATGATGCCGGGTGTTGGCCCTGTGTGCCTCGGTCGTATGCAGTCCTGATTGTGGCGCTCACCTGAACGGCGCCAAACACGCATACGACCATCATTGGCACCAAGGCAGAAGCGACTCTCATCGCTGAAGACGACACGTCTCCATTCGTCCCTCCATTCACGCCTGTCGCGACACCACTGGAGGCGGGCTGCACGATGTTGGGGCGTGAGCGGAAGACGGCCTAAAGGTGTGCGGGACCGTAGCCCAGCTTCATGGAGACGGTTGCGAATGGTCCTCGCCGATACCCCAGGAGCAACAGTGTCCCTAATTTGCTGGGAAGTGGCGGTGCGGTCCCCTACGGCACTGCGTAGGATCCTACGGTCTTGGCGTGCATCCGTGCGTCGCTGCGGTCCGGTCCCAGGTCGACGGGCACGTGCACCTTCCGCCAACCACTGGCGACAACATCGATGTACTGTGGAGACCTCACGCCCCACGTGTTGAGCAATTCGGCGGTACGTCCACCCGGCCTCCCGCATGCCCACTATACGCCCTCGCTCAAAGTCCGTCAACTGCACATACGGTTCACGTCCACGCTGTCGCGGCATGCTACCAGTGTTAAAGACTGCGATGGAGCTCCGTATGCCACGGCAAACTGGCTGACACTGACGGCGGCGGTGCACAAATGCTGCGCAGCTAGCGCCATTCGACGGCCAACACCGCGGTTCCTGGTGTGTCCGCTGTGCCGTGCGTGTGATCATTGCTTGTACAGCCCTCTCGCAGTGTCCGGAGCAAGTATGGTGGGTCTGACACACCGGTGTCAATGTGTTCTTTTTTCCATTTCCAGGAGTGTATTCTACATTTAAGTATCAGAAGCCACCACACGGAGAAAAAGGACATTATGAAAAAATATTAACACTCCCCCATCCAATTTCATTCTTGTATTTCGCACAGACATAAGCGACTGTAAGCACTCCCTGTAGCTAAATTTCACCGCTGCGTTGCTTTTGCTATGTGAAAGTCAGGTACAGTTTTCTTCCTTGGATATTTCGTATAGATGATATCTGCAGTTTACAGAGTCAACTATTTCAGTGCTATATGACGGCTTTCTTGTAAGGTCCTGCATCGCAGATATAATGTTATGTTTATGACCTTCTCATACCGATCAACTATAGGGGAGACCGAGGCACATTTGCGCATGGAGTACGTTTATGCAGAACTCTTTTCTCGGGGACTATTCTTGCTAGAGCGCTACCGACAGTGGAAGAATAATACTGCCATATACTGAGGGCCTTCGCGTACGTTCTCTCGAGTGAACATCTTAGCACGCATAAGATATTTGTGTTTTTGTACAATGAGTAAATTTTGTTACTCAAATACCAAAGCTCCTATGGAACACATCCGGCTCCTCCCGTCGGAGGTTCGAGTCCTCCCTCGGGCATGGGTGTGTGTGTGTGTGTGTGTTGTTCATTGCGTAAGTTAGTTTAAATTAGATTAAGTAGTGTGTAGGCCTAGGGACAGAAGACCTCAGCAGTTTGGTTCCATAAGACCTTACCACCAATTTCCAATTTCCATGGAACACATCATTTAGAGATAAGGACCGATATTTATAGGAGATTTCTCTACTTTGTACACTGTAATTTGAAAGCTTGAAAGTTACTACTACAGTATCCAACATAATTCAGACATGGTGATGGGGCACGTTTACGCAGTTCTGTTTGAGCATGTTTACGCAGGATTTTGCATTGTCATTCCAACCGACACCCCAGTCAAGGAAACATTAAGACAACAGCAGTTGGAAACGCATTCTAAAAAATGAAATCACAGTTATAAATTGCTAACGGATCATGACTCTCGTGGGGAAAGAATTTAATCTATAAGGTCAAGGACTGACAAGAACGACAAACTGCTAAAAGCAAAAACAAGGGAAAATTTGGATAGGCCTACTTTTAATGTCATCATTAGTGTTTTCCCCAAAGGCAGTTTTCGCATGGTAACTGTCAAAGCACTCCTGTCATTCTCTACAGGGCCACGTAATGCCCACTTCCCTTCATGCCGTCTATTACCTTATCTCCCCTCCTTCCTCTCAACCTCCTTCCACGAACTAGTCCTTCCAAAGCGACTGTTAGCAAGTACTTCCGTCTCAACGAATGTCCCATGCAGTTCTTCTTCCTCTCTTTTATAACCTGCAGCAGTCTGACGAAGAGGATGATAATTTCCTTTGTATTTACTGCTTGAAACGATACAGCCAATTAAAAAGAAATTAAGAACGGGGCCAGCGCCTTACATTTAGAAGGTGGGCTCACGACGATTGCGCCACAGGACACACCTTATTTTTTGTGTGCATAAATTGCAACCCTGGCAATGATGATGAATAGGCATTTAATCAACATTCAAAATTCTATGTAGATAATATTATGCTAATACATCGACGTTCGGCAAAAAATTTGTTTACTACCAGTAAAATTGTTGTGTTTCGACCCGTTAAATGGTGTAAGTACGCCTGCAATTTAGTGTACTACTAATAAAATGTATTTTGAAAATTTTACTAGTGAATTTTGTTTACTCATTATATGATGTGTATAAAAGTGTACCCACAGGTGCGTAAGACTGCCCCATAACTGAGGCGCATTTACACTTTCGACCTGATCCTATTTATATATTTTGCACTCTTATGTGGTGTTGAGTTAGACGTATTTATATACCAAGTTATTCTTCAATAACCGTGTTATAATACTAAACAATTGTAAAAACGAGAAATCAACCAAAAAAAAATTAAAAAATCCGAAAAGTAGTCCGCATAAATGTGCAAGTACCCTGCCTCCCATCAGGAAGCCAATAACTGTTCTTTATTCGTACTTACGTAACCGTTACGTTCTACGTCACTCGGAAACGTCGAGCTGAGGCATTTTAATTCCACTGAGGGAAAAAATTGCAACACCAAAACGTAATTAATGCAGAGCAATTAAATTTCGGGAACGCATTTGTCTAGGTAACATACTTAAGTGATTAACATTGCAAGATCACAGCTTAATGTAAGTGCCAGATAAGACATTGCAAATGTTAAATGCTACTGCAATAATAACCGATGATATCGCCATAATGTTGAATGGAAACATGTCAACGCTCATCCATTGTGTTGTACAGGGACCAGATGTTAGTTTTGTGGGACAGGTCCCCCGCCAATTGCAGTTGGTCGATCAATACTGGGACGGTTAATGCTGTTTGTGGATGACGATACTGCTGTAGTCTGACAGTGTCCAATATGTTGCCGATTGGAGACAGATCTGGTGATCGAGCAGGCCAAGACAAAACGTCGACATTCTGTAGAGCGTGTTGGCTTACAACAACGGTATGTGGCCGAGCGTGATCGTGTTGGGAAACACCCCTTGGAATAGTGTTCATGCATGGCAGCACAACAGGTCGAACAACCGAATTGAAAACTCACAGTTAATCTTGGGTGGGAATATTTGTAGCCGGAGAACAAGAACTCTTCAGAAAATTTCCACTTTTCTTTGCCTGCTACATAATAACTTTCTCGTTTGTGTGTTATGAAGTTAAACATAAGAAACAAAAAACCAACAAACACAAGAGAGAAGGAAGACAGTACACGTTTCTCCAATCCTTAGATGCCAGCATTTTTTCCTGTCTAATTTTGCTACAGCTTCACATGGCGTGCTTCCCTTTCCGCGAAAGAGTCTATTACGTCATCAAAGTTCATCAAACGTATACTACATGAAAAATCAAAACCTCGTTATTTAATGGTAAAAAAGCTGTTAATACGAATAGTATCCGAGACTAACGAGATTTTTTGATTTTATTACGTCTATTTTTGTCACTGCCTGATAGATAAAACGTAATAGGTCTTTCTAATGTTCCAGTAGTTGTAACACACGGCAAATAAGCGAGACTGTTTTTGCACAAATGGCCTTTTTTGTCTACCTCATTTACATAAATAATGTAACATAATATAAGTCACGAAGTACTAATATCAAATGCCTATTAGGCCTACTGCAAGCAAAAAGTTTTATGCTAGGAAATAATTTCACATTTCATTCATACGCTCCAGTATCTCAAACATGAGATCGAAAAGTAGTAGTGAGAAATTTTTATATAAATTTGGAACCTTCATATTCTTCTGTGTAATTTGTGTGATGTCCCCTTTCTTCACTAATTCTGCAACTATTCCTGGCATTGTCAAAACTTATTCTCCTGTTACAAACAAACTCCTCATCGCTAATTCTGCAACTATTCCTGGCATTATCAAAACTTATTCTCCTGTTACTTCGCTAATACTGCCAGAACAACAGGTTTAGTTACCCCTCGTTTATTCTCCGGTTAGGCGCTATTACGGGTTCGTACAACGCGCCTTCAGCGCTATTTCGAGAACAGAACTTAGGCTGCTGTACAATGGTCCCATAGTACTGTACCGATCTGGAAAAAAGTTTCGGCCAAAATATCACTTTCTTTGATACGTGTAGAATATGTAATCTTTCTTACCTGTTATTGCTTTATTTTCACTCTGGTAATCTGAATCTATGGATTTCGCTACTAATTATAACAATGCTGATCATTCGTACACCCAATCAACCGCATAAACAAACAGCGTTTGGCATTCACCAGTTTATTCGGCTCAGCTCTTGTAGCCCCGTCCTCTTTTGTCTGAGGTAAAATATTTTATTCGTGCGACGTGGATTCCTCTGCCAGAGGCATCAGGTGCACTATGCACGCATGCAAAAATCATCTTACGATTCGTTGAGAAATCAACTTAGAATATGTTCATTGTTCAGAAACCAACAGAGATGCGTTTCAAATTAATGTGAATAATCGATAGACCAACGAACGCTGCGTGCCAGGCGCTTTGTGAAACAAGATACACTCCTGGAAATGGAAAAAAGAACACATTGACACCTGTGTGTCAGACCCACCATACTTGCTCCGGACAGTGCGAGAGGGCTGTACAAGCAATGATCACACGCACGGCACAGCGGACACACCAGGAACCGCGGTGTTGGCCGTCGAATGGCGCTAGCTGCGCAGCATTTGTGCACCGCCGCCGTCAGTGTCAGCCAGTTTGCCGTGGCATACGGAGCTCCATCGCAGTCTTTAACACTGGTAGCATGCCGCGACAGCGTGGACGTGAACCGTATGTGCAGTTGACGGACTTTGAGCGAGGGCGTATGGTGGGCATGCGGGAGGCCGGGTGGACGTACCGCCGAATTGCTCAACACGTGGGGCGTGAGGTCTCCACAGTACATCGATGTTGTCGCCAGTGGTCGGCGGAAGGTGCACGTGCCCGTCGACCTGGGACCGGACCGCAGCGACGCACGGATGCACGCCAAGACCGTAGGATCCTACGCAGTGCCGTAGGGGACCGCACCGCCACTTCCCAGCAAATTAGGGACACTGTTGCTCCTGGGGTATCGGCGAGGACCATTCGCAACCGTCTCCATGAAGCTGGGCTACGGTCCCGCACACCGTTAGGCCGTCTTCCGCTCATGCGCCAACATCGTGCAGCCCACCTCCAGTGGTATCGCGACGGGCGTGAATGGAGGGACGAATGGAGACGTGTCGTCTTCAGCGATGAGAGTCGCTTCTGCCTTGGTGCCAATGATGGTCGTATGCGTGTTTGGCGCCGTGCAGGTGAGCGCCACAATCAGGACTGCATACGACCGAGGCACACAGGGCCAACACCCGGCATCATGGTGTGGGGAGCGATCTCCTACACTGGCCGTACACCACTGGTGATCGTCGAGGGGACACTGAATAGTGCACGGTACATCCAAACCGTCATCGAACCCATCGTTCTACCATTCCTAGACCGGCAAGGGAACTTGCTGTTCCAACAGGACAATGCACGTCCGCATGTATCCCGTGCAACCCAACGTGCTCTAGAAGGTGTAAGTCAACTACCCTGGCCAGCAAGATCTCCGGATCTGTCCCCCATTGAACATGTTTGGGACTGGATGAAGCGTCGTCTCACGCGGTCTGCACGTCCAGCACGAACGCTGGTCCAACTGAGGCGCCAGGTGGAAATGGCATGGCAAGCCGTTCCACAGGACTACATCCAGCATCTCTACGATCGTCTCCATGGGAGAATAGCAGCCTGCATTGCTGCGAAAGGTGGATATACACTGTACTAGTGCCGACATTGTGCATGCTCTGTTGCCTGTGTCTATGTGCCTGTGGTTCTGTCAGTGTGATCATGTGATGTATCTGACCCCAGGAATGTGTCAATAAAGTTTCCCCTTCCTGGGACAATGAATTCACGGTGCTCTTATTTCAATTTCCAGGAGTGTATTTTTTCTTCAAGAATGCGAATTTAGCACCTCCTGAATTTGTGGCTATTTATTATAAGAATTTCTCTATATATCACAATTAGAAATTTGCAATTTACGTTCCAACTTCGGTTTAGCCCAGTGCTCACTGCCGCTGAGAATTACTGAAGCTTCACAGTGAATATATTTGTATCCGATGGTGTATCAGTTTTCATTCAAATAACAGGGCGCAATTTATCAAACGCTGCACAAAAATGGTTACTTTTTCTGCACTAAAAATTAGCTCAGTTGAATAACTGGTATGTATTCCCTGCACTGTGGGACCCTGTTCGTAACGTTACACCCACAGGATGTTGTTGAGGTGGATAAATTACTGTTAATGCTATATAATACGAGAGTACCTCGTTACATGAAGCAAACCGGCTACTCGACTATTTAACTTGGCTGCATTTAAGTCAGACTGCCGTCTTTCATCAATCTATTCGGCCTTAAATTGGGAAGCTGGTTTGCTGCATATGCGTGCTTCTGCATTTAAGAATTCGAGTCACGTTTTGAGTGGAGGGTTTCATGATAGGCCGAAATACTGCTTTTACACGACGGACGTGACGCAAGCTTATTGAATAATTTCGTTGCTGTGGGCTCTGATTTGAATCCATAATTCCACAAGGAAATTCTCTAAAATTAAATGCAGGACTCTTAGCGCTGCGTTTGCTGCAATTTAAATCTGTAATAGCACCTAGATATTCCATGAAACTGCGTATTTGATTCTTAAAATACGGTTAGGTAGTCTAATTGCCATGTTTACACATGTTATGTTGTGTCCATACATGCGACCTTTATAGACTCTACTTTCATCAATCGTCATTCGTTTTTTTACAAATAGTGTAAAAAGTTAGGACTTAATCTGAAACTCCCTCATTCCACCTTGCACCTTACTCTCCTCGCCAAAATATATCTATTATGGGCGCTATAGTCTGGAACCGCGCGACCGCTACGGTCGGAGGTCCGAATCCTGCCTCGGGCATGGATGTGTGTTATGTCCTTAGGTTAGTTAGGTTTAAGTAGTTCTATGTTCTAGGGGATTGATGACCTCAGAATTTAAGTTCCATAGTGCTCAGAGCCATTTGAACCATATATCTATTACTGAGCACTGTTTGTCCCCACATATTACTGTATCCCTTTTCCACCATACATGAGAATAAGTCGAATATTTTAGTAAATTTTGTAATATTTCGTAACTAGCTACAAAGTAATGTGCGACTGCACAATATTTATTATTTATATTCCATTCCAGTTCCGTGATTAATGCTGCAATTTCGCTGCACAAAACAGAGCACTCTGTACGCTACTTTGCTATAATGACAAAGTTACAATTCAAGTGCACGTAATTTCATCAGTGGTATCATGCAGTTCTCATAAAGCTATGTGAGAGACAAAGGTAACCCCAGCTGTGCAGCAGGGCAATATGATAGGACAACCCATGTTCTCTATATACATAAACGATTTGTCGGATATATTTCTGTTTGCTTTGATGAATGAGATCTAAGTCAATATGTGTAACTACCTAAATTAAACTGGGTGAGTAGGAAAAACAATCCTGTTTATTAACCTACAAAATTAGTGGTGTGTTCTTTGACACAGCGTTGTCGATCAAATATCTAGGTGGCATATTTCGAAGTGATATGAAGTGGAACGAGCATGGCTGTAGAGAAGGCGATTTCAGTTTATTGGGAGAATTCTAGGAATGTGTCAATCATCTGCAAAGGAGACAGCATACTTATCACTTGTATACCCCATTTCTTAATACTGGTCAAGTGTCTTTGAATACTGCTCTAGTGTTTGGGGCTCCAACCAACCTCATCGAACTGAAGGAAGATATTGGAGAAATTCAGAGACATTCTGTTAGATTTGTTACCAGTAGGTTCGATCCACACGTGAGTATTACTTAAATGCTCCATCATCTTACATAAGGATCCCTCTAGGGAAGAATTCATTCTTTTCACGAAACACCATTGAGAAAGTTTAAAGAACCGGGATATGTACTGAACGACTCTGTTGACAGCGATGTATACCTCGCGTGAGATACTCGAAGACAAGAGAAAACACCGTTTATATGAAAACATATATATATAGTCGTTTAACCCTCCCTTCATTATGAATTAAAAACGAAATGGAATGATTAAAGTGACACAATATACCCTCTGCCATGCATTGTATGGTGGCTTGTGAAATTTGTTTGTAGATGTAGAAGTCAATGCTTGGAGATGGACTTACGCTGGGCAGTACTTGCTGATAAATAATTCTTTCGTAGAATTAGTTGCAGTTAATTTAAGAGATTTATCTCATCTTGACAGTAGCAAAGTTATGCCACTATCATATACTATATTATTCCATGATAGTGTTCTGAACTTTTAGGGATGATAGAGACAGGTAAGTATTGTTCCGGCATAAGCTGTCGCCAGCACACAGGTCGGCAAAGACGAAGTGAAGATCGCTTGGAGGCGTTGGATCAAACGCGTTTATCACGAGAGAGGCCAGAGACACACCCACAAGCAAGAAGCCGCCAACGCCCTCTTGACAGCACGCATTTAAGCCGTCACCACTGACCGGAGTGCCTCACTCACTCAGTCATCCAGTTTGGCGTCTGGCAGTTTACTCGCAGAGCAGGTTTAGTTCGTCACAGGCTACGACAGTAGAGAGCGATCACATTTGTGACTATATGAGGACTGGTTTACCTAAGCCAGAACTGTACTTACTAGCAGTGGGAAACAAGTTTCTAGGCTGGCCGGTGTGGCCGAGCGGTTCTAGGCGCTACAGTCTGGAACCGCAAGACCGCTACGGTCGCAGGTTCGAATCCTGCCTCGGGCATGGATGTGTGTGATGTCCTTAGGTTAGTTAGGTTTAAGTAGTTCTAAGTTCTAGGGGACTGGTGACCTCAGAAGTTAAGTCCCATGGCGCTCAGAGCCATTTGAACCATTTTGAACCAAGTTTGTAATAGCAAGACAAACGATGGACATTACATCAGTCTGCAAGAGGACTGTTACTGATGAGCTTGTGCCACAAAACATGGACTCTATTCAAGTTAAGTAACAGCTTTCTGTTCATGTTAATAAAGAACAGTGTTAATCCACGTGTAGTAGGAAGAGGGTACTGGCCACCAATATCAACATTCTCTCCCTTGCTTTCTTCCAGTACAAGACCCTACAAATACATCAATTCGAGGTAGGGTACCGTTGTTTGGAAACGATCCAGTCGAAATACATACCGTAAGAGAAAATTTACTCAAGCGTAGCATTCCAACTAAGGGTCTCAATTTACGAATCCTGATCATGAAGTAAGGTTCGAAAGGTCGCGAAATGGAAACGACAGCGAAAAACTGATGAAGCTTTGCACACATGTGTTAGACAGTGTATCTAGTATGTCTGTCTGTCGATCGCTTTACGTCATTCTTTTCAGTTCTGAGCACACAGTGAGCAAGTAAAGACGCCTAGAACAAAAGTATCTTCCGCCGAGTATGGATGCCCCTGAGAGGTTTTACTTCATTACATGTAACTCTACATGTCGTATCTGTCACGCATGTCCTTCTTCATGACAATACTCAACCGCACACTGCACGGGCAATGAGGACGCACCTGCAGCATTTTCGAAGGGAAGTGTTTGATCACCCACCATACAGCCCGGGGCGTGACTGCCTCTGACTTTCACCTCTGCTCACATGAACCACTAGCTACGAAGACAACATTTTGGTACAGACAACGAGTTGCAAACCAGCGTAGAGAAGTGGTGGAAAACACAGGCGGCTGCCTTTTATAACGAGGGTTGGTAAAAATGACGACATATGTCTAAGTCGGAGCGGAAATTGTGTAGAGAAGTATCTGGAAAGTGTGGCCAACTGTTGCTAATAAAACAATTTTTTATTTTCACAGTGGTTTCCACTTCACGACCGATCGGACCGTACTTTCCGAATAGCCCTCTGAGTCAATTTTGTACAGTGATGTTTTGTTCAATTTTGTATTTAAAATAGATTGAAATTTATTCATGACTTTTTGCACGAAGTGCCACTGCGGTCAATATTACACCAGTCTCAATTTGTTTTCGTTTCTTTCAGATGGTTCAAATGGCCCGAAGCACTATGGGACTTAACATCTGAGGTCATCAGTCCCCTAGATTTAGAACTACTTAAACCTAACTAACCTAAGGACATCACACACACCTATTCCCGAAGCAGGATTCGAACCTGCGACCGTAGCAGCAGCGCGGTTCCGGACTGAAGCACCTAGAACCATTTGGCCACAGCTGCCAGCTTTCGTTTCTTTAATGTATTATTTGTGAAAATTGAACAATTGAAACGTATCTTTTATATCTTAGTTCATTAAAACACTGCCAATACATCTGCCATAAATTACGTGGAGTCTTACTGAATACCAATGAGACAAAAAAATCCTGATATTAGGAGGGCTAAGCGGGAAGAAAATAGAAACGCACCTAGTACTTTGTTATTGAGTATGCCTGCTTACACGTTGACTAATAATATGTGTTGATGGTTCTTCGCAACTATAGCATGGGGATTCTCATCTGCCCAAAAATTACTACGGCGGCTATTTCACATTCCGTCTCTGATGGAGTCCTCCCTCAGGCATGGGTGTGTGTGTTTGCCCTTAGGATAATTTAGGTTAAGTAGTGTGTAAGCTTTGGGACTCATGACCTTAGCAGTTAAGTCCCATAAGATTTCACACACTTTTTGTCGTCTCTGGTGAAACAAGCCTCATCCGTGAAATGTACATAAGCGGGAAAGTGAGGATCGAGTATAAGGCGCTGCAAGAACCCCAGAACCATTGGCTGTATGCGACTCGAGGTTCGAAGTGAACAAGATTCAAAGCATGCACTTTCCGTCGACGGTAGAGAGTGGCTGCATTTCCCGTAATACTCGCCACTTGCTACTGTACTAAAAGCCGGCCGGGGTGACCGTCGCTACAGTCTGGAACCGCACGACCGCTTCGGTCGCAGGTTCGAATCCTGCCTCGGGCATGGATGTGTGTGATGTCCTTAGGTTAGTTAGGTTTAAGTAGTTCTAACTTCTAGGGGACTGATGACCTCAGATGTTAAGTCCCATAGTGCTCAGAGCCATTTTGTACTAAAAATTCATATGACGTGCAACTGGTACAGTGCTGATTGCAGGCACCTCACTTATTCTAGCGAGCCACGCAGTGCATCTTACAGGTCGGAAGTACTTGTAGTTCGTCATCCTCCTCCGCCGTTGTAATGTGAAACGAATTGCCCTGTTTCATTTAAACGTTTCAACAGTGTTGGAAAGATGGTGTGAGCCGGACTTCTACGCAAATATTTGCCTCTGTACAATCTTTCCACTTCTCCGTGGCACCCCTTTGCTTGCCCATCCATGAAAATCCTGTCTGCAAGTTCCGCCGGGTACAACTCCATTTGGTGAGAGCGATCGACGTTTGTACTTCAACTTTCAAACACAGATCACCGTCCACCACAGTTTATACACTGTACACCAGGATCGCTCATGTCATTACACAGTACGCTATATTCAATGGATTAGTTCAGTTACAGTCCCAACATCTACACCTAAATGCTCGTCCGATCTGCCTACGCTACAGTCCTAGCAACAGCAGTACCGGTACATGTATTTTTCACTGTCGGAACGGTTTTCGCTTGTAGCTTTTGACACTGTCGTTCGTTTCCGGTCCATAGTCCCTTGCGTCAAATTGATACGATTACCCTCCTGCATCATCCAGAAAAGTTTTTAACGCCACCACGTAATCACTCCGTACAAGAAAAATCTCTTCCATATTCATTTCGAGACTTCATTGCTATTGTTATTTAATCATCGGACCAGGGTCCTTCTTCGTATTTCCGTTTAACTCTACAAATATCTACTACACCAAGTTTAGCAAATAGAGCTAGCCGATTCTTTCATACTTGATATTTAGTGGATACCTTCGATCGTCATTTACTAACTAGTTAATTGCGGATCGCATCTCTAGGCAGGTGCCCTCTGCCTTGATTATAGAGTACGTCTAGCTCTGCTGTACTAGCTAGTAGCTTACTACTAGTTTACACTCTGAGAAGTCCCTCTCTCGCATTCAGATTTACATTGCCAGTATTCTTCATCTTGGAATGTAGTGAAACGACAGTCGGAACATCCTGTGACAAAACAGCTTAACATGGTATTGAACGAATTATTTCTTAAATACGAGTCGTGTTTTTTAAGTAAGTACCTTTTTAAAGTTAAAGAAAGACATTTCAATAATTTTATTTTTACATGAAAGCCTGTACCTTAACCTACGCACAGACGCCATTACAGTCTGATTCTTCCTTGTTTACGTTGTGTTCAAAATGGTTCAAATGGCTCTGAGCACTATGGGACTTAACATCTGTGGTCATCAGTCCCCTAGAACTTGGAACTACTTAAACCTAATTAACCTAAGGACATCACACACATCCATGCCCGAGGCAGGATTCGAACCTGCGACCGTAGTAGTCGCGCGGTTCCGGACTGAGCGCCTGAACCGCTAGACCACCGCGGCTTTACGTTGTGTACTGAGTGTTTAAGATGCCTCTAATAAATGTGGGTCCAGCCGACTTTGAAGTACGGGCTGTTATAAGATTTCTTAGTGCTAAAGGCCTAAAAGCGATCGATATGCATCGTGAGATCTGTGCAGTTTACGGAGAAAACATTATGAGTGATGTAATGGTAAGAAAGTGGGTGATAGCATTTAAAGATGGTCGCACAAACGTGCACGATGAACAATGGAGTGGGCGTCCTTCGGTCGTTAATGAATGTTTGGTGCAGGAAGTGGACAATAAGGTGAGAGAAAGCAGACGCTTTACGGTTTCCTCCTTACGGGATGGCTTTCCTAATGTTTCTCGTAGTGTCTTGTATGGCATTGTGACCGATCAGGCATTGTGACCGAGCACTTGAATTACCGAAAATTGTGCTCACTTTGCGTACCGAAAATGTTGACGGATGTGTACAAAACCAAACGTTTAGACAGTGCATTGACTTTCCTTGAGCGGTACCACAAGGACGGTGATGATTTCTTAAGCCAAATTGTTACAGGCGATGAAACATAGGTGGCCTACGTCACACCAGAATCAAAGCAACAGTCCATGGAAGTTGAGCAAGGGCATCGTTTTGCTGCAAGACAATGCCCGCCCGCATGTGACGTATCAAACCAAAATCTCATCACATCTTTTCGATGGGAAACTCTAGATCATCCTCCGTACAGCCCCGATCTTGAGCCCAGTGACTGCCATATGTTCCTGCACTTGAAGAAACACCTGGGCGGTCTGCTTCTTCAAGACGATGACCAAGTCAAAACAGTGGTGATGCAGTGGTTAATAAGTCAGGCGGCAGACTTCTGTGAGGACGGTATTCAAAAACTGGTACAACGTTATGACAAGTGACTCAGTATTGACAGAAATTATGTAGAAAAGTAGATTACGGTACAGGCTTTCATGTAACAATAAAATAGTTGAGATATCTTAGCACGTCGTTTTTTAATTTCAATACGGTAATTACTTACAAAACACGCCTCGTGTAATAGGAAGTATAGGGACAAACAGTTCAGAAGAAAATTATAGCAGTATGTTGAAACAGCAGCTGTCATCAAATTCAGTCACAAGAGTTGCTCTTTTGAGAATTCCATCTACATTTTCACTCACCAAATTTTGTAAGCGTTAAATAGCAACCTCGGTTGCTATTTTGTGCGACCTATTCAAGCAATTTGACTGTGTGAATGAAAGTATCCTCCTAGATAAATTGAAGTTTTATGGGACTGATGGAATGGCCAACCAAAGGATGATGTCATATCTGATCATAAGAACACAGAAATTTGTAGTTAGTAATTCAAATGTGAATGATGTCCCGTCTAATATACAAGAATCAGATTTAGTACCTTTTGCAGATGACGCTAGTATTAGAATCAGCCTAATCATACATAAACGGAAGAAACAGTAAACTGTGTTCTTAAGAGTATCATCGACTGGTTTTCTGCGTACAGACCATCTTCCATTTTAAAAAGAGGCAAGATATTAGATCTCAAACTTTACGGGTACTATACCAATGATACGTGTAACTGAATCGCCTATTGCAGAAACCACCTAAGTACGCTTTTCCAGGAAGTTGGGAAATTAAAAGAAAACTGTGTAGCATTGTAAGTTGACGTCTGATCTTCTTCTAATATTTTTGAACGAAACTTCAAGGTGCTCGAATTGAATACGAAACACGAAATAATTTTTAAAAAATTTACTATGCTATAAAATTATTTTTTTTTAAATATTGCACTTGGGTTGTTTCTGAAATAAACCACTTTTCGTGTTAACTTCTGTAGGAATAATGTAGAAACAGACAGGTCAATAGATTAATCTTTGCATGTTTTAAAATGAAAGATTAAGTAAATAACACCGTCCTATTTATAAAAATTTAACAGACATACATTAGTGAACCACAATATACAGATTTGTACAGTAAACGTCTACCTGGCTTTATTCAGCGTCTGGCATGTCCTCGACAGTTTCTTTCTCGGTTGTTGCCCACTGAATGATGCTGTCTTAAAACTCTTCACAACCAGCAGTGTAGTCCATTAATTTCATCAGGTCATCAAGTGTCTTTTTGTTGATTGGAACCTAAAACCAAACATTACGTTGTGCAAAACCCATTAAGTGTCTGTAATGTTACAAAACACTGTTTTTACTTGCTCACTAACTTCATATCCGACTAATAACATTACATAGAGTATTTTTAGAGTACAGAAACTGTTTGTAACTAGATACGTTGAGTTACTCCTTACTTTCTCTTGGTACATCCCTGCCTGATGTTTCATCAGGGTTTGTAGTTTTCTTGTACGACGTAGGCCACCAATGTTTAAAACGTAGAACATCGTCCGAGGTAAAATGATAAATGGAAAATCCTCCGGACGCACCTGACTTAAACATGAGCTCAGAATACTGATGTGGAATATAAATTCTGTCCACCTTCCTCAAGAGCCGTTTAATAATACCAAAATCTCTGTCACGTGGCGAAAAAAAGTGTCCACGGACTGGGAAGTTATGTGTAAACGTCTGATACCGGCCTCTGTCACCGAGATTCAATAAGAATCGCACAACTGTGTGATTCTTGTTTTGACCCGTTGGCCCATCACTAAACAATATCAGGTGCTTGACATTAGATGGAGTTTCAGTGTCAAAGTAACGTAGCAGCATAGAACAGACTTCGTGTGGACCTTTGCGCACTTCTCCCTCATGCTACACATACAGTTCCGAACGATTAGTTTTTAAGTCATGTACTAAAAAAACATTTAACCAGAGCTGTCTCATATAAAATACCTCTCGAATAAGCATATGAAGCCAAGGCAGGTTTTACATGATGTCAAATGCCAATGCCACAGTGTCATCGTCTTTGTTCTGAGTCGGTTGTTTCAAAGCTGAATAATATTTTTTGGATCTTCTGTTATGCAAAGCCATTTCAGCTGCTACATTCCGCTTAGCGTTCACTCAGAGCTTTGTCTTTCAGTTTTACAGATAATCTTACACACGTTCAGCAAACTTCAACTTGTGGCCCATCAAACGAATATGAGAAGTTCTCTTTGAACTATTTGTATTAGAAACCGCACTTTAATCTGCCTTGCAGATCAGGGCTACTAGAATGAACATATTGTACATTTTTACAACATCATGTCGTGCATCAAGGTATTTTTTGGGTTTGCCTCCATAATGAGTTACTTTCACATCAAACTTTTCAATTTGTTTATGTATTGGTACACAAGTTTCACCTCGAACACAGCTCCCAATTCTTGATTTCCCCCTCCTGTCTACTGGGCTTTATTCTGTTGTCTGAAATGCCGAAAATTTGCCAGAAAACATTTCTATGTACTGGAGTTAGAACACCATTCAGTTTTAAATTGTATTTATAATTGTGTGATTTTTTGTTGTTACATAATTTATCAATAGGCATGTCAGCGTTTTCTTGAATCTCATCTTGACGTTGTTCCTCCACCTTAGGGTTTTTACGCCTACGGTTTACTGGCGTAACCTCAACCAATGTTTGCGAGTAGTTGTCTTGCGTGTTTTTACTCTCCAAAGAATAAAAGTTATTCCAGACTGCCGGTATACTCGTAGATTCTTCAGTAAGTTTTGAATGACATTTATAGCTATACTTACAGTTTACAATGCTCGGTGGGGCTTTCTGGGTGACCTCTTTTCCTTTGTGAGACACGAACCTCAGTCCTTGCACTCTAGCTTTCCGGACAACGTTCCGCTTGTATTTTTCTTCATATCCCACTCCAAGTTTACGTTTAGGATTATGTTCATCGTCTGAACTGTCCGACATGTTTTAAGAACTGCACAGTAGTTAATAATCACTAATTACACCTATATTTCCACTACAAACACACACTCGATCACTCAGTGTTTATTACCATAACAGCAACAGACTCAATAAAAACAAAAGAAGGGTCACGAAACACGTAATCCTAACAGGGCCACCAATCGTCATGAGTGGAGGAACTGACGGTGCTTGGGTTCTTTCTGAAATAAAGACATTATTTACACAGCTGCCAAATAGGAATCCTTATACAGGGTGTTTCAAAAATGACCGGTATATTTGAAACGGCAATACAAACTAAACGAGCAGCGATAGAAATACACCTTTTGTTGCAATATGCTTGGGACAACAGTACATTTTCAGGCAGACAAACTTTTGAAATTACAGTAGTTACAATTGTCAACAACAGATGGCGCTGCGGTCTGGGAAACTCTATAGTACGATATTTTCCACATATCCACCATGCGTAGTAATAATATGGCGTAGTCTCTGAATGAAATTATCCGAAACCTTTGACAACGTGTCTGGCGGAATGGCTTCACATGCAGATGAGATGTACTGCTTCAGCTGTTCAATTGTTTCCGGATTCTGGCGGTACACCTGGTCTTTCAAGTGTCCCCACAGAAAGAAGTCACAGGGGTTCATGTCTGGCGAATAGGGAGGCCAATCCATGCCGCCTCCTGTATGTTTCGGATAGCCCAAAGCAATCACACGATCATCGAAATATTCATTCAGGAAATTAAAGACGTCGGCCGTGCGATGTGGCCGGGCACCATCTTGCATAAACCACGAGGTGTTCGCAGTGTCGCGTAAGGCAGTTTGTACCGCCACAAATTCACGAAGAATGTCCAGATAGCGTGATGCAGTAATCGTTTCGGATCTGAAAAATGGGCCAATGATTCCTTTGGAAGAAATGGCGGCCCAGACCAGTACTTTTTGAGGATGCAGGGACGATGGGACTGCAACATGGGGCTTTTCGGTTCCCCATATGCGCCAGTTCTGTTTATTGACGAAGCCGTCCAGGTAAAAATAAGCTTCGTCAGTAAACCAAATGCTGCCTACATGCATATCGCCGTCATCAATCCTGTGCACTATATCGTTAGCGAATGTCTCTCGTGCAGCAATGGTAGCGGCGCTGAGGGGTTGCCGCGTTTGAATTTTGTATGGATAGAGGTGTAAACTCTGGCGCATGAGACGATACGTGGACGTTGGCGTCATTTGGACCGCAGCTGCAACACGGCGAATGGAAACCCGAGGCCGCTGTTGGATCTCCTGCTGCACTAGCTGCTCGTTGCCCTCTGTGGTTGCCGTACGCGGTCGCCCTACCTTTCCAGCACGTTCATCCGTCACGTTCCCAGTCCGTTGAAATTTTTCAAACAGATCCTTTATTGTATCGCTTTTCGGTCCTTTGGTTACTTTAAACCTCCGTTGAAAACTTCGTCTTGTTGCAACAACACTGTGTTCTAGGCGGTGGAATTCCAACACCAGAAAAATCCTCTGTTCTAAGGAATAAACCATGTTGTCCACAGCACACTTGCACGTTGTGAACAGCACACGCTTACAGCAGAAAGACGACGTACAGAATGGCGCACCCACAGACTGCGTTGTCTTCTATATCTTTCACATCACTTGCAGCACCATCTGTTGTTGAAAATTGTAACTACTGTAATTTCGAAAGTTTGTCCGCCTGAAAATGTACTGTTGTCCCAAGCATATTGCAACAAACGGTGTATTTCTATCGCTGCTCGTTTAGTTTTTATTGCCGTTTCAAATATACCGGTCATTTTTGAAACACCCTGTATGAAACACAGGCTGTTTCTGCAATAAACGATGTATTTATCTCCAAATAGTAACATCGCATTAAAATCTACGCTTAGGTGGTTTCTGAAATAAACGATTCACCTCGTGGTGATGAAATATTAAGTAGGGTGTCCACATTCATTGGAATTTAAACTGGGTAAAACATATTTTGGAACCTCTAAAACAACTTAGGTCAGCCACATTTGCACTGAGAATAATTTCAAATCTTGGGGAGAGGCAAATCAGTAAGTTGTCATATTTTGCATATTTTCATTCACTAATACCATGTGGACTAATGTTGTCGATAACTCATCTTTAAGGGAGGATGTCTTCATTGTTCAAAAACGTGCTGTAAGAATAATATGCGGTGCTCATCCACGATCATTTCGTAGAAATCTGTTCAAAGAGTTGGATATTTTGATTATTACCTCGCAATATATTTATTCCCTCATTGCCGCTTGTTGTAAATAATCCACTGCAGTTCAAGAGCAACAATAATTCACATAGTTGTAATACCAGGAGGAAAAATGAAATTCAGTAGTCCACATTGAGATAGCTTTAGCAAAAAAAAAGGGTACACAGTGCTGCAACTAAAATTTTTGATACCTTACCATGTGATATAAAGTTTCTGACAGACAGCAATATATAATTTGAAAACAAACTGAAAAAGTTTCCCCTCAACAACTCCTTCTACTTCGTAGAAGAATTTCTGTGTGAAAGTCATGTGTGAAAGTTGGTGGATAGGAAATGCTAAATCACATTTGCATATATTAAAAAAATCAGCATATAGCCATTTTTACACATTGATTTGCGATGTGAATTTAAAATGATTCGTATCACAGAATGAAGACCTATAGCTCAAATGATCAGTGGAACGTAAAACTAAGTAAGTAAGTTATTTTTGAAGCAAGTTACTAACTATGTATTACTATGTAGTCAACCACACCACTCTGTAACGTATTCTGGTACGTGCGCTTGGGTACAGAAGTTAACTTATTGGATGTTTAGTTTCCAAGTAATTTACTGTCGCGTTTTCTTCATTTACAAGAATAAAATTTTATGATGACTTTGTAATAAGTCAAATTCATTAAGGAGGCTGAAAAATATATTCAAAACGATTAAAAGAGAGTCACTGTGTATCTCTAAGGTATTATTATTAGACAGTGTGCATTATTTTGTCTGGTGGTCTGCACCTGACAACCCTGACAACTGCCTACTGACGAATCGTTATTAGTTTGAGTAATTTGCTGGATGTATTTCAGTCTCTTTCTTCCCCCACAACTTTAACCCTCTACAGTTCCCTCTTGTATCATTGACGTATTTTCCGTAAGTTACTTCCTTCGCCGATTCTGCAGATTATCCCAACATCTATTACCTCAGCATACTTGATTTTCAACATTTTTCTGTAGCAGAAAATCTCAAATGCTTCGAGACTCTACTGTTCCGATATTCAGATCACTTTTCTCTTGCGGATATTCAGTCTCTCGTTAATACAGGGATCGGCGGTGTATTCTATAGTCCCACGTCCCTTGACATAACAAATTCCTTTCGAGGAGTCAGTTTCTCACTCCAAAGGCTGCATGCTACCTTCCAGTTCCTGCAATCACTAATTAAAAAGCCCTTGACAGAAAGAGAGATTTCGGGTTCGTTATCCTGGACGTTGTTGATTCCTCGACGATCAGATTTTTCTTATTTTCTGTTTCTTACACGCCATGTTAACGACACTGGGTATCTCTAAATCAGACGTCGTTGATGCCAAATCAGGGAGCACCTGAAAGCACTTAATTGGAATGAAATGACTTCGCGGCGGCCTTTATTATGAAGTTAGACCCATAAAGAACAGTGGGAACTTAAGGCCAATACCAAGACAATAGCTCTCTTAGAAGCCAGTCTGACTCGGGACTAAGACTGAAATATATCGGTCTCCCGTTCACTGTAAGGGCACGACCAAATCAGACTAAAAGATATTCTCTAAATCCCAAGAAAGGGCGCACATATCTTTTATCTGCAGCTGCATATCTTGCAAATACCATATTCGGTCAGAGTGAATGGCTTCTTTGCACGCTGTCAACTAGCTTGATGCCCCCCTCAGTCTCATCAGTCATGCGTGTTCATTTTCAATTTCACACCTTTACTACAACCATCTGCTGAGATTTGTTTCACTTATCGTGAACTTTATGTTTCCTTTTATTTTACATACTCTACTGCTCTTTATAGACTCAAATGAACTAAAACTGTATGCCTTAGCACCCTGGCCAAAGGACGTGGAAGAGCAGTTGAAGGGAGTGAATAGCGTCTTGAAAAGAGAATATGACATGAACGTCAACAAACGTGAAACAACGGTAGTGCAATGTAGTTGAATTAAATCAGCAGCGTCAAAGGGCGAATTAAATTACGAAATGAGACTGTAAATATAGTATACACGTTTTGTTATTTGGTAGTAAAATAACTGATGGTGGATGAATTAAAGAGGATGTAAAATGTAGATTGGCAATAGTTACGTAAGCATTTCGTATGAAGAGGCATTTTCTAACACCTAATAACAATTTAAGTGTTAGAATAATTGTTCTCTGAAGATATTTGTTTGTAGTGCAGCCTTGTACGGAAGTGAAAAGTAGACGACGAACAGTTCACTCATGAAGAGAATAGAAGCTTTTGAAATAAGGTGCTACAGATTCTGACTCATCAAGGAATTGTAGATTTGGTAATGGAAAGAAGTGTGTGTGTTCGTGTGTCTGTGTGTGTGGAGGGGGGGGGGGGGGAAGTGGGACAAAAACTGCACAGAGATACGAAGAACTGAATACAGTAAGCAGGTTCAAATGGCTGTAGGTTGTAATAGATATAAAGAGATGAAGAGACTTGCACAGGATAGAGAAGCTGCATCAAACGAGTCTTCGGACTGAAGATCACAACAACAGTAGCACCCTAACACTTCACTGCTGCTCTGGTAACAGTTTTTCAACGATTTCTTTCCTCGTGTGATGCTCCTAATTTTACTTCATTTCGTAGTTCATCCGCCAAGTTCCTTCTGTTGAACGATCTTGCAAAAGCTTCCCATTTCTTTTCTTCAGTTTTTCTAACTCATCTAATCAGTTCCATACAATACTGAGAGCCAGATTGGTATCTCCATTGCCTGCTTCTCATATCCCATACCAGTATTTGTTATCTGATTCCGCCTAATCTTCTTGTTACAAGAATGAATAGTTTCACTCCTTCTACTGACATACCTCTACCGCTTTGATATTAGAAGATTGTTGTTCACCTTTTTATTATTTGCCAATTTCGTCATTGCTAAGTTTATGTTTAATTCTACTACGGAACTGTCCATTCTTCTCAGTAGTTCCTTCGTTTTTGTCTTAGGACAATGTCATATGTGAATCGTAGCATCGTTATCAGTACTCCACAGCTGTTCGTTGGTAATCATGGTTTTCTTTCCCTTCTTCATTGCTTCTGAGAGATGCAATGTATGCATATAAGCTTAAAACGTGTCCTATATCTCTATCATTCTTCCATTATCTGTATTCATATGTGGTAGCTGCAGGTATCGAACTATGAATAACGCTTGCACGAAATGTGCTGGAAGCTACTTTAAGAGAAATAGTATTCCCAAAAAATGAAACTGTTCATCTACATACATACTCCGCAAGGCACTAGATGGTGCATGGCGGACGTTATCTTGTACCACTACAAATCAATTCCTTTTTTGTTCCATTGGAAAATGCACCGAGGGAAAAAGGATATCTACATGCCTCGGTATGAATCCTAATTTTTCTTATCTTGTCTTCTCGGACCTCAAGCGAAATGTACGTTGGTGGCAACAGAATCGTTCTGCAGTTAGCTACAAATGTCTTTTCTCTAAATTTTCTCAACAGTGCTTCGAGAAATGAAAGTTACTTTCCCTCCCGCAATTTCCTTTTGAGTTCACAGAGCATTTCCGTAATACTCGCACGTTGCCCGAAGTTCAAAGTTACAAATCCAGCAGCACGTCTCTCAATTGATTCGATGTCTTCCTTTAATCCGATCCGGTGGTTATACCAAAGACTCTGACATTACTCCAGAACAGGCCGCAACGATAGGCCTAGATGTTCAGTCGACACAAGCAGCACAGTATTTTCTGCATTAACTTACTTTCCTTTTTTACGTTTTGAACCATTTAGAACATTTGCGTCCCTAATAAACCGTCAAAGAGTACATCACATCTTCTCGAAGCAACGATGCTGTTATAGAAACGAAGCCAGGGACAGCATAGCTCTAGAGAAACTCCTGGCAGAGCTATGATATTCTCCACAATGGGAGACAGCAGTCTGTTTATCCCAGTTCTATGTTATCAAAGGGGTTACCACCTAGTTGGCTAGTGATTTCCACCGTTATACTCACCAGAATGAACGAAAGATGCATGGGGTGTTCGTACTACCACTCGTTCCACTGGAACACGAAAGAAAGGTCATCGAACTTATATTTTACAAGATTTGCAGCAATTTTTGAACTTAGTAAAACAAAGACCACATCTGTGAAACACTAGGGAACAATCTGGCATAATCCATGCTACATGGTCACTACTAGACAAAAACGCGGCATTTAGTTTTCCTACAGACGGAGAAAGTTCCAACTGTGAATCATGCGACCTAAACGGGTTAGCGCTTCATTCAACAGCACTTTGTCTATCAGATGCTGGTGTTGTATGAAAAACTTAGTAAGCAACATTTAAGCTGCTTCCAGTGTCATTAGGTTTGTTTCCTTGAAAGTTATGTTACATCTTCAATTGTACTGAACCTCTTGAAGGACATTATTGAGTCAGTAGTAAGTAGCGATCATCATGCACGCACATCTAAGATTATTACGTAGTCAGCCAATGAAAAGTGATCTTGATACTCAACGAGCATGAAACGACTGACCGAGTCGATATCGTCTGTGTGAAAACAAAATGTTAGTAGACTGCATAAAATCAGATTCAGATGAAACGAGGACAGTATTTGCCACCACTGCAGACTGGATAGGTTCAAATAACGTGGACACGTGATCACCATCGATGGTGAACATGGTGGTAATGATAATTTAGTGACTCGTACAGTCTGGGTGGAGTTACGAACGATATTCTGCGACACTTTGGATCAAAGAATGAAACACATACTGCAGCTGAAAGTGTGCCTTATCTTAATCCGACCAGCACACTAAACGGCAATAAATGATGACCTGCTACACAGTTTGAAGAGCAGAGATTAATATTCAACGACAGAGAGCTCATTAGAGTAGTGGTCCCTAACATGAGCGTAAATTACCCATTGTGGGATAAAATGAAATTTTTCGAGGAATAAAATCAAAAGGGTTGAGTTATGTGTCGGATACGAAATTAAATCATTTTTGAAAGAGCATAACTATTATCACTATTTCGTAACAGTGTAGCAGTGAATACTATGTTACCGATAGTTAGATGTCCCAGTGTGGTGGAGTTTACAGCTAGTGAAACGAATGTATAAACATCTTCCTCACATAGCCCTCTCACTACACTTATACTTTGTAGCATGGATATTTGAGAGTAAATTCGAGAAATGGCAGATGTGCTTGAATATGGCATAAAATGCCTACTGCTAGTTGTTGCAATTGAGGATAAATTTCTTCACTGAAAAAACGAACTAACTGACAGCATAACAATAACCATGTGATTGCTACTACATTGGTACACGCCCTAACGCCCTAAACTGTTTAACTATTATCTTTGTTATTGTTATTATTATTAGTCGCAATGGTCTGACATAAAGTTTGGGCAGCCTAAAGTCTGCCATTTCGGAAGTAATTCCAGCAAAAAAGTAATTTACAAGCAATAGTCATAAGTGTATAGAACACAAATTAACACTGTTGATTGGGTCTGCAGGGTGAAGGTGAAGCGGGTGTCACTAGGGAGAGGAGTGGGGCAGAGAAAGCATATTCTGTAACAAGTGTCCACTTGCGATGAAGATAGTTAGATTTCTGTTCTGAGAAGGGGCTGCATTGAGAATTGCTTCATTATTGTATGAATGAAAGAATGGTCCATACTAGGCTGTATTGGTTTTATTTTTTATTAGCTGTGCTATCGGTCGATTTAGACAATAACATCATTACCAAGCGGTCAACGTCATACACTGAAGAGCCAAAAGAAACTGGTACATCTGCCTAATATCGTGTAAGGCTCACGCGAGCACACGTAAGTGCCGCAGCACGACGTGGAATGGATTTGACTAATGTCTGAAGTTGTTCAAATGGTTCAAATGGCTCTGAGCACTATGGTACTCAACATCTTAGGTCATAAGTCCCCTAGAACTTAGAACTACTTAAACCTAACCAACCTAAGGACATCACACACACCCTTGCCCGAGACAGGATTCGAACCTGCGACCGTAGCAGTCCCGCAGTTCCGGACTGCAGCGCCAGAACCGCACGGCCACCGCGGCCGGCGTCTGAAGTTGTGCTGGAGGGAACTTAAATCATGAATCCTGCAGAGCAGCCCATAAATCGGTAAGAGTACGAGGGAGTGGAGACATCTTCTGAACAGCACGTTGCAATGCATCCAAGATATGCTCAATAATTTTAATGTCTGGGGAGTTTGATGGCCAGCGAAAGTGTTAAACTCAAAAGAGTGATCCTGGAACCACTAGGTAGCAATTCTGGACATGAATGGTTGCAGGTGATCAGACAGGATCCTTACGTACGAGTCACCTGTCAGAGTGGTATCTAGACGTGCCAGAGGTCCCATCTCACTCCAACTGCACAAGTTATACACCATTACAGAGCCTCAATCAGCTTGGATAGTCCCCTGCTTACATACAGGGTCAATGGATTCATGAGGCTGTCTCATTTTTTGAATCGAGACTCGTCGGACCAAGAAATATGTTTCCAGTCATCAACAGTCCTATGTTGGTGTTGACGAGACCAGGCGAGGCGTAAAGCTTTGTTTCGTGCAATCATCAAGGGTACACGAGTGGCCTTTCGACTCCGAGAGCCAATATCGATGATGTTTCGTTGAATGGTTCGCGAGCTGACGCTTGTTGATGACCCAACATTGAAATTTGCAGCAGTTTGCGGAAGGGTTGCACTTCTGTCACGTTGAGCGATTCTCTTCAGTCGTCGTTGGCCCCGTTCTTGCAGAATCATTTTCCGACAGCAGCAACGTCAGAAATTTGTAGTTGTACCGGATTCCTGATATCCACGGTACACCTCGGAGGTGCTGTGTCCTATCGCTCATGCGCCGACTACAACACCACTTTCAAACTCACTTAAATCTTGATAATATGCCATTGTAGCAGCAGTATTCTATCTAACAACTGTTTACGTATCTCTGTGTTTCCATACGCATGCTTATACCAGTTTCTTTGGCGCTTCAGTGAAGTGTTCAGTTACGTCACACATCTGATGTGATGCATCATGTGACGTTCGTCCACGTGTGCTTGATAATGACGTCAATATCGAAATGGCCGTTAGCACAGCTAACAAAAATTTAAAAACAATACAAACTAATAAGTGCCATGTTTTCATTCGCAAAATTTCTGGGGCTGTGGTCCCGTGCAGGATAAAAATTCTCCATTATTGTAGAAAAATGGCGTTACAACAAAACAGTACCAATTGTCTCACTAACTCATTAGTTCATGCTTTACTAAAACACCCGTGAAATCAATGTACTTATCTCTCGTCATTTTAAAAAATGAAAGCGTTGACAGAAAATTATTTTCACACTTTAATTTAATAAGACGCTGAAGATGGTAACAGCAAAGAGGAAGGGAGGGGGAGACAAGCTAATATCTGACTGCACTCAGGGGTAATGGTCTCGGAAAACTTGGGAGCTACTGGTTTAGACGAAAAGGCTGGATTATTTTCCAAATTAAGTTATTAACAAATAATGCAATTTCACGCGGATCTCGGTGAATGTAAAACTTCACGCCTACAGGAAAGTATTTTTCTTTGTTTTTAGATTGTCGGGTTGGTTTGATGAGGGCCACCACGAATTCCTCTCCCAAGCCAATCTCCTCATCTCAGAATGATACTTGAAACCCCAACCTACGTCCTCAGTTACTTTCTGTATTTATTCCTGTCTGTGCCTTCCACTACAGCTTTTACCCTCAGCAATTGGGACTTAACTGCTTAGGTCATTAGTCCCTAAGCTTACAGACAACCTATATTATCGTAAGGATAAACACACACACACATGCCCGAGGGAGGACTCGAGCCTCCCCCGGGACCAGCCGCACAATCCATGACTACAGCGCTTGAGACCGCTCGGCTAATCCCGCGCGGCTGTTGTTTGGACACGGAGAAGATACAGACATACAGGAACTGTCGATGACATGCCTCGCTCAGGCCGCCCAAGGGCTACTACTGCAGTGAAGACGGCTAACTACCGATTATGGCTCGGAGGCACCCTGACGGCAACGTCACCATGTTGAATAATGTTTTTCGTGCAGCCGCAGGACGTCATGAAACGACTCAAACAGTGCGCAATAAGCTGCATGGTGCACAACTTCACTCCCCACGTCTATGACGAGATCTACCATTGCAACCACGACACCATGTAGTGCGGTATAGATGGGCCCAACGACAGCCGAATGGACCATCTGGATTAGCATCACGTTCTCTTCACCGATGAGTGTCGCATATTCCTTCAACCAGACAATCGTCGGAGTCGTGTTTGGAGGCAACCCGGTCAGGCTGAACGCCTTAGACACATTGTTCAGCGAGTGAAGCAAGTTGGAGGTTCCCTGGTGTTTTGATGTGGCATTATGTGGGGCCGACGTAAGCCGCTGGCGGTCACGGAAGGCGCCGTAACGGCTGTACGGTACGTGAATGCTATCCTACGACTGACAGTGCAACCATATCGGCAGCATATTGGCGAGGCATTCGTCTTCATGGACGACAATTCACGCCCCTATCGTGCACATCTTGTGAACGACTTCCTTCAGGATACCGACATCGCTGGACTAGAGTGGCCAGCATCGCTGGACTAGAGTGGCCAGCACGTTCTCAAGACTTGAACCCTATCGAAGATGCCTGGGATAAATTGAAAAGGGCTGTTTATGGACGACGTCACCCACCAACCACTCTGAGGGATCTACGCCAAATCGCCGTTGACGAGTGGGACAAACTGGATCAACAGTGTATTGATAAACTTGTGGATCGTATGCCACGACGAATACAGGCATGCATCAATGCAAGAGGACGTGCCACTGGGTATTAGGGGTACCGGTGTGTGCAGCTCTGGACCAACACCTCTGAAGGTCCCGCTGTATGGTGATACAACATGCAATGTGTTTTTTTCATGAGCAGTAAAAAGGGCGGAAATGATGTTTATCTTGTCCTGTATTTCAGTTTTCTGAGCTGGTTCTAGAACTCTCTGAATCGAGGGGATACAAAACACTTTTTGATGTGCATAGTATAATCTTCTGCCTTCTTCTTGTCACTGGTTTCCATATGTTGCACTCATCGCCAATCATACAGAGAATCTCAACATTCCTTACTTTATCAAATCGTCTGATTTTCAAGAACGTTCTATAGCACCACATCTCATATTTTTTAATTCTCTTCTGCTCCGATTTGACCACTTATCACGACTCACTACCATAAAATGCTGTGTTTGATACTAGCAGATATCTCTTGGTCCTTTTCGCCAGTGCTAGGCTACTTTTTATGTCCTCCTTCCTGCGTCCATTATGGGTTATTTTGCTCCCTAGGCAGCAGACTGCGTAAACATCTTCTACTTCGTGATCCGCAATTTGGTACTAGGTTCCTCATTCTTCTCATTTCTGCTACTTCTCATTACTTTTCTCTTTCTTCGATACCCTCTCAATCCATATTCTGCTCTAAAAGACTGTATATTCCATTCAAGAGGCCCTGTAATTCTGCCTCACTTTGACTGAGGATAGGAACGCCATCAGCGAATCTTACCACTAATATCCTTCCATCTTGAACTGAAGTTCGGAAAAACGGGCTAACCATCAAATGTAAAAGCTTAGAGATAAGTGTTTCCAGCTGTTGCTGGGTACGGGAACTATCAAAATTTATAGTGGCCTCGCCCCTAAATATCATAATCTCTAAATTTTTTCATTTGACGATTAGCGCGTTTTCTGGACATGTCTTCAATTTTAATTCCACTCTTGAATCATCCTTTTATTTCCGTCATTGCTTCTTCGATGAATAGACTTGTAAGTAGGCTGTTTAAGTTTTCTTATTGGTAACGTCACGTACCACTCTGTATGAAAATCACTGGCTGTGCTGTGTGCAGTCTGTGGCTAGTTTGCATTGTTTCCTGCCATTGTAGTGTTGGGCAGCTGGATGTTAACAGCACATAGCGTTGCGCAGTTGGAGGTGAGCCGCCAGCAGTGGTGGATGTTGGGAGAGAAATCGCAGAATTTTGAGAGCGGATGATCTGGACAGAGACAGTAAATCTGTAAGACTGGATTTCATGAACTGATATATATATATATATATATATATATATATATATATATATATATATATATATATATATATATATATATATAAAATGACTTTTTAACGCTGTTGAGGTAAATACATTGTTTGTTCTTTATCAAAATCTTTCATTTGCTAACTATGCCTATCAGTAGTTAGTGACTTCAGTAGTTAGAATCTTTTATTTAGCTGGCAGTAGTGGCGCTCTCTGTACTGCAGTAGCTTGAGTAACGAAGATTTTTGTGAGGTAAGTGATTCATGAAAGTTATAGGTTATTGTTAGTCAGGGCCATTCTTTTGTAGGGATTATCAAAAGTCAGTTTGCGTTGCGCAAAAAATATTGTGTGTCAGTTTAGTGATGGTCAGAATAAGTAAAGAGAGAAATGTCTGAGTACGTTCAGTTCTGCTCAGCCGCTTGAAAATCGAATAACGTAAGGGGTTTACCAGCACAGTCATTTATTAATTTTTCTAAGGGGACGTTACAGACTGAACAGTAGGGGCGAAAGACAACGTCCCTTTCTTACAGCCTTGGTATGTGATAAGTGTCAGCGAGTGGATACAACGGTGCCACGCAGCGGGCTGTACCACACAGAAGAAAAGAAACACGAAAAGAGAAATAACGACATGAGCTTCGGTATCAGGATCACTGCAGCCGTATTCTGAGTGAGTACCCTTCGGTATAACGCTACCCCTCACTTCCTCAGGTGGCGATAACTGGACTCCAGCAGTGAAGATTAATACCCAGAGAAGTGCTCTCGCGTATAAACAAGCGCGTTTAAGTCGACAGCCCCACTTGAGGTAACGCCGAGCTCGTTCACGCGATCGCGAGGGCCCTCGAGGGGCACATTTCGTGCTCTGGCAGGACTATTTCACAACGCGAGAGCTATTTACATAAGTGAAGCGCAGAAACACATGTGGCAGTACTCCGCATTCAGACGGCAAAGATTACGAAATAAAAAGGCGCAGAAGGTAAACAAATGCCGGGGAGCGTCGGCGTTGGGCGAGGCGAGTGCAGAGTGAGTGCTAAGAGCGGGCAAGTGTCGAGTGCCGCGGCGGTTGAGTCGATGCCAGACATTACCACCTGGCAGCCCGGCAGCCCCCCGTAGTTTCAATTTGGCGCGCCGGCCTGCGTGTGGTCCGCATTACCCATTCTCCACGGGCGTCGGCCGCCCCCGGCTCCGCCGCCGCCGCCGCCGCCGCCTCCGGCGCGCAGCACGGTGGCTCCGGCCCCACGGAGGCCGCTGACAGCCGTCAGCCCGCGCCCGACACACCCAATTTATGTAATCAATTAGTGAATTTATCCGTTTAATTGTGTACCGCTCTCCTCTCCCAGATACTATCTCCGGCGCTATTCATAAGCCCTCTTAATGGCCGTTTGTCGGTGTGTTATTAATTCCGGCCGGCCAGCTCTGTTTCGTTCCAGTAATTTCCCCGTGTATTCCACTTACATTGATATCACTTGAATTTCATTCTCGGACGCACGCTTTCCGCATCGATAAGTTCGGCCATATGGCGCGAGTTCGTGAGCGCTTCCACAGGGTGGCCATTATTGAACTATAAGAAAAAGAACCTAAATTAACCGGCCGCTGTGGCCGAGCGATTCTAGGCGCTTCAGTCGGGAGCGTCGCTGCTGCTACGGTCTCGGGCATGGACGTCTCTGACGTCAAATGGTTCAAATGGCTCTAAGCACTGTGGGACTTCTGAGGCCATCAGTCCCCTAGAACTTGTTGTGTTGTTGTGGTCTTCAGTCCTGAGACTGGTTTGATGCAGCTCTCCATGCTACTCTATCCTGTGCAAGCTTTTTCATCTCCCCGTACCTACTGCAACCTACATCCTTCTGAATCTGCTTAGTGTATTCATCTCTTGGTCTCCCTCTACGATTTTTACCCTCCACGCTGCCCTCTAATACTAAATTTGTGATCCCTTGATGCCTCAGAACATGTCCTACCAACCGATCCCTTCTTCTGGTCAAGTTGTGCCAGACCCCAATCCTATTCAATACTTCCTCATTAGTTATGTGATCTACCCATCTAATCTTCAGCATTCTTCTGTAACACCACATTTCGAAAGCTTCTATTCTCTTCTTGTCCAAACTATTTATCGTCCATGTTTCACTTCCATACATGGCTACACTCCATACGAATACTTTCAGAAATGACTTCCTGACACTTAAGTCAATACTCGATGTTAACAAATTTCTCTTCTTCAGAAACGCTTTCCTTGCCATTGCCAGCCTACATTTTATATCCTCTCTACTTCGACCATCATCAGTTATTTTGCTCCCCAAATAGCAAAACTCCTTTACTACTTTAAGTGCCTCATTTCCTAATCTAATTCCCTCAGCATCACCCGACTTAGACTACATTCCATTATCCTTGTTTTGCTTTTGTTGATGTTCATCTTATATCCTCCTTTCAAGACACTGTCCATTCCATTCAACTGCTCTTCCAAGTCCTTTGCTGTCTCTGACAGAATTACAATGTCATCAGCGAACCTCAAAGTTTTTACTTCTTCTCCATGAATTTTAATACCTACTCCTAATTTTTCTTTTGTTTCCTTTACTGCTTGCTCAATATACAGATTGAACAACATTGGGGAGAGGCTACAACCCTGTCTTACTCCCTTCCCAACCACTGCTTCCCTTTCATGTCCCTCGACTCTTACAACTGCCATCTGGTTTCTGTACAAATTGTAAATAGCCTTTCGCTCCCTGTATTTTACCCCTGCCACCTTCAGAATTTGAAAGAGAGCATTCCAGTCAACATTGTCAAAAGCTTTCTCTAAGTCTACAAATGCTAGAAACGTAGGTTTGCCTTTCCTTAATCTTTCTTCTAAGATAAGTCGTAAGGTCAGTATTGCCTCACGTGTTCCAGTGTTTCTATGGAATCCAAACTGATCTTCCCCGAGGTTGGCTTCTACTAGTTTTTCCATTCGTCTGTAAAGAATTCGTGTTAGTATTTTGCAGCTGTGACTTATTAAGCTGATAGTTCGGTAATTTTCACATCTGTCAACACCTGCTTTCTTTGGGATTGGAATTATTATATTCTTCTTGAAGTCTGAGGGTATTTCGCCTGTTTCATACATCTTGCTCACCAGATGGTAGAGTTTTGTCAGGACTGGCTCTCCCACGGCCGTCAGTAGTTCCAATGGAATATTGTCTACTCCGGGGGCCTTGTTTCGACTCCCTAGAACTTAGAACTACTTAAACCCAACTAACCTAAGGACGTCACACATATCCATGCTCGAGGTAGGATTCGAACCTGCGACCGTAGCGGTCGCGCGGTTCTAGACTGTAGCCCCTAGAACCGCTCGGCCACTCCGGCCGGCTCTTTGATGTCCTTAGGTTAGTTAGGTTTATGTAGTTCTAAGACTACGGAACTTATGACCTCAGATGTTAAGTCCCATAGTGCTTAGAGCCATTTAAACCACACCTAGTTACAAACTACACACTTTATTCAACATGTAAATATATTCCGCTTTAGGTTATGACGTGTTGTATATGCCTACCACTATTGTGATGATGTGGCGCAGAGGAATAGCGAAATTCTGCATGACTCGCTCAAGAATCGGGACACTGATGCTGTCGATGACCTCCTGAATGGCTGTTTTCAGATCAGCAATTGTTTTGCGGTTATTGCTGTGCACCTTTTCTTTAACACAGCCCCACGAAAAGGAGCCGGAATGTGTTCAGATCCGGACAATATGGCGGCCAATGGAAAAAATGGTTCAAATGGCTCTGAGCACTATGGGACTCAACTGCTGAGGTCATTAGTCCCCTAGAACTTAGAACTAGTGAAACCTAACTAACCTAAGGACATCACAAACATCCATGCCCGAGGCAGGATTCGAACCTGCGACCGTAGCGGTCTTGCGGTTCCAGACTACAGCGCCTTTAACCGCACGGCCACTTCGGCCGGCCGGCCAATGAAGGCCCATGCCAGTGGCCTCTGGGTACCCCAGAGCCAGAATGCAGCCCCCAAAGTGCTCCTACAGGACATCAGACACTCTACTGCTTCGATGGGGTTGAGCTCCGTCATGCACGAACCACATTTTGTTGAAATCAGGGTCACTTTTGATAATGCGGATGAAGTCATCTTCCAAAACCATCACGCACCTTTCAGTAGTCACCGTGCCGTAAAGGAATATCGTACCGATTATTCCGTGACTGGACACTGCGCACCATACTGTCACCCATTGAAGTTGAAGAGACTTGTCGATAGCGAAATGCGGATTCTCAGTCCCACAAATGCCCCAAGTTTGCTTATTGATGAACCCATCCAAATGAAAGTGGGTTTCGTCGCTAAACCAGAAAACAATGCGCGTACTAATTCCCATCATGCACCGCGGGGAGCCGTGCAGTTCGAAGGTGCTAACGCAAACCGCTCACAAGTTATGACGATTTTATTTCATATAGTTCAATAATTGTCACCCTGTACGAAATCTTTAACCTTGCAGAAGCGCCTGATTTGTAACTGAACTTACAAAGTTTTATCTGTTTACTTATTTTTTATTTGTTTGCAGTTCTGAGGTTTTTAGCCATTTAATTTGTCACTCGGAATTTATACAAGGTGAACTTGAATTCTGTGATAAAATTGCAAACGTTCTTCAGGCATACTTTTGACTATATCGGTATACGGGACGCGTTATACAGTAATCAGTAACATCACCCCTGATTTTTTAGACAAATGAATTCCTGTATTAAGACTCAAGACGTAATAAAATAAAACTTCATGGCTGACGTTTATGTTTTACTTCACGAACAGCGAAAAATTGGTAAGCGATAAACTTTTGCCGGCCGCGGTGGTCTAGCGGTTCTGGCGCTGCAGTCCGGAACCGCGGGACTGCTACGGTCGCAGGTTCGAATCCTGCCTCGGGCATGGGTGTGTGTGATGTCCTTAGGTTAGTTAGGTTTAAGTAGTTCTAAGTTCTAGGGGACTTATGACCTAAGATGTTGAGTCCCATAGTGCTCAGAGCCATTTTGATAAACTTTTGTCCTGTAATTATTTTATCGAGGGTGTCAGCGAGAAAATATTTCGAATAAGTTTGACAATATGTATGTTGCAAGTCACTAAGTCTTCTCATTCTCTTACACTGGGTGATTATTACCTGGGTAATTTGTGCACCAAGAGTTACACTGTTTCTGCCCTTATACGCAGTTTCTAACTTAAACACTTCGCTTACTTTTTTTAACCATTAAGATGACATTATACCAGTTACTTTACCCTAGCAATACCAACGCATTTTCTATAACGCCCGTTACAGTCTAAGCAACGTCAAAGCTCTTTCAGTTTACTACCAAAGATAGAGCCAACTCTAAAAGAAGTTTCAAAAATCCAAACTTCGTTAGCTGCTAGATTTGTTACTGGCATATTCGAACAACACGCAAGCGTTACAGAGATGCCTTAGGAACTCAAATTGGGATCTCTTGAGGGTAGGCAACGTTGTTGAGAAAACTAAGAGAACTGGCGTCTGAAGCTGACTGCAGAACGGTCCAGTTGCCTCCAACATACATTGCGCGTAAGGAACACGAAGATAAGAGAAATTAGGGCTCAAATGGAGGCATTTATACAGTCGTTTTTCTCTCGTTTTGTTTGTGAAAGAAACAGGAAAGGAAATGACTAGTACTGGTACGTGGTACCCTCCGATACGCGCGTAAGGTGGATAGCGGAGTATCGATGTAGATGTAGATGTAGATGAATAGGGATCGTCTTCCATTTCTCACACAAACGTTATAGGAAGCCTCTTTGTTGGCGCAGTTTTTTTTTTTAGTGAACAGGTCTATCCAAAGCGCCCCGAAGCGCCCCAAAGATAGTGTTTAAGTCTGGACTTTGGCTCCGCCATTAGATTAATTTTACTTTGTGCTGCTTCAGAACAGGGCAAAACAGCGCTTCTGAAGGTTTTCGTGCAGGAATTGCCAATTACGAGACATATTTCGTCATCCGCGAGGTATCATCTGATCTATTAATATTTCACCATACAGCATACTCTCCATTACCCCATGAATTTCGACGACACCCAGTGAGAAACAGCCCCACACCATGGTACTTCCTCCTCTGTGCTCCATAGTATGTAGTTTGTACTTTCCGTGTTTCCTCTTGTTTTGCGGCAGTCGAATGTACTGTATCCCGTGTAACGAGGTGAGATTATACTTGCTTTCATCACTCAACAGAAATTTTGACCTGTCCTCAGTTATCCAAGACACGTACTTCTTAGCGAACAGCAGTCTGGCGTTCCTATTTTTTGCACTCATCATAGGTTTTCAAGAAGGTCGTCTGCCATTCAGATCTGTAGCTGTTAGGCGACGTTTAACTTTCGATATTTGGGCCTTTACTCCGTGTTTTACCTGCACATCATTACGCATGGTTCGGCCGATTTTGTGGTATCAGCCATTGATTGCTTTCGTATGATTTTAACTTATTTTTGGGTGATTTTTCTGGTCAGACCACTTCATACACTTTTCTCTATAGTGCCCCTTCCTTTTTGAAGCTGGGATTAGACACTGTTGTGTGACGTCAAAAACACTATTACTGAAGAACCGAGTTGGACCTTGACTCAGAGCGATTAAGGCAGGTCGTACACAGATCAGCCAGACCATTATGATCACGTAACTAATAGCCGATAGGTCCACCATTTGAACGGATAGCAGAGGCGATACATCGTGGCATGGAAGTAGTGAGGCCATGGTAGGTCACTGGAGGGAGTTGCATCACATTTGCGGACATAAGTCACCTGATTCCCGTAAATTCTCGGGAGGTGGGTGGCGAGCTCTGACACCACGTTCAATCACATCCAAGATGTGTTCGATCGGGTTCAGACCTGGCGAAGTGTGGGTGCTAGCACATCAATTGGAACTACCCACAGTGTTCCTCGAATAATTCCACCACATTGTGAGTCTTGTGACATAGCCTTCATCTTGTTGAAAAGTGACGCTGCATTTGGGAAACATGATCGTCAGGAAGGGGTGCACGTGGTCTGCCACCGTATACGATGCCCGTCATGGTGCCATGCACGAGCTCAGCTGGACCCATGGATGTCCACTTGAATGTCCCCCAGAGCATAATGGGGCGGCGCCAGCAAGGAGCTGTTCCCCTGGAAGATGACGGACTCGGGCCCTCCCGTCAGCATGATGAAGAATGTATTCTTCGTTCGTTAGCATTGGCATGTGCTTGGGTCGTCGGCTGCTTAGGCCCATCGTTCGGAGTGTTCGGTACACTTGAACTGTGCCCAGCGTTAGAGTCTGATTTTAGTTCCGCCACAGTTCACCGCCTGTTTCAACAATCAGTCCAGCCTACAACGTCCCACAGCTGTAATGAGTGGTGGCCACCCAACCCCACGACTTCTGGAGATGGCTTTCCCTTGGTTTCACCACGTGATAAAGACACACCACAGCAATCCTTGAACACCCGACAAGTCGTGCAGTTCCCGATATGCTCGTCTCGAGCCTCCGGGCCATCAAAATCGGCCCTCGGTCAAACTCACAAGGGGAGGCCGCCAATTGTGAAATTCAGATTCGATTCATATTGCGCATAATAAAAGCTCATGGCCAGAGGTGTAATGTGGCAAAGCACCTAGATGCACTTCTCAGCCGTTGTCGAGAAAATCGACAGTTAAAAGAAACCGTTGCGGTGAAATACTCTCTACGATTAATAGTTTTCTACAGCGTCGTGGCGCAGCGGTAAGCGCTCGGGTTCGTAATCCGAAGGTCGCCGGATCGAATCTCGCGCCATGCAATTTCTTTTATTATTATTTTTTTGTAATTCAAATATATATATATATATATATATATATATATATATATATATATATATATGTAAACTAGTAATTAATTGCTTATGCATGTTGGTGAAGGCGGATCGCTCTCCAATTGCACCGCCTCCATTTTTCCGTTTTTTTAACAGGGTGTACCAAAGCTCTCCCGTCCGCACTGATTTCCGACGATGTTATAAGTTGCGCTAGGGACCGCATCTACCTTCTTTCGAAGTTAGCAGTCAACTACGCTGTTATGCGGCGGCTCGTTTCGGCCCATTCAACATCTGTCCTTCAAGTGTAACGAGCGAGTAACGGAGTTTATATTTCATACCTGCCACCTGCTCGTGGGGTCTCTATTCTAATTCGAACGTTTGACTTACGCTATACGTATTCGTTTCGGAATATCGTTTCTACGTCTTGCGTTAACTATACGTGGTTAACATTATGAAGACAATCAATAACATTTGTGAAATACAACTTTGTTTGCGGAAAACATAATGATGTTCGAAGTCGCCAGTTTTTCCACGACATCTTATTATATGAATAATTGTTGCAAGTGATTGCCGGGAAATATATATATATATATATATATATATATATATATATATATATATATATATATATATATATATGTATATATTGAATTACAAAAAACAAATACTAAAAAAAAAAGTTGCATGGTGCGAGATTCGATCCGGCGACCTTCGGATTACAAAGCCGAGCGCTTACCGCTGCGCCACGACGCTGTGAAAATTTATAATCGTAGAGAGTATTTCACCGCAACGGTTTCTTTTAACTGTCGATTTTCTCGACAACGGTTGAGAAGTGCATCTTGGTGCTTTGCCACATTACACCTCTGGCCATGGGCTTTTATTATGCGCAGTATGAATCGAATCTGAATTTCACAATTGGCGGCCTCCCCTTGTCAGACAGATCGCACACCTTCCCCATTCTACACACAGACGGGACGGTCATCTACACTACATGCGCCGTGTGTTTGTCTGACTAGCAGTCGCTTGTCACATGGCGATGCTGCTATCGCCAGGTCGGATTTATATCGATACTAGGTCGGTGGTCACAATGTTCTGGTTGATCTCTGTGTGAAATCAACTGAATATTCTTTAGTTTCTGGCATTGCTGTAAGTAATTAAAAATATTAGAATCAGATTTGCTTTATGCAGCTAGGTTTGTTGCAGTCGTTTTGTTCTACATAATACACATGAACCCCTTGGAAACACTGTTTATGGCTAGTGTCTATGCTTTCCTGCACTCAGCAATCAATATACACACATTAAAAAAAGTTTTGCGTCCCCCTGGTTCCCAGGACTCCTGAAAATAGACGTTGACTGTGGATATTGTATTCAGACACAGTCCCACTGACGGTTCAGAGATGTCACTAAACTCACCTAAAGATGTAAACAACCATGCATGAGCAGCGCCTTTTAGATGGAAGCGGTCCGACAGCCGATCAGTTCCAGTCATTCCACCAGGAAGGAGAACACAGCTCGTGTTGTCTATAATTCAACCATGCCTAGACGGTCAATACCGCGCTTTGATCGCCTCCGCATTGTTACTTTATGCCAGTAAGGGCTCTCAACAAGGGAAGTGTCCAGGCATCTCGGAGTGAACCAAAGCGATATTGTTCGGCCATGGAGGAGATACGGAGAGACAGGAACTGTCGATGACATGTCTCCCTCAGGCTGCCCAAGGGCTGCTGCTGCAGTGGGTGACCGCTACCTACGGATTATGACGCGGAGAAACCCTGACAGCAACGCCACATGTTGAATAATGCTTTTCGTGCAGCCACAGGACATCATGTTACTACTCAAACTGTGCACAACAGGCAGCATGATGCGCAACTTAACTCCCGATGTCTATGGCGGGGCCCATCTTTGCATCCACGACACCATGCAGCGCGGTACAGATGGGCCCAACAACATGCCGAATGGACCGCTCAGGATTGGCATCACGTTCTCCTCACCCGTGAGTGTCGCATATGGCTTCAACCAGACAATCGTCAGAGACGTGTTTGCAGGCCGCCCGATCAGGCTGAACGCCTTAGACACACTGTCTAGCGAGCGTCATGGAAGGCGCCATAACGGCTGTGCGATACGTGAATGCCATCCATCATCCAACCGATAGTGTAACCATGTAGAACAGATTATATTTAACAAAATAGTGTCAAATAGGTACAAAATCCTATGCTCGATGAGATATATGGATGATATCTTGTGCCTGATGGATGAACCAAACAATAAAATTGACCAGTTACCCACAGACATAAATTCTGTTGGTGATAATACACATTTTACAATAGAGAAAGAGCAAAATAGACAGTTAAATTTCTTGGACATCACCATAAAGGTTCAAAACATCCAACACACATTTGAGATATACCGAATACCGAAAACTGACAACAACAGATATTATACATGAGATATCACAACACCCCAATTCTCAAGAGCAGGCAGCACTTAGATACATGGTCCACAGATTAAACACAGTATCATTAGATACAATTACAAAAAAGAAATGAATACGATAGTACAATGAGCCACACACAATTGATACAAAGAGAACATAGTAACAAAGCTGAACAAGAAAATCAAGGAATAGAATAGAAGAAACACCGAACGGTCACCAAGGACAAAATCACACACAAACAAATACACAAAATACAAGAATAGAAACAACGAAATATGTGAAAGAAATAGAAAGTGATACATGGTACACAATGATATACAACCACAAATACACACACAGATTATCCAAAATTTTCGAAAAACAAGGTATAAAAGAACACCAAACCAACTCAATTCAGAAATACTTCCCCAAAACAATAAGAAAAATCGATTTTTATCAGAAATCAGGAATATACCAACTGAAATGCAATACATGTGATGGAAGATACCTGGGTCAGACCAGGAGGACATTTGACACCAGATACAAAGAACATGTAAGAGCATGGAAGATAGGACAAATCATTCAACTTTTGCAGAACACTTACACCAACATCAACATAAAATTACAACCATAGACACAGACATGGAAATCATAAGGATAAAAACGACACAAAACACCTCTTCACCTTACAAGAAAACTACCACATCCAAAAAACCATAACAGAAAAGAAACAACACATAAACGATCAGGTCAACTTGGCAAACAACACCTAGTATGACATTAAAAGTACAAATATAGCCACAGGCTCCATTTACCACTGCCATTTACTCCAAGATCTGTCCTATAATCAGTGTCCAGGACATCCCTGTCGTTCCTCCACCCTTCCTTGGGAAAAAACACTCCTCTCATGTCTTTACCTACACAAAAGGCAATTTCACTAACTCTCTCTTTCTCCCTCTCTCCCTCTCCCTCTCCCTCTCCCTCTCCTTCTCTCCTACTCTCTCTCTCTCTCTCTCTCTCTCTCTCTCTCTCTCTCTCTCTCTCACACACACACACACACACACACACACACACACAAGATCATTTCATAGGTTGGCAACACTCACAATATGAACGAAAACAAAGGAATAGGCATAAACACTGTGGCAGTGATGAATGAGAAACCGTTAAGAAAGTCAATTATAAATAGTGCAGAGCAGGAATAACACAAAATTCCAAGAACTGCAGACGTGAAATGAGGCCTGTCGACACCGACCACTGCTAGCAAGAGAGGAATGTGCGGACTATGCAAAGAAACATCGTAAGTAGCTTGCAGACCAACTTCATAAAGAAAACGCTGTTTTTAACCTAAAAGAATTAAACAATAAATGTTCAAACGTGTGTATCCAATTTACAGAATACACAGAAGATGCTTTGTAAATAAAAGCGAAACGTGTCTGGTGTAATTCTTTTTAATTACTTTTCAGTCAGCTCAAGACAGATAACCTAAATAAGAGATGTTAACAGCTGCTGCGGAAAATGTCCACACAAAAAACGTATTATTTAATACTCATATTTTAAAAGCTTTTCTTCTCTTCTTGTCTGAATTTTTATTGTCCTGTCCACGTTTCACTTTCTTACAAGGCAGTATTCGAAAAATGTATCTTCATAAATGACATCCTAACGCTTAATTTTATATTCTACGTCGACAAATTAATCTTTTTCAGAAATGGTATTTCTTGATAGTACCAGTCTCTATTTTGTATCTTCTCTGCCACCATCAATATTGTCTCGGTCCCCAAATAGCAAAACTTATCTACTATTTTTAGTATTTCATTTTCTAATCTAATTCCCTCAGCAGCGCTTGATTTAATTCGACTACATTCCTCATCCCTTATTTTACTTTTATTGATGTTTGCTATGTAATCATTTTTCAAGATAATGTGCATTCCATTCAGCTGCTCTTGTAGGTCCTTTGCCATTTTATAGAAAGTTACAATGCCATCAGCAAACGTCAAAATATTCATTTCTTCTCCCTCTTTCCATATTATTCCTTGGTTTCCCTCACAGCCTTCTAAACTTACAGACTGAATGACATCGGAGAAAGGCTACAACACTGCCTCTCGTCTCAATTATCGCTTCCTTTTCGTGCGCTACGACTGTTTCAACTACAGTCTGGTTGCCGTACAAGATCAGATAAGATTTTGCTTCCTGTTTTTATCCTTACTAACTTCGTTATTTCAAAGAGCGTAATCGAATCAACGTTGTCAGAACTTTTCTCCAGGTCCACAAAAGCTATAAACGTATATTACGGTATTTATTGAAGAAGATCAATGTTCGCTTAGAAACAATATTTCATACATTGCCACATTCATGCGATCGTTATGACTTCGGCAGGTAGATATGACGAAGATTCTCATCACCAATTACACGACACTTGAGAGAACTGTAAATCCGATATTAGTAGAGTCTCAAAAAGGCGTTAACCGCCACATTTTGTACATAAATGAGTCTTGGGAAGTTACACTGGGCTAATTTCCTTTGTCTTTCATTTGTCAATAACGTTACACAAATACAGGCTGACATGCAAAAAAGCCGGCCGTTGTGACCGAGCGGTTGTAGGCGCTTCAGTCGGGAACCGCGATGCTGCTACGGTCGCTGGTTGGAATTCTGCCTCTCGCATGGATGTGTGTGATGTCCTTAGGTTAGTTAGGTTTAAGTACTTCTAAGTCTAGGGGACTGATTACCTCAGATGTTAAGTCCCATAGTGCTCAGAGCCATTTGAACCATGCAAAAACGCGAACTGAGTCGCTTTTAGAATCATGGTATGAGAGTTGCATGCGTTATTGATGTGACACCTGTTCAAACCTTTGTTGCAGTAGTCTTCCATCTTGTAAACCTCTGATCAACTCCCTGCTTCATCCTCTAACTAATCAAGCAAAACGGCAGTAAAAGACGGGCATGTGGTCTACACGACAGATCGTAGTTCATGTCTGCCACGCTAGAAACTAAAACGACTGCTACTGTTTCGAGTGTCTTCTCAGCAATCTTTGGACTGAATAGACCAGTGCCAGTCCTAGTATCAAGGCGGTACGTAGACTCTAGTGTAAGGGGAATATGAGAGCACACTCCAGGTTTCACGTCCAGTCGACGTCGCGGACGTGAAAGAAACGATCGAACCAAATTTTGCCGTATGACAGACATTGTTATTGTTAATCCGGGGGCAAACAAAGCCAACAATCACGTAATGCCTAAACATATGGTTCGAATGGCTGTAAGCACTAATGGACTTAACATCGGAGGTCATCAGTCCCCTAGACGTAGAACTACTTATACCTAACTAACCTAAGGCCATCACACAAATCCACGCCCGAGGCAGGATTCGAACCAGCGACCGTAGCAGCAACGCGGTTTCGGACTGAAGCGCCTAGAACCGCTCGGCCACAACAGTCGACAATGCATTAACGTTCAAAGTCTGTTAGAAGAGATGACGCAATAGGTAAACCCAGGGATTTGTATAGAGGAGTTCCAGATTCACATCCCTGTCATTCCAAAAATTACCTCTGAGTTGATACGGTTTTGAACTTCCCAGGCCAGTTAGAGTCTGACCCGAAGTTTAAAGTGCAATCTGAACCACGTTGAAGCTCTGCTGTTTTCACATTAACAAATATCGAGAGAGATGAAGGAAATGCTAAGTGACAGGTAAAAATACTAGGACCGACAGGGATCGAAACTCAGACTTCGGATCCACATTCTGTCACTGAATCACCGAGCCTCGCTTCACTTCTCTTCTTAAGAGTAATACTAGAGTGAAGCGAAGATTTACAAACAGCCCGGAGGAAAACACTGTTAGTTCTGCTGTGTTTACGCTTTTGAGCAGGCATTCCAGAAGCCGGGGTATTACTAGTGGTGCGTTTCGAGCGTTGAACCGAGCCACCTCCGGCACGCGGAGTTCTTTGTCCGGCAGTGGCCATAATTCTGAGGAAGACAATAATCTGTGGCTCTCTCTCTCATGTATATGGATGCAGGGGACCCGGAGCAGGGCAGCTGCCTGCGGGCGCGGTCTGGCGCGGTCGCTGCTCGGACCGAGCTAAGCGGCCAGAGCCAGCGGCGTAGCTGCGGGGACACACCGTAACGCTCTGGACCTCTGTCTGCAAAGCGGGAACTACTCGATGAGGCAAAGGCCAGCGTCACGTCGTTAAGGCACATGCAGGAAGAAATGACAGTTCAAGTGGCCACCGATAGCGTAGCGTCTCAGGTGTACACTAAATGCTCAACTACTATCATTTGAACGCTCTGGAAAAGACGCGTATAGTGATGTAACGCATGTTGCTATTGTGATTCAAACTTCGCTTAAAAGACGCTGGGAAATATTGTACGATTGAAGGTCGAGGCGATCGGAAGCGGCTGCAGACCGTAAACACGCCTCGCGCGACCCGCAGACCGAGTTGCCGTGCTCTATGCAGCATGCACGGCCTACGCTACGTAGGTAAATCCTCATCCACCCTCTTTTAAGCAAAGTTTGAATCACAATAGCAACATGCGTTTCATCACTATACGCGTCTTTTCCAGAGCGTTGAAATGATAGTAAAAAAAAGTATAGCGTCCCATTTTAAAAACGTGTACTTGCCTCATTATCTCGGTCAATATAAACGTTGTGATTATTGGGCGTGTACCAACATACGCGCCCCATAGTCCGCTATGATTCGCCGAAAACCAAACAAGACGTTCCTTGCAAAGTCAGTGCTGGACTGGAGTGACGCAGATACAGCGAGTTAGATCGCCCTCAGTCCGTTTCATCTTACTTGGTGAGGACCCGACAAATAGTACTGTTTTTCTTTATACGGGGTGCTTCCGTAAGAGCATGCAAAACTATAATAGGACATAGAGGGTGCCCCACTGAACAATTTGAGGTAGGGAGCCTGTGGTCGGAGACGCCTGCTTAAGTGGGTTATAGGAACAAAATCACGTAACTGTGTACTTTTTCACTTACATTAGCTAACTGCAAGTACCTTCACTGACACAATGAACGTATCATTTGGCTGTATGTTATAAAATATGCTGAAACCTCAGTGCAAGCATGACATCGGCGAACAAGATTCTGACGCATCGTGACAAACATCCCTGGTTTGTATCGAATTACACGACAGGTAGCTAAAGTTCTGGCAACTAATTCCATCTCCGCATCCACTGGGGTCGCATACACGAGAGACTTTAGACATCCACATAGGAAAGAATCAAGGGGATTCATGTCATGCGACCTCTCAGGCTATGGAATAGGGCCTTCCCTCCCAACCCAGCGACCAGGGAAAACTGCATAGTGTGGTGTCACCGCCAGACACCACACTTGCTAGGTGGTAGCTTTTAAATCGGCCGCGGTCCGCTAGTATACGTCGGACCCGCGTGTCGCCACTATCAGTGATTGCAGACCGAGCGCCGCCACACGGCAGGTCTAGAGAGACTTACTAGCACTCGCCCCAGTTGTACAGCCGACGTTGCTAGGAAAGGTTCACTGAGAATTACGCTCTCATTTGCCGAGACGATAGTTAGCATAGCCTTCAGCTAAGTCAATTGCTACGACCTAGCAAGGCGCCATTTATTCTTTGCTATGTATCTAATGAAGCATGTACAGTAACAAGACCAACGTTCACCAATTTTGGATTAAAGTTAAGTATTCCAGCAGCTACGTACTTTTCTTTATAGCATTCATTACGTATCCTGTTTCAGACCTCACGCCATCCTGCGTGAGCTTATAGCGTGCATTTCGGCTTCCTCAAACAACACGGTGTTGGCACTTCTGCCGACACTTCACATAGTTGCGACATCCACACTGAAGGGAGGCGGTGCACCGTCATGTCGTATCGTATTTACATTCTCCCATGAAGAACGTGCTATGAAACTCTGATACAACAGGGCAACCCCACGGACAAGTAAAGTGAACAAAAGCTGCATCACGATTTGCTAGTAATCAGGCACGTCCTCCTTGGTTTCTTGCAGGAAATAAAGAATGTGCATGTAAATAAACAGTACGGTACGTGTAAAATTCTGTCCATGTTAGTTTAAATAAGTAGGAAAACAGTAATGCTAGACAAAGCGGTAAGCAAGTTTACTTCCATATCTCCTAAAGTTGGCTTCTCCGACCCCAGGTTCCCTACCTCAAATTGTTCAGTGGAGCGTCCTCTGCGTCCTGTTAAATTTTTGCACGCTCTTACGGAAACACCATTCATATGGGCAACTAAGGGCGGATTCGTGGCTGGTAAATTAGTTAATGCTGCACATTAGTCGCAGAAACTTTTCCAAAAAGAGGCAAGATTCTAAAATTGTCTCTTCGAAATCTTTAAGGATCTGTTGTGCGTTAAGAGCTTAATCTGACAAAGCGTATTCTAATTCAAATGTTTGTCAGTTATTCACCCACTACGTATTTTTATACAAGATTACCTCCATACCTAAAAACTCATTTTATTAGAATCCCGAAGTATTTTTTTTTAAAACGTTATTAAATCCAGTATGTTGCAAATAATGTTCGAAATTGTATGTTCAATAATTTTTATTTATAAGTAAGTAATCCGTTAGTACTGAAACCAATTCTGTTGCATGTTAGTTAAAATATTCAGAAAAAAAGTAGCCCTGTTTGATACCCCACTAAGCGGAGAAACACAAATAAACCTGTAAACATAATGCTTTTTGATTATAAAACTTCATATCTGCTCATGCTATTGGTTAACTATTGGTTTCATTATTTTATATTGTTCACGACTTTGTCATAAGAGAAGCACAAAATAATATGTTTTGAAAGCTACATTTTTTGTTTGTTTCGGTAACCTGTAACTCAGGGTCAGCAATAGACGAGGTGACTGTGAGAAATCCTTCAAAGGAACGCCTCAGTTCCTCGAAATCACCTAGGGCTGAACTACTACGAGTACATTCCTCGCGGCCTCAGTTTGATACGTAATTGTGCATACATGAAAATGGCCTACACAATGGCAATGCGCTGCCTGCGTGTTGCATTGTGTTTAAAAAAATTGGCGACTGTATTTCTGTAATGTTCTCTAAACTCCACATGACTCGGGAGAAAACACCGAAACCGAAGCCACGCCAGGGAAACGTTGTGATTCACTGTGACTATCCTGCCAAATTAACGAACCCAAGTTTGGTAATGCTCACTTAAGTCACATTATTTCACGTTGCACAAGGAAGTACTAAATCTGTGCTTTAGTAGAATCATAGAAAATCAGTTCTAGAAAAGGATGAGAATCCTGTATTGAATGAGGAGTCTGCTATACAGGTTCCATCCTGGGGAAAGTGCCGCCTCTTGCCAACCCTGGGGGACGCTATATAAAGCTGTAGACGCTAAAGGAAATGCTAAAATCTACACCGGCATCGTGTCAGAGGCGTCTGATTTGACAGAGGGTGTTCGCGCTTTTAGACCAATTTTCAACACCGACAGTTGTGATTTCATTATATGACGCTTGCGTTACATCTCACTAAATCCGCCGATTGCCAGTGTCATAGCGAATAGTGTTGTTGGAATAACTATTTCTCTCCTCTCTGATCCTCAGCTACCTCTGTAAGCCACATAGATTCTGCCATTATTTCTTAAAGTGTCTATGGTTCCAATATTCAAGACGCATATTCGTTAAGATAATTCACATGTGACATTCCATCAGCTTTACGAAATTTTGTATGGCAGTCGTACAAACATACATACATTAATCCTTGTTCCGTGGATCATGAATACGACATTTCGTAATGATGTGGAACGTGTCACTTTTAACATAAGTTTTCTTTACACAAAGTAATTAATTAATTTTTTTTACTACTTCATATGTTGGTTGGTTGGTTGGTTGGTTGGTTGGTTAAATGTTGGTTGGCTGTCTGTCAGACTTTTAATACTATTTGACAAATGACCAAAGATTGTTGTGGCAGCATAATTCACCCCTTTCTGTGCCAAAGTGAGATGTAATCCAGAGTGGTAAATATCATCCTTTTTTCCAGTGTTGTAGCTATGCATTTCACCGTTATTTTTAAAATGGGATGTGTTATTAATGACAAATTTCATAAGTGAATATATGTATTGCGAAGGTACTATGAATATCCCGAGTTCCTTAAATAAATGTCTGCAAGGTGATCTTGAGTGGGATCCAGCTATTATTCTGATTACACGCTTTTGTGCAATGAATACTTTCTCTCTTAATGACGAATTGCCCCAAAATATGATGCCATATGAAAGCAGTGAATGAAAATAGGCATAGTAGGCTAATTTACTGGTATGTTTATCACCAAAATTTGCAATAACCCTAATAGCATAAGTAGCTGAACCTAAACCATTGAGCAGATCATCGATGTGTTCCTTCCAATTCAATTTTTCATCAATGCAGACACCCAGAAATTTTACACATTCCACCTTAGTAACAGACTTCCGTTCATAGTCTATATTTATCAATGGAGTTATGCCATTTACTGTACAGAACTGTATAAACTGTGTTTTCTCAAAATTTAGTGAGAGTCCATTTGCAGAGAACCACTTAATAATTTTCTGAAAGGCATTATTTGCAATTTCCTCAGCTGATTCTTGCTTATTGGGTGTAATTACTATACTTGTATCATCAGCAAAAAGAACTAACTTTGCATATTCATGAATATAGAGTGGCAAGTCATTAATATATATTAAGAACAATAACGGACCAAAGACTGGACCCTGTGGGACACCATTCTTCGTACCTTCCCAGTTACTCTGCTGGTTTTTGTAGACTATCTGTACTGTTAATTTCAACATCGGAATTCTTCCAGTTAAGTATAAAGCCTCGGAGTGGTGCTAAATATCAGCAGGAATGATAATACTCTTCTCAGGTTTCTAGCCGGATCAAGAATCATCTGAACACAGTATTTGAACGGTACTGCTGGTCGGCACCTGAAAGTGAGAACGTTGCATTCTAATCTCGTGGAAACTGATTAATATCGTATATGGGGGCGCTTTAATACAACACAGAAATGCAACAGCGCATGCGCCACAGAGAGTCACTGCTGTCCTCTGAAACAAGTGAACATACAGCACCCCAGTGGTCAAAGCTGCTAAAAATGATATATCGCTGTCGAGTACTACTATCAGTATATTCTGCCGGCAGGGTCAACGGGCGTTTTTTTTTCATTTAAAAAAATCAGATAAAACCGGAATCCGAAACTTTCTAAAAGGGTGACCCTCATTTCTGTTTATAATGTTGCCTGTCAGACTAATTTCGATAGCTTCCTTTAGAACTAAGTCCCAATACCATCTTTGTCTTTTCGTACAACATTCTGTGTCACTCGATAAGGCAACGCTCCGCAACCATATATCTCTCAGGCTGCATCAAACGTGCATGATGGTGCTTATAATACGAGTGTCTGTGTTGAACAGTGCAAAGTGCCTGGCCAATATAAGATTTCCCAAATCGGCAAGCGATTTCATAAACACCGGACCTCCACAGTCCTTGGTCATCTTTCACCGAGAGAAGGAGCCCCCTGATATCGGTTGGCGGACGAAATATAGTTTTGACATTATAAACTAAACTTCGTCAGAACAGGCCATGAAGGCCTATCGATACCGACCTACCGCCGCGTCATCCTCAGCCCACAGGAGTCACTGGACGCAGATATGGAGGGGCATGTGGTCAGCACACAACTCTCCCCGCCGTTGTCAGTCAGTTTTCGTGAACGGAGCCGTTACTTCCCAGTCAAGTAGCTCCTCAATTGGCGTCACAAGGGCTGAGTGCATCCCGCTGGCCAACAGTGCTAGGTGGACCGGACGGTCACCCATCTCAGTGCCAGCCAAGTCCAACAGCGCTTAACTTCGGTGATCTGACGGGAATCAGTGCTACCACTGCAGCATGGCCGCTGCTTTAATGTTACAACTATTTAAAATTATTCCTATTGTCGTTGAAATGCCCCATGAAAATGGTAGAACGGCCATCGAGGTACAGGCATCTCCTCGTGGTTTCGGCGCAGGTACAGACACGAAGGCACAGCAAATGTTCAAAATGGTTCAAATGGCTCTGAGCACTATGGGACTTAACTTCTGAGGTCATCAGTCCCCTAGAACTTAGAACTACTTAAACCTAACTAACCTAAGGACATCACACACATCCATGCCCGAGGCAGGATTCGAACCTGCGACCGTAGCGGCCCCGCGGTTCCAGGCTGTAGCGCCTAGAACCGCTCGGCCACTACGGCCGGCTACAGCAGATGTGTAGTCATTCTCTTTAAAGACGACAAAATCGACGTCGTCTTTCTAGGTGTACTATATTTTTTCTGGCAGTGTATTACTCTGTCAACTGCCTTGCCGCAGTGGTAACATTCCGTCAGCTCAACGAGTTTAAGCGCTGCTGGGCCTGGCTAAAACTTAGATGGGTGACCGTCCTGTTTGCTGAGAGTTGTTGGCAAGTGGGGTGCACTCAGCTCTTGTGAGGCAAATTGAGGAGCTACTTGATTAAGGAGTAGAGGCTCCGGTTACGAAAACTGACAACGGCTGGGAGAGCGATTGGCTGACCACATGCCCTCCCATTTCCGCATTTACTGTCGGCAATAGGGTAGGATGACACGGTGATCGGTCAGTACCGTAGGGCCTTCTGAGGCCTGTCCAGACGAAGTTCAGTTTTTTTAGTGCTTTACCCTGTGGGGGGAAGAAGTCCGACGCACCGTAAGCGAAATCTCTTGCCTGATATTTTCAGCTTCGTCACAAGGGAAGACAAACACCGCTTATTCCATCGAGCAAATAAATTCAGTGATAGAAGATTCCTCGGTGTGGAAGAAAATTTAGGACTTTGTCCAAAACTAGTAGCGTGACGTCGTCCACTTCTTTACTCGTGAGGTCAGTCACATATACATCTACATCTACGGCTATGTGATTCCTCTGCAGTTCAGTAAAGAAATAAGTGCCTGGCAGTGGGTTTATCGAACGACATTCAAGCTGTTTCTCCACCGTTCCAGTCTTGAACAGCGCGAGGAAAAACGAACGCTTAAATCTTTCTGCGAGAGCCCTGATCTCTCTCATGTTATTATGATGATTTCTTCCTAGGTAGGCAGGCATAAACAAAACATTTTCACACTCCAAGAAGAAAACTGATGATATAAATTTCATCAAGAGATCCTGCCCCAATGAAAAACGCCATTGTTTTAATGATTGCCATCGTAATCTGTGTATAATACCCGTGGCACATTACCCCTAATTTGTGATAACAGAACATGAGCTGACTTTGTTTGAATTCTTCGATGTCCTCATTCAGTCCTATCTGGTGCGGATCTCACACCGCACAGCATAACTCTAATAGATCCCTGACAACGGTACATTAATCAGTCTCTTTAGTAGACCTGTTAAACTTTCTCTTCGCTCGGCCAGTAAATCGTAGTCTTTGGTAAGTTTTCTACACAACATTGTCTATGTGAGAGTTCCTGTTTAAGTTATTGTAATTGTCATCGCTAAGTTTCTAATTGAATTCAGAGCGCTTAGATATTGATTTTACGTGTAAATGAAATTTAGCCGATTCCTTTCCCTACTCGTATGGATGACTTTATTCTTTTCTCAATTGCCACTTTTCGCACTGTACAGATATCTCGCCTAAATTTGGCATTGGTTTTGATCATCTGATAACTTTACAAGATGGTATATGACAGCACATCTGCAAAAAATTCTAAGAAGGCTGCTCACATTGTCTCCTAAAAAGTTGATGTAGATCACGAACAGCAGAGGTTCCTATAACAGATCCTTCTCTTTTACTCGATAATTTTTCCGTCAGGTACTACAAATAGTGACCCCTCTCACACAAAATCACGAATACATCCGCACGACTGGGGCGATACTCTATAGGCACGAAATTTGATTTATAAGTCGCTTGTGCGGAACGATGTCAAAAGCTTTCTGGAAATCTAAAAATAAGGACCCTATTTGACATCACCTGTAGATAACACTAATTACTTTGTGAGAATAAAGAGCAACTTATGTTTCACATTAACGATATTTTCTGAATCCGTGTTGACTAGTTATAAATAAATCGTTTACTTTGTCGTGATTCATAGCGTCGTAGTGCAGTATATCTTCCAAAATCCTACTCCTAATCGACGTTAGCGATATGTGTCTGTAATTCAGCGGATTATTCCTATTTCATTTTTTGGGTTTTGGTGTGACTTATGAATCTTTCCAGTCTTTAGGTACCGATCTTCAACAAACGAGTGGTTGTATATGATTACTAAGTATGGAGCCACTGTAGTAACATACTCTGAAAGGAAACTGACTGATACACACTCTGGACCGGAGGGCTGGCCCTTATTGACTGATTCAAGTTGCTTGATGTATACTTCTAAGTAACTCATGTTGGCATTTGTTCCTGATTCGAATTGTGATATATTTACTTCGTCTCCTTTGGAGAAGGAAATTCGGAAAATCATAATCAATAACACTGGTTTAGTGGCACTGTATTCAGTAACTACAGAACAGCTATCGCAGTTAAGGTATTGATTTCATCTTGGTGCTGGTGTACTTTAGATACGAACGGAATCTATTTGGATTTCGAGACAATGTTTCGTTGTGCAAACTATTAAAAGCAACTGGCACTGAAGTTCACGATAAATTTCGAGCTTCTGCAAATGCTGCAATCTTTTGCGTTCTTTTACAACTGGCATGATTTCTTCGTTGCATCTGCTAGAGTGTTCTGACATTTTTTGTGTACCATGAGGGATCAGCATCATCTCCGATTAGTTTGGTAAGACTAGTGTCGCCATGTGATGTCGGAGGGCGAAAACAAAGACGTTGAAACTACGATGACTGTCAACTGGCGAGGCTCCTATGCGCCCAGTCTGATAGTATCCAAGAAGAACAATCCAACTGTTCCCAACAAACAACCGATATCGGTGACAAAACTTTCAGATGCAGGTAATATAAATCCTTGGATGTAAGATCAAGATTTAGAGCCCTGTTTTATCTGATATTAAAAAAAACAAAGGTCGCTGTTTCGACCAGCAGAAGATGTTGATAGTAGTACTAGATAGCGATACGTAGTTTTTGCCAGCTTTCACCACTGGGGCGCAGTACGTTCACTTGCGCTAGGGACAGCAGCGACGATTTGTGGCGCACGCGCCGTTGCACTTCCGCGGTGTATAAAAAGTTCGCATTAACGATATAAATCGATTCTGTCGAGATTAGCATACAGCGTTCTCGCCAGAAGATGGCGGCCAGGTGCACCGGGGAAATACTGTGTTCTGATGACTGTTTCAGCCAGCAGTAGACCGGAGAAGAATATCATTAGTTAATACGGCGGGAAAGTCTACATCGTCAGATCAGGAACAATGATGCAACGAGACTGAGAAATGCAATTTATAAATCGTCAAAATTTCTCCCGCAATATTAACAACGTGAGTTGGAAAGACGCAAGGATGAAGGCCACATGCTGACGGCAGTGGCTACAGTCTACGAGGCGTGTCCAACAAGTACTTCCAACACAAAAAATGGCTCTGAGCATTATGCGACTTAACTTCTGAGGTCATCAGTCGCCTAGAACTTAAAACTAATTAAACCTAACCAACCTAAGGACATCACACACAGCCATGCCCGAGACAGGATTCGAGCCTGCGGCCGTAGCGGACGTTCGGTTCCAGACTGTAGCGCCTAGAACCGCACGGCCACTCCGGCCGGCACTTCGACACATTTCTTTTTCCTGGAAGCATGTTGCTGTCATTCAGGATTCTAATACACCATAACATTCCACATTCCTTTGGCTACAAAATCCTATTTGTGAACGCAATCTCCGTACAACGCGACGGCCTCATGCTACCTTAATGTGAGGGCCTGCGCACCTGTCGGCATGGGAGCCAACGTCTTGTTGCCTCAGTATTCTCCTCCTTATCCACATAGAGCTGCCCACGAAATGCAAGCTTCGTTGGACCAACCGAATGGAAATCGGAAGGTGCGATGTATGAGCAGCAGGATGGGTGACGAAGAACAGTCCAGTGAAATCTTAGCTCCTCTCGGGGGAGCAGACTTGTCTGAATCCTTGCGTTGTTCAGGGAGAAGGAGACAGATTTTTGCGGTGACGTACAGGCTGAAGTCGCTTCTTCAGTTTCCGGAGGGTAGCACAATACACTTCCTCTGCTACCGAGCGCCGCGTGTTTCGAATCCTCGCCACATGGCACGTACCTCAGTGACCACTAGAGGTCTCTGCTGCCATCGCGCCATAAGCCGCCGTGGTCCGGGCAGCCAATAGCCCTATCATGTATTCAAGCGCCTGCCTCTGGCTCAGCGAGGCAGTCTGATACTCGCGTAAGTCTATCGACATCTCGCCTACAGACAGCGTGTTTACTTTGCTTGTTTCCGTGTCCGAGTGGACGTTGTCGATTCGTGAGGTTTTCGCTTGTGACCCCGTTGCTTCTTGCGTGTTGTTTTTCGTAAGGTCTTGCACGATCGTCAGTCGTTGATCGTGTCCGTCCTTTCCCATTCGTCTGTTTTGTTGTTCGTGTGCCGCTCCCGTTCGGTCCCGCCTCGCTTTCGTTGTCGGCAACCCCGCGACTGGAACGGTCGCGGTTACAACACCTCCCAGTTGATAGTGTCACCTCGATGGAGGACATCAAGTGGAATAAAACAAGAAGACCGTAGCCACGACTCTACATGCTGATTGTGCGGCTTGGAACTTTTTCTTCGGACGAGGGTTGATGGAGCGCCACTTCATGAGTTTGTTTGCTTTTAGAAGTGATGAACTCATGTTTTATCGCCTGCGACGATATTCTTTCGACAAAAAACTATCACGATAAGCCTCGTAACGCGTAGGCAATTCCGCACATATGGTCCTTGTTGCTCTTTGTTGTCTCCAGCAAGCAACCGAGCGGGCACACACCTTTGAGTACCCCAATTGGCGGCCAAGTGTGACAGCGCTTCCAACAGAGTGTTTGATTGTAATCCGTCGATCATCTCGAATGAGGGTGTCTGTACGTTTCAGCATTGAAGGAGTCACAGTAGTGCGTGACCGGCCGGCACGCGGGAGATCAGACAAGTCAATGTGACCTTGTTGCGTTGATGACGGACGCCTCGTCCCGTGACTCACACAGTTCTTGTTCACTGCCAGTTCTCCGTAGACATTCTGTAAGCGCCTACGAATATCTGCAATTCTGTGGTTTTCCGCCAAAGGCAATGAGTGTCAGCTCTCAGCTTGGAACGCACCTACGTTACAGGCGCCATTTTGAAGGCCACGTATAGAGCCTAGTAGAACTTTATGAAACTGTAAGGCGGAAGCGGGAATATTCCTCTATATCCCACAACGAATTCTACATTAATGCAACAGAAATTGGCCGAGGAAAAAATGTGTTGCATTACTGACTGAACTCCAGTCGTATATGCAGTGCCAATGTAGCCGACAAGGTAAACTTGGATCAACAAATGAACCGTTTGCGACATAATTCTGAATATGTGGTTACATGCCGTCACCAACTTCTGTATGAGACACTGTCCCAGGTACTATAAATGTATTTGAAACTTAAGGATACCGATCAAGTCCCCATCTGTCTGGGTACATGGCAGGTGAATTTTGAAACACCGACACTGGTTCCTGAGGATTTAAGGAAGCTACCGTGACAATAGGACCCAAGATACACACTTCGACCAGGGCCCGTACGTCCGTTCGGCTTCCAAGATCACCTGACGTCAGCCCTCTGGATTCTTCGGTCTCGGGTGATCTCGAAACAGGAGGGTACACCACTACCGCTATTACTTTTGTGTAACTGTAGCAGCGATTTAAACCCCGGCGTGTAACTCACTGTGGAAACCAATACAAATGCATGGACGACACTTGGGTAACAAATACGAGTGAACGGTAAATTGCAACATACAACATGGTGAAACAGTAATGCATTTCTTGTTATATTAGCCCAGTTCGATGCGATTTAACTGTCAAGTTTACATCTATTATACAAGGTAACCAAAAAGAAGTCCGTTAACTTTTGAAAATGCACGAATTCGCGTAAAATGATGTACTTACAGAGACAAAAATCGACACACATGCCTGAAATGATACGGCCTTTTTTTGACATCACAAACAAGTGCAAAGATTGGTCAAATATGGCGCTGTACGGTCAGATCATTCCTAGCCTGGCCGATAAACACCTGCTGGAAAGTATGACTTTTACGCACGACGGCGCCGCACCCTGTACGTCTACACTTGTCAAAGATCTCTTATGCACATAGTTTGGTGAGGATCGAGTGGAGCCACTAAGTCCGGCTTGCTTAGCCTCCCAGGTCCCCAGGCCTCAATCCGTATGGTTATTGGTTGTGCGGTTACCTGAAGTCGCAGGTCTACCGCGATTGTCCGACGTCAAGAGATACGCTAAAAGACACCATCTAACGATAATTTCTTATGTCTACTGATATGCAATACATTGCTCCTCACAGCATTGTCACTAGACTACAGGTATTGTTGATGAATGACGGCCGACATGCTGAGAATTTGGTACCAAGAAAATCGTCTCTGCTAAAATTCAGGTGTTATGCTAATTATTGCTTTTTTATCATATGAAGCGTCGTCTGTTAATCATATTGTGTATTTTCTTTTGGTTTCAGTAAAACACCATGTCATGTTAGGCATGTGTATTAATTTTTACCTCTCCATCTACAATATTCCGTGAAGTATTGAATTTTCGAATGTTAACGGATTTTTGGGTCACCCTGTACATCTGTACTGGTTCAAACGGTTCAAATGGCTCTAAGTACTATGGCACTCAACATCTGAGGTCATCAGTCCCATAGACTTAGAACTCTTAAACCTAACTAACCTAAGGACATCACACACATCCATGTCCGAGGCAGGATTCGAACCTGCGACCGTTGCAACAGCGCGGTTCCGGACTGAAGAGCCTAGAACAGGTCGGTCACAGCGGCTGGCAACGTGTACTTCTGGTGGCATCTGTACTATCTAGTACATCATTGCGTACTGAAGTTAGCGATGGTTCGTAACCACACATGTTTACTCGAACATTTTTGCTTATGTTACAGTACATTTTCACCCGTTTCACCTTTTCCTGTTAATTATGATAATGCATGTGACTGTGAAACACGTAGTTACGCTACACAATTTCCCTAAACGCTGATTTCACGACATTGTATATAGTTGAAGCACAGGAATTACTGATAAATAAACAAATTCTGCTACTGCTCAAGAACGAAACATTTGCATTAGTATTTCAGCAAATACCAATAATGTTTTAAAAATAAGTGCGCTTACTATCCCCTCTTCCTAACCTGTCATGTCGCTACTATGTAATTATACTTCTCTGAGATATAGGGCTTTCAGATGACTTAAAGTGGATACAGACGTTAGAATAGAAGAGTAAAATGACACTCCGCAGCGAATGCCGGAAACTCGAACAATTTAGTTACAAATTCAATATAAATTGCAAAACAATTGTGTTCTGAAATGCAAAAAATCAAAATTTCTTGAAAATCTGTGGAATCAAACAAGAAGTCAATACATATAATACTTAAACCAATACGTTCAAGTTGGGGAATCGGGACGAGCCATTACTGTCTTGAAACCTGACTTTAAAAGTAGGTGAATAGTTATGAAAAGGTGAACATCCTGGTTATTTGGTAAGCTCTGCATCTACATACATAATCCGCAAGCCGCCATACGTTGCGTGGCGCAGGGTACCCTGTACCTCTACTAGTCATTTCCTTTCCTTTTTCAGTCGCAGAGTGAGAGAAAACCGATGTCTATATGCTTCAGTATGAGCCCTAATTTCTCGTACCTTGTCTTTATGTCCTGCAGTCAACTTCAAACGCCAGTTCTCTAAATTTCATCAATAGTTTCCCTCGAGAAGAACGTCGCCTTGCCTCCAGAGATTCCCATTTGATTTCCCCTAGGGCGTCCGTAACACTTCACTGAATCACTGAAAACAATATTATTTGTGAGTCCATTTTTTGCACTGCATTGGTTGCTCGGCTGCATCCTTGTTCTGCCGTGTTCGGTACTGACCACCGTGGGGTCGGTCAGTCATAGCGATGTGCATGATCTTTTCACGATGTGATACTGATTTCTCGGCCCCCTCTGGTTGGTTGAAAACATGGCGGGTTTCTTCTAATTATTCTGCAATACAGTTTCGACGTGATTACCCCGCCGGCTGCATCCTTGTTCTGCCGTGTTCGGTACTGACCACCGTGGGGTCGGTCAGTCATAGCGATGTGCATGATCTTTTCACGATGTGATACTGATTTCTCGGCCCCCTCTGGTTGGTTGAAAACATGGCGGGTTTCTTCTAATTATTCTGCAATACAGTTTCGACGTGATTACCCCGACGACTTGAGGCGCCGCAGACGTCAACCCGGATCACAGTTTCCTACCTCCTCCACTTAGGTATGGACAACGAATTGCTTCATATTCAAGCAAGACCACACACTTTTTGCACCTAGAAACGAACGGACTACGGAAATCTGCTCGAGACGGATCCACATTTCCACAATTCTCTAATTAACTCAAATAATTTATTATGTTTACATCAGTGAACTTCTGTAGTGGCTTCTATAGAACGGCCGTCGTTAGGCAACTGTATCGTCGTTCCATTTTGGTCCCCAATTATTGCAATAGTGCTTTTTTTTTTCAAGAACCACGTGCTACATAATTTCGATAACAGAATTAGAACAGTTGTAATATATAATAAATATCTGTATCAGACAATGTTCGAAATAATGTTCTTTTTTTCATTATTGATGCAGATTCACAAAAGGTGTTACTACGAATATGTTTCTTTAATCCGTTTATTTAATATACTTTTAGTGGGAGATAGAAAATCCAAGTGGTGTAGACACTTTTTCGCCTATGAATATAATGTTGTCGTACTTCTGATTCAAAAATTACTAAGAAGGATGAAACGTCTGATAATGAAAGACTATTATATAGATGATGCGCTGTGTTTGCTACAGAAACGAGAATCGGTACGCAGCTAACTTTCGATTTATTGCAACACAAATCAATCATCAGATTTATTAGCTGCTACATAATTTGCTACCTATGAGAGCTTGCTTTTTGTGTCTGTTCTTCATGTGAATCAGTGGATGTTTTATTCTCTTTGACTGTATTTCCACTTCGAGAGCAGCACATGAAGTCGGTTTATCTAATTATTGCATTATCACCGTTATCTCTGTTGCCGGATGCAATACTAGTATTTAAACCAGGCGTGGGGGCAGAACTTGGGTATGGAGACAACCTTCACTACTTGTTTATCCATGTCGTCAAATCAAATGCCATTCAGCCGTCTACTTTCCAGACTTATTTTATTTGGCTACCAGTTTCGGTGATTTACTACGCCATCTTCAAGCCCCTGGCTGACGTGTAGGAAGATTCCACCTCGATTCTGGTCAAAATATGAGCTAACGATATTGGTATTACTAGATTTCTACTTGCTATAGGGATCACTTGAATCATCATCTGCCGAAATTGGTAGCCAAACAAAGTAAGTTTGGAAACTCGACGGCTGAAGGGTGATTGATTTGACATCCTGTATCGAAGAGACGAATCTCGCAACCATCTCTGAAAAGGTGGTCATTCAGAGACTTGTTAATCCTGTTGTCTTTTGGTAATTTACGTGTTTTTATATTAAATACTAATATGAATAGATTCCAGGTTTTGCGTAGATATGAGGGAAATACCACTTGTAAACTACACCCAGAAAGGCCATCGTACCAGATAAATGCTCTTTAATTCGGGACGCGTATTCAGTCCGGATGTTGGTCACCCCACTATATTGCAAGATAATACCCCGCAACCCACGATATACGAGCATGTGAACGATGTGCACCACGCCCATAGCTTGAACGACTTACGGGCTCATATGTCATAAGATCGATATCTTGATATTGGTGTATGTAACTGCTAGTGGTAAGCATTTCGCTGCCGGCTATGACGAAGTGAATTTACCGCACGGTTTCTTTTTAACGTACGAAAGCTTGTGCTAGAACTGTCAAACGGATGAATTATTGTACAAACATTTATTAGCTCCGGCCGGTAAGTAAATAATTACATTTTTCCACCTCATCTGTGGTCTAACTTTTTACTGCTAAAGCTGGCAAATCTCGTGTATTTGATTTATGGGCTAGTACTATAAAGAGTTTTTGCCTAAAATTGAAACTCAATTCCATACCGTAAGCAATAAAACACAATAAAAAATGTAGAAATGTGTAATAGCATTTTCTCGCTTAGACACCCATGCGAATTACATTAATTTGTGTTCGTTCACTGAGATCTCAGGCGTTACTTTACACAAGTAAGAAGGTTCACGGGATAGCGATCGCTGAATAAAAGGAGGAAAGCAATAATGTCGTTGCACAATGTAAAAATTCATTTAGATTTACTTGTAAGTAATTCTAAAAATCTTAATTAATATTCTGATTCAGTTATTTTCTATTAGCGTTTCTTCTTTCATTCTCATTAATGTTCAACTATTTTTAAATTTCAGTTTCAAGCAAATAATGGCCGATTCTAAGTACCATACAAAAAATTTATTCCCATAAATGTTAGATGTGGCTATTATATGTATTCCTGAATTCGCAGACTAAGACAGAATTACTTGTATGGGAGAGTCTCTGACTGTCCATCTTTATACAGATGGTCGCGGGACCTCGCCTATTCAGTACAAATGTCAAATCAAAACACCTTTCAGCAGTCTATTTCCACCTCTGGTTAGTCAAAATAGAGGCCAGCATTCACTGTCGTATATTTTTGAGACAACCGTCACTTCAATCGTCTCCTCCTGCCTACTGTTATACAAATATTTTCTTAGCGGAGAGTGTTCGCAGAGGACAGTGTGCCTAGGTACTTACTTTGTTTCTTCGTCGTTACTTCAGAGTTGTGACTGATTTCAGAATCACATTAAGGAAAGCGCTCTAGAGACTGCTATAATTATTTCAGCCATTTTGAACAGTTTTCTTATTGTTAGACATGACGTTTGACAAGCGCAGCATTTGTACACATTTCGCGTTCTACACGTTGAAGTGCTATATATTATATCAAACCTACTTGGAATACTATGTTAATAATTCGAGTATAGAATTTTATTATAAGAAAAATACTAATATTTCTGCAACTATTTCTATAATATGTATACACTTAAACCCTGTCCGCCTCCGATAGCTGAATGGTCAGCGCGACCGAATGTCAATCCTAAGGACCCGGGTTCGATTCCCAGCTGGGTCGGAGATTTTCTCCGCTCAGGGACTGAGTGTTGTCCTAATCATCATCATTTCATCCCCATCGACGCGCAAGTCGCCGCAGTGGCGTCAAATCGAAAGACTTGCATCCAGCGATTACATGACATTTACATTTATTTACTTAAACCGTACTTCGCCAGTTGTGCACCACCTTGTACCCTGAAACAGACGTATGTCTTTTATCGCACGGGACATGCGATACCTGCAAATGAACAGAGTTTCTGTAATTTTTTAATAATTTTACTTGGCTTGAAATGGAAATTTGTTTCACTTTCCAAGGGTTTCTGTGTCCAAATGTATTTAGCTTGTAAATTCGATTTTGGTAATACTTTTGCCCAACTTTTCGCATATAAAGTACGTAGCCAACTTGTTGCATAAGTTTATTCTAAAAACGTTGACGAGTTTACAGTATCTGTAAGAGTATCTTCTTCAGAAGGAAAGTCACCTGTAACGTTTTAAAGATATTATAAACTAAGTTTCTAAATTAGATAATACTTTATAGCAATGAAATGGAGTACAGGGAATGAAACTGGTAGTTATATGAATTACATGCAAAAATTATAAGCTAAGGAGCTCAGGTCAGACGACAGAAGATACGGCATAAAGTGCTCCATGGAAACAGTAAAAATTATTACTCGGATACAGCGTGTTAAAAGTTCAAACATTGAACGGAACGTTTGGCAGTGTCTGCACTTTTAACAAACTTTACCTGTGTAACCGTTTTTACTCTTTCCAAGCCGGCCGCTTTGACCGAGTGGTTCCAGGCTCTTCAGTCCGGAACCGCACTGCTGCTTCGGTCGCAGATTCGAATCTTGCCTCGGGCATGGATGTGTGTGATGTCCTTAGGTTCGTTAGATTTAAGTAGTTCTAAGTCTAGGGGACTGATGACCTAAGAAGTTAAGCCCCATAGTGCTTAGAGCCATTTGAACCATTTGAACTCTTTCCATGGAGGACGTTATTCCATATCTTCTACCATTTGAGTTGAGCTGCTTAGTTCACGATTTTAACGTCATCTTATTTATGTTGTTACCAGTTTTATTCCGTATAGTCCGTTTCAACGTTGAAAAGTGTTAAGTGTTTTAGACTTCTATTTTATAATATATTTAAAATGTTGTAGGTGGCTTTCCCGCTGATTCTGAAATCTGATTAAGGTTTAGAATAATCTTACGCAACTTGTTGGCAATGTACTTTACATACTGAATATTTATTTACAGTTGCTGCTGTCAGCCACGTTTATAATTGTGAGACTTCTGCTTAGTTGGATTTCGCTTATTGATTATTGATGTGCTGTAGGGAAATACGAGTAATATAACAGAGAGACCATTAAATATTGTATTGACAAGGGTCTGTGTACCGCGAAGCTTTTAAATTTTAATCGATACACGACCATGTCGTTCCTTGGAACATTTTTTTCGTATGTCTGGGAAGTGTTGCGACTGTGCTGACTATTTACAGGGGATGCTGTGTGTACCATTCAAAGCGATAACGATAGGAAAAATCTTGTATAATGACTTTCTCTAATCTCTATTACAACTCTTACGGCCTTTAGTACAGTAATAAATACCGTTTACGAATGATTATCTGATGACCCAGAGAATGAGAATGTGTTACCAGCATTTTACCTTCCATCGTAACAACTCCATACAAGTAATTTTGAGCACCAAGTATAAGGACTGATACACTGTCCTGCAGCTAAATTCCATGGTGATCGATTTTCTGAGTTAATAATAATCAAATGATTGAAACTTCCTGGCAGATTAATTGTTTTGTAGAGTTTTAAACCTTACAGCCACAAAACGAAGCTCTTCCTTACCTGATTAGAAGGAAGACACTTTTTAGTTTGTTGTCAATATTAATCTAGCTAGCTGAGTACTTGGCATTTACCGGGTATGTTCTTATTCCAGTTCTATTAATTCATTTCTTTTTCCCACTTCTCTGTGTCCATCTCCTTCTCTTCCCTTTGTCTGTCCATTTCCCACTCCCCCTCTCGCCATCTCCTCCTCCGCCATATCTTTATCCATTTCTATCTTTTCCTACTCTACCTGTCCATCTCTTCCTCTCCTTCACTCTCAACGTTATCACCCCCACCCCAATAGCAGGTTGCTCGTTCTTAAACCCACAATACTTCCTTCAGTACAGAAAGTAACATATGTATTAAGTTTGGCTGAAATCTATGCAAGGGTTTACGTGGAGATTTTTACCCGCGGCTCTGACAGAATACACGCGTCACATATATTTCATATAATTCTAACAATGTCAGGCATATCTCCACTTATATTTCAGCGGTATCCCTAGCTAGTTTGGCCCTGCAGTATCGCTTTCGCACAGCTAAATGACGTCATATATCATGACTTATGTATCATGCAGTGATATAATGTTAGTACATCTAGTGGTGAATGGGGGTGCTGTCAGCGAAATGTGTTGCAAATAGAATTAGTAGCAAGGAAATAACAAATTAAAACTTCATGCATAATGCGGCCGTTATTCATGCAAAAAAATGGTTCAAATAGCTCTGAGCACTATGGGACTCAACTGCTGAGGTCATTAGTCCCCTAGAACTTAGAAGTAGTTAAACCTAACTAACCTAAGGACATCACACACATCCATGCCCGAGGCAGGATTCGAACCTGCGACCGTAGCGGTCTCGCGGTTCCAGACTGCAGCGCCAGAACCGCGCGGCCACTTCGGCCGGCCTATTCATGCATATCAGTGTTTATGACGACAAATATCCTGAACTATTTGTACTACAATGATATAATTCCGTAGATGCATTCAGTAATGCAGGTAAAAAAATGGTTCAAATGGCTCTGAGCACTATGGGACTCAACATCTGAGGTCATCAGTCACCTAGAACTTAGAACTACTTAAACCTAACTAACCTAAGGACATCACACACGTCTATGCCCTAGGCAGGATTCGAACCGGCGACCGTAGCGGTCACGCGGTTCCAAACTGAAGCTCCTAGAACCGCACGGCCACACCGGCCGGCTAATGTAGGTAAATACTGTCGGCGAAATGTGTCGTGAATAGTGTTAAGAGTAAAGTTGTAATATAATAAAACGCCGTGCATGATGGATCAGTTACTCACACATCTCAATGTTTGCGAGGTCATATATTCTAAATTAGGTGTCATACAATGAAATAATGTATTAGGTAGATTCACCGGCATATGTGGATACTGTCTGCGAAATTTGTTGCGAATAGAGTTAGTAGCAGAGAAGTAATAAATGTGAACATTACGTACGATGCGGCAGTTTTACTGTACGAAACGGGAAAATATAGTAAACGATAAGCTTTTTTTCTTCCATTATTTGGTCGGTGTTGTCTGCAAGAAAAACTTTGCTAAAGTTTGAAGTTAAGTTTGTAGGAAGCACTAAGTGTTCTCTATCTAAGAATTTGCGAATCGTGGGCTACACTACAGGGCGAGCACAAATTCTTGCCCTGATTACAACAATTTATTACAGAATAACCGTTTGACATAATAAGTTTCGTTTGATGCCGTTACATAGATTAGTGTTACTAATCATTTTAAGACAACTTACGTTAGTAAACCGCAAGTGTGCTCCCTTGGTAGCTCGGAGAATGTCGAGGTGGTATTCCAGTTCCCGCCAGGTGTTTCGTACCATGTGTTTTGTCGCAGTAAACACAGCAGCTTGTATCCTAGCCTTCAGTTCGTCGACGTCAGCAACTGGTCTGACGGAGACTCTGTCCTCGATATAGCCCCAGGAAAAAAGTCAAGGGACGTAATGTCTGGAGAGCGGGGTGGCCAGTGTGTTGGACCGTCTCTTCCAATCCACCGATCCGGAAATGCTTTATCCAGGAAATCACGCACTATCAAAGCCTAGGGGGGAGGGGGGGGGGATGGTGCTCCATCTTGCTCGAAAAGCATCCATGATTGATATTCTTCTAACTATGGGGCAATGAACTGTTGCAAAACGCCTAAGTAAATGTTAACGATAATGGATTTTTCCGCGAAGAAAAACGGTCCTAAAACCTTGTTATGCTGGTAACCTATTTCACGGCATCAAATATAGCTTATCATGTCAAACGGCTATTTATAAATTTTTATAATCACGGCAAGACTTAGTGCTGTCCCTGTATACAGGGTGTCCCAAAAAGAATGACCCGATTTTAACTTGTAAAAATATAGAGACAAATGTCCCTAGGTAACAGAAACAGCACTAGATGTAATCGGCATGATCTAAAGTTTCAGAAAAATTCCAATGGATGTCGCTACGAGCGCTGACCTGGAGCGTGCAGCCAGTCTCGCCCAATATGGCGCCTGGGCAACAGAAGGTGTATTGTGTTATTGAATTTAGTCGTACTCAATCAGTGATCGCAGTTCAGCGAACGTTTCATACTCGATTTCGTGCTAAACCACCATCACCAAAGAACATTCGATGTTGGTATAAACAGTTTGAAGGGACAGGGTGCCTCTGTAAAAGCAAAATACACCTTACGCTCAATTTGGGATGAATTATGCTATCGGCTAGATGTTGCACATGGAGCCAATGAAGGACATACTGAACATTTATGATGGATTTTTATAAACTTCTGCCTTTTTTGAGTAATTTAGTGTTCAATTTGTTGGTGTTAAGCCCTTCTTCCTAATAAATAATTCTCTTTAAAGTTGGGTCATTCTTTTTGGGTCACCCTGTATTTTCATTATCACTTACGTCCTTTTGATAGGTATGTGATTCTTCAGAATGAGATTTTCACTCTGCAGCGGGGTGTGCGCTGATATGAAACTTCCTGGCAGATTAAAACTGTGTGCTGGACCGAGACTCCAACTCGAGACCGTTGCCTTCGCAGGCAAGTGCTCTACCAACTGAGCTACCCAAGTACGACTCGCAGGTTCGCAGGAGAGCTTCTGTAAAGTTTGGAAGGTAGGAGACGGTACTGGCGGAAGTAAGGCTGTGAGGTCGGGGCGTGAGTCGTGCTTGGGTAGCTCAGTTGGTAGAGCACTTGCCCGTGAAAGCAAAGGTCCCGAGTTCGAGTCACGGTCTGGCACACAGTTTTAATCTGCCAGGAAGTTTCATGTGATTCTTACCTCCACAGTGATTCCTTCCATACAGCATGTGAGATGTGCACCAAGTTTGACTGAAATATTTCCTGTGGTTTAGCAGGTATGTAACACTCTTGTGGTTGGCTTCCCATTAACTGGCAACCTGGTGGCTGGCACCCCAGTAACTGAAACCCCAGTAGTTGGCATCCCAGTAGCTCTCACCCCAGTGTCTAGCTCCTTGTCAACTCGCACACTGGCAGCTGGCACATTGGTAGCTGGCAACCTGGTAGCTAGCAACACATACTGGTACCTTGATATCTGGCAGGCCTGGTTTACCACCCTGATAAATGGCACCCCAGTAGCTGGCACCTTGATAGCTGGTACTACAGTAGCTCACACTATGACATTTGTCATCCTGGCAGCTGGCACCCCAGTAGTTGGCACAACATTAGCTGGTATTATAGTAGCTGGCATCTGAGATGTTGTCACCCTGGTATGGCTCACTAGTAGGTGGCATCTTCGTAACTGGCACATCAGTAACTGACACTCCAGTAGCTGGCACCCCAGTAGCCAGCATCCCATCAGCTACCACACTCAGCTAGTACCCCAGTAACAGGTGTGCTGACATGTGAAACCTTGTAGCTGGCATCTTGGTAGCTACCAGTCTGGTAACTCTAGCTCCTCTAGCTGATACTGGGGTAACTTGCACTGTGTTAGCTGGGTCCTCGGTGGGTGGCACCATTTTAGCTTACACCCTAGTATCTGTCATCTTGGTATCTGGCACCACACTTGCTGAAACTTTGGTAGTTGACATCCCAGCAGCTGGCACCATAGCAGCTTTCACCACAAGAAATGTCACCATGATAGCAGCTCGCACCATGGTAGCTGTCACCTTTGTAGTTGGCACACTGGTAGCTGGCACACAAGTAGTTGGCACCCTAGTTGTTGTCACCTTGGTAGCTGACACCAAAGTCGCTATTACCCTTGTATGGCACCCCAGTATCTGTCACACATTAGCTAGCACCCCAGTAGCTATCAGACCAGTTGCTGTTACCCTGATAGCTGCCACCCCAATAGCTGGCGCCCTGTTAAATGGCATCCTGGTAGCTAGCTCCCTAGCAGCTGGCACCCAAGTTTCTAGCACCCTGCTTGATGACATGGTAATGGCATCCCAGTAGCTGACACTCTGGTAATTAGCGTCTCAGTAGCTGTTGCCCTAGTAACTGGCACCCTGGTGACTGGCATCCTGGTAGTTGACACCCTGGTAACTGGCACGCTGGTAGCTTGCATCATCCCCCCTTTACATACATGGTGGCCGGTAGTGGTGTTAAAGTTCAGTAAGATCCAATAGAGTACACCAACGGTTTAGTTTTGCCACGTTCATTGTCCGATTATGATCTTAGAAAACTATTTCATTTCTGAATGCCTATTCGCCTTGTCTGGGTAACTTCGTAGTTCCTACTGTGGGATAGCATTAAGGTAACATTATCAGGAGGTAAGGTTTTATCCCGGAAGATAAAGTTAGTACCCCAGCAAGGAGCCTCTGTAATGTTTTCGTGACTATGAAAGTGGGTAGCTGAAAAATAGGAATTGTCGTTTCTTACTTTTATGAATACGTAGGATCACTGTTCGGTACGCTATTTCATCGAGGTGTCTTGAAGTTTCTACTATGACAGCATGATTTAGTATTATCAGGAGAATATGATAAATTTTTGTAGTGCAAGATTATAGGGTCACTATCATGTTTGACTGTAGGTAAAAAAGGGTAATTTAAAGAATACCAAGCCTCGTTTCTTACCTATACGAATGTGTGTTACACTGCGCAGTATACTGTTTCATCGAAGTGTTACACAGGGTGGTCCATTGATAATGACCGGGCCAAATATCTCACGTAATAAGCGTCAAACGAAAAAAGCTACAAAGAACGAAACTTGTCTAGCTTGAAGTTGGAAACCAGATGGCGCTATGGTTGGCCCGCTAGATTGCGCTACCATAGGTCATCCGGATATCAACTGCGTTTTTTTTAAAAATTAGGAACCCCCATTTTTATTACATATTCGTGTAGTACGTAAATAAATATGAATGTTTTAGTTGGATCACTTTTTTCGCTTTGTAATAGATGGCGCTGTAATAGTCGCAAATATATAAGTACGTGGTATCACGTAACATTCCGCCAGTGCAGACGGTATTTGCTTCGTGATACATTGCCCGCGGTAAATGGACCGTTTACCAATTGTGGAAAAGGTCGATATCGTGTTGATGTATGGCTATTGTGATCAAAATACCCAACGGGCGTCTGCTATGTATGCTGCTCGGTATCTTTGACGACATCATCCAAGTGCCCGGACCGTTCGCCGTATAGTTACGTTATTTAAGGAAACAGGAAGTGTTCAGCCACATGTGAAACGTCAGCCACGGCCTGCAACAAACGATGATGCCCAAGTAGGTGTTTTAGCTGCTTTTTCGGCTAATCCACACATCAGTAGCAGACAAACTGTGCGAGAATCGGGAATCTCAAAAACGTAGGTGTTGAGAATGCTACATCAACATCGACTGAACCCTTACAATATTTCCGTGCACCAGGAATTGCATGGCGACGACTTTGAACGTCGTGTACAGTTCTGACACTGGCCACAAGAGAAATTACGGGACGATGACAGATTTTTTGCACACGTTCTGCTTAGCGACGAAGCGTCGTCATTCACCAACAGCGGTAACGTAAACCGGCATAATATGCACAACTGGGCAACGGAAAATCCACGATGGCTGCGACGAGTGGAACATCAGCGACCTTGGTGGGTTAATGTATGGGCCGAATTACGGGAGGAAAGATAATTGGCCCCCATTTTATCGATGGCAATCTAAATGGTGCATTGTATGCTGATTTCCTATGTAATGTTCTACCGATGTTACTACAAGATGTTTCACTGCATGGCAGAATAGCGATGTACTTCCAACATGATGGATGTCCGGCACATACAGCTCGCGTGCGGTTAAAGCGGTACTGCATAGCATATTTCATGACAGGTGGATTGGTCGTCGAAGCACCATACCATGGCCCAGACGTTCAATCGATCTGAATTCCCCGGATTTCTTTCTGTGGGGAAAATTGAAGGATATTTGCTAGCGTGATCTACCGACAACGCCTGACAACATCCGTCAGCGCATTGTCAATGCATGTGCGAACATTACGGAAGGTGAAGTACTAGCTGTTGAGAGGAATGCCGTTACACGTACTGCCAAATGCATTGAGGTTGACGGACATCATTTTGAGCATTTATTGCATTAATGTGGTATTTCAGGTAATTACGCTGTAACAGCATGCATTCTCAGAAATGATAAGTTCACAAAGGTACATGTATCACATTGAAACAACCGAGATAAAATGTTCAAACGTACCTAGGTTTTGAATTTTAATTTAAAAAACCTACCTGTTGCCAACTGTTAGTCTAAAATTGTGAGCCATATGTTTGTGACTATTACAGCGCCATGTATCACAAAGCGAAAAAAAGTGGTCCAACTAAAACATTCATATTTCTTTACGTGCTACATGAACATGTAATAAAAATGGGGGTTCCTGTTTTATAAAAAACGCAGTTGATATCCGTTTGACCTATGGCAGCGCCATCTAGCGGGCCAACCATAGCGCCATCTGGTTTTCCCCTTCAAGCTAGACAAGTTTCGTCTTTGTAGTTGTTTCGTTTTACACTTATTTCGTGAGATATTTGGCCCGGTCACGATCAATGGACCACCCTGTATAATTGCCACCACGTAGTAGCAGATAATAATAACAATTTTGAAAGGCAAGATGATGTTAGTACCTTAGCCTGGTTTCACTGTAACGCTTTGTTGTATTTGATATTGCTTTTATAAATGAGTTTTTGAAAAATTTAGACTGGGGGTAACATTGTATCCTTTGATATTTATAACTAACAAATTTTGGTCGGCGAACAACCTATAACTAATTTCAATCGTTTCAGTAAGCAAGCCAACAGCGTTAGTCTACATCAACAGCGCTAAACTTCTGTGATCTGACGCAAACGGGTGTTATCACTGCGGCAAGTACGTTGACAAATAATTTGTAATAAAAAGGAATAATTTTGATACAGTAAGGTCTGTTTCGGTTGCGCCGTATTTTGTATCTGTCGCTAGACCAAAGGTTTGACGGATGCCCGTACTGCAACACGTACTGTGAAAGGTCGATACGCTGAGTCCTGATATTGGTGCAACGGGTGCAGTCAGGCAGAGAGGTAGTCGATCGGGTCTCGGCAGTGGTGCGCACGGAGAGGATGGCTGTGGCTTCATTAATCATTAATGTGTGAGTAATATCACCTGCGTGCATAAGTATCTTCCTCTCTTGTTAACATATTGAGTGTGCTGGGCCACGATACAGGCAATACTTTCAGTTAATTCAAAGTACTCGCTGATGCGCGCCCACGTAAGATAAGAGGAATGTCGACATCCATCCTTGTTCTGAAACATTCCACAACTGTCAACGCGTAGGAAAATTGTCTTTTAAAATAAGTTTTAAATTTTTTTTTAAGCGAAGGATAATAATTTTTTTAATGAAGGTGCTTTTGTTTTCATTTTGTTTTACTGTTGTCTCTTTATACACACTTTGTAAAAATAAATTTTATGTTTAGCAATGAATTTTAATTCATTGTATGTCTCAATGACCGAAATGAGTTTATTGTAATGTTCTTGCAAATAAACGTATAACATAAATACAATCTATGTGTAACATAAATGCAACCCCCTGTCAGGCATTTCAGTATGATCTGCAGAGTATCCATGTAGATGTAGAAGTATGAAATGGACCAGCCTACCACACAGTTTCTCCTAAATTTATTGACGTATTGTTGTGATGACGGGTTAGCTTTGTGATGTGATGACATTCCGGTAGCAGCGTGGTATCCTGAATCGTTTGTCTTACAGACTGCCAGTATTAGAAATCGATAGTGTGTAATATTTATATATTGATAACTGGCAACGTATATAACGGTATATTTATTACATGTCATCAATACTATTAAAATACGTGTAGTAAACATTGTCTGAAAATGAAAGAGCACAATATGCAAGAAAAGTGGCAGTAGAATTTATGAGACGACGACATTTAACAACACATGTTACACACATTAGTACTTACGCGCTAAATATGAATGTGTTATAGACTATTTTCCTCTTGTGGCAGCTCTTGCGAAGACGACTCACCTGGTGGTCATTAGGCATCGCATGCGTCACGTACAAAGTCGTCAGCACGTAAAAGAGTTTTTCTCGAAATGAATACTGCCGGTACCTGCAAAAAGAGAGTACCTTTACCTTTCTAGCAAAGGTGCTCATCGTAACGGTATGATACTGTCCAAAAAAAAGTAAAAAACCAGCTCTTAATTTTCCATTCAAATATATTCACCTGCAGGCGCAACAACACTGAAATGACTGCGTAATGAACTACAACAAAAGAATAAGTACCCATATAAATGAAAAAGTAAAAGGAAACATAAAAGGTTTTCCCAATCCACGTTAAAAATCTACTTACTCGGATGATATCATCCACTACTCTGGTTACCTGGTTCCTAATCATTACACAGCACAGTATTATGATCGCAAATCAGAGGTACCTATTTTGTAGTGGTCATGTTCATGTTCCACTAATGTAGACCGCCTTTGTTGACGATAAAAGAATGTGCTAGGTTGATAAGATCCCTCGCATTGCGACGAAGAAACTAAGATCAGGTTGTAATTACCTGTCAGTTTGAGTTCACTGTACAAACGCAGCCTTCCACAAAAAAATGACTTAAGAATTGTGTGTAATTTGCAAAGAACCGAACTGATGGGTAATTTATCTTATTGTATCTGTCTTGAAACGTCAACATTTTTTTGGTGATATGGAGGAGTTGCAACATGTTGCTTACGTAGGAGATTAATCTACTACAAGTTTTATTACGATAATGCATTATACCGAATACGCAAGCGACATACACACATAAAAAAAGTTTTGTATGACCTCGCTTCCGAGAGTTCCGAAACCTGTAAAAAAAATTGGAATAAACATCATTTCCGCCACTTTTATTGCTCATGAAACCCACTCATTGCATACTGTACCACCATACAACGAGACTTTAAGCGGTGGTGGTCCAGATTGCTGTACACACCGGTACCTCTAATAAACAGTACCACGTCCTCTTGCACTGATGCATGCCTGTATTCGTATACTATCGAAAAGTTCATCAAGGCACTGTTGGTCCAGACTGTCCCACTCCTCAATGACGGTTCGGCGTAGATCCCTCAGAGTGGTTGATTGTTCATGTCGTCCATAAACATCCGATAGAGTTGATGTCTAGAGAACATGCAGGCCACTAGTCGAGCGATGTCTTTACTCTGAAGGAAGTCATTCACAAGATGTGTACGATGGGGGCGCGAAGTGTCATCCATGAAGACGAATGCCTCGCCAATATGCTGCCGATATGGTTGCACTGTCGGTCGGAGGATGGCATTCACGTATCGTACAGCCGTTACGGCGCCTTCCATGACCACCAGCGGCGTACGTCGGCCCCACATAATGCCACCCCAAAATATCATGGGAACTCCACCTTTCTGTACTCTCTTGACAGCTTGCCTAAGGCGTTCAGCATGAATGGGTTGCCCCCAAACACGTCTCCGACGATTGTATGGTTGAAGACGCACGTGACATCGGTGAAAAGAACGTGATGCTAATCCTGACCGGTCCATTCGGCATGATGTTGGGCCCATCTGTACCGCGCTACGTGGTGCCGTGGGTGCAAAGATGGAGCTCGCCATCTACGTGGTGAGTGAAGCTGTGCATCATGCAGCCTACTGCGCAATGTTTGAGTCGTAACACGAAGCCCTGTGGCTGCACGAAAAGCATTATGCAACATGTGGCGTTGCTGTCAGGTTTCCTCCGAGTCATAATCCGTAGGTAGCCGTCATCCACTGCAGTAGTAACCCTTGGGCGATCTGAGAGAGGCAAACCAGCGACAGTTCCTGTCTCTCTGTATCTCCTCCATGTCCGAACAACATCGCTTTGGTTCACTCCGAGACGCCTGCACACTTCCGTTGTTGAGAGCCCTTCCTGGCACAAAGTAATTATGCGGAGGCGATCGAACCGCGGTATTGACCGTCTGGGCATGGTTAGACTACAGAGAACACGAGCCGTGTACGTCCTTCCGAGTAGAATGGCTGGAACTGATCAGCTGTCGGACCTACTCCCTCAGTCTAATAGGCGCTGCTCATGCATGGATGTTTACATTTTTATGGGAGTTTTGTGACGTCTTCAAACAGTCAAAAGGACTGTGTCTGTGATATAATATTCACAGTCAACGTCTATATTCAGGACTTCTGGGAACCGGGGTCATGCAAAACTGTTTTAAATGTGTGTATGAAGAATACTCAAACTTCCTAGATAATTTGAAGTACCACACTCATTTTACAGGTGGCTCCAAATTTACATTCGTGATCTGTATGTTCCTTCCTCATATAAACAACTTCCATTATTTTAAAATTTATCATTACATCCAAGCAGGAACTTTTTTCTTCAACAGGAAAATAAAACATCGTTTACTCGTTTGAAGGGGGTTGAAAATTATAACCGCTCTCCTGTCGTAGGAGCCAGCCGGAGTGGCCGTGCGGTTCTAGGCGCTACAGTCTGGAGCCGAGCGACCGCTACGGTCGCAGGTTCGAATCGTGCCTCGGGCATGGATGTGTGTGATGTCCTTAGGTTAGTTAGGTTTAATTAGTTCTAAGTTCTAGGCGACTGATGACCTCAGAAGTTAAGTCGCATAGTGCTCAGAGAACCTGTCGTAGATGGTCTTGTTAAGTGAGTCACAGAGATGTTAAAACTTTCTTCCTCTGTTTGTAGCTACTTTAATAGCTGGAATGAGGAAAAGAAACAGCAACGTTTTGGCAGTTTTGTTGGATAATAACGTATGCCGAGCTATGCTTCTGTTGAGAGAAGAGCAATTTTCATCAAATGAGATGACTATATTAAAATATTCTCATGTCATTGTTTTGCTCATTTTGTGTTACTATGTAGCCCTGTCGTTGAGGAAAGAAATGCGGGAAAATGTCTTGTACAAAAGTTGATTTTTGGGAAGTACAAATTGAGACGATCTTTAGCAGCTATACGAAAATTACGAGTGCAAGCAGAGTAGAGAAATTGAGAAAATGATCCTGTAAAGAAGAATTAGCAGACACAAAAAAATATTAACAGTGAACTATAAACTAAACCCACGACAGTGTTGCATAGCACCCATAAATGGTAAGTGTATTTCTTCTGCATGCCTGAACAATTTGACAACAGGTACCGAACTAACATTAACGTCACGGATCTCCATTCCACTTCATGAAGTAGTCTCTCCAGTGTAGTATTAAGCTCACTTCATCTGACAACCAAAGGAGTGTCAACTTGCAAACTAATCGATGCGAATAAAACATCTGCGAGCTGTGAACCAACAGTCGCCCTCAAACTGAATTCGTCAATGAATCAAACGCTGCTGCGATAGCCAAAGTGCTACAAGCTACTAGTTTGCCTTACTTGTTTTCAGTTTACATGCTATTCATTTTGTGTGGCAGACCAGGTCCACCGAAAACATATGTGACGATTGAGGTCTCTCGGCGAACACATTTCTCTCGGCGCTCTGGAACCCCGCTCCTACTAGCGCATGCGTAAATCCAGCACTGTCTGTGGCCTCTTTCTGTTCGACAGGAAGTAGCTGCGTGTTTGTAACGAACGAGCTGTACCGCAGTGATTTTCCTCTATCTTTGTCACGCTCGTGATGAACACGCACCATTAACAAAGGGAAGGTGCCTATTGCGTGCGAATAAAGAAAGGCGTTACGTAGCGGTTGGCTAAATCCCTAAAGGATTTAATACAGTCAACATTGCCATATGACTTGTACTTTTCTTGTCTGTATGTTATAAGAGTCGAGGGACATGAAAGGGAAGCAGCGGTTGGTAAGGAAGTGAGACTGGGTTGTAGCCTCTCTCCGGTGTTGTTCAATCTGCATATTGAGCAAGCAGTAAAGGAAACAAAAGAAAAATTCTGAGTAGGTATTAAAATCCATGGAGAAGAAATAAAAACTTTGAGGTTCGCCGATGACATTGTAATTCTGTCAGAGACAGCAAAGGACTTGGAAGATCAGTTGAACGGAATGGGCAGTGTCTTGAAAGGAGGATATAAGATGAACATCAACAAAAGCAAAACGAGGATAATGGAATGTAGTCGAATTAAGTCGGGTGATATTGAGGGAATTAGATTAGGAAATCAGACACTTAAAGTAGTAAAGGAGTCTTGGTATTTGGGGAGCAAAATAACTGATGATGGTCGAAGTAGAGAGGATATAAAATGTAGACAGGCAATGGCAAGGAAAGCGTATCTGAAGAAGGGATATTTGTTAACATCGAATATAGATTTAAGTGTCAGGAAGTCGGTTCAGAAAGTATTTGTATGGATTGTAGCCATGTATGGAAGTGAAACATGGACGATAAATAGTTTGGACAAGAAGAGAATAGAATCTTTCGAAATGTTGTGCTACAGAAGAATGCTGAGGATTAGATCAGATAACTAATGATGAGGTATTGAATAGAATTGGGGAGAAGAATAGTTTGTGGCACAACTTGACAAGAAGAAGGGACCGGTTGGTAGGACGTGTGCTGAGGCATCAAGGGATCACAAATTTATCATTGGAGGGCAGTGTGGAGGGTAAAAATCTTAGAGGGAGACCAAGAGATGAATACACTAAGCAGATTCAGAAGGATGTAGGTTGCAGTAGGTAGTGGGAGATGAAGCATATTGCACAGGATAGAGTAGCATGGAGAGCTGCATAAAATCAGTCTCAGGACTGAAGACCACAACAACAACTTGTTTAATTTGATCATCTGTTCTTAATACCTTTCTTAGACTTATATGAATACCTGCTTTTCATTATTGGTTGTTGACTTCAGTAAGACAAATACAATAATTTGTTACTGGTTTGCCGTTATCGACGTCAAAGAGTTGCCTCTTGAACAGCGATGTTCCAGTCTCACTTAAAATACTATTAACTGAGACGTGTAACAAGAGTGGCCATTTCATGTATTTTCCTGTTTCTTGTGTGCCACAGTCTGACTTACGGAAAACCTGTCCACTGGCAGCTGAGTAAACGTTCCCGGTACACAGATTCTGCGGTTCACGGACTTTAGTGCGTCAGTCACTGAAATATTGGAATGTTCAACGGGTATGCACATTCGCTCACATTTACACCTCGTTATCTTAAACCTCCACAGGGGCGTAATGTAGCCAAGGCATGCATCGATATTGTGGAGAATTATGTGGAGCCAAGATTAGACATTCACACCATTTCGTTCGGGTGAATGTTCTAGCAGAAGTTCATATTAACATTCAGTGACTTCCAGTGTGCAAATAATCCATAGATCTTTGTCGAGACAGAAGAAATCAGAAATGCACAGAATACGACGGCATACAAGTGCTAACAGCCGTCTAGATTTCATACCAAAACAGGAAGAAAAATAACTATCATATGTACTTCTTCTTACGGTGTGTTTTTAGCAATTCGTCTTAGCTCTTGTACATAATATATGGAGCCGCGAATGCACAGACATCACCATAATCCTCTTTAACATATATGTACATCTGTTCGCATCAAATATTTGTGATTTGGGTGGTGCAGAGAGAAAAATAATGCTTTTTTTGTGGTTTTGTACAGTAAAAAGTGTCGCGTAATTTTGAAGAGGATGGAGGCAATTTCCGTATAGAAAATAAATAACTTTAAGTTTTTGTAAAGACACATTCTGAAACACGTGCGTAAGCATAGTGTTTAGGACAAGTAGCCATCTTTAAAGTCAGACATCCGGACTGAAATCAGTGTAGGGAATGAACGAAATTCGCGGTCAGGTGTTGGAAACTTCATGTGACGAAATGAATTTGACGCCACGAGGCCTGCTGCGAACCTGTTCAGTACCAGGTTACTGAAAACGTTGTCTGAGGAACTCCAGCTAGTTACGGTGTGCCGTGAATGACTGCAACAAACATACTTGAGTTGAAGTTGGACTGACATCTGATAATACGATGCTTATGGCCTGTGAATTGCACCAAACAGGCCGAATAAAATACATTGCACTTCTGCATACTGCGGCGTTGATGTGTGTGTAGTTTCCAACAGGTGACGTAACATTGACACAGAAAATGGTTGGCGACTGCAAGGATGATCCAAGATACCTGCTAGACTTTGTGCAATTAATTATTCTAGGCTCTCTCTGGACTATAATCATTACATAAGGTACGATGAAACAGTCTTCACAGTACACGCCCATAGATCCTTTGACAGCGCAATTCAGGAGCTTTCTAACATAAGTATGGCACTAAAATAACTGTACAGTAAAATCTGCCAAAACTAGAAAGTTGCAGATTTCCACTTCAGGAATCAGCAAACAGGAAAACAAATAGGCAATAAAGCTCATAGTAGATTTATTAACCTGAACTCGGTTTTAAGTAGGAGTACTGCCTCAACATCTACGACGTATTGTATGCCAAATTGCGTCACTAGCTGTGATAGAAATCTGAAAGTAATCCTCCACGTCATAATAATACACTACTGGCCATTAAAAAGGCTACACCACGAAGGTGACGTGCGACAGACGCGAAATTTAGCCGACAGGAAGAAGATGCTGTCATATGCAAATGATTAGCTTTTCAGAGCATTCACACAAGGTTGGCGCTGGTGGCGACACATACAACGTGCTGGCACGAGGAAAGTTTCCAACTGATTTCTCATACACAAACAGCAGTTGACCGGCATTGCTAGGTGGAAAGTTGTGATGCCTCGTGTAAAGAGGAGAATGCGTACCATCACGTTTCCGACTTTGATACAGATCGGATTGTAGCCTATCGCGATTGCGGTTTATCGAATCGCGACATTGCTCCTCGAGTTGGTCGAGATCCAAAGACTGCTAGCAGAATATGGAATCGGTGGGTTCAGGAGGGCAGTACGGAACGCCGTGCTGGATCCCAAAGGCCTCGTATCACTAGCAGTCGAGATGACAGGCATTTTATCCGCATGGCTGTAACGGATCGTGCAGTGACGTCTAGATCCCTGAGTCAATAGATGGGGACGTTTGCAAGACAACAACCATCTGCACGAACAGTTTGACAACGTTTGCAGCAACATGGACTATCAGCTCGGAGACCATGGCTGCGGTTACCCTTGACGCTGTATCTCAGACAGGAGCGCCTGCGATGGTGTACTCAGCAACGAAACTGGGTGCACGAATGGCAAAACGTCATTTTTTCGGATGAATCCAGGTTCTGTTTACAGCATCATGATGGTCACATCCGTGTTTGGCGACATCGCGGTGAACGCACATTGGAAGCTTGTATTCGTCATCGCCATACTGGCGTATCACCCGGCGAGATGCTATTGGGTGCCATTGGTTACACGCCTCGGTCACCTCTTGTTCACACTGACGGCACATTGAAAAGTGGACGCTACATTTCAGATGTGTTACGACCCATGGCTCTACCCTTCATTCGATACCTGCGAAACCCTACATTTCAGGAGGACAATGCACGACCGCATGTTGCAGGTCCTGTACGGGCCTCTCTGGATACAGAAAATGATCCACTGCCACCCTGGTCAGCACTTTCTCCAGATCTCTCACCAATTGAAAACGTCTAGTCAATGTTGGCTGAGCAACTGGCTCGTCACAATACACCAGTCGCAACTCTTGATGAGCTGTGGTATCGTGTTGAAGCTGCATGGGCAGCTGTAGCTGTACACGCCATCCAAGCTTTGTTTGACTCAATACCCAGGCGTATCAAGGCCGTTATTACGGCCAGAGGTGGTTGTTTGGGTACTGATTTCTGAGGATCAATGCACCCAAATTGCGTGAAAACGTAATCACATGTCAGTTCTAGTATAGTATATTTGTCCAATGGATACCCGTTTATCATCTCCATTTATTCTTGGTGTAGCAATTTTAATGTCCAGTAGTGTAGTTCTACGGTGCTATTACCAACAAATGGAGTAAAGTGCATTGAGTAATAACTAATAATAAATTTAACTACAATAATTTGATATACTACGAATCTTCAGACATCTGTAAGTTACAAACAGAGACGCTATGACTTTATCGTGTTTCATATGAAGTATCGGAACGGCACTAACAGTGAGAATAATTGACAAAAGAGTGCAGTGAACAATAATGATTTAAAAATGACTGAAAGATCGAATGTTCCGCTCAGAACTAAATGCGCCGGACTGTTTTGATTTGATTACTCCCAAAGACAGGCTTCACTCAAAAGAATGGATAAATAGTCCAACCGATATGAGTAGTATGTCTATGTTCCTTCTGGAACTCTTTGAAAATGTATATACGCAACGAGGACGCTTGCTACACCGCACTGTACCCATCTGAGTAATCGCGCTACACACAATGTTTACAATTATTATTTTCTCTGACAATTTTCATATTGTTTGCCCTTACTGCTGTGGAGCACTAGTACTCGTCTGTCACTGGTTGTAGATATTTCGATTAAATTTGTGATTTAAAGTCAATTTGATAATTATGGTATGTTTCAGGAGTAAAAATTGGAGAAGGAAACCGAGACTTGCCTATATTACGCATGTTCAACTGGGTGCAAACTGCGTAGACACATAGAAGAAGAGGTTCGGACAGGATACACTAGCGTGAACACGTGCGTCTTCATTCCAATGACCACAACAATGTTCTTTCCAGTCAAATTAATGGACCTCCTGTGAAAAGCCTGAATAACCACCTTTTGCAGTGCAGACCATTGCGAGAACATATGTTCTGTGGAGCACTAGTAGTCTTCTGTCACTAGTTGTAGATATTTCACTTAAATTTATGATTTATAGTCGTAACTTCTGTGAGTTCTGAACTCACAGCATTAATTTCGTTACGCAAATTCTCTTTACTAAATGCGACTTACTTTTCGTCACTGCCAGTAGTTATGTTACGGATTTTGTCTACTTCATTGTTCGATTCGTTGCGCTAGATCCGTACTCCGTTAACGATTGTACTCATCGATTTTTGTCCTTCTTGCTTATATTATTGATTTTAATGATCTCATCATTTTGCGCCTGTGTTTTCTCAAGAGCTTTACTAACCAGTTCAATAATTTGATTGCATTTTTTTGTCAATGTGGGTCCGAAATTCTTGGATTTCTGTTTCGATTTCTTCGCGTTTGACTTTACATCCCTCTCTGAGCTGATTATGTTTTTCATCGAACATCTCAGTACGCTAGGATCGCAAATTATTGACGGTATCCGTTAACGTGTTCAATTTAATTTTGATTTTCTCCTGAATTTGTTTGTTTTCCTCCCACATTTCTTTGTTTTCCTCTCGAACAGATTGTAATTGCCTTTGCGATTATTTTATTTTGTCGTCCATCCTTAATTCCATTTCCCCTAATACCTGAGTAGAGACGTTATTACTAACAGTAGTGGTCCCCTTTTGTTGAGTAGCCATCGTCGTTGAACTAGGCTTGGGCAGATGTTTTCAATAAGCATCAAGTTAAAGAGAGATGCAAACTGCGATTGCTTTATCACAAAAGGATTTGGCAACCCCCATCAAGCATACTTAATTGACATGATTGCGTATTCGAAATGGAATTTTGGATATAAATATTTATTAACAGTGGTTGATGTTTATTCCAAATACGCATGGCTTGCTGCTCTGAAGACTAAAGGCGTTGTTGCAGTTGCAAACGCGCTTAAAAAAATTACGCAGAAAGCAGGCGGGTTCCAGTACATTTACAAACTGATACTGGGATATAGTTCTACAATACTAGTTTCAAAAAGTTAATGCAACATCTCAGAATAAATCATTAGTCCACTTATTCAGATATGAAAGCTTCTGTAGTTGAATGTTTCAGCAGAACTCTCAAGAGTCTTATGTTCAGAAAATTTACTGCTCAGGGCTCCTAAAAATTAATTAATACTGTACAAGGGTTCGTAAAGTAATATAATCACACGAAACACAGGACAATTAAAATGCAGCCAGCGGATGTGTATAATAAAATCAAAATGATCGATCCACGCCCTTCGAAACTTAAAAGTGGCGATTATGTTAGTATTAGCAAACAGAAGACAGTATTTGACAAAGGATACACTGCAAACTGGTCAACGAAAATTCTCACAATATGTAAAGTGCAGTTGCTCAGATGCAGATACTGGTGGTACGTCTTCCATTTCCAAAATTTGAGAGCTCGCACGCGAGCTCTTAACTGCTACCTTTTTGGTGTAGTTCCCATTACTGCAAGGGGTGAGGAATCTTGGCTGCTGCATTTCGCTCCAGTTCTCCTTGCCGCCGCCACTCTTCTGGTAAAGTCGAAGGATAGCCACAGACTTGATCGATCGTGGTACACAGTACGTGGCACACAGAACGAACTATCTCTGTGGCACTTAAACCGAACTTTGTTAGTGGTTGACCGATCGACCGATTTCCGTGGTACACAAATCGAACTAACCTACATTTGCACTACACCCTGGAAAAACGGCACACGCAAGGTGTTTTTTCCCCACCACAACCGGCCTAAACCGACCCTTTTAATACTTGAACTGATAATTCGTAAGGAAGGGGAGTTCACAACATTCCCATTTTAAATTATGCAAATTTTAACCTCTTGTAGACACACACAGAGAAAACTGAAATTGTAAACATTGTGTGTGTGTGTGTGTGTGTGTGTGTGTGTGTGTGTGTGTATGTGCATGTGTGTATGTGTGTGTGTGTGTGTGTGTGGTGTGTGTGTGTGAGTGTACGTAACCGACTCATCTGGACGGCTGCCCGACCTTGGACAACGGCCAGAGCGCGATGACTCAGATGGGTACGGTTTGGTGTAGTAAGCGTCCTCGTTGCGTATATACATCTTCAAAGTGTTCCAGAACGAACATAGACATACTAATGATATGTAAATCTACAACCGTCTGAATCGATGTTTTCATTCGGTTGCTTACATAGACTGGTCTGTGTCATTCAAAAGATTGAATAATTAAACGGATGCGTAATAATAGAACCGAATGAGTCGATTATTTTCCAGCACCTGCTGAACCGATTCTTTTCATTCGGTAGTTCCCATCACTACGCGTTTCTCTGTGCGGCCCGTCTTTTACATAGTCTGAAACCAAAGCACTTTTCTCCGGACCAAGCTTGATTGTCTTGCCACGCCACACCCAAACGTGCACATGATCTCTGTCACTGTCTGGCTATCTGTGGAGGTTCGCACACCCATGCACACGACACTGACCTCTCTTTAATGATGCAGCTGTGTCCTCTGACATCAACAGTGGCTTCACAACTGGAACAATGCCATACCGAAACAAAAGCATTCAAGCAGTGTGTAATGTACGAAAAGAGATAGAGCAACAGAGCGATGCCAGAGGCGGGTGTTGTAGGATATTAGTCCAGAACACTGTGGGTGGGACTGGAAACTGATTACTAAAGGAGTAATTACGCTCATATCTTGCCCATTCCATATTAACTACTGCATTTCTCAGTTTTTACGGTTTCATTACAGTCTGCAAAAATACCGGATAACAGGACGTTATTCTTGGCAAATTCAGGCATAGCCTGCAAGGAGCACAGTGATCACTATAATTGTTTTTTCTTTGTTTATTTACTTGCCGCACTCTCGATTACAGTACTTGTAATACTACATGTATGTATTGTGTGTGTGTATGTGTGTGTGTTCATAGTGTTCTGTTTGTGTTGCATCATGATAATGATGATGAGAGCAGGGAGAGCGTGAAACCGTCCTTGCAAGTCACACCAAGGGGTCCGACAACCTTAACGTTCCCATACGATAGACCATCAATAGTGTCGCATATCCTCACTTCATGAGACACTGGAGAGAGGTTTGGTGTTTAAATCAGGACACTAGTGCAAAATATGGTGAGACCGATGGCTTCGCTATGTGGCGCCTTCCCCCCAAATCTGTTCCACCACCAGGATTCGAACCGGCTTACCCATGGGTCGAGCCCCACTGCACAATAGTACATTAGCGATCTTGGCTACGGAGGTAAGTCATAACGGTCATTATTGTTATTATCACTATTGTTATTGTTATTTTTGGATCGCCAGTCTTCTGACTGCTGTGACTTGGCTCACCACAATTTCCTGTGCAGTGCCACCCTAATCATCTAGGACTGCTTCCGCCCAACAGCTTCAATTATTTGCTGTATAAATTCCAGTCTCTGTGTTCCCCTATAGTTTTTACCTTCTACAGCTCCTCTAGTACCATGGAAGTTACTCCGTGATGGTTTAAACATCTATCTCCTGTCTGTTCTTCAGGTCAGTGTGCTCTATATGTTCCTTTCCTAGCCCATTCTGCGGAGAACCTCCTCATACCATATCTCATTAGTGCACCAAATTTTAAAAAAATGGATCAAATGTCTCTAAGCACTATGGGACTTAACATCTGAGGTCATCAGTCCCCTAGAACTCAGAACTACTTAAACCTAACTAACCTAAGGACATCACACACATCCAATCTGTGACCGTAGCAGCAGCGCGGTTCCGGACTAAAGCGCCTAGAGCAGCTCGATCACAACGGCCGGCACCATATTTTCAAAGTCATTCCATATCATCACTTCTCAAATGATTCGATTCTCTTCTTTTCCGGTTTCATGACAGTCCAAGAATCACTTTCACAGAATTTTGTCCTCCAAACATAGACCCTCAGCAGTTGTTTCCACAAATTAAGGCCGTTATTTGGCGCTAGGAGACTTCTTTTGATCATAAATGCCCCCTTTGTATAGTCTAGTTGTGATGTCGACCTTGCTTGTTCCATTATGTGTCAATTTCCTTGAAAATTGGCAGAATTCCTTCACTTCACCTGGCTTGTAGTCATCAATTTTCATTTTACGTTAATCACTACTCTCATATCTGCTACTTCTCATTACTTTTGTCTTTCTTCGATTTATTCTCAGTCCATATTATGCACTCTTTAGACTGTTCATTCCAGTTAAAAAGTCCTATAACTTCGCTATACTTTCACAGAGGATTGTAATACCTTCAGCGAATCTTACAATTGGTAGCCAAATTATTGGACCTTTCTTTTATTTCCGTCATTGCTTCTTCGATGTGCAGATTGAACAGAAGGTGGGAAAGACTACATCCCTGTCTTACACGCTTTGTAGTTCGAGGGCATCGTTCTTGGTCTTCCATTCTTACTATTCCTTCATGATTTTTGTACACACTGCATAAGTTATTATCCGTCTTTCCATACAGGCTACACAACTAGCGACGTATAAGTAACTTCTTCGATTGATATTCACCGCTCAGGTATTGTGAAGCAAGTGCTGACAGCAGATTTCTTCCACAGTTCATGCCTTTAGGATGACTTACACAGACCTTTTTTCTGTGTACGTTTCGGCAAAAGTAAGAGAACAATGAAATGATGTAAAGATCATACAATATACTACCTACATCGATACAGATGATTAAATGGCAGAAGGAAAATAATGGGAAAGAAGGGTGTTACGGAAAATTTTAATAGCACGGGAAGTTTAGCGGACACAGCACTGTCATTTGAGCAAAAACTTTGTTATGTTTCGTGGATCAGTAGGTGCTTCCACCAGGAGACAAATGCTCATGTTATTTCAGTCAGTATTCGTAAATCATGGATATTCTAAGCGAAATATTTCATTTTTATATAAGATGTCGTTTAGATTTTACTTCCTTGCTGTAGCCCTGAAGTTATGACGAAGACGATTATTAGCAGTGCGAAATGCCTCGTTTTCCTTTTTGAACACTAATCTCGTAATTTCCTTTAATCCTTAGGTAGTGATTGACGTCAAGCTCAAGAAATGCAGTCAGTGTTTGTCGCTGCATAACCGCTTGTGCTAAAGGTTAAATCATACCAACACTGTAAATGCAAATGTAACTCTGTCTGTCACGCTTTTACAACTAAACTGCTGAACCGATTTTGATAAAAATTGGCATGAAGACAGCTTGAACGCCGAAGAAGAGCATAGGCTACTTTACAAAGCGTGTAGTACAACGTATTTATTGATTTCAGGAATATAACGCGAAGTATGGGACACGAATCACTCTTTAAAAATCTATTTACTCTTACACTTTTGATATTTATCATATTTGTGAAAATGCTTTTATTGTTTGATGTATTTTACATAGCACGATTCAACGCAATGAATACAATGTGCATAGAATCCTTTATGTGTTTAATCCATACTTCCATATTAAAACCAGTCACAAGCCCTTCACAATTCACCCACCGAGCGTCATAGGTCTTTTTTGCGCCATGCTTCACGCGAACAGTTAGTGGTTAAGCGGTTAACGTTAATGTATCACGACCATGGCTTCCTTGGATCAATCCCCGCCCACATCAGTTTTTTTTTCTGCTCTTGTTTCCGTATTTTCTCCTTCACATTCCATAAATTATGTATCTACCTCATAATTATAACAGCAGCCGCCACTTGGCGCATGGATGAAAGGAATCTGACGCGTAAGGTCTTATTTTTCATCATTACAACGGACAGAAAAATGAAAATGAGACATGCTGTTTTAAACTCTTGCGCCAACAGTTGCGTACACGTTTGCCACAAATTGCGATCTGCATAAGAGTCGGCGACGAACACGCTCAGTTTTATCATGAACATCATTCTGCGTTTCATTCAATTGGTTACTAAACAAGTCAGGTCCGCTCACTCGCTCAGACGTAGTGACACAGCCAGTGACGCTCGGGACAGAGTAAGCAGTGCGAACACGTGATAGAATGCAACTGATTTGTGAATCCAAGTCATGGTTTCCAGCATTTTTTGTGATTAACGGTTCTGCTACTCACTAACTAGAGCCAGTTACGCGACACTCATGTACACATTTTCCTGCCAATTTATTTTGTCCAGCCTGTAGGAGAGACAGTGGCTAGTTCCACTGCAGCAGGCCAGGGCCACAGTATACTTAGGCGGCAAAAGTCGTGGGACACCTCCTAATATCGTGCCGGACCTCCTTTTACCCGGCATAGTTCAGCAAGTCGATGTGACATGGATTCAACAAGTCGTGGGAAATCCAATGCAGAAACACTGAGCCGTGCTGCCAAAATAGGCGTCCGTAATTGTGAAAGTGTGGCCGGTGCAGGATTTTGCGGACAAAGTGACCTCTTGATTATGTTCGATAAATACTCGATGCTACTCACGTCGGGCGATCTGAAAGATCAAATCATTCGCTCGAATTGTCCTGACCGTTTTCCAGATCAATCGCGAGCAATGGTGCACTATTATCCATAAACATATCATCGTTATTTGAAGTCCACTAGTGGCTGCAGATGGTCTCATGTGGTTCGGTTGGACCAGACCCTGTGCATTCCATCTAAATACAGCCCACATAATTATGGAGTCACTAACAACTTGCACAGTGACTTGTTGACAACTTGGGCCCATGGTTTCGTGGGGTCTGCGCCACATTCGAACCTTACCATCAGCTCTTACCAACTGAAGTCGGAACTCACCTGCCCAGGCTACGATTTTTCATCCGTCTAGGAATGATACTGCGTGAAGAGTTTGACAGAGCACTGAAAGACCTGAGTCGAAACAAGGCCCCCGGAGTAGACAACATTCCATTGGAACTACTGACGGCCTTGGGAGAGCCAGTTTTGACAAAACTCTACCATCTGGTGAGCAAGATGTATGAAACAGGCGAAATACCCTCAGACTTCAAGAAGAATATAATAATTCCAATCCCAAAGAAAGCGGGTGTTGACAGATGTGAAAATTACCGAACTATCAGTTTAATAAGTCACAGCTGCAAAATACTAACACGAATTCTTTACAGACGAATGGAAAAACTAGTAGAAGCCAACCTTGGGGAAGATCAGTTTGGATTCCGTAGAAACACTGGAACACGTGAGGCAATACTGAACTTACGACTTATCTTAGAAGAAAGATTAAGGAAAGGCAAACCTACGTTTCTAGCATTTGTAGACTTAGAGAAAGCTTTTGACAATGTTGACTGGAATACTCTCTTTCAAATTCTAAAGGTGGCAGGGGTAAAATACAGGGAGCGAAAGGCTATTTACAATTTGTACAGAAACCAGATGGCAGTTATAAGAGTCGAGGGACATGAAAGGGAAGCAGTGGTTGGGAAGGGAGTAAGACATCGTTGTAGCCTCTCCCCGATGTTGTTCAATCTGCATATTGAGCAAGCAGTAAAGGAAACAAAAGAAAAATTCGGAGTAGGTATTAAAATTCATGGAGAAGAAATAAAAACTTTGAGGTTCGCCGATGACATTGCAATTCTGTCAGAGACAGCAAAGGACTTGGAAGGGCAGTTGAATGGAATGGACAGTGTCTTGAAAGGAGGATATAATATGAACATCAACAAAAGCAAAACAAGGATAATGGAATGTAGTCTAATTAAGTCGGGTGATGCTGAGGGAATTAGATTAGGAAATGAGGCACTTAAAGTAGTAAACGAGTTTTGCTATTTGGGGAGCAAAATAACTGATGATGGTCGAAGTAGAGAGGATATAAAATGTAGACTTGCAATGGCAAGGAAAGCGTTTCTGAAGAAGAGAAATTTGTTAACATCCAGTATTGATTTAAATGTCAGGAAGTCATTTCTGAAAGTATTCGTATGGAGTGTAGCCATGTATGGAAGTGAAACATGGACGATAAATAGTTTGGACAAGAAGAGAATAGAAGCTTTCGAAATGTGGTGCTACAGAAGAATGCTGAAGATAAGGTGGGTAGATCACATAACTAATGAGGAAATATTGAAAAGGATTGGGGAGAAGAGAAATTTGTGGCACAACTTGACCAAAAGAAGGGATCTGTTGGTAGGACATGTTCTGAGGCATCAAGGTATCACCAATTTAGTATTGGAGGGCAGCGTGGAGGGTAAAAATCGTAGAGGGAGACCAAGAGATGAATACACTAAGCAGATTCAGAAGGATGTAGGTTGCTGTAGGTACTGGGAGATGAAAAAGCTTGCACAGAATAGAGTAGCATTGAGAGCTGCATCAAACCAGTATCAGGACTGAAGACCAGAACAACAACAACAGGAATGTCCCATGTGTCCAACTACCATTACAAGTTCAAAGTCTGTTAATATCCATCATCTGAACGTAATCACGTCGGAAACTTTGTCACCGCAGTGTATAATGTCTACTCAATATGAGGCTCCTATATCTATTCAACGCGGAGTACTACCGTGTAGCCATACTGTGGAAGATTGGAACACTGTGTCCGCCGAGCTACTATATCGCGTCTGCAGCACTAAAATCGTTAACATCAGACGATTACCGACTTTTAGATGTGTAAAAGGCTTGTCAGTGTTTTGCATAATGTGGTTTTTCGATGAAACATAAATGTAGAGATCGGCGACCGTTTTCCTAAGTCAATATTACCTATATCAGGATCCACGTTCTGTCGTCTGAGCCTTGTGTACTTCCATCTTTCCACGGCTCGTTTCCTGAGCATCGTGTGGAGCCAATATTTTTGGTAATCGACAGTGTTGGGCGTGATGAGGCTCTAGCATCTCGTTGCTGTGTTGTATTACTTCGCTTCTATTTCGTTTTTCCGCGGTTGTTCAGGGTTGGTCTTTTGTGAAGCTCTTTCGTTTGAACTCCCGCCCGTAGTGTACCCACTATCGATTGCGAGGTGGAGGAACGCCTGCCTGGCTGGGCCCCTCTGTCCGCTCTTCACCGGTGGTCCGCGGGAGGCGGATGGCAACCTAATCATCGCCTGCGTCGACGAAGGCAAACAAACAGTAACCATCATAGGGCGGTGGAGCCGCCGTTCGGCGAGGGTTTGAGTCCGGGAGCAGTTCGGCTGGGTCGGTGTCTGCCGGGACGACTGGGGACGGCTCAGAATTGTGCACAGCAGTCCCGGAAAAACGACGACGTGCGCCGAGGGAAAGGAGAAAAGAAGTGTGAATGTTTCAAGTTGATCGTCCTTTGGGATTGAGTTCATCCAGCCGTCTTTCCCACCTTGTGGCCACCGCTGTGGCAATCCTCTGTTCTGTTCACTGGTGCAATTCTTACAGTGCAGATTCCTCCACGCATCGTTGCTAACCCGTATAGTGGTGTATTTTGGTAGTTATTTGTGTTCCTTTGCACTTCTATGTTTGGTAGTTCATCCTCCTGCCATGTGGTTGCAGAATTTCGGGTGGGGAGTTAGTTCCTTGTCTGTCAAGGTCTAGTGCTGTATTATTAAGGTTAATTCTAGTTCAGTCTAGTGTTCTGTTAATCCCTGGGTATATGAGACCGCCATACTATTTTCGCTGTATTTATTCTAAGTGAGTTGCACTGAGAGTAGTTGGGGGTTCGAGTCCTGTCACGGAGCTGATAAGGGGTCACATTGGTTTCGGCTTGTCACTTGCAGGGTGTTGCCTTAGAGGTCCGTTAACATTGGCATGTCAGCGTTGTCTAGCGCTACCGGGACCTAAAGAAGAACATTGTGCTGATTAGGGAATGTTGTTACACGTTCTTGTTTTCATTTCGATACCTGTATTTGTGAAGGCAACCGCATGAAGTAAGGTCTTTTCTGAAGCTATGCTGGATCTTGCGATCTTGGGATTTTTGGTTTTGTTTTGATCCCGACTATTTGGGTGTCAGGAATATGGAACTGTGTTGTTAATGTTTGGCTTGAACAGCGGATACGCGGCTAGTTTAGTACGTGTGTAGTGGCATGGCGTCCTCGTGAAGGCGTGCCCGCTAGATTGCTATTGCGTCTCCTCAAAGTGTAATTTCCACCTTACTAGAACCCCCTTGTTAAAAGGGAGGAAGGAAATAAAACTTTAGAAATACCTTCTATTTGCATTAACTGTCTTACCTGTCGCATAAGTTCACTGATTAAGCTAATGGGAGCACCTATCCTAAAAGCTACTAGCGTACTTCTGTTATGGTGGTCCTCGTGCCTATTTTGGTCCGAAAGATTGTATGATTAGGCTTACATGCTCCGTATCGAACTTCTGAAGTTGTTTTTTGAGTGATTGTGGATTATTAAAATTGATTATAGTGCAAACGTTTGTATTGCACCAACCGTGTTTATAAGTTATTAATGTGATTGGCTGGAATGTAATACGAAAGTTTTAGGACCATAGTTTGTCCAGGTAGAAATTTTGAAGCCATGCTGTGTTGTGAATTCATGTATTTATGTTTTATATTGCAATGAGAATTTAAATGTGGTAAACCCACGCTTTGTGATTAATAATTAAAGATTTAAGAGTGCGTTCACTTAGCGCTTACTTATGTGTTGTGTTATTATTATTTTTAAAAATTATAATAGGCGTTTTAGTTTCTTAAATGAAAGCCTTTCCAATTCGAAAGTGGTGGCCCTCCCACTTTGGGCAATTGTAAACATCGAAGCAGGATTTACGTAGTTGGTGTTATGTATTGTATGTTATGAATAAATTATTTATGTGTTAAATCACGTCTGATATGTCAATTCCTTGGCCCCGTCCACACCTTGGTCGTAGTCTTTTAATATTAAATGATGAGACCACCATTCCATCGTCTTCTTTCCCAATATCGTGTCTAAATGACGACGTTTGTATGTAATGATGGTTATCAACATTACGTTCACATAAATTCTAAATAATGAACTCATTGTTCCAAATTTGAATAACAATAGTAGTAATTTAAGTTTTCGAGCTAAAGTTTGTAAGAAATTTTAAAAGAAATATAATCTGGCGCATTTCGGTGATATTGCTTTTAAAGCTGTTGATATTGCAGTGAGTGAATACTAAGAATAATATTCTGGAATTAGAAAAGATTTGTCTATAAGAATTCACCATAGCTAAAGTTATTATTAACATGTTGCGAACAGCAACTATTCGCCAGTTCATTCATTATTCTATTAATATCCGTATTAAGTATTTCTAAATTTATGATTAAAGGTAGTGACTGATGTCACCGTTGCGAGTTTGAACGATTGTTACGTGAACTCGCTAGTAATCATACCGAACTGGTTCTAATCCATTTTGTGCATTTGTAGACACGTGATTATATTCTCTCATAATCAACAATCGTTTCACTTAACCAATTCTAACTGAACTTTACTTAAATATCCTTTCTTTTAGTCTTCTCTGAGAAAAATAATGTAAATGTCGTGTGACTGGGGCCTCCCATCGGGTAGATCGTTCGCCGGGTGCAAGTCTTTCCATTTGACGCCACTTCGGCGACATGCGCGTCGATGGGGATGAAATCATGATGATTGGGACAACACAACACCCAGTCCCACAGAGGAGAAAATCTCCGACCCAGATGGGAATCGAACCGTGGCCCTTAGGTTTGGCAGTCTGTCGCGCTGACCACTTTTTTTTTTTTTTTTTTTTTTTTTTTAAATGATGAAGACAACAAAACACCCAGTCCCTGAGCGGAGAAAATCCCCGACCCAGCCGGGAATCGAACCCGGGCCCGTAGGTTGGCAATCCGTCACACTGACTACTTTTTTTTTTTACCAACTTTTTTTTTTTTTTTTTTTTTTGTAATCTTTATTATGGAACAAACGGAGAGTACATATATATATATATACACAAAGCAAAAGTTCTTCAAGGTACCAGTTAAACATATACAAAGGAGTGTTAGGTAAACAAATTATTAGAATAACATGAAATACAACAAATTAGAACATATCCTGTTTTCCTTTTTTTTGTTTTTTTTTTTGTTTTTGTTTTTGTTTAAAAATTTGTATTGAACAAACTAAAGGTACATATATATTCACTATGCAAGAGTTCTTCAAGGTACCATTTAAAAATATACAAATGACTGTTAGTTAAACAAAAAAAATATTAAAAAAGAAAAACATTAAATACAACAAAATATAACATATTCTGTCTTCTTCCTTTTTGTAAAAAAAAATAAATAAATAAATAAAATTGTGTTTGTTTTTGGTCGATGCATGAGAACGTGGATAAGGGTGTTGCATCATGTGACAGGTAGGCATGGTACACCCCAACTTTGAGGGGGGTCAAGAAAGACGCTGCGGAGATAACCGGCAAAAGTTTGTCGGTAAGATGGTTTTCGGGTGAGGGTGCTATGCGCGGTCACAACTTTGTACCAGAAGTCAAGGACTGTATGCGGACCACTCCGAAAGAGATATTCTAAAGCCTGTCCTCGAAACCAGATTAGGGTATGGTGCTTAGCAAGAGGGTAGTGAAATGTCTGGGGCAACAACAGGAAATCCGGGGTTACCGTCGTTGGCGGGGCACGGAGGTAAAAGCCCACGATTCGTTGGATGAGGAGCCATACGTTTTGTTTCAGGGGGCACGTAAGACGGTGCTCGTCGGTGTCTTCGAGCTGACAGTCAGGGCAGAGTGGGGAGGTGGCCAGTCCTGTGCGGTAAAGTCGACTATTAGTCGGGAATTTCCCATAGACTAAAACATACCAGAGTGCAGACACAGACGACGGTAAAAAGGGTGCATGCACACACCCCCAAACCGTGCGCCAGTTAATGTCAGGATGCTGTAGCACCATGGGGTCGCAAGGGTTGGACAGCATAAACAAACGATAATAATCTTTTGTACGGGGAGGACGGGTGACTGGAAGATCGGCCCGAACGTAGCTGAGTTCTATGAAACAATTGGCGACGTAGTACAATAATGGAGAAATAGGTGCCACATTGATCGGTGGATCGAGAGAAGCTGGTCGGAGGATATCTAAGAGACAGCGTGTTAAAGACGGGACCGGCCCCTGCCAGTGCCGCAACAGAGTGTGGACAAAGAGTGCAGAAGAGCGTGCCCGCACGTTGATGAGTCCGAGGCCACCTTTTGCAGGAGGCAGTGTTAGAGTGTTGTAGCGGACTTTGAAAAGTGCCCCTGCTGACACGAAATATCCAAAGGCTGATTGGATGCGGCGGCCAAGGAGTAACGGCAGTGGGAGGATCTGGGCGACGTGTACCAGTTTAGGGGCGACATAGATGTTTACATAGGACACACGTTGGAGTTGGTTTAAGTTACGGTGCACTTGACCGCGGACATGGTGCCGAATCGACTGCAAAAGCCGCCGGTAAGCCAGGGCCACTGTGCGGTGTGTGGAGCTCGTAAATTCGATACCCAAGTAACGAAGGGTGGCACTAACTGGGAGTGGGGTCGGCACCATAGCCGGGAGGCCGCGCCCAGTGTGCATCATAGTCGATTTACGGACATTAAGAATGCTACCAGAAAGACGTCCATACTGCTGGATCCATTGGATGGCGTCATTGAGTTCCGTGGAGGAGCAGGTGAGAAAGAGGAGATCGTCTGCATAAGCCCTACAGTGAAAGGTGTGGTCACGCAAAGTGAGGCCCTGCAGTCTAGACGTCAGTCCAGTGATGAGGGGCTCAAGTGCAATGGCATACAGTAAAGTAGACATAGGGCATCCTTGACGCACAGAGCGGCGTATAGGAATCGGTCCTACAAGCCTCCCATTGACTTGTACCATCGAGACCGCGGGAAGGAGTAACCGGCGAATGGCATCGACAAAAAGCAATGGGAACCCCATACGTGTCGCCACCATGAGGAGGAAAGGGTGTCGAACGCGATCAAAGGCACTCGTGAAATCGACGGATACCAGTGCTGCACGAAGGCGACAAACCGACGCCAGTGCAATGAGGTCACGGCATTCTCCCAGGGCTGTTTGTAAGGTGGCCCCACAACCACGTGCAGTCTGCTCAGGAGAAAGGACCGTAGGTAAGACGGTGCGTATGCGCGCTGCTAAGAGGCGTGCATAGATTTTATAGTCTGCATTCAGTAGTGTAAGGGGGCGATATGCAGAGACATGAGACCCTCCCTTCGGTTTAGGCACAGGTAGAAGAATGCCAGTGACGAATTCAGGTGGAATTGGGAAGGACGGAGTAAAGAGTTCCTGAATCATTTCCGTCCAGCGAGGAAGCATTAACGTGGTGAACGCCCGGTAAAACTCCACTGGGAGACCATCTGGTCCGGGTGATTTGTTCTTGGCCCCTTTGTTGATCGCTTCTACCACCTCTTCTGCGGTGATTGCAGACATCATGGACGTTGACTCTGCTACGGTGAGGGTCCGTTCAGGGGAAGGACGGAGATCATCAGGAATGGGCGTCGCCATCGCTTCATCATCATAAAATTGGCGATAATGTTCAGCAAAGGCGGACACGACCGCCGCCTGTGTTGTGTGGTGAACACCATCGGAGGTCGTGATGTTGGGGACGAAAAGCCGACGTCGACGACTATGGTCGGATGCGGCATGGATTGTGGATGGGGTTTCGTCGTGGAGGAGGTCTTGTCGTCGGGAACGCACCACGACACCATGCAGTCGTGCGCGTTGAAGAGAGAGGAGACGAGCTTTAGTACGTTGTCGTTCCCTGTGGGTGTCAGGTGATGGAGGGAGCGCATCGAGCTCACGGAGGACGGCGTAGTGAAAATTTGTGGTGTCTCGATGCCATGCTGCTGCTTCCTTGCCACATTGTATGAAGGCCTTTCTGATCGAAGGTTTGGCACATTTGAGCCACCAATGGAACGTGGATGTGTACTGCGGAAGGCGTCTTTCGCAAGACGCCCATGTAGCGGCAATACATTGTCGGCAGTGTGGATCATTAAGGAGGGAGGTATTAAGCTTCCAGTAACCTCTGCTGCGCCACACTGACTGAGGTGGCAGAGCCAGGGAGCAAATGACGGCGCAATGGTCCGAAAATGCAAGGGGCCATCGTTCAGCTTGGGCGACTTCATTGCCGAGGTGAGCAGAGACATAAAACCGGTCCAGTCTGCTCGCAGAATGTGCTGTATAATGGGTAAAACCGGGGGTATTGCCATGAATTTTCTCCCAAACGTCCACTAGATGAAAATCTTCGATTAAGGTGAGCAGCGCCGGGCATGGCGAATAACCAGGTACTTGGTCCTGCGGATGGAGGACACAGTTGAAATCGCCTCCCATGATAAGGCGATCATAGCGTCCAGAAAACAGGGGCGCCACGTCATGTCCGAAGAAAGTGGACCGCTGCCGACGGTTCGTGGAGCCAGACGGAGCGTAGATATTGATGACGCGCGTGTCGAAGATGGTAACAGCCATGCCTCTTCCACAGGGAAGGATTGTCGTGTCCGTGAGTGGGATTCCTTCGCGTATGTAGAAAGCCACTCCACGCCCTGATTCATCACATGTGGACGTGTATGAGTCGTAGCCGTAGACTGGTGGTAGTGTGGCAACGCGTACTTCCTGAAGAAGGGCGACGTCGACGTCAGAGGCCCGAAGCATGTCACATAGGAGTTGCAGCTTGGGTGCAGTGCCGATCATGTTGATGTTCAGTGTGGCAAACCGGTATGTTTGTTTCAGTGGTGGTGGACGCGCATCTACCATCACCAAGGGAAGTAAGAGGAGGGCACCGACAGGAAGTCCCGTCCCATCAGCTGCAATGCCTCGCTTTTGATGTTAACAGGCAGCCTCGTCCGGCGGAGGTAACTCATCCGGAGGAGGGGGCGTACCTTCCTCAATGTCGTCGGCCCATGCTCCTGTGCCGTGGGTCTGTCCAATGTCCATGGGAATTGCGTCGTGGTGAGAGAGATCTGGAGTTGTCGGCGGGGAGACAGGCGTCTCAACCGGCGCACCGATCGTTACATTGTGCGTGGCGACCTCCATAGTGGTCCCGTCCTGCGAAACGTCTTGTTCATCGTGAAAGTTGTCCGCCGACCTCTGCGTGGAAATGTCGGCTGCTTGGGTGTCGTCTTCGTCGTCGCGGGTGGCAACGCTCTGAGAGCCCGTGGGTGAACGGCGACGGCGTTTGCGCCTACGTGGCGAGCGTTGTTTGCGCACGTGTTCCTCAGTGTCGGACGACGGCAAGGAGGAGCGTCGACCTGGTTCGAAGGCGTCGGTGGGTACAATGAGATTGTCAAACAGGTGTTGTGAAGATGTACTGGTCTCCTCAGCGTCCGGTGCGGGAGCCTATTCGGCGGCAAGATTGTCAGGTGGGACGTCTGTACCGTCCGTTGGTGACTGGGACGGTGGGACGTGCCGACCAGAAGGACCGGGCGACGGACTGGACGAAACTGTAGACGTGGCAAGAGCCGCTTCGTAAGTGACCGGTAGGGCGGTCATCGTGGGTGTGACGGACGCTTCCGACAACGGGAGCTGCGCGACACGTCGTTGAATGCATTCAGACCGTAGGTGACCTTCTTTCCCGCAACCGGAACAGGTCCGAGGTTGGCCGTCGTACATTATAATGGCACGGCAGCCTCCGATACGTAGATAGGAAGGCACGTGTTTCTGCAACTCGATGCGGACCTGTCTAACACCGTTTAAAACTGGATAGGTCTGAAATTGGACCCATCGTTCGGCAACATGTTCCAGAACGTTGCCATAGGGACGGAGCGCCTCGATGACGACGTCTGCAGGTAGTTCGAACGGCAGTTCGGAGATCCTTATCGTCCGTGTGCCGAGACCTGCGTGATCGACGGTAACGGGTCCGACGTTGCCGTCGGAATGACAGAAGCGCAGTCCACGTTTTGCCTCTTGAAGCACCTTGTCGCACGCCGCATCGTTGATCATTTTGACGTAGACGGTACTGCTAACTATGGACAAGTGGATGCCAATTAGATCCGTTGGTGGTATTTTAACTTCATCGCGTATAAATCGTTCTACCTCCAGGGCCTTGGGTCGGGCGAAGTCGGAACAAAAGTTGAAACGTAATGTCTTCTTCCGATAGTCGTGCGCCATGGTGGTCTGGAAGGAAAACGGCACTTACAGCGGCCGAAGTAAACACAAACACACCGTGTGCGCCTCGCCCGCAGCGCTCTGGCGCGTGACCGCCTCGCAGCACTGCCGGCGGCAGACTGTGTTCAGCTGCCGGGGGCGGACGACAAAATAATAAATTGCCGTGACATAAGGGCATACATATAAGATTATACAATTAGGATGGAAGCCAAACAGTATCACCCTGGACTGTCTAGCACCTGCTGATCACATAGCATTCATTACAAACTCGGTTGAAACCGTGCAAGAAAAAATCACAGAATAACAACGTCAAGTACGATTATATATGTCATTTGAAAAAAGAAAAGAAAAGAAAACCTCAGTACATGACAAACATCAGAAAAGCATCTCAGATGCTTAAAATAGGTTACAACACAATATCCAAAGAGGCTGTTTTAGATGTATAGGAGATTGGATATCAAAAAATATGAAGGAACAGGCGGCATAGAAACTAGATTACATAAAAATGTAAAGAGCCTTTCTAATAACAAGAATTATCTATATGGAAAAAACTTAATCTGGAATACAGAACAGAAACAGGCTACAAATACTCCATGCAATGGAAACAGAGTGACTAAGAAGGGATGGATCAAAATTTAAAAAACCTGGAAGAAGATGCCAATGAAAAATATTAGGACCCAAAAACAGCAATGAATGAGACTGTGGATATAGATTTGATGCAGAACAATAACAGAAAGTTGGAAAGGTAACAGATGTAACGAGAAAAAGATAGTTAATATTCCATGGGCGCACATGCAGTGTTAATAATTACGGAATAACTAGACAAATCTTTGGCTTAACGTGTCCAAAATCATATGGTTGAGAGAAGTCGGAAATTACATCGAAAATGTTGTAGTCAAGAATAAAAAGAATTTTTAAAGGAGCGATAGAGAAGGCAAGCATTCAGGGGAGGAAAAAATCAATAGCTGGAAGAAAGTGTATGGAAGCAGAGAAGAAATTACATTCTCGAAGAATGAAAGAAGTGTTGACCTAAAGGAAACTGCTATTGAAAATAAACAAACAAGAACTATATTTATTTTCCGTACCCTCTGAAAGAGTTATTCGAAAAAAATTGCCATTCTGTTGATGAGTTGCACAGTTTCTCATACGTTTCGATTAAACTCTTTCGGTATTAGTGACTCAGAGATTCGCTAGGTATACGTAGCCACACTGAATTTAATTAAACCGAACTAAATGGGGGGGGGGGGTGAAAAACAGTGCGAAAGATTGTCGAACTCGGTGGCATATTGGCGCAGGTAGGGGTGCTACTTTCTTCACAAGAATAGAATTCTTTACTATGTCAAAAAGTTGCAGGCTATGCCAAAATCTGTTGCAGGTTTAAGCTCCGATTTTATGAGTTCTGGTGAACACATGTTCTTCATAATCGAAAATGCATTTGAACCCCGCATGCCTAATAACAGACGTATGAACCGAGAGGTGTCACTCTTTGTTGAGGTATTAGTGTCAAGAAGTTCCCCCACTTAGATGCAACATCACCATCCTTAGTGATACAGTCAGCGAAGTTATCTTTCACCTCACAAAAATTCTTCATTTAAATGGTCGCTATTGACTTTATGTTGTAGACTGAATATCTCCGCTGCATGTCCAAAGTCATAATACAAAATTTCCTCATTCAAATGGAGGGTTTCCAAACGACATCAGAATCGGAAATTAAGTATATCGACAACACTGCCGGTTGTGTACCGAGTGATCTTCAGAAGTACCAAGCTACATATAGACAACCCTAAAATCTATATTCGAATGCCAATAATAACAAATGTAATCAAAGTAATGTGCATGTATGTTACACACACACCACACACACACACACATATATATATATATATATATATATATATATATATATATATATATATATATATATATATAGTGGTCAGAAAATGTCTGAAACGCTTGTAGGGATGTTGCAGCAACACCGCCCCTGGCAGGCCGCTTGAGTGTGAGCGCGCGACGCCCCGATTGGCTAAATTCTCCGCTAAATAACTCGGAAACGGAGCAACGTACATTTATGTCTCAGTACAACCTGCCCTGTAACATCCTTATACATATATATATATATAAGGTAAGGTGGGGTATATCCGACCTTGTAATTTCTCGTGGCTATAAATCGTTTATCCGAGGTCGGATCGTAGCGTTATAAACATTAAATTATAGGCAATATAACGGAGCAACTGTTTGCAAAATATTTTTGTTATACCATCAATAGTTTCTGAGATGTCCATATTTTAAGAAACGTCCGCTTTTGCCATTTGCAAAAATGGTGTGTTAAGTCCGATCCCCTATTTGTTTGGCTGATTTTGCACAGAAATAGTTCTAAACGAGCGGTTTCTTGGGAAATAAATATAAGCAATTATATTTTTTACATAAGTGAACAAAATGTATTCAAGAAAATAACGTTGTTTAGAGTACTAAATGTACTGAAAGTTAAATGAATGTAAATTTTTATTGAAAAAAGATGATTTCATTGCACGACGGTGCAACAGCAATGTCGATCTCAGAATGTTAAAGTCACGAGCGACAGCTCGTAAAAACGTTCCCGTTTGCATTGCAGCAATTGCTCTGCGAATATCGTTTTTATTACGTTTCGTCGTTTTTCGTATGTTATTTCGTACCATTTTCCTAAAAATAAACAAAAATTCACTTTATTTTCGTAAATAAATAAGTCTATACGCACAAACGATAAAAAATATGCGGTCGGATTTACCCCACCATTTAGCGGTCAGCTTTACCCCACCACACATTTTTCATTTAACACACACAGAAACAATTTACACGAAATTTTCAACAAAAACGATACATACACTGAATAGGTCACTAAATTTACTACAAAATCACTTACCGTTTGTTTTGCGACAGTTTTATTTGTAAATATAATGATCCAATTTACACAAAAATTAAACTGAAACAATCGAAAACACACTAGTTTTCTTTTGAGTGTCTAAATGTCAAATGCGGCAAAGCTGTCAAGGTGACACTTTCGTTATTTCGAATGCTCTATATGGTAACACTGATGCGAAATCGCTCCACTTTGTCGTTTCTCACAAACAGAGGGCGGTCGGGTTTACACCCCCAGTCGGATTTACCCCACCCTACCCTATATATGCAATATACATACCCGCCACGTTAGCTGAGAGCGCTAATGCGCTGCTTCGTAGACTCGGGTAGGCGCGACGGCCCCGGGTCGAATCCGCCCCGAGGATTAACGACGACGGCCTGTATGCCAGCCAGCCTGGCTGTGGTTTTTAGGCGGTTTTCCACATCCCCCTTGGTGAATACTGGGCTGGTCCCCATGTCCCGCCTCAGTTACATGGCTCGCAGACACCTGAACACTTTCGCATTATATCATGGATTATCCTAGTCGCAGACAGTTGGGGTACACTAATTCCGTCCTGAGGGTGACGGGGTGGTGGCAGGAAGGGCATCTGGCCATCCCTTTATCTAACATTACTAAATCCGGTTAACAATGCCGACCCTGCTGGAGAAGGCCCCGGCGAATATATACATATATATATATATATATATATATATATATATATATATATATATATAGAGAGAGAGAGAGAGAGAGAGAGAGAGAGAGAGAGATAGAGGGGAAGAATTTTTTGGGTTCAAGATAGGCTAATGCCAACTATTAAAAACAGAAGAATGTGCTGTAAGGGGAAATAAGAACTTAAGGCTAAATTAACAGCAAGAAACGGGAAAAACATGCAACTTGGCGCTCTAGGCGTTGGCTTCCGTCGTACTCGTAAGTCTCGAAGTGGGGAATCTGCCCGGGGTATAGAAGTCAGGATTCCACCGAGCTGTTACGCAACGGAGGAGTGGTGGAGGTAGTCTGCCGCCGCAGCTTTCCAGCGCTCGCCTGCCCGCTGACCCGGGGTGCGCCTGCACAACGCCGCCGCGACTTCCGCCAATCTACGCCACGCCACGTCCCTCCGTCTCTCGTCTCTCGCTGACTGACCCCGGTCGCCGACGAGCGGCCTCGCCGTGTAGCAGACGCGTCCCGCCGGGAGATTTATCGCCAGACGCCTGAACGCCGGCCAATTATTTACCGCCACTTTTACTGCCCGTTTCGGAGCACCGGCCGCCGACCGTCGTCGGCTGTAAATCTGAACTGCAGAAGCGGCGACGCCGGGAGAGGCAGCTGGCTGCGCCAGACCACCGGCGCTGCACCGCCCCCGCATCGCGCCCGCAGCTGTTCCACACTTCCTGCCAAACCGCTCTCGCTCCTAAGTCTACCACGCAAGTTCTCCTCAAAACACAATAAGGGTTCACAGATTCACTTGAGCTATGAGCGTATAGACAAAGAGCCTTGAACTGCATTCTGTGATAACTTTCTGAATAAACTCGTTTTCGACTGCACGAATGTCTCTCGAAATTGCAGCACGATCATCCTAGAGTGTTGCAGGTGCATCTTTGAACGCCCTTTAGAATACTCCATAAGAAATAATACACGCAATCAGATTCCGACTGTAGGGGGACCACTCCACACAGTGGAATTCTGCGGTGTTCAGGTCAATTATCAAATCTCCAAACGTCAGCTGCAGGAAATCGGAAACGTTCGCAGTACAACGTGGGCGTGCTCCATCCTGCTTGAACCAACAGCTTCTAGCATTGAGAATTCTCATGCACCTGTTCATGATCATGAGCAGTACCTGTCTGTATTTGTCTGCAGTGACAAGGGATTCATTAAAATGGGCTCAGTAATACATTCCGCAATGATTGTGTATCAAAAAGCGACTTTTTGTGGCCGGCCGAAGTGGCCGTGCGTTTCTAGGCGCTGCAGTCTGGAACCGCAATACCGCTACGGACGCAGGTTCGAAACCTTCCTCGGGCATGGATGTGTGTGATGTCCTTAGGTTAGTTAGGTTTAACTAGTTCTAAGTTCTAGGGAACTAATGACCTTAGAAGTTGAGTCCCATAGTGCTCAGAGCCATTTGAACCATTTGGCTCTTTGTGAATGGAACTACAGCTTGGTGTATTCACAGCACCCCAGCGGCACCAAATCTGTTCTTTGACATAACCATGGAGATGTACGTACGCCTCATCACCAGACCAGATCTGATCCTTAACAACTGTTTCAAAGGCGTCAATCATCTAATTTGCAAAAGAAATTCGCCACTCCTGACTCCAGCCCTTCAAACGACGACACAGTTGCTGTTCGAAGGGGAAAGTTTCAGTTTCTCTTTCATTATTCCTTGGAGGGACCGCCACGACATATTGAGTTGCCGTGCAGCATGTCGTTGTGACGTTGGGGACCCCTCATAGAATGGGGTTTTCAGTCGTTCCGAATTCTCCTGGATTAGAGCTAAGATTGATCGTCTTGTCTCCTGAACGAATTTCAATCCCCACTTCAGCCAATCTTGATTTTCCCCTTCTTAAATCGTTAGTATTTTCGAGGCTCTCATGATATCGGAATAGCACATCAGATTTGCACCTAATTAGAAAATCTTGTCTGTACCTCAGACGTAGGTGATCTGTTGATCTGACGGAACTATATTTTTCTGGAGACATAATGAGTCTCTGATTTACCTTCGATAACGATGGATGAAGTAATGAATTAAAATATGAGCCAAGTGGTCCATGCAGATGTGTTAGCCACAGAGTCAGGATGATGTGTATAACACATCTACCTTGTAAGCAGGAGACCAGTGTTCAAATCCTGGATTTTGCAAAAATTTTAATTCATTAGATCACGCTTCTATTCTTTCCCTTCATTGTTTTGTACAGGGTGTCACGAGAAACAGTTTCTAAAAGGTGTGATATTATGTGTATGGCTTGTTGGAAGTGCCTCTCATTCTCAAATACTGTATGACAATAGTGTGGATAACTTGAGCTTGGAGAATTAGGGTGCCTCAAGTCTCTGTTCTCAGTACTTGACTTATTGGGTTAAACCTTTAACAGACGGCCTTAAATTTTTAAATTCGGGCAATAATTACATGACACACCGAAAATCAGATTAATGTTGTCCCTCGGACCGTTAAGCAGACAACAAGCAACGGATGAATTTTTTTAGCCAGGTGGTGACACGGTTATCAGCAACATGCGCTCTTGTGGTTACTGTTGCTGACTGTCGATCATGGGGCCCTGGTGTCTATTCCCTGGCGGACCGGTGATGGATTTGGTGTGGGGCTGGGTGAGTGTGTTCTCCTCATCATTTCATCATCATGAACGCCCAAGTCGCCGAAGTGGTGTCATGTAAAAACACTTTTCCCGGCCAAAAAGCTATATCACATTTCGTTTTCAGTAACACAAATAGAGATCTGCACACGTAAGAGCCTGCGCAGTTCTATCTGCACATACCCCCCATGTCACACAATGTTGTTTTTTCTCATGGTATGTTCAGCGGTAGATGTGAAACCCGTCTGCAAAATGTGTTACGACTACAGTTAGTAGTAAAGAACTAAAGTAGTAAAGAACTAATGAAATGAAACGCCATGCCGATGGCGGCAGTTTAACTGCATGAACAACGAAAATGTTTTTTTTTTCTTTTTTTTTTTTTGTCATCAGTCTACTGACTGATTTGATGCGGCCCGCCACGAATTCCTTTCCTGTGCTAACCTCTTCATCTCAGAGTAGCACTTGCAACCTACGTCCTCAATTATTTGCTTGACGTATTCCAATCTCTGTCTTCCTCTACAGTTTTTGCCCTCTACAGCTCCCTCTAGTACCATGGAAGTCATTCCGTAATGTCTTAGCAGATGTCCTATCATCCTGTTTTCCACATATTCCTTTCCTCTCCGATTCTGCGTAGAACCTCCTCATTCCTTACCTTATCAGTCCACCTAATTTTCAACATTCGTCTATAGCACCACATCTGAAATACTTCGATTCTCTTCTGTTCCGGTTTTCCCACAGTCCATGTTTCACTACCATACAATGCTGTACTCCAGACGTACATCCTCAGAAATTTCTTCCTCAAATTAAGGCCGGTATTTGATATTAGTAGACTTCTCTTGGCCAGAAATGCCTTTTTTGCCATAGCGAGTCTGCTTTTGATGTCCTCCTTGCTCCGTCCGTCATTGGTTATTTTACTGCCTAGGTAGCAGAATTCCTTAACTTCATTGACTTCGTGACCAACACTCCTGATGTTAAGTTTCTCGCTGTTCTCATTTCTACTACTTCTCATTACCTTCGTTTTTCTCCGATTTACTCTCAAACCATACTGTTGCAATGTCTCTTGCAGCGATCTCTCCGCGATATTATCAGAAATTTTATAAATTATATATAACTCAGCAAATACCTCGAAATATCTCTTCTTATCTTACCGATTATCAATGCAAAGTAGTTTCAAGCCCAATTATTCCTTGGAGCGTCCATTTACTCCATAGAATAGCTTCTCTGCTATCTATGTTTTCTCTTATGAAAAGAATGGGGACTTCTTGCCGATTAGTCGTGAAAGAAGGATGTATATGTATGTATTGTTGGGCTAGTCACCATATTGATGAGATTCTGTATGAGAAGGAATTTAATACATGAACTAAACTAAAGTAAGTGTGTTCGTGTATTACTTAACTGTTTATTATTGACAGTGTCTGCTTACTACGCTGTGTTGCACGGGATCAGTGGGGAACGTCTGATTTACACTGGACGAACCTGCCGTTTTGTATGCTCAAGATATCCAGTTACTTCAAATAAATAGGCTAACACGGTCTTACCAGCAGATCTCCGGTCTTCCCCATGTGATCACCGAAAGTTAATAATTATTACAAAATGTTTCCAGGAGATCGACTGACAATTTTCGTCGCACCGAGACTTCGAAATTGCTTCACTGCCTTATGGAATTTAATCAGGATAGAACAGTATTGAACTGTGTGAATGTGATAAGCCTGCTGTGTCAATTAAAATTCCCTTAATATACGCAAGTTTTTACTATCCTGATCAGTGAAGCTAAATCAGGCTGGTGTGAGAGAGGTTTTTTAAATTTTAGAAATGTTAAACTGTGTACTCATTAGACTGTTCATTCCGTTCAGCAGATCATTTAATTCTTCTTCACTTTCACTCAGGATAGCAATGTCATCAGCGAATCATATCATTGATATCCTTTCACCCTGTATTTTAATTCCACTCCTGAACCTTTCTTTTATTTCCACCATTGCTTCCTCGATGTACAGATTGAAGAGTAGGGGCGAAAGGCTACAGCCTTGTCTTACACCCTTCTTAATACGAGCACTTCGTTCTTGATCGTCCACTCTTATTATTCCCTCTTGGTTGTTGTACATATTGTATATGACCCCCCGTCTCTCCATATAGCTTACCCCTACTTTTTTCATAATCTCAAACAGCTTGCACCATTTTATATTGTCGAACGCTTTTTCCAGGTCGACAAATCCTATGAAAGTGTCTTGATTTTTCTTTAGCCTTGCTTCCATTATTAGCCGTAACGTCAGAATTGCCTCTCTCGTCCCTTTACTTTTCCTAACGCCAAACTGATCGTCACCTAGCGCATTCTCAATTTTCTTTTCCATTCTTCTGTATATTATTCTTGTAAGCAGTTTCGATGCATGAGCTGTTAAGATGATTGTACGATAATTCTCGCACTTGTCAGCTCTTGCCGTCTTCGGAATTGTGTGGATGATGCTTTTCCGAAAGTCAGGTGGTATATCGCCAGACTCATATATTCTACACACCAACGTGAATAGTCTATTGTTGCCACTTCCCCCAATGATTTTAGAAATTCTGACGGAATGTTATCTATTCCTTCTGCCTTATTTGACCGTAAGTCCTCCAAAGCTCTTTTAAATTTCGAGTCTGATACTGGATCCCCTATCTCTTCTAAATCGACTCCTGTTTCTTCTTCTGTCACATCAGACAAATCTTCACCCTCATAGAGGCTTTCAGTGTATTCTTTCCATCTATCTGCTCTCTCCTCTGCATTTAACAGTGGAATTCCCGTTGCACCCTTAATGTTCCCACCGTTGCTTTTAATGTCACCAATGGTTGTTTTGACTTTCCTGTATGCTGAGTCTGTCCTTCCGACAATCATATCTTTTTCGATGTCTTCACATTTTTCCTGCAGCCATTTCGTCTTAGCTTCCCTGCACTTCCTATTTATTTCATTCCTCAGCGACGTATTTCTGTATTCCTGATTTTCCCAGAACATGTTTGTACTTCCTCCTTTCATCAATCAACTGAAGTATTTCTTCTGTTACCCATGGATTCCTCGCAGCTACCTTCTTTGTACCTATGTTTTCCTTCCCAACTTCTGTGATGGCCCTTTTTAGAGATGTCCATTCCTCTTCAACTGTACTGACTACTGCGCTATTCCTTGTCGCTGTATCTAAAGCGTTAGAGAACTTCAAACGTATCTCCTCATTCCTTAGTACTTCCGTATCCCACTTCTTTGCGTATTGATTCTTCCTGACTAATGTCTTGAACTTCAGCCTACTCTTCATCACTACTATATTGTGATCTGAGTCTGTCTCTGCTCCTGGGTACGCCTTACAATCCAGTATCTGATTTCGGAATCACTGTCTGACCATGATGTAATCTAATTGAAATCTTCCCGTATCTCCCGGCCTTTTCCAAGTATACCTCCTCCTCTTGTGATTCTTGAACAGGGTATTCGCTATTACTAGCTGAAACTTGTTACAGAACTCAATTAGTATTTCTCCTCTTTCATTCCTTGTCCCAAGCCCATATTCTCCTGTAACCTTTTCTTCTACTCCTTCCCCTACAACTGCATTCCAGTCGCCCATGACTATTAGATTTTCGTCCCCCTTTACATAATGCATTACCCTTTCAATATCCTCATACACTTTCTCTATCTGTTCATCTTCAGCTTGTGACGTCGGCATGTATACCTGAACTATCGTTGTCGGTGTTGGTCTGCTGTCGATTCTGATTAGAGCAACCTGGTCACTGAACTGTTCACAGTAACACACCCACTGCCCCACCTTCCTATTCATAACGAATCCTACACCTGTTATACCATTTTCTGCTGCTGTTGATATTACCCGATACTCATCTGACCAGAAATCCTTGTCTTCCTTCCAGTTCACGTCACTGACCCCTACTATATCTAGATTGAGCCTTTGCTTAACGCTTTTCAGAGTTTCTAGTTTCCCTACCACGTTCAAGCTTCTGACATTCCACGCCCCGACTTGTAGAACGTTATCCTTTCGTTGATTATTCAAACTTTTTCTCATGGTAACCTCCCCCTTGGCAGTCCCCTGCCGGAGACCCGAATGGGGGACTATTGGGGAATCTTCTGCCAATGGAGAGATCATCATGACACTTCTTCAATTACAGGCCACATGTGCTGTGGATACACGTTACGAAAATGTAGCAAGCGATAAACTATTTTTTTCCTTTCATCAGTCTGAAAGTATTGTCAGCGAGAAAAAGTTCCTGAAAAGTTTTAAATTACGTGCGAAGACTGTTGCTAGTCACTAAGTACCCTCATTTCCAAATACTAGATGACTAAATAATGTCTATTCGAGCACTATAGGCTACATTTCTTTTTCACCCCCACATCCATTCCTTCCATAGTTCGGTGGTTTTTACCCCTTTCCAGGCAATAAGTGCAAATGTATCGATTCTGCTTGAAACCAGTCTAGTGGTTTAGGAGTAGATGTGGAACAAACATACATGTATGGTACACATACATCCACTTTTGTAATAAGTATGAATTTGCGACGGAGTGACTCGATATCGGCTTCAGTGCGCGATGTCCTGGAAAGGGTAGATGCATTGCTGGCGTATGATGTGGCAAAGATGGCGAAGGCATTTCTTACCGGTTCTGCAACTGCCTCCTATTTGAGTCGTACCGGCAGCTGCTTTAGGTCAAAATTCATTCTTCAAATAATCCCCTATGTTATGGCTAAGCCTTTTACCCGCAACGTTCTTTCTTCCAGGAGTGTTAACCAGCAGGACGTGCTGCAGAGCTTCTTTGGAATCTGGAAAATAGGAAGTAGCTACTGGTTCACGTGAGGCAGTGAGGTCTGGTAGTGAACTGTGCCAGAAACGCCCAGTCGCTTAGAGCTTTTTGCGCGAAAGGCAACGTTAACGCCTCGAAACCCAGCATACAGTTCTAAGCTTCAAGGAAATTTACACGCAGTTACAAGAACCTGATCGGTATATAACACATACTTAAAAATAAAAGCACCGTCGGTTAATTTACAGTAACTAAAATCAATCTACTATTTATGCCTTCGAGTGTTGATGTGTCACGTCAAGCGCAGTCACTTCTGCACGGAAAATGCACCCCAGACTAGGCCTGATCGTTTTACTAGCCGAGATTGAATTACCCCTTCAAAACGTGAGCAGTAAATAAATGGCAACTGACCTTCAGATAGCTGGACAATAATTATTCTGTAGCCATCTAAAGCGCCTCCCATCTTCGGTTCGTTCCAGTTAATCTGTCATGTTAAAGTTGTTATATGTTATTAATAATTTCTTTCTATATTTTATTTGTAGATCGTTTCTTTGAAATACTTGTCGATATATTATTTATGAATGCAGCAACAGTTTGGCACACTTGTTGACGCTCGTATTCTGTTTCTGCAGCTGAATCTCTAACGAAGCAGCCGGCGGCATGCACGGTCCCAGTCTATACGGTCAAGGTGCAAAAAGGTGAACACTATTGGTCGGGAACGCTTCCCAGCTCTGTATCTAAGTAATCATGCAACTCGTTGGTGACCATGCACGAACTAAGATTTCCCATAGCAAAATATAAGAAACACAAGAAATACCGAAATAATAATCTAGTATAAGACCTCTCTCGGTGGGCCATGACATTGCCATTTCGGGAAAAGCGAAGGTAGATGGTCATATTGAAAGGTGGCTACACTGAGCCACTGCGCCAGAGATTGCGCCAAAGAGTATTATTAAGCCGCCTCCACAGTGCTTGTCGAGAGCTTGTAGCAGTCTGTGCTTGGAGAGAGCTCGTAGTAGTCAGGGCCTGTTAAGAACTCGTGGTAGTCAGTGCTTGTCGAGATGTGCTAGTGGGCAAGGCTTGTCGAGATGTTGTAGTAAGGAGTGCTTGTTCCATGTTTTATGCAGTTGTTTGATGGGATAGACAGCAGATGGTTTGAATGGAAATACTGTAACGATCAGAGTGCTTTTCGTCAATATATATTAAGGTAAAATATTGCGTGTTTTTTCATTATTTCCATGTTTTAAATAATGCGTCATGACAGGTTCAGTCAACAAAGCATCTGGCGTGTGTTCTTGTATTAGAGTGTAATTCTGCTTTCCTTACGCAATTATAGTATTTGTAATTTTCTTTTATCACGTCAGTAAAATTGGTATTTAAAAATTCTTGTCTTGTTGGAGAAGAACCGTGCCAGATGTACGTTGAGTCACACTCCCACACACAGAACAGTTACATTTGTGCTTTGGTTTTTTAGGTTTTATAGTTGCTGGGGACTTAATTAATTAACTGTGTTTATGAAAATTTTCATTTCATTCTTTGTTGTTGTTCTTTGCAGTCAGATAGCGTAATAATAATAGTCAGGGGCAACCGATTACGAGAAACAGTGTAATCGGACAGACAGCTACTAAATACCAAAAATATTTTCAATCATATTTAATTAAGCCCCCATGCAATATATTGCCGGAACATGACTTTTCATCACCGGTAAATGGTCAGTATTTGTAGTGAGGCGGTAGAAAGCTGTCACTGATCGACTCCTCGCTATTGTCCTCGGTTACATCTCAAACCCGTCTTTGTCGTCTCTTGAAGTGAATTAATTGGGCTGACCATTCCATTAGGTAGAGAAGTAGAGCTTGGAGTTCCCCTTGATGCTAAGGCTATTGGTCTACCTCTTCACGTTATCTGTCATAAACAACAACAAAAAACTGCAGTGCGGTTTAACCAGAGAGAGTGCGTGCGGAGTGTCATCTAGTGTTTCAAATGTCAACATATCTGCATCTGCAGCTACGTATTATACGCTCCGCATGACGCTGTAAGATATCATTTTTTATGAATACTGGCCATTCCCTATCCTGTTAGATTTACATACGAAGCGGTGCAAAATGACTGAATGTTCCCTCTTACATTAATCTTATGATCACTATGCGAAACATACGATGTACACGTAAGTATATTTGTAAACCCTACAGGGCTTCGCGGGAACAACATTAATTTCAATGATTCCCATTTACGTTATCTGAAAACAGTTGCTTGGCTTTCGTACGAGCTATCGGTGCAGCGCCTGTCCAAATTTGTTAGAGATGCTGCCAGGTCTGCTTCATAAGGATTCCAAACTGGAGCTAAATTTTTGAAAGCGTGTTGTGTGTTGTCTCCTGAACAGATGAACTGAACATTCCCGGAAGTATCTCAGCAAATTTATACTTTCCATCCGTTTTCACTTTCCATTTCCTAGCATGCTGTAGAATTTCTTGGTATTATCCTCAAGTACGCTGCGACAGATATCACAGGTTTACCACCAATGTTTCGTTCAGAAACTGTTGGATCATGTGTCTTATTTATTGGTTATATTTTATTTAATTAAGTGTAAGAACAGTTGTCATGGTCTAAATTACAAGAAAATGCCATTTACCTTCCCTGTACTAGTAACGCTTCTAGAATCATGTAAGAAACATACTTCAGAGATATTGGTGTATAGTTCTGTGCAAGCGTTCTGTGATCTTTCTTACAAATGGTCGTGACCTATGCTGACGCACTGGGATGATCTCTCTTGGAGTGAGTTTCGTCAGATATGATCTAGGAATCCTGTCAGAGCATAGTACATTGTTCAGTTTCAGTAGTTTCAAATGTTTTTAGGTGCCGGTTCCGTTTATCTCATGTGAGAGTATATGCAGCAGTGTATTAATGGTATTATAGGGAAATTCTCATGTATGAATGCATTTTTACATGCCAGATTAAACCTTTCAGCAATCTGCCTGTTTTCTTTGTCAGACTAATCCAAGACAGGCTGAATACAAGTTTCCATCTATACATTCACTTCATACATTAACAAATCTACCTAGACTTTTCTGGAAGATTATTCGGTGGCATCTGATTGTGAAAAGTGCTGTAGGCGTCATGCATAGCCCTTCCTGCAGAGACACTAGTTTTCTCCATTCGTCTTCTCTTTTTGAGTGTCTAACAACGTCTGTTTTCATAATAATCTCGGAATGGTACCAGTAAATAAAGTTCTGTCTTTGTCCTCTTTTATTTTTCTTATATTTTCAGTATTTACCTATCTCGAGCGTGATTTATGATGTGTTTGTACGATAACTACAATTTACCTGCACAGGCACTATAGAACGCACGTTATCTTTCAAGGAACAAAATCATCTCGATCACTCCACGGACTCTACACATAACCACCACAGACACTTACAACATGTAGTTACAATTCAGACAAGTAATTCATCTTTTATGAACCTATGGTAAAAGCGTGGATTAAGGGATAAACCGTATAAATTTGAAGAATGAGATTACTTGGAAAGTCTCCAAGCTGACTACGGTATCTCCTGCTGTTTTACATACATTGACTGTAAGGTACTGCACTGCTTAGTCCTTAGTACATGCCAGCGCCGTAACTCCACAACAAATAACGACAGACTGAATTAGAAAGAGCGCTGTAATTTCACAAGGGTAACAAATCTTATTAATAAATTTCCAGATGTCGTAGTCAGCGCACGTAAGGATCGAATCTTGACCAATCCCGACATGGGTGCCAAAAATTCCACGTCGTCCTCGAAAATTATCTTCCAAGATGACTGCATTAACAACACAATCACTGACACATGAGTTAATGTCCCACTGTCACTGCTTTCACGGAAGCTCTATGCATTTTGTTTGTTAATAACTGATTTCGTAAAAGAAAGGAAATATGTAGAACTGTAATTTACATCAGAAGGACCACACACGTTGAAATTGTATGCTAAAAACAATTAGGAAAAATAAGAGAAATTTAGGGGCAGAGATGCAGAATAATGGTACCCGGGATTATTATTTTTTGAGAAATAGGGAAGAGTATTCCAGAATATATTATAATAAAATGACTGTGGTTGGAAATTCTCCAGGATTGTCACTGAAAGCAGTGTCCTTCCGTACCCGTATCGCGACTGTCCTAGATGCCACAGACTGGGGTAGTCACACTTCTTGTACACACCTCTTCTTGTATACGTAAATGTACCAGGTCACGCCTAGTTGATTTCCAGCAGATCCCTGCGTGAAGGCATTGTTTAGTTGCAGTCGTAAAGCACAAGTGAGAGATGATTGGAATGCCCGTGGACAGGAGAAAATAACTACAGGGGTCCCTCGCATTGTCTGCGGCGGAGGCCGTGAAATATGCCGTTTGCAAAAAAACTGGCTTCTCTGAATACATTACCAACTCCAAACAACATTGGAACAGGTGTCCCTTGTAAAGTACGAGCTGCGCGCATATTGTTGACACTAACGATGTACTGCAAGACGTCTTTAGAAACTTTCTAAATAAGCTTGAAAGGACCGCTCGTAATTCACACCGTACCACCCGTGGCGAAGCCGCGACAGCTGCTGACATCAGATTTCTCTTTATTCCGTCAAACGTATCCGATGAACTGGTAGCTTCCTTTCTTTCAGTTTCTCTCATAAGCAGAGGAGGGTATTCGCCAGTTATGAAGTAAATTTTTGCAGTAGAGCAAATAGTTGTGAAAGAGGTTAGTACCCCAGCTAAAATAAAAGTATGATAAGGAATAAAACGCCGTAAGAGACTCATGTGCTGGACCACATAGATCGGACAGTTCGACAGTTCTTTCGGGAAGGTTTTCAGAATAAAATGCGAATACAGACATATTTAACAGGGAAATTTTCATTGTATGTGAGACACTGATGTTCAGAAAACAGCAGAACATTTTGAACTACTACAGATAGGACGTTCATATTCACATTAGTACGTTCTGCAGAAATGATTAGCAAATGGTTCAAATGGCTCTGAGGACTATGGGACTTAACATATGAGGTCATCAGTCCCCTAGAACTTAGAACTACTTAAACCTAACTAACCTAAGGACATCACACACATCCATGACCGAGGCTGGATTCGAACCTGCGACCGTAGCGGTCGCGCGGGAAATGATTAGCATTTCAGTCATTTCGATTCAGCATGTGTCCTGTTACCTAGTAGGCACAGGGCCCGCCATGGGCCCTCATAATTGGTTCCATACATGATGACATCGACGGGTATAAGACGCATTCAACTGGTAACAAAGTTCATTTGTGGTGGTTGGCCTTGGGTCACAGCACTGCACACATAGTTTCACCATATTCCGCAAATTTTCGATTGGCGACAAGTCTGTTGTTTTAGCGGGCCAGGGCCAAAGGCTGACATCGTATGACACCAAGAAGGCACGTGCTCGTGCAGCAACATGTGGTCGTGCATTGTCTTGCCGAAAAATTGCGTCTGGGTAGCTGCGCAGACAAGGTATTTCTACGGGTCGCAGGATATCATTAACGTTGGTCACTCTTGTCACAGTGCCCTGGACATGTACCATCTGTTATTTGTGGTTGTACCTAGTAGCGTCCCATACCTTAAGGCCATGAGTTGGGGCTGTAGGTCACTGTAATGCTTCTCTTCCTGTCTGCAGCGAACCAAAATGCAGCTATCATTTTCAGGCAAACAGAATGTAAACTCGTCCGAAAATAGTATCTGAAGCTGTTGTGGGTTGGCAGGAGAGTCAACACCGGATACTAGAGGAAGCCGAAAGGCACGCGTTTTAGCTCACGCAGGCTGGTGTGAGGTCTGGAACAAGACAAGCAAATTAGACTTTAGAAAAACGGGCGTAGCTGGTGGAATACTTAACTTTAATCCATTAATGATGAGCGTCGCTCTTGACGGTACATGATTACAGTATCAATAGTAACTGGTAATGGCGCCTTGCTAGGTCGTAGCAAATGATGTAGCTGAAGGCTATGCAAACTATCGTCTCGGCAAATGAGAGCGTATTTTGTCAGTGAACCATCGCTAGCAAAGTCGGTTGTACAACTGGGGCGAGTGCTAGGAAGTCTCTCTAGACCTGCCGTGTGGCGGCGCTCGGTCTACGATCACTGATAGTGGCGACACGCGGGTCCGACGTATACTAACGGACCGCGGCCGATTTAAAGACTACCACCTGGCAAGTGTGGTGTCTGGCGGTGACACCACAGAAGCCATTCTATTCCTCGTGTGGTCTAGCATGTTTCTGATCATTCGTGAAAAGTAGGCGGAGAAGTGGACGACGCGCACGCAACCCGTGTCGTAATAAAAGACGATGGACTGTCACCCCTGACGGTGCACGATGTGTTACCCTGCTCCACTGTTGCGCCAGAGCTGAGGAGGACGCAGAACTCTCCTGAAATACCATTCGGATTAGGGGTCGACCTTCTCGGGGGATGATTTGGGTGGTGCGACCTGACCCTTTTCGTCGTGTTCTGCGGTCTTCCGTGAACTATTCTGCACACACCCGTTGCGCTGCCGAAACACTTCGTCCCACCGAGTAGCAATTCCCCAGATGGATGCATCACATTCTCTCATGCCAATAATGCGTTCTGTTTCGAACACACTGTTTGACAGTACTGTTCGAGCATACGTCAGCGAGGCATCTTGTACGTCTGCTGAAGTCACACTGATCCATCACCTTCGGTTTACAGCGACAACGAGAGCTGCAAACACATGTTGGAGGCAGGTGGCGTTGCGCCGCGATGCCGATTTTGACCTTGAACCCACTGGTCGAGATGGTTCAAATGCTAATCAATCATTTCTGCAGAACATTCTAATGTACATGTGCTGTGAATATGAACGTTCTATTTCTAGTCGTTCAAAGTGTCCTGTTTTTTTTTCTGAACATGAGTGTACGAGGTAGTAACAATTTCTTCGTTGTTAGTTTTTTAATCGTCAGTTTTCCCCTATACTCCCCTATTACGTTATTATTGCTGATGGGTCCTCCCTGATAACTGAGTGGTCAGCGTGACGCACTGCCGTCCTAAGGGCCCGGGTTCGATTCCCGTCTAGGTCGGAGATTTTCTCCGCTCACGGACTCGGTGTTGTCTTCATCACCATTTCATTCCCATCCGGCGAACAGGTCGTCCAATGTGGCTTCGTATGTAATATGACATGCACCTAAGCGGCTGGACCTGCCGCGCAAGGGACTCCCGGCCAACGATACCAAACCCTCATTTCCATTGCTGATGAAATATTTAGCTCACGGAAATTTTGGAAGATTCTGCATTCAGAAGGAAGCTTACAAGGCCACTGAATTTCAGTGTCAGGTCCTTAGATCTCATTCATTTGTTATCACTTAGAATTAGCATCGCACTGAACCTTCCTGTGTCACTTCTAATTGCCAGTTTTTCTAATACCATTAAATAATGGGCTTCATCTTCAGACTGTCATGCAACTCAGCTGATCTTTACATCAACCTGCCGAGAAGATAAATTCCTTCTATTTAAAGACAAACGAATGTTGCGTTAGTTTAGTAGGAGTGTTGACAATCTTTCTAGCAGGAAGAAAAGCATACTGTGGCCCAGAAATATCAGTTCCCAATACCACATGACCTACTGAACCTGGCTTTGTATGTTTCAATCAGTACTCAACCGCAGTACGTTCAAATTACAGGTTAAAACTGTGAAACAAATTTCAATAGGAAATTTGTTAATCACTTGAATTTAGAAGTTATACATTTATTTATAAAAAACCTAATGGAAAATAGCCATTAAAAGAAACAGCCCTAGCTTCAAAAATACGTTTCAAGTTTTGCACGATCAAATGCATATTTACTTAAGTAGTAGCATACACTACACGTGCTCAGCACGGAAAAATTGTTAATAACTGGTAATCCCTAAGGTGAAGACGCACTCAAATAACATAAAAAACTCGCTCTGATCAAAGTGAATAAATACTAACCCACAAGATCACGAAATTAAACCAAATGGAAGTGTCTTTTTTTCTGTGTTCTTTACAATTTCTTGTAGAAATTATCAGACACAAACACAAACAATCCATTAGTTTATGATGAACACAAGAATATAACATTTGGTATAGTCAGAGCACAATAATCCTACTACAAACACTTTTACCATCATCAGTAAACTGAATGCGCGTTATCGTATGGCTAATCGCTTGCGACTTACACCTGGTGCATCTCTAGCAGTAGTCCATCAGAAGTGTGACAAAATATTTGGAGACCACTTTGCTGCGTACCTCTTCTCCAAGACTGCAATATGCTGGTGAACTCTGTCGGCACGTTTAGCAGAAACTGCTTTGCAACTTCCATTGAAGCAGTCGAGGTGAGTATGAAGGAAGTATATTTCACAGACATGTTTACAGTCGAGCTTCTCTTAACAAGACAGCAGTTCACCCACAGCAAACTTGCACTCCATATTTCCTAAGAGACTGAAATAAATGTTCTTGAAACTTTGTCATGCAACATTATCTTCGCCGTCTAACATTTCATCTAGCTGTTGGTCTCTCAAAAGCTTTTGAATCGACGGATCGATGGAGCTATAGATAGCAGCTATAAACTATCTAACAACTGCGCTAAACCCTTATGTCTGCGTTGCCGACCGCATCGCCGTATTTTGCTTGTTTACATATCTCTGTATTTGAATACGCATGCCCGTACCAGTTTCTTAGGCGCTGCAGTATACATTGCTGATATCTGGACAGTCTGCAACTGATATGTAAAGAGGTCGCTTTGGCTAAAAGCGATGTGTCACATCTTAATCTATCGAGACGACGAACCATTTCCGCTATTTTTAAAAAGAATGTTCTTGTTGCCTTAGTAGAAGTTTTCGACCCTCCTTCTGTGCTGTGAATTTTGGTATTCTTTGTGCTTCTACCGTGAGCCGAGGTGGACACAGCGTATGTACGAAACAGGTCAGTCAGCGATATCAGACAGCCATGAGACGGTTGCTGTAACAAGCGGTTACTCCACGCCCCTGACAACCCGACTATCAGATACAGCTTGAAGTTGTAAGCAACTGTTAAATGCAATGCACACATCGTAAAAGGAGTTTGACATACTTATTGTAAAGAAGAAGCGGCGGGATCATTTAGTAGTAGCTGGATTTCTAAGCAACCTTTCAGGCTGACACGGACATTACAGTGGAGGAAAAGGAGTATGAAGCAAAGATATCTGCAACTAGTTTCAAGTACAAGAAGGAAAAACTGATAATTCACTGCGAACATAAACTATAAATGCAGCTGGACTGTTACAAACGTCACACTGCATTTCTGACTCCCTAAAAACGACAACTGGACTTGTCTGTGGCACCAAGTAACAACATTTGACTGAGAAGACGTCAAAGTTAAAAGTCAACTGCTTTACCAAAAATTTTCCCCAGAATTTGCCGTTGTTGTCCACAATAACCGGCCAACAACTGCGATTACTCGGTGCGTGAGTTATTACTGGCATAGCAGTTGAGACAGAAAATTCACGAGGAGTCAAATGGTTGAGGACGAAATATTGAATCCCTCAACAGTACCCGAAGATCAGTAGGGCATAAAAAGTCTACGGTTGGGAAGACCGGCGCTTGCGGATCAGCGGTTGCATTCCTACAAACGGGAGCTGCGTATTGTGTGATCGGCTATTTACCAAGCGCCCGGTTCTAGACCCTTCATGCCCGCATCTCGTGGTCGTGCGGTAGCGTTTTCGCTTCCCACGCCCGGGTTCCCGGGTTCGATTCCCGGCGGGGTCAGGGATTTTCTCTGCCTCGTGATGGCTGGGTGTTGTGTGCTGTCCTTAGGTTAGTTAGGTTTAAGTAGTTCTAAGTTCTAGGGGACTGATGACCATAGATGTTAAGTCCCATAGTGCTCAGAGCCATTTTTTTTTTCTAGACCCTTCAGTGTGGAACCGCGCTACCGCTACGGTCGCAGGTTCGCATCCTGCCTCTGGCATGGATGTGTGTGATGTCCTTAGGTTAGTTAGGTTTAAGTAGTTGTAAGTTCTAGGGGACTGATGACCTTAGAAGTTAAGTCCCATAGTGCTCATATCCATTTGAACCATTACTAAGCGCCAGCCGCAACGCCAGCGGCAAATAACAGCAGCATCGTAGTTCTCCCACCGCGTCATTTGTGCCACTTGGCGAGATCGACACGAACTTTTTGTGAGCTGTGTTTGACTCAAACTGACTATTTTTGCTTAACTGCATGGTTGTGAAGTACAGAGTGCTATTGTCCGATAAAGTTGGTCTGGTGTATGTGGTGTAAGGTCAATATGGAGGCAGTTAGTTGCGGTGAAGGTTCAGTAATTGGGTTATTAACGTTTCTTGTATGACTTTAGTCACCTGAAGTATGTTGCAATCTGCAGAAGCGGTATTCATATGTTTACAAAGTACTCTAAATGCATGCGATATTTGAAAAGGCAATCACCGAGTTAAATACAAATATGGTAGATCTTAGAACAGAATTTTGTTAAAGTCGATATGGCCATGGTAGATTTTTGAACAGAACTTCCTACAACAAATGCGGATTTAGAAAAACAAATAAGGGAATCTAGTGAAGAGAAACAAAGAAATGCTTAGTAAGATAACTTGCTTGCAAACTGTTGAATCCTGCCTAGTTGTCATAGATGAGGTGTTTAGGAAACTTGCTTCTCGGTTCGCTACACAACAATCCAAGCAAATCGTATTAACGGGTTTTATTACGAAAAGTACATGAGTATACTTAACTTTGCGTTAAACACGTGTGTCGCAAGCAATGGACGACAGACAAATAATGTTCTTCAGCATTTACAATTGCTAAGTCGCTGGTCCTCAAGTGCCTGATCTTGATGCTGCTGTAGATGTGGCCGCGACCACTCGGCGCGTCGCTTGTGTCCGCTTCGCACAGAGGCCGCTGCCGTCGCGTTGTCGTCCTGGAGAGGGGTCGGTCAGGGTGCAAATGGCTGACGTCTTCTCACAGCCCTCTTTGCTCTCTCGTTCCCGACTGGCGTGCCGGCGCTTGACTTTACGCTGTAACACAATCGATAATAACTCTTTTAACTGAGGAATTGCAGTCAGATTTATTGCGACAACTCTGTCTTGGGTTAATGACGTAACATTTTTGAGAGCAATTAGTAAACGTGAATTTAGAACAATTCTTGAACAAATCTCAGACGTGCGCGGGAAACTGAATAATAACGATTTAGTAGTAATAAGGGTTTAGTAGTGACAGCTATCACAGGACTTCTTTTGTAACTTGGAGGAGCGTGTGAATGAGTTAGAATTCTTGGGGCACATAACAGATATAAAGAGAGTGCAGCCCAACCGTGAACGATTTCGAGTGAAATAAGGCCGTCTAGAAATTCGAAACGTAAAACATTTATGCTTCTTTTTATGGCTGGACGGAATTTGTAGGTAATTTGCAGGAGGACGACCAATAAATGATCAACGTGTATTGTCCCTATTGAAACACCGAGTTAAGTGGATACGGGATGAAGGTGCTGCAGAAGCCTTTAACAGTTTCAAGAAATTTCTGACATATCACACATTAACGTGTTCCCAGGTACAATCGCCAAGTTAAATCTTCAGCGAGGTTATCATACATACTGTTCCAAAAAGCACACGACTTGTGTACCAATGATACCTGAATTCCAATACAATGAATAACTACATCTGTCGACTGGAATCTACCCAATAGACGTTACGCACGAAAAGTTTGTAGGGGGGACTGCTATTAAAATATTTTACATGGCCAACAGTGGACGAATTAAGTGAGGTCGAGATTCGTAAGCAAGTGGAAAGGCACTCAAAGAAGCAAGCAGCGCGTAGGATAAGGCAACATAATTTAAAGGGAAGTGTACCTATGTTTCACTCTGACGAAATTGTATTAATTAGAACTTATCGCCAAATTTCTAATTTAAAAAAAGAAACGAATAAGTTCTACCAACTGTATGATGGCCAGTATAAGATAGTACACATTCCTCATGCCAAAGCTAATTTCCTTGTAGATACCTCCACAAGCCACGAAGAAGGTTTGCATAATGCGATTTGCAGTAGCGTAAGATTAAAATAGTAGATTTTTTGTACCCTCCTTCGACTGTCTTAGCTTAATTTTTTAAACAACATACAGCGCAAGGATGCAATTGTCCCCACTTTCTTTAAAGTCTTGCTGAAGGATAGCGGATAATATAAATTCTAACTACTCGTAGTGATCACTGTACAGTAATAACTCGATCATTTGGAACTTCACTGAGGAGAAGATGTGAATGTAGAAAACTAGTGAAACGTCCCCTTTGAACAATTTATATATGGCTGTGCTTAACCTGACACACAATATTTTGTTAGCCCAACGCAATCTGACTTTCAAAATTCCCTGCAAAAGAATGGCCCTGACTAATATTAAACTATACCTTTCACAAATCACTTACCTCACAAAAATCTTCGCTGCTCAAGCTACTGCAATACAGCGAGCGCCACTACTGCCAGCTAAATAAAAGATTCAAAGTATGGAAGGCACTAACTACTGATAGGGATAGTTAGCAAATGAAAGATATTAATAGAGAACAAACAATGTATTTACCTTGATATCATCACATATAAATATAGCAGTTCATGACAAATTTCAAAACTCCGCCATCTCTCTCCCCACATCCACCACTGCTGGCGGCTCACCTCCAACTGCGCAACGCTACGCGCTGTTCACATCCAGCTGCCGCTCCCCAACACTACAATGGCAGACAACAATGCAAACTAGCCACAGACTGCACACAGCACAGCCAGTGATTTTCATACAGAGGTGGCGTTACCAATAAGAAAACCTAAACAGCCTACTTACACTAGCTAATGTTGGGAAACATTTAAACATGCCATGAACCCTTTTAAAAGTAACACTACAGTAAAACGTCATGTAAAATAGAATAATAAATAGTATACTAAAATACCTAAGAAGTCGATGTTATATGTGCTAGACGTTCGCATCATCAAGTTCAGCTGGTGAAATAGTGGGTACATCTGCACCTTGGAAATTGAGCGACGAAGCAACACTTAGGTGCGTACGTTACCCAGTGCATGAGTTATTACTACCACTGTAGTTGAGACTGAAAATTCACGAGGAGTCAAATGGGTAAGGAGAGAATATTACATCCCGCAGCAATACCTGAAGACCAGAAGGGCTTATGAAGGGTAATGTATAAGTTTTTAATAAAGTGAATTCAGTGCAGAGGAGAGCATGTGAGACATCGTAGATGCGTAAGCCAGGTTGCCCAAACGGAAGTTTCAGCTGTGTAAAGGAGGGAGCGACCTTAAGAATAGAGAAGTGGTCGAAGGGTACGGGATTATGCACATCGGTATGAACTAGTTGGGTGGACATCAAGTGAGGGCTTATACCATGATGGGAGTAAAGGTAGGGAAACAATGTCGTCACAACAATGTAGGCAGGACTGTGCTGGAAGCATTTGTTTTTGCAGTGAGCACAGTGTTCGGCAGTCCAACAAAGGTAGAATTCTGTTGATATTTGAAGGATTACTACAAGCTGGTACGGCAGAAGTATTTATCTGGAGAGTGCAGCTCCTTGAATTTGCATATTCGTCTAAATGAACGAATGATGACCGGCGTGCCTGAGGTTGGTTGTCTACATAAGCCGCAGGGAACATGAAGCGCGGGAACAGAGCAACAATGAGTTACGACTTCCCCTTGGCTTGCAACTCACCGTTATAACGATGCATGGTTAAGTAAGTAATGTCATGCATGTGGGAGTTGGTAGTTTATTAGCTTAGCGTAAACATGAGTGGCTGTTAGATCCTATAAAGTGTTGAAGAAATGCACAATTATGAATATCACTTTCAGTGATGAAATTCATGTATCATGGCTTGGTAGCTAACCATAAGCTACCTTGAGTATTAGTAATAGAGTATTTTATACATCTTTTATAAAAGCACCGAATTATACGATTGCGTTTGTAAATGTTCCTGTGGGAGTAACTTTAATGTAATTTTGCATTTTCCGCGTGCTTACTGACGTTAAACAGTCAGGAGGATTAGTTTTCTATACTAAAGAAACAGTTACCGGTTTCTAGAGTACCCAGGATAAACAATTAGTAGTTGAACACGGATGGACAATCTTACGCGTGTATAGTAGACACATACCTGATAATAAACTCAAAAGAGAATTAGAGGTATGAAGACCATTAGCATTTTTCATATCGGATTGCAAGTTATATTCATGTCCTGATATAAAACCACAACGGTCTGAAACAGTCCTAAGACGGCTAAAGATCGTTTAAGTCTTATAGACTAATTTAATGTAAACTGAAGTGCTATGAAGAATAACTTTTCGTTTGGGAAGAAAGACGCAAGTACTACGAGTGAGTTCGATAGTACCACTACACGTGGAGCCAGTCGCACCACACTGGAAGTGCCAGTTCGTCTACGACAGCCGTCGATGGTCCACAGCGGTGTCAAGTAAGGTCGAGTACTGCGAAATTTATGTACATTTTATTTCAAGTATATTTTGTTATCAGAGTTAAAGATAAAGTGAGTGTACAATGTTTTAGTCTGTTTAATTCTTTTGTACGATAGATAATATGTTTTTCAAACTGTTGTATGGCTTATAATCTGCAACCTCGACGAAAATGTGAGGAGTTGCTTGACGTTGACGGAAATCGTTATCTGCGACGAATGTGTACGTTAAAGATATGTAAATTTGATTGCAGTTCCTTTCATTTCGTTATTTTATGTATGTTTCTTCTATTTGGTAATGACAAACGTATGAAATTATATATAAAAAATAAAGGCTTTGTTTATTTCGATAATAAGCTGACCTTTCATTTTAACGATATTCCTCCCTTTTATTTTTCACA